>NC_135719.1:70345282-71609782 GCF_964656455.1 Halichoerus grypus | reverse complement strand
GGTCATTAAGATAAAAGCATATGTTTGAAAGAGAAAACCAGGAGACTCTTAGTTAGCTTTCTTTCTTTGGGATAGCTTTGGGATTTATGCTCTTGGGCTAATACCCATAAAGAAATTAGGAAATTGTGTTTTTTTCAACTCTTCTTGTTTCAATGTAATTTATTTTATTTTCTCCTTTTAGCTAATGTAGACACTGTATATCTGTAAGAAATAGACATAACATAAACAAGTATCCTTTTCTTTTAAGTCTCCATGTCTTAACATGAGAGACTCTGCCAGGTTGTGGCCCAGAACTGTTTTTGCTTCAGAAACATGACAAGCCTGGGGATATTATAGTATCCACCACCTATCTCTGAAACAAACCTGGTTCAATCACCCTCTTAGAGATGATACAGGCAAAGGAAGTTGGCAGAAGATACATTCACCCCAACACACAAATATCACCCAATTCAAAACATACAATGTCTGAGGGTAAAAAGAAATGTATCGATTCCAATTCCCTAACTTAGAATTCAAAACATTGGAAAATCATTGGGATTGACATTACAATGCTAATCCCACATGATCTTCGATGAGTTAATCTAGCAAATCAGTGGTGTAAACCTTGGGTGGAAGAGGGGTAAACTACTTTTGTGTAAAATACAGAAAGGTTTAAAGTTCTTTTCAAGTGGTAATATATTTATTTTTGATCCCATAATTCCTTTTTAATAGCAGTTTCACTCACTTTTATACCAAAGCACCTAGAAAGACACAAAAATATGACAATTTGCAATACTAAAAACTGTTACAGCAAGGTGATATTTGGAGGTAATTTTAACCTAAGGGCTTTTCCCAGGCTAAAATGATTCTTGTGATCCTGTGGCTCTTCAACAATGGTCTCAGTGGTATTCTGTACACTTAGTACCTCAGAGAGAAGGTGGGCACAGCCTAGAGCAAAGGCCTCATAGCTCAGCTTTGAGCTGAAAAGACAACAGTTCTGGGGCGCCTGGGTGGCTCAGTCGGTTAAGCGTCTGCCTTCGGCTGAGGTCATGATACCAGGGTCCTGGGATCGAGTCCCGAATTAGGCTCTCTGCTCAGCGGAGAGTCTGCTTCTCCCTCTCCCTCTGCCTGCCACTCTGCCTACTTATGATCTCTCGCTCTTTCAAATAAATAAATAAAATCTTTAAAAAAAAAAAAAAGACAACAGTTTTGAAAGTCAGTTATTCAATTTCAGGAGCTTAACTCCGCAAGAGAAAAAATAAAAAACATTTTCTGAATTTCCAAAGTCCTCCTTTAGAAAACTCTTCCTTACAATAAAAAAATAAAAAAATAATTAAAAAAAGGAATTACTATAGAAGAAGTAATGAAATTAGAAAATAGTCATTGGGTAACCATCATAATAATAACTGATTCAGGTAAGAATTACCAATGGATGGTAAACGTAATGGATGAAAGTTTGAAGAATGACACAATAGCTTTAGAGTATCTCCCTGAAAGATGACTTACTCAGTACAAAAGGAAAACTAGTACCTTTACAGTGGAGAAACCTGGCAGACACCACCTTAACCAAGTGATCAAGGTTCACCTCACCAGTTATGCGACAATTTACATCACGCCCCTTCTGATAGGATCCATTGAGGACACAGTGGGAGTCCTGCCAAAAATGCATAACCTGAGCCTAATTTTGTGGAAATAGAAACAAACGCAGATGGGGGAAGAGTCTACAAAATATCAAGCCTATAGTCTTCAAAAATGCCAATGTCATAAGACACAAAGAATGACTGAAGACACATGACAACTAAGTGCAATATCACGGATTTTCTTTGGTTAGAAAGGATTTTAGTGGGACAGTTGGCAAAATATGAAGAAAGTCGGTAGATTGGACAATAGTATTGAATCAGTGCTAATTTCTTGACTTGTGTGTGTGTGCGCACGGGCACGTGTCCTTGTGTGAAGAGGGAGACAGAGGGGAGACACATCTATACAGAGACAGAGACAGAGGAGGATGTGGCAATATGTTAACACTTGGAGAATCTGGATAAAGAGTTTTTGAAAATTCTTTGTGCTTTTCTTGAGACTTTCAGTCTGAAATTATACCAAAATTAAATTTAATAGGAAATTTTAAAAGATCCCTCCCCTCACTACAAATATTTATGTGGGGGCAAAAAAATCTCCCTTCAGAGAGCAAGAGTCAGAGTTTAAAGGACTGAGCACATTCTAAATAAGAGTCTTAAAAGAGAAAAATTGCAGGACAGGATTTAAGTTGTTTCATGCCACCTAAGGAAGAAATTAAAGCCCCATCCCAGACAGTGGAGAAGGATCTAGAAGAGCATCAGAGGAAATGAGTTTAGAGTAGACACAAGTGTGAGGCTGCTCCCTAGTATGCATTCCCTTGGGGGTAGTTGAAATCCTGAAAGTGGATTGAGACCCCCAAAGAAAAGGAGGAAACCTAGAGCAGAGTGGGCTCTGCCTCACTGCTCACCTGCAACTCTGAAAGGAGACTCCACACACAGTGCTCCACACTTACACGTGATAGCAGCAAAGCAATGGCAGCGTGCCATGTTTAGAGACAGGGCCTGAAATTCATCCCCTGCTCTCTCAATCTCTTTCTCTCTCACACACACACACACCACAGTTCCTCATGGCTGGCCTATAGCATGGAGATCCAGAAGTTCTCACCCCTGTGAACTACATGAAGCCCTCCCCCACTGCACATCATGATGCCAACCAAAAATGCACATATCCAAATGTCCCCTAGAATTGAGAACCATTCTCTTAGACTAATTTCAATAAATTCAAAATATCAAAGCAATATTATAAATTTCTATATTAGCTTTTAAAATATAGGGCTTATAAAAAATTCTGGAGAACAAGGGAAAGTCACCATGATTTTCCAAGTAACTATTAGATCAATAAGGAAATAAGTACGCAATAACAATGTGTAGAGAATAGTGATAACACCATGTACTTAAGAACGCACTTTAGAGATAAAGCTATATTCAGAAATAAATTCATAGCAATGATGCTTTTATCATATTTTTATAGACCAAACTGTATCCCTCCAAAATGTGCATGTTAAAGCCCTAACCTCCAGTGTGCCTGTGTTCGAAGACAGGGCCTTTAAGGAGGTAATTAAAGCTAAATAAGGTCACGGGACCCTAATCTAATAGAATTTGTGGCCTTATAAGAAGAGGAAAAGACACCAGAGATCTCTTTATCCCTTTCCCCACTTCCCTTGGCACAGAGAAAAGGTCATGAGGACATGGAGAAGGTGGACATCTGCAAGCTGGGAAGAGAGATCTCACCAAAAAATCAATTTTCCAGCACCTTGATCTTGGACTTCAAACCTCCAGAGCTGTGAGAAAATAAATTTCTGCTGGTTAAGCCACCCAACCTGTGGTATTTTTTTTTTTTTTATGGCAGCCCTAGAAGACTAATATACATATTTTAAGAGAAAATGAAATGAGCTTAACTAATTTAACTGAAGAAGCTAGAGAAAACAATAACAAGGTCAAGAAAAGAAGTAATAAGGGCGCCTGGGTAGCTCAGTTGTTAAGCATCTGCCTTCGGCTCAGGCCATGATCCCAGGGTCCTGGAACTGAGACCAGCATTGGGCTCCCTGCTCAGCGGGAAGCCTGCTTCTCCCTCTCCCTCTCCCCCTGCTTGTGTTCCCTCTCTCGCTATGTCTCTCTCTGTCGAATAAATAAATAAAGTATTTTTTAAAAAAAGAAGAAGAAGAAGAAAAGAAATAATAAAGAAACGAGCTAGAATGAGCAAAGAAATTCAAAACTGGCTCTTGAAGGTATAAAAAGAAAAATGTACAAGTGTAATTTTAAAAAAAGAAAACACTAATTGTAATCAAGATAACATGTTTTTGGTGAAAGAACACACAGATCACCGGAACAGAATAGGGAGTTCAGAAATAGATCCACAAAAATATAGTGAACTGATCTTTAAGAAAACAGCAAAGGCACAGGGCCCTGGGTGGCTCAGTCGTTGGACATCTGCCTTCAGCTCAGATCATGATCCCAGAGTCCTGGGATCAAGCCCTGTGTCCGGCTCCTTGCTCAGTGGGGAGCCTGCTTCTCCCTCTCCCACTCCCCCTGCTTGTGTTCCCTCTCTCGCTGTGTCTCTCTCTCTCTGTCAAATAAATAAATAAAATCCTTTTTTAAAAAAAGAGCAAAGGCAATTCAGTGGAGAGAGGATGATCTCTTTAATATGGTACTGGAATAACTGGATGTCCATATGCAAAAAAAGAAAGGAAGGAAGGGAGGGAGAAAGGGAGGCAAATCTAGACAGAGACCTTACACTTTTCACAAATACTAATTCAACTAAATGTAAAATGCAAAACTATAAAACTTCTAAAAGAAAACATAGGAGAAAAATCCATGTGCTCTGGGGTTTGGTGATGAGTTTTCATATACAACATCAAAAGCATGATCCATGAAAGAACAAAATTGATATACTGAACTTTATTAAAATTAAAAATTTCTGCTCTACAAAAGACACTGTAAAGAGAACAAAAAGACAAGCCACAGGATGGAAGAAAATATTTACAAAACACATATCTGATAAAGGGTTTGTATCCAAAATATACAAAGCGCTTAAAACTTAGTAAGAAAACAATCCAATTTTTTTAAATGGGCAAGAGATCTGAACAGACAACTCACTAAAGAAAATATACAGAGAGCAAATGAGCACCTGAAAAGATAGTCAATATGATTTGCCATTAGGGAATTGCAAATACAAATTAAAACAACAATGAGATACCACTGTATACCTATTAGAATGGCTAAAATCCAGAAAACAATACCAACTGCTGCCAAGAAGGCAAAGCAACAGGAACTCTCATTCTTTGCTTGTGGGAATACAAAATGGTACAGCCAACTTGAAAGACAGGCAGTTTCTTACAAAGTTAAACAGTCTTCCCATATGTTCTAGCAATCCTGCTCCTAGACATGTATCTAAGTAAACTGAAAATTTATGTCCACAAAAAAACCTACATAAAATGTTTAAAGCAGCTTTATTCATAATCACCAAAAACTGGAAGCAGTCAAGATACCTTTCAATAGCTGAAGGTATACACAAACTATGGTACATCCATAGAACGAAATATCATTCAGCGACAAAAAGAAAGCAGCTGTGAAGCCACAGAAAGATACTGATGAGTCTTAAAGGCATATTGCTAAGTGAAAGAACCCAATCTGAAAAGGCTACATAGCATATGGTTCCAATTATATAACATTTCGGAAAAGGCAAACTATAGAGACAGTTAAAAGATCAGAAGCGTCTAAAGGTTTTGGGGGGAGGAGGGAGAGTTGACTGGGAACTCGCACGGCATTTTTGACAGTGGTAAAATTCTACCGCTGGTTCCATGACACCATGCGTTTTGACAACCTAGAGCTTCACAACACAAAGCGTGAACCTTGATGCATGAAAGTTTTCAAAATATAATTTAGGATGTCAGAGAATCCCAAGATGGAATGCGGATTGTTACCAAATAATCTAACCATATTACAAATGTCTGAAACAATCTCACTGAGGGCGGTAGAGGAAAAAGGTGTTCACCTCAAGTATCTGTGGAAATGAGTGGAGTCTGCCAGACTAAAGACAGTGGAGACTGTGCCTGAGCACTGAACTCCAGGTTAACAATGTTAATATCACTACACATACAGTGGAATTGAGTAACAAGGGAAGAGAAGGCCAATGGTGAGCGCCAGGTTTCTCACTGTTGGAGTGCGGGTCACAGATAAGCAAGGGGAGAAGGTTAGAATGATTCATGTGGTAACAGCATAAAATCGGAGACATCAGTATGAATCCACGTTTAGCTTAATATAGATACAGATGGTTACACATAGAAATATTTATAGATAAGTTATATAACATGTTAGGATACCCACAACTATTGGTTAAGCAACTGCCTTCGGCTCAGGTCATGATCCCAGGGTCATGGGATCGAGTCCCACATCGGGCTCCCGGCTCGGCGGGGAGCCTGCTTCTCCCTCTGACCCTCTCCTCTCTCATGCTGTTTCTCACTCGCTCTCTAATAAATAAATAAATAAAATCTTTAAAAAAAAAAAAAAAAAGGATACCCACAACTATTTCCTTCTTTAGAGGGCCTAGAATCAATGACTCCCCAGTAGCAACAAGCACACTTAGCATCCAGATCTTGGTTTCTAATATCATTCTCCAATCAGAGGAACCAGGGCTCCCCAAAGAGGCAACTGATTCTACGACTCAGGTAGGAAATATACAAGCTGGGAGGCAAAAAAAAAGGAAATATACAAGCCGAGTCTGGTGCATCCTTTAGTGCCAGAAAGTAAGGAAGTGCTCAATGACAACAAAACAAAACTCGCAATGTTGGAGGTACATCAAAGGGACACAGGGGTGGGGTAGGGGACCCTGGGTGGCTCGGGGGACCCTGGGTGGCTCAGTCAGTTGAGCATCCAACTCTTGATTTCAGAATCAGCTCAGGTCATGATCTCAGGGTTGTGAGATCGAGCTCCCTCTACCTCTGCCCCTTCTTTAAAAAAAAAGGGACATAGCAGCCAACTAAAAGAGCTCCCAATGACCAAAACTGGAAAAATTTGAGCAGCAAAATAAAGGGATATTAGATTACTATAATCCAATGTATAAAATAAATACCCACAAGTCTATACTGATATAAAAAGTGATTGAATAAGTACATGGGAAGAGGGGCGCCTGGGTGGCTCAGTCGTTAAGTGTCTGCCTTCAGCTCAGGTCATGATCCCGGGGTCCTGGGATCAAGCCCTGCATCGGGCCACCTGCTCAGAGGAAAGACTGCTTCTCCCTCTCACTCCCCCTGCTTGTGTTCCCTCTCTTGCTGTGTCTCTCTCTGCCAAATAAATAAATAAAATATTTAAAAATAAATACATAAACACATGGGAAGAATAGACAAATCTCCCATGCAGAATAATTCAAAATAATTTATGTAAATACCCCGCCTTCAAGGAGGTGAAGGCTTAACTCCCCACTTTTCAAGGATGGGCTGCACATAGTAACTTCCTTCCAGAGACAGGATGGAAAAGGGGGAAAATTGAAGAACTTTACAGTGGAGAAATCTAACAAACACCTCCTCAGCCAGGTGATTGATGTTGACATCCACATTGATAAGTTATGTGGATAGTATGATGTGATGGAATGGAAATGGCACTTTAACTTTGTAGTCTTCCTCCCAAGAACATACAACCCTCATCAAATCATAAGAAAAACATGGATAAATCACAATTGCTGGAAATTCTGCAAGATACCTAATGAGTACTCCTCATAACTGCCAAAGTCATCAAAAGTCTGAGAAAGTGCACAGCCAAGAGCGGCCTAGGGAGACATGAGGACGCATATACTAATGTAATGTGGTATCCAGGATGGCACCCTGGAACAGAAAGAAAAAGGGTAAAAACTAAAAGTCCGAAGAAAGTGTAGGCTTTAGTTAATATTAATGTATCAATCGGCGCCTGGGTGGTTCAGTCAGTTAAGCGTCTGCCTTCGGCTGAGGTCATGATACCCGGGTCCTGGGATCGAGCCCCACATCAGGCTCCCTGCTTGCCAGGGAGTCTGCTTCTCCCTGCCTGCTGCTCCCCCTGTTTGTGCTTACTCTGTCTCTCTCTGTCTCCCTCTGTCAAATGAATAAATAAAATCTTTAAAAATAATAATAATGTACTAATATCGGTTCATTAATTATAACAAATGTATCATACTATACTGATAATAGGGGAAACTGGTTGCAGATATACGGGAAATCACTATGCTATTGTCCTAATTTCTCTGTAAATCTAAAACTGTGCTTAAAAAAAGTTAACTTAAAAAAAAACTTTTAGATTGAAAAGAGAAGGAAAACAGGAATGAAATCAGAAATAAGAAATGTGGCACAATAAACAATAAAGAGAATTCTCCTTTTAAAATACTATATGAAATTTTATTAGTAAAATGTTCAATCTTGGTAAAATGGATGCTTTGAAATCTCACCGACATGGATGTATTGCCAGAATTGACTCAGAAGACTAGAAAACTGAAATATAATAGTAAATATGAAAGAAGCTGAGAAAAGAGTCAGAGAATTGCCTCCAAGAAATTATTTGAACCAGATGGTTTTTCCAGTGAAATCTTTCAAGTTTTTAGGGAACAGATAATCCCCACATTATATAAACTATTTCAAAGCATAAAAATAAATGAACAGCGAGCCCCAACCATTTTATGAAGTTAACATCGCCTAACAAAGCATACACACACACCCTCCCAACCCCACCTCTGCCGTCAACACCAGAACATACATGTATGTAGGCATACACGTGCGCGCGCACGCACGCACGCACACACACACACACACACACACACACAGCAAATCTCACTTATAAATATAAATGCAAAAATTCTGAGTAAATTCAGCCATTCAAATCTGCTACTAAATTAAAAGAATAATCCTTCATAACCAAGAAATATTGACCCAAGAATAAAACTCATTTAGTATTTAAATTATTGATTTTAGGGGCGCCTGGGTGCCTCAGTTGGTTAAGCGTCTGCCTTCAGCTTGGGTCATGGTCCTGGGATCCTGGGATCTGAGCCCCACATCGGGCTCCCTGCTCAGCGGAGAGGCTGCTTCTCCCCCTCCCTCTGCTGTCCCGCCCCCCCCCACTAATGCCCTCTCTCTCTCTCTCTCTCTCTCACTCTCGCTTGCTCGCTCTCTCTCAAGTAAATAAATAAAATCTTTTAAAATAAATAAATATATATATTGATTTTAAAACATTAAATAAGTTTGTCTAGAAAAACTTGATTATAGTTTAAATAGATAATGAAATGCATTCATAAGTTGAGTGCATTCAACACTAAGTCTTTATAAAATTCTCAGAATAGAAATAATTATTGAAAAGGACACAAAAATTAACATTATTTCCAGGTGATCATAAACTAACAAGACTCAAAGAAAGCAACTAAAGATAATTAGAATTAATAAGATAATTTAATTATAGCTGAGGCCCAGAAGAGATCAATGTTCCAGCTCAAGTGGTCAAGCAGAGAGGGCAAATCCTCCCTTATTTCACCTTTTAGTTCTATTCAGATCTTCAACAGATCGGATGGTGCCCACCCACACTGGGGAGGGTAATGCATGCCACTCAGCCCACCAATTCAAATGCTGTCTCTTCTGGAAACACCCTCAAAGACACACCCAGAAATAATGCTTACCCAGACATCTAGGCATCCCACGATCCAGTCAAGGTGACAGATAAAATTAACCATCACGAAGTCTGGATGGATGATGAAACCATTAACCCAGATAGAGGAAAACACACAGAGGGAGAAACAGATTTCAACAATGAGAAGTAAGGGAGAAGAGAGAAGAAAAAGAGGAGAGCTGGCATGGAATAATGACACCAGTAAAAATGCTACTAGTCTGTGACTGGCCAACTGTGCTAGATGCTAGAGGTCAAGTAGGATAAAAACTGAGGGTTAGAATTTAAGAGGACTCCTGAGGAAGCAGTTTCTGTAGTGTGAAAGGAGAAGACACAGACCACTAAAGAGTTGAGAAGTAAATGGAAGTTGACCAGGTAGCCCCAGTAGGTGTGGACTGTTCTTTCAAGAAGTCTGACTTTTAAGAAGAGGGAAAGGAAATGGGACCTGTTTGGGAGTAGGGTGAAGAACTGAGGGGGGAGGTTTTATTTGTATGTTTGGCTGGTTTGATGGCTCTTTCTGTTTTAGGACCAGAAGATTCAAACATAGTAAGCTGAAGGGAAGGAGACAGAGGACAGACAGAAGCTCTAGGTGAGACACAGAATGATGGATGGGTCAGGAGCCAGGGGCGGAGTGAAGGGGATGGGATGTCACTGACCTTGGCCTTGGAGAACAGCACCTTCCCTCAATCTAAGGTAAGAAAGATGGGGGATGGAGGAGAACAGAGTGCAGTTTAGAGACATAAGGAAAGAATGTGGCAGGTGGTTGTTTTCTCTGGACAGTAGGCAGGCGGGAGTGAAGGACTTGCAGAAGACAAGAGGTTAAACACACAGCAAGTATTTGGAATTGCCACTTTGGAGAATGCAAAAGACATTGCTAGGTAATATTAAGACTGTAACAGAGATTAAAGACCAAAAATCCTTAACCTCCTGGTTACCACAATTGATTTTCTCCCTCAATCTTCTGCAAATCAGAGCTGAAAGAAACTACCATATTTTCTTAGAATATTCAATCTTAACATCCACGAGCAGAAGTGGCATATACCTGAATTTCACAGAAAAGCACTTTCAAAGAGGTATTTTCAGATCATTAGAAGCCTGGTTGATTAAGATTCTGCTGTGTTGTGCCTACATACACTTATAAATTTAGAGCTGGAAACACAGAGGCCAATGTGACAAAGGCAAAAGGAGTAACTTCCATCAAAAACACTGATGATGAACAATTCTATCATTAGATGTGTTTGCCTCAGAGAGTACAGAATTCTGTCTCCACTCGTCAGAGAAATGCTAAAAACTAAGGGAAAACTCCTGGTAGGGTAAGGAGTTTTGATTTTCACCAGATTTCTCTATAAAAACTTAAAAGTGGCCCCTCAAAATGGGGTGGAAAGACTTTTAAAATATTTCTAGCAAGTGCAATCTTGTCTACCTCAGCATCTCAATAGTTAAACTCGAGGTTATTAATTCTGCATTATCAACTCAAAATGTGGTTTAAAAAAATCAATTTAATGTGGCTTTTATCTTTCTCTTGGTGTCAAGGCCCCACTCGTGTTTATACCTATCAATAAAACTAAACATATAACTCAAAAACCAGTATCTTTTCTTTTGTTTTGCTGTTGGTTCTTTGTGATGTTAGAAGGGGCTGGGATGTATTTTGTGTCTGAGGAGCTGGCTGGAAATTGCCATTGTGCCACCAGCCCAAAGTCCCTCACATTACTCTTAAATAAAAGGTTAAGCAAGTGACGGGGGGGAGATAAGGAAGAATATTCATCCTAAGAATTTCTCCTTTTTTTTTTAAAGGGAAAAGAGGCAGAAGGGAGATTTGGGTATGTTTGTAGATATGTGTTTAAAGTTCAAGTCTAAAAAAATTTTTTTAATTCAAAAAAATAAAGTTCAAGTCTAAATAAGTCTGGCTCTAAATTCTTCCACTCTTTTTAAAGTGCGTATTTTAACTAGATGCTGCCACCTACTGGATAATTTACAGGGCTTTGTGCTTTCCTGGTAACAAAGAAAAAGTTATGGAGGGGAACAGGGTAACAGATTTCTGTTTTCATAAGCCTTATAGAAACATTTTACTTTAAAACTTATAGCTATATATAGGCTTGATCAAAATAATTGTTTGTTTCAATTTTATACTTTTAATTAAGAAGGGTAGCCAAAGTTCAGTGAATAACATGGGAAAGAAATTAGTCTCAGAACGGAACAAACGTAAGTAGTTTCACACCATTTTATAATATGCGACTGTTGCAATAGGAGGAATTGGAGACTAAAATCACTGTTTTGTGGTCAAATTGGATTCTTACATTTCTATTCATTTATACATACAGTGAAAATCATCTGCTAATAATACCTTTCTTAGACTGAAGATTCCAAAAGTCTCCTCTTTGGGAATGAAGTAATAACCATGTTATGTCAAATGTAAAGAAAAAATGTGTAATTAGCCTAATAATGTAGTCCAAAGTAAATACCTCCTTTGGTTTTTAAGATACTTAGAAATCAGATATGTGTGACTGTTAAAAATATGCCTATGATACAAAAACCAGCAGGAAATTTCACTAAGGAATTTGCCTTCTCTAAAAGACCAGTCACAAAAAAAACAAAAAGAATTTACTTAAATCTGCAGAACCAGGAACACAGTAACATCGTCTCTTCCCTTGGGTGCACCGGTCCAGCGTGAGCTACAGACAGCAGTGAGAGTGAAAAGCAACAGACATCTGGTTCACCTAACAGTATCTATTATTCCCATTCCTTTTCCATTGACCCTACTTTTACATCTTATCTGCTCTGAGCACAATAAACACTGCCAATACATAATAATTGACTAAGAATTCAAAATCCAAAAATTGAAACTCTAACATGATCATGTTTAAACTGGTGGTTCTCCCTGAACATAGGTTTCGAGTCCCTGGTAACTCCAGCTTTCAGCTCATGAAGCCCAACTGATTTCCACATTAGAACATTAGTACTAATCTAACATTACTGCAAATGTCTGCAGGGCTTATAGTAGTCGCGTGACTCCAAAGCTACAACAGGGAGCTCGACAGGTTTAAGCCAAATAAACATGGCATGAGCTTTAAAAGGGAAGTGTAGGGGCGCCTGGGTGGTTCAGTCGTTAAGCATCTGCCTTCAGCTCAGGTCATGATCCCAGGGTCCTGGGATCGAGTCCCGCATCGGGCTCCCTGCTCCATGGGAAGCCTGCTTCTCCCTCTCCAGCTCCTGCTGCTTGTGTTCCCTCTCTCTGTCAAGTAAATAAATAAAATCTTAAAAAAAATAGAAGTGAAGTGTATTTGATAGTTCTGGTTTGATTTTGAAGAAAAGACAACTGAAAACAAAAGTCTTGCCCTGCAGGGCCAAAAGTTCATTCGGTAGTGAACTCTATGCCTGAAAAGGTTAATGTCAAAAAGCCACCATGGATCCCCTGTTTCACAGTCCCTGCTCCAGAGTCAACCACAGGAGGTAGGTACGGCTTCTTAGAAATGCATCATCCATTAGAGAAATCAACATTTAGCCCCAGCTTCCTGAAATACAGAGGCTCAGATACTGTCATATCCAGAATTATATTCCTGACACTGTCCATGTTCTTTATTTGGAAAAACGAATGCAGTCTTAGTTCTATGAAGATACAGAATTACCGACAGACATGAAAGAAAATATAAGAAATCATACTTTTCAAGACAGATTATCTTCATACAGTAGCCTTCAGACATTTAAGTTAGTAAAATAGCATTCTATAAGCTGTAAGTTTCGAGGTGCTTTGCGGTCTTTTTTCTTAAATAGTGGACTCCCTGCTAAACAACTCTCAAAGAGAAAAAATAGGCTTGAGAAAAACACGTTATTCCAAAAAACCTTTTGAAAAAGACAATATACTTGCCCTAATAAAATGTATTACAAAGCTACAATAATAAAAAGTGCAATACTGACATCAGTGCAGACAGAAATATTAACAGAAGAGAATAGAAAATTTGGAAAGAGACCCAAACAGTGCATGATAAAGTTAGCATTTCAAATAAGTGAGGAAATGATGGATTATCCAATAAAAGGTCCTGAGATAACTAGTGTTAATATCAAAAACAAAGGGAGACTGGGGCACCTTGGTGCTCAGTCAGTTAAGTAGCCAACTCTTGATTTCGCCTGAGGTCATGATCTCAGCATCCTGGGATGGAGCCCTGCATCAGGCTCCACACTCAGTGGGGAGTCTGCTTGAGATTCTCTCTCTCCTTCTCCCCCTGCCCCTGCTCGTGCCCATGCTTGCTCGCTCTCCCTTTCTCTCTCTCTCTCAAATTTAAAAAAAAAGGATTGCCTGGGTGGCTCAGTGGGTTAAGAGTCTGCCTTTGGCTCAGGTCATGATCCCAGGGTCCTGGAATTGAGCCCTGTACTGGGCTCCCTGCTCAGCAGGGAGCCTGATTCTCCCTCTCCCTCTGCTTCTCCCCTGCTTGGACTCTTTCACTCTCTGTCAAATAAATAAATTTTTTTTAATTAAATTTAATTTAATTTAATTTAAAAAACAAATGGAGACAAGCCTTAAAAATTATCTGAGCAGGCAAAACCAGTTTAGTCATACAAACAAACCCTAATTTAGCTTTTTTGGCAAGGCTAACTTGACCTGGGTCATCTCTTACTTATGTCTCTGGAAATCATAAGCAAAACCTCAAGTGTTTTCGAAAATTGATATGAAGTAAACATTGCCTCATTCCATGTTTTGGCTTTAGTGTTCCCAGTTTGCAAGCTGCCTTTTTGATGTGTGCACAATAAACTTTTACTAATTACTACTTTGGTGATTCATTGATTTTATTTGTTATTTATGATCTTTTGATGCTAGCTAACAAATTGGGGGGAAAAACCCACCAAATCAACTCTCTACTTCATGTATCACAACAAAATGAGTTCTAAGCAAATTAACATTTTAATTTTTTTTCATAAAAAATAACTATACTAAAGGAAAACACAGGTACATTTTTTTTAAAAGATCTTATTTATTTACTTTAGAGAGTGAGCGAGAGAGAGCACAAGCCAGGGGAGGGGTAGAGGGGGAAGCACACTCCCCGCTGAGCAGGGAGCCTAATGTGGGACTCAATCATGGGATCGAGGATCATGATCTGAGCTGAAGGCAGATACTTAACCAACTAAGCCACCCAGGCACCCAACACAGGTACATTTTTATGTCATCTTGTATTGGAAAAGACCTTTTTAAGCAGAGCAACAATGAAAAAAGAAATGAAATGACTGATTTAGCTAAATAAAAAAAAAATATTGGGATGCCTGGGTGGCTCAGTCAGTTAAGCGTCTGCCTTTGGCTCAGGTCATGATCCCAGGGTCATGGGATCGAGTCCCACATCTGGCTCCTTGCTCAGGGGGACATTACTTCTCCCTCTGCCTGCTACTCCCCCTGCTCGTGCTCTCTCTCTCTGTGTCTCTCTGACAAATAAATAAATAAAATCTTAAAAAAATATATTAAGTTTGGGAGAGCAAGAAATATTATAAAACTAAAAATAATAAGTTAGAAAAAATGTTTTTGGTATTTATAATAGTCAAAGAATTACTATCCTTAATATGTAAAGTAGTCCTTCAAATCAATAAAAAGGAGCACCTCATTTTATAAAAGAACAAGTAATTCCCAAAATGGCTAAAAGAATATTCAACCTCCTTAATTACCACAGAGATTCAAATTGTGATTTCATTTTAAATAAGTAAAGCTTTAAAACGACTATTAAATCCACTGTTGGGGTGCCTGGGTGGCTCAGTCGGTTAGCATCTGCCTTCAGCTCAGGTCATGATCCCAGGGTCCTGGGATGGAGCCCCACGTTGGGTTCCCTGCTCAGTGGGGAGTCTGCTTCTCCCTCTCCCTCTGCCCCCCCCCCGTTCATGCTCTCTCTTGTTCACTCCCTCTCAATAAAATCTTTAAAATAATAATGATAATAATAATAAATTCATTGTTATTGTGGGTATAGGAAAACAATTCTCAAATACAAAACTTGGGGGGGTAGTCTAAATTGGTGTAACCTTTTACTATGTCAATATGGACAAAAATCTTTAAAATGTCCAAGCCCTTTGACTAAGTGATTTCCCTTTGAAGTATCTACTGTCACAAATTCACACAAAATTGGTCACTTAAAATAAAAATTTATTCTCTCAGTTCTCGAGGCCATTAGTCCAAAATCAAGGTTTCAGTAGGGCCACACTCCCTCTGCGGGCTCTCAGAGAGTTCATTCCTTGCCTCTTCCAGTTTCTGGTGGCCACCAGCATTCCTTGGCCCGAGGCCACATCACTCCAACCTCTGCCTCATCCTTCACATGGCCTTCTCTTCTGTGTGCTTCTTCTCCCTCTGCCTCTCTCTTATGAGGATACTCATGATGGCATAGAGCCCTCCTCCATATTCCACAATTATTACTCACAACTGCAAAGACCCTTTTTCCAAATAAGGTAACGTTGACAGCTTCTAGGGATTTGGTGTGGATATCTCTCAGGGGGCCATTTTTTCAACCTAGTTTTCAACCTAATTTTTCAATTACCACAGAAGGTCATAATAGAATAATTACCCAAGGATGTTATCGCAGCCTTATGTTTCTGAATAAGGCCACATTCTGAGGCTCCAGGTAGACATGAATTCTGGTGGGACACTACTGAACTCACTAGAGGTGGGGACTGGCCAGCATCACTCCCCCTGTGTAGCCTCTCCATGTGGCTTGTTTGGCCCTTCTCATAGCATGGCAGCTTCAGCATAGTCTGACCCTTTACAGGATGGCTGGCTCTCCCCTGAATGAGCCTTCTAAGAAGAGAAACAGAAACTGCCAGTCCTCTTAATGGCGAGGGCTGGAACTGGTGTAGGATTACTTCTGCTGTAATCTATTGGTCAAAGTAGGCCCAGCCCAGCCCAGCCTGAAATTACAGGAAGACATAGACTCCATCCCTCTATGAGGACTGGAATGAGCATACATAGAGGGAAGGAACTGACTGCAAACATCTTGGAAGCTAACTACCGCACAGCTCTATTCTTACTGACAGCTAAAGGTGCTCATGAGATACAAATTAGAAAGCCGATTACAAAACACCATATATATAATTTGATCTCATTTTTATTTTTAAAATATATGTGGTTATTTGCACTAAAAATGTCTCAAAAGATAAAGAGTAAGCAAAAATATTAATAATGATTATCTCTGCAAGTTAAGAATTTAGGTGATTATTTTTTTTCTTCCTGTTTACCAATATTTTCTAATAAAGATTACATATGTGTTACTTCTATAACAAAATAGAAGTAGAAAGTAAATGATCTATGATTTTAACAGGCAAATAGTTTTTGGTGTTTTAATTAGGATATACAAATGGTAAATTTCAACAAGGCCAATCTAAATACAGATCTATCAAGGAGAAACTCAGAAAGACTCATTTAAAAAAAAAAATCCTTAGTCATAGAAAGGGCAACCCAGATAGGCACCCACCTTCTTGGGGAGAAACATTTGGTGTATTCCAACCCCAAATCCCTCAGGCCCAAGCAGCTTCTGGGCTCTCAATGCTGGGTCCAGAAAGAAACAAACTTGAAGGAATTTCATTCATATCAAAGCTCATGCTAAACAGCTGCAGAAGTCTGAGTCAGGTTCTCGAGCTTCTACAATGTTGGACATTCACTTTGCAAAAGACAGATGGATCCGAGGATTCTCAGAGAAATCAGAGGCCCTTGCTCAGAGTCAGTCTCAACCCCGAGCAGTACTGGAGAACCACTTACGTGACGTAAGTTAAAGGATTTCCAAAGTGTCCTGCCAAAACTTATCAACTGCTTCCCAATCCCTAAAATTTTCACCACTGTATAATTAAGCTCAAGATTACATGACTCCATAATACCTCTGTAGATGAAGAAGGAGGAAGAGAAGATAAAGGAGGAGGAGGATGAAAAGAAGGATCATAGATATACATAAACACAAGGTGAGAATGTAAAAATATGCACAATTAATTGGCTGGTCTCAAAAGCAAGACTAGAAGAGAACAGGAAATAGGACAAACCAGATTTTTATGAAAGGGATTGCAGAAGCCTGAGTGGGACCCTCCATGGAAGGACTCTAGGCAGTTAGGAGACTGTCTACATCGACTGGGTGTCTAGAGGTATCTAAGAGGACAAGAAGTAAAGGCAAAGACACTTTGTCTTTTTGCCAATTTTACACTGCCCTGCCCCCACACCCTTGAGCAGACACAAACCCTAGAAACCTCTGAAACTTATCTACACTCAGGATAGTTCCATATAATCCTACCTAATGTAATCATTTCCCCTAAAGAACAACTAGGCTCAAAGAAAAAGGAAAAATAGCTGAACTGGGAATCTTTTTTTAATCCAAATAATCTATGACTCTGAGATAAAAACAAAGACAAATTTTACTCACCGACAGTTTCTTCTGATGCAGCAGTCAAAGCTAGAAACTTTTTTGTATTTTCCATCTCCTCATTACTTTGCAAAGTTTCACTAGTTTTTGCAGACTAATAAAAGAGAAACAAGTTTAAACATGGAAAAAGAAGGCAACTATATTCATCAATATTTTTTTAAATTCCATGGATTCCAAACTGTGTACATACAAACAAGAAGGTTCAGGTCATTGTACTTCTTTAATTGGGAAATCTATTAGTGTTCTTGTTCCCACAAAATTCTAGCAAATAATATTCCCAAATAGAGTTGGAATATACGTCTATCATTACATAATAATTATCTTGCTTAAATCTTCTTTAGCTTCTGTTTAATATTTCTATAACTAATGAGTAACCTAAAAGTACATCATCAAATTACAGTTTCAGACATTTCAAGATTGATGCTGTATTTTATTATGGGTCCAGTTATCATTCTTTTTTTTTTTTTTTAAAGATTTTATCTATTTACTTGACAGAGAGAGACAAAGCGAGAGAGGGAACACAAGCAGGGGGAGTGGGAGAGGGAGAAGCAGGCTTCCTGCTGAGCCGGGAGCCCGATGCAGGGCTCGATCCCAGGACCCTGGGATCATGACCTGAGCCGAAGGCAGACGCCTAACGACTGAGCCACCCAGGTGCCCCTCCAGTTATCATTCTTGTTTCCAAACAAGTAAAAATTTGCTTTGAGATTCAATAAGAGTAAATGATAGACTAATTTTGTCGGCTAAAATATACACAAATCATTTCTCTAGTTCAAAGCACTGCATTTTGTATCATGCTTTCTTTCTAGCCCGTGGTCTGCCTGGGAATCTTGTAAAAATGTATTCTTAATTACTTCATTATTAATTCATATTATCGTCTAGGAAATTTCCTTGAAGTCAGTCAACTGATCAAGGAGGAATTTATCAAAAACAACCAATCTGTTTTTACAATACTCCTTACTTTAAAAGTGCTCTCCTTTAAGGGGCAAGGTTCAAATATGAGCCAATGGCCATACATCAAGTCAGCGCAAACATCTGGTCAACTTCCACCCCTCAATACTACAGAGAATAAAAGGTCCAAGAAGGCCAAGCAACGTTAACAGAGCACTAGAAATGTATTGAGACAGAAGCAAATAGAGTATGGTCACAGACCACAAGCACTTTACAGCGTCTCAGAGATCAGCATATGACCAGCATATGAAACAGTGAACTCTCCACTCCCTGGTCACAAAAGTTTACTCAAATAATAATGGTCATCAGAGGGTTAAATGTTTGGTATAGTTATGTATTTATCTCCAAACTATAAGCTTGCTGAAGAAAAAGCAGACATACGTCCTCAAACATAGGCACCACATCACTTTCTATTCCAGAGATGGAGGAACCCCAGCCTGACACTGGGAAGAGAGGTCTACTGTGTTGTCGTGGAAAACAAACATGCCAATGCAGCGCCTGAAATCTGGAATGCTGCTAAGTTACCTTGTCCAGTTCCAGAGAACTATCTCCCTCACCCACCCCCTCAATATGGACATATACACACCACTGTCCTACTTCCACAAAATAAATCAATAAAGGCAGACCACACTGATACGACCACAGTCCATGCTTTTCTTACTTATCTTAGAGGAAACTGTTTCTTCCTTGTCAGCATATGGTTAAACAATTCTTACCTTAAGTTCTTCCCACAGCTTTATTCTCATGTCTAGACCTTGCTTCTTAATTTCTTTTTCTCTATATTGTCTCTTCACCAATATCTTATCAAGCCTCTTCATCTTCTGAATGGCATCTTGAAGTTGAGAATCTAATTCTTTTAATTCAGGCTCATCTATATTGTGTTGAAAGTAGGAATGAGCTTGAAGTTTAGTACAGCCATAAAGTTTTGTTTTGTGTTTACTATTTGTTCTTTCATTCAACAAATGTTTATGGCTCGCGAGAATAACTAACATTGGTGTCATGTATCTTGATTTACAAAGTGCTTCCACATGTATTTTTTCATATAATTATCTAACAACCCTGTGAAATAGACATTTATCTCTGTTTCACAGTTGAAATAACTAGGTCTTTTCTTTTTTTCCCTTTTTAAAAATTTTTTAATTTAAGCATAATTGACACACACTGTTACATTAGTTTCAGATGTACAACATAGTGATTTAAAACTCTATAACATGCTGTATGTTCACCAAAAGTATAGCTACCATCTGTCACCATATAATGCTATTACAATACCATCGACTGGAAAAAAAAATAAAACAATACCATTGACTGTATTCCCTATGCTGTGCCTTTTATTCCCATGACTTATTAATTCCATAACTGGAAGCCTATATTTCCCACTCCCCTTCACCCATTTTGCCCATCCCCCATACCCTTTTCTTTCTGACAACTATCACTTTTTTCTCTTTATTTATAGGTCTGATTCTGCTTTTTTGTTTGTTTATTCATTTTTGTTTTTTAGATTCCACATATAAGTAAAATCATATGGTATTTGTCTTTCTCAGTCTGACTTATTTCAATTAGCATAATACCTTTTAGGTCCATCCATATTGTCACAAATGACAAGATTTCATCTTATTATGGCTGCCTAATATTCCATTGTGTGTGTGTGTGTGTGAATATATACCACATCTTCTTTAACCATTTATCTATCAATGGACACTTGAGTTGCTTCCATATCTTGGCTATGAAAGATGATAATCTGTCAATGAGCATAAATGCTCATATACTAAAGTCTCAGCCACTCCAGGTTAGATCATTAGAAATGGCATATTCTGCTAAGAAAGACCAAATTTTGCAACTTTTTAAAATCCAGAGAGAGCAGTGTGTTTCTCTATAATGTATATCACTTTCTCTTTAAGGAAAAGGAGACATTTCCAGAAGGGAATTAGCTTATCCAAAAAGAATACTGATCTTATTAATAAGGCTCTGCAAACCTTATTGCTTCTTATTTATTTCAAATGCAACAGCCTTTAGTTCTAGTTCCTCACTGCCAATCCTAACACTCTCAGCCTCCATATACATAGGTGGTCTATATGGCAGGAACTCATGCATGAAGGAACTCAGGCAGTTTTGAAAGAGTATAAACAAGTACAGCATAAACTGGGCCAACAGCAGGGTGCCTGGGGTGGTTCAGTGGGTTGGACGTCTGAGTCTTGATTTTGACTTGGGTCATGATCTCAGGATCATGAGATCGAATCTGGGAGCTGGGCTCCATGCTCAGCATGGAGTCTGCTTGTCCCTCTCCCTCTGCTGCTCCCCCACTTACGCCCACACATGCACTCTCTCTCTCTCTCTCTCTCTCAAATAAATAAAATAAATGAAATCTTTAAACTGGGCCAACAGCAGGGACGCCTGGGTGGCTCAGTCGGTTAAGCAGCTGCCTTCAGCCCGGGTCATAATCCCGGGGTCCCGGGATCGAGTCCCACATTGGGCTCCTTGCTCTGCAGGGAGCCTGCTTCTCCCCCTCTCTCCCTCTGCTTGTGCTCTCTCTGTCAAATAAATAAAATCTTTAAAAAAAAATAAAAATAAAAATAAATAAACTGGGCCAACAGCTAATCTCAACTATAATGCCTCATTTCCTGATAACTGTGATCCTGAGGCTCCTGGCCCAACTTTGAGAGCTAGCCTCATCCCAGACATACTCTAAGTCAGCAGTTCTCAAAGTTTATGACCTCAGCTTCCCTTTATAGCCTTAAAAATTATTGAGAACCCAAAGTAGCTTTTGTTTATGTTACATCTATTGATAATTACCATTTTAGAAATCAAAACTGAAAAATATATTTATTCATTTAAAAATGATGTTATTAGTAATTACATATTAACATAAATATAACATTTTTATGACAAATAACTATATACCCTAAAAAATTATTAAGAAGAATGGCATTGTTAGGGCGCCTGGGTGGCTCAGTTGGTTAAGCGACTGCCTTCAGCTCAGGTCATGATCCTGGAGTCCCAGGATCGAGTCCCACATCGGACTCCCCACTCAGTGGGGAGTCTGCTTCTCCCTCTGACCCTCTCCCCTCTCATGCTCTCTCTCACTCTCTCTCTCTCAAATAAATAAATAAAATCTTAAAAAGAAGAATGGCATTGTTTTAAATTTTTAATATCTAGCTTGATAGAAGACATCTAGATTCTCAAAAAAAAAAAAAAGACATCTAGATTCTCAAATCTGTTTGTACAATCTATTGCAATCTCTTGTTTCACTTAGAGTATATGAAGAAAATTTGGCCTCATAAAGACATATACTTGGAAAGGGGAGGAGAAATGTAATAACTTTCTCAGATAATTGTGGATACTCTTCTTTGATACTACATCAAAATTCGACAAGGGGGTAGTTTCTTAAAGAGTAGTTGTAATGCGAAATCTGTAACCATATCAGTGAGCTTTTTGTATTTGTTCTATTAAAACCCATGCACCTATCTTTCATGCTAAATGGATCTTTTACCCTGCATTGGTCATTTGGAAAATAGTGGTTCATTGAATTATGCAGACCTTCAAAATGTTAACACATTTAATATTTAATATTTTTAAAAATCTCATTGGTTAGTTCTGTCATCAAATTTTACCAGAAAAGTCTAAGTATTGGAATGGCATACACAAGTTTTCCAAATTTCTAGTTTTCACTTGAAAGCCCAAATTTTATCGTTGACAAAAGATACTGTCAATTATTTTCCTTGAAGTAAAAGGCTCATTTCACCTTAAAAAAAAAAATGGCTGCCAAATACCCAAGTCTGAATGATAATAGTTTGTCTGTCAGTCATTCTTTCGCATAAGAATGGTGTCCCATTAAAAAGTGGCCAGTTCAGTTCTCAACTTAAACTATCATACAAGTACTCCTCAACACAAACTTCACATTTTAGCTCACAGCAGAATTGCTTTATATACCTCCCATTTTACCTCTCAGGCAATTATAAAGATGTATATTCGAAAATCAAGATTTAATACGATTAATAATTTTTACTGCTCCATCAAAGCTGTTCTTGAATGACACTGGCTATTTCTTTCTTCGGCCAGTGCCTGGTCATGAAGAACACAATGACTACTAGCACAGTGTGATACATCGCCTTTATTCGTGTGAAAGCCCTGGCAATTTTACTCACCATTGCTTTTGTACCATCATTGCAAATGTCCATTCAGTGGGCGAAAAGGCAAATAACAGTATTTCAGTATTATACTGAATTGTATTACTGATATATCAGTATTATGATGAAAGTAGTTTTTTACTTCGCAAAATTCTTATAAGGGTCTCAGCAATCCTCCAGGGCTCTGCAGACCACATTTTGAGAAATGCTGTTCTAATTCACTCCAACCAGTATTAATTTAATAACCAGGGGAAAAAAAGGAGTCATTTAAAATCCAAAAGTTATTAAGATCAAATGGGAGGGGCGCCTTGGTGGCTCAGTTGTTAAGCATCTGCCTTCGGCTCAGGTCATGATCCCAGGGTCCTGGGATCAAGCCCCTCATCGGGCTCCCTGCTTGGCGGGAAGCCTGCTTCTCCCTCTCCCACTCCCCCTGCTTGTGTTCCCTCTCTTGCTGTCTCTCTCCCTGTCAAATAAATAAAAATTAAAAAAAAAAAAATCTTTAAAAAAAAAGAAAAGATCAAATGGGATTATCCCTAAGAAGCCATTTATAAATTACATAATACATTTTATTGCATAATTTAGTCATCAAAAAGATTGATAAATCATGTCATAAAATGCAGAAATACTTCCTACTTGATTAACGTAAAATGACGACAATAACAATTTTATTAAATGACATATTTCACTATTTTTTAAGTGTTTTTAAGGACTCAACATTATTGTAAATAAAGAACGGTGCTCACAAAGGTATGCCTCTTAACTATCATTTCTACATAGCAGATAAAAAACACATGTAACTCTAATATTTGAACTATAATATCTGCCATTGTCATTAACCAATCACCTAGTGATTATCCTACCTGAACATTCAGGGATTGTCTGATGCTGAATGAAGTTCAGATCTTCATCTGATCCATCCTCCGCCAATTTTGGTTTCTCAGAATCCTTTTCCCCTTTATCATCATCGTTTCTACTTTCCTCTGCATTACTGCTGTCTGAGTAGTTCTCTTTACCAGAGTTCAACTTGATTGCAGTATCAACCTAAATTATTTCCAAAGAAATAGTTTTCATAAATAATATATTCTTTATTTTTTTTAAAGATTTTATTTATTCATTCGAGACACAGAGAGAGAGAGAGCGCACGAGCAGGGGGAGAAGCAGAGGGAGAAGCAGGCTCCCCGCTGAGCAGGGAACCGGACGTGGGGCTCGATCCCAGCACCCTGGGATCATGACCCAAGCCGAAGGCAGACGCTTAACCATCTGAGCCACCCAGGCGCCCCAATAATATATTCTTTAAAACTTTACATTTCTAGACTAGTTGAACACGAGTGTATGTGTGTCCTCACATACTTACATTAGTGTTCAACTAGTCTAGAAATAGAACACTTTTTAATTAAATATAATTTAACTACGCAACTAAATTTAGTAACATTTGCACCAAAGAGATATGCCCCATTCTCCAGCAATTTCCAGCAATGTGGAGAAGGGTCAGGAATCAGTCCCAAAAGGAACCATTCTCTGCCAGCTCTGGAGATGAGGCATGATGGTGCCTGCTCCCTGAGCTTACACTCGGATGGAGAGTCAGAGGTCTAGAGCTATGCTGTCCCATTCGAGGGCCACTAGCCACGTGCGGCTATTGAAGAGTTGAAAAGCCAAGAGTCTGAACAGAGATGTGTTTCTAATGAGATTCTTCAAGTCAGAACCCTGTGCTTTGGTGATTATTTTTATGCTATTCACAGTTTTTCTATTTCATTTTGGTTTCTCTTTCTATTTTAGCAAGGCTCATTTTGAAAACATCAGTTGGGGGCAGCTGTGTTTTCCTGAGAGAACAAGAAAAGACACCCATGGCTGCATCAGGAAAAGAAACAGGGATCGTAGTGCCCTGACAGCTGCGAGTGGCAGTGAGAGTGACAGTGGAAGTGAATTCGGCCCAAGAGAGAGGCAAAACCTCAGAGAGAGAGAGAGAGTCAGCCGCTTCTGGGAGGAACACCTTTCCCCTCCCAATGGAGGAATCCAGCCTTTGGAGGGTTTTCTGTTCTCTCTGCACCCACGTGGTCAACTCTCAGCCACGGTAATCTGTGCCCCCTTGTGAATCGCCAGGGCAGAAGGGGCTGGTGGGGAGAATTAAGCTCCATGGACACAGGGCTGCACGCGAGCATCTCTGTTCACCTGGACTAGGACGTAAGCCCCAGCAGAACTGAGCCGAGTCAGTGGGATAATCCTCAGAGCCAACATTTCCTGAGGAATTAATACCGGGCAGGCCCTGGGCTAAATACTTTCCACACTCTGCCTCATTCACTGCTCACAGTGACTCTATGCTATAGACATGACTACCCTGATTTAACAAAGAAGAAAATAGAGCCAGTGTAGAATGAAACCAGTGGAGGCCTAACCTATAAACAAGCAAAACAATGCCTCCTCTGTGTAATCTTGGAGGTGTTAAAGAGGATGCCCTGTTCAAAAACACATTTCTGTGAAAGGCCAGGTTAAAGCCTTCCATGCCATGATACCCAGTAAACCCTTTAGGCTATATAGTTCTGTGAAAATGCTGAAATTGCTGGCAGAGATCACATGAGCCCTGTCGGTTATTTCTACCTTGGCATAAATGAATTTGGCCGCCCTTCCCCAGAGAATGGTTTTTATATAGGGGAATACAGAATATATAAAACATAACTAGATATTAGCAATATACTTGGATAATAACACACTTCAGGACACAAAAAGACCTTTCATATATATCATCCCATATGATCCTCTTAGAATGAGCAGGAAGCAATGAAGCAAAAAGATGAAACTGGAGAATAAAAGGCAAACTTTGCCCATTTTATAATTTTACCCATAGCTCCCCACTCCATTAGCACCAACCATCTTTAGTTTATTTGGAAATAAACTAAAAAAAGCTTCCAGAAATTAAAAATGTATCATTAACTTTAAAAATTCAATGGAGCGGCGCCTCGGTGGCTCAGTCGTTAAGCGTCTGCCTTTGGCTCAGCTCATGATCCCAGGGTCCTGTCTCTGTCAAACAAATAAATAAAATCTTTAAGAATAAATAAACAAATAATAAAAATTCGATGGATTAGGGATGGCTGGGGGGTTCAGATGGTTGGGCATTTGCCTTCGATTCGGGTCATGATCCCAGGCTCCTGGGATCAAACCCCGCATCGGGCTCTCTGCTCATCGGTGAGCCTCCTTCTCCCTCTGCCTACCACTCCCCCTGCTTGTGTTCTCTCTATATATATCAAATAAATAAATAAAATCTTTAAAAAAATAAAAAATAATAAAAATAAAAATTCAATGGATTAAAGAGTAGATTTGACATAGTGTAAGAAAGAATTCAAAAATTTTAAAATATGTGTTAAAAATTCCCAGGATGAAGCACAGAGAAAGAAATGAATAGAAAATATTAAAAACAAGATAAGAGACATAAAGTATAGAAGGGAAAATTTCAACAGACATTTAATATGACTTTCAGGATGACACAAGGGAAAAAAAGGAGGCAATATTAGAAACATTTGAAAAACAATGGCTGAGAATTTTTTTTTTTTTTTAAAGATTTTATTTATTTATTTATTTGACAGGGAGAGAGAGACAGCGAGAGAGGGAACACAAGCAGGGGGAGTGGGAGAGGGAAAAGCAGGCTTCCCGCTGAGCAGGGAGCCCAGTGCGGGGCTCAATCCCAGGACCCTGGGATCATGAGCTGAGCCGAAGGCAGACGCTTAACGACTGAGCCACCCAGGCGCCCTGAGAATAGCCTTTTTAAAAAAAAAAACTAACACTATCAACTGCTGGTGAAAATGCAGAGCACTGGAACTCTCATATTTCTCATGGGAACAGAAAACAGTTTTGCAGTTTCTTTTAGTTAAACATACACTTACCATACAACCCAGCAATCCAACTCCTAGGTATTTACCCAAGAAAAATAAAAAACTACTTCCCCCCAAAAAAATCAGTATACAAATATTAATAGCAGCTTTCTTCATAATCACCAAAACCTGCAAACAATCCAAATGTTCCTTAACATGTGAATGGATAAACAAACTGTGGAACACCCACACAATGGAACACCACTCATCAGTAACAAGGAGTGAACTACTGATATATATTAACAGTACAGGAGTCTCAAATGCATGGTGCCAACAGGCAAAGCCAGACTCAAAAGCTACATACTTTTTAATTCTATCATATGACTCTCTGGAAAAAGAAAAACAATAGGTAGAGAATAGATCAGGAGTTTCCAGGATTAAGAGTAGGGGAGATTGAAATAGCCAAACTATGGAAAGAGCCCAGATGCCCATCAACAGATGAATGGATAAAGAACAGGTGATATATATATAGATATATACATACATACATACATACATACATACATACATACACACAGTGGAATATTATGCAGCCATCAAAAAATGAAATCTTACCATTTGCAACAACGTGGATGGAACTAGAGGATATTATGCTAAGCGAAGTAAGTCAATCAGAGAAAGACAATTATATACGATTTCACTCATATGTGGAATTTAAGAAACAAAACACAGGCTCATAAGGGAAGAGAGAGAAAAATAAAATAAGATGAAATCAGAGAGGGAGACAAACCATAACAGACTTAATCATAGGAAACAAACTGAGGGATGCTGGGGAGGAGGTCAGTGGGGGGGATGGGATAACAGGGTGATGGGCATTAAGGAGGGCACATGATGTAATGAGCATTGGGTGTTATATGCAACTGATGAATCACTGAACTGTACCTCTGAAATTAATAATACACTATGTATAATAATTAACACTAAAAAGTAGGAGAGATTGAATAAGGACAAAGGGGTAGCATGAAGAAATTTTTGAGGGGTGATAGAACTGTCCTATATCTTTATTGTGATGGTATCACTCTACACATTTCCCAAACTCATAACTGTACACTAAAAAGAGTAAATTTTGGGATGCCTGGGTGGCTCAGTTGGTTAAGCGTCTGACTTTGGCTTAGGTCATGATCTCAGGGTCCTGGGATCAAGCTCCACATTGGGCTCCTCACTCAGCGGAGAGTCTGCTTGTCCCTCTGCCCCTCACCCCACTCATGCTCGTTCTCTCTCAAATAAATAAATAAAATCTTTTTTTAAAACAGATAAATAAAAAATAAAAAAGAGTAATTTTACAGTATGTATATTTTTAAATTAGAAACAAGTCAATGAGGGCAACCCTCTTGGGTCCCCTCCCTCTTTGGGAGCTCTGTACTGTCGCTTAATAAATGTTGCTTTGCTGCCCACCAAAAAAAAGAAAAAAGAAACAAGTCAATGAGATACAATGTTAATAAATAAGATTTAGTATCATAAAATTAGAAACTCTCCAAATTAACGTATAAATTCAAAGCAATTTCAGTCAAAACCCCAAGAGCAATTTTCACAAGACTTGAAAAACCAATCTAAAATACAAAAAGAACAAAAAGCCAAGAATAGCGAAGACGGTTCTAGAAAAAGAATAAGATGGGGAGATACATCCTACCAGATATCAAAAATTATTACACAACTAACAAGAGTTAACACCCAGGAATGATGCAGAATTAGATAAAACAAAACAAAGAGCTGAGCTAGACCTGGGATTTTAACAAGCCACTTACAGTTACACATCTGCACAAGATTTAGCCTGCAGACATGAAGTAGAAGCCATCTTCCCAAGCTCCTGATAGGAAGCTGGCAAGAAATACCAAAGGCGGGCGCCTAGATGGCTCAGTTGGTTGAGCGACTGCCTTCGGCTCAGGTCATGATCCTGGGGTCCCGGGATCGAGTCCCACATTGGGCTCCCTGCTCAGCAGGGAGTCTGCTTCTCCCTCTGACCCTCCCCCCTCTCATGTGCTCTCTCACTCTCTCTCTCTCTCTCTCTCATTCTCTCTCTCAAATAAATAAATAAAATCTTTAAAAAAAAAAAAAAGAAAGAAAGAAATACCAAAGGCAGTCATCTCTGTATGTCTAGTCACCAGTTTTGTAGTTCTGAGGGACTGGTGGCAGTGTAGAAGGCCCCTTTTTTATTTCGGTCACGGAGATGTAACCTACGAACCAACAATCCAAGGGAAGTCCCCTCCCATGATTTCCTTTCCCTCTGGCCTTCCACTGATTTTGAGAAACTGAACTTCTGGTATTCAATCCCTGTCTGCTGGAAATGCCCAGAGTGCTTTCTATTTCCTGCACTAAATCATAACAAACACTCTAAACATAGACTCTAGTCCAGAAATCGAAAGAATAAATGAGTATGGATTCATAAGCTTGAAAAGATTTTTTTCACCATAAGGTTTCAAATTTTTGTTTGCCACAAGCTTAAAACAAATAGTCCCATACCGCTGATGGAAAAACTGATTTTTGGGGCACCTGGATGGCACAGTTGGTTAAGCATCTGACTCTTGGTTTCGGCTCAGGGTCGTGAGATCGAGCCCGGCATCTGGCTCCTACACTCAGTGGGGAGTCTGCTTGAGATTCCCTCTCCTTCATCCTCTGCCCCTCCTGCTAGTGCACTCTCTCTCTCTCTCTCCAAAATAAATTAATATTTTTAAAACAACTGATTCCTTAAAAAACATCAGGTTTAGATAATTTAGGAAAAGAAAAAGAGACTACTAAAGAAAAGAAAAGGAAGTCAGGCCAGGTAAGGTACCTACTAAATATATACCACATGGTCTTTGACCCAAACTTTATTTTTTAAAATTACTGAACCTTTTTCATATTAAGAGTCAATGGCGGCATAGTAGATATTGGAATACAAAGATTTTTTACGAAAAAGAAAAGTTTACAAATGAGCATTAGCAAAGTACAACTGTGAACAAATAAGCCATACTCCAAAAACAAAAACAAAAACAAAAGAGGGAGGGAGAGAAGGAGGTAAAGAAGGACACAGAATTTTCATATTAAATGATCTAAAGTAAAATCCGAGAAGGAATCTATGAGTGCTCCCAGAACATACCCTCTAAAGAGGATCCTTTAAGTGGGATGTTAACAGCTTTGGTTTACCAAGTGCTAGAGTTCAGGAGAAGGACTTGAAATCATTTCTAAACAGCAAAAGTACCTTGAAGGATGCTGGTTCCGGTGAGAGCACCTCCAAAGAAGTATTTGAACCTCTGCTCCCAGGACGTGTTCTTGAATTTGAGGCTGGTTTTGAAATTCCATCTAAGTTTCCCTTTATAATATCCATTGATATCCTGAAACAAACAAGAAATTAAAGCAAGTTATGACCTGTATGCTTACATGTGTCATTAGAGTTAATGCGCAATTAACCCAGAATCTTTGTTAAATAAGGATTATATTGCCACCAAAGTCACAGTATCCTAATTTCACCAAAAGACGTCTGTGTCCAGGGATTTTATGTCACTACAGGTGGAAAACATTCTGACCAGGATGTTAGATTCGGAGAGTGGTTTAAAAAGAATGCAGAGTGACTGCTATCTCAGGAGCTTCCTGCGCCTCAAAAAGAAACATTTACTGTGTCCTTGGCCTGAGAAGATACTCATGGAGCACCAAGCCTCTCAACCCAGATTCACTTCATCGTAATGATGCATAAGGCCTCCCCTTTCTCCTGGTTTTGCTTTCCTTATTCTATCTAGCGCTTCCTATTCTAGCTCAGCTTTCAGCTCTGACTTCTCCTCTCCTCCTCAGTACCACATTTTCATGGAGTACCCATCTCCTGGTCACCCCTCTTTTTCTATCAATCCCCCACTTTTAAAACCCATGATTCTACTTCACCCTCAGAAACAAGAGAACAAGGGGTGCCTGGGTGGCTCAGTCGGTTAAGCGTCTGCCTTTGGCTCAGGTCATGATCTCAGGGTCCTGGGATCGAGCCCCACATCGGGCTCCCGGCTCAGTGGGGAGTCTGCTTCTCCCTCTCCCTCTGCTGCTCCCCCTGCTTGTGCTCTCTGTCAAATAAATAAATAAAATCTTAAAAAAAAAAAAGAAAGAAAGAAAGAAACAAGAAAACAAAACCTACTTTCTCTGCTAGAGGACACACCCTTACTATCTGGCCCCAAATTGCCAATTTCTATTTTTTGTGTGACACCATCCACAGGCCTGTCACCCCTCTGGCTCCCTATTCCCAGTGCTGTTTTCTGAAGCAAGGATTATTAGGCAGGATGGTTTAAACTAGTGGGAGAACTTGGGCACTGCAGGCACCTTGATCCTTCCAAACTGTGCCCTAGATCAGGACCATTCCAGATCTGCTCAGTAATGCTCGGGTATCATGCATGCTGAGAAAAATGGAAGAAATAGGGAGAATTCCAGATTTTGCCTTCTCATACTTAGCTTTACATGTAAACGGATCTTCCAACAATCCTTTCCTAAATTTCATAATTTCTCTAAATTTCTATTAATTATGAATTAAACCATTTGTCTCGTAACAGAAAGAGGAAAAACAATTGCCTCTGGCCCCAGTGAGTGTAAACAATGTCCTTTTTTTACCCTACAAAATGACTCATCTTTCTTTCTTTTTTTGAAAGCAGAGGCAGAGTCCAAGGAAGTTTTGGATACAGGAGGAAGCACGACCATCCCTCCAAGGCACACAGAGGGATAATATGATTTGGCCTCCAACCATTCAGTGTGCCAAAGCTGATGCTTAAGGGACCAGTAGGTCAACTCTTTCCATCTTAGCAAATGAAAAAGGCATTGATCTCAACATTATTCAAACTCTGCAAAAGCATTCGGGCTCACTCAGGAAGGCGCTGACATTATTATTGTGGGATGACGGATCACCGTGGCCCATCACGTCACAATCAAAAAGCATAAGTCACCAAAAGGCCAAAAGTCTTGTAAATGCCCTGAGCAGCCTGTCAAGGGAGACTTATAGCTTACAGAGGGAGCAATGAGATGGAAGCATTTGCAGAGCTGGGATAATACTTGTCAGTAAAGGGAGAAGAAGCACAGAGAACCGTCAATGACATGGGTCATCTAAAAGGCTCCAGAAATCTTTCAATTTGCTTTAGAAATAGGTCTCTTCTATTATATTTGTTCCTGAAAATAATAAATTAAATAAAATACAGTTCCCAGGCTCGGTGGGGATATAACTGACAATCTTATGATTTTGCCTATGTAGAAAAAAGTAATAGATAAAGGGCATTGAATTAGGATCTTACAGATGTATTTTCAATGTATTCTCAATAGCCACATAGAAATTCCCAAGAAAAATAAAGCATTGTCAAAGAAAGTAATCAAATGATAATTAAATACTTATAATGACAGAAGCACTAAATGATTTAACCAAATACTGCGCCTTACTTGTATTGAGTGTATCTGGGCAGGAGTACATAAAAGGAGAGGTAGTATAAAATATCTAATCTGTCTTAATAGGAAATCAAAGAGAATGCCCAAAAATTGATAAAGCCAAAAAATAAGCATTATATTTACGAGTTCAGGATGGTTGCCTCTGGAGAGTGAGACTAGGAATTGCTTCTCTTTTCTTCTATTGTAAATGTTATAGTAGAGTTCGACATTTTTTATTATACTACTTTAATAAAAGTAAAAACTAATTTTAAAATAATAAATAAATGTAAAATAAGAAATCTCCAAGGGACTGAAAAGAAATATAAAAATAATTTACGTAGTAAGTTAATGACTTACTAAAGATAACACCAAGAGCATAAATCAAAAAGGAAGAGACTAACAGATTTGATCACATAACATTTAATGCTCTTGAATGTCAAAAAACAAACAAACACAAAGAACTCTAAATTAAACTAAAAGGCACCTGAGAAACTAGGGAAAATATATGCAACACAAAAGGTTATATGATATACAAAAGGTTAATGAATTTACATATTTAAGGAAATCTTACCAATCTATAAGAAAAAGAAACATTCCAATAGAAAACTGCCTAAGGGCATAAACAAGGACTTCACACAGAGGAATTCACTCCTCCCCACATACATTCAATATAGTTATGGCATAGTATTTGGTTAAATTAACATTTAGTGCTTCTGTCATTATAAGTATTTAATTATCATTTGATTACTTTCCTTGACAATGTTTTTTCTTGTGGAATTTCTATGTGGCTATTGAGAGTTCTTCTTAAATATTGAAAATACATCTATAAGATCCTAATTCAATGCCCTTTATCCATTACTTTTTTCTACATAGGCAAAGAAAGAAAGAAAGAAAGAAGGGGGGGAGGGAGAGGAGAAAGAAGGAAAGAAAGAAAATATCCAAAAAAAGGAAAAGAAAGAAAATATCTTCCTAAATGTCGATATCTTGCTAAAAATAAAAAAAAAAAAAAAAAGAGTTCAATTCTCTAATTAAAGAAATATACACAAAGGGACCTGAAAGATGATAACAAACCAGAGAAGTAACAGAGGTGGGTTCTTCTGGATTGGTGGGTTCATGGATGTTCTTGGTCTTTTTTTTTTTTTTTGAAAGATTTTATTTATTTGATATATACAGAGAGAGAGAGAGAACACAAGCAGGGGGAGCAGCAGAAGGAGAAAGAGAAGCAGGCTCCCTACTGAGCAGGGAGCCCAGTGTAAGGCTTGATCCCATGACTCTGAGATCATGACTTGAGCTGAAGGCAGACGCTTAACCAACTGAGTCACCTCTGTTCTTGGTCTTTTATTTTATCTTTCGCTTATATGTATTTTCTGATTTTCTAATAAGTACATCTTGAATTCATAATTTATTTATTGTAGGAAAATGTCTAGAATATATTAAAGTGTATTCAAAAATAAATAAAAATCACCCAATATTCTCCACGCTGAGCTAAACACCATTGGCATATTTCTTTTTTTTTTTTTTTAAGATTTTATTTATTTATTTAAGAGAGAACGAGAGTGAAAGAGAGAGCATGAGCGGGGTGAAGGGCAGAGGGAGAAGCAGACTCCCTGCTGAGCAGGGAGCCCGATGTGGGGCTCAATCCCAGGACTCTGGGATCATGACCTGAGCTGAAGACAGTTACTGAGCCCCCGAGGCACCCCTCTTTGGCATATTTCTTATCCATTTTTGCTCTGTGTGTTTCCACCAAAATTGGACTCATATATTTCTCACTTAACATCACATGATGAAGCATTTTCTTATTGCATTAAAAGTATTTCAAAAATAAAATATTATTTATTTCATGATATTCCATTAAGCAGATGATATATATGACCAGATTCTAAATCGTAACAAATCACTACTAACACATACCAACTTTTTATAACATTCATTTCAAACAAGATTAATTTAACTTTTTCAGGGGCGCCTGGGTGGCTCAGTCAGTTAAGCATCTGCCTTCGGCTCAGGTCATGATCCCGGGGTCCTGGGATCGAGTCCCACAGCCGGCTCCTTGCTCAGCGGGGAACCTTCTTCTCCCTCTGCCACTCCCCCTGCTTATGCTGTCTCTCTCTCTCTGTCAAATACATAAAAATCTTTAAAAAATAAAAATAAAAAATAAACTTTTTCATACAGGCTTATAAGAAATGCAATCACCACAGATCATTTAAAACCAAAATGGGGACACATGGCTGCCATAATCTGGTATTTTTGGATGAAAGGAAGAATTGAAAGAAAATGAATCCTCCTCTGTTTAGTAATAATAAATAGCCAACCTTTTAAAAAAATGGAATTATATTTATTTTCATGGTTTTAATGTCTAAAAGTTACTTTATTTTAGTTTTTTTTATTTTATACATTTATTATGTAAGAAATACTTGCCCGTGAGAAGCAAAAAGTCAAATAATATAGAAGAATGTAAAACTTCTTAAAGTCAAAATTGCCAGGGTGCCTGGGTGCCTTAGTCGGTTGAGCGTTGGACTCTTGGTTTTGGCTCAGGTCATGATTTCATGGTCAGGGAATGAGCCCCAAGTCAGGCTCCCCCTCCCAGGAGTCTGCTTGAAGATTCTCTCCCTCTGTCTCTCTCCCTATGCATGCTCTCTCTCTCATAAATAAATCTTAAAAAAAAAAAAAAGTCAAAATTTTCCTCACCCCAAGAACCACTGTTAATAGACTTGGGGAATCTCACTTTTTTTTAGGCATATGCAAGCTTTTATCCTTTATACCTACCTACTCCTCCCCAACACAAACACACACAAATGGCACACACAATTTTAAGTTAAGCTCTTTGTGTGAATCTTTGTTTAGTGATGTTAAACAAAATATATACGTAGATGATAAACTACACTGAGTCAAAGAATACTTGCCTTTCAACTTTTGGTAGGACGTCACATTGTCCACCAAAAAGGTTGTACCAAATTACACTGTCAACAGTGTGTGATGAAAGTGCCTCTTCCCCATTCCGGCCTAGGGTCAATCTGGTTATCATCAAAGCTTTTCCATCTTTGTCAGTCTGGTAAGTGTCAAAGATATCTGTGAGTCTGATTTACATTTCTTTAATTATGAGAGAAGTTGAGTCTGCAACCAAATGTTTACTGGCCACCTTCCCCCCCCCCCCCCGCCATACCTATTCGCATCCTTTGTTATTTACGGACTATTTCAAATGACTGGCGATTAATTTTTAATGTAAGGGGTTTTTTTAAATATTTTTTTAATTTATTTATTTGACAGAAAGAGACACAAGGAGAGAGGGAATACAAAAGGGAGAAGCAGGCTTCCCGCGGAGCAGGGAGCCAGATGCGGGGCTTGATCCCAGGACCCTGGGATGACGACCTGAGCCGAAGGCAGACGCTTAACGACTGGCCACCCAGGCGCCCCTTTTAATGTAAGTTTTAGATCTTAAAGTCCAAGAAGGCACAGGACAGTAGGACCTTCTATCTTCCCTGATAGAAAGTCCTAAGGTCAGGAATGTGGAAATGCTGGCGACAGTCTCCGTAGAGGCAGATGCCTCTGTCCCAATTGGGCAGGCCCGCTCCCTCCCAAGCCCCGCCCCACCCCGGCTGAGCCCGCCCCCTACTGGCCCTGCCCCTTCGCCCTAACAGCCAGTCTCCAGGCCCAGCAGCCTGACACGACTCCGCCCCGCCCTCTCATTGGCCCAGCCCCTCTTCCTGACAGCCCCTCTGCGGTCCCAGGCGCGACTCCGCCCCGCTCACGCCGCGGCAGGTCGCGGGGCGATAGAGGTGGGGTCCTAACAGGTGCGGTGCCTTACCTTCCCGGCGGAAACTCCGGGAGGCAGTCGCCAGTCGGCAGGTCATTGACGGGCGCAGAAGCGCACCGCTGATACTCAGCGTCACCCCCTGTCCCCCAAAGGGGAGGGGTCTTTCCCGCCACCACAACTTCTCTGGAGGGGGAACGAGCTGCGCGTCCAAAGCCCTCCTGCCTCCAGGAACGCTGTTCCCTCGGCAACCAGAAGCACTACGCCTCCAGTCTCGCGATAAGAGAAAAGGGCCGTACCATGCTGAAATAAGGTGTGGGGGCCAGGGGCGGCGAGGAACGCTGCTGGAGCCTCGCGAGCTGGGGCAGCCCTACTGTCTCCTCGGTCTTCCTGAGGACGGTGTGGCTGGGGAAAGGGTTGTTCGTATTTACATTGAACTCGAAAGGAGGGCGCCTGGGTGCTTATGTGGCTCTCTACCTTGATATGCTCTGTAGGTCTGGCATCCTCTCTGACCTCAGTTTCCTCCTCTGTAAAATGGGAATAATAATTCCTTCCTCACAAGATTGTTGTGCAGCTCGAAAAGATGATGTATTTGAAGTTCTTCCTATATTTTGGATTCCACGTAAATAAAAAATAGTACTTTTGCAAGATTGGGCTACAGTCCAAAAGAGTAATGATTTTTTATTTGCACTTCTCTTTTTTTGTGGATTCTCCCATCTTCAGCGCATGAAGACTGTTTCCATGGGTCCCCCAACTGATTTTCTTCATCCTCGGTACCATCAAATATCTGCTTTCTAGTACGGACAGCACTTTACAGTTTTCAAGGCATTTTCCCATACACAGCCCCTTTAGCCTCATTATGTTAGGTAGATAGGATATGTATTCTTTAAGTGTTTTTCAGTGAAGCAAATAGACAAAGGGGAAATGAGTTGCTCGGGGAACCACAGCTACAATCTAGGGTAGTGGTTTAAAAACTGGGTTTAAAACCCTGGCTGTAAATGCCATCCATATACTGCTAAATCCTGTGTTTCTATCTCCAACCCAGACTTCCCCCCTGAACTCCACTTTTATTTGACCGACTATTAAGAAGTCTCTACTTAGATGTAAGAAGCATCTTGAACCTAACATGTCAAAAAACAAACCTCTCCACAGTCACCCCCACTCCCACCCCCACCCCCACCCCCTTATCTATCTCAGTAAATGGTAACTCCATCCTGCCAGACTCAGACCAAGAACCTTGAAGTTGTCCTCAATTCCTCTTCCCCTCACGGTCTACAATCAATCTGTTATAAATCCTATCAGCTTTACACTTAAAACATATCCAGAATCTAACTACCTCTCAGCACCTTCCATGCTTCCCTTCTGGTCCATACTGCCATCATCTCTCACCTAGATTTTTGCAACAACCTCCTTCCTCATTGTTGCCTTCCTTGCCCCTAACTACTTTCAAACAGCAGCCTGAATGATGCCTTCAAACTGAAGTCAAACCATGTCACTCCTCTGCTCAGGACTCTCCATGGTTCCCCGCGTACCCTGCAGAGCCCTTACAATGCCCACAGATCCTAAAGGACCAGGCCCTCTGTTTACTCTCAGACTCTAGTCCTACCACCCTCTCTTGGGTAAACTTTGCTCCAGCCTCACTGTCCTCCTTGTTAGTGTTTCTGCGCAGGAATTTCTTCCCAGCATTGATCAGGAAATTTGTATGTGTTTCTAAATTTAAAAAAAAAATAGCTGAGAAATCAGGAAAAATGAAAAAGGTATTCTAATCCTCCTATGAGAATTAAACTTTATCAATCAACATAAAGATGTTACTGAAGAAATCCACTGATGGATGGCTACAGTTCTTGTAAACACCTACAAATGCTTTTAAAAGATGATTCAGGGGGCCCCTGGGTGGCTCAGTTCAGCATCCGACTCTTTGGTTTTGGTTCAGGTCATGATCGATTTGGTTCAGGTTGTGAGGTCGAGCCCCAAGTCGGGCTCCATGCTCAGCATAGAGTCTGCTTCAGGATTCCCTCTCCCTCTGCCCCTTCCCCTGGGCTCGCTCTCTCTCTCTCAAATAAATAAAATCTTTTTTAAAAAATAATTCAGATAGCACGATAACAAAAATATGAAGAAGGCTGAAAATATTTTAAGAATAACTTAAGATTTTGAGAACTGCGGGCAGCTTTGATTTCTCGTTTCTGCGTCCCAAAGATTACTATGTTGGGAATTTGGAAACACTGCTCCTTGTTGTTCCTCCAAGATGCAATACTCTTGGAGGAAAACACACACACACACACACACACACACACACACACACACACACACACACACCAGCCTTCTGCAATACTCTTGGAGGAAAACACACAACACACACACACACACACACACACACACACCAGCCTTCTGCAATACTCTTGGAGGAAAACACACAACACACACACACACACACACACACACACACACACCAGCCTTCTGCAATACTCTTGGAGGAAAACACACAACACACAACACACACACACACACACACACACACACACACACACACACACACACACACACACACACACACACACACACACCAGCCCTCTGCTTCCTCTGCCGGGAATACAGTTGCCCTACTATCCCTATGGCTCACTTCCTCTCTTCCCTCAGGTGTCTGCTTCCTCAGGTGGGTCTTTCCTGACCACCCTATATCAAAATAATAATCCCCGGGGGCGCCTGGCTGGCTCATTTGGTTAAGCATCTGACTCTTGATTTCGGCTCAGGTCGTGATCTCAGGGTTGTGGGATCAAGTTCCGTGTCAGCCTCGGCGCTGGGCACGGAGCCTGTTTAAGATTCTCTCTCTGACCCACCCCACCTCCCCCCTAAAAAAAAAAAAAGAAAAGAATTAAAAATAATAATAATAGTAATCTCTGTCTCCACACTCCTTATGCTCTGTTCCCTTGACTCTGCTTTTTTTTTAAATAAGGAGAGGAGAAGACATTGTTTGGATTCTGATACTAAATAGCTGGGTTATCCTGGGTAAATCTGTAAACTTTTGTAGGCCATCATTTCCTCATTTGAGAAATGTGGTTGGACTAGTTTTGCAGTTCTTAAGTCTACTGCATTAGAATCACCTGGGGAGATTTCATAAATTACTGATCCTAGGGCTGTATCTAAGAGCCAATGAACCTGAAATTCTGGGGCTTCTCAAACTTTAATGTGCAAATAAATCAACTGGGGCTCTTGTTAAAATGCTGATTCAGTGTGTCAGGTGGAGGCTCCAAGATTCTAAGAGGCTCCCAGGTGATGCCAATGCTTCCGGTCCACCGACCACTCTTGGAGTAGCTAGACAATAGATAAACTCCAAATGTCCACACAATTCTAATTTTCCATGAATAAAGGCCACTCTTTCCATTTTTATTTTTGGTGACTAATGGTGCTCATTAAGGAAATAACATATTTCAGATTTCTTGGGGATGTGGGGAGAGAAAACCAACTAAGAGAAATCAAGGCTCTGACCTGTGCCTTTCATTTTTTTTAAACTGTTGCTTTTAAAATATATACAACAGAAGATACATAAAAAGCAAGTGAAAAGAAAATTCAGGTTCAACAGAATAGAAACTTAGTGTCTCTTCACTGTAGTCTTACCAAACTAAGTGCCCAAGGAAGTCACTCGCGTTGGTGGTATAGTGGTGAGCATAGCTGCCTTCCAAGGAAGTCACTCTGCAGAAACTCATCTTGTTTTCTGTCATTCCCACTTTGTTTACCTCCTGCTGTTACCTCTTGTGAACTGCCAGAGGCTGTATGTGCCTTGAGGGCAAGTTTTAAACAAATTGTATTTGTTGTGTATTAGCACACAATACACTATGTTTTTGTTTTTAATTTCCTGAAATACTTCGTTGTCCACTGTTGCAGGTGACACCCTCCAAATAATTCGTATTCAGATCTGTCAGAGTGCAGTATTTTTCTCTGCTGTTTTCTGCTGTGTTCAAAAAGCCCAAACATATTCTAGAAAGTATTGTGCCTTTCAAAATGATTCATAAAGATTTCTTCCAGAGTCAAGATACTTTACGTTAAAATGTCCCTGGTCTCATTCCAGGTTGGTGACATATGGCAGTCTTGGTTTCACAGTTGGTTTTTGTTTTAAATCTCTCTCTACTCTTGACCTTCCCCTGCTAAGTGGAGTCAGATTCGAATGAATGAGAGAGAGCCCACATTGTATTCCATCTGGGCCCCAACTACCATTCCAGCTCTGTTGCCCCAATTCCCCTTTTCTTACCATAAGCTTCAGCCAAATGTGACAGCACACTAGGAGCAGAACCTCATTACGTCTCATAGTATAGATTCTACAAGCTAGCTAAATAGCCGTTTATTTTGGAGGGCGGTTAAAAATGTATGCCACTGGACAGCTCCCACGTCCCGCGAGTCTATGGCTTAGTGTTATTAAAAAATAACATTTACTGAGTGTTTGGGACATGCCTTAGATGTATCATCTCACTTCACTTCATAACATCCTATGAAGCGGCACTATTATTATGCAGATTTATAGGTGAGAAGCAGAGCACAGAGAGGTTGAGTAATTTTTCTGAGGTCACTCAGGAACCAACTGGTACTGAATTTCCAACCCAGTTCCAAAGCCTGCTCTCTCTCCCTCCTCACTGGACTGAATTCAAAAAAAGAGGTTATTTGTATCCACTAGATGGTGCTGATTGTCTTTTGTTAAACACAGAACACTCAAACTCACTTTCCTTGGATTTTAGGTGTGATTCAAGAAACCACTGAAACCAAGTATCCTGTATGTTTGAACTGTGCTTGGATCCATCTTTAAATAGCCATCTGAATTGGAAAAATAAAAATTAAATCTCAAAAAAAACAGAATGGATTTTTTTAAATATCCTAGTACATATTATAAATATCTAATATCAAATAACCGTTGGTGACTTCGAAAGACTGAAGTTCTCACACATTTGTATTTTTAGAAAATCTGTAGACTTAAAAAGAAGTTCATGTTTTATTTCATTTGCCCCTTTTATACCAACTGCACTCCCTCCCAATCCCACGTGGCCACAGTGCTATCCATATAACCTAGAGGCATGAACAGGGAAGTAAATAAAGCCTTAAAGAGCAAAAAGCAAGTTCTGGAGCAGGTGACCCTATTTTTATTCAAAGTAAAATGCACTTTAAGTTTAGTATGTGTTTAGTACTTTTTTAGTACTTCAAAGTTATGAAATAAATCTAAAAATGGGTTTTCAGATTTTGTTGTTCATAGGGATCATTTCATGTGCTACTTACAATGTTCATTTTCTTTTTTTTTTTTTAAAGATTTTATTTATTTATTTGAGAGAGCGAGAATGAGAGAGAGAGAGAGCATATGAGAGGGAGGAGGGTCAGAGGGAGAAGCAGACTCCCTGCTGAGCAGGAAGCCCGATGCGGGACTCGATCCCGGGACTCCAGGATCATGACCTGAGCCAAAGGCAGTCGCTTAACCAACTGAGCCACCCAGGCGCCCTACAATGTTCATTTTCATCCCTATTCCCTGACTTAGTAGGTCTGGGGTCAAGCACAGGAATCTGCATTTTAACAAATACCTGGGTGGTTCTGGTGCAGTAGAAACATGAGCATGCTTTGAAAAACGCTAACTTAAAAACACTGTTTTAAAGAGTAAATGGTGAGGAGGCCACAGCTCTGCGAGGTGCCATGGAGCCCCCTGGAGCTGTGAGACACTGAGACCCCCCAGGATCTCCTTTGTAAGTAGTAATGGAAAAAACTGGGACATGTTCTCCCTTCCCCCTTCCTTGATTCTGAACCCTTTCTTCCCTCTTCCTGTCTATCGTGGAGTGCTACGCAGAATCAAGTGCTACCTAGAGAATGTCCCCCTTTTAAACATCGAGGGGAGGGGAGAAGTTTGCCACTTCTCAATATCTGTTAACCCAAACACATAACAATAGCCCTTGAAATTATTTTTAGAAGATTTTATTTATTTATTTGAGAGAGAGAGAGAGCACAAAGGGAGAGAGAGAGGGAGAAGCAGACTCCAGGCTGAGCAAGGAGCCCAATGTAGGACTCGATCCCACAACCCTGAGATCATGACCTGAGCTGAAGGAAGATGCTTAACAGACTGAGCCACTCAGGCGCCCTACCCCTTGAATTTTTTAAGCAAAAGAAGTTAGCCCAGGCATTGTCATGCGACCTTGTTTAACTTGTCCCAGCGATATGAATTTCACGGTCGGGGGGAAAAAACCAAAGTATGCCAGGACACACACACACACACATACACACACAAACAGTGCAGCCTTACATTTATGATCCAGAAAGCTAATAGAGGCTTGTTTTTTTTAAAAGATAGTAAAATAAGGGGCGCCTGGGTGCCTTAGTCGTTAAGCGTCTGTTATTATATAACATTTTGAGCCATATTAGAATTAATATTCTAATTTGGCTCAAAATGTTATATAATTCATACATTGTTATGTAATTCACACATTGACACATAAAAACCATTTTAAATTATGCATCCCTGGTTTCTCATCAGGGCTCTGCAAAGAGTTGACCTGGGCCTGATCTTTTGACCTCCCTCAACCTGTTTGTCTGGTAAAATAAGGGCTGGGTAAAGGCTTCTAAGCTTACTTTCAGCTCTGAGACTGTGATCACCCAATTTAAGCAGGCTTGGTTCCTCTCAGAGAATTCCCTGGGAGTTCACTCTAGTTACAGTGCTGGCTCCAATTTGGTCATCTGGAGCAATTCTCTATCTGTAAAGAGTCTCCAGAACATTCCCGAGGCTTGCTGCAGTTTCCATTGCTGGATGCCAGTTGAAATTACAGTGCTGGACTCCTGGTCTGTCACCTGGATCACAGGAATGGATGAGATGCTGCTTGTGGATAATAGCTGAAGAGAAGTTCAGCAATTTCCCTGCAGCAATCAATCCTGGGCTGAAACCCACTGTTTCTGAACTCTGTCCAGGCATTGAGTGTCATGCTTGGTGCTTCTCCTTGGATTCCAAACCATAACTTCTATATTGAGCTAGGTCTCTGATCCTGTAGGGTTTTGGTTTTTGTTTGTTTTAAATTGGGTCTCCTGATCTATGTACTAAAATGCATTTTTTAGTATCTGAATTATATAAATCTGTATTATGTAAACCTTTATATTTAACACAAAAGGAAGTTAAAAGTGATTTGCATAGCATATTAGAAATGAATTCAAATCAAACTTCAAGGGTCTTAAGCAACAACATAGAGAAATTCGTTTTCTCAGGGTTAAGGTCTCTGAGATAAAGAGGACATAGATAAACAGCACAGGGGCTGTTCATCAGTCAGCAGCCAGGCTGCCATCCTGAATTTCTTAGCATCTCACTTCCTTCTAACACATCTTTTTTCTTAGCTCAAACTCAAAGTAATGTTTCCATCGGAACATAAAAGGTGTTTATTACACTAGGAACTACGCAGTATTTTGATGACTATTGGCTTTCTTGTTAAACCCCTTTCTTCTTTGATCATCCAAACTCCTTATTTAACAGAAGTTGATTTATTTCCCCTTCATTTTATCATAACAAACTAGAATTAATATTCTAATTTGGCTCAAAATGTTATATAATTCATACATTGTTATGTAATTCACACATTGACACATAAAAACCATTTTAAATTATGCATCCCTGGTTTCTCATCAGGGCTCTGCAAAGAGTTGACCTGGGCCTGATCTTTTGACCTCCCTCAACCTGTTTGTCTGGTAAAATAAGGGCTGGGTAAAGGCTTCTAAGCTTACTTTCAGCTCTGAGACTGTGATCACCCAATTTAAGCAGGCTTGGTTCCCTCTGGAAACTACCTGCTCTGTGTGTCCCAGCCCGAGCTGCAACAGTATCCTTACCAGCACAAAAGACACCTGCTCAACAGGCTGGACAGCAAGAACTGCCTGTTTACAAACATCTGGGTTATAGTAACAGCCATCAGTCTTGTCCTCTGCAATCTACAAGCAAAGAATTAAACAGAGCAAAACAACAAAAGATGTGCCCTATTTTATAGCATGATGCAACTGAATGAATTGAAAACTGGTTTAGGTTTTGAGATCTGGATTTGCATCCCCCTCTACTGTTGACTTCAGAAAGACAAGGCCCTTCACTTCTGCAGGCTTCAATTTACCAGCCCCTCCATTGATTAATGGGGTCGGTAACTCCTGAGCACTTTTCCTTACTTTGTAGAAATAGAAAAATTCAGGGCACCTGGGTGGCTCAGATGGTTAAGCGACTGCGTTCGGTTCAGGTCATGATCTCCAGGTCCTGGGATCTTACATGTTTTGCTACAGATGACTTGGTATTTTTATGAAAATTGTCAACTGTTTTTTGTTATGAATCTAGAAACTGTTACCTTGGCCCAAATTTGGAGGAATTTTGTATTCAGGTGGCACACTTGCATTCATGCATTCATTTGTCCACCTTTCACTGGTCATGTACTGAGTCAAATCCTCCTGAAAATCATTTCTGAGCAAGTGAGTTTTTCAGCCTTTCTCTAATCCTGTCTAGTGATCTTGCCAGGGGCAGGGGCTAGGTGGTCACATGAATCCCTTCCAACTTTTCACCTCCACTCAGAAAGTGTCAGCAGTAAGGGGGATTTCTAAGTGCGAAGTAGTAGTTACCTATCTGCAACAAGTAGCAGGTGGCAAAATGGAACGCCTTAGTTAGGAAAATATTTCTTCATCCTCTCAACTGGCTATCTACTGAATTATTTACATTTCATCATGAAAAAGACATTTATAAAAATCACTGGTCTCCACTCCCCACATCTTGCTTATGGATTAGGCATATTTTAAAATCATGAGTTCCGGGGGCACCTGGGTGGCTCAGTCGTTAAGCGTCTGCCTTCAGCTCAGGTCATGATCCCAGGGTCCTGGGATCGAGGCCCACATCAGGCTCCCTGCTCAGCGGGAAGCCTGCTTCTCCCTCTCGCTCTGCCCCTGCTTGTGTTCCCTCTCTCGCGTTCTCTCTGTCAAATAAATAAAATAAAATCTTTAAAAATAAAAAAAATAAAATCGTGAGTTCCGGAGGTACCTGGGTGGCTCAGCTGGTTAAGCATCTGCCCTCGGCTCAGGTCATGATCTCAGGGTCCTGGGATCGAGCCCCATGTCCAGCACTGCATCGGGCTCCCTGCTCAGCAGGGAGTCTGTTTCTCCCTCTCCCTCTGCCCCTCCCCACCCCCGCTTGTGCTCTCTCTCAAATAAATAAAATTTTTTTAATTATGAGTTCCGGTCCAAGGTCTTGGAAAAAAATCCATCTCCTAGGCCCCAATTTCTTCACATTATAAGTAGGCTAAGATCCTCCATATTTTAAGTGCTATGATTATGTGAAGTAAATGGGCATTTTTATGGAGAGACATTTCCTGAATTTAAAGAAAAACCTTGCCATCCATCGAATAAAATCGCTAAAATGCACACAGTAAAACGTAATTTTCACTTTCCTTCAGCACTTCTTGTTAGCACTTGAGCATTTACTGCTGTCTCTTATAGGGGCTTTCTTCTCTCCCCCAAGCCATCTAGAGGGCAGGAACCATATCTTGAGTACTTTCTACTCGACTATAATAGCATTATTAAATGCAGTAATATTTACTGTTCTGAATGAATGAATCTTGTAAACATTTCAGATACTTGCAGAAAACAGTGTCGAGTGTCCCTGCAGGAGTGTTGGTGATGGCTGAGAGTGCTTTGATGGCAATGACTCTTAAACTAAAGGTGACCTCGGTGCAGAAATAGAAAGGAGGACATGAGGCAGAAGACGATGTCTGTGAATACTCTCAGCCGAATGATCGCTATCTTTGCATTCCATTAAGAGTTTCTTAACATTTACTCTGCACCCAATTACTCTACAATGAAGCTGGGGAAATCGTGGAGCTGAAGGAAAATTTGAGGAATAACGTTGAGAAAAACAGCTGTCAGGCATTAAGGGCTTTAATCCAGTCCCCAGTACAGTTTAATAATATGTGCCAAGTGGGTATTCAAAAATAACGATCGTAACGGCGGATGATAATGATCATCAGTACTTCGGAGGGTGCAGTGGAAGAATTGGGCCTTGACGCCTTCTGTACTGTTTTTAGCTCTGTCTCTACTTGCTTCATCTCTGAGAGCTAATGACCTGGCCATCTGTGCCTCTGGTTTCCCCAGCTGCAGAATAGAGATCATATCATTGCCTACAGAAAGTCTGTGGGCTGTGCTTTAATATCCTCCAATGAAACATCATATATAAACACAAAGCAGGCATTGAGAAGCCAAATGCTGCCAAGGGAATAAACTTTAAGACAGAGAGTATTATAAATTAAAACTACTTGAGATCCTCTAGGTAATATTCTAATGACTGGAAGTAGTTAATGCAAAGGTACTTATATTGTGTTCACTTTAGATATTGTCTTAAGTAGATGGGAACATACATTATAAATAAGTAAACAAATTCCAGAATAGGTGAATTCATTAAATTCAGTATTTTTCTATCAATGTGAAATACTAGGTGGGTCCTAAATTTCTAAAGTAGGGGCGCCTGGGTGGCTCAGTTGGTTTAAGCGACTGCCTTCGGCTCAGGTCATGATCTCAGGGTCCTGGGATCGAGCCCCGCATCAGGCTCCCTGCTCAGCGGGAGGCCTGCTTCTCCCTCTCCCACTCCCCCTGCTTGTGTTCCCTCTCTCGCTGTCTCTCTTGTCAAATAAATAAATAAAATCTTTAAAAATAATAAAAAATAAAAAAAATAAATTTCTGAAGTAAACTAGCATTACTTAAAAACTTGCTCTTAAAAAGTAGCAATTATTCTTTTTTTTAAAGATTATATTTATTTGAGAGAGAGAGAGAGCACACGAGCAAGGGAAGAGGGAGAGGAAGAGAGAGAAGCAGACCTCCCTGATGAGCAGGGAGCCTGATGCGGGGCTGGATCCCAGGACCCCAGGTTCATGACCCAAGCCGAAGGCAAATGCCCAACCGAATGACCCACCCAGGCACCCCAAAAGTAGCAATAATTCTTAAATGTACTTTAGTGAATACACACAAAAAAAGGAAAAAAATATTACTTCTTGGTTACTGAGAAAATATGGAATTCAGAATAGCCTGTAGCTGCCCAGTTCATAGACCCGAAGCAAAGGAATTATCCGAGTAAACTGACATTATCTGAGCGTATCAGCAGAAAGCCATTGGTTACTCTGATTCTGAAAGCCTAAATTGTCTTATTTTCTCAATTCCCTTTAATGACGCTTATGGTTTCTTCTATTTTCTTTTGCTTAGTCTGATGGTGTGCTGCAAAATTCAGAAGGTTTTTAAGTTGATTTGTATTTTTATCTATACATGTAGACTGTTTTAAAATATAACCAAAAGGCTTAAAACAAACACCGAAAACAGTCCCAGAGACAAGGACCTGCAATAGTTTCAGCCACAGTCACACATCTCCGTATTTCTAAATATGTGTATTCTACTCTGTTTTGCATCATCCACTCTGGACATCATTTGCATCCTGTCAGGGTAAATGAGGACATTGCTCTCCTGCATAATCATCCCCTCTACTTCTCCTCTACCTTCCCATTATCATTGTAATTTTCATTAAATCAACATTCAGCATTTACATTAATATGCCCACATGAGAGGGAAAGAAAGAAACAAAAAAATGAAGCTCATTCAACTTTTTTTGAGTTCAGAAACGGCTTTTCAGTTTTTTATTAAAACGGAATTCTTCAAAGACTATAGAAATACACCTGGCAATGACCTGTTAGAAGTCAACCATCCGCTTCAAACATACATAAGAAATAACTCCCAAATTCTGCCTCACCAGAATGTGTTAAGATGTACATATATATTATCAGACCACCACCAAAGTGGCTACATTTGACAGGTTCTTCTAAAGTAAACACAATTTTCTGACAAATTATGTTTCCCCTGGAGAAACGTTGTAACAACTGTGAAGGTTTTGAAAGATAAGCCTGAAGGGCCACAGTTAACTATCAGGGCATGCACAAAGGGCCTGGGAGGTGGGGGGCGCCGAGAGGGTGTGGCAGCCCCCCGTTTGTGCTGAGCGCACACAACACAGCAAGGAGACACAACACGAAGAGGAAGGCTTTCCCTCTCCCGGGGAAGGGACTTTGGGTTCATATTCTGGAATCACAAGACACCACACCCAGGAAGAGAACAGGAAAAGGAAACTCCCTACACATAGCCTGAGCTTCCTCCGAGGGACAACAGGTCAGTGCCGTTTTAGGAAGTGATCCATGAGGGCCACTGCCGTTGGGATGTGGAAGGAAGTTTGCCGGTGAGAATGTCCACTTTCATTCAAGCTTGCTCAAGGCACTGGATTGCCCCCCCCCCCAACATACTATTACCAAGAACAAAATGTCCTAGAGAGAAGAGTGGAACTGGCATGTGATCTGCCATCATTAAAAGTGAAGTGTCATCAATGGTTTGAGTTTAGCCTGGTGAAATCCACCCCAGAGAAGACTTGAATTGCTTGTGAGAGCCCACCCTCACCCCCCCACCCCCCGCCAGGAGGCTAATCTGTTGAGGATGCTGTCCTCCTCCTCTATCCACTCTGACTCCTGCTAAAACTTTACCAGAAAAGAGGAAGTGAAGGGCTCCCCCGGGCTAGGTGCCACCTGGGCATTTTAAAATGATTAAAATCTTTCTCCCTGTCCTCTTCCTCCTGTGTGTCCAAAATGAAGGGAGAACCATAGTTGCAAAAAGAGACTGAACATGAGGCTGACCACACCTGGGTTCTGGAGTCCTCATCAGAAGGAAGCCATCTTTGACTTCTCTCACTCTCTTTGGCAGCATCAGCTTTCCTGATCAAGTATTTTTAGCTTATGTTTCCAGAGGACCCAGTTTACACTAACTCTGCATTTTTAAATTAACTTTTAATTCCAAAAGTTGGCACAAGGTAATTTTTTTTCAATATACTTCACTCCTACTGATGGTGACATGACCCCTTTCACATGAAATCAACATTGGAAGAGAAGAGACTACAGGGTATGGACATTTCTGTCTTTCTTCTCTACCTCTTAGCTTCTCTCTCGTTGATTGAAAAAAATGCAATTTAGGGGGAAAGACATAGTAAAGCACTTGTAGTGTTTTCCAACCAACACTGCAGACAGACTTTCTGAGGCTTTCAGTGGTGCCAGGAGAATATCAGGATATTCGAGACAGAATATCTCCTCCCTGACCCCCAGGCCCACCCATTGCCTTGTCTGTCAAATGGGGGTGGAAGAGCCTTTCTTCATCTACATCCCAGGGAAAGAGATGAAGGGCTTCAGGAGAAACTGATTCATCCGATCAGGCCTTCCAGAGAAAAGGTGTCAAATGCCAAGTCCCTATCTCCCCTGAAGATACAGATCAATATGAAATGTTTTTTAATATTTGTCCTACTTGAGTCAATCAAATAGGCCTTTTCTTTGTGGCCACACCACTCCGTAATTATCTTGGGCTTCCCTCAGCGTGCCCCTGCTCCCCTCGAGCTCACAGATGTTCTTCTCTCCCTTACTCCCTGCCGGGCCCAGGAACCAAGGAGTCCTCGGAAAACGCACATGGAGTACCCATCCCAAGACCCATTGCACACTGCCCACCTTTTGTCTCCACAGAGAGGAATGCACACTTCACCAAGGACACAGATCACAGAGACACATACGTAGACTCCCTCAATAAAGAGGACAACTGATCTTCTAAAGATTTCCCTCTCATTCAAGAGGGCCCACGCAGGAGGCGGCAGCCGGTTCCTGGTTACAATGAGATGCCCCAAACCCTGGGGCCAGCCAGAGTGAAGGGAAGGCAGGAGTGTGGGAGCTCGGCAGTCCTGACTAGGAATCCACCTTTGGGAAAATGCTCACTTTATTGTTTCTGCTCATCTTCCGCTCCACCCTGCCTACCTTGGGCATCTTTGTCTGAATAAGCTCCTCTGGCGTGTTCCCCAGGGGGGGAAGCAGCCGCTTCTTGCTGTTCCGGGTCTCTGAGAGCCACTGAGGAGGCAACTCGAAAGGCCCAAAGCCGAACTGCAGGGAGTACTTGTCAGGCAGCGTCTCGGGCTCCGCGGGTGCCGCGGGCGCCCCCTGGCAAACAGGCTCCGCGGCGCGCAGGAGAGACGCGGCAGGTGCACGCTGCGGGCCCCGCTCCCCCTGCAGGCGGGGCCCCGCTGGCTCCTGGGCCGGGAGCTCCGCCGAGCCAGCGTGCCTGGCCTCACTCTCCTCCTCATCCTCCGCGGGCTTGAAGATCTGCTGCTGCCCGATGTGGAACATCTCCAGGAGCTGGCTGCCCGAGCGCAGGCTGGGCTCCAGGCTGGCGCCGGCCGGCCCGCCCCCAGCGCTCACCACGTTCCGGCGGCTGTAGCGCCGATGCAGCTGCAGCAACGTCCCCACCAAGCCCTTGCGGACAGGCTTGTTCACAGTGAGGAAAAGCACAGGGTTGGCCAACAGAGACACCTTGGGCAGCCAAATGGCAGTGAGCAGCAAGAAGACGGACGTGTCGGGGACGTTGAGCACGGTCTGGTAGACGACCAGGGTGGCGTAGGGCACGCTACACAAGATGAAGACCGTCACCATGGACAGCAGGGTGGCATGCAGCTCCGCCTCCCGCTGGGAGGCGTACGGGATGGAGATGGTGTTCTGTGGGGTCCGCAGGGCCGCGATGATGACCTTCTTCTTCTGGCTGGCGCTCAGGGCCCGGCGGATGAGTATCAGGAAGAGGAAGACCACAGCCACAGGCACGATGACCGTAGTGATGTTATAGACCAGCACGTACACCAGGTGGCCCAGCGAGTTGCTCCACACTTCGGTGCAGGTGGACATGGCGTAGATGTCGGCCACGTTGGTCACTGCAAACACGGGCACGCTGGCCACCACTGCGTGGGCCCAGATGTACATCACCAGTTCGCGGGACTTGGCATCAGATATTTTTCTCTCCAGGGGATAAAGGACGGAGTAGTACCTGCAAAATGCACAAGCAAACTTCATTTCACAGGAGAAGGTACTGTTTAAATGAGGGGTCTCTATATTACCAAAAGTAGGAGAGAGGGGGAAAGAATGGGTCAAGTTCTTTTATTCTGCCTCAGACAAAGGGAATCACTGGGGGAATTGGGAAGCCAGACCTTAAGTTTTGAGGACTTTGCTTCACACAAAAAGCATCACTAGGCCAAAAAAAAAATTTAAAAAAAAGGACCTTTTCAAGTGAGCAGAGAAGAGCCCCGTCGTATGGGACACTCAAGACTATCAGGAAAATAGGTAAATAATTGCATTTCATAGCTAACTTTATAAATATTGCCACCAGCATTAGATCCCGAGGAGTGCCCTTGATATAAAGGATGTCTCCATCTGCTGTAAAGACATAGATTTTTCAATTTAAGGGTCTCTTGTAAAAAAATTTCAATTTAAGGGTAACTTGTAAAAAAAATTTTACATGGGCTAGAGGAGCTTATGGGCAATTTTCAAAGCCACTAATGGAAAGAAATTTGCCTACACACATATCTAAAGCAGATTCATGGCATAGTGCATACATGGATATCATTAGCATTTATAGCTACTCAGGGCAGAAGAACCCCGCGTGAAGGACGGACTCCGACAAGGTCCTTGCATAAAAATCAATTCCACTGGGGCGCCTGGGTGGCTCAGATGGTTAAGCGTCTGCCTTCGGCTCAGGTCATGATCCCAGGGTCCTGGGATTGAGTCCCGCATCGGGCTCCCTGCTAGGCGGGGAGCCTGCTTCTCCATCTGCCTCTGCCTCTCTCTCTCTCTCTGACTTTCATGAATAAATAAATAAAACATTTAAAAAAAAAAATCAATTCAACTGACAAAAATTATGCCTGCTCAACAGCCACTGTTCACTCATTGTTCATGATCACTCGTAACCCTAGCAATTAATAAGTCTACAATGCTTGCATGATTAGATTTTTCCTAAAATCAGATCAGACCTTTCTTTCTTCAAGCTTTCACTTGATTAGTCTGTAATCAGAATTCCAAAAGCACCCTGTTTCAGTATCACCCATGATTTAGGGAAACTGAGTAATTCTTCAGACCCCAGGAACCACATCTGTCATGAAAGGGCTGTCACCAGCCATCAGACCTATGGTGAGCATACATCTCCGCAGTCAGCCAAATCTGGAGTCGACCTTACAACTCTATTAACATTCATCACTCATGGGGCCAGGGAAGCAAGCATGCCTTCCTGGCATGAGATCTGTGCCAGGTACTGTACCAGGCACTGGGTTACAAAGATGGGAAGACACACAGCAATGTCTCTAAACCCCATGGGGGAAAAGGCATGCAAGCGAGCAGGTATAACCAAGGAAATGATTGCTCTTCTAGAGGTATGCACAAAGGAGGGACGGGAAAAGGAGCACCTGGAAAAATGTCAACAGAAGGTGGCACTGTGGTGGTCTGGCAGGGGGCAAGCTGGGGGAGAATGTTCCAGGCTGAGGAAGATGCGATGTAAGCACAACATGACCATGGATGATCAGGAATGGATGGAGAGTGGTGAAATGGGTCCTAGATCTCTTTCTGGGAGGGGGAAAAAAAGAGAAAGAAGTGCATAGGTTATGCATGCTCTCAATTTTTTTTTTCTCTGAATATAGATACACTTTTCTAATCACAACTCCTTAATTCAATGTCAAAAAACAAAAAAAATCCAATGTCAAGGTGCTACACCCACACATGAATACATTCCCATTGGTCAACTGACAGGTAACAAAACCACGCTTCCACTATGTACTGGAAAAGCACATGGGCTCATTAGAAATCATCTTGTTTATGTTTACATCTCTAGAAGATGATGCAGGAAGTGGCCTCCCAATGAACTCACTGACTAGGAGCCAGGAAACAAATATCTGAGTGAGAAAGAAGTGAGAGAAAGGATTGTCTTCCCTTCACCTTCATGCCCACCAGCCTATACTTGCCAGCAGTTGGTTTCCCTGCATAATAAACTATGATTTTTTTTTAAGATTTTATTTATTTATTTATTTATTTGCGAGAGAGAGAAACAGCATGAGAGGGGAGAGCGTCAGAGGGAGAAGCAGGCTCCCCGCTGAGCTATGAGCCCGATGTGGGACTTGATCCCAGGACTCTGGGATCATGACCTGAGCTAAAGGTAGTCGCTTAACTGAGCCACCCAGGAGCCCTAAAATAGGATTTTTTTGTACCAGCCTTCTTTTTCTACTAAAAGGATGTATTTACTTTTTTTTTTAGTAATAGCAAAAATACAATCGATTTTCTGTGCTGGAAAGAAAATAAGGATTTCTTATCATTTACGTATTTTCTTGTCTAAGACTAAAGGCCCAGAAACCACCCACGGGGATTATTGCACTGCTTCAACGTATGGTAGCAAATGATTCAGAATAATGTGTCCCCACTGTTGTTGCATCCTGTTGTAAAAATCTTTCAGGATTCATAGCAGCATTATTCACAAGAGCCAAAAAGTGGAAACAACCCAAATGTCAACCAGTAAATGGGCAAACAATATCCATACAATGGAATATTATTCAGTAATAAAAAAGGAACGGGGCAAATTTTTAAGAGTAGATCCTAAGAGTTCTCATCACAAGAAAAAAAAACATTTCCTTCTTTTTTTTCCATATCTGTATGACATGATGGATGTTAACTGAACTTACTCTGGTAGTCCTTCCACAATGTAAGTCCAGTCATCTTGCTGTACACCTTAAACTTATATATTGCTGTATGTGAATTATAGCAAAAGGGATGAAGGAAAAAGGGATGAAGGACCGATGCTCGGGCACAGATGAGCCTTGAAAACATGAAAGGGCGATGCAAAAGAACACACTGCATGGTTCCACAATATGAAATGTCCCCCGCCCCCCAGCAAAGCAAATATACAGAGATAGATTAGTGGTTGCCTAGATCTGCGGGGGGGGGGAAGGGGGGGGAATGACTGTAAATGAGCAGGTGGTCTCTTCTTAGGGTGAAAGTGTACTTTCCAGATATTCAAAGACCTCTTGCCAAGCATGAAAGAGACACACGCAGCAAAATGGCATCGCATGGAGCACCTTCAGCTTGTTGAAGGGATTGAGTGACCCACGGAATCTTTTTTGAATGAAAATTAGTCGACAACATTTAAAAACAATAAAATTCAGGGCACCTGGAGGCTCAGTCGGTAGAGTGCGCGACTTTTGCTCTCAGGGTTGTGAGTTCGAGCACCACATTGGGTGTAGAGATCACTTATACGATAAAGTCTTAAAGATTTTATTTGTTTGACAGAGACACAGTGAGAGAGGGAACAAAAAAATAAATAAATAAAAATGGTAAAACTCCAGATTTCTGATTTCTCTTCTAAGAAAATAGAAAGTCCTGCCTACAGAGTCTAGATACCCACAAAGTAACTATTAGCTGCATCTGCTGAGTTATTGACCCCTATGAGGAGGAATGCAGACACAAAACCCCAACCTGGCCGGTGACACTTGGCTTTGTCACCTGCTTCACCTGCCCCTGGAGATGGTGAGTTTCTCTAGTGAGAAACTTCCAAAGAGCTACAGTGGCTCCCAGCCAGATCTGACGGTACAATGATTGCAGACAATATATCTAAGGAAAAATGTGCCCATCGAAAGGGAAGCCTAGAGAAAGACAGACAAATATTGATGCGGCCTATCCAAGCACAGGCCATAAATAATTCATTTAGTTTTTCTTACTGCGGAGGAACCTTAGGCTCAGAAAGGTTAAGCCACTTTGCCCAAAGCAACCCAGCACAAAAGCGGTGTGTAGGTAGGGCTTAAAGCCACTTGGGGCTCCAGCCTCCCCTCTCTTAACCACAAAGTCAATGACTCCTCCTAGTACGCTGGAGACTTTGTGGGTCTCTTGTGTCCCTCCATGCAGATGACCCAGGGCAGCTGACCAAATCAGAGTTCCAGGCCTGCGGCTGAAGGGACTCCACAGATTGGTTCTGCAATCCATGCCCTCATAGGTTATTAAGGTATCAAGTATGTTTTGAATGGATAAAGAGTTTAAAAATTCCAAATTCATGGGGCGCCTGGGTGGCTCAGTCGGTTAAGCGTCTGCCTTCGGCTCAGGTCATGATCCCAGGGTCCTGGGGATAGAGTCCCGCATAGGGATCCCTGCTCAGCAGGGAGCCTGCTTCTTCCTCTCCCTCTGTCCTGCCGCTCCCCCTGCTTGTGCTTGCACTCTCTTTCTCTCTTCAAATAAATAAATAAAATATTTTTTAAAAATAAAGATTCCAAATTCATGTAAAATCCATTAAAATGTATCAATGGGGATAAAGTCAGAAGACCCAGCACTTTCCCCTCAGCAAATTTTCCTCTCTGTAAATCTTGAAATCAAAAGTACTCATGGATGCAACTCCTCAGCTCTTGTTTGCTTATTTAGTTCTATTCTCTAAAATGTATTACTAACTCAAACTGTATTCATGAAGTACTCACAACGAAAGGAGAAGGCAGGAAGCTGTTGATTACGGAGATCTTTACACTTGACCCTGATAAATTTGATCCAATTATGTACAATGGCAGTAGCAAAGATATGATTCATTTCCAAGTGAACATCCTTTTAAAGAGGATGGGAAGAGAAAACAACCACCACCACAATATAGAGGCTTGGAAATCAATCCTCCAAAGGAATTCTGGTATTATCTTGCCAGGTCCAACTGGGCTGTCTAATCATTTGTTAAATCACCACTGAATTGTCCCCTTGTTCTTCCAGAAATGTTTTCATCCTACATCAAAAAGCACTAATTGCAGAGTTACCAATCAGATGAGCAATCTACTACAAATTGCAACGCAAATACCACCAATTCCAACCAAGCTGAAGCTACACCATGATCCAGCCTGCTCCAGCAACCTCATGATGAAACCCACCCCCCATGCCACGTCTTTTCTCAAGGTCCTATTTTCCGTAGCTGCCGTGAAATCAACGTGTCTTTTGTGAGGCATATATTTCAGACATTCATTCTCTTTCTATTGACCATTAGCGAACTACTAAACAGTATGTGGAACATTGACTAGTCACCCTTTGCTTTGTGATGCTAATTTTTCAATACACTCGGAAAAAAATAACGTTGAACCCTGGGCTACCCAATCTTACCTGTCCAAGGCAATGGCAGGGAAGCTGAGGATAGTCACAGAGCAGAAGACTTTGTGCAAAAATTTGACGACCCTGCAGAAGAGCATGGTGTAGATCCACCAGCAGCAGTGAGGACTGGTGCTGAGGATGATGTCAAAGGGCACGCAGACCAGGCTGGTACAAATCCCGGAGCAGGCTAGGTTTTTAATGAACCTGTTGGTGACAGATTTGAACACGGTTGTTCGGCAAGTTGACCATAACACCATGAAGTTTCCTGGCCAGATAGGCAAAAAAAATAAAATAAAATAAAATAAAATAAAAAAGGTTTTAAAATTAAAAATAAAAAATTAAATGAAAAGAAAGAAGACAAAGGAAAGAAAGGGACAGGTTAAAAAAAGATCTGAAAAACCACATTTGAGAGTTGATTTCAAAGGATTTCATGTAAATACTTACATATTCTATTGTCAATTTATGTGAAAGTATTAAATCACTTATGTACACATCAAAAAGTCTATAAGGATTTTTGGTGGTGAGTTCTGTTATTTAGTTTTAGACATAACAGTATTAGATATGACTCAGTCTCATCTGAGTATAAAGAATTTGCTAGGTATTACTTAATCTCAGGCAAGTACTACTCTTACCAAGTTTGCAAATGACCTCCACGTTGCCAAACTCTGCAAGAGAAATAGGACGCAAGCCACACATGTAATTAAAAATGTCTAGCAGCCGTATTTTGCAAAAAAAAGAAGCAGGTGAAATTTTATTTATCCCAATATATCACAAACATTGTCGTTTCAACATGTAATCATTACTTTTAAAGGTACTGATGAGGGGCGCCTGGGTGGCTCAGTCAGTTAAGCGTCTGCCTTCGGCTCAGGTCATGATCCCAGGGTCCTGGAATCAAGTCCTGTGTCTGGCACCTTGCTCAGCAGGGAGCCTCCTTCTGTGCTCTCTCTCTCTCTAACAATAGGTAAAATCTTAAAAAAAAAAAAGTACTGATAAGATACTTTTCATTCTTGTTTTTACACTGTCTTTGAAATTTGGTGTGCATTTTTTTAATTGAAATATAACTGCCATATAACATCAAATTCATTTTAGGTGTCCATGGTGTACAATTTGTTTTACACTTTTTAAAAAAGATTTTGAGAGACAGAAAGAGCACAAGCAGGGGGAGCGGCAGGCAGAGGGAGAGAGAGAAGCACACATTTCAATTTGCACTAGTCACATCTGGAGTCCTTAATAGTGACTTGCAGCTAGCGGCTACTGTGTGGGGTTGTACTGTGTTCTAGACCTTCAGCAGCAATGATGCAATGACACATCTTTGAGCATTCTCCTATTGTGGCTTCTACAGGCCTATAATCTGGTTTTCCTCCTACCTCCCCCCCACTCTCTCATGTCCTGGCTGTTCCTCATCTTTCTTACGAGGCCCTTCTCTATCCTCTCTCTAGAGCCACTCTCTAGGCAAGATGACCCATTCAGGTGGCTCTTCATCAAAATGCTAATGACTCCCACATTCGTGTCTGATGTTAGACCTCTCTTCATTTCCACACTCCTATTCCCAACAAAATGTCTGATTCCCTTCCCTCTCAATCTGTTATCAAAAGCCTGCCTACATGATCTGGTGCCTACCTGCCTAATCTCACTCCTCTCTTGCCTGGGCTTGCTAGGCACCAGCCACTCTGGCCTTTCCTTCCATTCTTGAAACAGGATCAAAGTTGAGCCTGTCCCAGTGCCTTTGCCCCAGTTTTTTATCCTGTGTAACATGCTCCTCATATGTCTGGTTCCCTTGAAGTTAGGTCTCAGTGTAATTGCTGCCTCCTCAGAGAGGCCTTCCTTAACCAGCTTTTTCTTTTAAATACTCACTGCTCCTCTCTCCATGACCCTCTCCTATAATACCCTGTTGGGGTCTTCATAGCTCTTATCATAATTACTAATTTACTTGTTTCCCTCCACTTCATGAGGACACAAACCATGTCAGTGTTGTTCACTGTTTTACAGCCCTACTGTTTTGCTCAGTATCTGGCACAGAACAGGCAGTCAGTAGATATTTACTGAATACATGGATCTGTAATCGGGAGACAAGTAGTAATCAAAAGTCCCTTTGGTTAAGCTAACACCTTTGGTAGTACGTTCATCATATGAGAATATTCTAAGTCAGTAGTTCCCAAACCTCACTGTGCATCAGAATTGCTATACCAGACATGCTGAACCACAGTTAATGGGTATGGAACTGGGAATCTGCACTTAATAACAACTTTCCCAGATGGAAAGTTTCAGAAATCCCAGTCCTCAACAGAGGTAGCCTCCGCCCAAGAGTCTCCAAGTCTTCAGGTAGGCAGGGCAGCCTACCTTACGGTTAAAGCTTGTACGTGGTGAGGGAGCCAGGTCCATGGGGACAATGAGTCATGCCCCAAGGACACGGCGGCCTCCTGTGCACATGCTCAGAGGATGTGCTCTAACACTAAGCCAGAGCTCAGCCTCACTTGGAAGGAGAGTGACAGAGCCAGGGAAGGAACAGCGGGGCCAGGGGCAACAGCCAGCCACTGCAAGGACCTGCCTCAGTGCCTCCTAGGTTGACATAACTGGTGTCAAGACTCTCTCTTCCAATACAATATTCTACAGCTACCTCTTATCTGCCAAAGATAAAAAACAGCCACTGTGTTGAGGTAAGTAGGCCAGCTCTTCCAGGAAATTCTCTCCCAAACTTTCCTTACGGCAGTATGTTGCCTCGGTGAGAAGAAACCAGCACTGTGAATATATACACATTTATTCAGTGTAAGAGCTGTTCATACGAATACCTACACCTCAGGCCCCCTCACACTTTCCTGTCACCAAGGTGAGAGACTGAGCAATAATGATGTACTTGAAGCTCTGCTGATTTGGGGAATTTTTCCTCTGGCCTTTTCCCACTGAAGCACAGATTAGAATCTGGCTGAAGCATCTTCCCTAACTTAAGTTTTACAGAGAGAACATAAACCCTGGTAACCATCCAACCATGAAATAGCCCACTTAAAGAAATCTGCCCCAGCACCTGGGTGGCTCAGTCACTTAAGCGTCGGACTCTTATTTCAGCTCAGGTCATGATCTCAGGGTCATGAGATCAACCCCCGAGTTGGGCTCCTTGCTCAGCAGGCAGTCTTCTTGAGATTCTCTCTCCCCCTCTGCCCCTCCTCCTGCATGCAGCACGTACTTTAAATAAAATCTTAGAAAGAAGAAGGAAGGAAGGAAGGAAGGAAGGAAGGGAGTAAGTCTACCATGAAGACCAAGTACATGTCACAGTATCTTCAGTTGTCAAAATCAGGGGTATTTCCAGTCTACTTGGGTCTTCCCATAATAATCCTTCCTTATTCTAAATCAAGACCTTTAGGATTTTCTTTTTCTCTTATCACTGTCAATATTCTTACTTTGGTAGATTATGTGGAATAGAACATTGTGAGTAACAAACAAACAAGACAATTCATTGCAAAGGAGAGGACAGGCTGTGGGCCAGGGTCTCTCGAGCACACAGTAGATTCCTGAAACTTAACTGAAGCTAATTTCTATTATTTCTCATACTCTATTCTCCTATCTTTCCCTCCCCCTCCCAGTTGTGTCAGGCATACTATTTTATTGTTTTTTTTTTATCATACATTTTATTTGTATGTTCACACTTTCATACACAAGTTATTGAAAAACCTGAGACTGCTATAGTCACATTTTATCTCCACTTATTTATAAAACGGTAGGTGGCATCTGGAGCCTAATCTCTTTTGCTATTAAGAACCTGAAGCTGAAGAAGCCTGCGTTCTTCCCATTTTCTAAACTACCTCTTTCCTCACTTAAAAACTGACTTCTTTGGTTCTAAGAACCCGAATTAGACCATAATATCAGGAGAGGAGCATCCACACGCAATCTCTAATTGATCACACATAAGAAAACAAGTATGTGTATATATACTCACACACACACTCACACTTACCAGCACATGAGCAGACACATACACATTCATGCACACAAATATACAACAAAGTAAAATAATTACATATTTGATCATTTCATCTTATTAGCACTTTATTTTTCTTAAGATTTTATGTATTTGACAGAGAGAGCAAGAGAGCACAAGCAGGGGGAGCAGTAGGAGAGGCTTCCGCTGAGCAGGGAGCCCAATGTGGGGCTCAATCCCAGGATCCGGAGATCATGACTAGAGCCGAAGGCAGACACTTAACCATCTGAGCCACTCAGGCGCCCCTTATTAGCACTTCAGATTCTTCTTAGCTTTATAAGGCATCCTAAGGATAACTCAGTATATATTTTAAGTAACACAATATTCAACATTGAGATACTTTTTTAGAGATCATGTTCTAAATCACCTAATGCCCCTTGGAAATAATTCAAGTTCTGTACCCATTATTTCTCCCTATATATACTCATTATACATTCTAATACTGGATTCCATGACAATATTCAGTGGCCAAGCTGTGGGCACAGCAACACGGTACACATTCACAACACACACAACCAAGAGGGAAAGAAGAGGTAGAGGGTGATGGCATTGGGACAAACCTACCTTCCCTGGGACTACTGTTACTCTATCATTCCTCCCAATCTAAAATACAAATAAAGATTTCTCTTTATACCGTATACTTCCAACTTAAAAATAATTGATGTTGAAGACATAGACATGTCAATTAACTACTACTCACACATAGTGCTTGAGGAAATAACCAGGAAATTTTTTTCCAACTACATTTTGCCTCTAAAAAATTTGACTGTGGCTGTCCTTTTTAAGTGGTTCACAGGCTTTGCATATTTGAGAGTAACAATCCTGTGTTAAAGGGACTAATAACCAAAATGAAATATTCCAAAAGTGCCTTGGAAAGGAGTATGCCTTTGGGAATCCTCCTGGGAAAACACGTAACTCTTTAAAAACAATCGGCTTCCCCAGAGACTTACAGCAGCGAAAAAATTCATGGTCATGCTTTTCCAGAAAGCTAACATTCTTAACACCCAGAACATTCTAAAAATTGAATCTTGAAAAAAGCAAATGAACACTGGAGGCAAATGTTAAATTATAAGAAAAACCCTAAGACAACAGACTGCCAAGAGAGAGGCCAAAGTGAATGAGCAAGGGTTAGAAAGACTACAGAGGAATGTTTACTCTCAGCAAACACCATGTAATATAAGAGCAAAGTCTAAGCAAATTAGGTCATACTATTCCATAATAGAAGAAACAGAACAGACAACTACTTTGTGTAGAATGGAATTTTAGATTTCTTCTTTGCTTCAGTTTGCACCACCCCCCCAAAAAATAACCAAGAACAGAATCTCTTAAGGTTAAAAGAATTATGTAAAAAGAATATTAATAAATGACTTTAATTAACATGCCAGATAATAATAGGAATGATTTTTACCCTGTATTTTTACTTAAAGTGGCTTTCCTATAGACAGCAAATTGGCACTTTCTTCTTTAACTGATCTGACAATCTCTTTTAATTTGTGTTTAGATCATTTACATTTAGTGTAAATATTGATATGGTTGGAGTAAAATCTGCCATCTTGCCATTTGTTTCCTATTTGTCCCATCCATTTTTTGTTCCTTTTTTCCTCTTTATCATCCTGATTTGGGATTGAATATTTTTTAGAATTCCACTCTATTTCCACTATTGTCTTATTATTTACACATCTTTTCAAAATGTTTGTTAGCAGTTTCCCTGTGTATACTATTTACATCTTTTTTTTTTTTTTTAAGATTTTATTTATTTGAGAGAGATAGATAGCGAGAGCAGGAACACAAGCAGGGGGAGTGGGAGAGGGAGACTCAGGCTCCCCACTGAGCAGGAAGCCCAATGTGAGGCTTGATCCCAGGACCCTGGGATCATATCTGAGCTGAAGGCAGACGCTTAACGACTGAGCCACCCAGGCACCCCTACTATTTACATCTTTAATTACAGTCTACTTTCAAATTTCTATCATAGTGCTTCACATGTAGTGTAAGAATCTTGCACTTCCATTGTCATACTTTATTTTTATATAAACTATAAACCCAAAGTACAATGCAGAAATTTTCAACAGGTGATTAATTTAAAATAAAAGAAAGAAGATTTTTATATTTATCTTCACTTTAATCACTTTGGGAAATCTTCATTTCTTTGTGTATATCCATGTTTCGGCCTGGTATCATGTTCCTCATGCCTGAAAAACTTCTCTTAACATTTCTTGTAGTGCAGGTCTGCTAGTAATTAATTCTCTCAGAGTTTGTCTGAAAATGTCTCTCTTTCTCCTTCACTTTTGAAAGATGTGTTTGCTGGATATAATTTTCTGAGCTGAGTGGGGTTTTTCTCCAGTACCTGACAGAAGTCACTTTACTGTCTTCTGGATTTTGTAGTTTCTGATAATATGTCTGCCTTAAATCTTACCTTTGTTGTTCTGCATGTATTTTATTTTCTCTAACGTCCTTCAGGATTTTCTCTTTGGTTTTTAGCAGTTTGAAGTGTCTAGAAGTGTGTGTGTGTGTGTGTGTGTGTGTGTGTGTGTGTGTGTGTGTGTACACCTGGTTAGGGCACTCTGAACTTCTTGGGTCTAAAGCTTGATATCTTTTATTTTTTTTGGAAAATTCCTAGCCATTCAATATCTCTTCAAGTATCTCTTCGGCCCCATTCTCTCTCACTTCTACTTCTGGGATTCTAATTACATGTAGTTTTGTGTGGTAAACAAATAATGCCCTACCACCAAAGATGTCTATACCCTAATACCTGCAACCTATGAATATATTAGGTTACATGACAAAGAGGAATTAAGGTTCCTGTTCAGTTGACTTTAAGACAGGGAGATTATCCTGGATTATCACAGTTTTCAAAAATTCTCTATCTGATAATTTCAATACCTAGATCATATGTTAGTTAAGATCTCTGATTGTCTCTTGAAGTGGGTTATTTTTCTTGCTTTTTATGTCTCATGATTTTAGGTTGAAAGCTACATATCATCTTTAGGATAGTAGATACTGGTAAATAGTATCTACAGGACATTTGGACAGACATGCATAAACAAACACTCACACACAATGATACCAAAACACTAGTTAGGTCAGATTCCAGATCCCAGGCCATCGGTCAGCAACCTCATTTAGTAGTCCCATAAATATACACAGGATTTACATAGGCAAAAACCAGGAAATAACATTTTTTCAACAAATTTTATTATTTATTATGATTATTATTATTGTTATTTCAGAGGAAGAGAGAGATGAGGGGCAGAGGGAATCTTTTTTTTTTTAAAGATTTTATTTATTTATTTGACAGAGAGAGAGATAGTGAGAGCAGGAACACAAGCAGGGGGAGTGGGAGAGGGAGAAGCAGGCTTCCGGCGGAGCAGGGAGCCCGACGTGGGGCTCGATCCCAGGACCCTGGGATCATGACCCGAGCCGAAGGCAGACGCTTAACGACTGAACCACCCAGGCGCCCCGGGGCAGAGGGAATCTTAAGCAGGCTCCATGTCCAGCATGGAGCCCAAAGTGGGGCTCAATCTCATGCCCCTGAGATCATGACCTCAGCTGCTTAACTGACTGAACCACCCAGGCGCCCCAAGAAATAACATGTTTGATAATTTTTTAAAGTGAGAGAACAGGAAAAGAAGATAAGGAAAAAGAGAAAGACTGGGTACAAAGAAATATAAATATTTTATGTGGAGTAGACACCTCCCATTACTACACCATTCCATAGACCTATGGTTCCTAAATCTTCGTAATCATTAGGATCACCTGGGAAGCTTTTAACATACAGATTCCTAGGTCTCAGCCCAACCAAATAAGAACGCTGGAAGATCTGGGCATCTTAATTTTATGTGCTCAGTAGGAAGTTCTGGTAACAGCCAGGGAGCACTACCACAGACACTCACCGTCAGCCTTCACCATACTGAGCATCTCAATGTAATCATTGTTCTTTTTTTCCAAATATAAAGAGAGCCCTTCCCCAGTACTGAAAGCAAAAACATGCCAAGTCACACTGAGTTCTAATTATAATCTCTATGGAGCCCCAAGGAAATCCTTCTCTGGTCAGTGATCAGTGCTAGACTGCTGCTCAGCTTCTCAACATGGCCTGCAGACACAGGATGAACTACAGCTGCAGAAACAGCTTTTCCTACCAGAGGAGAAATACAAGAAAGGATGACATCTTTGACCAGTTTTTATTAGCCACGCTCACTGACTCATGGCATCTTTCCCAGCTGCTCACCATTGGCAAAACAGAAAGGATAGACAGATTTTAATTAACTTTAATCCATTTATTTCCAGTTTTAAAAATGAGCTCATTCATGCCATAGCCATAAAGTACATTGGGAGCATATATTTTGTTTTACAAAGAAGAGGGGGGAAAAATTGAAAAATAAGGTGTCCAGACAGGATGAAACAGGAGAATGAACCCCAGAGTCTTGCTCTCTGGGCTACAGTTCTGATTACTGTGTAATATAATTTATACCTTGCTCATTAGAACTGCTCTAATTACTTGGGAGGTCTAGAACTTCAGGGCACCATTTTTGTTTCGGGCTTTTTTTGTGTGCTTCCCGAGTGAAACACTTTATTGTTTCTTTTTTTTTTTTAAGATTTTATTTATTTATTTGACAGAGAGATAGAGAGAGAGCGCAAGTAGGCAGAGCGGCAGGTAGAGGGAGAGGGAGAAGCAGGCTCTCCGCTGAGCAGGGAGCCTGATGTGGGGCTCGATCCCAGGACCCTGGGATCATGACCTGAGCCGAAGGCAGATGCTTAACCAACTGAGCCACCCAGGTGCCCCATTGTTTCTTATAATTATTAAGGCAACACATAATTTTTAAAATTCAGACATGAATAAATAAATAATAAAGAAGAAACAAGATAGTAAAAATAAATAATAAAGGAACAAGTAAAAATTACCCACCCAGTGGTAACCATCTGTAAGCTTAAACTATTTATCCTTCCAAACTTCTTGTTATATATACACACTTTTGTTTATGCCAGTGGGACCAACCTATGCATACTGTTTTGTTTGTTCGTTTGTTTGTTTTTGTAAGATTTTACTTATTTCTTTGAGAGAGCAAGAGAGAGCATGAGCAGGGGGAGGGGCAGAAGGAGAGTGAGACAAGCAGACTCTCTGCTGAGCACGGAGCCAACGCAGGGCACAGGGCTCGATCCCAGGACTCCGAGATCATGACCTGAGCCGAAGTCAGACGTTTAACCCACTAAGCCACCCAGGTGCCCCTGCACACTGGTTTTTAACTAGATCTTGTCACCATATCAACCATCTTTCTATGCTACATAAAAGCAACAGTGCTTTTACAATTATACCCAAATTTATTTCATCTTTGCATACTGGTGAGTTTTTTTTAAAGCTGTTTCCAATATATCCATCTCTATAATGCTGAGATCAACATCCTTATATATATAAATCTTTGCCAATTAAACTGATTATTTACTGAGGACAAATTCCTAGAAGCAGAATTTCTGAGTCAAAATACTTACACATTTTTATATATGTCGTTAAATGACCCCCCACAAAAGGCATATGAGAGAGTTGGTTTCCCCATATGCTTGCTAAAAATTCTGCAGTCTCATGAAAATGTTTGGAATTTGGCAGCTTCCTCAATCCTAGGAATCATGTTTTCCTTATTTCTAGAAAATTTTCAACCATTGCTATTTTGAATTTTGCCCTACCCTCTTTCTCTTTATTCTCCACTTCTGGAACCCATGTTGAACTTATACTAGGCTTCATTCTATTGGTTATATCTCTTGACCTTTTCATTCATATTCTCCATCAATTCATCATCTTCTGACAGCTGGGTGATATTTCCCAGGTCTACCTTCCATTTTACCAATTCTCAATTCATCTGAAAATCAAATCATACTTTTTTTTATAGCTTATTGAGTATTAAGCTTTTTGAAATCTGAATTTGGATCTATAACCAGTAGAACTGCCTATTCTTATTTCCAGTGTCCAGTTATTTTACCCTAGGCTTCCATTCCTTAATATGTAATCATATTTTTAAATGCTTATAGTTTCTTTCAGATTATTCTGCTGTGTCTAGTTCTTTGGTGGCTCAATCCCCAGACTCCGGGATCATGACCTGAGCCAAAGGTAGATGTTCAACGACTAAGCCACCCAGGAGCCCTCTCCTATGATTTTTAATGTTCACTCATGAGCACATCATTTGTGGGGGTTGTTTTTCCCTAGGAAGCTGTATTCCCTGGTTATAGAAGTATCCCGGGGGGCACCTGGGTGGCTCAGTCATTAAGCGTCTGCCTTCGGCTCAGGTCATGGTCCCAGGGTCCTGGGATCAAGCCCCGCATCGGGCTCCCTGCTTGGCCAGGAGCCTGCTTCTCCCTCTGCCACTCCCCCTGCTTGTGTTCCCTCTCTCGCTGTGTCTCTCTCTGTCAAAAAATAAATAAAATCTTAAAAAAAAAAAAAGAAGAAGTATCCCAGGGATGCTGGGTGGCTCAGTTAGTTGAGCATCTGCTTCGGCTCAGGTCATGATCCCAGGGTCCGGGGATCAAGCCCCACATCAGGCTCCTTGCTCAGTGGGGAGCCTGCCTCTCCCTCTCCCTCTGTCTGCTGCTCCCCCTGCTTGTGCTCGCTCTCTCTCTCTGACAAATAAATAAAATCTTTTACAACAACAAAAAAAGTATTCCAAGCGGCTAGCCAAGCACACATTACTACTTTGTTGCACTTTTGTATCCAAATAAAAGACAACATGGTTGAAGGTCCATTCTGAGAAAGGTTAAGTGTGTAGGGAAATTTTTATCCTAGGGGGAGGCAGGATACTTTAATGACTAAGCACAAGAGCACAGACTCTGAAACCTTACTTCTGGATTCTAGTCCCACCTCTACCATTTAGTAACTATGTGATATTGGATGAATTAAATTTCCTGTGCCTCAGTTTCATCACCTGCAAAGTGGGCATACTAACAATGCCTACAACCTTGGGGCAATGTGAGGATTAAATCAAACAACGCAAGTAATATATGTACAGCACTGAGAAGAGCTTCTTGCACATAATATGTGATAGTTAAGTGTTATATATGTTACGGTTATCATTAGTTGCACAAAGGAGAGGTCTGACAAACGAGAAAGAGTGAGAGGTTGGCCAAGAAGAAAAGAAACCTGGAGCCATGTATAAAGATGGAAGAGGACAGTTCACTGGAGGGACTTAGAAGTAATCAGGACTGAGAAACAAAGTCGGACTGACTGGCCTCTGAGTTCCAAAAGGAAGAGTGGAGTACGCCAAGGAAGAATCACCCAGGTTTAACCCATGGAGGTCTCTTGAGTGGTGCTGCTCTGGCAGAATCACAGCAGATCGTCTCATGGGGTCAGGATGGGGCCCTGATACGATCGCATTTAAGCAGCTGTAGCAAACACAGAGCTGTCTCCTTCCTCAGGCCTACAGGACACACAGCTTGTCTCCATTCTCCTCGTCGTCTGCAGTCAGCGACTTCACTAAAGCCTTGTCTCCCTGGTGGGACTGGAGGGTGGGTGGGCAGGAGCCACCACAAGATCTGCTACTTTGTAGGACATCCAGCCTCCACTTGCATTGCACTTGAGAGGTCTCAGATGAAGGATGTCTCTTCTCCAGATGGGGTCCTGCTCCTAGAATCCATCAAGCCCATAGCAGCACACAAACATGATATATCTTTTCTTAAAAAATATTTATTTATTTATTTATTTTAGAGAGAGAGAGAGCATGAGTTGGGGGAAAGGAGCAGAGGGGGAGGGACAAGCAGACTCTGCACTGAGCACAGAGCCCAACACAGGGCTTGTTCCCAGGCAATCAAGAGTTCAGAAGCTCAACGAACTGAGCCACCCAGGCGTCCTTATAATATATCTTTTATTTTTAAGATTTTATTTATTTATTTTATTTATTTATTTGAGAGAGACAGCGCACAAAGGGAGAGTGGGAAGGAGAAGCAGACTCTCCGCTGAGCAGAGAGCCCAATGCAGGACTCGATCCCATGACCCTGAGATCATGACCTGAGCCTTAACTGACTAAGCCACCCAGGGCTCCCATGATTTATCTTAATAGAGCACCAGAGTGAATTAAAAACCACAAAGGGCCAAGAAAATAAAAAAAGGAATCAATGATCTTGGCATGGTTTCGTTAAAAAAATTTAAAAATCTCAAAAGTAATGGTGACTGCCTGATAATGCTTTAAATCCAATTATCTAAATAGCTTGACATCAGCAAGACATTTATTCAGGGCACAGGATTTAGAGTCAGAAGACCTTTGCCAAGTTATTTAACTTTGTTAAGCCCCAGTTTCCTCATTTTTATAAACAGGGGTAGAAATAGTAATAACACTTAAATGGTTGTTATGAAGGCAAATCCATAAAATGACTTTAAGACAATGCTGGTAAGCACTCAAATATTGGCCAACATTTTATTATGAACTGGGAGCTCTATGAAACTGCAAGGTACTAAAGAACAAAAATAGAATCTAAGAAATGTGAGAATCCACAAAAGAACAAAACATGAATTTGTGCAAACAGTTATTTATAGCAAGAATAAAAACATAGAAAATCCTAAAAACTCCACCAAAAAACTAGTAGAAGTAATAACGAATTCAGTAAAGTGGCAGGATACAAAATTAATACCAAGAATCAGTAGCATTTCTATACATTAAAAGCGAAAAGAGCAAAAAGATAAATTTTTAATAAAAACACCCATTTACAATTGCACCAAAAAGAGTAAGAAACCTAGGAATAAATTTAACCAAAGACGTGAAAGACCTGTGCTCTAAAAACTGTAAAACACTGATGAAATGAAGATGGCACTAACAAATAGGAAGACATTCCACACTCATGAACAGGAGGAACAAATATTGTTAAAATGTCCATACTACCCAAAGCAATTTACACATTCAATGTGATTCCTATCAACATACCAATAGCATTTTCCACAGAACTAGAAAAAATAATCCTAAAATTTGTATGGAACCACAAAGACCCCAAATAGCCAAAGCAATCCAGAGAAAGAAGGACAAAGCTGGAGGTATCACAATCCCAGATTTCAAGATATAATACAAAGCTGCAATAATCAAAACAGCATAATATGGGCACAAAAATAGACACATACATCAATAGAACAGAATAGACAGCCCAGAAATAAACCCATTGCTTATATGGTCAATCAATCTATGACAAAGGAGGCAAGAATATACAATGGGAAAACACAGTCTCTTCAGTAAATGGTGCTGGGAAAACTGGACAGCTACATGTGAAAGAATGGGAGTGGACCACTTACACCATACCCAAAAAGAAACTCAACAGATTAAAGACTTAGAATGTGAGACCTGAAAACAAAGTCCTAGGAGAATATATAGGCAGTAATTTCTCTGACATTGGCTGTAGAACATTTTTTAGATATGTTTCCTCTGGCGAGAAAAACAAAAGCAAAAATAAACTACTGGGACTACATCAAAATAAAAAGCTTTTGCACAGCAAAGGAAACCACCAACAAAATGAAAGACAATCTGCTGAATGGGAGAAGATATTTGCAGATAATATATCTGATAAGGGGTTCACATCCAAAATATATAAAGAACTTATACAACTCAACACCAAAAAACCCCACAAATAATCCAACAAAAAAATCCAACATCCAAATGGCCAACAGACACATGAAAAGATGTTCAACATCACTCATATCAGGAAAATGCAAATCAAAGCCACAATGGGATACCACCTTACATCAATTAGAATGGCTAAAATAAAAAAGACAAAAAATAACATGTGTTGACAAGGATGTGGAGAAAAAGAAACCCTCATACACTGTTCGTGGGAATGTAACTTGGTACAGCCACTGTGGAAAACAGTGTGGAGGTTCCTCAAAAAATTAAAAATAGAATTACCATATGATCCAATAATGCCACTATTGCATATTTACCCAAAGAAAATGAAAACATTAATTTGAAAAGATATATGCATCTCTGTTTATTGCAGCATTATTTACAATAGCCAAGATATGGAAGCAACCTAAGTGTCCATCAACAGATGAATGAGTAAGAAAAATGTGGTACACACACACACACACACACACACACACACAATGGAAAACTACAGAGCCATAAAAAGATAAGATAGTGCCGGGGCGCCTGGGTGGCTCAGTCGTTAAGCGTCTGCCTTCGGCTAGGGCCATGATCCCAGGGTCCTGGGATCCAGCCCCGCATCAGGCTCCCTGCTCGGCGGGATGTCTGCTTCTCCCTCTCCTCCTGCTTGTGTTCCCTCTCTCGCTGTGTCTCTCTCTGTCAAATAAATAAATAAAATCTTAAAAAAAAAAAAAAAGATAAGATAGTGCCATGAGATAACATGGATGGACCAAGAGGATACTAAGCTAAGTGAAATAATTCAGTCTGCGAAAGACAAATACCATGTGGTTCTACTCCTAAGTGGAATCTAAAATAAAATGAACAAACAAAAAGGGGAATCAGACCTATAAATCGAACAAACTGATGGTTGTCAGAGGGGAGAAGCGTGGAGGGTTGGGAAAATGGGTAAAGGGGAGAGGGAACTGGAACAGGCTTCCAGTTATGGAACGAATGAATCATGGGAATAAAAGGCACAGCATAAGGAATACAGCCGATGATACTGTGCTAGCATTGCATGATGACAGATGGTAGCTACACTTGTGGTGAGCACAGCACAATGCATAAACTTGTCAAATCACTAAGTTGTATACCTGAAGCTAATTAACATTGTCAACTATACGCAAATAAAAAATAAAATAAAGTAAAATATACACATACTCTTTGACACAGTTATCTCACTTGGGCAAATTCATCCTAAGAAATTCATTGAATAAAAGAAAAGTTATATTCAAAAAGATGCTAATTACAATGTTTTTATAATGGCAAAGAGCTGGAAACCTAAAGTGTTCACTAAGATAATAGCTATGTAAATTTATGATAAAGCTTGATAAAATACTGTAGGCATTAAAATAATGATTACTAAAAACCTATGTAGAGACGCCTGAGTGGCTCAGTGGGTTAAGCGTCTGCCTTTGGCTCAGCTCATGATGCCAGGGTCCTGGGATGGAATCCCGCATCAGGCTCCTTGCTCAGCGGCGAGCCTGCTTCTCCCTCTGCCTGCCACTCCCCCTGCTTGTGCTCTCTCTCTCTCTGACAAATAAATAAATTTTTTTTTTTTTAAAGAAACAAACAAATCCAGACTTCCCAACACCATAAATTAGCCTTTAAGACCTTTAAGATATGACCTCTGGTGGCCCAACATGTACTAACCAAAGTTGTAGCATCATGACGGAATGGAATGAGCCTGGAAATCTAAGGTAAAATTCATGTTTTTCTCTGAACCCTTAAATCTGCTGCTCAAGCAAAACCCTTAAAGGGAATTCACTTTCCTAAGAAAGACAGAGTGAGTGAGTGAGTGAGGGAGAGGGAGAGGGAGGGCAAGCCCAGAGGGGAATAAAGAACTCCTCAGTGGAGAGAAGGCAAATTGTACCCAGAGTGTTCAAAACAAGACACCGTTAAGCAGTGTGGGCCTGGGCGCAGCGGACACCAACATGAAAAGCTGAGTTTCAAAGTTCACACTTCCACAGGAAAGTTTAAATAGTTCCAAAAAGGATTCTACTTTATTCTGATTTAAAAGAAAAAAGAACTTTCTTTAATCTACATGGGTAAATTTCCCAATTACCCAGAGCATCAGCAGTGGCTGGAAATAAGTAATTTTTTGCCACCAGTATGAGAATTATGGCCAAAAAGAATGTGAGGGAGAAACCAGCTTGTACCAGAGAGCTGTGTCTGGTGATTTTCAATACAATTTGCTCTTCCTCCCCATCTAAAATTTGAGCCTCTCCCTCTCTAATGAAGAGTCAATTTGCTATAACTTGTGATTAAACCATCTAATAGCTGCCCAACTCTGTTTTAAGCTGATCTCTATTAGCATGAAAAAATTATGTTACTTTAGTTACAATTAATTTGATTCCAGAGTTTTTTCTGAAATGATATGGGAGGTTCAAATTAAGCAGGAATTGAATAGCAGGAAGAAGCTATGCGGTAAGTTTGTTAAAATTCATGATGAATTTTAAATAATTACTTTGAATGAAAAGCATCTTATGAAATATATATTCCCAGTCTAACCTTGTATGATTTCTCCTTGGAATACTTGTCCACAATGAATAATTCAGATAAAATATTAACAAGATTCACTTCAGTAATACATAGGAATAGATAAAAAGACTTCAACGATGGCCTCTTCCAGTCAGCTCCTGTGAAGTCACACAAAGGATTTTAGGTGAGTCTACAGCAAATGCACATAGGTTTTAGCAACAGTGGTACCCCAAAAGGTAAGGCAAACTGTAGAGCACAATTCAAGACAAAATGATCCTAGGGGCTCTCTTGTCGTTGGGGAGTCACAAAGTCCCTGAAATAAGCTCAGTCCCTCACATCTCTTAACACACAGCAAGATACACACACGTACAAATTAAGAAGAAACACACAGAATCTGAAGTTGGTAACTCTCCTTTCTTTGACTACTCAAATTCCTTCCATATAAATGAACTAGAAAATGTTCACAGCTTCATGAGATACCTTGCTCTCTGATCTTCCACATTACATGTATTAAACCTCTCTAAAGGGGCGCCTGGGTGGCTCAGTCCTTAAGCGTCTGCCTTTGGCTCAGGTCATGATCCCAGAGTCCTGGGATCGAGCCCCACATCGGGCTCCCTGCTCAGCGGGAAGCCTGCTTCTCCCTCTCCCACTCCCCCTGCTTGTGTTCCCTCTCTCGCTGTGTCTCTCTCTCTCTGTGTCAAATAAATAAAATCTTTAAAAAAAAAAAAACACCTCCCTAAAAAGCCATGCCAAGAGTCTCTCTATCATTGGTCCCATCTAACTGTGACAATGTCACAACCCTTAATAAGCCCAGGCTCCTTTTCCTCCTCTATAGGTATATGGAGAAAGCTTCCAGAGAAGAGGACAAAACAAATTATCTAATATCACTAAGCATCTGCACCTAAACAAGCCGTTCTTGATTGGGTGGAGATGAAGTAGTTCATTGCCCTAAATATCTACCACACAGGTTACCTCACTACGAAATCCTTGCCTATATTAGGTTGCTCCTATAATCTATGAAGGCAGGGTCCACATCTTCTGTACCACTCATATTGCATTAGGCCTAGAGCAGTTATTTCTCCCCTAAAATACTATAAGATTATGAAGCCTGAAAAGAACCTTACCTGAAAATTCTGTTGACCCTCATGAGTACCAATCACATTTTCATATCTAAGAGTTGCTTCATAAATACTTAATATAAATGAATAAATAAAAGCTTGAAGTGTGTTATTACTTTATCAGATCACCAGAATCTTTTTTCCTGTGTACTGACTTTTGTAGGTACACCTACTGATGGCAACTGCCTCTGATCAACAAGCTGAATGTTTACTCTCTCCCCATTGCCAATACACAGTATCAGAGAGGGTTGGGAGAGATGCATTTGACAATGATACATCATGCTATACTATAATTAGTCTAGTGAACGTACACAGAATACTCATGTATGTATTCTATTCTCCTACTCCCTCTGTTCCAGTAACTATAATTATGCAGTCTGAAAGAGAAAATTACGTTGGAAATATTTCCAAAGAACACAAGGGCAAGATAATTAGAGGACTAAGAAAGGAAAGTGAGCCTGATTTTGCTTCAGTCCATGGGGACCCAGCATGTCTGATGTGAGATGGAGGAATAAGATTTCAGAAATGGGAGTCTCTTACTCATTATGATCTGGCACAATCTGACAATGACATTGATTAAAAGTTGAAAATTCCATTCCTTTTTCCGTAGCTAAATTTGGGGGGGCGGGGAGGAGACTGGAGGATGAAGAGCAAGGAATGGTATTTTAATTCTAACAGATTTTGGGTCACTTTCCCACTACTGGAGAGGTTAAATTTGCTCTGCAGTAGACTCGCCATGTTCCATTCACCACTTTCTCCCATCTCTATGAAGGAGAAGGTCAACAACAGAGGGCTGTTTGTAGAATGAGGAGCTAGGACTAGGAGAGCCAGGGCAGCAGATGGGATAAAAGTTGGAGGTGGCCAGATCCAGGACAAGGTCAAAAACAGATAGCCAAGGCAAGGAAGGCTCTATAAGGAAGTGATGGACCTTAAAGTCACAGCAACCCTGAGTACAGATCATAAGAGGCACTGAAAAGACAAGTTACTACACACAGCCCATCAGGCCAACTGACAACATAAGAAAATGGAATACATGTTCAGACAAAATACTAGGAGCCAAGAGGTCCAGAGGAAGGAGGGAGGGAGTAAAGTAAGAAAAAATTAGATTGGCACATGGGTAACAAGAAAGGAGCTTGATAACTGGGACAACCTCAATCTAGACCCTGAACTTTGATATGGTTCCTTTTAAGGCAACACAGAAACCAGCACGCTGTATTTAAGTGCCTTGCAGATGTAACATGATTTTGGAAGTACTTGTAATGAAGCGCACATGGTGGGGGCAAAAAGAATTCCTAACACTTCGATTTTTCTCCTTCCTCTTCCATTTCCCTCAAGTAGTAAGTGAGGATGAAAAAAGAGGAGGAGAAGAGAGCAAAAATCGAGAGTAAAATAATAGGGAGAATGATTTCAATTCCATTTATCTCTCATGCCAAGCCCTATTTTGTTTGTGCATTTCCCAGTGACTATCTAAGGCAACCCAGGCCTTCTGTGCCTCAATCTTCATTAGTCACATTGCTGAAAACTGGACAAAAGGTTTCTTTGCTTTGTATCATGTTCTACGAATCCAAGAGTCATAATTATGGTGACCACACTGACACAGATAAACAGAGAATAATTCTCCTAACATTTTGAACATCATAGATAATCAGCTTCCAATTCCTGCATTTTCCCTTTAATATTAATTGATTTGAGTTATTTATTATGTAATTTTCCTGCTGGTTCAAAATAAAATCAGCATGAAATGGTATTAGCTTGTTTAAAGCACTAAGATCAATGAGGAGATGTGACCTCTTATTTTCCCATTATAAAACAAAAGGCAGGGTGCCTGGGTGGCTCAGTTGGTTAAGCGACTGCCTTCGGCTCAGGTCATGATCCTGGAGTCCCAGGATCGAGTCCCGCATCGGGCTCCCTGCTCAGCGGGGAGTCTGCTTCTTCCTCTGGCCCTCCCCCTCTCATGTGCTCTCTCTCTCTCTCTCTCAAATAAATAAATAAAATCTTTAAAAAAAAAAAAAAAAAACAAAAGGCAGGGAGAAGATTTTTCTATTCTGTGAAATATTGATTTTCCATCCTGTGGGTTTGTAAATTACTGGCTTTCACAGTGCAATCAATGTCACTGATTCAATGTGGATTAAATAAATAAGATAAAATATAAAATCTGTTCACTTTCATTAAGCCCCAGTTTCCATTAGTCTTGCCCCTGACATTATTCTTATAAAGGTTCAAGCATGCAAATACCATGGATAAAGGCAGAACATTGGCCAATAAGTATTGGCCAACAAATTTTAATAATACCCCAAGTATGGAAATAAAGATAAGCATATATGCAATGATCAAGGAAACAGTGACATACTACAACATTTAGAACTGTCATTTTCTTCTTCAAAATACATAGAAACAAACAGAGTTAGACAAAATGAGGGAACAGAAAAAATGTCCCAAATGAAAGAACAGGACAAAAATCACAGAGGAGCTAAACAAAATGGAGGTAAGCCATACGCTTAATAAAGAATTCAAAGTAATGGTCATGAAGATACTCACTGGACTTGAGAAAAGAGTGAAGGATCTTTCAACAAAGAGAAAATATAAAAGAGAACTGGTCAGAGATTAAGAACTCAATAACTAAAATTAAAAATACCCTAGAGGGAATCAATAGCAGATTAGAAGATGCAGAAGAATGGATCAGCAATCTGAAAGACAAGATAATAGAAAGCAACTAAGCTGAGCATCAAAAAGAAAAAAGAATAATAATAAATGAAAATAGGTTAAGGGAACTCACTGACATCATCAAGTGTAGTAACATTTGCACTAAAGGGATCCCAAAAGAAGAAAGAAAGAAGAGAACAGAAAATTTATTTGAGAGCCACTCCTCAAAACCCCGGTGCAGCAGCTCTTTCTGCCCATGGGTCCTGTCCTCGTGCTTTAATAAACCACCATTCTGCACACACATGCACACACATGCACACACACAATTATTTGAAGAAATAATAACTGAAAAATTACCTAACATGCGGAAGGAAACAGACATCCAGATCCAGAAGGCACAGAGTCCCCAACAAAATTAACCCGAGTAGGTCCACACCCCAAGACACATAATTAAAATGGCAAAAAGCAATGATAAAGAGAGAATTTTAAAACAGCAAGAGAAAAGAAAACTGTTGCATACAAGAGAAACCCCATAAAACTATCAGCTGATTTTTCAGTAGAAACTCTGTGCGCCAGGAAAGAGTGGCATGATATATTCAAAGTACTGAAAGGAAAGAACCTGCAACCAAGAATACTCTACCCAGCAAGGCTATCATTCAGAATAGAAGGAGAGAGAGTTCCCCAGACCAAAGTTAAAGGAGTTCATCACCACTAAAACAGCCTTACAAGAAATGTTAAAGGTAATTCTTTGAGTGGAAAGAAAAGGCCTTAACTGAAAGTAAGAAAATTATGAAAGGAAAAAATTTCACAGGTAAATGTAAACATATAATAAAGGTACTAGTTTAAGCACTTACAAAACCAGTATGGAAGTTAAAGCACAAAAGCAGTGAAATAACTGTATCTATAAAAGTCAGTCAAGGTGTTCACAAAAATAAAAAGGTGTAAAATATGACATCATATACATAAAACATGGCAGGAAGAGTAAAAATTTAGTGCTGTTAGAATGTGTCCAAACTTAAGTGACCATCAACTAAATAAAGACTGCTATACACATAAGGTATTATGTATGAACCTAATGACAATCACAAATCAAAAACCTAAAACACATACATACTCAAAAAAGAGAAAGGAATCCAAGTATTAACAATAAGAAAGCCATCCAATCATAAGGGAAGAGAGCAAGAGAAGAAAAAAAGGTACAGAAAAGAACTACAAAAACAACCATAAAGCAAGTAACAAAATGGCAATAAGTACAGACCTATCAATAATTACTTTAAATGTAAATAAACTAAATGTTCCAATCAGAAGACACAAGGTGACTAAATGGGTAAAAAAGCAAGACCTATCTATATGCTACCTGATAGAAATTCACTTCAGACCCAAAGACATGCAGATTGAAAGTGGATGGCTGGAAAAACATTTACCATGCTAATTAAAGCAAAAAGAAAGTTGTGAGTAGCAATACTTCTATCGAACAAAATACACTTTAAAACAAACACTGTACCAAAAGACAAAGAAGGACACTATATAATGATGAAGGGAACAATTCAACAAGACAATATAACAATTGTAAGTGTCTATGCATCCAACATAGGAGCACATAAACCAACTATTAACAGAAATAAAGAAATTGGCAGTAATAGAATAATAATAAGGGGGGCACCTGGGTGGCTCAGTCGTTAAGCGTCTGCCTTGGGCTCAGGTCATGATCCCAGAGTCCTGGGATCGAGCCCTGCATCAGGCTCCCTGCTCAGCGGGAAGCCTGCTTCTCCCTCTCCCACTCCCCCTGCTTGTGTTCCCTCTCTCGCTGTGTCTCTCTCTGTCAAATAAATAAAATCTTTAAAAAAAAAAAAAAAAAAAGAATAATAGTAAGGACTTTGGGGTGCCTGGGTGGCTAAAGTCAGTTGAGCCTCTGCTTTGGCTCAGGTCATGATCCTGGAGTCTGGGGATCAAGCCCCGCATAGGGCTCCCTGCTCAGGGAAAAGCCTGCTTCTCCCTCTCCCTCTGCTCCTCCCCCGACTCATGCTGTCTCGCTCTATCACTCTCTCAAATAAATAACATCTTAAAAAAAAATAGTAAGGGACTTTCTTACTTACATCAATGGATAGATCATCCAGACAGAAAATCAACAAGGAAATAGTGGATTTGAATGACACACTAGACCAGATAGATTTAAGAAATATATACAGAACATTCCATCCCAAAACAACAGAATACACATTATTTTCAAGTGCACATGCAACATTCTCCAGGATAGATCACATTAGGCCACAAAAAAGTCTCATAAATTCAAGAAAACTAAAATCATATCATGCATCTTTTTTGACAATAGTATGAAACTAGAAATCAATCACAAGAAAAAAATTTGGAATGAACACAAATACATGGAGGCTAAATAACATGCTACTAAACAATGAATGGGTCACCAAGAAATCAAATAGGAAATGAAAAAATACATGGAGGGGCGCCTGGGTGGCCCAGTCAGTTAAGCATCTGCCTTGGGCTCAGGTCATGATCCCAAGGTCCTGGGATGGAGCCCTGCATCAGGCACCCTGCTCCACGGGGAGTCTGCTTCTCTCTCTCCCTCCGCCTGCCACTCCCCCTGCTTGTGTATGTGTGCTCTCTCTCTCTCTCCCTCTCTCTGTCAAATAAATAAAGCAAATCTTAAAAAAAAAATACATGGAGACAAATGAAAACAAAAGCACAATGATCCAAAATCTTCTGGATGTAGCAAAATCAGCTCTAAAGAAAGTTTACAGCAATACAGGTCTACCTCAAGAAACAAGAAAAATCTCAAATAAACAATATAACCTTACACCTAAAGGAGCTAGAAAAAGAAAAACAAAGCCAGTAGCAGGAAGGGAATAATAAAAATTAGAACAGAAATAGGGGTACCTGGGTGGCTCAGTCAGTTAAGTGTCTGCCTTTGGCTCAAGTCATGATCCCAGGGTCCTGGGATAGAGTCCCGCATTAGGCTCCTTGATCAACGGGGAGCCTGCTTCTCCCTCTGCCTGCCACTCCCCCTGCTTGTGTTCATGCTCTCTCTCTCTCATTCTCTCTCTGACAAATAAATAAATAAAATAAACCTTAAAAAAAAAAGTAGAGCAGAAATAAATGAAATAGAGATTCAAAAAAGAAGAAAAGATCAATAAAGCCAGAAGCTAATTCTTTGAAAAGATCAACAAAATTGATTAATGTTTAGTCAGACTCATCAAGAAAAAAAAAGAGAGGACTCCAATAATAAAGTCAGAAATGAAGGAGAAATAACTGACACCAAAGAAATATAAAGGATTATAAAAGAACATTATCAAAAATGATATGACAACAAATTGGACAACCTAGAAGAAATGGGTATTTGTAGAAACATACAACCTTTCAAAACAGAATCAGAAAGAAATACAAAATTTGAACTAACTGATTATAGCAATGAAATTGAATCAGTAATCAGAAAACTCCTGGGCACCTGGGTGGCTCAGTCATGATCCTGGGGTCCTGGAATAGAGCCCCACGTTAGGCTCCCTCCTCATGGGGAGTCTGCTTGCCCCTCTCCCTCTGCCTGTCGCTCCCCCTGCCTGTGCTCTCTTCTGTGTCAAGTAAATAAATAAATCTTAAAAAAAAAAAAAAAGAAGAAGAAAACTCCCAAAAACCGGAAGTCCAGGACCAGATGGCCTCACAGGTGAATTCTACCAAACATTTAAAGAGTTACTATCTATTCTTCTCGAACTATTCCAAAAATGTAAGTGGAAGGAAAGCTTCCAAATTCATTCTATGAAATGAGCACTGCCCTGATACCAAAACCAGATAAAGATACTATGAAAAAAGAAAATTGTATCTCTGCCAGTATCTCTCCAAAACTATCTGATCAGGCCAATACCTCTGATGAACATGGATGCAAAAATCCTCAACAAAATATTAGCAAACTGAATTCAACAATACATTAAAAAAAAAAATCACTGACCACAATCAAGTGAGACTTATTCCAGGGATGCAAGGGTAGTTCAATATTCACAAATCAATCAACATGATATATCACATTAACAACAGAATGGACAAAACCTTATGATCATTTCAACAGATGCAGAAAAAGCATTTGACAAAGTACAACATCCATTCACAACAAAAACTCTCAACAAGTGGGATTAGAGAAAACACACCTCAACATAATAAAGGCCATATGTGAAAAACCCACAGCTAACATCATACTCAATGGTGAAAAACTGAGAGCTTTTTCTTCTAAGATCAGGAAAAAGACAAGGATGTCCACTCTCACCACTTTTATGCAACATGGTACTTGAAGTCCAAGCCACAGCAATCAGACAAGAAATACAAATAAAAGGCATCCAAATTGGTGAAGAAGTAAGACTGTCACTATTCGCAGATGACATGATACTATATATAGAAATCCCTAAAGAGTCCACCAAAAAAAAACTATTAGAACTGATAAATAAAGTCAGTAAAGTCACAGCATACAAAATTAATGTACAGAAGTCTATTGTATTTCTATACACTAATAATGAAGTAGCAGAAAGAGAAATTAAGAAGACAATCCCATTTACAATTGCACCAAAAAGAGTAAGATACCTAGGAATAAAATTAGCCAAGGAGATGAAAGACCTGTACTCCAAAAACTACAGAACACTGATGAAAGAAAATGAAGATGACACAAATAGAAAGACATTCCACGCTCATGAACTGGAGGAACAAATATTGTTAAAATGTCCATACTACCCAAAGCAATTTACACATTCAATGTGATCCCTATCAACATACCAATAGCATTTTTCACAGAACTAGAAAAAATAATCCTAAAATTTGTATGGAACCACAAAGACCCCAAATAGCCAAAACAATCCTGAGAAAGAAGGACAAAGCTGGAGGCATCACAATCCCAGATTTCAAGATATACTACAAAGCTGCAATAATCAAAACAGCATAGTATGGGCACAAAAATAGACACATACATCAATAGAACAGAATAGACAGCCCAGAAATAAACCCATTGCTTATATGGTAATCAATCTATGACAAAGGAGGTAAGAATATACAATGGGAAAACACAGTCTCTTCAATTGGTGCTGGGAAAACTGGATAGTTACGTGCAAAAGAATGGGAGTAGACCACTTACTAACACCATACCCAAAAAGAAACTCAAAATGGATTAAAGACCTAAATGTGAGGGTGCCTGGGTGGCTTAGTTGTTAAGCGTCTGCCTTCGGCTCAGGTCATGATCCCAGGGTCCTGGGATCGAGTCCCCCATCGGGCTCCCTGCTCAGCGGGAAGCCTGCTTCTCCCTCTCCCACTCCCCCTGCTTGTGTTCCCTCTCTCGCTGTCTCTTTCTCTGTCAAATAAATAAATAAAATCTTTAAAAAAAAAAAAAAGACCTAAATGTGAGACCTGAAGAAAATATAGGCAGTAATTTCTCTTGACATTGGCTGTAGAACATTTTTTAGATATGTCTCCTCTGGCGAGAAAAACAAAAGCAAAAATAAACTATTGGGACTACATCAAAATAAAAAGCTTTTATACAGCAAAGGAAACCATCAACAAAATAAAAGACAACCTACTGAATGGGAGAAGACATCTGCAGGTAATATATCTGATAAGGGGTTCACGTCCAAAATATATAAAGAACTTATACAACTCAACACCAAAAAAACCACAAATCATACAAATGACCAAGAGACACATGAAAAGATGCTTAACGTCACTCATCATCAGGGAAATGCAAATAAAAACCACAATGAGATAACACCTCACACCTATCAGAATGGCTAAAATCAAAAAGACTTAACAAGTGTTGATGAGAATGTGGAGAAAAGGGAACCCTTGCACACGGTTGGTGGGAATGCAAATTGGTGCACTGTAGGAAACAGCATAGAGGTTCCTCAAAATATTAAAAATAGAACTACCATATGATTGAGTAAGTCCACTACTGGGTACTTACCCAAAGAAAACAAAAACACTAATCCAAAAAGATACATGCACCCCTATGTTTATTACAGCACTTAAAATAGCCAAGATATGGAAGCGAAGCAGGTATCCATCCACAGATGAGTAAGATGCGGTATATATACAATGGAATGTTAGCCATAAAAAAGAATGAGATCTTTCCATCTGCAACAACATGGATGGACCTAAAGGATATAATGCTAAGTGAAATAAGTCAGACAGAAAAAGACAAATATATGATTTCACTCATATGTAGAACTTAAGAAACAAAACAAAGGACAAGGGAAAAAAGAGACAAACAAAAAAAGACTTAAATACAGAGAACAAATGGGTGGTTGCCAGAGGGGATATGGGTAGAGAGAGGGGTGGGTGAAATAGATAAAAGTGATTAAGAGGTACAAATTTCCAGCTACAAAATAAATGAGTCACAGAGATGAAAAGTACAGCATATGGAATATGGTCTATAAGATGGTAATAACGTTGCTTGGTGACAGATGGTGACTATACTTACAGTGATGAGCACTGAGTAATGTACTGAATTGCTGAATCATTATATTGACCTGAAACTAATATAGCACTGTATGTTAATTATACTTCAATTAAATAAATAAGATAAATAAAATAAAATAATCATTTTCTAATGAAGAACTCTGAAATTCTTTAACAGGAGTTTAGAAGGTAATCTATAACACCAAATAGACCTTATATACTCATATGGATGGAAGAAACCTGGGAGAGTCATAGACACTTTCCTTGTTTCCAGGTCAGACATATTATATAAGTTTTGTACAGAGAAAATATATTTTTGCTAATTGCTAGGTCTTCTGGGAAAAGCAGTATGCTAAGGTAGGCAGCTTCCAAGATGGCCAATGATCCCAGCCTCCTAATCCTCACATCCTTGTGTAGACTTCTCCCACAATGAATAGGGCCAACTTGTGTCAACAACAGGACAATAGCAGAAATGACAGTGAGACTTCCAAGGCTAGTTCATAAAAGACATTGCCACTTCCGTCCTTATCTCTTCTGAATCACTTGTTCTGGGGAAAGCCAGCTGACACATCTTAAGGAACCTCAAGCAGTCTTATGGAAAAAATCCACATGGTGAGAAACTGAGGCCTCCTGCCAATAGCCCTGTGAGTGAGCCAACCTGGAAGGAGATCCTCTAGCAACACTCAAGCCTTCAGGGGACTGCAGGTCTGACCAATAGCCTTATGAGAGACCCACAGCCAGAGACACCCAGCTAAGCTACTCCCAAATTCCTGGTCTACAGAAATCGTGAGATAACGTGTTTTTGTTTGAAGCTCCTATGTGTTTGGGTCCACCATTTAGACACACTGCATAGACTCTGTCCTGTTTCTTTCATCTACAGAATGGGAAAGATAAAATCTACCTGGCTGGACTATTGTATTAAATGAAATAATGTATAAAAAGTGCCAACAGTGCCTCATCCATAGTGTTAGACAACTTTAATGTTATTTTAATATCATTATTTTTAAAAGATTTATTTATTTATTTATTATTTATTTATTTTAGAAAGAGGGTGAGAGAGAGCATGAGCAGGGGGGAGGGGCAGATGGAGAGGAAGAAGCACACTCCCCGCTGAGCAGGGAGCCTGACGGGGGGCTCCAACCCAGGACCCCCAGGATCATGACCTTAGCCAGCTGAGCCACCCAGGTGCCCCATTAATATCACTATTTTTAAACTTTCCTTTACTGATCATCACGTAACTATAAATTTGTGAGCCATTTCTAGAAGTCACAAAAGGTATCACAGTACTCACCAAGCAACCAAAAAATAATGTTTCTTCAGAGTGTTATATTCTTCAGCTTTTCTTTAAGATATTTAAAGAAAAAAATCAAAATCCTTTAAACTTTTCCCCTCGATGCAGCTCCGTTAACTCCTGAGAGTAAATCTGTTTATTCTTCCAAGACAAGGAAGAATAATGAACACCAAACCCCCAAAATTAGTAGTGCTTAAAATAAGCTTATCAGCTTGCCTTCTTTCCAACAGTCATTAAATTAAGGAAATCAGGAAATGTAGCCACTCAAGGGGCAAAATGCGATTTGCCCTGATAAGCAGCTATCCCAAAGAACATAAAAGCTACAGTCAAGGTGTATCGGTCACTAACCTTGGAGACGAGAGCTGTGGGATGGCAGCACAGCATCCACCTTCACCTTATGGGATGACTAGCCCCATCATTCCAAGGCCATGGACATTAGGAACTGCCAGGAACACACGTCCAGAATACTTCCCCTGGATTTCCTTCTACTACGTTGGCCACTTCTCAGTATCTTTTGCTGGCTTCCTGGCTTCTCCTCCGACATCAGGGCTCAGTCTCAGCCCTCTGCGTGCCATCATCCCCCCTAGACTATTTCAGACTACTGACCTTCTTCCCTAAGCTTTAATGGCTCTCCTATTTTTGCCCCACCTCACCTCTTATCTGAGCCCTAAGTCCCAGATAGCTGTATGTCCACCCAACATCTCTACTTAGGACTCTCACGAGTATCGCAAACTAAACATGTCCCAAACCAAACTTTTGGCCTTCTTTCCCAAATTTCCCCCTCCTCCAGTTTTACCCATTTCAGAAAAATAGTCATTTTTAAAGCAATCAGGAACAGCACTCCCCTTCTTGAAAACCTCTACTGCTTTCCCACTGTTCATAAAGAGGAACTCAAAAGTCTAGCGTGCCCCACCACTGCTTCTTATGGCAATCAGAAAAGCCACCCCTTTGCCGTCACCTGTTATTTACTTGTAATAGATACAAGACTACGACTTTGAGTCAAAACTGCCCCCTAGGGGGCTATGGACAAGGTGGTGTGGCAGCCCCTACGGACTTTCTCTAGAATCCCTGAAACTTCAAAGCTCTCCTCTTCCTGGGGGACTTTATGGGACTGTCCTTCTGCCCTCCAGGTGACCTTATTTTTCAAGTCTGCTTTAATAAAACCTTCTCTCACCACTGCCACCTCTGATCTAAAGCAGACCCTCTGGGTATTTCTCACTATGTGTATCACGTCTTGTTTGCAGCATCTATTACACTGGGAATTAGTTAAAACCGTATGTGCCAATCTCCACTAAATCACAAACTTTATGAGGGCAGGGACTGCAACTCTATTATATATTATTATTATATATTCCTATCACTATAGCCCCAGTGCTCAGAGCAATACCTAGAAATCATAAATGCTAAATATAGGGGCACCTGGGTGGCTCAGTCAGTGAGGCGTCTGCCTTCGGCTCAGGTCATGATCCCAGGATCCTGGGATCAAGCCCTGCACTGGGCTCCCTGCTCAGCGGGAAGCCTGCTTCTCCCTCTCCCACTCCCCTTGCTTGTGTTCCCTCTCTCGTTGTCTCTGTCAAATATATAAAATCTTTTAAAAAATGCTAAGTATGTATTTGTTGACTGAAAAAAAATAATACACGGAAAAACGAATGAACATAGGGGATCATGTCTCACTAGTTCTATGCTTACTAGTCATGCAGGATCTTATTTGGACCCCAAATTTGAGGGGAGCCTAGAAGTACGATTGTAAGCTACACATCACAAACTCTGCATTTCCTTCTTCTACCTCTCTGCTTTTTCAAAATAGTCTTAGCTTATTTCTGTTTTGTTTGTTTGCTTGTTTTGGTGTTTTTTTTAAGATTTTATTTATTTGACAGAGACAGCGAGAGAGGGAACACAAGCAGGGGGAGTGGGAGAGGGAGAAGCAGACTCTCCGCCAAGCAGGGAGCCCAATGCGGGGCTCGATGCCAGGACCCTGGGACCACGACCCGAGCCGAAGGCAGCCGCCCAAAGACTGAGGTACCCAGGCGCCCCCTGAGTTGTTTTTTTTAACACATATTCACTGTTACAAATTCAAATGGTTCAGAAAAGTATAGGCAGAAAGAAATATCACCTGAATCTCACACTTCAAGATAAACATGATTAATATTCTGGTCATCATCCTTTAATACATCTCTTCATGCATAAATACATAATTTTACGTAAATGGTATATCATTTGCAATTCTGTTTTTTTTTGTGGACACCATCTTCTTAAGTAACTAATGTGAATATACCTTTCTCCAATTTTATTAATCATATATTTACAGACATATGGTACTTTGTCATTATTTCTTCTTGTAAACATATCATTTATTTTATATATATGCAATACACAGTGGGAAAATCCCCGTTCTGTGGTATGAATATATTATAAGATTTTATTTATTTATTTGTCAGAGAGAGCGAGAGAGCATGGGCCGGGGGAGGGGCAGAGGGAGAGGGAGAAGCAGGCTCCCCCCTGAGCAGGGAGCCCGATGCGGGGCTCGATCTCAGGACCCTGGGATCATGACCTGAGCCGAAGGCAGACGCTTAACGACTGAGCCACCCAAGTGCCCCATGTATGAATATATTATAGTTTATTAAGCCTTTGTCTTCCAAGTGGGCATTTACTTGGTTTATGGATTTTTGCCATTTTAAACAGTATTGCAAGAAATATTATGCTTATTTCCTGGTATTTTTCTTTCTGTGATCCCGATTTCTCCTTTCTACCAGCAATGCATATAGGACATCTTCTTCCAAAATTCCCTCCTGCAGCAGGTGCTATCACTTCGCATTGATTTTTGCCAATCACTGGGAGAGATGTTACATTAAGACCCAGAACGAGTAGTCCTTGTGTCCAGTGCCTAAGCCTCGTGGATGAGGCATCAGACGTGGGGCATATACTTTTCAGAGTAGATTACTATAACATTTCTGGAAGGTAATCCAGCCAGTTTGGGGTTGAACACTGTTCTAGTCTGCCAGAAGCTCAGTAACTGATCCGCTTGGGTCAGGCAGACCCTCCTACATCAGTGCTCTGTCTCCCAGGTCACATTCACTGTGTCTGCGGGGGACAACATCCCCAAGAGTGTGTTAGTATGCATGGCACTGGGGTGCCTACTTCATAGCATGCTGGATGAGAAGAACAGAGTGGCAGGAAACGGAAAAAGAAGGAAACCCTATGCCTCAAAGGAAAGCTACAATCCACAACAAGCAAGTCCCCAGGACCGTAGTACAACCCTGGTCCAAGAGACATCCCATCTGAGCAAGCCAGAGCAGAGCAGGAGATGAGGCACTTAAGGTTGCTGGCTAGAGAGATGAAGAGTCACTTTTAGAAAAATCCACTCGCTATTCAGTAAAGGACATTGAGGGGGGCACTCTTCCGGAAAAGCACTGAGAAGTTTCCATAGCTTGAGTAATCACAGGACCATGGGTGCTTAAGAGCTAGAAAAACCTCAGGAAAGGGGAACCACAAAGGAAGACGGGCCTGGCTTTAGCAGGAAAGTGTGAGAAAGGCTTGGAAGCTGTTCGCTCTGGGGAGTCCTTCACACTCCAAATGCTCCTCTCTCTAAACCCAGTGAGCTAGCCACGGGAAGGTCCTGCTCTCCTGCAAAGGGTCCTGTATGTTCAGCAGAGAGCAGGGCAGAGGAGGGCAGCACACCCACAGGGTGACAACTGCACAGAGCTGGGGGGAAGTCAAAACACTCACAGCATCTGCGCACACACTTTATCTACTCTTTCTTCCTCGCTCCTGTAACCTTTCCTGTGGCATTTACATGAAATCCATCCTTGTGATAGTTTTCAATTCATACAGCATACGTCAGCTGCTGTGATTAAAATGCATTGTGATCATTAAAGTTGCTTCTTCAGCCCTTGCCTGGAGAAAACTGAAGCCAGTCGGCACCTGAAAGCAGGCCGAAGGGACGCCTGGGTGTCTCAGTCAGTTAAGCGTCTGGCTTCAGCTCAGGCCATGATCCCAGGGTCCTGGGATCGAGTCCCATATAGGGTTCCTTGCTCAGCGGGGAGCCTGCTTCTCCCTCTCCCTCTGCCACTCCCCCCTGCTTGTGATCTCTCTCTCTTTCTGTGTCAAATAAATGAATAAAATCTTGAATGAAAGAAAGAAAGAAACAAAGAAAGAAAAGAAAAGAAAAAAGGAAAGAAAGCCCAAAGGTGCCATCAGGGCGAGTTTCCAAGGAAGAAGCCTGACCACTGACCCCGTGCATCCTAAGGGCATGGCAAAAAATGCAGATTAGGATAAAAAGGAGAAAACCTTTTCCACCATTGTTTGGCAAAAATAAAATAAAACTTCTAAGATCCGGTATTAAAGGGTATGGAGATATAAACCTCTTTTCATGTTTCTGGTGGGCAAGCAGATTGCTATAGATATCTAGAAAGCAACCTGCACTATCGTTAAATGCACGGACCTTAAGCAGCCCTATTTTTGTGAAACTATCCTACAAATAAGAATCAATATACAAGGCTGCATGTTCACATGTGTTCATTGAAGGACTGTTGAGAGTGACCCCCAAATTGAAAACAACCCGAATGTCCATCATGAGGAAAAATTGTGGCACTTCTCTACAGGAACACAGAGAAATATGTGGAAAGGTACATCCGAGGCTGTCAACGTTGATTACCTCAAGTACAGTGGAATTAAGGGATGGCGTAATAAATGTGTGAGACTTAATTTGTTTTTAAACTAAGGAAGTGAGGGCACCTGGGTGGCTCAGTCGTTGAGTGTCTGCCTTCGGCTCAGGTCATGATCCCAGGGTCCTGGGGTCGAGGCCCCTCATCGGGCTCCCTGCTCGGCGGGAAGCCTGCTTCTCCCTCTCCCGCTCCCTCTGCTTGTGTTCCCTCTCTCACTGTGTCTCTCTCTGTCAAATAAATAAATAAAATCTTTAAAATAAATAAATAAACTAAGGAAGTGAAAGGGAAAATGTTTGTGCATGTGCTCTTGCTCGCTCTCTCTCCTCCTCTCACATACACACACACACACACACACACACACACACACACACACACACACACACACACACACACCTCTGTGTCTAGCCAGGCTGGTCTTATGCTGAAAAATGTCACCTTTGAGGGTTAGTTTGTCTATTTCCAAATTTCTGTTGTTAGAAACAAATATTCCTGAAGTTGTTTTTTAGCCCTCAACACCTGGGGTGGGACGGGGGAGATAATGTTTGATTGCTTTCCAGCAGTGACAGCAGGCCAAGAGGAACATCCTGAACTAGCAGAGAAGATAGGAGAGAAGGCCCTGGGCTCCTGGCCTGCCTGACATGCACCTTGCTGACGTGGACACCTTGTCTGGGGAGAAAGAACCAAACAAGAGGAAAGAACACTGAACAGAAGGACTGATGGGGCACAGGCACTTGCTGGCTTTGCCCGAGGCCAGCGCTATTTCAGGTGCCACTCAGGTCTCCCTGCTGGTTCTCTGGGGGGTGAGCACAAGCCTAGAGTCAGCCCTCTGACAGCCAGAAGGGCAGCCAACAGGGATTTTGAGGGGTCACAGATTTAGCATCAGCCGAGAGAACAGCAGAAGGTGCCAGACATGGTTTCTTGCAATTAACTCAGGGAACAGGACAAGTAATCAGAGAAGTGTGATTCTCCTCTGTTCCAATAAAATGAAAAGACCTGCCCTTGTTATAAAGAACCAGGAGAATCAATAAGGAGCTTGAAGACACATTGGCATGCACCATGGGCAAAAAATATGCTGCCACCAGGATGCAAACCTGAGGGCAGAGGCTCTTCAGCCTGAATGAGTATGTAACAGAACTGCCTTCCCACACATTACATGTGGACCAGTTTGTCCAGGCTGGAGTAGCTGGAATGTGAGCAGACAGAGTGTGCCAACGCTGGAAAGAATGCCACCCGCCAGCATTTAGTGCCTGAGTCTTCACATGTGTCATGTGAGCTTTACAAGAAGTCCATGAGATGGGTCCTCTTTAACCCCATTTTACAGATGAGGGCACTGAGAGGTTAAGTGATTTGCCCAAGTCTATAGAAATAAGAAGTGGCGGAGCTGGAATTTAGGCCCAGGCTAAGTAGGAGATTGCCAAGCCTAGGATGCTGTCACTATACTACCCCACCTCTGCAGGAAGAGCCAACACGTGGCAGTGCACCCCAGATGCAGAGAACAAAGACATGTCCCCGGACACTACTTCAACTCTGGCAGCTCGGACCTATGAAAAAGCATGGCACGAGTAAGGATGAGATCAGAAAGAATGCCAAGGTTCCAGGTAGGATGTGCACACAGGAAGTAAGGAGTTTACAAGCATAACCAATGCCCTGGGGCGGAATCTAGGAAAAGCCTTGTGGAGTGAGGTTACAGGCATCTCCAGGGAAAAGTGACTCAGCCTAGGTGGAAGGGTGGGCTTAGGACACACCCAGAAAGGACTTAAGAGCATATATTGCTTGATAGACTCTGATTAAAAATTAAAATGAGGGGGCGCCTGGGTGGCTCAGTTGGTTAAGCGTCTGACTCGGGCTCAGGTCATGTCCTGGAATCGAGCCCCGTGTCAAGCCCCACATCAAGCCCCACATCAAGCCCCACATCAGGCTCCATGCTCAGCGGGGAGTCTGCTTGTCCCTCTGCCCCTCCAACCGCTCACGCTCTCTCTCCCAAATAAATAAAACCTTTAAAAAAAATTAAAATGAGAATAGCTCCTTAAGACAAATCTATATGATGGAATTCATATTGACTACATTCCCTATAATAAAATGTATTTGCAGAGACACCTGGGTGGTTCAGTCTGTTAAGCGCCGGCCTTCAGCTCAGCTCAGCGTCCTGGGATGGAGCACCGCATTCTGCTCTCTGCTCTGCGGGGAGCCTGCTCCTCCCTCTCCCTCTGCCTGCCACTCCCCCTGCTTGTGCTCTCTGTCAAATATAATCTTTAAAAAAAATAAAAATAAAACGTATTTGCATTCACTTTATTAGCACTGTCCCCAACTTCACCTGAAAACTTGGCAACCTGGCTCTACAGCTCCAGTGTGAGGACTTCTCTTTTCATTTTTTAAAAGAATTTCTTTATTTATTTGAGAGAGAGAGAGAGAGAGAGGGAGAGCATGAGTAGGGCGAGGGGCAGAGTGACAAGCAGACTCCCTGCTGAGTGTGGGGCTCAACGCGGGGCTCCATCCCAGGACCCCGAGATCACGACCTGAGCCTCCCAGGCGCCCCTTGAAGACAAGGACAAAGCCGACCCATTCCTCTGTCCCGGTCTCTTCTCTGAGCAGGGGAACATTCTGCTGACCACATCTGGCAATTCCACTCCAGGGTTACACCCGAGAGAAATGAAAACATAGGTCTCCACAAGAACTTAGTACAAAGCAGTACTACTCAGAATAGCCAAAAAGTGAAAACAACCCAGATGTTCATCAGCTGATGAAAAGACGAAAACGTGCTCGGTCCACACAATGCATTATTATTCAGCCATAAAAGAAATGAATTTCCGGTACACACTACTACATGCACGAACCTCAAAAACATATGCTGCAAGAAGCAGCCAGTCACAAAAGAGCACATATTGTATGATTCCATTTGTCTGATATATCCAGAATAGGCAAGTTCTTAGAGACAGAAAGTCGCTTGGTGGTTGCCTAGAGCTGAAGGGAAAGGGGGCTGGGAGAAATACAGATGCTGGGGCATCTGGGTGGCTCAATCGTTAAGCCTCTGCCTTCGGCTCAGGTCATGATCCCAGAGTCCTGGGATCGAACCCCGCATCGGGCTCCCTGCTCAGTGGGAAGCCTGCTTCTCCCTCTCCCACTCCCTCTGCTTGTGTTCCCTCTCTCGCCGTTTCTCTCTCTGTCAAATAAATACAATCTTTAAAAAAAAAGAAAGAAAGAAAGAAAATAGGGATGCCAGTGAGTACAGGGTTTCTTTTTGCAGTGATGAAAATGTTCTCAAATTGATTGTGGTAATAGGTGTACAACTTTGAATATACTAAAATTATATCTCAATAAAGCTGTTATTTAGGGGAAAAAAAGGTGAGTCAGTGTGTGTCTGAAGGTGAGGGGGGCACATAAATGAGGGAAGTCTTAATATGTATATAATTACATTTCCTTTAAAGGATGCTTTTAGTGACTTTTGCAGGAAATGTAGTCTCCTGAATGAGTCAGAGTATAAAGACAGCTGGCTGGCACAGAAATGCGTGTGGCATCTCAGACACAGGCCCCTCTTTCATGCACCTGAGGAATCTGACATGGCTGCCTCGCTGGCATGAGCCTTCTGCTCCGCAGGAAGCCATAAGACAGGGCACCAGTTAAACTCAGGAAGTGTTTTTGCTTTGAAGATAGTCTCTCTCTTTTCTTTCTCTCACTCACTTGCACACACAGAGAAAGTCCTTTTCTCCTAACTCTCCTCCAGATATTATGGGGTCAATACATTCTCTCTGTGCCTCCTCCCCTCACAGTTCAGCAAACAGCTTATTCATTTCGCCAAGAGTTGTAATCCCTAGTAACAAATCACAGGCATAATTAGAACCTCCCCCCAAGCCTAGATTTATTATGAATATTTTTCAAAAAGTAAAATGGTAATTATTTCAAGTTCTAAATCCACTGATTGATAAAAAGCTACAAAATCAAGGCAAAATAAAAATCTTATAATACAAACATGTATTATGAGGAGTCAACAAACGGTTCTCCATTTTCAGAGACGTGAACAAGAGAAAACAGGAACAGACTGATTCAAAGATACTCTTTAAAAAGCAAAAAGGAATATTTTGTCCTTCAGTATGATTAAGCCCTATATTAAGTTTCCAGGAACTAGGTTATGAAATCTCCCTTCCTAAAGGGTAGCATCACTGTGTCACTTAAGATTGGATTTGGCCAAATAGGAAATACGAGACGAAGATATCTTTCAGTCTCTTACGAAAAGCGAGGACAGGTTACAGGGGCCTCTGCCTCATAAAATTCTCAACATCTTTCTAGCTCACTCTCCTACCATCCCAAACACAGGGCCCCCATCCTCACAGCCCAAGGTGGCACCTAAGGCTCCCCCCAACATATCTGTATTTTGGGCAGCAGAGCAGAAGGAGGGATGGAGAAGTTGACAAAACGCAGCAATTGCTATCTTCTTTTCTATGTGATTTGGACTCATTTCCCTCATTTAATTTTCCCATCAGCACGTGCCAACTGTCTTCAAGGAAAATTCCAGGAAGCTATCATGTGACATGTTACATTGGTCGCATGACCACACAGGTTGTCATGGAGCCTATCTTTACTCTGGGCAGCCCAGTGCCCATCTAAAAATCAGGGTTTCTACTGTTATGGAAAGAGTGGGAAAGGCTGCTGGAGAACATCCCACAGTCTCTGCCACAGTTAATGACACTCATCTCTTTTACTCTGGGCAGACCCTTCACAAGGCACTTTTAAGTAAGCTTCATGCCCAACGTGGGGCTTGAACTCACGACCCCAAGATCAAGCATTGCATGCTCTACCGCCTGAGCCGGCCAGCTGCCCCAAGGCACTTCTAATAAAATGTATAAAGAGACAGAGAAAGTGGGATTTTTCACACTGTGCACATGCAGGCACTTAAAGTTAGTCGCCGTCACATAGACTTTGGGGTACATTTTTACCCTTGTTCTTCTGCTTTAGGTTTGGGAAAGGATGCAACAGCCAGAATATTATCAAGTAAGTAAAGGATAAAGAGCTAATAAATAAAACTGTAAGAAGAAATAATTAAGCAAAAAACTAAATGACAATTCTTACTGCCAACAAGTCGCTACACTTAAGGCACACGTGAAGCTGTCCACGGGAGACATCAAACAATGCTTAAATGATCTACAGTGCTGAAGCTGGTGCAGAACCAGCTCTTGCAGAAGATTTGTTTCCATCTGCAGTAACCTAAGTAGGTCCAGACAATCAAATAATCTCTAGGCCCAGTGGAGAAAGTGGACTGTTCACAAGCTCCGGAGGTTTTAGATGAGTTTGATTTGGCTTAAACTAAGCTGTTTTAAATAATGTATCAAGTGCTTTCTTTATATAGAACAGATAGGTAAACAAATTGTTATAAATAATAAAGATTTATAATAATTTTATTTTTATTTTTTCAATAAACAGTTTAATAATAATAATAATAATTTATAACAAACACTTGATACCAGAGACAAATATGGACTTTCTTTTTAGCAGAAAGTACACACTTTAAAAAAAATTTTTTTTTAATTTTATTTTAATGCCAGTTAGATAACATAGTGTTATATTAAAGTGTACAATATAGTGATTCAAAACTTTTATAAGTTACTCAGTGCTCATCATGTAAGTGTTCTCTTAAGCGCCTTCACCTATCTCACCCATCCCCCACCCAATTCCCCTCTGATAACCATCAATTTGTTCTCTATAGTTAAGAGTCTGTTTTTTTTGTCTCTTCCTCCCCCTTTGTTTCTTAAATTCCACATACGAGTGAAATCATATGGTATTTGTCTTTCTCTGACTGATTTATTTCACTTAGCTTTATACTCTCTAGATCCATCCATGTTGTTGCAAATAGGATACTACTTTAAACAACAATGTATCATGATACCTAAACAGTCATTGTGGAATTACTTTATATGAGAAGATTATCATTTAGTTTCTTACCAAAGTTAACTGAAGCCAGTATCTGTGAAATCGTCCTAACTGCACAGGTTAATTATCACAATGCATACGTATCTGCCATGCTCTGCCGGCAGGGTGATAATCGGAGCCACCAGCTCCCCACCAGATCACGACACCCTCAGAACACATTTTTACCTATGTTGTCTCTTCCATTGCTATGTGTAAATGTACACTTGTACCACCTGACTGAGAATGGTGTTCCTGACTCACCATATAACATAGGACCTCGGACCACCCTGTATTAGAAGCACTCCAGTCCCATAGCCCTGCCCAAGCCCCTTTGTTCAAAAAAAGAAAAATTCAGACACTCTGTGAGAAACTTTAACCAGTGCCTTGAACACAGGGAGATGAAAAGAGGCAAATTTCTTGGACTCTGGGGGAAGAAGGAGGTCATCTCAGCCTAGAAGAAAAAATAGAGGAGATTCGATTTAACGAAGAAGGCACCCGCAGATGTGGAATCAGAGCCAGAGGGCTGAAATGGAAGAGGAAATAAATGTGGCTGTCACAGAGGCATCTAGACTTTCGAGAGTGTGTGTGAAGTGCCCCCATTTGAATCCTAGAAAAACATGGGGTGGGGAGAAGAATCTGAAGAGGGCCAGTGCCCTGAAAGCCGGGGACAAAAGCTAACACAAAATGGCCTCACCCATATGGATTTATAAGGTAATTCATAATCAAGGAAAAACATTCATACTTCTAAATCATTATTTTTATTATCCTTGGTTTGGACCATTGTCAGACCAACCTAGGCATTCAACTGAATCCTGAATATTAAGAGGCTGGTGTCCAGCCACCCCCACACCATACACCACAGCCACCATGAGAGTTGTCATCAACTTAACCAGAGCCTTCGAAATCCAGGGTCAGCGCCAGTTACAGGGAATCCAGAAGCGACTCTCAGAATCACATTTTCTGAGTCCCCATCTGGAGTGTGAGCGTATCAGTGGACTGACAGATCGATGGCGCTCTCTGCTAGTGCAAAAGATTATTATTACTACATAAATGTGGCTCTGTCTGAGGTGGAAGGAAAAAAGTCAAATTCCCAGCTAAGATGTCATCTGGATTTATACTGCAATAAATCTCCCCCTAGTGTAGATATTATTTTTAAAGTACTAGACATCTGATGGCAGCAGGTGCAGTTAACAGGGGGGAAAAAAGTGCTGACTTCAACCAAAAAATAGCTTAAAGGTCTCCTGGGAACTGAGCCCAGTTTCAGAACACAGGGCAGCAACTGCTATCTTCTTTTCTATGTGATTTGGACTCATTTCCCTCATTAGGGGAGGCCTATAAAGCTGAGAGCAAACGCTGTTAAACTGCTATAAAGATGTTATTCTATCACTTTCCACCAAAGTTCTCTTTCTGCTGCGAAAGGTAGAAAGAATAGCATTAGCAAAGCGTCAGAAGGATTGCTTCTATTGCTCTTAGTAATATCAGGAGCAAATTTCCCTTGATATTCTCTGGATATCACCTAAATAGTATGGAGCAACAGAAGAGTGGTCCTCAAATGTCAGGATCCATGAATATTACATGAGGTGCTTCTAAAAATATAGTTTTCAGGACTCCTGGGTGGCTCAGTCAGTTAACCATCTGCCTTTGGCTCAGGTCATGATCCCAGGGTCCTAGGATTGAGTCCCCTATCAGGGTCCTTGCTCAGCAGGGAGCCTGCTTCTCCCTCTCCCTCTGCTGCTCCCCCTGCTTGTGCGCCCCCCCAGCAAATAATTAAATAAAATCTTTTTTAAATGTAGTTTTGCAAAAGACATAAACATACTGACTCAAGAAGCTGGGTAAACCCAAAAGAGGATAATCTCAAAGAAGTCCACACAAAGACACATCATAGTCAACCTTCTGAAAACTAAAGATCTAATCAACATTTACAGAACACTCCACCAACAATAGCAGAATATACATTCTCTTCAAGTGCTCATGAAAATATATCAAGATAGACCATATCGGGGCACCTGGGGGGCTCAATTGGTTAGGCATCTGACTCTTGATTTCAGCTCAGGTCATGACCTCAGGGTACTGGGATGGAGTCCCACACCAGCTCTGCACTGGGCTTGGAGCCTGCTTAAGATTTGCTCTTCTCTCTCTGCCCCTCTCCCGCCTGCTCGCATGCTCATGCGCTCTCTCAAAAAAAAAAAGAGCGCGAGAGAGACCACATCTATGGCCATAAAAAAAACCTTTAATAAATTTTTAAAAATTTAAATCATACAGAATATATTCTTCAACCACAATGAAATCAAAGTAGAAATCAATAAAAGAAAGATGAAAAAATCTCCAAACTAAACAATATATAATAATCCATGGATCAAAAAAGGGAGCCTCAAGGTAAATCAAAGGATGCACTCAACTAAATGAAAATGGAAACACAATATATCAAGAGTTGGATGCTCTACTGAGCCACCCAGGCAACCTGGAAATTTTCCATTTCTTGATGTACTGATGTCAATATCCTAGTTGTGATATTGTACTATAATCATGCAAGATATTACCACTGGGGGAAACTGAATACAGTTTCCCTGTATTATTTCTTACAACTGCATGCCAATCTACAGTTATCTCAAAATAAACAAACACATATATATCTCAACCTGTTGGCGATGGAGAGGATGAATAGTAAAAAGTAGGAGAGTGAGAGACAGACCAGTTAGGTAAACATAAAGTCATCAGACAAGAGATGACAAGCTAAAACTAACAGAGTGGGAGTTGAAACAGGGATAAGTGGGTAGATTTGGGACACACTATGGAGTTACAATCAACAGTTATTTGCTGATGGGTTTATGGTGAAGAGTGAAAGAAAGAATATAAAGTCAAAAACTCCTAGGTTTCTTACTTGAACAACTGAATGGATAATGGGTGTCATTTCCTGAGATGAGGAAGAGTCTCTTCTAACAAACACAGGGTATTTGAGACTACTGTTCAGTTAGTTTATCCTCTTCTTGAAAAACATTCAGAATCTGGATGTAAACAATTGCCCTACAGATGAAGAGCTTTCGAGGTTCAACACAGGCGATGCTGCTAATCAATGCAAAATCAATGAAGAAAACGTTAAGTCTGAAAAGACCAGAAACAAGGAAGCACCACTGAGTCAGAAATCCTTGTTTCCATTCTTTCCTCAAGAATATGAATACCAGAACAAGACAGGGTCCCCTACCCTGAAGTTGCGAACAATCTATTTCAAGCTAACTGTCACCTTAAAACATTGTTTTCCAGGCGCCTGGGTGGCTCAGTAGGTTAAGTGACTGCCTTCGGCTCAGGTCATGATCCTGGAGTCCCAGGATCGAGTCCCGCATCAGGCTCCCTGCTCAGCGGGGAGTCTGCTTCTCCCTCTGACCCTCCCCCCTCTCATGCTCTATCTCATTCTTTCTCTCAAATAAATAAATAAAATCTTTTAAAAAAACCAAAAAAACAAAAACATTGTTTTCCACTCAGTGTTCTTGTTTAGGTGTTTTCTTCCTGATGTCAGACATGGATGCTTCACCTGGTGAAAGATAATTGGAAGACCTAAACCAAAAGGCAGATGATCATGAGGTTTTAGAAAATTTATTTCCTCTGAGGCATCAGATGAGGGGCTGGCACTTAAATGAACACATCCCGGACTCAGTCTTCTCTAAGGCCGCACTTGGTTCTCATCCATAAACATCAACTCTTACTTTCCTTAGGAGCTCGAGTCAGTGGGCTGCCGCCCCTTGTTGCCATAGCAACTGCAATCTCACACACCAAAATGATTTTCTCAGAACATAGACTTAGAGTAGTAGCACTTTTCTCTTTTTTGAGCGTATGTTTTAGCACATGAAGGCTTTGGTGCCATTTCCAGTCATCTCTTTTGTCTCAGATACGTTTTGTTTCTAAAATGTTAACAGTGACTGAAGACTATGACCAAAAAAGGATTTCCAGGTTTGTCCCTTCATTAGACATTGTACTGTAATTGTTTTCTTGGCTGCTATCTGCCCTTAAATAGTCTCCTTTTGCTATTGTGGTCCAGGGGTATCACAAGGCCACAGAATCAGATTCAGCTCACCGGGCAACAATAATCTACTGATATATCCTAAAGGAAGGGACTTACATATTCCTTTATTTCATGCTGTTCTTATTCTTCTGGTCTCCTGTCTCCTGATGGCCCAGAAAAGGAAAAGAATGATGAAGTTTCTCAACTGTAATATTATGAGAAGTAGGGAAAATAATCATGAAGGCAATCATTTCTTTTTTTTTTTTAAGACTTTATTTATTTGACAGAGAGGAGCGAGAGAGTGAGCGCACACAAGCAGTGATTTCTTGCTTGAGAACAGTTTCCAAATAGCCCTACAGTGCACATAAAGCACACATACTACCACTGCCCCTCTCTCTCCCATGGCAAACACTGAAAATCTGCCAGAGCCTGCTTTCCCTCTGAGCCAGTCCAAGACCACAGAATCCTTCTCAACATCCACCCAACTCCAGGCAGCTGCAACCAATCAACTGGAATTGGTAAGAACCATTGACATATATTCACGATCTGGGACTAGAATCTTAGCCAGTGTTTCAAAAAAAGTCAAGTCCAGCACTCTGTTTGACTGTAGCCGTCAGAAAGTAATCGTAACAATTTTATAAAACAAGCTGGAAAATAGTCCATTATTTCCTGAGTAGCTCACTTGCGAAGTCAACTTGTCAGTTATCAGTTCAAGCAGTTAAAAATCTAACATACTCTTTGATTTACCTTGAGACACCTCTTTGACCCACGGATTTTTTCGAAATGTATTTGCTAACGCAAACAAAATCATGAGGGAATCCTAGATGGGCCTGTCAGTTTGTTCTGTTGCCCGAAGAGAAATCATACTCTTTTTTTGTTCTTTTTGAAGATTTTATTTATTTATTTGACAGAGAGAGAGAGCACAAGTAGGCAGAGTGGCAGGCAGATGGAGAGGGAGAAACAGGCTCTCCGCTTAACAGGGAGCCAGATGTGGGACTCGATCCCAAGACCCCAGGATCATGACCCGAGCCGAAGGCAGCCGCTTAACAGACTGAGCCACCCAGGTGCCCCTCTTTTTTTTTTTTTTTTAAGATTTTGTTTATATGACACAGAGAGAGAGAGAGAGAGCACAAGCAGGGGGAGGGGCACAGAAAGGGAGAGGGAGAAGCAGGCTCCTGGCTGAGCAGGGAGCCTGAGGCAGGGCTCAATCTCAAGACCCCGGGATCTGAGCCGAAGGCAGATGCTTAACTGACTGAGCCACCCAGGTGCCCCCAGAAATCATATTCTTAACCCTAACTAGCTACCCAACAAGTATATACTGTATCAGATTTTTTTAAGTATCAGATAAAAAAATATGCATATGTCATTAGCTCGAAACTATCATTACCAATGGAAAAGCAACCTGGGATACAAAGTTAAATGAGTCCATTAGGGGTCATCATCAAAAAGACAAGGGCTAACAAGTGTTGGCTAGGATGTGAAGAAAAAGGAACCCTTGTGCACTGTTGGTGGGAATGAAAACTGGTTTAGCCACTATGGGAAATACGCAGGTTCCTCAAAAAATTAAAAGTAGAACTACTATATGATCCAGTAATTCCACTTTTGGGTATATGTGCAAAGGAACTGAAATCAAGATCTTGTAGAGATATCTGCACATCCATGTTTATAGCAACATTACTGACGATTACCAACATACGGGAACAACTTAAGTGTCTGTCAACAGATGAACGGAAGAAAATGTGGTATACGGAAATACAATGAAATATTATTCAGCCATGACAAAGAAAAGGAAATTCTGCCATTTGTGACAACATGGATGAAACTTAAGGGAATTATGCTAAGTGAAATAAGTCAAACAGAGAAAGACAAATACTACATGATCTCACTTTTATGTGGAATCTAAAAAAGTCAAACTAAGAAACAGATAGTAGAATGGTGGTCACCATGGACTGGGGTGGAAGAAATGATGAGATGTTGGTCAAAGCGTACAAACTTCCAATTATAAGATTAACAAGTTCTGGAGATCTAATGTATAGCATGGTGATTATAATAATACCATGTCATATACTTTAATGTTGCTAAGTGAGTAGACCTTAAATGTTCTCACCAAAAAAGTAATGGTACCTATGTAATGGGATGGAGGACTTAGCTAATACTATGGTGGTAATCATTTTACAATATATAAATGTATCAAATCAATACACCTTCAACTTACACAATGTTATGTCAGTTATATCTCATAAAGCTAAGGTAAATAAATAAATAAATAAGCAAGCCAGGGGGCACCTGGGTGGCTCAGTCAGTTAAGGGTCTGCCTTCAACTCAGGTCATGATCTCAGGGTCCTGGGATCGAGTCCCACATTGGGCTCCCTGCTCAGTGGGGAACCTCTTCTCCCTCTCCCTCTGTCCCTCCCCACCCCCCACTCGTGCTTGCTTGCCCTCTCTCTCTCAAATAAATAAATAAAATCTTTGAAAAAGTAAAAAAATAATAAGCCAGCCAGCCAGCCCTTCAGGGGCAGGGCTTGTCTGTCTTATTTACCACTGTATCTACAAGGCCTGCAGCATTACTTGGCATACCACAGGCACTCATAAAATATGTCACCCTCACATCTATTATGATAACTACTATCAAAACAAACAACCAGGGCGCCTGGGTGGCTCAGTTGGTTGGGCGACTGCCTTCGGCTCAGGTCATGATCCTGGAGTCCCGGGATCGAGTCCCACGTCGGGCTCCCTGCTCAGCGGGGAGTCTGCTTCTCCCTCTGACCCTCCTCCCTCTCATGCTCTCTCTGTCTCTCATTCTCTCTCTCGCAAATAAATAAATAAAAAAAAAAAAAAACAACCAAAAAAACAAAAAGTGTCGGCAAGGATATAAAGAAATTAGAACACTTCTGAGGCGCCTGGGTGACTCAGTCAGTTGAGTGTCCGACTCTTGGTTTCGGCTCACATTGTGATCTCAGGGTAATGATCTGATCGAGCCCTGAGTCAGGCTTTTGTGCTCAGCTGCAGGAGCCTGCTTGAGATTCTCTCCCTCTCCCTCTCCCCTGCTTCCCCCCCTCCGCTCTCGCTCTCTAAAATTAGATAAATGAATGAATGAAAGAAATTGGAACACTTTTGTACTACTGGTGGAAATGTAAAATGCTACTGCCACTATGGAAAACAGTATGGACTTTCCTCAAAAAAAATTAAAAATGGAATTAGCAATGATCCACCAACACCACTTCTGGGCATATGTCCAAAATATTCAAAGTAGGGACTGGGTGTGTGTCCAAAACATGTTTGCATGTTCAGAGCATTATTCACAACAGCCAGGTGGTGGAAGCAACCCACGGATCCATCAATGGATGAATGGATAAACAAAATACAATATATACATAAAACCGAGTATTATTCAGCCTTAAAAAGGGAGAAAAACCTGTCATATACTACAGCACAGATGGACCTTGAAGACATTAGGCTAAGTCAAATAAGCTAGTCACAAAACAACAAATACTACAAGATTCCACTTACACGAAATTCCTAAAGTAGTCCAATTCTTAGAAATAGAAAGCACAAGGGTGGTTGCTACTAGTTGAAGGGAGTGGGAAAAGGGTTGTTGTTCAATGGGTGAAGAGCTTCAGTTTTGCAAAATGAAGTTGTAAAGATCTATTGCACAACAATGCATATACAGTTAACATACTGTACTGTGCACTTAAAATTGGTGAAGGTGGTAAATTTTATGTTATGTGGATTTTAACCACACACACACAAATAAAAGGCTTACATAGATGGACCTACAGGATATAATACTAAGTGAGATAAGTTGGCGGGTGGGGGGATAGATGAAATAGATAAAGGGGATTACTAGTACACGTATCCTATGAGTGCTAAAAAATGTATACAATTGTTAAATCACTATATTGTACACATGAAAATAATGTAACACTGTATGTTAACCATACTGGAATTTTAAAATAAATAAAAAATTTAAATTTAAATTAAATAAATAAAGTAGCCCCCCTCAAGCCTTAAATTCAAACAGAATGCTATTGCTATTTCTGCTAATTACATAAATAATTAAAAACTGTAGACTTCAAGGTAAATGATATTCCACTAAAAAAACTACAGTTAGGGGCACCTGGATGGCTCAGTCAGTTAAGCGTCTGCCTTCAGCTTGGGTCATGATCTCGGGGTCCTGGGATCAAGCCCCACTTCGGGCTCCCTGCTCAGTGGGGAGTCACCTTCTCCCTCTGCATCTGCCTGCAGCTCCCCCTGCTTGTGCTCTCTCTCTCTAATAAATAAAATCTTTTAAAAAATAAAATAATAAAAAATAAAAACACTAGAGTTAAAAAATACACTAAATAAGTATGAATGAACGAACAATGGCGTGAACACGTGCTTTTCATAGTGGTTGAGAGGACGGGCAATGCAAAGGATGTGGACAGAAGATTTTAAAACAAAAGCTTCGGGGCGCCTGGGTGGCTCAGTCGTTAAGCGTCTGCCTTTGGCTCAGGTCATAATCCCGGGGTTCTGGGATCGAGCCCCACATCGGGCTCCCTGCTCAGCGGGAAGCCTGCTTCTCCCTCTCCCACTCCCCCTGCTTGTGTTCACTTTCTCGCTGTGTCTTTCTCTGTCAAATAAATAAATAAAATCTTTAAAAAAAAAAAAAAAAGTGTTAAAACAAAAGCTTCAAGTCCTGGGAAAGGCAAGGATTCAGGCTGGTGAGCTTCAGGTTGTCCTGAGCCAAGAAACAGCTTCTTCAGCATTGCCAAGACTGGGGAAGACAGGCACATTTTCCTCCCCTGCCCAGGGCACTCCCCTTTATGCATTCTCCACATCTCCTGCGAAGGACAACAGAAGCAAGAGTGACTGCTTCAGTCTCTAAGGGGGAGTTAAATGGCCTGTTTGAATCACACACAGAGTCAAGGGCAAATATTCCTAATCTGGTGCTTTTGCCTCCAGATTCCACCCTTCTCTCATCTACAATTTTGGAATGTCTGCCAGGAAATGACTTAATTTGCCATAATTTTCCAGTCACTGACTGCAGTGCAGTTGGCTAAAAAAAAAAAAAAAGAAGAAGAAGAAGAAGAAGGGAATACAGGCAATAAAGAAGAAAGAGACCTGAGGACTCAGAACACAGGCTGGCCCTCATGTGGACAAGAGAAGCTAACCTAGACCTGCTTGCGAAGGATATTTTAGGACCATGCTCCTCTAGGTCCTGAGGAGGCTTGCTGATTCTGCCCTTCTGTTAAATATTTACATTGTTTTTACAATTTTCCCAAAGCTAAAGCCACACCTGCAAATAAAACATAAATTCTATCCTTTTTAAGAATGTATTTGAGAGTGCGCGCACACACACACCAGCACATGAGTTGGGGGAGGGGTAAAGGGAGGGGAAAGGGAGAAGCATAGTGCCCGCTGAGCAGGGAGCCAATCCCAGGACACTGAGATCATGAACTGAGCCGAAGTCAGACGCTTAACCCACTGAGCCACCCAGGCGCCCCATAAGCTCTACTCTTAATTATTACTATGCTGGGCACCTTCGAATATCCAGAAACAGGCTCCATTTAGAAAGCACAAACCAAGGGCGCCTGGGTGGCTCAGTTGGTTGAGCGACTGCCTTTGGCTCAGGTCATAATCCCAGGGTCCTGGGATCGAGCCCCACATCGGGCTCCCTGCTAGGCAGGCGGCCTGCTTCTCCCTCTCCCTCTGCCGCTCCCACTGCTTGTGCTCTCCTGCTCTCTCTCTCTGTCAAATAAATAAATAAATAAAATCTTAAAAAAAAAAAAAAAAAGCAAGCACAAACCAGGTGGACGACTAAAGAACTTGGCACCAATTACCCTGAAGAGAAACTCTCCTAAGGGAGGTGTTGAGAATGTCCTCACTGGGAGCATTCTGTCCATCATGGCCCCAGTAAATCCCTGAAATGTCCCAGGAATTCCAACATTTTGGCAAACTATAACTGAAAGAAGTCAATAAACTCTAGATGGAAATCCTCCAAACACTCTCCTTATCTAAGAAAAAAAATTCCACACAATCCTGACAGCTAGCAAAGTCTATCAACCATGATTTAATGTAGCCATAGCAATAAGTATTTTCAGGGACTACATAGTATAGAGTTACTCTCCCTATAGTATGAAGAGTATTTGAATAATTTAATTATAAAACTGTATTTTGATGTCAACATGGTAAGAAGCTATACCTTTAACAAAGATTTGCAAAAGAAATCTCATTTTTAAAGATTGTGACAATCCGCCTTTAACAACATTCTGCACCCTTTCTAAGTGAGAGATAAATGGTGCTCAGCAGGGAATCTAACATCAGTTCACATCAGTTACCTGTCAGCTAGACAGCTTCTAGTATTTCAACTCAGAAATTTCTCATAAAAATGTTAAGGACAGGGACACTTGGGTGGTTCAGTCCATTAAGCATCAGACTCTTGGTTTCAGCTCAGGTCATGATCTCAGGGTCATGAGAATGAGCCCTGCGTCAGGCTCCGAGCTCAGCGCAGGTTCTACTTGAGACTCTCTCTCCCTCTGCCCCTCCCCCCCTTAAATTTTTTTTAAAAACTGTTAAAGACAGGAGTGCCTGGGTGGCTCAGTCGTTAAGCGTCTGCCTTCGGCTCGGGTCATGATCCCAGGGTCCTGGGATCAAGCCCCGCATCAGGCTCCCTGCTCCACGGGAAGCCTGCTTCTCCCTCTCCCACTCCCCCTGCTTGTGTTCCCTCTCTGTGTCTGTCAAATAAATAAAATCTTTAAAAAAAGAAATGTTAAAGACATGTTTCACAGAGGAAGTGATAACCACACAACAAACCTTAGGATGAGTGTTCCAGATTTTTATATTCAGTGTTACAGCCCAAACTCGGTGCCTTTTAACAAGACTACTCAAGTACCATAGATGAGGCCCTAGGACATTCTCCCTCAGTTCTAGGTAACCGTTTAGGACCTTTTCTCCCTTGGGGACCCCTCAGGAACTTGCTGTAGTTCCAGTGGCTTGGCTGTAGACGGAATGTTTGTGTCCCCCAAAATTGATTATGTTGAAACCTAATCCCTGGCCCCTAAAATGTGATGGTATTTGGAGGTGAGGCCTTTGGGAGGCGATTAGGTTGTGAGGGTGGAGCCTTCATGAATGGCATTATGCCCTTATAAAAGAGACTCATGAAAGGACACAGTGAAAAAAGACAGCTGTCTATAAACCATGGTATAGCTTCTTACCATGTTGACATCAAAATACATGAGTCTCTTTTATAAGCTTTTTTTTTTTTTTTTTTTTAAAGATTTTATTTATTTATTTGACAGAGAGAGACAGCGGGAGAGGGAACACAAGTAGGGGGAGTGGGAGAAGCAGGTTTCCCGCTGAGCAGGGAACCCAATGCGGGGCTCAATCCCACGAAGGCAGACACTTAACGACTGAGCCACCCAGGCACCCCATAAAAGGTAAGAACTTTTATCTTACCTGATGAAATAAGTGATGCTATTCTCCCTGTTAGGAAAAGCAGGCTCATCGATGAGTTTGCCGGGATGTCAGCTGATTCGTATAAATAAAAACCACAGAGGTAAAAATCATACAGATTCTAAGAATCTTTCCAAAAGTCACTGGACCACTACAATTAGCTGCAAGTCACACATTTGCAACAAGACTACAAAACCCATTCATAAGAAAACCCATCTGCTCTGCAAGTAGATATAGCAGCTACTGTGGTAAAAGCATTCATATCTGCTTATGTTTATTCAGTACAAATGAAGGCACTGAAATCACTCTGTTATCATCAAATGAGAATTGGTGGCTCAGTCGGTTGAGCGTCTGCCTTCAGCTCGGGTCATGATCCCAGGGTCCTGGGATTGAGCCCCGTGTCGGGCTCCCTGCTCCACGGGAGGCCTGCTTCTCCCTCTCCCACTCCCCCTGCTTGTGTTCCCTCTCTCGCTGTGTCTCTGTCAAATAAATTAAAAAAAAAAAATCTTAAAAAAAAGATTCCTGATATTATGTCTACTCTGGATAGGATATGAATAGTCCCAACTGCCAAAATTTACTTTTAATCTTTGCAAATGCTACCATTATTTAAATTTTCAAAGATCCCTGAAAAATTTGAAGCAAAACTTGAGCCAGTGAAGAGACCACGCCTGCTCTTACCTACGACTCTTGGATATCAGAAAGACAGCAGCTCTCTCAAGTTAATGAATAAATTTAATGTGAATCCAATAATAAAACCAGCAAACTTATTTTACTCTGTAATTTGATAAGTTGGTTTTAAATTTCAGATGAAAAAAATGATCAATGCAGAAAAATTAGGAAAATCCTAAAAAAGAAAAGAGAGAAAGAGAGAGAAGAAATGTTTGGAAAAGAGTCCTACTGTTAGTAAAACAAACCATGAAGCTTCTAAAACAACCCATAAAGCAGTGATACTTGGGCGCCTGGGTAGCTCAGTCAGTTAAGCATCTGACTCTTGGTTTCAGCTCAGGTCATGACCTCAGGGTCCCAGGATGGAGCCCCATGTCAGGCTCTGTGCTCAGCATGGAGTCTGCTTAAGTTTCCTTCTCCCCTCCCTCTACTCCTTCCCCCTACACTTGCACTCTCTCTCTTTCTAAAATAAATAAATAAATCTTAAAAAAATATAAAGCAGTGGTACTCAGCATGAATAGATTTTAAAAACCAATGAAATAGAATAGAAAGTAAAAAAAATATTTGGAAATTTTATATGATAATGATGGCATCACAACTCACTGGCAAAAAAGGGAGTGTTTAATAACAGGGCTGGGTCAACTAGATAACATGTAGAAAAGATCATTTTAGGGATGCCTGGGTGGCTCAGTCGTTAAGCGTCTGCCTTCGGCTCAGGTCATGATCTCGGAGTCCTGGGATCGAGCCCCACATAGGGCTCCCTGCTCTGCGGGAAGCCTGCTTCTCCCTCTCCCACCCCTCCTGCTTATATTCCCTCTCTCACTGTGTCTCTCTCTGTCAAATAAATGAAATCTTTAAAAAAAAAAAAAACACTTTAAAAAACACTTAAAAAAAAAAAAGAAGAGGAAGAAAGAGAGAACTCTCCGTGTGTTTGCACTGAATAAAGGCCATGGGAGCACACAGCAAGAAGGGGACTGTCTACAATCTGAAAGAGGACCTTCACCAGGAATCGAGTCCGCCAGCACTTTGATCCTGAACTTCTCAGCCTCCAGAACTACAAGAAATAAATATTTGTTGTTGTTGAAGCCACCCAGTCTGTGGTATTTTTGCTACAGGAAAATAAGAGCTAAGCAAGCATCTTATTATGCAGGGCAGTCAAGGAGGTCACTCTGAGGGGAGTAACAGTTTATGTACACAGTGAGTTTTTTTTTTTTTAAAGATTTTATTTATTTATTTGACAGAGAGAGAGACAGGAGAGGGAACACAAGCAGGCGGAGCAGGAGAGAGAGAAGCAGGCTTCCCTCCGAGCAGGGAGCCCGATGTGGGGCTCGATCCCAGGACCCTGGGACCATGACCTGAGCCGAAGGCAGACACCCAACGACTGAGCCACCCAGGCGCCCCACAGTGAGTTTTAAAAACTACTTTTCCAAGAGGCTTGCTATGATTTTTTTTTTATTGGACTTTTGTGGGTTCTCAAGACAGACATTTTATTTAAGATATATATCCTTAATTAGTGCTAATATAAGCCCATTAACCCAGTGGCTACAATTAAATATGGGACTAAACCAAAATTTCAGTAACCAATCAGCTTGATGGTCCTCTGCATAGCCCGTTAAATGCTGGACAGTGTGCATACCAGAAGGAGCAAGAGGGCCCAGGCTTGAGTCTCTCCTTGTTCAGACACTTGACCTTGACCTGAGTGACCTGTCTTCAGCCCGGTAACAGTTTCAGCTTTCCTAAGAGGGTCTGACTACACCAGAAATGGGGTATGAGCTTGCTACTGAAGTTAAGTGTTCCTCAAATCAGTACCTTAGCCCTACAAAACATTTTCTGAGACATTCAAGGTTCCAAAAATACTGTATATACACTCCCCTCTTTATTTCATAAAGCAGCAGCATTGTTTATTTTTCCAAGTTTAAAAAAAAAAAAAAGAGGTCAAGAACCCTTTGGCAAGATTTTTATTTTGCAGTCTTAGGGCCCATGATTTTACTTTCAATAGGACTCTGTCAGGGGTATTTTGAAAAATACTTAGGTTTGGTGAAACTAAAAATACTCAATACCTTTCCTCCATAAAATTGTTTAAAGGGAAAATGGAGATCCTTTGATCTGGAGCCTCACTCAGCAGTTCATCTTACATATGACATCTGTGCCGAGCTATAGAGAAGGAACAGCGCTGTCATGACGTCAACTTCTGGCAAGCCTTTTGGCTCCCAGAGGTCCAGCCTTGAGCCATCAATCCTCCCGAACAGAAGCCACTCGTCACAAGCTATTTTGCAGAGCAACTGGGCACAGCCAAACTGTACTTCTCAGGCCTTTCTCCTCTCCCTTCCCTCATCTTCACCGCCCCCATCTCTTTTTCCTTTTCAATCCCTTCCTTCTTTTATTAATTCTTTTGATTATCAAAATCAATTGTTGTTCAAAGGCCCACTGCCTCCCTGTTAAGGCACAATATTAATCCTTCACCCCAATTACATTCAAGTATCAGACACATTCCCCATCACTTCTTCCAACTTGTCTCCAGTCTCAGTGCATTGGGGGTAAAAAAAAGACCTTGTGGGGTGATGATATGTCACTAGTGTATCTAGAACCTTGTGGGACTCTTAGGGGGCACAGGAGTTACTTAGGACTATTGTTAACAACGTAACTAATTACCACACATTTGGTGGTTTAAAATGACACAAATTTAGGGGCACCTGGGTGGCTTAGTTGTTGAGTGTCTGCCTTCAGCTCAGGTCATGATCCCAGGGTCCTGGGATCGAGTCCCACATCAGGCTCCCTGTTCAGCGGGAAGCCTGCTTTTCCCTCTGCCTGCCGCTCCCCCTGCTTGTGCTCCCTCTTTCTCTCTGACAAATAAATTTTTTTAAAAAGGTGACATTTCAAAAAAAAATGTAGTATTTGTGACATCTCACAACTTACTTTGATTTATCAGTGTATCATAACCCCAAAACTAGAAAGCTAACAAAATGGAGAATTGGGATGATGGGCAGAATTCTAAGATGACTGCAACATTCCCCCACTCCCAGTGTCCGTGCCCTGTATAATCCTCTGCCTCTGGGTGTGGACGGGGCCTGTGGCTAGAGTGGGATGTCACCCCCTTGGCTGCTTACATAACATATGAGACCCGAGTCAGAGCCCACCAGCCTGAGATCCTCCTGCTGACTTTGAGGAAGCAAACTGTCGTGTTTTAAGAGGGCCATGTCACTACAAACTGACAGTGGCCTCGAGCACCTGAGAGTGACTCCCAGGGGACAGCCGGTACACCCCAAGAAAATGAATTCTGCCAACAACCCGAATGAGTTTGGAAGAGGACATCAAGCCCAGGATGAGATCACAGCTGCAGCTGACATCTTGAATTTAGCCTGCTGACACCCTGAGCAGAGGACTCAGCTGCCCTGTGCCCAGACTCCTGATTCCCGAAAACTGTAAGGCAGAAAAATGTGTTGTGTTTTAAGCCACTATGTTTGTGGCCATTTGTTCGGCAGTACTAGAAAACCAACACAGTTGGCAAATATGGAATTTGAACAGACAACTAGTTACGTGGATAGACTTTGGGAGGGTCAACAAACTATCTGAAATTGTATGAAAATTTTAGAGTGCTCATACACATGTGCATTTAACTAAGGAATGGGTCCAAAACTTGCAGCAGACTCTAAACAAGCCGGTGGCCAATACAAATGAAGAACACTAAATCAGGGGTCTAATGAAGCAGTCAAAAAATAATTTTTTTTTAATTTATTTATTTTGGGGCGCCTGGCGGGGCTCAGTCGTTAAGCGTCTGTCTTCGGCTCAGGTCATGATCCCAGGATCCTGGGATCGAACCCCGCATCGGGCTCCCTGCTTGGCAGGAAGCCTGCTTCTCCCTCTCCCACTCCCCCTGCTTGTGTTCCTGCTCTCGCTAACTCCCTCTCTGTGTCAAATAAATAAATAGATCTTTAAAATATATATATATTTATTTATTTTAGAGAGAGTGAGCAAGGAGGGAGGAGAGGAAGAGGGAGAGAGAATCTCAAGCAGACTCCCTGTTGAGCGTGGAGCCCAAAGTGGGACTGGATCTCATGACCCTGAGATCATGATCTGAGCCAAAATCAAGAGTCAGATGCTTAACCAACTGAGACACCTAGGCACGCCCAAAAATAATTTTTGAGATGTTTCTTTTGAGGTCCACATCTGGCACAATAGCAAAGAATAGGGAGATCCTACAAACAGAAAGTAGGGACTTAATAAACCATTCTTTGTTAATATTCTTCCATCTTTTACCACACAGGGTAAGGTGGAGAGTGGAGATGTGGCAGTGTATTTCATTGCAAAGCATTTCTGGAGGGAAAAATACAGTAGAATTCTCTCCCTCAATGTAGGTCACTGCCTTGAACAGGACCAGCAGACAACAGACAGTGCCCACCACATGCTGAAGTTACCTTCCTCAACTGTCATCTTTACCTCACGCCCTGCCCCCTTCCCTAACACTCTGCTGCGGTTCTTTGTTGCTCTATAGATAAATGCTTCAAAACCCTTCTGCAAGCTTCCCTGAATGAATTCAAAGTCCTCTCCCTTCATCTCAGGAGTATCTGCACAAACTCTTTTCCACCCATTCAGATGCCCAATGCCTGGTGGAGTGACACTTTTTATTACATGATTTCCTAGCAAGAGAAAAAGTCAGCCTGCCTGGGAATCTAACCTATACTGCTTTGAGTTCAAAGCACCTACATTCATGTAATGTTAACACCATGCTACATACTGATCCCTACTGAATGATCCAAAAGCTAAAATGGAAAGACACTCAGAAATAAACCCTGGATTAGCACTGCAAATGAGATTGCTGTTAAATGGACAAGGGCTAATGAAGCTATAATTATTTTATCCAATTCAATACTTACTTCCCGAGCACTTGCAAATATGCAATCCACTGGGTTAGGCCCTATGGAGAATACAAGCAAGTTTGTTACATTCCCAAGGTTAGAATGTGACAGCGGCAGAGGCATGAAAACCATCCAGTAAACTCTTTTAAGGCAGGAAGAAATTCGTTGTATAACAGAGATACCAACAACGTTATGGGGGAGAGGAAAAGGTATGAAGTCTGCCTTGGTGGGCTTAGGAGAGTAAGTAGATGAGGACAGATGGAATTTTCCTTTAAACTGAAGGAAGATGCAAAGGCAGAGGGAAAGCCGAAAGTGCATAGTAGATGCAGAGAGGGTGAGGCGTGTGAGAAGGGGGAGCACCAGCTGAAAACTGGGCACGACAGGACATGAAGTCTAGCTGGCAAAGCAGGAGAACACCCAACTGGAAGAGTCATAACAGACAAACTTCATGTAGGTAATGAAACGCCAGGAAGGGACTTCTATTGTGTTACCGTTGTTGCTACTGCTATTTTGTGTGTGTTTAATCATAAGAGTTACAGAACCTAAATGGTGCTTTAAGAAAGTAACTCTAACAACAGTAGGGAAAATGGTTTGTAGAAGCAAAATTTCAGAGAACTGAAACCAGTTAGGAATCCGTCACAGCGGTGCAGGTTCTGACGGCTAACAGTGACTGAACACTAAGCACGGCACTTGTAATATCTCATTTAATCTCAAGACATTCTCACAAGGTAGACACTAGTACTAACCTCACTTTCTGGTTGAGAGAGGTGAGGCTTTGAAAAGTTAAGTCACTTGCCCACGGTCATAAAGCTGGTGGGCGGCAACGCCAGGTTCCCAAATCAGCTCAGGCTCCCGACCCCAGGTTTTTCCTCCATTCCATCTCAGATGACAAGGTCTGGATTAGGGCAATGGCAGGTGGTATAGGAAATTATTTTGAGGGTAAAATCAATTGGACTTGGTGCCAGATTAGATTTTAGAATGGGCAAGAGAGAGAAATCAAATACTGAGAGATTTCCAGTCCAGGTGTCTACACGTGACAGTCACTACCAAGATGACGACAGAATAGGACAGAAAACACCAACGCTGGCTGTAGCAAACGCAGAACTACTGGACCTGTGGCCTTGGTTTGTACATTAGCACTCCACTCTGTAAGAAACTGACCAACCATGCCCTAAAGTTCTCCTTGATAATGGATATTCAGTGGAAGGTCTACCTCCAAGGAGACTAACCAGGTGGGATGCACTGATAATTCACCACCACCAGCCAGCCAACCCCCACGACTGCTATTCAATTCACTTATTTTTCATCTTATTACCTTCCTGGTCCTCCTTTTGACCAATCTAATCATTAACCGTATCGCCAAGCATAAATGTGCAAGGCCACGTGGTAAAATTTAAACGGACATAATCACCCCGTTAATGGTTCTGATTAAAGATTTTCCAGGCAAGGGGCGCCTGGGTGGCTCAGTCGTTAAGCGTCTGCCTTCGGCTCAGGTCATGATCCCAGGATCCTGGGATCGAGCCCCTCATCAGGCTCCCTGCTCGGCGAGGAGCCTGCTTCTCCCTCTCCCACTCCCCCTGCTTGTGCTCCCTCTCTCGCTATGTCTCTGTCAAATAAATAAATAAAATCCTAAAAAAAAAAAAAAAAAAAAAAAAAATTCCAGGCCAGATGTTAAAGCTACTGGGTAAAATGAAATCAACTAGCCATGCTTTTCTCCAAACCTCACAAGATGAAGAATGCAAAACTTTAAGTTAGGTACTGGGGCACCCAGGTGGCTCAGTAAATTAAGCTTCCTCTTGATTTCGGCTCAGGTCATGAGATTGAGTCTCGCCTGGAGCTCCACGATGAGTGTGGAGCCTGCTTAGGATTCTCTCTCCCTCTACCCCTCCCCTCTGCTCACATGCATGAATGCACACACTTTCTCTCTTCTCTTAAAAAAAAAAAAAAAAGTTAGGTATCATGAGGCTTTATTAAGTCCCAAGTTGACTTAAGTTTGCAGTCTCTGTATGTATGTCCAACAAAGAGGTGGTTTATACTTCAATGCTTTTAATACTGGTCACCTTCCTCTTCTTTTCATCAATCTTCCTTAGAACTGTTATCTTTTTCCAAAACACTTACCTATGGTAGAAATCAACCTCCCTCCTTAATGACTCCCCAAGAGTTGACAACCCATCAGGCACTCACAAGTGACTTCTCACATAATGATTTGTTGATGAGACCAGTCCTAAAGTTTGTGAAACCATCCATTTTCACCAGACCAAGCCTTCTCCTCACCTCTCTCAATTAATATTAGGCTGTCATCCCTTTATATAGACTGACCCCTCCTTGAGTAACAAACTCCAAAGTTTTTCCATTTCTTCAATCACTTTTCTTTCATTCTTGCTGTGTATTTTTAACTGCATATGGACAGTGGCTCGCATGTGTTACATGATGTGCAGTTCATCCTGGTGTCAAATAAGTCATCTCTTGCATGCATGCAGAATTCATCATTATCTCTTCAAGTTTTTTTTAAAATATTTATTTATTTGAGAGATAGAGTGTGCAAGGGGGTGGGGGAGGCTCAGGGAGAGAGAGAATCCCAAGCAGACTCCCCACTGAGCGCAGAGCCTGACTGGGGGCTCCATCTGACGACCCTGAGATCATGATCTGAGCCGAAATCAAAAGTAAGTCGCTTAACCAACTGAGCCACCACCCCATCTCTTCATGTTTTATCATCTTTACTTTCCCAAGAGCTAATAAGATTTGAAGTAATAGAATGCTCCTTCTTATCACTTTCATAGACACTACATGAAGTTAGTAACATTCACAAAACCCCTCAAAATTAGGTACAAGCCAAGCTAACATAAATCTACCATAGACTAATAGTCTACCACAGACTTTAATTGAAAAGGAAGCCAGTACACAACCAATACCGCCATCTGTTGGTAGCAGTCAGAATTGGCTCACTTCTGTTAGGAATCATTGCCTTGTTTCTACCTGTCCCGAGTCAGAGGTTTTTAAAAAAAATTTTTTTTAAGATTTTTTATTTATTTATTTGAGAGAGAGAGAATGAGAGAGAGAGCACATGAGAGGGGGGAGGGTCACAGGGAGCAGCAGACTCCCTGCCGAGCAGGGAGCCCGATGCGGGACTCGATCCAGGGACTCCGGGATCATGACCTGAGCCGAAGGTAGTTGCTTAACCAATAACCAACTGAGCCGCCCAGGCGCCCCACAGGTTTTTAAATTCTTAAATATAGGAGATGCTATCTCACTTTTTGAACCTCACAAAAGTAAAAGCAACCATTTCTGAAAATAGATTACCATGACAATACAAATTTCAATGTCTACTGTTTCTTTTTTTTTTTTTTTTTAAGATTTTATTTATTTATTTGACACAGAGAGAGAGAGAGAGAGGAATCACAAGTAGGCAGAGTGGCAGGGAGCGGCAGAGGGAGAAGCAGGCTTCCCGCGGAGCAAGGAGCCCGATGTGGGGCTCGATCCCAGGACCCTGGGATCATGACCTGAGCCGAAGGCAGACGCTTAACGACTAAGCCACCCAGGCGCCCCTGTCTGCTGTTTCTTTAACTACAAAGATTTGTCTTCAGTGAAATATCTGTCTTTGCATAATTCACATTAGATAAACAAATATTCTCATATCACTTTTAGAGCTGACACGTTAAAGACATTCCTGGGGTAATGCACATGTTCTTACACACAAGCAAATTTGGCTTCATAAATACTGGGTTTTTCAACACTATGTATCTGTAGATAGTACAGAGTATTAATTAGGAAGACTACTAGATCAAGAGCCAGCAACCAGATTCTCCTCCAGTCTGCCACTCTAAGAGCTTGGCCAAATCTAGGACTTTGGTTCTATGAGTTTGGCCAAATCCTGACGCTCAACTTCTTTACATATAAAATGGGATTATAATGCCAATCCTCTTTATCTAACGGGTCTTCTGAAAAAAAGTGAAATAAAATATGTGAAAATGTTTTAAAAACTATGAATTATGATAAAAACGTCAAGTAGTCTCATCCTCTTGCTTAACTCAAAGAAGTTTCTCACACATGCACACATGTTTGTCATCAACTGTCATCAACTGGTTTCTCTGGCGTGTATTTTTTTGCAGATATCTGAATTCATTCTATATTCCTTACTTTTTTAAAAACAGCGTGTAGGGCGCCTGGGTGGCTCAGTTGGTTAAGCGACTGCCTTCGGCTCAGGTCATGATCCTGGAGTCCCAGGATCGAGTCCCGCATCGGGCTCCCTGCTCGGCAGGGAGTCTGCTTCTCCCTCTGACCCTCCTCCCTCTCATGCTCTCTCTCATTCTCTCTCTCTCAAATAAATAAAATCTTAAAAAAAAGAAATTTTAAAAACAGCGTGTATTTTGAGGCACCTGGGTGGCTCGGTCAGTTAACTGTCTGCCTTCAGCTCAGGTCATGATCTCGGTGTCCTGGGATGGAGCCCTGCACCAGGCTCTCTGCTCAGCGGGGAGCCTGCTTCTCCTTCTCCCTCTGCCCTTCCCCCCTGCTCATACTCTTTCCCTCCCTCTCTCTCTAATAAATAAATAATCTTTTAAAAAAATAGCATGTATTTTTTTCAAAAGAATACTAGGCAGTAGAAAAAAAAATTCTGCAGCTTTCATGTACCTATGACCTCTTTCATGGTCCCAATAACATGCATTTAAAATTGATATTAAACACATAAAATAAGTAATGGATGCCACACTGCATTAAGGGGGAATTACAGGAATCTCTTTTCCCTTTTAACTTAGCAAATCTCTTTGCTAGCATCCTCTTGTACACAGGGAATTCAGGCCCAATGAAACTGGATTTCACACACCTTCTCTCTATCTTCTAGAACACTAGATCAGTGTGGGCTGCAGTTCTCAAAAATAGTGTCCTACCAATTGTTCCAGTGGTAGAGGTATAATGTTAACAGTGTTATGTTTATGTTGGTGATGTTTATACTTTAATTTCTATTGCCATTATTATGGAATGGGCTATCCAGTATCTCATGAAAGCTAGCATTTTTCTTAGCCTATATTCTGGTGGGAAATTTTTGCAGTGGCCAGGTAAATGCTCTAAGTGGTCTACAGTATCTTTTGTCCCCTTAAGGTGGTCTCAGAATCAGGGGGTGGGCGGGGTGGACGGGTGGATAGTTACTTCTCCAACTCACAAATCCAGTTATCTTTTCCAGTTCCAGAGCTTGGCTGCTCTATCTGCTTGATTTCATTTGATCCTATTTTTCTTAATAAAACAATTAAAAGCCTCACAAGAAAACCCAATTACTGAGTCTAGCAGCTCTGAGAACCCCTAACGGAAATCCATGTCAGTCCCCGGGGCTATTTATATTCTCTCCTCTTTTATTCTTTAGCTTGTTGTCTCATTAGGCTTAGAGATGTCTCTTTTATCAAAGTTACTGTTGCCAGGAAACATAAGAACAAGATGGAGAACAAAAGCTTAAGAACCAAATAGGTTGATCTTCACCCTTCTCCCCATCAACACAGGTATGTTCAAGTAAACATCCCTGAACACACTCATTTACTATCATGTTCACCCAGACCCACCCCCAAATCCAAATGTAGGCTGTAAACACAACAGATGCCCCATCAAACATGAGCAAATACTTCTCTAAATATCATTGCCCTTTATCAAATTAGCACCCACCTAGGAACTAGGTCACAGATGCACTACACCTCCTGGTTCCCAACTCCATGCTCCCTCCCCTACATATGGAGTATTTCCTGAAAGGAGTGTTCAAAATAGGGAGACAGGTGCGTTGTCCTTCATCACATATACTTCTTGCCTTTAGTTACGAAACCACTTTAAAGCTCTTTGGATAATAGAGCTCATCATTATGCCAGCAAACGGAATGGGACAAAATAATAATAATAACCAGAATGACAGTCAGGGAGGGTTGGCTGGCTGAAGGGCCATTTTTTTTTGAAGTCAGGTGAGCAGCACATTCAAGAAACCTCTGTGTGTTTAGGCTCCGAGGATGTGGTCCTTCCTGAATACCACAGCTGGGATAACGAGAGCAGGCAGTGCTTGCTGTACGTGTGTGTGCCTATCCCTGAAAGGTGATCCATCTTGTTGGGAGACTACAGCGAGAGGTTACTGAGTGCTATCATGGTACCACAATGGTACCAAAAGTACCACATCTAGGAGAAGAAGTCTAGAGAACAAATGGGATCACCTTAGCATTTCAGAGACTATCTGGCTTAACCCTTCACTCGAAAAGTGAAGACAATGAGGTCTTAAAAGGTTAAGTGATTTGTCCAAGATGACAAAGCAGGTTAGAGGCAGAGGTAGGACTAAAACCCAGTCTTTAACTCCCCGTCCAGGGCTGAAACCTTGAACAATTATGGTGTGCTTCAGGGAAGAGCCATCTCACCTCATTCTGTGATGGTGGGAGAATATGTCACAGAGTCACACATCCCTGGCTAGAAGAGGTCATCAGGTGATTTTTAAATGCCTGTAGAACACCTAAAGCAACTTTATGCCAAAGATCTCTATTGAAACCCTGAGGCCAGTTCATTGTACCACACTTCACATCCTGTCATACGTCCAAAATTGTACTCTTTCATATTCATCCCTACATTGCTCAGGGCTTCTTCTCTTCTCCCTGACCTTGCTTTCCTCCTCTCTCTTCTTCTCCTACCTCACACTGTACCTTTGGAACTTCTAATCCATGATCAAGGCAAACACTTAACAATGTCCTGGCTACCTCACAGACTCCTCCCGGTAGCCCTGGGCCTTAACTAAAACCCAGGCCATGCTTCCCCATTGGATACTGTTCATTCTCCTATGCATTCCACCCCAGGGATGGGAATTGGGTCATCAGATTCCTCACTTCTCACTGCTACATCTAGAACACTCTCCTACTAAATTCATGTAAACCTTGGCTCCTTACAGCTCATGTTATCTGGCTATACCTCCTTCTACTCCCTCTTTATTTTTGTAATCTGCAAGCCTCTGTGTAACTCCTTATCCACTTCAGATCTTAGCACCTGACTCATAGCCTCAGTCCAGCCCAGGCCTTACCATTATCTAGGATAATTTCCAAGTCTCATGTGGGTGACCAGACCCACAATTCCTGCACCTGTCAATTCCAATGAACTTGACCTTCTTTTTGCTTCACTTACACAGTGAATACCCTCAACCTGGTAATCTCTTCTCAGAATTTCTCAGAAACACTCTCTCTCTGGTTTTTCACCTCCCACTCACTTCTAAAACCACAGCAACTGACCCGAACACTCTTTGGAAACTGTTCTCTCCCAAGGTCATCATGCATTCCTCTTTGCCAATCCAATGGACATTGTCTAGTCTTTGCCGGGTTTGACGCCACTGATCATTCCTTCCTGGAAATTCTCTGCTCTCTTTGCTTCTGGGGTACTTCACTACCACAGTGTTCCTCCCACCGCTATGACCGGTCCTTCACTGTCTCCTTCAAGTGACCCCTTTTACTTGCTTTTTAAAGTGCCTTCTCAACACTCTCATTGGGTGAACCCATCCACACTTGCATGGATTATTCTTCAAATCTCATAATTCTACATTTATACCCTCAAGCTTTAGATTCTTATACCTAACTGGGTATTCAACAAGCACTTCAAATTCAACTCTAACAAACTCAAAACCTTATCTCCTGTATGCCCTACTTTATCCCACCTGCTTTTCCCCCTGAACTCAATCTCTCCTTACTGATAGCACCACCACAGATACCCAATCCAGAAAACTAATCATCCTCCTCCAGTCCACCTTAACCCAACCTTCACCCCAATATCTGGTCAATCGCCAAGTCCTGACAATCCTATCTCCTATAGTTCTTGAATTTGTCACCCCTATGAATTTCTTCACCCCTACTGCCACAACTTGTTCTGAGCCCTCATCATAACTTCACCTAGAATTCTACAACAGCCCCCAATTGGTCTGTCTGCCTAAAAGCTTATCTCCCTCAAGTCCACCCTTCACACAGTCAACAGCATGATTTTGTAAAATATAAACCTGCCCTTGTCCTGCCCTGTTTGAAACTACTCTGTGGGGGCACCTGGGTGGCTCAGTCGGTTGAGCACCTGTCTTCAGCTCGGGTCATAATCACAGGGTCCTGGGATTGAGCTCCACATCAGGCTCCCTGTATGGTGGGGAGCCTGCTTCTCCTTCTCCCGTTCCCCCCTGCTTGTGCTGTCAAATAAATAAAAAAAAATCGAAAGAAAAGAAACAAACAAACAAACAAACTACTCTGTGATTCTGAGGCTCAGGGGACAAATTCTAAGCTTCCTAACCAGCCATGTTCAGCCTTGTGGGATCTGATTTCTGTCCATTCCTCCAGCTTCACCGTTCAACACTCTCTGACCTAAATTTATGCTCTAGCCATCTGAACTGCCTATGATTTCCATGTACCACAGTGAGCTTTCATTGGAGGATTTCCAGCACTTACCACAGGAATTATAACTATTTGTTTATATTTCTGTCTTCCCCAATAGACTGTCAGCTGATTCCCAAAGGGGGGGGGCGGGGAGGATATATCTTGTTCATCATTATATCTCCAGCATCTAACAAAGTGGTTGGCATATACTTAGTATTCAATTAATACTGAAGAATGAGTGGACATATTTGGAAAACTTCCTACTAAATGGCATGACATACAGATGATAGCTACCTGCATTGTGAGCACAGTGTAATGTATAAACTTGTCAAATTACTACGCTATACACCTGAAACTAATGTAACCCTGTGTGACAACTATAATTCAAACAAATAAATACATAAATTAAATAAAAGGCATGACATGTCTTTTTTTTTTTCTTTTTTACCAGTAAAAAATCGGTTTATTTGGAAATAGCAGAAAATTGCAATCTGGGACAGGCAAGCAATGGCACCACCACAGGTTAAGTCTGCAGAACCAGGGAGAGGAGGCTCTCTCTTTTATAGAGGAAAGGCGGGAGTTGGGAAGGCTGTTATAAACTAAAAACCCATTGGAGTAAACTGGAAGTTTGACGTATCCTGGCCTCTCATTGGCTGGCTTGTGACAGTTACTCATATATATAATGGTATAGGTCAGTACAGATAATCACTTAAGTGGTCCAGTGGCAATTTGGCAGTTTGAAGAAATAGTTTTATTCCCCTATGCCTTACAAATTTGAAATACAGAATTGATTAGGATTTTTCACAGCCATCCTGTTATGTTCTTCATAGTGTTACGTTTCACACCCACCACACTTTTTTTTATGTTCTGTTGGCTGGCATATAGTGATGTAGCGTTCAACGATGCATTAGTTGTACACCCACCACACTCTTAAAAAAAGTAGTACTTGGTGCAGCTAATCCCCGCTAACATATTTTAACATCTTTGTGTGTTGCTGTTTGCTAACAAAATTCGCACTTTTCACTGTTACTAATGTATTGTGTTTTTATCCCCTGTTCGCACAATGAACGGATGGTTCACAAGTTCTCATTAAGGCCTAAGTTTACAATTAAAGTAGTAACAGAAATACTAGAACTCACAATAATATTTTAAATATAAACAGTAAATTTCATTCTAGTACAAATCAGTGAAGGAGGTCCAGTCAACTGCCAAGGAATATACTGGACAAAATTATTCCATTTCTAAGCATGTTTCTATCATAAACATTTACCAAAGACTGACTTGAGGCAAAGAACTTGTACATCATTTCAAACTAAATTTCAAAAATTACACAGCAACATCCCTATTAAACTTCCTTAAGTTTTTTCAAAAAATGATGCTTTTCAGTATGAAATTGGTTCATTTTGTCATGAAGGGCAGAAAATAGACCAAAACTACAGAAGCAATAGTCCAAGCTGCATTCCTCATACAAAACAAATAAAGATTACTCTATTTCCAAGAAACTCAGCGTGCCAGACACCAGGTTAATGACAAATAAAATGCTCAGAGGAAAATCAGACTACACAAGTATTGACAAAATTATTAACGGCTCTGTTGGACATCGCACATCAACAGCAACACGAAAGAGTAATTCCAGTCACATTTGCACTAGTTTGTACTATGTTCCACAGTTAGGTGAAATCAGTGATGCCAGAGCAGACATATCAATTATCATATGAGTGGGACATATTCGAGGCAGAAGTGCTTAAAAACACTTGCTTCTGAATACCACCAAAACCCCAATCTATAGAAGAGGTGTTTCATCTAACTTGTCTCCAGAGAGGGAGACAAACCATAAGACACTCTTAATCTTAGGAAACAAACTGAGGGTTGCTGGAGGGGGTGGACGGATGGGGTAACATTGATGATGGACACTGTGGAGGGTATGTGTTGTGGTGAGCACTGTGTATTGTGTAAAACTGATGAATCACAGACCTGTACCCCTGAAACAAATAATACATTATATGTTAATAATAATTTTTTTAAAAGTTTTAAAAAGAAGTCCTGAAAGTATATACAAAATGTTGAAAATTAAAAAAGAAATTTTACCTTTATGCCAGATACCCACACTGCTTTATTCACTAAAACAGGTGACACCCAACAACATGCCTCCTAATCTCAATCCAGTGTTGTCGAAAACAGTTTTAACTATGAACATAATCAAATCACAGCCCCTGAGCATTTATTTTCTCAGCATGCTCTACAAAGAAATGGGCCCCAGACTGACTGAGTACTAGAACATGCAAACTTTTGAAATGAGGAATGAAACTAAAGTATTTCTGTTCCACACAGCTAACACCGGGGAGGAGCCACTCCATGATTTCAAGTGGCTGATGTCAGCAATATAGTTAGTTATCCTGATTTTCTTCATCCTTTCATTCAGGACCAAAACATGTTTATTTTGAATATTGAGAATAAGCTACAGATTCTTTGAGAAGACAAATGGCCAATTTGAGGGAGATGTCCTCATAGACTTGTAGACTAAGCCTCTAAAGAAACACTGACTCTGGGCATCTGGGTGGCTCAGTCGTTAAGCGTCTGCCTTCGGCTCAGGTCATGATCCCAAGGTCCTGGGATCAAGCCCCGCATCGGGCTCCCTGCTCAGCGGGAAGCCTGCTTCTCCCTCTCCCACTCCCCCTGCTGTGTTCCTGCTCTTGCTATCTCTCTGTGTCAAATAAATAAATAAAATCTTTAAAAAAAGAAAAAGAAAGAAAGAAACACTGACTCTGTTCTTCAGGTGAAAAAGCTTGCCATCATTTCTGGACACATGTTCCATCTGAATTATCCAACTTCCTAAAATGACAGTCATCACACATTCATTGCCACTCTTTTTTTTTTTTTTTTAATTTATTTATTTGACAGAGAGATAGCACAAGTAGGCAGAGCGGCAGGCAGAGGGAAAGGGAGAAGCAGGCTCTCCGCCGAGCAGGGAGCCCGATGCGGGGCTCGATCCCAGGACCCTGGGATCATGACCTGAGCCGAAGGCAGCTGCTTAACCGACTGAGCCACCCAGGCGCCCCGCATTCATTGCCACTCTTAACAGACTCTAATTATGAAGTATTTTCTGTCTTAGTAAAAGAAGGAGAAAGAAAAAAACAAATACTGGATATGGAACTTGTCATCTAGCTAAATAATTAGATATTTTATTTAGAAAATGCAAATAATATTTTTCACTGATGAGAAAAACATTTACTATGAATTTTTCAAGCATGGTTTTCTTTTCAGCTTAACAGACATTTATTACTTATCTGTTGGGAAGCATGGTTTTTATTATTAAAATTTTTTATCTTTTAAAAAAATTCACCTCAAATTATGGTCCATCCATGCACAAAGCATGGCCTGTAGTTGCTAAAAGTTTGAGAAACATCATGATGGCATATAAATAAATACTATGTACAATATTCTAAGTGATCCATGGGCAAATTTCCTCTCCATAAGCCTAAATGTCTGGAAAGATCCAAAGATCTTTCCAAAGATCCAAAAGATACACACGTAGTGACAAGAAAAGAGAACATGTAATGGTTGCAAATTTGTTATGATAAATCTTTTCTCAGAAATATGGTTATTTGCTATTTAATGGATCTATTAGAGAGAACTTGCTCATTGGAACTGCCTCAAATAAGGTAATAGAATTCTGCTTAAACATCATCCTGGACTACCGTAATCTCTGCCCCAGAGAAGGAAATAAAAGAGGTCCAAAAACCTCCCTCCCTTGGAAACACTCACCAGATCAGGTCCACAGAGCTCTCATGGGTCGTAGGCAAATCCCTCAGAGCCCACCCCCTTTAGGCAAATCCCTCAGAGCCCACCCCCTTAAGACAAGGAAGCCACACTAATGTGCTGGCTCCTGACCGCTCTGGCTTTTGACATAATCCTCCTTCAGCAAAGGACTGCAAACAGTGTGGATAATACCTGATTGCTGCAAGGGACCACTTAGGCAGAGCATGTGGCAAGTTTCTGTATCTTTGTGTCCTGTAACTTCCAAAAAAGTAAGCCTAGCAGAGATGGCAATCTCTCCATATCTAAAATTACCAACTCTATATAATAAGTTGAATTGTCCATTGAATTAGACTGTAATCACATATACCATGTATAAGGACCCTAACCAGCAGTTTCTCAAAGTTGTATTTGACTTTATGTAACAGATGTCCAACTACAACAGCTTAAACGAAAAAAGGTTGTTTTTCTCATATAACCTGAAGACCAGAAAAGGACTGGGCAGCTGCTCAAAAAAGTCATCAAGGCAAGGACCCAAATTTCTATTTTCCTACTCTACCATTCTTAGCACATAGCTTGTGTCCTCAGAGTTGCAAGACAGTTATTCCACCTCTAGGATGGCACTCAGATACTAGGCAGAAAGGGGAAAGGGCCAAGGCCAAGGGCAAAGGCATGCCCCCGTGTAGTGTGTCCCTTTTCAGGAAAAAATGACATTCCTGAGCTCCACTCAGTAAACTTTCACTTATTACTCGCTGGTCAAACCAGGTGACACTGGCACTCCTACCTGCAAGCGAGTCTAGAAGGTATTCTTATCTGGGCACAGTGTTGCCTTAAACAAAATCAGCGTCCTTAAAGTAAAAAATAATAAGGAATGGATTCTGAGCAGGGAACAAGCAGGGCTGCCACATGGTCAAGTGCATTTTAGGTGTTTGCTCAAATTGTACAAGTCAAAAGCCATTGACTCGAATGTCAAAGTGTCTCCTGACTTTGAAGTTCTTTCCTCCAGGAAATAGCTCTAAGTTCCTGACACTTCACTGTCAAACTTACTCTTCATGACTGACTTCTGTTACCCTGCTACCCCAAAACAACTGACCACAGCTTAGAAAACATCACTTTTGTAACAATCACAAAGAGCCTTTGAAGATTTCATTTATTTTTTTGACAGAGAGAGACACAGTGAGAGAGGGAACACAAGCAGGGGAGTGGGAGAGGGAGAAGCAGGCTTCCCGCGGAGCAAGGAGCCCAATGCGGGGCTCGATCCCAGGACCCTGGGATCATGACCTGAGCCGAAGGCAGACGCTCAATGACTGAGCCACCCAGGTGCCCCCAAAGAGCCTTTGAAAAGAAGACATGAAGAGTCACTGGCTAATCAGCATCCTCTGAAGAAATCAAGCAAATACTCTAGCATTACTGTTTGTTGATGTTTTACCTGCTGATTCCACAAGAAATGTGTTTGCGCTCTTTTTAAAAGCCAAGACGGTCTCCAGAACAAATCAGGTAAAAAGGAGGTAAGAAGGAAGAATGGGGATGCAATAGAAAAACAAAGCCATCCCCAATTCCTTGCTCATGGACAGCTGCTCCAGCCCACTAGCTGAATCACCTGTAGGTCTCCAAAGTAAATGAAACAAGTCTTCCAATTAATTAACTGTGGCATAATTATCACACAACTTGGTAATTACAATGCACCTGGTCTTGTAAGCACTGAGGGGCAGTTCTCTGACCTAGGTTGTTTAAGCCAAACACTGTCCCATCTTCTCTAGAATGTGAATGCTCGGTGACACAGAACAAGACAAGGAGAGGAAGACACAGTTTCTCCTAATCTCAAACTGAAGAGACAATTCAATGCAATTTCTCTGCTTTCACAGGGGAACACTAAACAATATGGGTCTTTAGAAATGGCAATATTGGATTTTGTCTGCCAAGAACTGTGAGACTCAGCAGAGAATTGTAGAAAAACACTTCCCTCCTGCTGGGAGGCAGCCTCTGAGAAGGCAAGAACACTCACCTAGAAGTAGCAAGACCTGGGGGCTCATTGCAGCCCAACATGCCCAAAGAAATCACTTCATTCCCCTCTCCCATCTTGATGTTTACATCTATAAAAAGACAGCACTGGACTAAGTTAAAAATATCCATGTTGTTTTTCCCTCAACAGTGGGCCAAATGGTCAAAAGCATCTAAGCATAGGGGCTGAGTGATTTTTTAAATGTGACCAAGTTGACTGGAGACGAAGATAGCTGCTGGGTAGGAGGGTCCTACCCCTGCCTCATGCCACGAACACAACTAAACGAACTATCATATCCTAAATACCCCCAGAAACTGACCTGAAGACTAACAGAACAAACTCTACAACTAAAGGGAGAGAAGAGGCCACATCAAAGAAGGTAGGAAGTAGGGAGACATGGTTTAGGGGAGAAATGAATGGCAGGTGCTGTGGAGGTGAGGGAACCCTGGTCACGGAGAAAGGTGAGACAGAGAGGAGCACATAGGGAGATGCACAAGAAGAAAGTTTCCCAAAGCCATTGGCTTGGAAAGCAAGAAGGGCTGATTTCATGGGTTCTTGCACCCAACAGGGCTTAAAGCCTGGAGTTCTTGTTTTTTGGTTTTTTTTTTTTAAGATTTTATTTATTTATTTGACAGAGAGAGAAAAAGAAAGACAGCACAAGCAGGGGGGAGTGGCAGACAGAGGGAGAGGGAGGAGCAGGCTCCCCACTGAGCAGAGAGCCCATACGGGGCTCTACCCCAGGATGCTGGGATCATGACCTGAGCCAAAGGCAAACGCTTAACCGAATGAGCCACCCAGGTGCCCCAAACCCTATAGTTTTAAAGGTCAGCAGGCTTGGATGGGATACAGCTCAGAGGGCCCTGTGCTATTCCTGGTGAGGAGGCAGGGAAACAACCCAGGGGCAGACAGCACGGAAACAGCGATCTGAAAAATGCCTGCGGCACACAGTGGAGAGATCATCTGCTCTTCCCTTGGAGATGTCCCTGAGAGGCAGTTTTCACAAAGATCTATCTCCAGAAACAAAGGAGAAGGCCAGGGCCATTTCTCTCCCCCACCCCTCAGCATAAACAAAGAGCCACCTGCTCCATCCTAGCAGCACAGTTAACACTGGCTGCCTAACTTGCATACACCAAGCCCTACCCCCTTGCACTCTGCTGGGACTGCCCTTCTCAGTCACACTTGCCTCAGTCCCAAGGCAGCGAGCCCCACCCCCAGAAGACCAGCACAAACCCCTGCCCACACCACGTCTCTCAACACCCAGAGGGTTCTGCAGGGCCTCAGTTCTGGTGGAGGTGGTGTCAGGTCTCATATCATAAGCAGACCAGAGCACACTAGTTAAAACTTGCCACTTTCAGGCCAGGGACCAAACACTACCCACAGCAAGCAAGGAGAGCCTCTGCAGATGACTGGCCTGAGGGAAGAGCAGCCAAAACACAACAGCAGAACACATGCAGCACATGCCAGAGACATCCCCTGAAGCACCAGGCCCTGGGCACTACGTGACATGTTCTTCATACAACCATTACTTTCAGGAACAGGAGATGTAACTGGCTTTTCTAACCCCCATAAGAAGACAAAGACTTAGACAAAATGTGAACACAGAGGAATTTATCCCAAATGAAGAATAAGAAAAGGATACAGCCAGATAGCTAAATGAAACAGACATAGGTAACATGCTTAATGGAGAATTTAAAGCAACAACTCCAAATAGCCAAAGCAACCTTGAAAAGCAAAGCAAAGCTGGAGGCATCACAATTCCAGACTTCAAGTTATATTACAAAGCTGAAGTGATCAACACAGTATGGTACTAGCACAAAAACAGACACATAGCAATGGAACAGAATAGAAAACCCAGAAATGATTCCACAATTATATGGTCAGTTAATCTTCGACAAAGCAGGAAAGAATATCCAAAGGGAAAAAAGTCCCTTCAATAAATGATGCTGGGGAAACTGGACAGCTACAACTGGACCACTTTCTTACACCATACACAAAAATAATTTCAAAATGGCTTAAAGACCTAAATGTGAGACCTGCAACTTAACAATCCTAGAAGAGAGCACAGGCAGTAATTTCTTTGACATCAGCTGGAGCAACTTCTTTCTAGACATGTCTCCTGAGGCAAGGGAAACAAAAGCAAAATGAACTACTAGGACTACATTAAAAAAAAAAAAAGCTTCTAAACAGCAAAGAAAACAATCAACAAAACTAGAAGACAACCTACAGAATGGGATAAGATATTTGCAAATGAAATATCTAATAAAGGGTTAATATCCATAATATATAAAGAATTTCTAAAACTCAACACTGAAAAATCAAATAATCCAATTGAAAAACATTTGGACATTTTCCAAAGACATAGATGACAACAGACACATGAAAAGATGCCCAACATCAATCATCACCAGGGAAATGCAAATCAAAACCACAATGAGGTTATCACCTCATGCCTGTCAGGATGGCTGAAATCAACAACACAAGGAACAGGTGTTAGCAAGGATGTAGAGATAGGGAACCCTCTTGCACTGTTGGTGGGAATGCAAACTGGTGCAGCCACTCTGGAAAACAGTAAAGAGGTTCCTCAAAAAGTTATAAATAGAACTACCCTACAATTCAGCAATTGCACTACTAAGTACCCAAAGAATACAAAAATACTAATACAAATGGATACATGCACCTCTATGTTTATAGCAGCATTATCTACAATAGCCAAGATATGGAAACAGCCCAACTCTCCATCAACTGATGAATGGATAAAGAGGTGATACACATAGAATGGAATATTACTCAGCCATAAAAAAAAAAATGAAATCTTGTCATTTGCAACGATGTGGATGGAGCTAGAGAGTATTATGCTAAGTGAAATAAGTCAGAGAAAGACAGATACCATATGAATTCACTCATATGTGGAATTTAAGAAACAAAACAAATAAGCAAAGGAAAAATGAGACAGAGAAACCAAGAAACAGATTCTTTTTTTATGAATCTCTTTAATCTATTTTGTGTTTAATTTAAATTCAATTAATTAACATATAGTGTATTATTAGTTTCAGACGTAGAGTTCAGTCATTCATCAGTCTTATAACACAGAGTGCTCATTACATCTTGAGCCCTCCTTAATTTCCATCACCCAGTTACCCCATCCCCCCACCCACTCCCCACCCCAGCAACCCTCAGTTTGAAGACACAGATTCTTAATTATCAAGAACAAACTGGTAATTACCAGAGGGGAGGTAGGTAGGGGGATGGGTGAAATAGATGATGGGGATTAAGGAGTGCACTTGTCATGATGAGCACTGGTTGATGTATGGAAGTGTTGAATCATTATATTGCACACCGGAAATTAATATTATAAGGTATGTTAACTAACTGGAATTTAGATAAAAACTTGAAACAAAAAATGTGACCAAGTTGAGAGAAGCCACCCATGGCACGTAAACATTAAGAGTGACAGCAGGAGTCAAGCGCGTAGTAAGTGTTTACTCATATTGACCTCCTTTTTGTCAACTACCATGCAAATGTCTGGGTTTCATCACATAATCATAATCATAGAGTTAAACTTTAGCTGCTGAAAACAAAATTATTACCTTCACCTTCAGCTTTAATGGCTAACTGACCTGGGTCTGAGCAGCAGTGTGTCATGTAACGGTGACCCTTGGGAAGGGGCTTTGTCCTTACTGGCCTACCAGATTGTGTGGGTATCCTAATTTAAATGGAAAAATAAGGCTCCAGACCTTTCCCAGGCTTACCTGCAGGGTCAGGCAGGCTGCATCTGTTCCAAGGAGAAGCAGGTCGGATCCCAGGGGAACTTAGACTGAGTCTAAACCGGTCGTTCTCCAACTTTAGTGTGCCTGTAAATCACCCGAGAAGCTTGTAAAAAATACACATTCCTAGATCCCACTCCAGAGACTCTGGTTTAGTAGGTTTGGGGCACATCATAGGAATGAGTATTTTCAAGAACCACCACAAGATGACTGTGATATAGGTAAACCAAAACCCATACTTGGAAACACCCTGGTCATTCCAAAGCAGCTGCAAGGGGTCCCCGTACTAGAAAAGGGCCAGGGTTTTCTTCATTTGGCTGAAGATAGCACAGTCAAGAATTAAATTCCAAACCAGTATGAGAAATGTGTAGGCGTTTGCTTCTAAGGAAGATCCAGATGGCCTGGGCCCGAGTGGGGCAATGCATATTCCAGACAAACAGAGAAGTGAATGGTCCACAATCTACCTCTGCTGAGATCATGATGCTGAGCAAGCAGCAGCAGTGCTGGATACTGCGTGAGAATCAATCATTCACTCAATGGGTGAGAAACAGCATGGGCAGAGGTTCTGCAGAGCCCTGCAACCCTGAGCAGGACTTAGGCAGCATCAAACACTTAATTTCAAAATTTTTAAAAATTCTCTTTTCTGCTTTTGCTTATCTAAAGCTTTTGAATTTCCTGAGGACATACCTTCCTAAAGGAAAATCTCACCCCTTCAAATCACACCACCTGTTAGTAAGCCTGGCCCAGTGATTTTCCATAGCAGAGATTTGAGGTTCTTCACCAAGAATCCTAAACCCTCTTCCAAACAAGGCTGTGGGTCATCCTTCTCTCTGAGCACTGCCATCAGTAGGTTCTCCAATCCCTTATCCTTCTTGAGGATATAGGCTTTTGAAATTCTTTGACATGCCTTCTGTTGCCAGAAGCTTGTCCACGCTGTAAGCTTCCAAGTAACTAACTATTAATGAGGCAATTAACAGTAATCAATAGTCACCTCCTCTGGATTAGTTAGGGAACTAGTAAGTAGAACTATGAACAAGACCGTTATCTTCTCTGCTCTTTATATTTTTTAAAGATTTTATTATTATTTATTTTTATTTGACAGAGAGACAGCGAGAGAGGGAACACAAGCAGGGGGAGTGGAAGAGGGAGAAGCAGGCTTCCAGCGGAGCAGGGAGCCCAACGTGGGACCCGATCCCAAGACCCTCGGATCATGACCTGAGCCGAAGGCAAATGCTTAGCGACTGAGCACCCAGGCTCCCCTTCTCTGGTCTTTAATCTCCACCCCTCATGGCACACTGCCAATGTTCTGGGCATTGCAAGGTTTAGAGTCTCTGCACCTCCAAGATGGAGACAATCCAGAGAGCAATTCCACCTCCCCCACAATCCTGCTTCACACCCAGGAAAGCTGCAATGAGCCCAGGCTATTTTCCTCATTTAAAAATTAAAGTGGTATGGGACCTTGACATGAGAATGCTAAGGTCCCAAGAAGTTGAAATTGGAAACTTCTGAATAGCTTTGAATAGATGTTGGCTCCATGAAGGCAGAGACTTCATATGATTCACTCCTACATCCCCAGTACATACAGCAGTGCTTGTCCATGGCAGGTGAACAAATAATATTAAAAAGAGCTACTCAGCATCTGCACAGACTTTCCATGGGTGGGGCCTAAGGCACATCCCCTTAATCCTTCATTTACAGTGGCATGCAGGAGCCTGCTCCCAGCTCCCACCTCAGGAGAGCTAACATACACATCCCTTCCCAACTCCACTTCACTGGTAGCTTGGCCAGGGTGGGAGTATCTATACCACGAAAACTGGCAAACACAACACGGCTTTTTTCCCAGAAAAAGCCAGTTGTTAAACACTTACCAGCATACCACTGCCCTTAAGACTTAAAAGGTCTTGGAGCTTGGGTGGCTCAGTCGGTTAAGCATCTGCCTTCAGCTCAGGTCATGATCCGGGGTCCTGGGATCGAGCCCCGCATCGGGCTCCCCACTCAGCGGGGTGTCGGTTTCTCCCTCTCCCTCTGAACTTCCCCCTTCTCGTGCTCTCACTTTCTCTCAAGTGAATAAATTTTTTAAATCTTAAAAAAAAAAAAAAAAAAAAACTTACAAGGTCTCTTTTCTGTGAATATAGAGGCAAAAAAGAATTAAGCTGTTTTGGGGGGCTCCAAGCTAGAAAACAGAGCAGTATTTGTCAACTTATTTTGTAAGAATATCAACTCACATAAGTCTCTGATACGGGGTTTTTGCGGGTCTCTACGGAGAAATTGCACTGAAACCGAAGGGACTGCTCTGTGACCACAGTCCCCATTTGCAGAAAGTTACAGTTAATGAAAGTGAACTGACCTAAGACAAAAATCTGACAACAGGAGTGAATGGAAGGCTGGGGAGAGGAATCCCAGCCCGTTGAGAGCCTGTAGAAATGCTAAGAAGAGAACTCTTTGGAGTGCAGCATTATGGAATGATACACTCTGCGACTGCAATTTACAGTTTTTATTTTCTTTTCAAACATATTCATAGCATTTACTATGTGCCAGGCATTGGTCAATTTGCTTAGCAAATATCGACTCATTATTCTAGCCATGAATACCACACATACCCGAGTATTCAATGTAACCCAGACAAAAGAAAATCTACTGACCCTCACCCTTTTGTTCGTGAAAAACCAGAAACATAAATCTGCTCATGACCCACTTAATGGCTCTGGGCTTGTTAATGGTAAGAAACCTGAATTGGAATGGAGGTCGACCAGGCCATGGATGGGCTTGACCAACCTCCTCAGGGACCCCAGACTACATTTGGCATATATGTCCCTTCAGGTTTACAGCTGTGGAGTTTACTGGAATAAGAACCCAAGGGAGAGGAAGCAGTCGGTGTTGCCATAGGCCTTCCCCTGTTTGAAGAGGAAGAAGACTAGATGAGAAAACCCTTTAAATCGGGGCGCCTGGGTGGCTCAGTCGTTAAGCGTCTGCCTTCGGCTCAGGTCATGATCCCAGGGTCCAGGGATCGAGCCCCACATTGGGCTCCCTGCTCAGCGGGAAGCCTGCTTCACCCTCTCCCACTCCCCCTGCTTGTGTTCCTTCTCTTACTGTGTCTCCCTCTGTCAAAAAATAAAATCTTTGGGGCGCCTGGGTGGCTCAGTTGGTTAAGTGACTGCCTTCGGCTCAGGTCATGATCCCGGAGTCTTGGGATCGAGTCCCACATCGGGCTCCCGGCTCGGCAGGGAGCCTGCTTCTCCCTCTGACCCTATCCCCTCTCATGCTGTTTCTCTCTCTCTCTCTCTCTCAAATGAATAAATAAATAAAATCTTTAAAAAATAAAATAAAATAAAATCTTTAAAAAAAAAAAAAAAGAAAACCCTTTAAATCTTCCCCAGCTATGTAACAATGATGATAATAATGAAAAAACGAAAGTACAAAGCTGGTTCTATTTATGTGTTCAGAAATTGCACCACTAATAAAAATTTATCTTCCAAACCCTGAACTCGCAGACGTCTGGGTGGCTCAGTCGGTTGGGCATGGAGCCCCGCATCGGGCTCCTTGCTCAGCCAGGAGCCTGCTTCTCCCTTGCCTGCTCTACCCGCTGCTCCCCCTGCTTGTGCACGCTCTCTCTCTGACAAATAAATAAATAAAATCTTAAAAAAAAAAAAAATTAGGGGCGCCTGGGTGGCTCGGTCGTTAAGTGTCTGCCTTCGGCTCAGGTCATGATCCCAGGGTCCTGGGATCGAGCCCCGCATCGGGCTTCTCGCTCAGAGGGAAGCCTGCTTCTCCCTCTCCCACTCCCCCTGCTTGTGTTCCCTCTCTCGCTGTGTCTCTCTCTGTCAAATAAATAAATAAAATCTTTAAAAAAATTAAAATTAAGGGCGCCTGGGTGGCTCAGTTGGTTAAGCGACTGCCTTCGGCTCAGGTCATGATCCTGGAGTCCCGGGATCGAGTCCCGTATCGGGCTCCCTGCTCGGCAGGGAGTCTGCTTCTCCCTCTGACCCTCCCCCCTCTCATGTGCTTGCTCTCTCTCATTCTCTCTCTCTCAAATAAATAAAAAATCTTTAAAAAAAAAATAAAATAAAATAAAATAAAAAAATTAAAATTAAAATTAAAAAAACAAACGAACACTGAACTTGGTATTGACACTACTAACTGATATGCCAGGAGCATCTCCTTATGCTATTTTTGAGCCAAAAAAGGCTATAGCACCAGAATGAGACTAAAATACAGTATTAGGTAGATGTTTAAAAAAAAAAAAAAAGAGAAAACAAGAGTCAACCTAAACCATTTAAGCTATCAAGAGAGACTGATTCTCAAGCAGCTTGAATTTTGGGATTCAAGCACATAAAACCATTATTTGGTTTTCTTTCCACACCAGAGTCTTATCTATACCCTTCAACTTTATCAGAAAGTTAATCAGAATGTCTATTGAGCACATATTATGTGCTACCAATGGGCTAATGCCACAGGAAAAAATAAAGTATAAAGCACACTCCCTGCCCTTAGAAATGAGATTTACTGGGGTACCCGGGTGGCTCAGTCAGTTAAGTGTCCAACTCTTGATTTTGGCTCAGGTCATGATCTCAGGGTTGTGAGACTGAGACCAGCATCGGCCTCCGTGCTGGGTGTGGAGCCTAATTAAGATTCTCTCTCCCTCTACCCCTCTCCTCCCTCTGGATCTTAAAAAAAGAGAGCGAGCAAGCTAAAGAGATTTACTTAGATGAAGAGAGAGAAGGCCTTCCATGTAGGAGTAACAGTGTAGAGACGGGAATTAAGGTTATGAGAAGGTCAAAGAATCCAATTTCTTACAGTAAAATATCATCTTGGGTAGGTAGGGTAGAGCCAAGAAGAAAAGTTAAAACAAATCCAATAAGCAAGGGGAAACCAGTTAGCTAAGTAAAACAATTTGATAAAGTTACGGTTAGAGAAGCTAGCAGGGTATGGGGAGGAAGGGGAGATGGTGAGTTTCTATTTAAACTTGTGAACAATGAGGCCATACTGGATTAGAGTGGGGTCTCAAATCCAATGACCAGTGTTCTTTTCAGGAGCAGACACACAGACAGAAGAGACACAGGGAAGAAGGCCCTAGGAAGACAGAGGCAGAAACCAGAGCGATGCTGCTACAAACCAAGAAACCCCAAGGATGTGGGAGCCATCACGAGGTAGAAGAGAGGCATGGACCAGGTCCCCCTCAGGGCCTCCAGAAGGAGCCAACGCTGTCGACACCTTGATTTTAGACGTCTGGCATCCTGAACTGTGAGAGAACGAATTTCTCTTATTTTAAACCACTCAGTTTGTGGTAATCCGTGACCGCAGCCCTAAGAAACTAATGCAGCCATGCTCTGTGCAGTAACTTGTGTGGAAGTGGAGAACATCAGACATGAGATTTCATTGTTCCCTGATTCATTTATTAAAATTACCATTTTATGCCTTCTTTTGAGGTGGCTCACAGCCCTCAAATTATATTCATTACACAGACAATTTGGGGTATCAAGAATATTGATCCCTCTCTGTCTCTCTTGCTTGTCTCATCAGCCAACCCTCATGTAACTGAAACACACATTAAATTCACAGAGTTGTCAATTACAAGCTTTGACACTACATTAAAACCAATAGAGATACAATGGGCCAGTTGGGCCTAACTTTCAATGAACAGTAATTTCCTGTCCATTGTTATTTAATTCAAAGAAATACTTTTTACTAACACAACACTGTCTTTTCCCTCTACCTTTCACTTTCATACATAGATTTTTTTTAAGGCAGTTTTCAAAAAAAAAAAAAGCATTACGCTAGATATTCACACATACAAATTTTGTCTCACAATAAACACAACTCAATAAACGTTTATTTTCCTTTTTTTTTTAAACAGATAGTGAAGGTGGTTGAGCACTTAATGATACGGTGTGGACAACAGATATGTTAAAGCAAAGACTAAAAACATTAAGAATATGTGCCAGGCATTCTGCTATGTGTTTTGCATATATTAGCCCATATCCTCCCACCATTAGGATATAGATAAATAAGAAAACTGAAGCTCAGTTAAATTACTTACCCTTTACTCTGCTTTTGGTTATCAAGAGTTTCAAAAGCTACTATTAAAAATGTACAAACACGAGTGCCTGGGTGGCTCAGTCGGTTAAGCGTCTAACTTCGGCTCAGGTCATGATCCCGGGATCCTGGGATGGAGTCCCACATTGGGCTCCCTGCTCAGCGAGGAGTCTGCTTCTCCTACTGCCCCCCCCTTTTAGGGGGTGGTCGCAGGCACGCATGTGCCCTCCCTCTCATAAATAAATAAAATCTATTGAGATGCCTGGGTGGCTCAGTCCGTTAGGTGTCTGCCTTTGGCTCAGGTCATGATCCCAGGATCCTGGGATTAGCCCCACATTGGAGAGCCTGCTTCTCCCTCTGTTTGTTCTCTCTCTCTCTGACAAATATATAGATAAAATCTTTTAAAAAAATAAATAAAAATATAAATAAAATCTTTTTAAAAAATGTACAAACAGGGACACCTGGGTGGCTCAGTCAGTTTAGTGTCTGACTCTTGGTTTTAGCTCAGGTCAGGCTCTCAGGGTCATGGGATCGGCCTGCATCTGGCTCAGCGGTCAGCGCTCATTAGGGAGTCTGCTTGAGATTCTCTCCCTCTCCCTTTGCCCCGCCCCCACTAGCACTTGCTCTCTAAATCTTTTAAAATATAAATTAATGAATGAATAATAAATAAAAATGTACAAACAAAACTCTAGAACACCCTTCCTAAGAAACTACCTCATGGAAAAAGAAAACTGGACAAAGATTTTTTTTTTTTTTAATTAAAAGGTATCTATCACAGCACTATTTATCATGGTTTAACCAAGAAACCCCATAATGGGTTGCGGGCTGAGGCGAGATGGCGGCCACTGAGGGGGTCGGGGAGGCTGCGCAGGGCAGCGAGTCCGGGCAGCCGGAGCCTCCACCGCCCCAGCAGCAGCAGGAAGAAGCTATGGCAGCTGAGCCCGGAGAAGGGGTGGCGTCCCCTATGGACGATGGGTTCCTGAGCCTGGACTCGCCCACCTATGTTCTGTACAGGGACAGAGCAGAATGGGCTGATGTAGACCCAGTGCCGCAGAATGATGGCCCCAATCCAGTGGTCCAGATAATTTATAGTGAAAAATTTATAGAGAAGTTTATGATTATTTCCGGGCTGTCCTGCAACGTGATGAAAGAAGTGAACGAGCTTTTAAACTAACCAGAGATGCTATTGAGTTAAATGCAGCCAATTATACAGTGTGGCATTTTCAGAGAGTTCTCTTAAAGTCACTTAAAAAGGATCTACATGAGGAAATGAACTACATCACTGCAATAATTAAGGAACAGCCCCAAAACTATCAACTTTGGCATCATAGGCGAGTTATTAGTGGAATGGCTAAAAGATCCATCTCAGGAGCTTGAGTTTATTGCTGATATTCTTAATCAGGATGCAAAGAATTATCATGCCTGGCAACATCAGGAATTTAAACTTTGGGATAATGAGCTGCAGTATGTAGACCAACTTCTTTTTTTTTTTTTTTTTTAAAGATTTTCTTTATTTATTTGAGAGAGAGAGTGAGAGAGAGAGCACAAGATGGGGGAGCGGGAGAGGGAGAAGCAGACTCCCTGCTGAGCAGGGAGCCCGATGTGGGACTCGATCCCGGGACTCCAGGATCATGACCTGAGCCGAAGGCAGTCGCTTAACCAACTGAGCCACCCAGGCGCCCTGTAGACCAACTTCTTAAAGAGGATGTGAGAAATAACTCTGTCTGGAACCAAAGGTACTTCGTAATTTCTAACACCACTGGCTACAATGATCGTGCTATACTGGAGAGAGAAGTCCAGTACACTCTAGAAATGATCAAACTAGTACCACATAATGAAAGTGCACTATTTGAGGGGCGCCTGGGTGGCTCAGTCGTTAAGCGTCTGCCTCCGGCTCAGGTCATGGTCCCAGGGTCCTGGGATCGAGCCCCGCATCGGGCTCCCTGCTCAGCAGAAAGCCTGCTTCTCCCTCTCCCACTCCCCCTGCTTGTGTTCCCTCTCTCACTTTGTCTCTCTCTGTCAAATAAATAAAATCTTTAAAAAAAAAAAAAAAAAAAAGAAAGTGCACTATTTGAAAGGGATTTTACAGGATCGTGGTCTTTCCGAATATCCAAATCCGTTAAATCAGTTACTTGATTTACAACCGAGTCACAGTTCCCCCTACCTAATTGCCTTTCTCGTGGATATCTATGAAGACATGCTAGAAAACCAATGTGACAACAAGGACATTTTTAATAAAGCATTAGAGTTGTGTGAAATTCTAGCTAAAGAAAAGGACACTATAAGAAAGGAATATTGGAGATATATTGGAAGATCCCTTCAAAGCAAACACAGCACAGAGAGTGACCCACCAACACATGTACAGCAATAACACCATCTGGAAGAACTCGATGGAATGCTTTTATTTTTTTTAAGAGACTCTAATGCGGGAGTTTAAAACTAAAGCGGTCATTCCCTTTGCCTGTGGTGTAAAACGTGCATTGCACAGGTACTGCTTTTTAACAAGAACTAAGTGTGATGCTTCTTGGGTGCGCTGCTATTCAGACTAGTTATTTGATTCTTTTAAAGCAAAGTAATTTGGGGGGAGGGCGAAGAAACAACAAGTCCCATGAAGGAACTTTTGTAGCCTTATCAACATTTACTCTAATCCCTTAGCATCAGCTCCTCCCTAAAGGGAATATGCGTCAGAATTTGCAACATTAATGAACGCTGGTTACTTGTGCGTAATGGGTATAAGGTAACTTAAATTTGGGTCCAGGAAGCAGGGAATGCAGTGTTACATTAGGGCTGCTCGGCCACACTCACAGTATCCTGCAATTACTGTAACCAACTAATGCCAAAAGAATGGTTTTGTAATAAAATTATAGATGTATCCCAAAAAAAAACACCATAATGTCTAAAAATGTTAAGAATGATTAAATGACTGAATAATCAAATACTATATAAATATATGAAATGATGCTTTCGAAGAATATTTAATTATATAAGAAAATGCTCATGTTATATGAATATTCATTCTTAACTTTCTATGCTTTCAAAAAAATTCTTTACTATTTTACAGTGAGGAAAAAATATTTTAAAAATAATTAATTAAAAAAATTAAAAATAATAAAAGCTGGGGGCGCCTGGGTGGTTAAGTGTCTGCCTTCAGCTCAGGTCATGATCACACGGTTCCTGGATCAAGCCTCACCTCAGGTTCCCTGCTCAGTGAGGGTTCTGCTTCTCCCTCTCCCTCTGCCTTTTCCCCCTTGCTCATGCTCTTTCTCTCTCTCTTTCTGTCAAATAAATAAATAAAATCTTTGAGGGACACCCCGGATGGTCCAGTCAATTAAGCTTCTGCCTTTGGCTCAGGTCATGATCCCAGGGTCCTGGGATGGAGTCCTGCATCAGGCTCCCTGCTCGGCGGGAAGCCTGCTTCTCCCTCTGCGGCTCCCTCTGCTTGTGTTCCCTCTCTCTCTCTCTGGCAAATAAATAAATAAACAAACAATAAAATCTTTGAAAAAAAATAATAATAAAAGCGGGCCCAAGGACAAAATGCTAGCAAGTGGCTGAACTAGGACTTAAACTCACAACTCTCTGACTCTAGAGCCCTGTGGCCCACTACCCAATACTGATCTTACCGGAAGTCCTATTTTTATCCCAGGAACATTATTCTCAAAAGAGAAACAGGTTTGGCATAGCCAAGTACTATTTCACAAAATAGACTATTATGACTATGAGCTTTCATAATTGAAAATATTGCCTCTAGCTCTGGCTGTGGGTTCTTGGTTTTGTGGTATAACCCACCAGACACACAGTTTGGTTTGAACAAATGTATTATGCTGAAAGGCAACATAAACTGAGAGAGTCATTACCCAGAAACAGGCTGGCCAGGAAATCAGTGACAAGAATGGAGACCAGAGCTCCCACTCAGGCATTTCAGCTAGAAAGGAATTCATCAACAGTTCCACATCCCTGGGGAAAAGGAAATTATACCAGCACATGCTATATCCTTAATGAAGCTGACAATTCTTATTCTCTTTTGCATGCCTTTCTCTATAGTCACAGAAATCTAGGACACAGTGATCCAGCAGGCATAAAACCACACCATAAAGAACAATTCCTTAAGAAAAGCAAAGGTTATTTGCTTCATTTAATTTTAAATATTTCACATATATTTGCTCTACACACATTTACAGAATACCTATTATGTACAAAGGATTAAGGCTTATCTCTGAAACACACACATTAAGATCATTTTGCAAATAAGGTTTCAAATCTATTAGCACTTCAATCTCCACCTTTCACCATCCCTTCTCGTATCTGCAAGTGTCATAGCAACGACACATCTGGTGGCAAATTGCATTTGTTGCCTGAGAGATCATGACCACAGCTATGGGAAATATTTTAAAATTTTATTAAAAATTTCGGACTTATTTCAAGTCCTGAGCGTCTAGTTTGACTCACCAGCTAATAATCCATCAAATCCTCAGTATTTGCATCTTGTCAGGCAGCTCTCCATCTCTATTCCCTGTTACTGTGAAGTAACCCCAATTAGTTTATAGTGATTTGCAGAAGGCCACTCTCTAAGCCAACATGTAACCCTCTCTTGTCACTCTGCTCCAAGGTCAGGACAATGCAAGATGTCAAAGTTCTGAATTGTCATCTGAAAACCTTACCATTCACACCGTCTCTGCAGATCACATTAGTGAAATATTCTCATCAGATAAAACTTATCATCTTTATTTTACTGCTTCATTCCCATGAAACTTTGTCAATGAATATTGTATAGGTCAGCTAGACTAATTCACACAATGATAAACTAATTAAAAATATTGTTCCCTCTTCATTTACAGAGTGATGATTAAGTTTTCCCTTTTTTAAAAATAAGATTTATCCCCACACAAGCATTTGATTATCAAATCTCATTAATAGTGCTCTCAAGGACAATTATCTATCATTATGGATGTATTGCTTTACCCTTTTTAATTAGGATGATAATGTCCAGTGTAAATAAAGCCTTCTTTGCTAATTTCAAAAAAAAAAAATAATAAGATTTATGGGTGGCTCAGTCAGTTAAGCTTCCGACTCTTGATCTCAGCTCAGTCTTATCTCAGTGTTGTGGGTTAGCACCCCACGCTGGGCTCCATGCTGGGTGAGGAGCCTACTTAAAAATAAGTAAATAGGTGTCTGGGTGGCTCAGTTGGTCAAGCGACTGCCTTCAGCTCGGGTCATGATCCTGGGGTCCCTGGAATCAAGTCCCACATCGGGCTCCTTGCTCAGTGGGGAGCCTGCTTCTCCCTCTCCCTCTCCCTCTGCCTCTGCCTGTCGCTCCCCCGCTTGTGCTGTCAAATCAATAAACAAAATCTTTTTAAAAATAAAAATAAAGAAATAAGATTTTACCAAGTGACTTTGTATCCTTAAAATCCTTCAGTGCAACTGACCATCATCATGTCAAAATGACATCTCCTTCCAGTAATTCTACAGTTACAGCTGCAGCTTAGAGGGAAAGCACCAGTACCCCTCATTTCAATTATTCTTGAATCATACAAGTAATAAATATAGAGATATTAAGTTTCTTTTTTTTTAAGATTTTATTTATTTATTTGACAGAGACACAGCGAGAGAGGGAACACAAGCAGGGGGAGTGGGAGAGGGAGAAGCAGGCTTCCCTCTGAGCAAGAAGCCCGATGCGGGGCTCGATCCCAGGACCCTGGGATCATGACCTGAGCCGAAGGCGGACGCCCAACGACTGAGCCACCCAGGCGCCCCTGAGATACTAAGTTTCTGAGTGTGAAAGGAATTGAGAGAAATTAGCCAGGTTAATAAGGCAGGGAAGAGTTTTTATGGACAAAGGAATAATAAAAGCTAAGGCAAGGAGACTGGAAACAGAATGCACCCTGGGAACCACACGTAGGTTGGAATTCCTGGAGTGTAAGATGAGTGAGCTGGAGAGGGAAACAGGAGCCAGGTTGCAGAATGTCACTGGAAGGAGCCAGAAGGAAAGGGGAGCTAGGAAAGGGATAGAAAGAGGAGAGTGACATGATCAGAGTTGTTGATTGAGGAGTAATCAGCGGAGGATAGAATGGAAGAATGAAATTTAAGACTATTCTCCCAAGAAGCCTGTGAACCGAAGGAGGAAGAAAGGCAATACAGGGCAAGAAATGCAAAAGGAGGCGGCCAAGGAGCCATTGGGAGCAAGAGACACTGAAGATAAAGGAATGAGGAAGGTAACTTAGAGGATACAGATGCTGATGAGACCTCCACCAGAGACCTCCTTCCTGCTCTAGAGGAGCACTAAAATCTAGAACTCTTATCTAGAACACCAAGTCTTCTAGTCAAAGTGAACAGCCTGAGGACCAATAGCATCTAGTAGTTTGTTAAAAATGCAGAACCTGGGGGGCACCTGCGTGGCTCAGTCATTAAGCGTCTGCCTTCGGCTCAGGTCACGATCCCAGGGTCCTGGGATCGAGCCCCGCATGGGGCTCCCTGCTCAGCGGGAAGCCTGCTTCTCCCTCTCCCACTCCCCGTGCTTGTGTTCCCTCTCTCGCTGTGTCTCTCTCTGTCAAATAAATAAATAAAATCTTAAAAAAAAAAAAATGCAGAACCTGGGATGCCTGGGTGGCTTAGTCAGTTAAGTGGCTGCCTTCGGCTCAGGTCATCCCAGGGTCCTGGGATCAAGTCCCACATCGGGCTCCGTTCTCAGCAAGGAGCCTGCTTCTCCCTCTGCCTGCCGCTACCCCTGCTTGTGCGCTCTCTCTCACAAATAAATAAAATCTTAAAAAAAAGAAAAAAGAAATGCAGAATCTTAGGCCCCATCCCTGACCTCCTGAATCAGAACCTGCATTGTAATAAGAACCCCATCAGATTCACTTATACACTGAAGTGTGAGAAGCACTATTCTGGACCAACTCTGGAGAACTTTAAGGAATTATGTAGAATAGGAAAGGAACCAGAACTAGAGACACAGAAAAGAGGAAGAAGAAAAATACAGCAAAATTCATATTGGTCAACCTGACACTAGAATTAATTATGACAGGAAGGCCAGAGGTAATCACTAGGAGCCAGCACAGATGAACTAAGAATAAATCATGTCAGATTCTCCTTATTTTCTTATATCAGTAAGCCTAGGAGATGTAGTAGACATAGTATATCTGACTTTCAGTAAAATATCCGATAAGATGTCTCCAAATGTTTTCGGAAACAAGATAAAGAAACAATGACCTGGGTGAGAGTTCTAGTTAATAATTTAACAATTATTCCAAAAGGGTTTTGACTAGTAAATTAACCTCAATTACCAGATCACTAGTAACAAGATCTCCAACCTTCTTCTCTTCCTGTACTACTCAATACTCTTTTTGAGAATTTAGATGGAAATACAAAAGATACATAGTTAATATCACAGAAAGCAGTAATGTTACATGGCATAATCAGGATCCTTCCCCCCCAAAAAAATTAACAGATTGATACAAAGAACTAAAACATTTTAGTTAAATTTAGATGAATTAAAATGATAAAATTAAAGTACTAATCTGTACTCCTAAATTGAATCAAACAAGGATGATGAAAAAGAATCATAACAGCAGTACATGAAATAAAAGCTTGGGAGTTTTAATAGACGCTAAATTCAATATGAGTCAATATACTGATGTTAACACGATGAGGTCAACAGGGTAATCTGTGAGTTCAGCTCAACCTCTGTCCCTAACTCCCCGACAACACAAGACTCATGTCAAGATTAAAAAGGGGCAGCAGAGATTTAAACTACATTTTGCATTCTATAACTTGAGATAGTACATGATGATCCCATAGTCAAAATTAAAGATGTCTGATATTAACAATAAGAAGGCCTAATAAGCACACCAAATTGGTTTGGAATGTACTTTTACAGCTGCCCACCTGCTCCCTTGTTGTTCATATTCTAACAAGAGATTTGCGTGCTAAAGCAATCACAATTCTCCCCAAAGCCAACTAGCCCTTAACTGGTCTTTCTGATCACTCACTTGCCCTCTCTGTTCTCCTTTGTGCCAAGCTAAAAATGACACTTAACTATACTATGTGTGTTCCCTATCTACACTGCTTATGGCTCTTTAGATAAAGACTTAGTTTCCTAGTTTGGGACTGTTGCTGCATATATACTGGGTATTTGGAGGACACACTTAGGCTTAAACCATCTCAGGGACACTGGTTAAGTCCAGACTGGTGGCAGATGGGTGGAATTTCAAGGCCTTAATTACTGAGGTATCAGGAAGTCCTAGAAGAAGGTGGAGCACAGCACGACCAAAAAGGCTGAAGGCAAAAGGAGCCCAAGAAACTAGGGGTGATATATGACGAGTCCCTGTGAGATGGTGCATATTGTCTAAATTTTTAATTTTAATCTCAATGAAAATTTTGAAAAAATGTTTTAAATTCTGCATAGAGGGGCGCCTGGGTGGCTCAGTCATTAGGCGTCTGCCTTCAGCTCAGGTCATGATCCCAGGGTCCTGGGATAGACCCTGCATCGGGCTCCTTGCTCAGCGGGGAGCCTGCTTCTCCCTCTGCCTCTGCCTGCCTCTCCCCCTGCTTGTGCTCTGTCAAATAAATAAAATCTTTTTAAAAAATAGTAATTTAGTTATTACCTATAGGATATATATTGAGATGGAGACAGTGGGCAGGGGAAGAATCAGGAAGTCAGATTTCTCAATTCATAAAACTTTGAGGTAAGTTTCTTTAAGTCAGATTTGAGAAGAGCTTTGGTCTATTCATAATTATTTTTTTCCATATTACCTTCAGACCTTAAGCAACACTACCTATTAAAAGATGGGTAGAAATGGTACCAATAACCCCCAAATTAAATTCCTACTTCCACCCCATCCCAACAACTCTCTTTGCAAGAATAGTCTGAAGGTAATGCTATTACTCCACTAAGAGAAGGGGGGGAAATCTAATGACCCCAAGCACTTACCTTAAAAAACTAGTCTTCTCCCTTCCATCCTCCTGATATCTACCCTCACTGCTTGACTCCCAGGGCTATAACCTGGGAGTGTACATGATGACCACCTGTCACCTCCACAGACTAAGAAGTCGGCCAGGCCATCCCTTAGATCAGTGTGAAAGTGTGAAGCATCTGCATCAAAATCACAGTAAGTGTTCGTTAAAAATATAGACTCTGGGGCGCGTGGGTGGCTCAGTCGGTTAAGTGCCTGCCTTCGGCTCAGGTCATGATGCAGACCGAGCCCTGTGCTGGGCTCCCTGCTCGGTGGGAAGCCTGCTTCTCCCTCTCCCACTCCCCCTGCTTGTATTCCCTCTCTCGCTGTGTCTCTATCAAAATAAATAAAATCTTAAATATATATATATATATATATATATATATATATATATATATATATATATGACTCCAAGACTCCATGTCAAACCCACCAAAAGGAAACTTCTGATGATCGAACTCATCAGGGATCTGCATTTGTAACAAGTGATTTTTATGCACACTAGGTTTAAGAATCTCTGCCTGCCAGGGCACCTGGTGGCTCAGTCAGTTAAGCATCTGACTCTTGATTTCAGCTCAGGTCATGATTTCTGGGTCCTGAGACTGAGCACCACGCTGGACTCTGCACATCTGCTTCTCCCTCTCCCTCTCATCTGGCACTCTCGCATGCATTCTCTCTTTCAAATAAATAAATAAAATCTTAAAAAAAAAAAGAATCTCTGCCTCACAGTAACAATCACAAAGAGGCAAAGTGATTTACCAACAGTAAACCCACCACTCAACAGCAGGGCCAGGCTAGAATCCACCCTTCCTAAGCACCTGGTGTGATCCTCACCAGCTAGAGCCCACTGACTTGTTACTAACAAGAAAAAATGTGGTGCTCTTTAAAGAATCTGTAAAGTCCCATGTACTCTTTTTTTTTTTTAAGTCCCATGTAATCTTAACAATAACAGTATCCCTGAGAGAAACAGGCAGTTAACTCTGTAGTCCCTAATCCAGACCTTCACATAGGCTTCATTTTAAGGCTTCTGGTAATTTGTAGACTCATTGCTGCTAAAGATTTGCAGCCTTGGGAGAAGGCCACAGAAACAACAGAACAAATACAAAAGGTGCTATTCTCATCAATCAATGAGAAGGTCTGAAAACCAAAATTTGATTATTTTGTCTCAGCTTGAGCCTTGCTTGAACTCTGTGTTCCTGGAAATTAAATTCACACTTAGGTAGACTTCAGAGAGTTATTCTTTCCTTTCCATTTAGCAGCCGTTGGAAGTGTTTCTTGTCCTAAGAAACTGCACAGGAAGCCCCAACAAAATGTAGCTGTTAATTAAAGGTGCAAATGAGCACACACAGGGATGCCCAGGGAACCAGGTAGTAAATATCTCATACCCCCTAACACAACGCAGAGGTATCCTCAAACATTCTTGCTCAGAAAACAAAAAATCACTCTTAATACAAGGCACTCCTTCAATTACTTTATTCGGAACAAGTAATAAATTACTTTATTTGGAATTTTGTTTGGAGAAGGCACAATGATATGAAATTACCTCAATCAATGTTACTTTGGGCTTCTATAAAGGTCATCTGATAGAGTAAGTGAAAAAGAAGGCAACAGTATCATTCTTCATTCCTGCCCTAAAGAAACCAGAATGGTTACTTGTGGCTTCGGTGAAATTTCAGCAGTACCTGGGTGGCTCAGTCGGTTAAGTGCCTGCCTTCAGCTCAGGTCATGATCCCAGCGTCCTGGGATCAAGGCCTGCATTGGGCTCCTTGCTCAGTGGAAGCCTGCCTCTCACTCTGACTTCCACTCTCCCTGCTTGTGTGTGCTCTCCCTGTCTGACAAAATCTTTAAAAAACAAACAAGCACAATGTCTTGTTCACAGGGCTTAGAAGTAATGGTGAGGGACCCTGAAAAACTGGATGAGGTAGCTCCAAAATGTTTCCAACAAAAACAGTTGCAGAGGTCAAAGAGGTATGTGGAAAATTTGAACAAAACTGCTTCATAAATTTTAAGTAGGAAAAAAGTATTTTTCAAAAAAAAAAAAAAAAAAAAAGTATTTTTCAATGAACATACTATTTAGGCATTGGAATTGGAAAATTTTACCAAGGCATCAAGATACAATAAATACCAAAGTGTCAGATCAAGATGCATATTTTTCGGGTACCTTGGTGGCTCAGGCAGTGAAGCACCTGTCTACAGCTTAAGTTGTGATCCCAGGGTTCTGGGATCGAGTCCCACACATTGGGCTCCCTGCTCCATGCGGAGCCTGCTTCTCCCTCTGCCTCTCTCTGCTTCTCATGAATAAGTATTTTTTTAAAATGTGTATTTTTCAAAGTTATGGTTAAATACTTAGAACACCTGAACCCCTACTCACCTGGAGGGGACACAGGAAGACAGAGAGCTGTGTGTGGGCAACAAGTCCTACCCACCCAGAAGAGAAAGGAGGGGGTGCCCATCTCTCCCCAAGCCCAGTAAGGGGATTTCAACAAGTACGGAAGGGAGTTTCAACAAGCCCATGCAGACAGCTTGATGAGGGCCGCAATTGGGGAGAGCCGGTTGAGGATCAATTGGGGTTTACAGTGAAGTAAACTGGATCCCCTTTGAGAAACAAAGGGCCAGAGATGGGCTGATGAGCTGCTCAAAGAGGCTACAGGGAGAAGCCTGCACTCCCAGAATTCATCAGGGCCAAGGATGTGTGTGTTCCCTTGTACTACGTATGGTCCAACGAGTGAGAGCAATGGCATGGGGTCACGTTGAGACTTGTCCAAGAGGGTCACCTTCAGGGGCAAAAGAGCCCTCAACAGAGAGAAGCTAGAGGTCCAGCAGCATTCAAAGGACTGAGGACAGAGTATGCTACCAACCAAGAAAATGGGAGGGCATCACCACCATCAAGGGACAGGTGACAGTCCAGAGAGTATGAAGCCACTTACACCAGGATCAGTCTTTATGGCCTTTTCTGTCCCTCCATCCCTGCACCACAAAACCTCACCTCAGCACCAATCCTGGAGGGCCAAGGTTGGCCAGAAGCTCAAGATGTGGAAGGAAGCCAACCATACTCTCTTCCCCAACTTCAAGCTTCTCCTAAGCAATGGACCTAGACTGGGGATTGTGGGGAGGGGAGAATTTTTCATTTTCTATCAAGTTTAGAGCTTTGCCTCTTTCATCAGACTGCACATCTTATGTCCTAAACTGGAAGTGTTTTGTGACTTAAGAATAATCAGAAATGTCATGGAGTTGCCCATACTTTGATTGAAGAAGGTCACACAAAGAGAATTAAAATAAAAAGGAACAAACCATGGATACAGGGATGAAATCTCCAGGGAAGTATATTGGATGAAAAAGAAAAAAAAAAAAAAAAAACAATCCCCAGAGTTACATACTGTATTATTTTTGCATTTATGTAAAGCTCTTGAAATGACAAAATTATAGAAATGGAGATCAGATTAGTGGTTGCCAAGAGTTAAGAAGAGGGTAGGAGCTGGAGGAAAGTGGATGTGGTTATGAAAAAGTAACAGGAAGATTCTTGCAGGGGCGCCTGGGTGGCTCAGTTGGTTAAGCATCTGCCTTCGGGCTCAGGTCATGATCCCAGGGTCTTGGGATGGAGTCCCGCATCGGGCTCCTTGCTCAGCAGGGAGTCTGCCTCTCCCTCTCCCTCTGCCCCTCCCCCCTGCTCGTGCTTTCTCTAATAAATAAAATCTTAAAAAAAAAAAAATCATCCTTACAGGGACGTGTCTTGGTTATATCAATATCCTGGTTAGGATACTGTACCCACCATACACACATACCTCCCTCCTGTACTACTGGGGGAAATTGGGTAAAGGGTATGCAACATTGCCTGTGTTATCTTCTAAAACTACACATGGATCTACAATTATCCAAAATAAAAAGTTAAATTTTTAAAAAGGTGCAGAGGGGCGCCTGAGTCGGTTGAGTGTCTGAGTCTTGGTTTCAGCTCAGGTCACAATCTCAGGGTCGTGGGATCAAGCCCCAGGTCAGGCTCCACACTGAGTGTGGAGTCTGCCTCAGATTCTCTTTCCCTCTGCTCCTCCCCTGTACGTGTGTACTCGCTCTCTCGCTCTCAAATGAACAAAATCTTTAAATGAATAAATAAAAATAAAAAGGTGCTGGAAGCTATGTATACACAGTGGATGGCACAAGTGATGACCAGCCTGTATTGCACTGACTCACACTCTGTCAGCTGAAGATGCTCTTTTGTCAAACTCACTGCACACAGTTGTGCAAAAATCAGGGTTTTCAACCTATTTGTTCGTTGCCTTTGTGTCGTAGTTTACAGGGTTGCCATAAGAAAGTACCACAAACAGGACGGCTTAAAACAGAAATTTAAGGGCGCCTGGGTGGCTCAGTTGGTTAAGCGACTGCCTTCGGCTCAGGTCATGATCCTGGAGTCCCTGGATCGAGTCCCGCATCGGGCTCACTGCTTGGCAGGGAGTCTGCTTCGTCCTCTGACCCTATCCCCTCTCATGTGTTCTCTCTCTCTCTCATTCTCTCTCTCAAATAAATAAATAAAATCTTTAAAAAAAAAAAAAAACAGAAATTTAATGTCTCGCAGTTATGAAAGCTAGAATTCTGAAATGAAGGTGCTGGCAGGGCCAAGAGTGCTTCCTCTGACACGCGTAGGGGAATCTTCCTTGCCTCTTCCCCCACTTCTAGTGGCCCTTCAGCGTCCCTTAGCTTTGCAGCCTTGTAATCCCAATCTCTGTCTTCATCACACAGTGTTCCCCTTACAAGGACCCACCCTACTCCAGTATGACCTCATCTTAAGTAATTACATCTACAACCACCCCTTCTCCAAATATGGTCACATTCTGAGGTACTAGAGGATTAAGACGTTTACACTTTTACGTATCTTCTTTCCTTTTTTTTTTTTTTAAATGGGGAGAGGCACACAATTGAACCCCTAACACCTGGCTAGAGTGAAAATATTCTGTTTGTTGTTTCCAGACTTATTCAACATTCCCATTCCCACCACTGAGCTCCCCAGACAGATAGGAGGAAGGCGAATTTCCTAACAGTTGGTAGAACTCACGGGCACCACTCTGACCTCACACACTGAAGAGCCATCTGTCTCCGTATAAGCACGCAGAATAGTGCCTCTCAGCCACTTCCCAGAGGCAGGGTCATGCCTCCAGCGGCTTCAAGCGATCCTTTTGACTTTGTCTAGAATCCAAAAGCTTTTAAAAGCTAGAGTGAGGGGCGCCTGGGTGGCTCAGTCGTTAAGCGTCTGCCTTCGGCTCAGGTCATGATCCCAGGGTCCTGGGATCGAGCCCCGCATCGGGCCCCCTGCTCAGCGGGAAGCCTGCTTCTCCCTCTCCCACTCCCCCTGCTTGTGTTCCCTCTCTCGCTGTGTCTCTCTCTGTCAAATAAACAAATAAAATCTTTTAAAAAATAAATAAATAATAAAAGCTAGAGTGACATCCCCACACACATAACGCTGCCTGGTTCAAAATGTTGCCTGTCTTATTTCATAGACTCACTCTTAAATCAGGCTGTAACACCTGTCCCTGCAGATTTTCTGTCAAGAGACCTGCTGTCCCTCCAAATACCTGGCTTTTCTGAGCACCCTCCAGGCCCCTGGATATGACTATGTGTATCTGAGTCCTAGCTGTGGACGAAATTCATGCTCCTTTCCAGAAAGCTCCTAAGCTTCATGCAAGTCAAGATAGTGCCTATTTAATTATTTGTTCCGTTTAATTGTCCCTAAGCATTTCATTCAATTAACTAATCAATATTTACTGAGCACCAACTACACGCCAAGCATTGTTCCAGATGCTGGGGACACCGCAGTGAATGAAACAGTCTCTGTCCTCATGGCTCTGCATCCTAATGGAGGGATAGGACACCAAACAAACAAGAAAATCCCTGGGGTTATAACTACCACAGAAAAATAAGCAGGATGGTGTGATAAAAGTGGAGGGGAGACTACTTTAGGGAAGCTGTCTTGGAGGTGACATTTGGGTTGCAGTTTGAAGTATGAACACAAACCAGCCCCAGAAAACACCTAGGGAAGAACACTCTGCATCAGAAAGAACAAAGACAATGGCCTTCAGGGGTGTGGGTTATCTCTGCTCTGCTCCTCTCCGCCTTTTGGCACTTGTTCCGTGCCTTCCGTCTTTTTATTATCTATTGAGTTCAACACGGCCCATGTGAGTCTGGCCCAGATTCTTCCTTGCACTTGGATGCCTGGACCTTGTGTTAGGGAAGCTCCCACACTCCACTCCACACCCTGGGCTTGGGTCAGCTGCGGACACGCATTTCACCCCCACAGGACTCTGCTTCCACAGTCTGAGAGCCGGACACTGGCCACGGTGAATGTGAAGCAGAAAACACAGAACAGTTCATCCCCTCAACCATGTATCTGCCAGATGTCCAGGACTTGGCCCACACCCTGCAAGCGACCGGTGAGGGTTGTTTCCCAGGACTCGCCCACAGCCTTGCCCACTGACCCCCCCAGAAACCCTTACAAACACCTCAGCAAAGTGGAAGCCAATTTATGACCCAACGACATGAGCTCATCATCTCCTGAGCAGCTACATCTAACTTTGCCAACATCTCCCCTTCTAACACAGCTACGGTTTTTCTGGCTACTAAGTTTTTGTATCAATTAACAACCAATTGTGCAAGTAACCATTGATTTCTTTTTTAAAAAAGATGTTTCCCTGAGAGAGAAAAAAATTGGAGGCTAAATGCTGATGTGGATAGTTGCCAGAGTACTTCCTGGTCCAGTAAAATCTCTGGGCTTCTGCCTCTGCACACGCATGGGCCTCCGACACCCCATGGCTTTCAGCCTCCTTTCCACTCCCGGGCCTGAATACAGCCTTCCATTGTGGACCTCTTGCACTACCAGACTTAGGGTCCTGCTCCTGCTCAATTCCGGGGGCTCTGAGTTTCAGTCACTCCTCTTTCCTGGGCATCAGACTTCCATTGCATCAGGTCCTGCCTGGCTGCAAGGCTGCTAATGAGCAAGTCACTATCCCTCTGAATTTTTGTTTACCCAAATGATGGATATGCATGGTGAGAAAAATACTATCTACACACACACACACACACACACACACACACACACACACACACACATCAGGATATTTTTGTTGTGTGACAGGAACCTAAGTCATACAAGTTTAAGCGGAAAAGAGACTTTGTGTTTTTTCTTTTGTTGTAATTGGAAAATACAGGCTCAGCACTTCCAGGGACTTACACAATAACATCAGGATGGTTTCTCTCTCTTGCTCTCCTCCTCCTCCTCCTCCCCCTCTCTTCTCTCACCCTCACTCCCTCCTGAGAAGACAGTTCCTGGCTTCCTTTATCCCTGCTTAAGCAGCCCGTTTGGAAAAGGCAGGCTTTTCTACCAGCATCTCTATGTCAAGTACTTTGACCAAGTTTGGATCCCACAACATCCCTGAACTAATTACTGAGGACAGGGAAATAGGATCCTGGGACCAGCAAGGCCTGGATCATGTGCCCACCACTCTCTCCCAGGGTGGAAGTGGGGCTCTGTCGAGCACTGTGAGGGAAAGTCACATAAGGAACCACATGAAGTATAAGGCAGCAGATACTAGTTTGATTCACTAAACAGTCATTCCATAATCTTTCAACCAGCTGCTACCCTCTGCTATAAAGGCTGGAAAGCTAAAAATACTTTTCAGACAGCCCTGCAGTTGTGGTGCAGGCTTATGATCTATATTCTGTCCAGAAGATGTTCCCAAGAAAACTTAGACATGATTTATGTGAGGTGGTGGCTAGGTACAGTCATCGGATTCTTGTAAATACAAAAAAAAAAAAAAAAGACATGTCCTTTGGTTCTAGATCTGGGCCACCTGTGCCCTAGGGTTCTAGAGTCTAATTCCTCACATCACTGGTAGTGTATGACAGACAACAGCTTCACGATTTCAGCTAGAACCAGGGGTATGACTGTGCATATTTCTTGAGTGTCCCTGGTTCCCAGACTCTCCGATAAATTCTGAAAGTAATCCAATACCCTGTAATAAATGTCCTTCTTCATAAACTGGCTACTTCGGTACAGAAGTAAAACACCTGACCCTGCTGCATTATGCAAAAATGTGCCCGTTACGTCACACCATGAGAAAGCAACACTTGCTCCCTGAGCCCCATTCCCTCCCCAAAAATAAAAACACTGAAAGACTCAGGCTCTGGGCACCAGGGTGGCTCATGACTTTCAGCTCGGGTCATGATCCCAGGGTCCTGGGATTGAGTCCCCATCAGGCTCCTTGCTGAGCAGGGAGTCTGCCTTTCCCTCTGTTCATGCTCTCTCATGCTCTCTCTCTCAAATGAATAAATAAAAAAAAATCTTTAAAAAAAGAAAAAAGACTCAGGCTCCACTGTCTAGTTCTGGTCCACAAAATAAATGAAATCTTGAGACTTTCCTGTGACTCCTAATAAAAACAACTTTACCGATTTGCAACTTTATTGGCTTTTGCAATGCTGGTATCTGAAGGCATGACACAATCTTTGAGGTTGTAACACTCATGAGACAACTGCTTTTTTTCCCCCACAACGAACATGGTTAACTGTAAATACGGTAATCTTGTGGTTGCCTTCAAGTATCTGTTGTACATTTTTTTAAAATATTTTTTTATTTTTTTATTTGAGAGAGAGCAAGCACGAGAGAGAGGGGGGAGGGTCAGAGGGAGAAGCAGACTCCCTGAGCAGGGAGCCCCATGTAAGACTTGATCCCAGGATTCCAGGATCATGACCTGAGCTGAAGGCAGACATGTGACAGAGCCACCCAGGCGCCCTCTGTTGTACGTTTCAATTGGCAAAATCAGTCCTTCTAAAACCTGAACTCCTGGGGCGCCTGGATGGCTCAGTCGGTTGAGCGTCTGCCTTCGGGTCGTGATCCCAGAGTCCTGGGATCGAGCCCCACATTGGGCTCCCTGCTCAGCGGGAAGCCTGCTTCTCCCTCTCCCACTCCCCCTGCTTGTGTTCCCTCTCTTGCTGTGTCTCTCTTTGTCAAATAAATAAAATCTTTAAAAAAAAAATTAAAAAGAATAAATAAAACCTGAACTCCTTTGCAATTCATCTTTGCAAGTAAAATGTTTTTCTTTACTGAATGCTTCAGTAACTGTGTCTTTTGACAACAGGCTCTGTTGTTTGCAACTAAAATCCCTGATGAATACTGGAAGGGAGGCTCACCCGTAGGTGTGCACGTCTTATAGAGGGAGGGCAGTGCTTTAGAGTAAAGGAGTATGTTGAGAAGAAACAAACAAGAAAAACAGAAAATGCCCCTACGTTATTTCATAAGGTTATTACGATTGAATGGAACAATGTGGTAGTTATACACCATAAAATCCAATGTAAATGTAAGGTAAAAGGAATATTCTTGACTGGTAGTTACCACACTGGCAGGTTAAGTCAAGGGTACGTGCACTGCCCAGGAAGCACCCATCTCCCATTAGCAAAACCTTCGTTTGTCCCCGGTGACTTTCCTGAACTGCCCACATGCAGTCTTCCTAGATGAGGTGACCATTATCTGTAAATCAACACTGCATACAAAGTCATGTGTGTCCAGGCAGTAGGCACTGAATAAGCACTACTGGCAAAAACTTCATGATCACAGGCCAGCAACAGGCAGCACCAAGAGGACACAGACAGGAAAGAAGTTTAAACTGGACACCCAATTCAGGGTCGCCACCAGCTCTGGAAGATATGGGGGAGAATGGAATGAGGAGAGCCAACAGAGGAGAGTCAAATGCACTTGAACATTTTATTTTTATACAAACATGACAAAATGTAAACATCTGTTATTTCTGAGTTGTGGGTTTATGATAATTTGTTAACATTTTTTTGTATTTTTAAAAACCCTCAAAAGAAAAAAAGTCAGGTAGCCAGAGAGGCTGTTACAGGTTTCATGCTCTGCCTCTACCTCTGTAATTTTGCCCCTCAGGGGAAACTTTCATCAGAAATAATTAGGGGCGCCTGGCTGGCTCAGTCGGTTAAGCGGCTGCCTTCGGCTCAGGTCATGATCTCAGGGTCCTGGGATCGAGCCCAGCATTGGGCTCCCTGATCGGCGGGAAGCCTGCTTCTTCCTCTGCCACTCCCCCTGCTTGTGTTCCCTCTCTCGCTGTGTCTCTGTCAAGTAAATAAATAAATCTTAAAAAAAAAAAAAAAATTAAGGAAAAAAAACTGAATTCCAGAACTTTTAGTAAAACATTGTTAGAAGTTTATTTAAAGCACTAAGCTGCCTAGACATTTGTGGCTTAATGTGGAAGTTTTTCAGAGTATCTCAGATTTGGTGAAGCAAGATTTCACTGTTGGCCAGAAAAAAACATTTCCCAGAACTCTTCAGAATCAAGTGTGGCCACTAATCAAAATATTGTTTGAGTCCGGGTTGCCTGGCTGGCTCAGCTGGTAAAGCGTGCAACTCTTAATTTCAGGGTTGTGGGTTCAGGCTGCACGTTGGGTGTGAAGATTACTTAAAAATAAAATCCTGGGGTGCCTGGGTGACTCACTGGGGCAAGCATCTGCCTTCCACTCAGGTCATGATACCAGGGTCCTGGGATCCAGCCCCATGTGCGGCTCCTTGCTCAGCAGGGAACCTGCTTCTCCCTCTCCCTCTGCCTGCCGCTCCCCCTGCTTGTGCACTCTCTCTCTCTCTCTCTCTCTCTGTCAAAGACACAAATAAAATCTTAAAAAAATAAAAGAATGTAAAAAAGAAAAGAAAAAGAAAACAATGGGCTGAACTTTAAATCTGTCTTCTTGCCCCAGTGGGCTCATTACTGTTGGAACATCTGTAAAGGTGAAACTGTTATAAATATTTCTGGAGTTAGTTTTTTTACGTGACAGGAATTCCTGTTAGAAGTAACATTAATGTCGCAGAGTTACAATAAAGCCGGATAATTAACACCCCAGAAATTACAAATGACTGAGCCTTAACAGAGACAAGGTGTATTAGCACACATGAAAAGGGACTAATTTCTACTCTAAGTGGAAGAAATCTAAGAAACCCAGAAAAAAGCAATTACCTGATTGTACTGCAAGTAAGTCTCTATTAATACATTAGATAGGTGATTCATCTCCATGCCTCTGGGAAAGTCTGTTTCCAGATTGTTTTTAAAGCACATAAAGTAAATTACCAGTGGGGATAAAGATTCATTTTCCTTTTATTTATTCCTTGTCAAAGGTTTATGAAAATCCTTCAATGGAACAATGGTGTCAAAGTTTTCCCAGATCAACAAGAGTGCCAAGACAATTCAATGGGGAAAGAAAAGTATTTTCAACAAATGATGCTGAGACACTTGTATATCCACAGGTAAAATAATTTAGGCCCCTAGTTCACACTATGTACAAAAATTAACATACCTGGATCAAAGACCTAACTGTAAGAGCTAAAATAAATCTCTCAGATGAAAACGTAAGAATGTTATCTTTATGATCTTGAATTAGGCAATGGTTTCTCAGATAGGATACCAAAAGCACAAGCAACAACAAAAAATTTTAGATAAATCAGACTTCATCAAAATTTAAAACCTTTGTGGTTTTAAAAAGGACACCAATAATAAAATGAAAAGACAATCCACAGAATGGGAGAACATTTTTGCCAATCATGTATCAATAAGAATCTGGTGTTCAGAATATATTAAGAATGCTTACAACTTGGGGCGCCTGGGTGGCTCAGTCCATTAAGCGTCTGCCTTTGGCTCAGGTCATAATCCCAGGATCCTGGGATCAAGCCCAGCATGAGGCTCCTTGCTCAGCTGGGGGACCACCTTCTCCCTCTTCTCCCTCTGCCCCTCTCCCTGCTCATGCTCTCTCTCAAAATCTTTTTAAAAAATGCAAATCAGGGGCGCCTGGGTGGTCAGTCAGTTAAGCATCCGACTCTTTTTTTAAGATTTTATTTATTTATTTGACAGAGAGAGACACAGCGAGAGAGGGAACACAAGCAGGGGGAGTGGGAGAGAGAGAAGCAGGCTTCCCGCAGAGCAGGGAGCCCGATGTGGGGCTCGATCCCAGGACCCTGGGATCATGACCTGAGCCGAAGGCAGACGCTTAACGACTGAGCCACCCAGGCGTCCCATAAGCATCCGACTCTTGATTTCAACTCAGGTCATGATCTCATGGGTCATGAGATGCAGCCCCATGTCAGGCTCTGTGTTCAGTGGGGAGTCTGCTTCTCTCTCTCTCTCCCTCTCTGCCCCTCCCCCAGTTCATGCTCTCTCTCAAATATAAATAAATATATTTTTTTTAAAAAATGCAAATCAAAACCATAATGAGATACCATTTAATACCCACTAGCATGGCTGTAACAACAACAAAAAAAACAGTAACAAATGTTGGCAGAGATGTGGAGAAATTAGAACCTTTGTACACTGCTGGTGGGAATGTAAAATGATGCAGCCATTTTGGAAAGCAGTCTGGCAATTCTTTTTTTTTTTTTTTTAAAGATTTTATTTATTTGACAGAGAGAGACACAGCGAGAGAGGGAACACAAGCAGGGGGAGTGGGAGAGGGAGAAGCAGGCTCCCCGCGGAGCAGGGAGCCCGACGCGGGGCTCGATCTCAGGACCCTGGGATCATGACCTGAGCCGAAGGCAGACGCTTAACGACTGAGCCACCCAGGTGCCCCAGCAGTCTGGCAATTCTTAAAAGAATAAACTTAGAGTTACCTTATGACCCAGAAATTTCACTCTTGCTATATACCCAAGAAAATTAAAAACATTATGTCCACACAAAAACTACACAAATGCTCAGAGTAGCATTACTCTTAATAGCCAAAAAGTGAAAACAACTCAAATGTCCTTCAACTGATGAATGCATAAAGAAAAGGTGATATACCCATAAAATGGAGTATTATTCCATAATAGAAAGGAATAAAAAATATGCTACAACACAGATGAACCTTGAAAACATTATGCTACGTGGAAGAAGCCATTTACAAAGAACCTCATATTGTATGACTCCATACATATGAAATGTCCAGAACAAATCCACTGACACAAAAAGTAGATTAGTAGTTGCCTAGGCCTCAGGGTATTGAGGGGAGATGGAAAGCTACTAATGGGTACTTGGTTTCTTTTTGGGATGATGAAAAAAAGTTCTGGAATTCCATACTGGTAATCATTGCTTAGCTGTGAATATACTTAAAACCACTGAATTATATACTATATAATTGGGCGAATTGTGTAGTACAGGAATTTTATTTATCTCAATAAAGCTACTATTTCAAGTTTTCACAGAATATAATTTCCTGAAGGAATTAAGAAGTGGAAGGATATACACTGAAGACCTAGTAATGAAAAGAATAGTATTAACAAAAGTGTTTCATTCAGAAGGAAGTCAAATTTATTTTCTACACCTAACATACTACATTATAAAAGAATGGGGGAATGCATGTATCACATGGAAATCAACAATGTGAGAGAATCTGAGTCAATACAATAGGAGTCCACCTACATAGGCTGTAACTATTGACCTCACTATTTCAAACTTCTTAGGTCAATCAAAGACATCACATTCTTGATTTAGTCTAATTAGGTTTCCAGGCATACCTAAAAAGCAGGTAAAATAAGGCTGATGATATTACATTATTATTGGCTATAATTATGGTTAACTAAAAGTCATCCTGTATAATTATGACTCATAAGCACAAACTAATATTAACACTGTTTCTATCAAACATTTAACTAACGGGACGCCTGGGTGGCTCAGTCGGTTAAGCTTCTGCCTTTGGCTTAGGTCATGATCCCAGGGTCCTGGGATCCAGCCCCATGTCAGTCTCCTGGTTCAGCAGGGAGCCTGCTTCTCCCTCTCCCACCAGCTCGTGCTGTCTTACACACACTCTCTCTAATAAATAAAATCTTTAAAAAAAATCATGAGCAAAAATGGTGTTTATCCAATCATCTGTCAGATCAATTCAGTAAGACAGTTCCCCATATGAATACTTCAATAACCACACCTCAAGGAATCAGGCCACAGACAAGATGGACCTTTACTTAGGGTCATCAATTTCATACTATAGACCATTGGTGAGGAAAGATATATAATTTGTTGGCTATTGTCCACAATGCTCATTTTCTTTAAATAAGAGCAAGTTCATTTACAAAAACCTCCTAAATGCCTCCTTCAATGGTAACAAGCACAGATGACAGGCAATTTATGTAGGGGGCGGGGGGAGCCTAGAGGTAACAGGCTTCATAACAGCCACTGACCTTTGTCAAGTGAAAGCACCAGAGAGGGGACTAGCTTTCCATGCACTTGCATTGTGAATCCCAAAGGACTGGGAAAAAGGGAGAGAAGATCAACTCTGAGAAGTTAGATCCAAAGCACTTATGGGAAATGGTGATTCCAAATCTTTTCTGAGTCTTCGATTTTACACTGTTCACTATTAAGTGTTGTGTGCCATATATTTACCAAAGGGAAATCTAACTCCTTCAGGGCACCTGGGTAGCTCAGTTGGTTAAGCATCTGCCTTGAGCTCAGGATATGGCCCAGGGTCCTGGGATGGAGCCCCGAATCTGGCTCCCTGCTCAGCGGGAAGCCTGCTTCTCCCTCTACCTCTGCCTGCTGCTTCCCCTGTTTGTGCTCTGTGTTAAATAAAAAAAAAAAAATCTTAAAAAAGGTAAATATAAATTTGACTCTTTCAAGACCTAAAGCATATCTTCAGATATCCCAAGATGTTGCATAAAGAAGGCTGAGAGGGGCGCCTGGGTGGCTCAGTCAGTTGAGGGTCTGCCTTTGGCTTGGGTCATGGTCCTGGGGTCCTGGAATAGAGCCCCCCCAGTGTTGGGCTTCCTGCTCAGCGGGGAGTCTGCTTCTCCCTCTCACTCTCCCTCTGTGCTCTCTCAAATAAGTAAATAAAACCTTTAAAAAAAATTTTTAAAAAAAGGCTGAGAAACACTAGTTTACACAAAGCATCAAAAGGCATTATTTGAAGAGTATTATATATAATTCGAGAGTTCATTCTGAAAGCAATTAATGTTCCCTATGGCTAGAATATTATAGTCATCCCAAGTTGACTTTTTCCCTCATACAGGGCACTAAAAGTTTCCAAAAGACTGTAAAACCACAATAGTACACAGGAATTATTTTCACCTAACAGTGGGCCTTTGAAAATTCTAATGAAAAAAATCTATTTAGGCAATCTAGGAAGTATATCTGAGTTTGTTTAAAGGGGAAAAAATAAAAACTCATTTGTCTATATTTGCAGATAGGAGAAACAAGTAGATTAAATCAGCATCACATGCTATTCTAGATACTATTCCATTCTCCACTTAACTTTTCCGCCTTAAAGATTCTTCCATAATAAATGTTTTTCTTTCATTCCTAATCTGTGAGTTTTCTCGGGGGGCGGGGGGCGGGGGGCGGGGGGGAGGAGGCTTTCATGAAACTATGCTTCCCAAGTTTACTTGCCTTGCAACTGACTCTACTTGGCTTTGCAATTTAAGCTCTGAGACTCAGCTGGCATCACCAGGAGGATTCAGTTACACCGATATGTTTATACAGGTGAAATCCTCAAAAACAATCAAGAATACCAGTAAGTAAGTACACAAGGCTATGTTATGATTCAGCTAAAATTTTAAGGAAACCTGAAATGCCTTTCCTTTTGAAGACTTTATTTGAGGAGTGGAGAGGAGCATAAGAAGAGGGACAAGCCAACTCCGCACTGAGTGCAGAACTCGAGGTGCAGCTCGAGCCCAGGACCCTGAGGTCATGACCTGAGCAAAAATCAGGAGTCAGACCCTTAACTGACAGCCACCCAGGCACCCCATGCTGTCTTTCCTTTTGCCCAAGTTCTGACTTTTGATTTCATGAAATTTAACCATATTTATACTTTTTCTGAAAAGAAAAAAGAGCAAATGGAATTCTCTCTTAGGAGGGCCAAGTAACATGGAAGGGAGAAAATAATGTCCTCCTTCACCAAGCCAGGCATAACTAACAATCAAGAGGAAAATCAGTCTCCTCTTGGGAGAAAGCCACGAAAACAGTTCTTGCCTGTCAATTAAACCGCTGTGGGGAAAAAGAGTTGAAGTAAGGGCAGATTGGGGAGCCTGGGTGGCTCACTCGTTAAGCGTCTTCTTTTGGCTCAGGTCATGGTCCCAGGGTCCTAGGATCAAGTCCCACATTGGGAATCCCACCTCAGCAGGGAGTCTGCTTCTTAATCTACGCTTCCCCCCTGTTCGTGCTCTCTCTCTCTCTCAAATAAATAAAATCTTTTTAAAAATTAAATAAAAATTAAAAAAAAGAAGGCTCTATACCCACCAACACGGGGCTTTGACTCACCACCCTGATACCAAGACCTGAGCTGAGATCAAGAGTCAGACACTTAACCGACTGAGCCACCTGGACACCTCTACCTAGCAATTCTTGAATCCAATGTAATTTACAAAAGAGATGGTACACTGGAAACAGAACTAACATTAAGTGTGCACTATTTGCTATGCCCTTTACATACATGCTCTGTTTTCTGTTTCAATAGTACTCAAAATTTTGGAGTCAAACTCTGGGAAAATTTCTCCCATCATCATCTTTCTTCATTGTTAGAGTTCCCAATGGGGAAAACAAAACAAATATATATATGTAAAACCCTGCAGAAATAAAAATGCAGCCACTTCTACTCTCCCCAATAATCTACACTTTAAGTAAATGTGACAACACTAGAATTTAACTCCTAATAATCTACAATTCATTGTGCATGGTACCTAGTAGGTGTTCAGTGTTTGTTGTTAAATGAATACAAATATTTGATACACAAGCATTTTCTTTGTTAATGTGCATTTATCATTCTACTCATTAAAAACACATCTTAACACACACACAGCCACATTGATATCTACTCCTGAAAATGCCCTCATAACAAGAAGTGGAAAATCAGTATGATATAGTGGAACAGGAGGATGACAATTAGAGAAATTATGAAGGGAAATTCCAAACATTAAATGTTTCCAGTCTTTCTGATGTCACTTATATTGATTTCCATGGAAATTGACAGGTGTCTGCAAAAAATCTATTCCTACTTCGAAACTTTAGGACTGCTCTTGACCACAATATCACATATAATCACATCTTTTTACATCCATTTAAATGCCGTTATCAGAAAATTTACATTTGAAGGGAAGTCACTTATTTACAAGTAATATGCAACATGTTCAACTAACCTCAACAGAAATGAGTATTGCTATCACTTATCATTTAAAGAGTACCTATCAGAAATACAGGTAATTCTCATGCTAGTGGACAAACGTTTTTACTAACCACTCATTTCAGTTCGTTGAACAAGTATGCCTAAATCTGCATATTTTGTACTTCAGACAAAATACAGGTAGAGAAATGTGCTGGGATTTGTTTTGCTTAGGGTTATCAGAAGGCACCATAGAGTTTAACTCCACGGAATTGTTTACCAGCAAGCAGGTCGGTGTTCCGAAGAAGAAAGCCATAGAACATATGCAACATAAGTCTCTTTCAAAATAATTTTTTATATAGGGAATAGACGGGAGTGCAAAACACATCAGTCATCAGTAACAAAACAGAATCTTTGTCCCTCGCTATTTGTAAACAGGAGCTCGGGCCAGCGCTCCGACCAGGCACCCAGGAGGTGAGGAATGATTGTTGGGCAGGGTTGTGCCCATCACGAAGCGTTCCGCAAGGGCTGCCCGGGAGGCGGACCTCCTCCTGTACCAGGCACGGTCCTCGGACCGAGACAAAGCCCTACGAGAACTCTTCTGCTTCCAGCTTGGGGGCTGGAGTCAACCGTCCCTGCTTAACTTCCCTGCAGTTATCCCCGCATTCTTAAACCCCACTACTCTCTCCACTTCGCCAGGCACCCCGAATCCACCGCGGCTCCCGCGGCCCCCGATCCCGTGGCCCCTCCGAGCCTGTGCGCTCCGGGAAGCCCACCCGGGCGGCGCCCCCGTAGGCGGCTTACCGAGCAGCGAGCCTATGAAGATGACGACCTGCACGGTGGTGGTGAACTGGCGGTACAGCTGAGCCTCGCCGAACTCCCCGAGCGCGCTGCGGTTGGCGCTCCCAGCCTCCGCGCCCGACGCGTTGCGCGGCTCGCTGGCGTTTCGGGAGATCCAGCTGCCGTTGTGCCCCATGTCGAGGAAGGGGTTCCGGCTCCACTCGTCGCCCGCCCGTCCGCCCACCACGGAGCCCCGCCTGGGTCGCTCCTGCCCCGGGTGCGGTGGAACACGCGGGCGCCTGGTGGAGTCCTGGAGAACCCGGGGCAGCCGCGGGTCCCCTCACCTCTCCACATCGCCAGCCCCGGCGCCTGGGAGGCGGGGAGGGAGGAGGGCGAGGCTGCGCCCCAAGCCGGTTCCCTCCTGGGTCCCCGTCAGCAGCCACATGGAGGCGGCACGGTCAGAGCCGGCAGAGCTGCGTCCGTCCCTCCTCCCGGGTAGACAGCGCGGCCAAGCCCACTCGGCAGAGATGGAAACACAGGAGGCATCTGATAGTCAAGGAGGTGCTCCCCGCTCCCGCCGCCCTCTTCAACCTCTGCTCCTTCCACCCCCCGAGGGCCGGGCCATCCCTCTCGAGTCCCCTCCGGCTGACGGGCTTGACCCCTCTCCTCAGGAGGACGAGAACATTTGGCTGATCAATCCTGATGGCTCTGAGGGGCTGGATGACGATGGGAAACCTGTGAAATGCCCAAGCCAAGTGACCGGAGCTCCGAGGGGACCCGGAGTCCCCGACGGCACCTACGGTCTGGGCGGAATGCCCTGAATCGCCCAACAGCCTCGCCCTCACGCGCCCGGCCGTCCCCCAGGACGCCGGCGCGGTCTCCTCTGGCCCAGCCCCTAGTCCGGGACTCCAACCTCCCGCCTCGGTGTCAGCGGCAAGAGACACCGTTCTGGAGCCCCTTTGCCTCTGCACGGCCTAGCGCCCCCTTTCCTGGCCCTGCTCCCGCCTTTGCTGCGGGGGGAGACGCTCGCGGACGCGCCGGGACAAGGGAGGACGCCCCTACAGGAGCAGGACACCATCTGCGCACCGCCGGACTACCCGCGCGCTCCAGGAGCAAGGGAAGGGAGCAGGCGAAGGGAGCGCTGCCGGAGGGGGGGTGGGGGGGGGCGGTGGTCACGTGATGCGCGCGGCTCCGCCCCCCACGCCGAGGGGGCCGAGGGGATGGCGCCATGTTGGCCGTTCCAAGCGCGACTGCCAAGGCTGGAGCGTGGGAGGTGCGGGGGTCCTGATTTGGCTGCAGTGGATGCGTTCAAAGCGCTTCCCCGGCTTCGCTTTATTTACTCCTGTGATTACTGCCCCTTATCTCTTGAGCAGGGGCTGCCTGAGAGGCTTATAATTACACTACAATGTCACCTGGGCAGGTATCCCAGTTTTTGGCCCCTCAGTGACGCCTTGGGTGTAGCTGAAGATGAAAGGTAAAATTTAGGAATACCGTGCACGGTTTCCTGGACCTTGTTACTGAGTCTCATTTCTAAAAGGTACACAGTACGGCCCAAGTCTGGTGCAATCTGAAGAATGAATACTTGGGGAGGGAGCAACTTCCTGCCAGCTGATGCAAAAAGTTGGGAAGCTGGGATAACCAAGTGAACAAGAAACAGTAAAGAGTAGCTGAGTAGTAAAAGGAACGTGTACTGCATCCAGAGAAAGGATCTGGAGAAAAGGAGAAATGAGAGGAAAAGACAACTAAAGATGTGCTGTTTTGAAGTTTTGGAAATTGGTTTCCTTTTAATTAGTGAAGGAGTTGGTAGAGGGCTTTAACATACTGACTGATAGCGTTAGGTTCCTGCATACTAACTCTTAAGAATTGAGTAGAATAACAGAATTTCTTGGGGCACCTGGTTGGCCCAGTCAGTAGGGCATGGGACTCTTCATCTTGGGCTTATGAGTTCCAGCCCCATGTTGGCTGTGGAGATTACTTTAAAAAAAAAAAAAATTACCAAAATTCTTGGTGGTCTCAAGGCTGATCCTGCTACAATGTGACTATTTCACTTACAGTGTGCAAGACATGAAGTCTTTAAAGAGCAAAAAAGCCCTCCATGTCTTGTACATTATTGGGTTTCACAATATCTGCACATAATAATCCTCCATGTAAGCAGTTACTTTAAACATTTCAGAGGCCATAAAAAGAGGAGAGGCAAAAATGATGTAGTTTTGGAATGTTGGTGGTGGTGGGGTCCAGAGCCCACTGCCAAGAATTCTTAAGATGGCTTCCACGCAAAAAAGGTGGTTTTATTAAAGCATGGGACAGGACCTTGGGCTGTTGCCCCAGAATTGTGAGGAGCAACTGATTATGTACTTTGAGGTTGGGGGAAGTAAAGGTAAAGGAAGTTCCAAAAGGATTTTCTTATGCTAAAGAAGACTCATAGGATACCCAAGGCCTTGCTATTGTCAAATGAAAGTTATTTTTCCCCTCTACCAGTGCTTTAACATTAAGACAGTTGGGAGGTTCCTGGAGGAACATTATACTCTGCCTGCCTCAAGTATTTGTCAATCTACATTTCCTTCTGCCTTTGTTTCCCACATCAAAATTACTGATCAATTGTGTATTTTTTTTAAAAAGCCATTTCTAGTAGTTAAAATTAGTTCTTAACATCCAAACATATTTTTCAAACCCCTTGCACTATAATCATTACAAAACAAAATGTAGTAGTCATTCAGCAACATCCAGCACGCTCCGGTAGAAAAGGCTGAAGAAGAATGTGTTTTGTAAATGAGTTGTTTAGTAGCAGTTGTAAAAATACCTCTTTACCTGCCACTCCCTATTCAAAACTACTAGGAAGAGGGGCGCCTGGGTGGCTCAGTCGTTAAGTGTCTGCCTTCGGCTCAGCTCATGATCCCAGGGTCCTGGGATCAAGCCCTGCATCGGGCTCCCTGCTCGGCGGGGACCCTGCTTCTCCCTCTCCCACTCCCCCGGCTTGTGTTCCCTTTCTAGCTGTCTTTCTGTGTCAAATAAATAAATAAAATCTTTAAAAAAACAAAAACTACTAGGAAGAGCTGGGATAAAGTTGTAGAAAAGAGGGATGCCTGGGTGGCTCGATGAGTTAAGTGTCTGCCTTTGGCTCAGGTCCCACATCTGGCTCCTTGCTCTTTGGGGAGCCTGCTTCTCCCTCTGCCTGCCGCTCCCCCTGCTTATACACCACCCCCGACAAATAAATAAAATCTTTAAAAAAAAATACGTAGAGAAGGGTCAATTTTGTAGATGTAAAGGGTTTAGTAAAGCAAGAAACCTCTCATTTTTTTATTCTGAAAAGATACCAGTAAATTCTCTATAACCCCTAGATTGGTATTGTAACCAAACTAACCTGAGTTAGCTCGTTGGTGAGTCACAGGAACTGATGTGGGAAACAAAGGCAGAAGAAAAATTATTAAATTCCCTTACTACTTACAGCCCATGGATAAGTCCTTGAAACAGGCAGAGTGACCTTCTGACTTTGCTAAGGGTAAAAGGCAATCCTAGCCCCACCCCTCCCTAGAATCCTGTAAGTCTACTTTAACATATAAAAATTCCTTTAAAAATGTCCTTATCTCTAAACCCCCCAAGATAGTGTTGGCAATCACCCCCCAGGCATATGGCCCCTGATATACATCTGAAAGGTCTCATGACTAAGGTTTTATTAGTCGGTAATAAATGACGTTTTCCCAATAATTAGCTAGCCCCCTCAAGGTCCTGGAAAACTTGCTTCCAAATTCCTTAGAGACTTATGCTATCCCTAACCCCCTCCCAACTTGAAAGTATATAATGGTCCACTCCTCATAATCCCGGTACAGCTCTTTCTGCCCACAGGTCCTGTCCCTGTGCTTTAATAAAACCACCTTTTTGCACAAAAATGTTTCAAGAATTCTTTCTTGGCTGTCAGCTTCGAACCCTAAGGTTCTTTCCTACATCAGGAACTACACCAGGTGAGTTGTCCCACAAAGGAAACTTTATTTGCAGTAAATAAGGAGATCATGGGGAATAACTTCCAAAGCCATGACTCCCAAGCAAGGAAGAATGGGATCCTTTTATTTAGGGTTAGGATGAATATTTAGATAAGGGAGCCTTAGTGTTATATGTAGAGGTGGGCATAAGATCTCACATGCACCTTGAGGAAACATACCTATACATACATTGTATGTTATGTAAATGAGGCTTGTGCTCCTCCTCGGGTGGAGATTTTAGTATTATAATGAGGTAAGGGTAAATAATAATAATAATAATGTAAGGGTAACTCTTGGTCACTCTGTGGGTCACATCATGGTCCGTTTGCGCAGGAATGAGACAGGGGTTAAGCTCAAACTGGTCTGGGTGGTCTAGACCAGCTCTCTATCACAGCAGTCAGTATTGCTTGAGGGGTAGTTTTGGTTTCCATCACAGGATGCTCTGTGTATAGGGTCTTTTGCCTGAGTTAAGAGCTTAAGGAAAACTATAGGACAAAGATTGGTGGGTACAAGCAGGTGAGCAGTAAAGATCAGCTCTTGGGATCTAGCTGATGACAGTGTTAGGGTGTAAGGTTAATAGAATTAAGAATTAACTTGAAGGATGCCTGGGTGGCTCAGTTGGTTGAGTTGGGTAGCTCAATTTGGGCTCAGGTCATGATCTCAAGGTCCTGAGATTGAGTCCTGCATCGGGTTCCGTGCTCGGCGAGGAGTCTGCTTGTGCCTCTCCTTCTGCTCCTTCTCTCTCTCTCTCTATAAATAAATAATCTGAAAGAAAAAGAGGAAGGAAGGAAGGGAGAAAGCAGAAAGGAAGAAAAGAAAGAAAGAAAAGAAAGAAAGAAAGGGAAAAAAAGAAAAAGAAAGAAAGAAAGAAATTAACTTGGGGCATCTGGCTGGCTCAGTCAGTGGAGCATGTGACTCTTGATCTTGGGGTTGTAAATTTGAGCCCTACATTGTGTGTAGATGATGAGGGAGCAGAAGGTAAACTGAGGACAAAGCATAAGCTGACACCCCACAACAACAACAACCCCCCCTCCCCCACCCCACTCCTGGGTGGGATAGGTGAGACATTCCTCCAGGAAATTCCCAAGGGTCTTAATGTTAATACTTTGCTTGCTAGAGGGAAAAACAACTTCAGCTTGCCAATAGCCCGGCCCAGTATCTTCTTTAGCATATGAATCTTCTTCAGCATATAAAAGTCCTTTTTGGACATCTCCCTTTTTCCTTACCTCCCCCAACTCCCAAGTACATAATCAGCCATTCCTTACAACACCAGTGCCGTAGCTCTTTCTGCCCCGGGGTCTTGTTCCCATACTTGAATAAAATCACCTTTTTGTACCAAAGTCATCTCAAGAATTCTTTCTTGGCCATGGGCTCCGGACCTCACTAACATTCCAAAACTACATCATAGAGATTACTTGATTACTTAAAAATAAACCCAGGTTCCCTGAGTGTGGCTGTGTGCTAAGACCTAGGTCCTTGTCTCACAGAGTCGAAGAATCAATCTCACAGACAAAGGAGAATGAGTAAAGCGATAGAAGTTTATTAAGCAGGGGCACCTGGGTGGTTCAGTTGGTTAAGCGTCTGCCTTCGGCTCAGGTCATGATCCCAGATTCCTGGGATCAAGCCCCACATCGGGCTCCCTGCTCAGCAGGGAGTCTGCTTCTCCCTCTCCCTCTGCCACCCCCCATGCTTGTGTGTGTTCTCTCTCTGTGTCAAAATCTAAAAAAAAAAAAATTATTAAGCAAGGATACAGAAAAAAAAACCTCAGGAGTGAGAGGGGGTCTGGACACGGTTACCAACATGAGCCTCCACTGGTAGTCTTTTATTTAGAACTGACCAAGGCGCTTATGTCCTTATCAAGTCTTATGATATCTTGGCTGGAGTAAGGACTGGTGATAATATCTTTAATGGCTTACTTCTTTTATTAGGGTCTGGTTATTCTTTGTTGGTCACAGGTGACCATCATAAAAAAGATACACACACATACAGGCCTAGGGCAGGGTGGTCTGGTTTGTTCCCTTATCTCTGGTTTCCTTACATCCCCGCATTTTTGGGATTTCTGTGAGCCTGATCCCAGAGCCCCTTATATCTCTCCCTACCTAGCTCCGCCTGTCCCTTACTTGTTTTCACCAAGTACAGGATAATTTGATTGATATAAGATATCGGATAGGATTTAAATATATGTTAAGTGTCTATGGTAGTGTTATTTATACTTGTCTGGTCATTGCAAACTTAGTAGACTAAAAAACAACAATCATTTATTTTGCTCACAGATATGCAATTTGGTCAAGGCTCAATGGCACAGCTTGTCTGCACCACATGACATAAGCTGGGGCAGCTCAAAATCAAGGCCAGGGTCTGGAATCTGAAGGCTTGTTCATTCACGTGTCTGTCAGTTGATGCTGGACTTCAGCTAGGACTGTGAGCTGGAATACCTATAGGTGGCCCTCCATGTGGAGGCTTCCTCACTGTCTGGCAGCTATGTTCCAAAAGTGAGCACTCCAAGAAATTTCCAAGAGGACAAGGTGTAGCTGGGGCACAGGGGTACAAAAGCACCTGGCTCCAGGGCTCCCAAACAAACAAGGTTCGCCCACTCGCCACTCACCAAATCCTAAGACAGAGAAATGAGTGGTGGTGAACCAAGAAAGGAATTTATTTCAGTGAGGCCAACACTAGGTATGCGCAGGTGGGCAGTGAGGGTCAGGTCAATCATTGTCTTGAAATCAATCACCTGCAGGGTCATGCTGGCTCAGGGCAGTCCTTATTGCTTGAGTAGTAGTTTCAGTTTCTGTCAGGGGATGCTCTGCCCACAGGGTCCTTTGCCTGAGTGAAGAAATAAGCTAGAAAGGAGAACCTATTTAGGAAGTTTGACGTCAACATGGGGGTAGTTGAAGTGGAGCAGTTATATTGACTTCTGTGGCCTAATCTCAGAAGTCACATAGGATCAGTTCAACTATTTGTTGAAGCAGTCCCAAAAAACACCACATTTATGGGGAAAGTACATAGACTGTACTTCTAAATGGGCGAAGTGGCAGTTATATTGTAAGGAGAGCATGTGGAATGAGAGATATTATAGTCATTTAAGGAAAATATAATCTGCTATAATGCCTATTTTACTTTTGTCCAAAAGAAAAAAAAAAAAACTCCACCAAAAGGCCCCATTTTAGATACCTTTTTTCCTGGAATTAAACCTGAAAAGTTGGGGAAAAAAATTAAGGGGCGCCTTGGTGGCTCAGTCGGTTAAGTGTCTGCCTTCGGCTCAGGTCACGATCCTGGGGTCCTGGGATAGAACCCTATGTTGGGCTCCCTGCTCCTCCCTGTTCCTCTGCCTGCCGCTCCCCCTGCTTGTGCTCTCTCTCTCAGTCAAATAAAGAAATAAAATCTTAAAAAAAAAAATTAATTGGAGTCTGCTCCAGTTACTTACCATGTATAGGTGTTATGTGTTTATGAGCTGGTCAATATTAATACCAGACAACAATCAGGTACACAGCCATGGCTGAAGGCAGGTGGTAGGACTACCAATCTACATTTATGTGCTAGTTAATTTTTACCCCAAAATTTCTGGAACTACAGTAAAAGGTAATGATGATGCAGACTGGCTGAGTCTGAGAACCCAGAGGGATTCCCACAGGACCAGCCAGGAGGATCCTGGGCTTCGTGCAGAATGGAAATCAAACACGAGCCAAAAGGAATTGTGAGCAGAGTTTATTGAAGATATATATAGAGAGAAGATACAAGTAGAATTTCTGGGAGACTCCTGAAAAGAGAGAGAGTCTTGTCTTTGATCGGGGTCTTTTTTGTTGTTGTTGTTGTTTAATTAAGGATGGTGGTCTGCTGTATGTATCCTCCCAGCCATACCAGGCCCTGGGCAAAACCACGACGAGTGCTCAAGCGTCCTCCATAAGTCACTTATGCCCTGGAGCTAGGGGTCTTGGCATCAAGGTGTAAGAAGACAGTGGTCTTGGAAAACTTTCATGATGACCTCACCCGGTCACCTTAGATGCTTTCTATTGTGCTGGAAGTCTCCAAAGTAATCATTAACTCCTTGACCTTTACAAGGAGGAAGTACAGTAAGGCATGTGTGAGGCGGGGTGCAGGTCCTAGTGAGAATAGTGGCAGCAAGGGGCACCTGGGTGGTGCAGTCTGTTGGGCGTCTGACTCGTGGTGTCAGCTCAGGTTGTGATCACAGCATCATGTGAGTCTGCTTAGGGTTCTCTCTCCCTCTCTCTTTGCCTGCCCACCCCCACCCCAACCCTGCTCATGCATGCTCTCTTTCCCTCTCTCTCTTAAATAAATAATTCTAAAAAAAAAAAAAAAAAAGGAGGGGCGCCTGGGTGGCTCTGTCAGTTGAGCATCTGCATTCGGCTTGGATCATGATCCTAGGGTCCTGGGATGGAGCCCCATGTTGGGCTCCCTGCTCAGCAGAAAGCCTGCTTCTCCCTCTCCCCGTTGTTCCTGCTTCCTTTCTCTCTCTCTCAAATAAATAAATAACATCTTTAAAAAAATAAAAAGAGTAGAGGTAGCAAAAAAAAAAAGCAGTCTTTTACGGGGTCCTTCAGTTTCCCTGTCTCAATGCGAAATGGGGTAGAAAATAAGCAACCTCTGGCTCTTAGAAAATGCTTTTACAAGTAACATTCCTCTCCCATAATGAATAATATAAGAAGGCATTCTCCCAATTTTAAAAACACCTGTGTTCCCAAAGTTTTTAAATCATTTTTTAGCACTCAAGGACCATTTTCTTATTGAAATAATAAACATGATGATAGGGTTCTCAAGGCAGAGTGGGAACAAAAAAAGGGAGTGAGATTCTCTGGAGATTAAGGACTCCCGGGGAGGTCCTACTTAGTCTTTCAGGTCTGCCTTCTTCACTCTCCACAGCATTTAAAAGAGCTACTCTTCTTTTTTTTTTTTTTTTTTTAAGATTTTATTTATTTATTTGACAGAGAGAGAGACACAGCGAGAGAGGGAACACAAGCAAGGCGAGTGGGGGAGGGAAAAGCAGGCTTCCCACTGAGCAGGGAGCCCGATGCAGGGCTCAATCCCAGGACCCTGGGATCATGATCTGAGCGGAAGGCAGACGCTTAACGACTGAGCCACCCAGGCACCCCAAGAGCTACTCTTCTTATGCTAGTAATTCACTCATTTAACAAAGGTTAATGCCTGTGTGCTGGGAAGGCAGGAATATAGCAGCACGGAATAGAACAGATTCTCATAGCTTTCTCCAATCACCTCTCTTAATCGTATACCTACTGGCATTTGCTTAGGGATTTTCCTTATTGTATCCATGGGAAAATAGATATGATGGTTAATTTTGTGTGTCAACTTGACTAAGCCATTTGGGTTGCACAGATATTTGGCCACACACTATTCTGGGTTTTTCTATGAAGGTATTTCTGGATGGAGATTAACATTTGAATCTGCAGGCTGAGAAAAGAAGATTCCCTTCCTTACTATGGGCAGGTTTCATCCAATTAGTTAAAGTCTGACTAAAACAAAAAGGTAATAGGTAATTTTAAAAAACCCTATTATCAGGTGCCTGGGTGGCTCAGATGGTTGGGCATCTGCCTTTGGCTTGTGTCGTGGCCCCAGGATCCTGGGATCGAGCCTGCTTCTCCCTCCCACTGCTTGTGCTCTCTCTCTCTCTCTCTGTGTCAAATAAATAAATAAAATCTTTAAAAAACAAAACAAAACAAAACTATTATCTTCTCTGTGTTTTCCTCTTATACTACTGTGGTGTAGTGACAGGCAAAATTTCCATATAGGTGCTAATATCAAGTCTTTCAATATTTATAGAATATAATAGGATTCATCTATGTTCAAAAGAAGTCCCAGATTCCAGCTTTCTTGGGCATTTATTAAAGAGCAGGAGGGGGGTGCCTGGGTGGCTCAGGGGGTTATGTGTCTGCCTTCGGCTCAGGTCATGATCCCAGGGTCCTGGGATGGAGCCCCGTGTTGGGCTCCCTGCTCAGCGGGAGGCCTGCTTCTCCCTCTCCCACTCCCCCTGCTTGTGTTCCCTCTCTCCCTGTGTCTCTCTCTGTCATATAAATAAATAAAATCTTAAAAAAAAAAAAAGCAGGAGGGGGCTTGGGTAGGGGGAAGAAGAAATGGAATAGGATTTAGGATAATTGCAAAACCCAAGGTGGGGGGAGTGAAGAGGAGCCTATGGGTTTTATTTCTTCCTTCCTTCTTTCCTTTCTCATTGAGGGTCTCCTCCTCCTCCTTCCTGTCCCCTACACCACACCCTCACATGCTCCTGTGTGGCCTCTCACTAAAGGCGAAGAGAAGACAAAAGCTGGAGAAATGGGAGTATTTTGCATTGGTAAGCCCAAGAAGCATGTTGAGGGAAGATGGGTCCTCATGACCCCGGTTACCTATCTGGAACAAGTGGTTCTATTTCCAAATGGCTATTTCTATGCCTATATAAGACACAGATAATGCAGATTTATTATGTAGCTATTATTAGCGTTCAACAATATGTTGTTCTCTTCTGCCAGATACACAGAAGACTTTTTCTCAGATGCCCTTGCAAGTGGGCAGGGTCATGTGATGATTATGACTAACAATATGTGGGCAAAAGTGACAAATTATTTCTGGGCTGTGGCAGTGTAAAGCTGTTTGCGATTCTCAAGTCTCTCTGCTGCTCGATCACTGTAATAGTGGAAGACGCCTTGGGTTGAACTGGAAGAGCTAAAACGTGGACTCAGAAGTAGACTATGTTTCTGAGTCACCATAGTGGATTGGGGTAGGAGGAAGGAAGTCCTGGTGAGCCACCCAGACCCGCCACAAATTTTGTATGAGCAAGAAATAAACCTTGATTTTACTAAACAACCAAGATTTTTGGAGCTACTCATTATCACAGCATAAACCAGACAATCCTGCCAGATATAATTATGAAAACTGGGGCCTGCATATTTAAGAAAGCACAGACTTGTGCTTGTTTCGGCAGCACGTATACTAGAATTGGAACGATACAGAGAAGATTAGCATGGCCCCTGCACAAGGATGACATGCACATTCGTGAAGCGTCCCATATTTCACACACACACACACACACACACACACACACACTTGACTTTATTTCTAGGGAATGGAAGGTATTGAGTCAGGAACTTTAAAAATCTTTGTGTGTATTGGTAGTGGCAATAGGATATCCTAGATCCTTGTAAAATAAAAATAGTGGCTGATAATAAAACCTCTGGGTATCTTTGAATAGAACTATTGGTCTTTTTCATGTCCAAAAACATACTGGCCTCTGATAAATTTATGTCATTTAAATGGCTTTTTTGGAGCATACTTAAGCTTAGTATAAGTGATAACCTATTTCTTTTTTTCCCAGAAACCAGATTGGCTCTTTACATTGGCAAACCTACCAACTCCCTCAAGATAAAAGATTCTAGTATAGTGGGCACAAAGGGGACAGCATGAATGTTGGAATCAGTTGTACCTGGGTTTGAATGCCTGCTCCACCAATTCCATTTGTGACACTGGGCAGTTACATGACCTTTCTTAGTTTCCTCCTTTACCAAATAGGGATAAAAATGTCTATTTGGGGGGGCATCTGGCTGGCTTGATCTCCAGGTCCTAAGTTCAAGCCCAACACTGGGTATAGAGATTTACTTAAAAAAAAAAAAAATGCCTATTTTGTAGGGTTATTTTGAGGACAATATAATATCAAAATAATGAAAACCTCTAGGGGTGCCTGGGTGGCTCAGTCATTAAGCATCTACCTTCGGCTCAGGTCATGGTCCCAGGGTCCTGGGATTGAGCCCCGCATTGGGGGAAGCCTGCTTCTCCCCCTCTCCCACTCCCCCTGCTTGTGTTCCCTATTTCACTATGTCTCTCTCTGTCAAATAAATAAAATCTTAAAAAAAAAAAAAGTAACTGTATAAGATCCATTTCTGTTTATTTAAACTTAAAGAAAACAAATATCAAAGGGGGAAAAAGTTTTACCTTTCAACAAAGAATTCTCTATATATTTAAATAAAATACTGCCTAACAAGCCTTGTATTTCAAAAAGTGTGTAAGAACTACTTAATTCGAAAAAAAAAAAAAAAAAAAAAAAGAACTACTTTATTTGCAATTAGCAAAGGACAACATGGCTTTTGGAAAATTTTACTTGAAGATTTAGAAATCCATTATTTAGCCTTTACATTACTGGGCTCAATATGTTTACCTTGTAGTTCTTAGTTTTTAGTTTTTACTATGTTAAATTACCATCAAAGCAATAATCTGTTTAAAAGATACTAACACTCGGGGCGCCTGGGTGGCTCAGTTGGTTGAGCGTCTGCCTTCGGCTCAGGTCATGATCCCAGGGTCCTGGGATCGAGCCCCACATTGGGCTCCCTGCTCAGCGGGGGGCCTGCTTCTCCCCCTCCCTCTGCTTCTCCCCCTGCTCATATTCTCTCTCTCTCTCTCTGTATCTCTGTGTCTCGAATGAATAAATTTTTAAAAAACCTTTAAAAAAAAAAGATACTAACACAGCCTTCTCATGTATTCCAAATTATCTCAATATGTGGATTGGGAAATGATATGAATCTATGAATGTATCTCCTAATTCAGTTCCCCAATTTGAAATAGTCCTTGCACCTGTGAATTGCTATTAAATTCATCAAGAATATTTAGGAGGTGTTGGGGTGCCTGAGTGGCTCAGTCGTTAAGCATCTGCCTTCAGCTCAGGTCATGATCCCGGGGTCCTGGGATCTAGCCCTGCATCCAGCTCCCTGCTCTGTGGGAAGCCTGCTTCTCCCTCTCCCACTCCCCCTGCTTGTGTTCCCTCTCTTGTTGTGTCTGTCAAATAAATAAAAAAAAAAATCTTAAAAAAAAAAAAGAATATTTAGGAAGTGCAAGGTTTAATTACTCCCCTCCCCCAGGTAGCCTCAATAGTCTTAACATATGAGCACATAAACACAGTGGTCATAAAACATGACTAGTTTTTTAATAGCAAATATGCCAAAATTAAAATACCACAAGTATTATCACCTTTAAAGGAATCACTTTGGGAAGTTATTTAGTTGTTGAAGAATATCATGATTTCTCAACATCTTTTTGTGACTCCAACATTTTTTTGTGACTTCAGAAGCTGGTACATTCTTTTCTATATCCCTGATCATAACAAATATGTTCTTTAAAAATAAATTTGATTTTTTTTTTGAAAGAGTCAAAAGTTACTTAGGACAAATTCTGATGAATTAAGTGATCAAGATAGTAATATCTTCTTTGCTAAAAGATGAGATATGATTATAAGATACTATTACTCATAGTCTTTTTTTTTTTTTAAAGATTTTATTTATTTATTTGACAGAGAGAGGCACAGCGAGAGAGGGAATACAAGCAGGGGGAGTGGGAGAGGGAGAAGCAGACTTCCCGCTGAGCAGGGAGCCCGATGCGGGGCTTGATCCCAGGACCCTGAGATCATGACCTGAGCCGAAGGCAGAGGCTTAACGACTGAGCCACACAGGCGCCCCACTATTACTCATAGTCTTGAGTTGGAATTAATGGCACAACTTTGGAATAAAAATATAAACTTATTCCAGAATTTATCTTGTTAAAACTTATTCCAGAATTTAAAGGATAAGATTCATTTGGGTATGTAAATGTGTAAATACACACAAATACCCACTATGTGCTGCAAAAGCCATTAAGTATTTTTTATTTCATACTTTCTTCAGCAGCAGGAGCTCTATTACCTCTCCTGCTTCTGGCTGCCAGGCCACAAAGCAGCAAGAACACATCAGTGCCTTTATCTCCTGGATGGAGAGGAGAAAGAAGGCAGAGCAGAAAATGTATTCAAAGAAGTAATGGCTGAAAAATTCCTATATTTGGCAAAAATCTAGAGATTTGAGAAGTTTAGTGACTTCTTAATAGGATAAATCCAGTGAAATCCACACAAGACAAATCATAGTCCTAGTCAAATTTCCAGACACTAAAAAAAAAAAAAAAAAAAAAATTCCTGAAAGTAGCCAAAGAGAGATACCACATTACCTGTAGGGTAAAAACAATAGATTTCCATTGAAACCATGTGGGCCAGAAGGAAGTGGCAAAACAGTTTTCAAGTACTGAAGGAAAAGAACTGTTGACCCAGAACTCTCCATCCAGGGAAAATAATCTTCAGGAATGAAGGGAAAGGGGATTGTGGTTTTTAAGATTTGGAGTACAACAGCCAATCTGGGAGTTTTTCCTTGGTAAGTTGAAGGTAAACAGTAAGATCAGGAGATATACTTTGGGGAAGCAGGGAGTACATGAGGGAGTAGAGACTCTTCCTTGGGGATTTGATCTAAGGGTTTAGAGAGGGGTTGGAGAATAAGAAAATCTTGGGGTATCCTGAAAAGTTCTTAGCCCCACTTACCAGTCTGGATGCTCCGAATGCTCGGAAGTTATCTCCCAGGGGCCACTTAAGGGCCAGTCTTTCCTTTGAAAGGTACAGTTTGTACATTCCAAGCCTGCTGAGCTGACCCTTTATTTGACATAGAGCAACCAAATGCAATGTGTGGACTTTGTTTGTATCTGAAAAAAGCCACTGTAAAACAAAACAAAACAACTTTTGTCTTCTAATAGCTTATTAAGTTATAATTGACATACAATAAATTGCATATACTCAAATTGTACTGTTTGATAAAATTTGATATATGCATACACCTGTGAAACCATCACCATAATCATTCCAATTTTAGTATATGTGCTGCCAAAGAGAGCCTACCATCACCACAATCAAAATTATGACCATATTCTTCAGCCCCAAGAGTTTCTTCTCGTCCCTCTGGAATCCCTCCCTCTGGCCTATCCCTGTCCTCCCTATCCCAGCTGATCACTTATATTCTATTACTAAGTTTGTATTCTTTAGAATTTTATATAAATGGAATCATATAAAAAAAATAAAAGGAATACTATAGGATGTACTCTTTTGTCTGGCTTCTTTCAGCATAATTATTTTGAGATTCATCTATTTTATTATTCCATGGATAGTGTATTTCTTTTTATTGCTGAATAGTATTCCATTGTACGGATATATCTCAATTTATTTTTACCTCAATTTTTCCATTACCTGATGATAAGCATTTTGGATTGTTTCCAGTTTGGGAATTAAGGTGTCATGAACATTCATATAAATTACTTTCATTACTCCAGGTTAAATACCTAAGAGTAGACTAGCTGTGTCATATATTTATGTAGGCATATATATTAACTATTTTTAAACTAAAACTGCATGAAAGAACCTTAATGTAAAACCTAAAACCATAGAACTTCTAGAAGAAAACAGGGAAAAATCTTTGTGATCTTGGGTTAGGCAAAAATTTCTTGGATATCACAACAAAACATGATTCATAGAAGAAAAAACTGAGGAACCGAATTTCTTCAAATTAACAACTATATGGGGGGAGGGGAGATTAAAAAAAAAAAGAACTATGTTCTTTGTGAAACACTGTTAAGAGAATGAAAAGGCAGGGTGCCTGGGTGGCTCAGATGGTTAAATGGCTGCCTTTGGCTCAGGTCAAGATGCCAGGGTCCTGGGATCAAGTCCCATGTCGGGCTCCTTGCTCAGCAGAGAGCCTTCTCCCTCTGCTTGCCTCTCCCCTGGCTTGTGCTCTCTCTCTCTCACATACACATAAATAAAACCTTAAAAAAAAAAAGTGAATGAAAAGGCAAGCCACAGACTGGGAGAAAATCTTTGTAAATCATACATCTGATAAAGGATTTACTTCCAGAATACATAAGGGATTCTCAAAACTTAATGATAAGAAAACAATTAATTCAATTTTTTAAATGGGCAGAAGATTTGAATAAACCAAAAATATACGAATGCCAAATAACCACATAAAAACATGTTCAACATCATTAATCATTAGGAAAATGTAAATTAAGACCCAGTGAAATATTACTACACATCTATTATGGTGTTTAAAATATAAAGGACTGGGTCACATGGGTGGCTCAGTTGGTTAAGCATCTGCCTTCAGCTCAGGTCATGATCCCGGGTCCTGGGATCAAGCCCCACATCGGGCTCCCTGCTCATTGGGGAGATTGCTTCTCCTTCTCCTGCTCTCCCTGCTTGTGCTCTCTCTCTCTCAAATAAATGAATAAAATCTTAAAAAAAAAAAAAAAAAAAAAATATATATATATATATATATATATATATATATATAAAGGACTGACAATACCAACTACTAGTAAGGGTATAGAATAACTAGAATTCTCATAAACTGGTGGGAATATAAAATGATACAACCACTTTGGAAAACAGTTTGTCAGTTTCTTTTATTGTGAAATTTTGACTTTGAAATATCTTCAAACTTACATAAAAGTTACAAGAATCATCCAAAGAACTTTCATACATCCTTCCACTAAATTCCCCAATAGTCTACATTCTACATTTGACTTAATCATAATCCCTCCCTCCATTTTCTGAATTATTTGGGAGCTAACTGCATGTTCTTATTACCCCTTAAGACAGCAGTGGAAATTTCCTATGGACAAGGACATTTTTCTAAATGACCACAGTACAACCATTAAAGTCAGGAAATGAACACTAATACAATACTGTCACCTAGTCCACAGACACCACCCCCCCTTCAAATCTTGCTGATTGTTTTGATTATGTCATTTATAGGTCCATCACCCAGTACAGATTTTAATTTAGACAAACTGAGAATTTTGAATATAGATGGGTATTAAATGATGTTAAACAATTGTTACATTTTTAAGCTGTAAGCATATTATGTTTGTAAAAAGTCTTTGACCTATTAGAGATACATATTTAAGTATTTATAGAAAAAAATGATGTTTGAGATTCTTTGAGATTCACTCCTACAGAGCTGGGGTGGAGGGTGAGAAATGAAATAAGACTGGCAAGATATCTATAACTGTTGAAGCTGGGTAATGAGTACAGGAGGGTTTATTTATTTTTATTTATTTATATGTTTATTTTTTAAGTAGAATCCACGTCCAGTGTGGGGCTTGAACTCACCAACCTCGAGATCCAGAGTCAGATGCTCTACTGACTGAGCCACCCAGGAGCCCCAAGTGTAGGAAGGTTTATTATAATATTTCTTCTACTTTGACATATGTTTCAAATTTTCTATAACTAAAGTTTTTAAATAAAAGACCAATGGAGAAGTTGAAAGATTTTAAAGATTGGAGTGAGATCCTATTTGTGATTTAGTAATATTATTCTGGCTGCAATAGGAAAAATGGCTTCAAATGGATCAAAAATGAAGACAGTGACTGTTTTTTGAGCTGTTAAGGTCATCCAGGGAAGAGATGATTGTGGTGTGAAGTAAGTTAGTGGTAATGGGATGGAGTGAAGTGGATAGATTGAAGAAATGGACTACCTGAATGTGAAAGTTGAGAGAAAAGGAATCCAGAACACCACTTCGTTGGCTTGGGCCAATGTAGGCAGAGTGGCACCATTTACCTAGATACAGATTGCGGGAAAAAGAACAGCTCCCAGGGGAAGGAAGGAGAAGACAGTTTGAAGAGGCCTTGGGTCAAACTAGTGCATTTGTGTTATCATATTATCTGGGCCAGATATCTCTGTTATCTGAGCCAGCACTGAGTGAATAGATGACAGCAAGATACTTAAGTAATCATTATTTAGCAAACAGTATAGGGGTAGGAGAGGTAGATAAAGGAAATGGCACTTGGAAAAATATGCTTGGAGGGGTGCCTGGGTGGTTCAGTTGTTAAGCGTCTGCCTTCGGCTCAGGTCATGATCCCAGGGTCCTGGGATCGAGCCCCACATCAGGCTCCCTGCTCAGCGGGAAGCCTGCTTCTCCCTCCCCCACTCCCCCTACTTGTGTTCCCTCTCTCACTGTGTCTCTGTCAAATAAATAAATAAAATCTTTAAAAAAAAAAAAAAGAAAAACATGCTTGGAGGGTGCCTGGGTGGCTCAGTCCGTTAAGCGTCTGCCTACAGCTCAGGTCATGATCCCAGAGTCCTGGGATCAAGTCTTGCATTGGGCTCTCTGCTCAGATCCCTCCCCACTGCTTATGCTCTCTGTCTCTCTCTCTCAAGCAAATAAAATTAAAAAAAAAAGAAAAGAAAAATATGCTTGGAGGCAGGATTATAACAGAAAGACCTAAATTCACATTAAGTAAACTGGGCATGGAACATAATTCTCTTCATGGAACTGTAGTGTTACAGGATTTCTTGTCTTTCAGTGCCTGTGGGTCTTGGTCACAACGCTTTGAAGAATGAAGAGGGAGACCAGATGAAGAGTGGTGGGTAGCCAAGCAAAGTTTATTGAGGGACAATAAAGTTTATTGAGCGATAGTACAAAGCTTCCCAACAGGAAAGGGACCAGAGAGGGTCGCCGATTTGGCATTTAGATCTAGGGGTTTTTCTGGGATTGTTGGCAGGATGTTTTAATCTGATTAACCCTCCCTGCACCTGTCACCCAATCAGGTTTTTGTCATCTACCTATCACTTGGGAAAGGGTGGAGGGCTCCTTCCAGGGTGGTGTAAAATCCTTTTAAGGGTGGTTTCCTCTTAGGGCGGGGTCCTTCTCTCTGCCTGCCTTTCTTCCAACTCTCCTTCCTTAGCAGTTCAAAAAGATGGCTGAAGGAAAGGCATCTTTCAGTTGCACTTTTTTAAAAAAAATATATTTGTCAGAGAGAGCACAAGCAGGAGATAGCAGGCAGAGAGAGAAGCAGGCTCCCTGCTGAGCAAGGAGCCTGATGGAGGGCTCCATCCCAGGACCCTGGTATCATGCATGACCTGAGCCGAAGGCAGATGCTTAACTGACTGAGCCACCCAGGCATCCCAATATTTTAAAGTTGAAATTGTAAGGTGATAATGAAGATTCTTAAAGGTGGGAATGTAGGGACAAAGGGCAGGTGAATCCATCCTTAAAGGGATGAGTTTGGGGGCACAAAGCTGAGAGGACGCGGAGTAAAGGTCACTTTACTCCTAGTAGTCTTGAGGGAAGGTTCAAGGTTAGAACCTAAGTTGAGTTGAAAACCCATCAAAGTCTGCCCTTTGAGTTTCCTCTCCCTATGGTGCTGGAGTAAAGAAGTTCCAGGCATTTCGTGAAAACATCCGGCGTTATCATTCCATTTTGACTGATTTATTTTCCCACGTTCTTGCAGATTTCTTTGCTCTGGCTCTCCCGCAAAAAATAAGCAAGGCCATATCCTGGCCTCTTTCCCTTGCTTCCGCTAGCTGGTCCTCCCGCTGCTGAAGCCAATTCTGGGCGCTGTGCCCAGCCCCGGGTACGCCCCCGGCGCGGAGCCCCGCCCTGGCGCGCAGCTCCCACCCACGGACCTGCCCCCGGCGCGGAGCCCCGCCCACGGGCCTGTCTGGAGAGCGGAGCGGAGCCCAGCCCTGGAGCCCGCCGGGTGCCCATCACCGCCACCACAAGGCCGCCCGGCTTGGGCCACCGCGTCGCCATGGCTGGGGGCCGTGGGGCCCCCGGGCGCGGCCGAGACGAGCCGCCGGAGAGCTACCCGCAGCGGCAGGAGCATGAGCTGCAGGCTCTGGAGGCCATCTACGGCGCCGACTTCCAGGACCTGCGACCGGACGCGTGCAAATCGGTAGGAACGTGGCTGGTCCGGGCGGTGCTGGGGTGTTGCGGCCCAGTCTTTCCTCTGCGCGACTTCCCCCGGCCAGGCCAGGCCTGGCCTCGCCGACACGGAGCCACCGGCCCTTTTTACGATTCTTCAGCCCTTTAGTCCCTCCCGATTCCACCCACGCTTACTTTTTGTCCTTGCACCCGCTCGCCGGGGTCTTCAGAACCCCCACCTCGGCCGAATTCTCTCCCAGCCTCTTCTCCAGGTCGGCTCCTCTGCCCTACCTCACGCTTCTCATTTCCACTGATAGGCCGTAGCATTCCTGCCTCCTTCCAGTCTTGCCCTTTTTCCCCCCGGCTGAAAGCCCTTGAGTTTGATACAACAGTGCATCATAGAGATCCGTTGCAACTTTATTCTGGCGACGCTTGGAGGCGCTTGCACAGACCTTGCTGATCCCCCCTCCCCCCCAATCACTATTCCCTTCAAGTCTCACCCTCCCTTGTGTGCAGAACTATAAACCGTGTAAACCCCACTGTACTCCCCAGGCGTCCTCACTGTTTTCGGGCCTGGAACAACTTCCTTTAAGGCACTTACAGCGTACAGAATACATTCATCTTCGTCGTAATGGAGGAGTGCGCTGAATTTAGACCTTTGTTTTTTTTTTTAAGGTTTTATTTATTTGACAGAGAGAAAGACAGCTAGAGAGGGAACACAAGCAGGGGGAGTGGGAGAGGGAGAAGCAGGCTCCCGGAGGAGCAGGGAGCCTGATGCGGGGCTCGATCCCAGGACCCTGGGATCATGACCTGAGCGGAAGGCAGACGCTTAACGACTGAGCCACCCAGGCGCCCCGAGTTTAGACCTTTGAAATGGCATTTGGTTTAAAATATTATTTTCCCTTTTGTCTGGGAGTTAAGGCTCATTATAAGCAGCTGACACTGATGGTTTCTCCCCGATCCATGAAGAATTGTCTCTGAATATCATTTAAAAGGTAGTCTCTTCCTTCCCGGACTGTCATTCCTGCATTTCACAGCATCTGCCTGTATCCGGGATTTCCTTAACAGGATTTTCTGCAGCTGTCAGAGCAAAAACATTCTCCCTTTCACTCAAAGTGATTCTTCCTTCATTAAATATTTATTGTTCTAGGCATCAGGAATACCGTCCAGGACAAAACACATCAAACCTCTTGCCCTCGGGAAGCTTACTTTTCTAGTGCTTAATTTCAAAAGTTTTTTTTTTTTTTAACCTGAAGTAGTAAAAATGTAAATACTCCTCTTATACATCCTTATATTAAAAATAATATTACTTTTTGGTGATGTGGTAACTTGTCTTTCTAAACATCGAGAACCAGTAAGTAGGCCCATTAAGCAGCCAAAATGGGAGTCACAAAGTGTACCCATGGACTCAAGGCAAAGTCTGTAAGACCTCCTTCAGAGCCACTCTTTTGAAAAAAAAATATTTATTTATTTATTTATTTTATTTATTTATTTATTTATTTATTTAACAGAGAGAGAGTATAAACGGGGAGTGTCAGTCAGGGGGAGGGAGAAGCAGGCTCCTTGCTGAGCAGAGAGCCCAAATTGAGGCTCCATCCCAGAACCCCAGGATCATGACCTGAGCCGAAGGCGGACACTTAACCGACTGAGCCACCCAGGTGCCCCCAGAGCCACTTTTATTTGCTTTATACATGCTTAGCTATCTAGTTGTAAGGCTACGAAAAGACAGGAAAAAGGAGCTGCTGTACGTAGGGATATCAATAATCCCAGAATTTACAGTTGGTGACCTTTTCTAACAGAGATAGAAGATTAACAAAAACAAACAACTATAAATGGCAGGCAGAAGAATTCGAATAGCTGTCTGTGGTTCATAGCACAGGGTGAATAGCCTGAACACTTTTCATAGGCCTCATAGGCAAGTAACTGCTGGCCATTAACAATGAATCAGAGTGCAGTCATTCAGCAAGTACTTATTATCACTTGTGTGCCTGTCTTCCGGGAAAGAGTAGGTGGGTCCACAATCCTTTATCCAAAACCCTAGAGACCTGTCCGGTTTCAAAATTCAGAGGTGTTTGTGTTCAAGTTCATGTGTACACATTCCATAGCTTACCTAACACCTCAGGGGGCTGGTGGTGGGGGCAGCATCCAAAATTAAACACAGTGAAACCTGAATGTTCAAATGTTCACATGACTGGGATAAATAAAGGCTGTTAATAGCCTCTTGTCAGGTCAGGCCAAATTTGCTGCCAATAAATTCAATTCAGAATTTATTGACCTGAGTAAACTTCACGTTTCTTTGACTTCTTTTAGGGGATGTGTTAGAATGTAGGTTTCAGAGGTTTCAGTTTACTAGCATTTGTAATATCATTTATAGATAACTAAACGTTTTGGGAATGAATGCTAATAATTAGTTTACATACTAAAAAAGTTTGGACACTACTAGGTTAAAATACAATTTACTCTAGAGTTATACGTGTAGTACTAATTATCTTGGCTTATCTTCCATGTCAGCAAAGGGTCTCTTAATTTATAATTTGATATCTATTGCAAAGTTCTCTCCTAAAAGCTTGCTGCTTCTGTCTCTGGGCCCACCAGTAGTGTATGAGAGTCCTTGTTTTCCTACATCTTCCCCAGCATTGTAAACAGCAGGCTTTTTCATCTTTGCCAGTAGATGAATGAAACACTTTTTTCCCCATTGTGTTATCTGTTTTCTTTTTTTTTTTTTTTTAAAGATTTTATTTATTCATTTGACAGAGAGAGACACAGCGAGAGAGGGAACACAAGCAGGGGGGAGTGGGAGAGGGAGAAGCAGGCTTCCGGCTGAGCAGGGAGCCCAATGCGGGGCTCGATCCCAGGACCCTGGGATCATGGCCTGAGCCGAAGGCAGACGCCCAACGACTGAGCCACCCAGGTGCCCCATGTGTTGTCTATTTTCTTTTCTCCTCCTTTTTTTTTTTTTAGTAATCTCTATGCCCAACATGGAGCTTAAACTCACAACCCTGAGATGAAGAGTAGCGTGCTCCACCAACTGAGCCAGCCAGGCATCCCATATATTATCTTGTTTTCTTAGTCATTTGTCAGTTATTTTATGTTAAAAAAAATTAGCATTATGGGTCATATGTTGCAAATGTTTTTCCCTATTTAACCATGTGCATTTTGATACTTACGTAATTTATGCGATTAAAAAAACTAATATAGTTAAAATGACCTATTTTTTTTGTTTTATAGTCACCCCCTTTTTTTTTCCTAGAAAAGATTTCCCTACTCCATTGTTACTAAAAAAAGAAGTCTTCATGGTTTTCTTTTCTTTCATAACTTTGTTTTCAAACTTAAAAAAAAATGTTTAAAAAAATTTTTTTTAAGGTTTTATTTACCCATTTGAGAGAGAGAGAGAAAGAGAGAGGGAACACAAGCGGGGGAAGTGAGAGAGGGAGAAGCAGGCTTCCCGCCGAGCAGGGAGCCCGATGCGGAACTTGATCGCAGGACCCCGGGATCATGACTTGAGCCAAAGGCAGAAGCTTAACCGACTGAGCCACCCAGGCGTCCCTGTAGTTTTTCCATATGAACTTCAGAATCAACTTGCCTAGTTCAAAAACTTACGGTGACGTTCTTAGTGGAATAACATTACATATATTTAATTTGGGGAGAATTCAGATTCTGAATATTCTCATGTTCATTTATTTTTTTATTGAAGTACAGTTGACACAATGTTATATTAGTTTCAAGTGTACAACAGTGATTCTACACTTCTCTGCATTATGCCATGCTCACCACAAGTGTAGCTATTATCTCTTACCATTGTTACCATATAACCTTTTCGAATACCGTTTACTATATTCCCTATGCTGTACTTTTTTTTTTTTTTTTAAAGTAGGCTCCATGCCCAGCGTGGAGCCCAACCCGGGGCTTGAACTCATAACCCTGAGATCAAGGCCTGAGCTGAGATCAAGAGTCAGATGCTTAACGGACTAAGCCACCCAGCCACCTGCCTATACTGTACTTTTGATCCTCTTTTATTCCTGTATTCCTTCCATACCTGGAAGCCTGTATTTCTTACGTCCTTTCACCCAGTCTATCCGTTCCCCCACTTCCGTCCCCTCTGCCAGCTATCAGTTTGTTTTCTGTATTTGAGTCTGTTTCTGCTTTTTGTTTATTGTGTTTTTTGTTTTTTTTTAGATTCCACATATAAGTGAAATCATAGGGTTTTTGTCTTTCTCTCTCAGACTTACTTCACTTAGCATAATACCCTCTATGTCATCCATATTGTCACAAATGGCAAGATCTCATTCTTTTTTTATGGCTGAGTAATACTCCATTTGTGTGTGTGTGTGTGTGTGTGTGTGTGTGTGTGTGTGTGAGAGAGATCACTTCTTTTTTTCCATTCATCTATGGATGGACACTTGGGCTGCTTCCATAGCTTGGCTACTGTAAATAATGCTGCAGTAAACATAGAGGTGTGTATATCTTTTCAAATTAGTGTTTTCATTTTCTTTGGGCAAATACCTAGTGGTGAAATTACTAGATCATATGGTATTTCTTTTTTTTAATTTTTTGAGTACCCTCAAAAAATACTGTTTACTGCAGTGGCTGTACAAGTTTACATTTCCACCAACAATGCACAGGCTTTCCTTTTCTCCACATCCTTGCCAACAGTTGTTTCCTCTTACAATTTTTATTTTAGCCATTCTCACAAGTGTAAGGTGATATCTCATGGTTTTGATTTGCAATTCCCTGATGATTAGTGATGTTGAGCACCTTTTCATGTGTCTGTTGGCCATTTTTCTTTTTTTTTAAGTAGGCTTCACGCCCAGCCTGTAGCACAGCGTGGGGCTTGAACTCACAACCCTGAGATCAAGACCTGAGCTGAGATCAAGAGTTGGATGCTTAACCAACTGAGCCACCCAGGCACCTCATCCATTTATAAGTCTTTGGGAAAATGTCTATTCAGGTCCTCTGCCCATTTTTAATTGAATTATTTGTGGGTTTTTGGTGTTGAGTTGTGTAAGTTCTTTATATATTTCAAATATTAATCCCTATTGGATATATCACTTGCAAATATCTTCTCCCAGTCAGTAGATTGTCTTTTTGTTTGTTTCATTTTTCACTGTGCAAAAAAAAATTTGTTTTTTAAGATTTTATTTTTTAAAGTGATCTCTATACCCAACGTGGGGCTTGAACTCACAACTCCAAGATCAAGAGTTCCATGCTCCACCAGCCGAGCCAGCCAGGTACCCCTGTGCAAAAGCTTTTTATTTTGATATAATTCCAATAGTTTATTTTTGCCTTTGTTTCCCTTGCGTGAGGACACATATCTAGAAAAATGTTGCTAAGAACCTCTCACATTTAGGTCTTTAATCTGTTTTCACATATGTTTGAAATGGAGCTATAGGTTATTAAATTCTAGCACTGTTTAAAAATCTCTCCAGCCTGACAGACAAATACTTAAGAGAGAAGGGTGATTTTTACAAAGTCAGTTACAGAAAATACTCACTTTTAGAAAAGGAGATGTGGGGGGAAATCAGTGATTAAAGCATTTAACATAAATCAGAGAAAGACAAATACTGTACAATCTCTCTTATATGTGGAATCTAAAAATATAAGCCAAGCTCATAGATGCAGAGAACAGATTGGTGTTTGCTTGGAGGGAGGAGGGGAGGATGGAAGAACTGTTTTTTGTTTTTAGTTTTTTTAGGTTTAAATAAATTTAAGAAAACATAAAATATAGAAGAATGTTACCTAATTTCCTTTTTCTGAGCTTTTACTATCATCATTTTTATTTTTGACTTCTTTGCAGACTTAAAACCAGAAACTTGCCCAGATTATCTTGCTTGCACATGTTACTTTATTTCTAGATTTGTTCTATTTTCACACAGACTAGTTTCTTTCCACTTTACAGAATATGAGATCTAGAGCGTGTGAGAAAGAGGCCACATTGAGCCAAGTCTGGCCATTAAAATTTTAAGGAGGATGTGATTCACAGAGTCCTAGGTAACAGTTCTAGGCCAAACACCTGAAAGTGGTTTGAATTGTGTAACTTTTTTATATATATAATTGTAGTAAATAACACATAGAATAGAATTTATCATCTTAACCATTCCTCAGAGTTCAGTTCAGTAGTGTTAAGCTTATTTATGTTACTGTGCAACAGAAAATTGTTAGTAGTTTTAATTAATTTCCCAAACCTTGTCCTCATCTGCTGCTTATCTTTTTTTTTCATCTGCTGCTTATCTTGTAATCCAGTGAGTTTTTTTTAAAGATTTATTTATTTATTTATTTGAGAGAGAGAGAGAGAGAGAGAGAGAGAGAACAAGCACACAGAGGGAGAGGGAGAAGCAGACTCCCCGCTGAGCAGGGAGCCCGATGTGGGGCTCGACCCCAGGACCCTGGGACCATGACCTGAGCTGAAGGCAGCCACTTAACCGACTGAGCCACCCAGGCGCCCCAAGATTTCTTTTTTTTTTTTTTTTTTGATGGCTGCATAATATTCCTGTGTGTGTGTGTGTGTGTGTGTGTATACACCACATCTTCTTTATCCATTCGTCTGTTGATGGACATCTAGGCTCTTTCCATAGTTGGCTATTGTGGACATTGCTGCTATACACATTGGGGTGACAAATTGGTTTTTTTAATGTATATTTTGTAGTATGTACATTTTGTATCTGATATATCCTGCATTGTGTTTTCCTGTCCTTTAGTGCTCTCAAATTTTTTTTTGGTTATCCCTTACTTTGTAAATATTTGCCTGTAGATATTCCAGGAATTCATTATTTCCTTATGCAGAGTAAGTAAAAGATTTTATCGACACTGTTCTAATGACCATTTATCTTCTGAACACATGAAGGAGGCCCTACCCACTCCACTCCCCAGCACATCTTGGTTGTTACCATCATTTTTGATCAAGTCCTGTTTAGCTCCAGGACTCCTTGATTGCCCTCACATGAGCTCATGCGTGGTATCCTAAACATGGCTTGCATAAAAGCCTCTTCACATGTTGCGAAGCCCCTCAGTTTGCTCAAGGAAAGCTTGGCAAATATTCTGCTCTTACCTCTAAAGTCATTGTTTCCTGACTGGCCTTTTTTTTTTTTTTCTTTTTTCCCTCAATGTCCCTGTATTGGTTAGTGTTAAGTTTGGCTACATATTATAGAAAACTTAACAAAGTTCATTTTTCTGCATACAGAAGTTTTGGGTCTAGGGCTTTTTCTGATTTGTTGTTCCACCATCCTTAATGTGCCCTTCATGGTCCAAAATGGCTGTCTGAATGCCAACCATCATATCTGCGTTCCAGTCAGCAGGAAGGAGAAAGGGATGAAGTTGCATGTGTTAGTTCTTTCACCTTTTTTTTTTTTTAAAGATTTTATTTATTTATTTGACAGAGAGAGACACAGCGAGAGAGGGAACACAAGCAGGAGGAGTGGGAGAGGGAGAAGCAGGCTTCCCGCCAAGCAGGAGCCCGATGCGGGGCTCAATCCCAGCACTCTGGGATCATGACCTGAGCTGAAGGCAGACGCTTAACGACTGAGCCACCCAGGTGCCCCTTTCATCTTTTTTTTTTTAAAAGATTTTATTTATTTATGTATTTGAGAGAGAGAGAGAGCACGAACAAGCAGGGGGAAGGAGAGGGACAAGCACCCCACGCTGAGCACGGAGCCTGACTCAGAGCTCGATCCCAGGACCCTGAGATCTTGACCTGAGCTGAAATGCAGTGTCAGATGCTCAACCGACTGAGCCACCCAGGTGCCCATAGTTCATCTCATTAACCAGAAATTAACCCAATGGCCACAGTTAGCTGCAAAGGAATTGTATACAGCTAAAAAATCAGGGGTTCTGTTGCTAAGAAATAAGGGGAGAGTGGATATTGGGGGAACAACTAATAGTCTGAGAAATACCCTGAAGTTTATGCCCTGTGGAGAAGAATATCATTCTGGTCCAGTTAAATTGTTAGCCAGAGGGGCGCCTGGGTGGCTCAGTCGTTAAGCGTCTGCCTTCGGCTCAGGTCATGATCCCAGGATCTTGGGATTGAGCCCCGCATCGGGCTCCCTGCTCGGCGGGAAGCCTGCTTCTACCTCTCCACTCCCCCTGCTTGTGTTCCCTCTCTCGCTGTGTCTCTCTCTGTCAAATAAATAAATAAAATCTTAAAAAAAAAATAGTTAGCCAGAGAAAAAGCCTTGAAAGTAGCAGACACCCCGTTCCTCAGTGTGCTGTTCTTTGAGTTAGTTCCACTTGGTACTCAGATCCAGGCAAGCTGTTGGGTTTTTGTCCAATAGTATGTCATCCCTCAGTGGCCTTGGGTCTGTTCCTTCATCCAAGCCTCCACCACTGGGCTCATGCACCTCTTAAAGCTGAAACCTTTAACGCATCCAGGAATCTCTTTTTTTTTTAATTTTTTTTTTTTAAGATTTTATTTATTTGTGTGAGAGAGAACGAGAGACAGAGAACATGAGAGGGAGGAGGGTCAGAGGGAGAAGCAGACTCCCTGCTGAGCAGGGAGCCTGATGTGGGACTCGATCCCGGGACTCCAGGATCATGACGTGAGCCGAAGGCAGTCGCTTAACCAACTGAGCCACCCAGCGCCCCAGGAATCTCTTTACTTTGCTTCAAAACTCCTTCCTCTTTTTTAGAAGTTTGTTTTGGCATTACCTGGGCGCATTACTATTATCACTTTTGCCCTGCTAGTGTTGCTATGTTGTAGAAATAACTGGAACACTAGATGTGCATGGTGTGACATGGCTGGTCCAGCCCAGGAGTGTTTGCAGGGTACTTACGACTTCTTTAGGCCCCAGTGTTCCTACATAAGGATGGTCCCCCTAGTGGTCCTGGGACTAGCCCAGAGGCCTCCTTCCCTGAGGCTTGCCAGCGATCCGTAACTGGATCCATTGTGCTTTATTAGGCATTCCCTTGAGTAAGAACATCTTCAAAATGTGTAATCCCCCAATAGGCCTCTTTTTTTCTGAAGCTTGCTTCCTGTTCCCTGGATTCTGGGCATACAGTGACGCGCTCTCTGTACCGTTTCCCATGAAGGTTACTTAAATTCAGATAACGCTCTTCACTTCCTACATAAAGACAAAAGAGAATGTTAAACCAGATTCAGTGTTCTGCTTCTGCAGGGATAACTCACTTCATGTGGTGTATGTTGTCTATATGTTATAAGTTCATTTCCATCCTGGGCCCAGGAAAGACCTATCCTTTGGTTTATATTTGTAGTTTCTACTTATAAGGCTTGTTGATAATTTTATCTATTTATTTATTTTTATTTTTTTAATTTTAATTTTTTAAAAAGATTTTATTTGTTTGAGAGAGAGAATGAGCACAAGCGGGGGGAGGGGCAAGTAGAAGGAAAAGCAGGATCCCCACTGAGCAGGGAGCCCGATGCAGGGCTAGATCCCAGGACCCCAGGGTCTGAGCTGAAGGCAGATGCTTACCCGACTGAGCCACCCAGGTGCCCCCGGCTTGCTGATAATTTTAGTTCTTATATTTACATAATTGTTGCTCCTTGTGGCTATAGAGGGCTACCTTAATTTTGTTGCTTCAAAAACGAAAGGTCTGCTGTTAACTCCTGGGTGGTGTGCTTGGATTGTAACATCTTAATCTCTTTCACATTGGGCTTTTTGGGTCTTTAGTATTTTATTTGAAGAAAACCATCTGTATGGCATTTCCCCTTATATTCTTACCTTCTTATTTCTTTTGCCTCTTTTAAGCTCTCAAGTCATTAAGGATTTAGAACAGTATTCTCATTGTTTTTTTTTTTTTTTCTTTTAAGATTTATTTATTTGAGATGGGGAGAGAGAGAGCTTGTGCAGGGGGAGGGGCAGAGGGACAGGAAGAGAAAATCTCAAGCAGACTCTGTGCTACGCAGGGAGCCCACTGTGGGACTCAATCCCAGGACCCTGAGATCACGCCGTGGGGCTCAATCCCAGGACCCTGAGATCATGACCTAAGCCAAAATCAAGAGTTGGTCGCCTAACCAACTGAGCCACCCAGGCGCCCCCTCATTGGTTGTTCTGAAATAAATTTTTCATTGGTCAGCAGCCAAGTGAGAAAATGAAAGGCAGAACAATGTGTAAGTGAAGATGTATTAGTATAAGATAAATTGACCCTTCTTAAGATACAATTGAACTCTACTCTATTTTTGTACTTCCTCCTACTTCTGATACTAAAGTATTGTTTTCTAAAGTGATATAATATATACAATAAAGAGGGAGCAAAAATGCATTTTTTTCTTTTTAATATTTTGTTTATTTTAGAGAGAGAGCACAAGTGGGCAGAGGGGGTGAGGGAGAGGGAGTAACAGACTCCTCACTGACGTGGGGCTCGATCCCAGGACCCCCGGGATCATGACCTGAGCCCAAGGCAGATGCTTAACCGACTGAGCCACCCAGGCACCCCTTTTTTTTCTTTAAGCTCCATACCCAATGTGGGGCTTGAACTCACGATCCTGAGATCGAGTCACATCCTTTACTGACTGAGCCAGCCAGGCACCCCCAAAAAGTATTTTCTTGTTAAAATTACTATTTATCATATCTCTCCAAAATTTGTGGCCTGTGAGATGAGAAAGCCTGTAAAGGTTTGATCTGGTGGAGAAAGCACTGGTAAAATTTTGAGTCTAACTAGCCTTTCTCTCAGTGTTTACATTTGTAAAATGGACATATATAACCTCCTACAGAGCTGCATTCTTGTTAGAGAATGAGTAACAGTAACGTGGCAAAGATGGGTTGGTAGAATGTACTTCAAAATAATTTCAGCTGGTGGTTGGGAGTAGAGGCAACATATAGATACACAGTATTGGCCATAAATGGGTAATTGTTGAAACTGTATGGTGGGCACATGGAGTTCATTGTATCATTATTAGCTTTTGTTTGAAAATCTCCATAATAAAAAGTTCTTCCGAAAGAGAGGCTGTTTAAGGAGACTGGTCAAGACAATAGTCTTTGCTTTTCTTGCTAGCAACTACCTGTTTCAACTGCTCTTATCTAAATGCTTCCTATGCAAAATTCTGTCTCGGATACAACTCAGAGCGCAGCTGGCCTGCCCTGCTTGGAGCGGGACAGGAGGCCTGGAGCCCTGTTAGTTCATTCTCACGCTCAAACCTTTGAGGTTCCTCTGAGGAAACCCACCAGTCTGCCTGCTTTTTCTTCTCATGTCCTCTATCCTTCTAAAGAAGGGCCCCTCCTCCTGTCTCTCTTGTGCTCATCACTATCTGCCCTCCGACAGATCCTAATTTTGTCTCATTCCTACTCTTCCATAAAATTCCCATCAACATCCTCACATGCTTTAGTATCTCTCATCTTTAAGACAGAACAAGAGATTTTTCCCTTGATTGCACATCCTCCTCCATCTGTGGCCCCATCCTCTGTGCCCTTAATGCCCACACCTCCTTGAAGGACTCGTCCAGCTGTGCCTAGTCGTCGTCCTCGCCCAGCATTCACTCCTCATCACACCGGGGTCTGCGTTCAGTGCCCATGGAGCCCGCTCTTGGCAAGGTCACCTACAGTCCCGTGTTACCCAGCAGTGGATGCTCTCTGTCCTCATCCTACTCAGCCTCAGGAGCATCTGTGAGAAGACACTTTCCTTCCCTCCCTTGAGGCCCAGTCTCTTTGTCCGCTTTATCTCAAGTACACGTTTCTCCTGCTTCACTTGGTGTCCCCCCTCCCTCCTGTGTTCCAGACACGCTGGCCTCTCTTGGGCTTTTTGGAATATATCAACCTCTTGTTCGCTTTGAACCTCTTTATGTGCTCTTCCCTCCTCTGGAATGCTCAGTCTCTGGCTTGTCTCAGCTTCTGTGCAGTGTACTCAGGTCTTCCTGATGACCATGTCCAAGTATGTTCCCTCACACCCACTGCGGGTCATTCTCGAAGTAGAGTGTAGGGAGACTAGATAGTACTTTTATCCCCGTAGGGTCTCTGGCTAGGTCTGAGAATAAATTGACGTGAGACAGACTGACAGGAGAATAACATACAGATATTTACATGCACATTGGAAACTCCATAGGGACATGAAGACCCAAAGAAGCGGCCAGGCCTAAGTATCTACAGGGTAGGCTGAATAAAGAGAGGCAGTTGTGGAAAGTAGCGAGCATATGGGGAGACTGAAGAAAGGTAAGAGTTATTTTGCCAAGTTCTGTTTGTACAGAATTCTCTCAGCCTTGATGTTCTCTGATAATGAGGAGTCCCGGGATCGAGTCCCGCATTGGGCTCCCTGATCAGCAGGGGGTCTGCTTCTCCCTCTGGCCCTCCCCCCTCTCGTTCTCTCTCTCTCAAATAAATAAATAAAATCTGTATTTTATTTTATTTTTAAAGATTTTATTTATTTGACAGAGAAAGAGAGCATGAGCAGGGGGAAGGAGCAAGGGGAGAGAGAGAAGCAGGCTCCCAACTCAGCAGGGAGCCTGACTCAGGACTCGATCCCAGGACGCCTGGATCATGACCTGAGCTGAAGGCAGATGCTTAACCAACTGAGCCACCCAGGCTTCCTAGAATATTTCTTTCTTTCCAGTGTAGGAGGGCATCTTTCTTTCTTTTTTTTTTTTAATTTTTTATTGTTATGTTAATCACCATGCATTACATCATTAGTTTTAGATGTAGTGTTGCATGATTCATTGTTTGTGCATAACACCCAGTGCTGCATGCAGAACGTGCCCTCTTTAATACCCATCACCAGGCTAACCCATCCTCCCACCCCCCTCCCCTCTAGAACCCTCACTTCGTTTTTCAGAGTCCATCGTCTCTCATGTAGGAGGGCATCTTTTACATGGGCGTCTTATCTCCTGTTTTCAGGAAGGAAAGAGGAGGTCAGCAGGCCCTTCTTGCACCTTCTGTTTTCAAGTACCCTTAGCTCAAAATAATCCTTAAACCAAAGTGGCATATTATGGAGTGGCTGATTCCATCACTCACGTCTTCTCTTCAGTAGGACTTTCTGAACTTGAACTTACGTGTTAATTATTTGTTTTCCCCTGCCAGACTGGAAGTTCCACGTCAGCTGGAACCACGTCTGTTTTCTCACTTTGTGCTCCCAGTGCCTGACAGAGTCCACGCCCATCACTGTGGGTGATGAGGCGAGATGGCTGACTGAGTACCTGGAAAACCTCATGGGTCACGGGACGTTTCACCACGTTCACAGATCTGTGCTTTCCTGGAGCCTGACCCTGCAGCTTTGAGCAAGCATTAGGTTAAAGCCATATGAAAACCGAGCTTCCAAATGTTATACACATCGTTGATGAGAATTTTGTTTATTGTATAATTCAGGGTACTGTAGGTTGTAAATACCTGTTAGAATTTAGTTTTGCTATGTACTTTGTTGCCCCGCCCCCAATTTTTTGTGCTTTTCCTTTTCTGTGAAATGTGAAATAATGTCACATTTCCCTTTTTGCCCTGGCCACCTGGATGTTCCAAGACAAAGTCAAGGCTCAGTCACAGCAGCTCAGAATTGGCACTAACGAGGGAGTGGCTGATAAAAGACACAGGTTTGGGAGCCAAAGTTGGATCTGAAATCCAACCTTGTCGTCGTGTAACTGTGGGCAAAAAACTGAAACTTTCTGAGCCTGAGCTGCTTTATCTGTAAAACGGTGGCGGTGCCCACCTACAGAGTTAGTTAAGTGCCTGGACCATGAGACTAAATATTTCTTCCCTCAGCCTCCCTTCTCTTATTTATTTTTTTTTTTAAAGATTTTATTTATTTGACAGAGAGAGACACAGCGAGAGAGGGAACACAAGCAGGGGGAGTGGGAGAGGAAGAAGCAGGCTTCCCACCGAGCAGGGAGCCCCATGCAGGGCTCGATCCCAGGACCCTGGGATCACGACCTGAGCCGAAGGCAGACGCTTAACCGACTGGGCCACCCAGGCGCCCCTCCCTTCTCTTATGATGTACAGATAATATAAACTGCCTCAAACCTTTTTTGGAAAAAGCATATTTAATAAAGAACAATAAATGGAGTGTTTGGTTTCTTTGGCGAAAAGCAGTTGGGTGAGAGCATATCCACGTTTAGAAGAGCCGTCAGATTTCCATGTTAAGGCTTTCACTTGTCATTATCTCAGTATTCATGTTTCCACTGAAGTTTCCTCTGCTCAAGAGGCCCCTGACCCACCTGTCTGAAAATCTCCATTACCGCTGTATTCCATTACTCTGCCTGATTTTCTTTATAGCACTCATCACTATGGAGAATATGTCCTTGTCTTCTCATGTGTGTTGGCTAGTTGGGCCCACATCTGTCCAAATTGACCCCTGTACTCCTAGCCTACTCCTAGAATGGTACTCCTGCATAACCACGTGATTGGTACTCCATAACATGTGAATGAATAGATGCTCCATGGAACGTTTTGCGTCACCTCTTAGATAACTTTGAAAAGGAACATGCAATCTGTCTGGCACAGGTTTTGTTTTTAAACCACGCTTTAGGAAAAGATAACCGAATACTTGTATAAAAGTACAATTGCACGTAATATTTAGAAAGTAGAATGTTCGAGCTAAGATGCTCATTATCTTAATTGCTAATAATTGGCTCTCCAGGTGGGAGAAAAAAAAAGATTTTCTTTTTCTCTTTTAGGTCAATGAGCCCCCTGAAATCAATTTAGTTCTGTACCCTCAGGGTCTGACTGGTGAAGAAGTGTACGTTCAAGTGGATTTGAGGGTTAGATGCCCACCAACCTACCCAGACATGTGAGTACATTTATAAATACCTTCCATGTGATACCACTTCTCTGTTTTGACAACCTAGAAACAGACACATTAATGGTATTTTCTCCTTTCTGCCTCTGTTCCCCTTATAATTTCATTTCCTATCGTGTATATCTCACCGAAACTACATCCGCAGTAGACATTTTCGTGAAACCTATCTCATGTTAAGTCTGCTTATAGTTGTAGAATAGTCACTCCAGGTACTAATGTTTGCTCCACGACTAATTGTTTGCTTTCTCTAATGTGTTCATTTAAAAAAAATTTTTTTTTCTTTTAAGATTTTATTTATTTGAGAGAGAGAGAGAAGGAAGCACAAGCAGGGGAAGGAGCAGAGGGAGAAGCAAACTCCCCGCGGAGCAGGGAGCCCGAAGTGGGGCTGGATCCCAGGACCCCAGGATCATGACCTGAGCCAAAGGCAGACACTTAACCAACTGAGCCACCCAGGCACCCCTTTCATGTGTTTTTTGTTTAATTCTTCATAAATTGGGAAGAGGAACAGTCTTAGGAGAAAAGGACAAAGTCATGAGGACTAGTAGAGCCCTTGTATACTTAGTTTTGTTTTGTTTCAGGGGGTGGGGAGGGGCAGAGGGAGAGTGAAAGAGAATCCTCAAGCAGACTCCCCGCCCGGTGCAGAGCCGGACGCGGGCCTCGAGCTCACAACCCTGAGATCAAGACCTGAGCTGAGGTCAAGAGTTGGACACTTAACCGACTGAGCCACCCAGGCGCCCTTGTATACTTAGTTTTAAAGTATAGTTGGCATTAGGACTTAGAATAGCCTTTTGGCCCTAATGGGAGTTTTACTTTGTAGAGGAAAAAGGAGATTTGAGTCACACTGTTATTCGGGGCACTGCTGATGGGTCTCCACTGTGCAGGGCTGGTCTGTGATGCACGGTGTATAACACCCTGGCTCTAGCCAGTGATGCTACGAGTGCTCTGCGGTCTATGAGACAACCATAAAACCCCCACATACTTTCTTTTTTAAAGAGATTTATTTATTTAAGAGAGAGAGCGCCAGGGAGCATGAGCAGGGGGGCGGGGCAGAGGGAGAGAGGGAGAAGCAGGCTCCCCGCTGACGCGGGACTCGATCCCAGGACCCCGGAATCATGACCTGAGCCGAAGGCAGACGCTTAACCGACTGAGCCACCCAGGCGCCCCCTGCACGTGGACTGCCTCTGGATGAGAACCACTGACAGAGCAAAAGCACTGGCAGTCAGTAGCCAAGTATCGTCTTTTCGAAGTATGTGTGTATTCCGTGTGATCTTTCCTCAGACATTCCACCTGGAAAGGCAGATGGGCTTAGATGACGTTTTGTGGTTTGCGCTTACTGTGCAGGGAATCAGGTGACAAATAAAAGGAAGCCGTGCCTTACAGAGTGGGTGGGAAATCTATGGAATTTGTTATCCTAACAGCTGATGGAGAAGATGAAAGTACAGATAGGTCAAGATGAGTTTCTTGAATTTAGTAACCCTCTTTTGTCTCTAACATCGTGCCTAGAGTAAGTAGACAGAGTAGGTGTTTAGTATTTAATTCATGAATTGGTTAAAGGGTAATTAAATTTTATGAAAGAAAAATAAGGCCGTGCCTCTCTGGGTTTTATTTTTCCTGACACCAAATAGGTGGTGCGTTTTCTGACAGCTGGGTGTCTAGCAATTCAGTTCAGTTTTGACACAAACTAGCATAGTTCCTGCAGACCTGGGTTAGGGGCTCAGTTCCACAAAATTTCAAATGCCAGTTGCATGTACCAGTATTTCTGATCAGCTGGCCAAGAATTTGTGAGCTCATTCAACCCCTTCATCAGGTTTGATGCTGTGTTAGAACAGCATGTAGAACTCAGGAAGGCACTTGACTTAAAATTACCGGCTTACTCTAAAGGATACAACGCAGGACCAGCCCAGTGAAAGAGGTGCATGGGGAAGGAATGTGGTAAGAGGCGTGGAGTTTCTCTTCCCTCTTGCCTTTGACAGGCATCCCCTGGGGGCACAGTCACCCCTGGTTGGGAACCACTGTGCTGGAGGGCCATTCTGGTAAATCTTGATGTGTCCAATTGGTAAAAATAATATGGGATGATTTAAAAAAAAAAAACAACCATGAAAATGATTATAAAAAGCTACAGAGTAGATATTATAATATCAGCTACATAAAATTATAAATTTTGTGCCAAGGGCATAAAGAGAAAGCTGGAAAAAAATTTTTTTAAGTTTAATTAGTATTGTAGATGGATTTTTCATCATTCTGTTAATATTGCTACATAATGACTGCTGAATTAAAAAGAAATTATGTAAGGCTTGACTTGGGGGGGGAACATTCTTATCCTTTGAGATGACATGGTACAGGAAAACTTTTTCTGCAAAGTCGTCTTTCATGCCACTGTGACAGAGTCCTGGGTTAGATCATACGTAGACTCAGGACTCTATGGCATTTCTGTTCTTTTTCTCATATATATCAACTCCCTTCTCTGAGATTTCCATCTATCCGAGTAGATCATGATTGTAGCCATCTGTCACACTGAAGCATTGAGAGAATGCAGAGACAGTGAATTATAAAGGCTTTGCTAAGATAAAAATACCATCAGTTACTCAGAAACGCTTGGTAGGAAGTAGTCATCTTCTCTTCGGTAAAATTAAATAAAGCCTGTTTGATCTCCGTGAATTGTTCCTGGATATCTCTTGATTGGGAACCAAGGGGAACCCGAGGAGCGGCTCTGTAAACTTTGAATAGAGAGCGTTGAGTGTCGGTTGTGCTGGGCGGAGACAAGAGGGGCGTGTTCGGCATCCTTGTAATAGCAGAGTGTGCACAACACCCCCAGGTGGATTCAGCTGTGGGAGTGGGTGAGCGAGCATTTCCACCTCGTTGACAATCAGGAGTGATGTGACAGGGCACATGGTGGGAATGCTGGATGGATCACCTAGGCTTCATTTTTTTCTTTTAAGATTTTCAGTAATCTCTACACCCAACATGGGGCTCAAACCCACAACCCCGAGATCAAGAGTCACATGCTCTACCGACTGAGTCAGCCAGGCGCCCCGTCTGAGGCTTCCTCTTGCCTCGTTGTGCTTGTCTTGCTTTATGCTGAAGCACACGAATGAGCCCAGAGCACTTGGACTCCTGTGGGTGAACTGTGAGAACTGATTAATTGATGTTGGGGGGCAAGCCAGGATCAAGCCCACTAAGTCTAGTCATCTGGGGGACCAGCTTCTCCCCCAGGGACCGCAGGTGACCTCACGTCAAACACTGTGTTGACAGTTGCTAGGATACAGTTGTAATCCTTGGAAATGGAGGAAGAGGCTGCTAGGGGTATAGAGAGGCCTGTGAAATCCCTGTGCTCAGTGCTTGGACCTAGCAAATATTATGCAAAGAGGCCATACTTTTTGGAGTAACTCCTTTTTGTCTCTTTCTTTTCCAGAGTCCCTGAAATAGAGTTAAAGAATGCCAAAGGTCTGTCAAATGAAAGTGTTAATTTGTTAAAATCCCACCTAGAGAAAGTGGCCAAAAAACATTGTGGAGAGGTAAGATACGTTTAACTGGAGTTGTAACAGGACAGTAGAAATCTCATCCCATTCAGCAGTGTTCACCTTCCTGCCTTCTCTTGGGCCGAGAGGCTTTTCCGTGACACCTCAAACCCAGTGTTGACTAGAATGTTTTGTTTCTTATTGATATGTACAAAGGGGAACATTGGTACTTGTATTTCTTTAATGTACAGCTTTTATGAATGACAAATTGTAGAGTGTATATGGAGGGTACATTGACAATTCAGAATTTTTCTGAAAGGAGTCCACGTGAGCCTGGCCATCCTGTTGGCACACCTTGGACCAGGCATCGTAACCTGATCTTGACTTGAACCTTTACACTGGAAAATGTTTGCAGACAAGTGATTTCAGACCGAACCTTGCCACCTCTCCCGGTTACATATTAGAAGAGCTAATTGTTTGCCTTCTCAGTGATTAGCCACATACTCTGCTCCATCAGCGTCCCTTTTGTACTGGAGCATTTCCATCTAGTTCAGTATTCTTTTGTAATCCTCTGCACATCAGGGTGTACGTGAGTTCCCCCTTGAGTGGCAGAACTCTCCAGAAGGCTAGACTAGGTGACTTCTTGGGGCAGTGGGTTACCGTGGGTCTCTTAGGCCAGACCATTTCTCTTCAAGTATGACCCATCTTTTCCTCACTTAGGCAGCTCATGCTTAAGAATCCATCCTGTAAAAAGAGAAGAGTTAAGTAAGGACTTATCCCAGGCCTCTGTGTCTGTTTTGGACGTCTGTTAAAGTGACTGGACAGGTTTTCAGTTGCATTCTATAACACAGGAGTTACAGCATGACCCACCTCTGGGTTATCTCAAGATTTTCAGTGATTGCTGAGCTGCAGAGTGATTATAGAACAGCCTGAACAAAAAAGTAGGCCCTGGGGATGATTGCAGAGTTCTTTCTTTTTTAATATATATTTTATTTATTTATTTGACAGAGATTGAGAGCACAAGCAGGCAGAGAGGCAGGCAGAGGGAGAGGGAGAAGCAGGCTCCCCGCTGATCAGGGAGCCCCATGCAGGGCTCTTTCCCAGGACCCTGGGATCATGACCCGAGTTAAAGGCAGAGCCTTTGGCTTAACCAACTGAGCCACCCAGGTGCCCCTGCAGAGTTCTTTCTGATGTAGTCTAATGTCTCACTGAAAAATAATACGGAGTTATACTGAAAATTCAACTATAGAATCCTCTGGTCTCTTGGATTCATGATGTGGGGTTTTTTTGGAAAATACTTTTGCTTTATTTATTTTTCACAATACAGTATTATTAACTATTATCACTGAGCTGTACATTAGATCCCCAGAACTTACTCGTCATATAACCAGAAGTTTGTACCCCTTGACCAACATCCCCTCTTTCTCCAGCCCATCAGTTCCTGGTAACCACCACTCCAGTCTCTTGTCTTTATGAGTTTGGCTTTTTTACATTCCACATATAAGTGAGATCATACAGTATTTGTCTTTCTTTGGCTGACTTATTTCACTTAGCATAATGTCCTCAGGGTCCATCCACGTTGTTGGAAACAGCAGGACATCCTTTCTCATGGCCAAATAATGTTCCATTGCATTTATATACGTCTTCTTTATTCATTCATCCATTGGCAGACACTGAGGTAGTTTTCATAACTTGGCTGTTGTGAATAATGCTGCAATAACATGGGGCTGCAGGTATCTCTTCCAGATCCTGTTTTCACTTCCTTTGCATATGTCCTCAGAAGTGGGGTTGCTGGATCATATCAGTTCTGTGTTTATTTTTTGAGGATCCTCTATATTGTTTTCCATAGTGGTTGAACCATTTCATTTCCACCAACAGTGCACAAGGGTTCCCTTTTCGCCACATCCTTGCTAGTATTTGCTATTCCTTGTCTTTTTGATGACAGCCATTCTGACAGGTGTGAGGTTATAGCTCATTGTGGTTTTGATTTCCATTTCCCTGATGATGAGTGATGTTGAGCTACTTCTCATGTGTCTGTTGACCATCTCTGTATCTTCTTTGGAAAAATGTCTGTTCAGATTCTCTGCCCATTTTCTAATTGGATTATTTGGGGTTTTTTGCTGTTAAAGTTCTATGGGTTCCTTCTATATTTTGGATGTTAGCTCTTTATCAGAAACATGTTTTGCAAATATTTTCTCCCATTCCATAGGTTGCCTTTTCATTTTGTGGATGGTTTCCTTTGCTGTGCAGAAGTTCTAAAATTTGATGTAGTCCCACTTGTTTACTTTTGCTTTTGATGCCCTTTCTTGGGCTTTATTTTAAATTACACTTTTTATTTTGAGATAATTACAGATTCACATGCAGTTTTAAGATCTAATACTAAGAGATCCTATATACCCTTTTACTCAGCTTCAAGGATGTTATATAAATGGAATCATACAGTATGTAACCTTTGGGCTTGGCTTTCTTTTCACCCAACATAATTCTCTTAGAGACTCATCCAGATTGTTGGACGTATCAGTAGTTGTTACTTCTTATTATTAGGTAGTATTCCATGGTATAGATATACCACTGTGGATTTAGCCATCCACCAGGTGAAAGACATCTGAGTTGTTTCTAGTTTTTGGCTATTAAAAATAAAGCTGTGGGGGCACCTGGGTGGATCAGTTGGTTAAGCCTCTAACTCCTGATTTTGGCTCGGTTATGATCTCAGGGTTGTGAGGTCGAGCCCCGCTCTGAGCATGGAGCTTGCTTAAGATTCTCTCTCCCTGTGCCCCCTCCCTCACATTCTCTCTCTTAAAAAAAAAAGAAAAAAAAAGCTGTTGTAAACATCATTATAGGTTTTTATGTGAAGGTAAGTTTTTGTTTCTCTGGATTAATGCCCAGGAGTGCGGTTGTTGGTATATGGAAGCTGCATGTTCAATTTTTTAAGCAGCTGTCAGACTTTTCCAGATTGGCTGTACCACCTTACATTCCCACCAGCAGTGTCTGAGTGATCCAGTTTCTCCACATCCTTGCCAGTGTTTGATGTTGTCCCTTTTTTTATTTCAGCTATATTCTAATAGATGTGATGGTTAATTTTATGTGTCAAACTTGCTAGACCATGGTACCCAGCTATTTGGACAAACATCGTTCTAGATGTTCTCTGGTTTTGTTTTTTCTTTTTTTGCTTTTTGTTTTTTGTTTTAAGATTTTATTTATTTATTTGACAAGAGAGAGAGAGCCAGAGAGTGCGAGCGGGGCGGGGAGGTGCAGAGGGAGAGGGAGAAGCAGACACCCTGCTGAGCAAGGAGACTGATGTGGGACTTGATCCCAAAACTCTGTGATCATGATCCGAGCCGAAGGCAGACGCCCAACCATCTGAGCAACCCAGGCGCCCCTCTTGATGTTTCTCTGAAGTATTTTTTTTAGATGAGGTTAATATTTAAATCAGTAGACTTTGGGTTAAGCAGATTATCCTCCATAATGTGTGTAGGCCTCATCCAATCACTTGAGGGTTTAAAAAAAATTTTTTTTTAAAGATTTTATTTATTTATTTGAGAGAGAGCACGAGCAAGAGAGGAGGAGAGGGGCAAAGGGAGAGGGAGAACCAGACTCTCCACTGAGCAGGGAGCCCGATGCAGGGCTAGATCCCAGGACCCCAGGGTCTGAGCTGAAGGCAGACGCTTAACCGATTGAGCCACCCAGGCGCCCCAGTTGCTTGAGTGTTTTAATTGAAAACGACTGGCTTTTCTGGAAGCAGGGGAAATTATCAGAGGATGACTGTTGGACCAGACCTGCCAGGTCTCCAGCCTGCTGGTCTACCCCACATATTCTAGACTCTCGATAATTCGTTGGGTCAATTCCTTAAAATCAGTCTCTCGCTGTACACGCGCACACGTGTACACCCCCCCATGTGTACACCCCCCCCACACACGTGTACACCCACACACGTGTACACCCCCCCCCATCCTGTTGGTTCTGTTTCTCTGGAGAACCCTGGCTAATACAGATACGTATTGTGAGGGGATGGTGGAGTGGCTGTTCTAAATAAGGAGATCAGGAGGGCTTCTGATGAGGTCACATTTGAGCAGAGTGCTGAGAGGGGCAGGACAGTCAGCCGTGTAGATCCACAGGGAGGGGAGGACAAGAGCCAGTTTGGAAAGTAGTTCTTATTTTCCTCTAGTCTTACATATATTGTATCTGATGTGTTTGTACAGAAAATTCTAGTCATTCAAATTGATTGGCAAAAGAAAAACCCTCCACTCCTTGGCTCCTGTCTCCTTTCTGGTGTAGAAGTGGTTTCTCTTTGACATAATAGAAACTGCCTATCTTCCCCAGCTTTTCTTTTTTTTTTTTTTTTTCTTAAAGATTTTATTTATTTATTTGAGAGAGAGAGAGCACATGAGAGGGGGGAGGGTCAGAGGGAGAAGCAGACTCCCTGCCGAGCAGGGAGCCCGATGCGGGACTCGATCCCGGGACTCCAGGATCATGACCTGAGCCGAAGGCAGTCGCTTAACCAACTGAGCCACCCAGGCGCCCTCCCCAGCTTTTCTTAAAAGAGCTTTTCTTTGGAGAACTTGCCTCTTAAACTCTAGATGAGTGCTTGTCAACTAAAGTGAAGTACATCCAGTGAATGCCACAGCTGCTGCTACAATCAAAAAATACATTAACTTCCCCCTGTGGTGTCTTTGCATTTACTCCTCGAGAGAAAGGTGGAATGAACACCATGTGAACTAACTTTATATTCTTGTGCATAGTGACCTTTATTACTAATTATCACCCTCTCAAGTCCCTTTAGAAATAAGAATTTTTAAACTGCTTTATTGTAATTGAGGAAAAAGGAATTTCAGAGTGGTGGTTGTCATCTGCAGAAGGAGCTTGGTACTCTTGACCTCTCTGGGGTTGGGGCAGTCACTCAGCGTAGGGTCCCAGAAACCCTTGTTTTATGAGTTTACCAGCGCAGATACGATTTATGACTCCTACAGGTATGAGAAAGTGGCTTCACTTTCTGAGAGGGCAATGTCTGTGGGGGGGGGGGGGTTCCTTCTGGTAGTATCCATGAATGCTTCCCTAAGTGGAAATGGAATGCTCTCCTAGTATTGATCAGCCTCCACTGGACTGTTACTAGCAGGGAGCTAGTGAGGCCTTTAAGGATTTGCCTCTGTACCCCAAAGAATGTTTTCAGTACACTGTACGGACAGATGGAAGTTCTCACTGCCGCAGTGATTCTTCTGCTGTCATTTTGTAGACAGGTTTTCTAGTTGGGAAAGTACTTTATTTTTATGCAGTGTTAAATATTTTACCAGATTTATTTGTCCAGATAAAAATATTTTATCAGATTTATTTGTCCAGATAAAAATATTTTATCAGATTTATTTGTCCAGATAAAAATATTTTACCAGATTTACTCTACAGAGGATGCCAGTAAAGTTGAGGAAGACTGTGAAAGAAAAGGGAAGCTTTTTATTTATCTAGATAGTGATTTCTCTTGATAGCAGCACAGGAGGGGAGACCCATGAAAGCTTTTCCCTGCTGCGATTGCCTCAGATTCCTAACTCAGAACGTGTCGTATCAAAGTGCGTATCACCATTTTAAGTGGGCCTCTGATTGCCTGCATGCTTTCCCGTCTCCTTTGGGCCCTGTCTTCCCATTACTTGACCATTTGTGGTTGACTTTCCTCTACATGTTTAGGTGATGATATTTGAACTGGCCGACCACGTGCAATCATTTCTCAGCGAGCATAACAAGCCCCCTCCCAAGTCTTTCCATGAAGAAATGCTGGAAAGGCGGGCTCAGGAGGAGCAGCGGAGGCTGTTGGAGGCCAAGCAGAAGGTGGAGCAGGAGGTGAGACCCTCGTCACTACCGGAGGCCGGGCCCGGAAGACGGCGAGCTGCTATCGGTTTTTACTCTCTCTCTGCCTACATGCTAATCTTTATTTAAATTTTGCTGGGCCTTTGCTTCAAGCACTTGGAGATCCGAGTCAGAGGAGGCCCAAAGAGTAACTGAGAAATATGGCGAGTGGTTTCCTCCCCCACAAATAGCAATGCTGCTCCTAGAACCTTCAGTCTAGTCCAGGTCTTCAAAGAAAAGAAGAGAAAAAAGTTCGTTTAACCAAACTTCTTGTGGTCTTTTGAGCTTGTAAAGCTGTGCAGGAATTCACTGAGCTTTATAGGCTATTTTCTTCCCTCTGTGGGACGGGTATCTACTGTCCAAATGAGTAGCAAAAGCCGGAGATTGACCTTTTTTATGTGCTGTAACCGTTTGTATTTTTTCTTCAATCTGTTTGCATAAGGATGTACACTCCTGTGTTATTTTTTAAATCCTTTAATCAAAGATAATGTACATATCCAAGGTTTCTTCTTTTTTCTTTTTCCTAAGTTTCCTTCTTGATTTTTAACTTATTCTCTATTCAGTCTTTTATTTTATTTTATTTTAAAGATTTTATTTATTTATTTGACAGAGACAGACTGTGAGAGAGGGAACACAAGCAGGGGGAGTGGGAGAGGGAGAAGCAGGCTTCCCGCCAAGCAGGGAGCCCGATGCAGGGCTCGATCCCAGGACCCTGGGATCATGACCTGAGCCGACAGCAGACGCTTAACGACTGAGCCATCCAAGTGACCCTCTATTCAGTCTTTTAATCAACTTACCTAGAATTTTTTGGGGGGTGGGTTGTAAAAATGAGCGTCTGAAGTTTTTTTTTTTCCTTCCCAGACATTTCCTAACACATTAAATAATCATTTTTTCTTAGTTGATTTGTAAACTTCCTTTAAGGTGTATTTTTAACTATATATATATGAAGCTCTATTTGTGAATTACCCATTTTGTTCAATTCATCTTTTTTCTTGAGTCCCTACCGTATCTTTTATGCTGTTTTAATATCTGAAAAATCAAGTCCCCTTCCCTTCACCTTCCGTTATGCTTTTCTTTTTCCCTCAGCCGTTCTCACCATTTATTCTTACAGATGAAATACAGGATCACTCTCTCAAAATCAAGCCAAACTCTCTGCGCTAGACTTACATGTTCATTTAGGAAGAATTGACACCTTGGCAATATTCAGACTCCCTATCCAGGAATGTTTGTCTGCTTATTCTTATCTCTTGGTGAGGCTTTCTAGCTTTCTAGCTTTCTTCCCGTAGATGTTACTGTTTCTTACAGTTACTTCCAGGGTTTTGTTATTCTGCTTTTCTTAGCTTCTTGCTCTTGGTTCTTTTTTTTGCCTAGTTATCATTTAGAGTTTAAAGTTCCTTATTTTCATCATTTTTAGGAAGGCATGTTTTTATTAGTGGGTATTTATCTAGCAGTCTTGTTTAGGTATACTGTTTACCTATAAATTTGGGGCATTTTTTCATTTTGTATTATTGCTGATACAGATTTTGGTCAGTCTCTTAATGGTTTTGATATCCACAACCTGGAATTTTAGGGGACTCGTAAAAAAATAACCAAAAACAAAAAAAACCCCACTATTTTTCCCAACCTAAATTCAGTCCCACTTGAGCCATAGATACGTGAATCAAATGAATGGAAATCAAAATACCGCTTTTAATGCTGAGAAAACTAGAGAACATAGCTGAAGGTCTCTGGCACATGGGGATGGTGCTTGAGCCACTGCCACCCCAGGTCCCGGCACTGAGGACAGCTCAGCCCACCTCCACCAACGGGGCCCCACCCTCTGAGGCGGGGAGCAGACACCAGCACTTGTTCTCCAGGGACAGGGAGATATCAAGAGGGAGGGGCTGAGTCAAGGTGGGGGTGCTGCTGTCGTGAAAGTCTCTCCACGTGGAAACATGAAGAGTGGGGATCAGCGCCCCTCCCCCACAGCCTGGAAACCTTTTAAAACACGAACAAGTATTGCATCCGAACTGATGAAATAGTAGTTTGTTGTACAGTTCTGTATAAACAGGCCTTTTAGGCAGGGAGGGCTTGAATCATAGAAATGCAAAAGGTGTTTTGGGCGGTGCCTGGGTGGCTCAGTGGGTTGGGTGTCCAACTCTTGATTTTGGCTCAGGTCATGATCTCAGGGTCATGAGATCGAGCCCTGCGTCTGGCTCCGTTGGGCTCCGAGTTCGCCACAGAGTGTGCTTGTCTCTCTCTCTCTCTCTCTGTTCCTCCCCCCGCGCTCACTCGCTCGCTCGCTCTCTCCTCTCTCTCAAATAAATGGGTACATAAAATCTTTAAAAAAAAAATGCAAAAGAGGCGCCTGGGTGGCTCAGTCGTTAAGCGTCTGCCTTCGGCTCAGGTCATGATCCCAGGGTCCTGGGATCGGGCCCCGCATCGGGCTCCCTGCTACGCGGGAATCCTGCTTCTCCCTCTCCCACTCCCCCTGCTTGTGTTCCCTCTCTCGCTGTGTGTGCCTCTCTGTCAAATAAATAAATAAAATCTTAAAAAAAAAATGCAAAAGATTTTTTGTGATTATAGAATTTATATGTTATCTGGGTTTTAGAGATTGGCATTTGATGCAGTATGATTTATTTCAGCAACGTGAAATCCTTCATGAGATTCAGAGAAGGAAAGAAGAGATAAAAGAAGAGAGAAAAAGAAAAGAAATGGCTAAGCAGGTACTCTATCAGTCTAAAATAGTCTACATTTTGGGAAACTAAAATGTTTTTCTTTCCATTGATCATGTTTTCCTCTCCTGTGTTACTATCAGTAGTAAGGCTGGAAATGAAGCATTAAAAAAAAAAAATTCCCCGAATATCGTTCATTGTGTATTTCAGATTCCCCAAAGAGGACGCAAAATTTAGAGTTGTATGTTATCTGTAGATGACACAGGTTGATGGAATGACAGTAGTGTATCAGATGAGTCGAGGGAGAGCAGAGATGGAAGCTTTGATAATTAACCCAGACTGGAATTCTTAGTATGTACTTGGAAAATACAACTATTTGTTCAACTGAAGAGTGAGTGGAAATCATACAGATCTGTTGGAGATTTCTTTTTTTTTTTTTTAATATTTTATTTATTTATTTGACAGAGAGATAGAAAGCACAAGTAGGCAGAGAGGCAGGCAGAGGGAGAGGGAAAAGCAGACTCCCCACTGAGCAGGAAGCCCAATGTGGGGCTCGATCCCAGGACCCTGGGATCACGACCTGAGCCGAAGGCAGACGCTTAACCAACTGAGCCACCCAGGCGCCCCTCTGCTGGAGATTCCATTCAGTGATGGAAAAGAAGGATCCAACAGGGCAGGATTAAAAAAGCAGTGGTAGAAAGGATAAAGTCCTTTTTCCTGTATTTTTCCAGAGTCCAGCTCAGTCAAAACACCAGTTACCTGTGTTTGGAGAAATCTTACTCATTCTCTTTTGTAGAATTAATGGCATTTAACTTAAGGGCAACTCTGAGGGGTGGTGGGAGGAGGCACTGATGTAATAGTAAGCAGCACCTGGCTTAAAGCTTTGGTGTTTTTCCTGCCAGCTCTGTGACCTTGACAGTGACACTAAATGTGTCTTAAAATGGGACTGGTGATGCCTCCCTTCCCTCTCATATAGTTATTCCGACAGAAATGTCCTGCCCTCTGTGAAAGTACAGAGCCGTACACAAATGTAAGGTGATGTGACTGTTTCCACCAGCTCTCTTACTCTGATCCCACCCACTTGCCAGCCGTCTGCTCCCTCCTCCACAGCCTCCTCCCTCTGTTCACCGCCTCTTGCTTTTCTCCCTGACTTTCCACCCATCTTGTAAGATTCTAAGCATTTTCATTTATAAAATTCACATTCTCTTCATACTGTAACCTGGTCTTCAGTTCTTGAAGCAGTACATATCTGGACGTTAAATTTTTAAAAGTTCAAGTTTATTACACTTGAAAGCATTCAGCTTAAATTAGAGAATTTGTACTCTCTACTGAATTAATGATTAGGTACTGTGATTGTCTCCGATTTATGACTTGTATCTAAAGTAGGTTTTACTTTTCTTTCTTCTAGGAGCGTTTAGAGATTGCTAGTTTGTCAAACCAAGATCAAAACTCTAGGAAAGACCCGGGAGGACACAGACCAGCTGCTGTTCTACATGGAGGTGCTCCCGACTTTGTGGGAAATGGTAAACATCGGACCAACTCCTCTGGAAGGTCGAGGTAAGTCCCTGGGATTTCTGATTTGTTTGGAAGGATGAAAGTTGTAGAAGAGAGAAATCAACTTGTAGTGACATGTGATGGAATTTTCAGGGAATGGATTTAGTAACTTTTTCAAAGCCTATAAATCTTAATGTATTGGCAATATAAAACAAAGTTTTCATTTGTTCCAACTCATTCCAAGTATCCTTTTTTTTGAAATTTTTTATTTTAATTCCAGTTAGTTAGCATACAGTGTTATATTAGTTTCAGGTGTGCAATACAGTGATTCAGCAATTCCATACCTCACCCAGTGCTCATCATGACAAATGCCCTCCTTAATCCCCATCACCTGTTTCACCCATCTCCCCACCCACTTCCCCTCTGGTAACCACCACTTTGTTCTTTGTACCTAAGATTCCTTTTCTTGATTTGTTCTCTTATTTTTTTCCCTTTGCTTCTTTGTTTTGTTTCCTAAGTTCCACATATGAGTGAAATCATATGGTTTATGTCTTTCTCTGACTTATTTCGCTAAGCATTATATTCTCTAGCTCCATCCATGTTGTTGAATGGCAAGATTTCATTCCTTTTTTATGGCTGAATAATTTTCCATTGTGTATGTATACCACATTTTCTTTATCCATTCATCAACTGGTGGACACTTGGGCTGCTTACATATCTTAGCTTTTGTAAATAATGCTGCAATAAACATAGGGGTGCATGTGTCCCTTTGAATTAGTGTTCTTGTATTCTTTGCATAAATACCCAGTAGTGTGATTGCTGGTTCATAAGGTTGTTCCATTTTTAACTTTTTAAGGAACCTCCATACTGTTTTCCACAGTGGCTGCACTTGTTTGCATTCCCACCAGCAGTGCATGAGTGTTCATTTTTCTCCACATCCTCGCCAACACTTGTTTCCTGTGTTGTTGATTTTAGCCATTCTGACAGATGTGAGGTGATATCTCATTGTGGTTTTGATTTGCATTTCCCTGAGGGTACATGATGTTGAGCATCTTTTCATGTGTCTGTTGGCCATCTGTATGTCTTTGGAGAAATGTCTGTTCATGTCTTGTGCCCATTTTTTGATTGGATTATTGTTTTTTGGGGGTATTGAGTTGTAGAAGTTCTTTATATATTTTGGATACTCTTTATTGGATACGTCATTTGTAAATCTCTTCTCCCATTTAGGAAGTTGCCTTTTATTTAGTTTTGTTGATTGTTTCCTTTGCTGTGCAGAAGCTTTTTATTTTTGTTGTAGTCCCAATAGTTTATCTTTTTAAAAAATTTTTTATTTTATTTTATTTTTTATTTTTTGAATTTTAGTTATTTATCTGTCAGAGAGAGAGCACAAGCAGGGGGAGTGGCAGGCAGAGGGAGAAGCAGGCTCCCCGCTGAGCAAGGAGCCTGATGCAGGACTTGATCCCAGAGCCAAAGGCAGACGCTTAACAGACTGAGCCACCCACGTGTCCCCCAGTAGTTTATTTTTGCTTTTGTTTCCCTTGCCTCGGGAGACATGTCCAGAAAAATGTTGCTACGGATGATGTCAGAGAGCTTACTGCCTGTGAGCTCTCCTGTGATTTTTATGATTTCAGGAATCACATTTAGGTCTTTAATCCATTTTGAAATTATTTTTGTGTATGGTGTAAGAAAGTGGTCCAATTTCATTCTTTTGTGTGTAGCTGTCCAGTTTTCCTAACACCATTTTTTGAAGAGACTGTTTTCTTCCCTTTAGATATTCTTTCCTGCTTTGTCAAAGATTAATTGACCATATAATTATGGGTTTTGTTCTGGGTTTTCTATTCTGTTCTGTTGATTTATGTGTTTGTTTTTGTACCAGTACCATATTATTTTGATTACTACAGCTTTGTAATATAACTTGTGATTATATTAATTGTGATGCCAACAACTCATTCCAGTTATCTTTAATTAAACTAGTTTTATAGCTCATTCCTCTTTACAGTGGCCTATGACACTTCACAGTCTTGCCTCCAATGCCGTTCCATCTGACTTTTAATGATCTAACTATTGAGTAAGTGATTTTTAAAATTTTCTTCCATCAGAATCATCATCCAGTGAAATTTCACACTGTATGTGTTTTCAATCTATAACTCTATAGGTCCCACGACAGATATTCCAAAATGGGCACAGGTATAGAAGATCCTTTACATGAGAATGGGAACCCCAGTTTGCTGCCAGGGTGCCCCTCTCCGTTACAGCTGAGGACAGTGGGCTTCCCCATTTTCAGAGGTATTCTGGGGTTGTTCCCTGTCATCAGATACCACATGAAAGATACTACCTCTTCTTCCACATCCTTTTCTACTAAAGACTGAAGCTTCTCTATTTGTTGTAACCCCCTGTGGGCACGAAGGAATTTTAGTGCAGAATCCATTTATGAGTGGATGGGTGATTAAGTAGTGTAGTTATTATAAATCAGCTTCTTTATGTGTTTATCTCTTGTGAGAACCTAAGCAGCACTTAAAACTAATACTTTCCTTCAGTGAAAAGAAACATTTTAGGTACCAACAAAAGACTTACATAAATTTTTGGGTTATAGATTATTTATAAGAAAGAACCATTTCAGTTCTTTCCCTAATTACCTGTTTGTTATTTTGTTCCCTAATTATCTACTTAAAAAAAAAATCACCTTAGAAGTAATTTTGGTATTGTTAACCACCTACTGTCAAGGTGAACTAAATGTTTTCTTGACTACTGTTTCTGGCGTCAATTCCATTTTAAGATTATAACTCCTTACACCAGTTTAGGGTATTTTTGCAACTGGGCTTCCAGTAGGCAACATAGTTGGAAGTTGTCAGAGTAATTCACTAGGAAGTATTTGTCAAATTCCTATTGTGTTAGAAACAGAAATCAATTAATGCTAAGAAGAAGTGTTTCTGCCTATACAAAAAGCAATTTTTTTAGGTTTAAACATTTCCATTTTTGTGGCTGTTACTGGGTCTGAGATTAGATTTGCTTTTGAAATCAAAGATCGTATTAGCAAGTTTATTCAAGAAAGGATGGGAAAATCTCTCCCCTCGACATAGGTAAAACAACTTTTATATAATGTTTGTGGAATAACATTTGTATGTCTTAGATAGAACAGTATTCCATGAGCATCCAAGAAGGAATATGAAAAGAGATTGTTTTCATCTATTTGCCAAAATTGTTGCACATACCTGCATAGAACTCTGCCACTGTGTTGGCTAATGAGTAGGGAAGGAAATCTTTCTTTAAGAAAGTTTAGTTTAGTTGCTTTTTTGGTTACGAAATAGAAAGCCCTTGATGAACCAAAGTACTTCATGATATACTCTTTGATTCTTCTTCTTCTTTGCTATTCATTGTCCCTTGTGGTTGGAAAGCCAAAGGAAATAAGCAAAGTGTTCCATTTTGTTCTTTCAGTTAGTGGATACATTTAGTAGAGTTGGTAGGGATGACCTCGTCATCAATGTTGTCAAGAGGGCAGTATTTGAATTGGCTGTGACTAAAAGCAATAACATCTAGAACCATGTTCGTCCATTCATTCAATAGGTAATGAGTGCCTACTAAATGCCAGACACTGTTCTGAATCCTGGGCATTCAGTAAACAAGATCAAGAAGGAGTCAGGCTTCATGGAGCTTATATTCTGGTTGGAGGAGACTGTCCACAAGCAAAGAAGAAAATGTCATCTAGTGATTAGTGCTCTACAGAGAATAAGAAGAGGCTATGGTGAGGAAAGGCTGGATGGCTACTTTAGATTGGGAGTTTGGAGGAAAGAGTACACAATTGGATCTTGAGTGGCTAGAGGAGAGTGGTTTTAGGTTGGGGGGGGTACCAGAGCTGGATGATGAGAAGGAGCCAGCCAGAGCTATAGGGCGGCTGGTGCAGAAGACCGGAGGCTGGCATTGGCTTGTCATGCACAAAGCTCATCAAACAATAGAACAGTGTGGCTAGAAGTAGAGGGCATGGGGCAAGCACGGGTAGGTCCCAGAGGGCTTTGTTGGCCAGGTCAGGAGTTCAGGTATAATGAGAAGCTTTGGGGGGTTTTACATAGGAATAAGATCTCATTGGATTCACAGTGCAGGAAGTTCTTCCTGGGTACAAGTAGAGAGTGGCTAGCCCGGGACCAATAGTAGAGGAGTGGTTTTCGCCTCTCACTCCATCCCGCTCTGTCCTCGTCCTCACCCTCAGTGTGTTGCAGTCACATTCATCTCTCATCCTTGGAGCACACCAGGCTCCTTCCCATCTCAGGGCTCCTGCTCATCCCTGCCTGGGATGCTGTCCCACTGGCACTTGGCATGGCTGGTTCCCTTTTATCCTTCAGTTCTCCCCTCATATGTGACCTCAGAGACCCCATTTCCCTGCTTAGGCACCTATTCTCCAATCCTGTTTTGTTTTTCTGCATAGCACTTAACCACTAGCTGAACATCTTCATTTGTTAGCTTTTTTAGTGTCTTTCTCCTTTCATGAGAGCCTAAGTTCACAAGAGCAAGGGCCTCATCTGTGTTTTCGTCAGGACCTGGAACAGGGCCTGGCAGGCACATAGTAGGTGCTCACTAAACATCTGATGAAGGGAGGGAAGAAGGAGAGCCCATTGGAAGGAGGGCAGATACTGTCTTTTTGGCACTTTTAGAGTCTGCAGCCTCTTTAACCAGGGCAACTCTGCTTTTCTTTTTCTGTGGGCTATATAAAAAACCAGTAACAAAAGGTTTCTGTTGTTTAAAAAAAAAATGAGAGAACAGAAAACCATTCACTCTTCTAGTAGAAAGAAAGGCTTGATACTCAAGGGCCTGGTTTTTTTTTTTTTGAAGATTTTATTTTTAAGCAGTCTCTCCACCCAACATGGGGCTCAAGCTCACAACCCCAAGGCGGAGAGTCGCACACTCCACTGATTGAGCCAACCTGGTGCCCCAGGGACCTGGCCCTTTGGCCCAGCTTTTCACTGATGAGTCATTGCTTTTGTGGAAGAACTTCATTTTCTGTATCCTTCAAGCTGTCTTTTTTTCCCCCTTGAAGGATTGACTTAAAAAAAAAAAAAATTAAATAGCATAAAACTAAACATGTTCAGGTATACAATTCAGTGTCAGATTGCCTTTTGTGAAGTACAGACACAGTCCTCCCGAGTCCCTGCCTTCTTCCCAGGGATAGTCTGCCTCATAAACAGGTACTTCAGATTTTTTAGGAGAAGCCAAGGAAAAAGAAAAAGTCTCTTTAAGTAGTTCATGGAAGAGAATTATTTCCCACAGATTCACAGCCGCCTTCTTTGCAGGTTACTAAGGTGTATTGTAGCCCAGAGTCTAGGAGACATCACCTCTCTCCACCATCAAACAACATTGGCTCATCTCCTAACTTGTTTTCCTGATCCTAAAACCGAGTATGGTAACTGCTGGCTGTTCATCCTTACAGAACACAGATTATGAAGTGTATAAGACGTGGGATTCCCTCCATTTTCCCCAAAAAGCTAGGGAACCACTGAAGTATATAAAAGATGTGGGTAGGAGAGGAGGGGATCCTTGCTACATCTTTCCAAACCTGTGATCCTCCATTGATCACTGTTCCTCTACTTGGCTCCATGAGGGCATAGACTAGTTCACTTCAACTTACACAATATTGGGAATTCTTACTAACTTTGTGTCCACAAAGCTGCCCTGAGTTTCAAACCAAGGGATGAATAGCTAGAGTTTTCTGTGGCATCTGGGTGAATTAGGCAGGAAGGTGAGACCGTTCTATCCCCCCCATATGTCTCAGGTGAGATTCTCCCTTTTCTATCCCATCCCAGTCATCTATACCCTTGGTTATGTTGGCAGAGCAGTCTTTTGGATGGGAGCCCAATTCTCAAGTCCCCCTTTGACAGATTGCCACCTCTCTTCTTGCTACTTGGCTTTTAAAAACAGTTACCTTTTCAGGGCACCTGGGTGGTGCAGTTGGTTAACTGTCCGACTCTTGGTTTCGGCTCAGGTCATGATCTCAGGCTTCTGGGATCAAGCCCTGCATCGGGCTCTGTGCTCAGCAAGGAGTCTGCTGGAGACTATCTCCCTCTCCCTCTGCTCCTCCCCTGCTTGCAATCTCTCTCTCTAAAATAAATAAAATTTAAAAAAAAATAATATTTGGCAGTCTTGTTTAAAACACCCTTTATCTTTGCGTACTGCCACAGCTATTTGGAAAAACTGATAGCATGGGTGATGTTCCTAATGATAACCACAGCCCCTTGTGAACATTCCGTAAGCCAGAATAGACCCTTGACAATGAGACCCGTGTTATTGCTGCTAAATTCCATTTGTTTACATTAGGATGGCTATTTCTTTTTTTCTTTTCTTTCTTTCTTTCCTTTTTTTTTTTTTTAAGAGAGGGAGTGGGGGAGGAACAGGGAGGAGGAGAGCGAGAGAATCTTAAGCAGGCTCCACTCCCAGTACAGAGCCCAACCTGAGGCTTAACCTCACAACCCGGAGATCATGATCTGAGCCAAAATCAAAAGTCCGATGCTTAACTGACTGAGCCACCCTGGCGCCCCCTGGGATGGCTATTTCTGATGGAGTTCAGAAGCTGTTTTACTCATGAGTGAGTTAGGTTCCTAAAGCTTGTTCTAATCCATTCAATTCTGGATGAGTCCAAAAAAGACAATATGAGCACCCAGTATATATACATTTCTTGGGTGAAAACAGGAAACATCAATGACATTGGATTTTGTTTCTTGATTCCTTCTCCTCAAACTTTGTGAGATTTACTTTTTATCCTTCAGAATGATTACTACTGTGAAACATTCTATTCTGTTTGTACCACGTTGGTTGTCTTCTTGATACTTTCACTTTTAAAATTCTCTTGATTTTTATTTCAGTCCTAATGATACATCTTTTCATACCAGAACTCTTAACATTCTCATTGTGTTTGTACTTAACAGTCGTGATACAGTGATTAATAGTCTAAAACACCGTTAAACCAAGCTTTGACACACTATAAACAGCATAAAGATGACATAGGCTAAAATGTCTATTAGCACCATCTTTTGGAGGGAACAGAGTGGATATAGAGCTGCTTCTGGATAATTTATGTTAATAAGCCTCCATATCATTTTAAACCTTTGCTTTATGTTTTTCTCCATAAATTTTAGAGTGCCCTTGGTTTCACAAAGAGCTTTATTTTTATTTATTTTTTAAATCCCAGTTTTCCAGGTTCTTTTTTTTTTTTTTTTTTAAAGATTTTATTTATTTATCTGACAGAGAGACAGTGAGAGAGGGAACACAGGCAGGGGGAGTGGGAGAGGGAGAAGCAGGCTTCCCGCCGAGCAGGGAGCCCGATGCAGGGCTCGATCCCAGGACCCTGGGATCATGACCAGAGCCGAAGGCAGACACTTAACGACTGAGCCACCCAGGTGCCCCCACAAAGAACTTTAGAAGTAGAAATTTAAACAACTACAGTATATTAGTCATTCCCTGGTGTTTCAGATATGTAGACACATGTGTGATATGAGAAATTCAAATCATAAAAGGTCTTGTCAGCAGTGTGGGAGGGGTTTGGGGTGGGGGAAGACATGTAGGGCTGGAGGTGGAGAGACTAGTTAATAATGGAGTATCGCATGTGTCCAGGAAAAGGTGGTGATAACCCGAAGGGAGCAGGAGAATTGGAGAGGAGAGAGCGGTACTCAGGGATCAACTACACGGAGATCTAGTTGCTCCGGGAGGCGCACATGTTTCTGACTGGAGACAGAATGGATGACTGTGCCACCAACCAAAATAAAAGAACTAAGGGGAAAAACCAGATTGAGAGAGGGTAGGAGGGTGGTGGTGGTTTTTTGACATTGCAGTAGCATGAGGATTCAAGAGAAGGCACAGAAGTAGAGACAGCAAGTAAAGAAGTTTGAAAATGAAAAAGGGGGTGGGAGCACAGGATTGAGGAAGGGGAATGTGGACCTGGGAGAGAGCTATAGTCTGAGGGGCTGGAGCCTAGATGGAGGGTCATACTGAACGTTCAGGAGACGGTCTAGCTGATGGACCAAGATTACAGAGGAGACTGTAGGCAATGGAACTGAGGACAGGATCACTGTCCTTCAGAGTCTGGGAAAAAGAAAGAATGGTGCAGATGCCAAGAAATGTTATAGGTGGAATAGAAAGTGTGGGCTTCACTGCCCATTGCTTCATGTTAAGAAGGAAAGTAGAAGGCAGGATCATGCTTAGAGTGAAGGGGCTGCTTTCTAGAGATCTGTCCCTGTGCCTCATCAAAACATTTTGTACAGGTGTCCAATCCTGACCATCAGGAACTCTCTCCTTTGCCTCTTTTCCTACAACTTTTGCCAATTTATTCATTTATATTGTATTTATATTCATAATCCCCTGATTATTTTTGCATTATCATCTAGCTTCCCAGCTATTGCTTCTCACTCAGAAAAAAAGCAGAAAATGGGGAAGAGGGAAGGACAAGGTGGGCTTTGAGTGTTGTGGAGAAGTCATAGAGGGGAATGCAGAGCATATCTACCAAAGACAAGTAGGACAGTGAATGAGAGCATGCAATGGTTGGGGGCCCAACTGGAGACTAGGAATTTGTAGTGCTCCAGAACCCCCATTTGCAGCTTTCTCCAGGTGTGCAAGTGTATGGGAATGCAGAGATGTGGGATCACGGTGGGACTGAGCTAAATCACTGCTATAGAACTTTTGTGATGATGGAAGTGTCCCCTATTGGTGCTGTCCAATAGAGTAGCCTCTAGTCACTTGTGGCTATTGAGTACTAAAATTTGGCTACTGACTGCTGTCGAAGAACTAAACTTTTAATTTCTTTTATTTTTTTTAAAAAATTTTATTCATTTACTTGACAGAGAGAGACACAGCAAGAGAGGGAACACAAGCAGGGGGAGTGGGAGAGGGAGAAGAGCCTGCTTCTCCCGGCTGAGCAAGGAGCCCGATGTGGGGCTTGATCCCAGGATCCTGGGACCATGACCTGAGCCAAAAGCAGATGAGACCCTTAACCAGCTGAGCCACCCAGGTGCCCCTGAACTTTTCATTGCATTTTAGTTAAATCTAAATAGCCACATGTGGCTAGTAGCTCCCCTGTTGGACAGCACAGATACAGAGTTAGGGGTTTGTAGAGTTCATATGGAGAAGACTTCAGTGAAGTGAGGTGCTAACGATCCCATTAACACTTCAACTCAGTTCCTAGTAGAGATGGTGAATGGGCTAGTAAACAGGAGAAAATGGAGGGGCAAGAATTTCCTGTGTTAATCTTAGGTTAAAAAAAAAAGTATCATTGTCCAAATTTGTTTTTAAGGCGAGAACGTCAGTATTCTATATGTAGTAGCGAAGATTCTCCTGGCTCTTGCGAAGTCCTGTATTTCTCTATGGGGAGTCCTGATCAGCTCATGGTTTACAAAGGGAAGTGCATTGGTGAGTAAACTAGTTAAATTGATTTAAATTACTCGAACAAGAAAAGTTAATCATGAAGGAATGGGGTAGATTGTCTGATGCAGGGAGGACTATTAAGTCGGTAAGTCATTCTGGTTCCCGTTACCTAATGACCAGAATGAGAAACTGCTCAGGTTTCCCCTTCAGTAAGATGGAAATAAAAACTTAACCTTTGGAAATACTGTTAGCTGAAAGATAATTTAAAATTTGTCATTATTATAATTAGTCAAGCTTTTTGAAACCAAAGTGGTCGAAATAGGAATCAGTAGAATTTTGCAGCATGCGCATCTATTGCTGATGAAATATGTGTAATAAAATGAGTTCTAATGCCTGTAATCTTTAATGACCAAGTCTAATTTTCTTACTTGATATCCATCTGAATAGCATTTTCCTGCTTGGCATTCCTGACCAGGAAAACCACTTTATTTTCTATATGTCTTATTTAGCAGTTTTGTCTACTAATGGCTGTTTGGAGTAAAGCTGGTTTAGCAATTGTGATTTGAATTGTTTATGTTAAAATCAAGTTTTCAATATCTACCTCTTTTGCCCTAAATGTATGTCTTTTATCAGCCATACAGATACAGCCACTACTTGGTGTAGGGATCACTTGTATGTAGTGAATTCCAAAATTTAATTTTCAGTCCCATGAATATTCTTACCAAAACTAACAGCCAGATTATCTAAATTGAATCTACTTTCTTTTGGTGTCTTTTCCCATCCCCTTTAAGGAGATCCAAATTAGCAGGGGAGTTGCCAGGGAGCAGGCAGCAGATAAGAGGAAGAAGAAACTGAGTATCTGAATAGTCTATGAACTGGACACTTAACCTTGGCTGATGGAAAGCAACCTGAATGGTACAGGACCATGTGGACACACGGTGTGCCGTATTGAGACAAAGCAGCCATTTAAACAGGCTCACGACCCTGGACCTGAGACTGTCCTTGACTCAGGCATTTCAGACTCCTGAATTGGCAACATAAAACTCACTACGTTCAATAACATGGGGAAACCAGGAAGGCAAATTAATCCAGCTGCTTTGTACCTTCCCTCGGTCTCTTACCCCGCTGGTTTGCATTAGACCGATTTACCTTAGTTAATACCCTCATTAGGGGACACATTTGCAATTGGAACATTTTTTAATAAAACCATCAAGTAAATTACTTACTTTGCTTTCTCACAACATGTCTGATTTTTAAAATATGTCCTGATTTTCTACAAAATGTTTTTATAAAAGATGAACTAATTAACATTTGTTTTTCAACTTAAAGCTGTTACAGAAAGAGAGAAAGCTGATGGATAAAGCACTTACAGAGACTATCTGTACAAATGATCATTAGCGTATAATAGAGTCTGAGTCAGAAATCTTCTGGTAACATACTTCCTTTAACCTCATCACAGTGTGTTCTTTTGTCCCTTTTATTACCCCCATCACAAAAAAGTGACAAGAGGAGGGTGATGATAACAAAGCTACAATACAAAAACAGCCCTCCAGTCAGCAATTAGGAGATACCCACCCGGTTCCAATTAAGGAGACACATATTGCAAGACATTGTACTATATAATGCACACATTTAATTAGGCTTTCTGTAAATAACATCACATTCCATCCCATAAACATTAAAATCAAGTGTCTCCCCTTGTGTAGTACTTAGACCCCACATTCCACAGGTTGCTGCCTTTGGTTGATGAATTTTCACACATCAAGGTTTTCTCCCCTTAGGCTAAGAATGCCAGGAATTATTTGTAACTAGCGTTAACAGATCATTTTAATTAAAATTTCTTAAATTGCCAGAATTTCTATGAGGTTAAAAACTGCTTCTCAGTTAAAAAGTCTAGGTGAGCTAATTCAGCCATATTTCTCCAACGTATTTTTGCTAAGACCACTCTGTCTTATAAATACAGGTTATGTCTTTTTTTTTTTTTTTAAAGAATTTATTTATTTATTTGACAGAGAGATAGAGAGAGAGCACAAGTAGGCAGAGAGGCAGACAGAGGGAGAGGGAGAAGCAGGCTCTCCACTGAGCAGGGAGCCTGATGCGGGGCTCGATCCCAGGACCCTGGGATCATGACCTGAGCCGAAGGCAGCCGCTTAACAGACTGAGCCACACAGGCGCCCCTACATTTCATTTTTAAATGGAAAAAATAATTACCATTATTTCTTTAGAACATTTTTTTGTTATGAAGCCAATGTAGCATTATGGAAAACTGTTATTTATATATTAAGAGAAAAAGACAAAATACTGTATAACAGTGGTTCTCATTTGGGGGCAGTTTTGTTCCCTGGGGGACATTTGTGGATGTGCAGACATATTTTCCATGGTTAAGACGAGGGTAGGGGTGCTCCTGGCATCCAGTGGGTAGAGACCAGGGATGCTGCTAAAGTCCTGCAGTGCACAAGACAGCCCTTTTCAACAAAAGATTTTAGTCTAAATTGACAATAGCATCAAGGGTGAGAAACCCTGTTTTTTTGGTATGATTTGGTAAATTAGAATAAAAGAGTAGAGGGGCCTGAAAGAGAAAATAAAATGGTGATAATGTGGGTGATATTTTTCTCCATTTCCAATTTTTTGGTAATTTTCTATCATAGTCTTTAATGAAAATTGGTGTTACAGAAATTTTGCTCTCCCAAGTACAAGTGGAAATCATATGCCTATCACTAAATAAATGTGTCTTTCTAGCTTTAAATTTAAACTGTCATTTCTGGGTCCTTCTCCCAAACTATTGCCAGTTTGTATTTGCTGAACATACTCAGATTTTGTAGTAAGAAGATCATTGATATATTCATATTTCCCAATTATTAAAACTTGTTTTTAATACTAATCTACATTGATGGAATAATCTTGATGGAGTGCTCCCATTTCCAAATTCCTTCACATTAGTTGGTATTTAGCTCCATGAGGGTAGGCATCATCATCAGGAGTGAACCGGTTATGAAAGTAATATTGTGAATAATGGCTGGTAGAGGAAAACACTGATCTGAGACTAAAATCTCATGGTTGATTATTGTCCCTTTATAAAAATTAATGTTTAAGGGTTCAGAATATGTTGTCAAATACTAAAAATTTGGTCACAAGGGGCGCCTGGGTGGCTCATTCGTTAGGCATCTGCCTTCGGCTCAGGTCATGGTCCCAGAGTCCTGGGATCGAACTCCGCATCTTCTCCCTGCTCAGCGGGAAGCCTGCTTCTCCCTCCTCCACTCCCCCTGCTTGTGTTCCCTCTCTCTCTGTGTCTCTCTCTGTCAAATAAATAAATAAAATCTTAAAAAAAATTTGGTCACAAAAGAGCATGTATTACATGCAGTCATATTTTTTATAGGTAGCGTATGGTATCCACTGTTGAATGAATGCGTGAAGATACAGCCCCTCTTTCTTTACCCCCACAGAAAATAGACCAGTGAGATTTCATTATATTTTCTTTCAATGTGCAGGAAGTGATGAGCCGCTTGGAAAATTAGTTTACAATGCTTTGGAAACGGCCACTGGCAATTTTGTCTTGTTGCATGAGTGGGTCCTTCGGTGGCAGAAAAAAATGGGTCCGTTCCTTACCAGTCAAGAGAAGGAGAAGATTGATAAGTGCAAAAAGCAGGTGGGCATCCGAGGTGGCCCTTGAGCAGAGGTCCCACCTCGAACTTGATGAGATGACAGAACAAAAGAGCTGTGCCTTTGATTGGCTAGCAAAGATGATTCGGGGGGCACCTGGGTGGCTCAGATGGTTGAGTGTCTGCCTTCGGCTCGGGTCATGATCCCAGGGTCCTGGGAAGCGGGGGGCCTGCTTCTCCCCTTCCCTCTACTTCTCCCCCTGCTCATATTCTCTCTCTCTCTCTCTCTCTGTGTCTCTGTATCTCGAATGAATAAATTAAAAAAAACTTAAAAAAAAAAAAGATGATCCGGAATGGTATGAGATCTGTTTAACCAGAGGGGATGGTGGGGGACCCGCCCTCTTTCCCAAGTTTTCTCAGCCCCCTGCTGCCCCTTTCACAACACTCACAAAACACGGTCAGACTTTGTTGTCTGCACGTCTTATGGCATTAATAGCCGTCCCCAGCTGGGGCTAAATAGCTTCATTCTCGTGCTTTCTGCAGTCTTTTGAAATCTTTGCATCAAAACTGAATTTTAGGGGACTAGACAGTTTGAACGTTAATTTATAATTCTGAGTTTAAGGAGAACATTTAACATTGCATATCGCACAGTTACATCATAAAGAGGTTACAAAACAGTAGGAAAGCATTGTGTTTAGACATGTGTATTTATGATGGAAAAACTGGAAGTAAAGGCACTGAAATCATAAGGATTGTCTTTGGGTAGTGACCATATAGGTAATTTGTGTGGTTTCTTCTTTTGTGTTAGTACTTACTAAAAAGGTTGATGTTGATGCTTTATAATCAGAAAGGCTTTTTTTTTTAAGACTTTTTTTTTTTTTTTAAAGATTTTATTTATTTATTTGAGAGAGAGAATGAGATAGAGAAAGCATGAGAGGGGGGAGGGTCAGAGGGAGAAGCAGACTCCCTGCTGAGCAGGGAGCCCGATGTGGGACTCGATCCCGGGACTCCAAGATCATGACCTGAGCCGAAGGCAGTCGCTAACCAACTGAGCCACCCAGGCGCCCCTTAAGACTTTTTAAAATTATTTTTAAGTAATCCCTACACCCAACGTGGAGCTTGAACCCCAAACCCCAAAATCAAGACTCACATGCTGTGCCGACTGAGCCAGCCAGGCAGCCTGATCAGGAAACATTTTTTAAAAAATTAAATTTTTTTTTTTCCTTTTTTTCTGCTGGCCTTATGGCAAGAGAAATTGCTTTTAAAAGCTGTTCACCTGAGCACCTGGGTAGCTCAGTGGGTTAAGTGTCTGACTCTTAGTCTCAGGTCTTGATTTTAGGGTCTTGAGTTCAAGCCCCATATTGGGCTCCATGCTGAGCATGGAGCCTATTTAAAAAAATAGAGAAAACTGGTTAATTTTGGGGCACCTGGGTGGCTCAGTCAGTTAAGTGTCTGCCTTCTGCTCAGGTCATAATCCCGGGGCCCTGGCATTGAGCCCTGCATTGGGCTCCCTGCTCAGTGGGGAATCTGCTTCTCCTTCTCCCTCTGCTGCTCCCCCTGCTTGTGCTCTCTTGCACTCTCTCTCTCTCCCAAATAAATAAAATCTTTAAAAAAAAAAAAAAAAAAGCTGTTCACTAATTTTATAGTATTTGTACACTAGAGTTTGAGATCACAGAAGTGGAGAATTAATTAAATTGCTTTCATCTTTATGAACTGTTAGGTTGGCCTTATAATTTAGGGGAGGTTATAGTTCAGAACATATTCCTTCTCCTTTGAAAGTACATGTTCTATTAAATATTTTGTTTTTTTCTATTAAATATTTTACCTTTGAAATGAAATACCAGTTAATGCTGATCAATACAACATTATCTTAGTGGTGTTTTTCCTTATCAGATTCAAGGGGCAGAAACGGAATTCAGCTCACTGGTAAAGTTGAGCCATCCAAATGTAGTACGCTACTTTGCAATGAATCTCAAAGAGCATGATGACTCCATCGTGGTGGACATTTTATCAGAGCACATCAGTGGTGTCTCCCTCGCTGCACACCTGAGCCACTCGGGCCCCATCCCCGTGCATCAGCTCCGCAGGTACACAGCCCAGCTCTTGTCGGGCCTCGAGTATTTGCACAGCAATGATGTGGTCCACAAGGTGCTGCGTGCGTCAAATGTCCTGGTGGATGCAGAGGGCAATGTCAAGGTCACGGACTACAGCATTTCTAAGCGCCTAGCAGACATTTGCAAGGAGGACGTGTTTGAACAAAGCCGAGTTAGCTTTAGTGACAGTGCCCTACCTTATAAAACGGGCAAGAAAGGGGATGTTTGGTGTCTTGGCCTGCTGCTGCTCTTCCTCAGCCAAGGACAAGAATGTGGAGAGTACCCCGTGACCATCCCTCGTGACTTACCAGCTGACTTTCAAGATTTTCTAAAGAAGTGAGTATCATTGAGATTCTCTCTGATTGCACTTTACTCCTGAACTTTTTTTTTTTTAAAGATTTTATTTATTTGAAAGAGAGAGGGAGGGAGCATGAGCAGGGGGAGGGGCAGAAGGAGAGAGACAAACAGATTCCCTGCTAAGTGCGATCGCAGGACCCCGAGATCATGACCTGAGCCCGAGGCAGATGCTTAACCAACTGAGCCACCCAGGCGCCCCTACTCCTGAACTTGTAATTGTGCTTGAATGTGCTCAGCATCTGAGTGATGTGTTTAAGATGAAAAGCGAGGAACAGGATTGGGGTTTATTCTTTGTTCTTCCAACCCTTTCTTAGCCACATAGGTTCTGATTTCTTGCTTACCATTTTCATTCCCTTCACTTGCACATTCTCCTAAATTCACTTGGGCTTCGTAGTAGATTTTCAGACTGCTTTTGGGGAGTGCCTGGTATATCTAGGAAGTTAACAGGGAGAAATGCCCCAGGTATTCCAAATGGAAGACCATCTCTCTACCTCAGCTGCTGGAGGCCTCCTATCTAAAAACAGCGTTAGGAGAATCACAATTCACCCCCTTCTTAACCGTTCTTCATTAACAATGTCTCATTCAGCCAGGTGATCGAGTGCAGTGACTTCCTCGCACGAGCCATAGGATTTTCGACACCTGTAAATTCCAGGTGCACATTTCATTGCAGAGCCAAGTCTGACTGCTTTGAGAGAATCCTTATGAAAGGTTCACCTAGGCCTAAAGTTTTTGTCCAGGTCCTTCCCTTCAGTGCTTTCCAGCTTAGCCCTGCCTCTCAGCCCTGTCCAAGCCAGACCGAGGTTCTCTCAGTTTCTCTGTTAAATGAGAAATAAGATCCCTTCACTGTGGGTTTTTCCAGGCACACCCCTGGTCCAGCTTTCCTGTGGAAGTTGAGCTGGCCTGGTTTATTCCCTTCCCAGCACTCTGTCTTGTTTCTCACTTTCTTTCTTTTTCCCAGCCATTCACTTTTATCCACTTCCTACATTATCTACATCCTACAAATGAAAGTAACTGCACTTCTGTTTAAATAAGATAGTTTCTGTGTAAAGCTGAAGCAGACATGATGTACAGTCGTGGGAAGAGGCCAACTTTGATTCTTTATAAACTGTGTTCTCCAAGTATATAAACATCTTAAGATTTCTAAAGAAATCTTTTTTTTTTTTAAGATTTTATTTATTTGTTTGACACAGAGAGAGAGAGAGGAATCACAAGCAGGCAGAGTGGCAGGGAGCGGCAGAGGGAGAAGCAGGCTTCCCGCGGAGCAGGGAGCCCGATGCGGGACTCGATCCCAGGACTCTGGGATCGTGACCTGAGCCGAAGGCAGACGCTTAACGACTGAGCCACCCAGGCGCCCCTAAAGAAATCTTTTGCAATTTCTCTTAAATGCAATAGAACTTGAAAATATTTATTTAAATGCACCCTGAGGATGAGGTTGGCTAAACGGACATCAATGGAAATATGGTGACAGAACCATTGATAGACTCATTTCATTCTTCAAAATGTCACCTTTTGCTTTCGGCCCTTTATGGGTCAAGGGTAATTTAGCAAATAGCATTATGTATTTTTTAAAAAACAACACTGGGAAGTTTATGTGCAACGTCTCTCTCACATTTAACAGCAAAATGACAGACTCAGTAGCTAAAACTTTCCTAGTTTTCTTAGAGAATTGCTCAACACTCTAAGCATGTTGAACTTGAGATCAGCACTATTTCGTACTCTGTTTAACATGGTTGTTCTTTAGATTTTTTTGTGTATTCCTCTCATCCTAGATTGGTTTGATGGACGACTTGGTGAAGGAGGAGCCCGCACAGTATTATTTTACTTCCTTTGCTGTCCAGCCTCAGTTAAAAAAAAAGAAAGAAAATCATTCACGAACAACATAAGCGTAACAACATTTCATTTGTAGTTGTCTTTTTACTTCTTGGTGAATATCCTCTGGAGAAAGATTTTGCTTCATATCAGTCTCTGATAGGAAAGAGCCCAGCCTGGAGCCAGACAGCTGGATCCAGGTCCCACCTTTACCTCTTCCTCACTGAGTACTTAAACTCTCTACCTTGAGGTTTGTCCTTGTAAAATGGATCATTTTGATTTAATAATTTCATTTAGTGATTTAATAGTAAGAGCACTGCCTACCTCCCGAGGTGGCTGTGAGGACTAAGTGAGCTCACTCACACCTGTGAAGGGGCCTATGCTGAGGCAGTGTTGGGTGGCACCAGCATCCTCCGTAGAGGACAGTGCATCTGACGGGGAAGTTTCCAGGCATTTCATCCCTTTTCAGAGCTGGATGTAACATTTGCCTCTGCTGCTTAGAGCTACTCTGGTGCCAAAATGATTGGCTCGGAAAATTTCATCTTTTTAACTGAGATCCTGGTGGCTTATAAAATCTCTTAAAGATACAATTCATTCTAGGTAGGTTTTAAAATTTTCTTGATTACTGTCGCAGTTGAGTTGTGGTGACAGTGGACTTTAGAAACCCAACAGGATGTGTATACGGATGTTCATTGCAGCATTTTTTTGTACAAGTGAAAAACTGGAAATAATCTAAATGACCAACAATAGGAGAATGTGTATATAATGTGAATAAGTTCTGGTAAGCTCAAAGAGATCTTGAAGTACTGGGCTTGGAAAGATCTCTAAGACACATGGTGTAATAACTGTGATTTATAATAAATATATTTGGTCTTCACCCCTGTTTCAAGCACAGAGCTTTTTTTTTTTTTTGGCTTGGAAACTTGAGGCCAATAAACAATGCCTTCTTTTTTTTTTCTTTTTTTCTTTTTAAGTTTTTATTTAAATTCCAGTTAGTTAACATATAGTGTAGTATTGGCTTCAGGTATAGAATTTAGTAATTCGTCACTTATATATAACACCCAGTGGTCGTCACAAGTGCCCTCCTTAATACCCATCACCCAATTAGCCCATCCCCCACACACCCCCATCATCCCTCAGTTTGTTCTCTATTTGCTATTCTTACTAACGTTTTGCAGTTGACATAACTGAGACACAGACTTAATGACACTTTGTCATGTGCCTGGCCAGCACCAAGCTCTTAAAACCATTCCCTCTTTTTATGTTAATGAGGTGAGTTTTGGAACTCACCTGAGGAACAGGGCTGGTTGCCTGGAGAACTGACATGAGACCCATGAATAGAGAGGAGCTGGAACTTCCAGTCCCACTTCCCGACCTGTGGGGTGAAGAGAAGGGCTGGACATTGAATCGATCACCAGTAGCCAGTGATTTAATCAATCATGCCTATATAATGAAGCCTCCATAAAAACCCAGAAGGATGGAGTTTGGAGAGCTTCCGGTTGGTGAACACATAGAGGTGCTGCATTTCTCTGCAGGAACAGGTGGCTGTTCCTGAGCTATATCCTTTCATACGAAACTGGTAATCTAGTAAAAAAAAAAATGTTCCTTTGAGTTCTGTGAAGCACTCTAGCAAACCAATTGAACCCAAGGAGGGGGTTGTTGGAATCTTTGGTCTCTAGCTGGTTGGTTGAAGGCAAGGTTGCAATTGGCATCTTCAAGGGGTTGGGGGGCAGTCTTAAAAGAATGAGCCCTCAACCTGTGGGATCTGATGCTATCTCCAGGTAGGTAATGTCAGAATTGAGTTGAATTGTAGGATACCCACCCAGCTGGCATTCGAGAATTGCTTGGTGGCCCCCCTCCCCCACAGCCCTCCACCAGTGGAATTGTGTATAGAACCTTTTACATGAGCAAATGAAAAAAGCAAGTTGAGGATAAGATGATGTCATAAAAAAATATATATCCACAATATATCCACAAAACAAAACTAGCTTTTATACGACTGTGTTAAATGCGTAGAACAAGGCTGGAGTGACAGACACTAAAGGAGAGGAGAGGAATTGGAGAGAGATGGGGATTTAGTCAAAGACTTTATCATAATCAGTAATGTTTTAATGTTTGCACTTTTTTTGTTTTACTGATGTAATTAAAAATAATCTTAAATTTAGGGCGCCTGGGTGGCTCAGTTGGTTAAGCGACTGCCTTCGGCTCAGGTCATGATCCTGGAGTCCCGGGATCGAGTCCCGCATCGGGCTCCCTGCTCTGCAGGGAGTCTGCTCCTCCCTCTGACCCTCCCCCCTCTCATGTGCTCTCTCTCTCAAATAAATAAATAAAATCTTTAAAAAAAAAAATAATAATAATAATCTTAAATTTAGGGGAAAAAACCAGTATCTTACACAAATGCTTTTATTGTGATCTTGTCCTTTTCAAGGTATGAAATTAGGAGTGCTTTGCATTTTAGTGCTGACATAAAAAAATATAATGTTACCCTTTAAGGTAGTTACTGCCACCACTTTATAGCTACAGGTGATAAGTACAGAATTCACAATGATGGTTGGCTTTTTTTTTTTTTTTATGTTATGTTAGTCACCATACAGTACATCATTAGTTTTTTTTTTTTTTTTTTTTAAGATTTTATTTATTTATTTGACAGAGGGAAACACAGCGAGAGAGGGAACACAAGCAGGGGGAGTGGGAGAGGGAGAGGGAGAAGCAGAAGTAGGCTTCCTGCTGAGCAGGGAGCCCAATGCGGGACTCGATCCCAGGACCCTGGGATCATGAACTGAGCCGAAGGCAGACGCTTAACCACTGAGCCACCCAGGCGCCCCACATCATTAGTTTTTGATGTAGTGTTCCATGATTCATTGTTTGCATATGACACCCAGTGCTCCATTCAATACATGCCCTCTTTAATACCCATCACCAGGCTAACCCATCCCCCCCCCCCCCCAAACCCTCAGTTTGTTTCTCAGAGTCCATAGTCTCTCATGGCTCATCTCCCACTCTGATTTCCCCCTTTATTTTTCCCTTCCTTCTTCTAATGTCCTCCATGCTATTCCTTATGTCCCACAAATAAGTGAAAGTTGGTTGGTTCTTTTAAATTCATTGTTGGTAATTAGGGTCAAGTGCCACCAAGTGGTGCTACTTGGGTCATTGTCATAAAAGTCAAAGAGTTTAGATTAGTTAGAACAGTGGTTCTCAGAAACCACCTGGACAGCAGGGTGAAGCACAGATTACTGCCCAAACCACCAAAGTTGCTGATTTACTAGGACAGGGTTAGAATAGAATTTGTAACAAATTCCCAGGTCATACTGGTACTGATGCTCCTGGTCAGGGACCCCACCTTAAGAACCACTGGGTTAAAGGTATGGCTTGTCTTCACTAAAGAACAAAAATGACTTACACTTATTAGAAACAAGGTTCTAGGAATGAGAATGAAAAGAAGTATATGATAAAATGTGGGACTTTTTAAAAGTAGTCTGTAACTGTTACCAAGTTACATCATACCATGAACAGGCTTCATCCAAAGTTTGTCGTATTGGGCCCCCACCCTGCATCAGCCATCAGATTTGCTTTTCTTTTGGAAAGCTTTGGTTTTCACTGGTCCCTGGAGAAGCTTAGTGTAGGATGGCAAGTCACTGAACTATTTAGTGGGCGAGAAAATTCGTAACTTGTGCTATCTTAAACCTGTGAAAAGAAATTCTTCCATGAGGTGAGTCTTCCTAGAGACTATATATTTTTTGTCTTTTTTTTAAAGATTTTATTTATTTATTTGACGGACACAGCGAGAGTGGGAACACAAGCAGGGGGAGTGGTAGAGGGAGAAGCAGGCTTCCCGCCTAGCAGGGAGCCTGATGCGGGGCTCGATTCCAGGAACCTCGGATCATGACCTGAGCAGAAGGCAGATGTTTAATGACTGAGCCACCCAGGCGCTGCAGAGACTGTATATTTTTTGATTCCCCACTTACACCCAGCCTGGTGTTCAGCGTGTTTTCACTTAAGAGTGCATTTGGGTCCATAAACAACATGAGTTCTCTAATGTGTATTTACCTTAAAATAGACCCATAAATAAAAAATAAACCCTTTGATTAACGAGATCAGTGATCATTTTCTGTGTCGCTGAGATTCTCTCTGCCCTCTCACTGAGGTGTGTTTGCTTGGATGACAAGGAAAGATGGAATGCCCAGCAGTTGCTGAAACACAGCTTTATCAGTCCGCAGCCGAAAATGTCTTTATTGGAACAAAGTCCTGAAGGTGAGTCTGTTACCACTCTTTTCTTGAAAGCCTGTTTGACATAAATTATTTTGAAAGAACGCAGAAGCCCAAGGCTGGAATAGACTGCCTGGATCATTTTTTTTATCTGTTTTATGCTGAGCTGCGCATAAATCCATTCATTGCATGTGTACTGTGTGCACAGAACTGTTTTGCCGTCCTGGTTTTCCCAGCCTCGACGGTTGGAGTGTCCGTTGAGGTAACCTCTCTTAGTGTCAGGTACCCTTCTGGTCCCGTCACCTTACTGCCACGGAAGCAGATTTCCCTGTTGCTGCTCAAGGAACAGATTAAGGAACCTCAGTAGAGCTGGGGATGGGTCAGGAGACCCCGGTTTGGGTTCTGGCTCTATCGAGTAGTCATTCCTTTACTGTGGGTGTGTGTGTCTGTGTGTGTGTGTGTCTGTCTGTGTGTGGTCCGTGTGTGTGTGTGTGTGTCTCTGACTTAGCCCCGCCCATAACCTGGGTATATTCTACCTACTTGAAGAAGAATGAGGTGAAGAAAAGTATTGAAGGGTCCGTGCCAGGTAAGAGGTCCTTGTTCAAACTACGGGTTGGGTCCTCTTCTCCAGCCCTGGCTGTGCTGTTGGGTTTTGCATCTCTCACTATTTTTCTGATGCCTTGTTTGCCTCTCCCATTTTGTTTTGTCTCAGATTCTGGAGGACAAGATTATGTTGAGACTGTTATTCCTAGTAAGCAGCTACCCAGTTCCGCATTCTTCAGTGAGACACAGAGACCGTTTTCCCGGTATTTCATTGAGTTTGAAGAATTACAGCTTCTCGGCAAAGGAGCCTTCGGAGCTGTCATCAAGGTGTGCTGCGGAGTTGTGCCCAGGCCCTTCCGAGTTCCTTCTTGGTTCCCTTTCCGCAGACTTAGGGAGCTCTTTTTTGAGAGTGGGGAGAGAAGTAAATATGACCATTTGAAACTATGATCTTCGTCGCCTTCGCAGAGTTAAAGGCTTTACTTAAAGTCACAGTGGACACATTAAGAACGCATCATTTCCTCCTCCTTGCTTGATGCAGTGCATTAATGTGAAAACCACATGATTATCCCAGGGCTTCAAGTGGAGCCGGGCCCTCTACGTGAAGACCATTTTGCTGTGCTGTGGTTCAGAAAGAAAATTGTCCTTTTTGTCCCGTTTGCTTTTAGAGGTGCTGTGGATAAAAGGGCTGCGAGGTTAGAGCTGAGGTGGAATTCACTGGGAAATGGCTCCAGATGGTCTCAGTGGCTTTCACTTTCCAACTGTTACTGAGAAAGAAAATCAGTGGTGCGTTATGAAGGTGTGCTGTTCTTAGGTCTTCTCTTCTGCTTTCTGGTCTATTTGGGTGACTTATGATTACCTGCCCTTTGAGAAGGAGATTTCAGCTGTTCTTGTGTAATTTAAGTATTTTGACTTTAGGAGGCCCAGGCTAATATTGTTGATTAAATCCATATAAGACATGTTACCTTTCACAGAATAGAATGGCCCACCATCAAGAGGGCATTTATGCCTGTTGAGGATTCTGAGAGTGTTATTAGGAAGGGTTACTGGTATTACTGTGGAAGGTCTTTTACAACAACCCAAAAAATAAAAAGTTTTTCTGTGGTAATCAGGGACAGAAAGACAATCTTAAGTTTTCCAAAAGGAAGTTAGAGGATCATGGAAAATTTTCAACTTTCTTCATGCAAGTATAGACATTATAGTTAGGTGGTTAAATAGACCTACTGTGGCAGATATCTTGATTGGGTAATCCCAGTGCTGTTCAGGGGAGTGGGTGATTGTTGTATATATTATTCCTTTAACTCACGCCGTAATTTTGATCAGGTCCTTTAACTTGTTTGTATTTTCAATTCTTGAACGTGAGACATTATCAAACTCCCATTTCCTTACAAGTACTTAAAAATGATGAGTAGGCTCATTATAATGAAAACGTCTAGTAATTTAAGCTCCTAAGTTCTCTTGTGGTTTTTCCCTCTGAGAGGCCACAGCCCTCACATTCCATCTCTCTTTCCAGGTTAGGGTAGGGCATTTTGTTCATTCATCTGGCATTTCATGAGCAGTTGGCCCCATTATGGTTCAGGCACCTTTCCACTGTAGTAAGTGAATCCCTGGGAGTTTGCAGTGTAGTGAGCTCCACACCCCGGTCAATGACTCCAGGCATTCGTGATGTGTTCTGAGACTCAAGGTCGAAGACAGTGCCAAGACTTAACCACTGTTTCCTACTCTATTAATGTTGTAGCAGTAAAAGAACACGGGCCATAGCTTTTTGGAGCACGTTCCATATTTCAGGTTCTGTGCCAGGTGGCTCACAAACCTTGTCTTTCAGTTTCATGACGTTATGAAATAAGTATTATCCCCATTTTTCAGATGAGGGAACTGACCTTCAGAGAAGTTACATAATTTGTATGAGGTTACCTACATGCAGTAAGAGATAAATCAGCATTCATACCTCTATCTGTTCTACTCAAAAGCATGGTTTTTTGCCACTTTCCACACAAAGGTAATCTGAAACTCAAATTTTATAGTAGTCCTTTCTCATTCTAATCGAAACCTATGAGAATGATGCTTTATTTTGTATTTTGTAATCAACTAGTTCCTCCCTCTGCCCATGGGAGTTGTTCCTTTTCATCACCTCAGTTGACCTGCATATTGGGTCCGGAATGTTCTCATGAGCAGAATTTTGTAAAAGTTAACTTCAGTCAACCCAGTGGCATCCTGTGACTGCCCAGGAGAAAGGGTCTCTGTGCAGGTTGTGGAGACTTTGAAACTTTCTTTTGTATTGTACTTGTCTTTATTTTATTGTGTTCTTAATCACATTATTCTGGTCTTAAAACATATCATCAGTTATAAATCTTAGTAACAAACATCTTAGTACAAACAAAATCAATGGGCAGTAATTGTGTTGATACCAGTCTCGTTTTACTGAGCCCGTTGCTCAGTGAGGTCTTGGTCATAAGTGCTTTACTCACCTCACACATTTTATCCTAAAGTCTGTCACCTCTGAGGTGAGGGGAGTGGTGTACATGCAGATGAGAAAATGGAGTTTCAAGGAAATTAAATCATTTGCCCAAGTTTACACTGCTTGATAAGTCCGGAATTAGAAGTTGTATTCAGATTAACATTTTTGGAGTTTAATTTGTGTTTAGTGACTTGAAGTGTAAAAAAAAAAAAAAAAAGCTTGGAGAGAAACTAAAATTCTGAAACCTCATATTGACTTTAGAAAATAATTAGTATTTTTTTTTTTTTAAAGATTTATTTATTTGATATAGAGGGAGAGACCGTGAGCATGAGCAGGAGGGACAGAAGGAGAGGGAGAGAGAATCTCAAGTAGACTCCCTGCTGAGCACGGAGCCGACACAGGGCTGGATCTCATGACCCTGAGACCATGCCCTGAGCCGAAACCAAGAGTCCTCACTTAAGGAACTGTACCACCCAGGTGCCCCAAAAATAATTAGTATTTTTTTTTTTTTAAAGATTTTATTTATTTGACAGAGAGAGAGACAGCGAGAGAGGGAACACAAGCAGGGGGAGTGGGAGTGGGAGAGGGAGAAGCAGGCTTCCCGTGGAGCAGGGAGCCCGATGCGGGGCTCGATCCCAGGACTCTGGGATCATGAGCTGAGCCGAAGGCAGACGCTTAACGACTGAGCCACCCAGGCGCCCCGATAATTAGTATTTTTTAAACAGGCTTAAAATAATAATTTCTTAGAATTGAGATATCAGGTGTGATATTGGAAAAGCAGGAGTGTAATTGTCGGTAAAATTAATGATTAAAATGGAGGTCATGTTTTCTCCAGGTCTCTTGTTAAACTAAATATAGGTGTCGTTTGGGGTGAGATGTTTCCTACAGATTTCGGCAGTCAAGACTTTATCCAGTGTAAGAAGTCGAACTATGTGGCTCTCGACTGTAGCTGTTGCTTCTCACTGAGAACTCTGGGCTCCCCTTGGGGGGGCATGGGGTGACAGGCTACAAATGCTGGTCTGCGAGGCTCCCAGTGGCTGACGGGCACCGGGTTCCTTCCCTCCCCCTCCCCGCGGCAGGTGCAGAACAAGCTGGACGGCTGCTGCTATGCGGTGAAGCGCATCCCCATTAACCCGGCCAGCAGGCATTTCCGCAGAATCAAGGGCGAGGTGACGCTGCTGTCGCGCCTGCACCATGAGAACATTGTGCGCTACTACAACGCCTGGATCGAGAGATATGAGCGGCCGGTGGGCCCGGGGGTGCTGCCCCTGGACTCAGACTCGGACTCACGGCCCCAGGCACGGGATGGGCGAGCTTCGTCCCAGCCGCCGGCGCACAACAGTGGCCCCGATGGCCCAGGCAGCTTGGAGGCCACCGCGCCCCCGCCCATCCTCAGCTCCGTGGAGTGGAGCACGTCGGGCGAGCGCTCTGCCAGCGCCCGCTTCCCCGCCGCCGGCCCGGGCTCCAGCAGCGACGAGGACGAGGACGATGATGAGGACGAGCACGAGGGCGTCTTCCCCCAACCCTTCCTGTAAGAGCATCAGCGGGGGTGCAAGGCCCACGCCCCGGGAGAGGGGATTCTGTTAGAAACCCAGGCTGTCACCATGTTGAGGTACAGAATTGTGTGTTTAGAGAGGAACCAGATTCAGTCCAAAGGGGTTTATTCCCTACAGTCTTTAAAAGATCTCCAAAATCCAAACCCTGGAGAAAGGAAAAATAGAAATTCCTTTCAATACCTCATCATCTTAGTACCATTGATAGAAAGTTTTTAAAGAGCATTCTTTTGGATAAGGGCTTCCAACTCTGGTACATTTAAAAACTAACCTGGAATCTTGACATAGGGCCAACTGCCGTTCTAAAAAGTCAAGAATTACAATCCTAAAGTTTGTGCATCTCAGAAGCCACCCAGATCCGTCTTGACTTTCCTCGTTTGATTTCATCCTATCCAGTTGGATACAGTTGATCTTAACTCTTAGCTATGGAATTATAATAGGGAATTTGATTTCTTTAGTATTTCTCCGTTTCTCTTTTTAAGACCTGCTTCAGATTCTGACAGTGATATCATCTTTGAAGATGAGAACAGTAAGAGTCAGAATCAGGTAAATATATAAATAGAAATTGCACCGTTTTATCAGGGGTGGGCATGTAAGAAAACAAGTATTTGTTGTTAGAAGCCCCAGGTGGAACAGTAAAGCCTCACTCTGATAGGCAGATACAGAAACATGATTATTTAATGTATATGCTACACCTGTGTTTATTTATGGGCCTTAATTTGTCCACATAACCAAACATAACTGCTTTTAGAAGAGAGGAGTAAATTGACATGCTGGTTTTCGTTTTGTTTTGTTTCTTTAAATGAAAACCGTCTCCTAGAAGATTTGGGGGAACTTGATGTGGTTGGGGATAGGGATCGATTTAAGTAATTAAACAGCCTTATTGTAGAGTTCTGTTGGCCTCTATGACCAATTAATCCAGATTATTTATTCTCATAAACCATCATCTAGAACAGTGTTTTAGCACTGAGTCATGATCCCGTAACAGGCTATGAAATCAGTTTTCAGGGCCACAACCAACTATTTTAGTGCTGTAGGGAAGAGTGGAGACCGTGCATCACACTAGGAAAGGTAACCTGTTTGTACACCATGTCTCACGTGAGTATGTGAACTGAGTGTGATATAAAATACATTTCTTCGTGTGGACCATGGTCTGAAAAGTTTGAAAAACACTGTTCCAGGCCTTGGACCCCACTCAGTTCTGCATCTTCCTCTGCCCAGACCAGCAGAGCCCTGAGTGCTGGTGCATGGCCCTGACAACTAGGAGTGTCCGTCGTTGGTGTAGAGGAAACTTCCATGAGAGGGGGTTGAGTGCCATGACTGTATTTCCAGAAATAAAAGCAGAATTACAAGCAGTTATAAGGCTGTATTCATAGTAGATAAAGAAAAGTCTACATGTATACCCTGTTAGATAAGCACTTAAATTAATTTGAAGGTTTGAATGTATTCCCCTGCATTTTTTAGAAGTAATTCCCCCCCCTTTTTTTTTATTAAAAGCACCTTAAAGTCCATTTGGTTTAAATTTATAAATTATAGGGGCACCTGTTTGGCTCAGTCAGTTAAGCATCTGCCTTCGGCTCAGGTCATGATCCTGGAGTCCCGGGATCAAGTCCCACTTTGGGCTCCCTGCTCAGCAGGGAGTCTGCTTCTCCCTCTGCCCCTCACCCCGCTCATGCTCTCTCTCTCTCTCAGATAAATAAATAAAATCTTTTAAAAAATTATAAATTATAACCAACTGCTTTGATTTTAGCATTAGTTATGCATTTAATTATTATGAGAGCACCAAATTTATAATCCAGGTTTTGCTCAGTTAAGGGCAACATCCCAGGGGCATTCTAATTGATGAGTAGAAGCCTCCAAGAGATTAACAGTCTTCTACAGATAATCCCCAGGGTATGTAAATGATTCAGGAGTAGAACTTGATTGTTTGCAGAACAGGGGGGCTTTTTTTTTCCTTTGCTAAAGGAAAAATGTTGAGAAATGCTTCCACAAACAAACTGTAAATCAGAAACCATCAAATGCTACCTAATGCTTTTTCCTCAGCCAGTCCTTTTTCCCCAGGTGGTGGTGTTGAGGGGAAATACTTAAAAACATTTATGAGAAGAATGAAAGAACTTTATTTTTTTTATTTATTGGAGAGACGAGCAGGGGGAGCGGCAGGCGGAGAGAGGAGCAGACTCCCCACTGAGCAGGGAGCCCGATGTGGGGCTTGATCGCAGGACCCTGGGATCATGACTTGAGCCGAAGGCAGATGCTCAACCAACTGAGCCACCCAGGCATCCCCAAAAGAACTGGAAAAAAAAAAAGGGACAAGAGTAAGAAAATGAGCTGTAGGGGAAGAATAGACTAGCCATGTGGAAAAGCATTCCAGAAGATCAGTCACAGTTAAGTGGCAGCCGGGTGCTTTTCCCTCAGTGGTACAGCCCAGAGGGCGGTGTGCCTTTTGGTAATATCATCATATTTAAGTTGATTGAGCTAAAGATGGATCTCTCATCTTCTGTTTCCAAAGTAAGCCTACCAGCAAAGAAAGGTATTCCATTAAGTCTGAAACCTTAAAATATTAGCCTGTACACATTCTTCCTTTCTTACCCATAGAAAGGTACCTGTGGTAAGAAAGAATGGACTTGACTTGGAATCTTCCTGTAGATCGCACAACTGTAATACCTACCTGTTTCTTATTTGCCCCCATCATTATGCTATATGGTGACATACCTGTAAACTATACAGTAGATTCAGGTAATAGCGCAGCTGCCTTTTAATGCTGGAAGCATCTAAAGGACAGTGGCTGCGTTCTGCTCAGACCTCCCCTCTGAGGCGACAGGATGTCCGGGTGTGTGGCGGGGCGGGCACAAAGGACTTGAGGATGGTGATGGTCATGTCCCATTTCAGCTCCCATTTATGAGTTCTCCCGCGCTCCTCTTGGATTAGGATGAAGACTGCAGTGGGAAGAGCAGTTGCCATGAAAGTGAGCCATCGGCGGCCGTCGAAGCCGTGCACTACCTCTATATCCAGGTGAGGCCCTGGCGTGCGTGCGGCTCGGGTCACAGCGCCTCCCGGTGGTCGCTCGTGGGGATGTTGCAGGAGGCTAGAGCAAGTAGCAGGAGATGGCCTAGGGCGTTGGTTATGGGCTCCGGACTCAGGCCGTGTAAGTTCTCATCCTGGGTCCCCCAGTCACAGCGCTCAGGCAAGTTTCTTGTCGCATTCTGTGCGCATCCATCCATCTCAGTGACTTGTGAAGAGTAAGAGAAATCACATCTTTAAGAACACTCTGCCTCCCCGCCAGGTGAATAGGGCCATGGGGCCTTATGAGGATTTGCAGTCCTCTCGGTAAGTAGGCAGATCTTTAAGTGTCAGAAACAGTGGTATGTGCCAGAAGCGGAGCCTCAGACAAGGGTAGTGTTTCCAAAGAGACTAATTAGGTGGCTGCTTTTAATTATTCCATAATATAAGTATCTCTGAGGTTCCACTCACACACAGGATAAAGCATTTGTCCTCTAAACCACTAACTGTTAAGTCTGTACTCCGTGCATTCAGTCTCTGGACAGCTATGAGTCAGAAGGACACAGGGGAGGTGAGTCTGGAGGTGTGGTAGGATCACAGTCTGGGAGTCACCGGCCCTCGTGAGGGCTCGAGGATGAGTCAGAATCTGCAGGTGGTTATTCAGAGCGTGAGGGGATGGTCCTCTCTTTAAAAACAGTGAAATCCGTCTTCATGAGAAATCTCAACTCTGGCACTGGTTTGTAACCCATAGGCCAGTTTCATAAATCAAAGGCTACGTGCTGATTGAAGATGTAAATGATACTGCATTGTTTTCTGATACATTAATATTTAAGAAGGGGTGAGAAAGAGCCTTCTCCTGGATGTTTGGATATTTATAATGTTTTGCTCTAGACTTGAAGGTCATTGTCGATAATTCAAAGTATAAACGAGAAAGGCTCTAGACATCATTAGATTTTTAATTAGCCTTTCTTGGAAATTTGGGTTTGGAAACAATCGTGTAAAAGAAAGAAAATTTTACTTAATTCTGTTTTTTCATTATTTGAAAAATAAATTATTTATGATAAAAATTTTAAACAAGTCTTATTTTTTAATGAATAATAATAATAAAAATTAAAATGGTTATGTTGGGGTGCTGTGATAATGCCTCTTTCCCCCCAATTTTTCAAATACTATTGGTTTCTTTTCTCAAAAAAAATTAAGCCTTGCCTTTAACTACTTAAAATCCACAGCACATGTTTTAAAATGGAGGATTACATTAATTGCCATTGTCTACCTTAATTGAAACCCTATACAATCAAATGCTGCCTGATTTGTTCTTGTCCCCAGATGGAGTACTGTGAGAAGAGCACTTTGCGTGACACCATTGACCAGGGGCTGTATCAGGACACCATCAGACTCTGGAGGCTTTTTCGAGAGATTCTGGATGGACTGGCATATATCCATGAGAAAGTAAACTTTATAACATTTCATGCCTGAAAACTTACGGTTATATAAAACTTATGACAAAAAAATATTGTGAGATTGGAGAAAAACAGAAACAGAGGGAAAGTTATGGGCATATTGAAATTTATTTTTATAGGTCAGACATGTCAAAAGACAAAATAGTATAAGGTATCAAAGTTCAACGAAAAGATTGAAGGTTAGGACAGGGGTCAGCAAACCGTGGCCATGGGGTCAAACCAGCCTCTACCTGCTTTTATACAGCCCGTGAGCTAAGAATGGCTTTTACATTTTTTTAAAAAAGATTTTATTTATTTGGCAGAGAGAGAGAGCACAAGCATGCAGAGTGGGAGAGGGAGAAGCAGGCTCCCCACCGAGCAGGGAGCCCAACGCAGGGCTTGATCCCAGGACCCTGGGATCACAACCTGAGCCAAAGGCAGATGCTTAACGAACTGAGTCACCCAGGCACCCCTACATTTTCTTTAAATTTTTTTCATTTTTTAAGTAGGCTCCGTACCCAGCATGGAGCCCAGTGCAGGGCTTGAACTCAAAATCCTGAGATCAAGACCTGAGCTGAGATCAAGAGTTGAATACTTAATTCATTGAGACACCAAGATGCCCAGCTTTTACATTGGTGTTTTTTTTTTTTTTTATTTATCTGAGAGAGAGAATGGGAGACAGAGAGCATGAGAGGGGGAGGATCAGAGGGAGAAGCAGACTCCCCGCTGAGCGGGGAGTCCGATGCGGGATTCGATCCCGGGACTCCAGGATCGTGACCTGAGCCGAAGGCAGTTGCTTAACCAACTGAGCCACCCAGGCGCCCCTAGCTTTTACATTGTTAAAGGATCATAAAAAAAAAAAATTAAAAGGAGAATATTTCATGATACATGAAAACTCTGTGAAATTCAAATTTGAGTGTCCACGATAAAGTTTTATTGGAACAGGGCCATGCTTGTTTGTTTACATATTGCCTACGGTTGTGTCTGTGTTATAGCCGTGGGTTGAATAGTTGTAACAGAGACTGTATGGCCCATAACATGTAAAATATTTATCTGGCCCTTTAGAAAAAGAGTTCTTCAACCTCTGGGTTAAGCGGAAATGTTTCAACACACATAAAGTGCAAGGGCGATTCCTTGAGTTGTTTAGAATAAAGTGAGTGTGATTAATAAAGGCCCAGTTATTTGATTCTACTTGGCTTAGTCCTGTCCTTCCTAGGACCACGGCCAGAAAGTCATCTAGCAAGGGTAGAGATGAGACTGAGAAACACAGCTCAGCACAATTTATAAAGCTAGAAATTGTCATGACAATGTAAACGCTAATGGATCTAGCTTCAGGATGAAACACTACTTACATTTTAAAAATGGGATTATCTAATGCATTGGGCATTGTAAATACGTTTTTTTCCTTTGCATAATTTTCTTTAACCTTAGAATGTTTTCACCGTCCTACATTTATACTAAAAAGCCAGGACTGTAATTTACACACCTAGTTTATAAATGATTTGGTGGGGTAAGCTTGCAGGGTTGGAAATCAAAATGAATTCTAATGATGGCCGTTAGAACTGTGTACTGTGGTATCACGCGGGGTACTAGAACTGTGCGCACGTGCACTCTTCCTCTACATCTTAATTTGCTCAGCATCTGCTAATCATCTGCTGGGTATGTAATGCTGTGCCACATCTAGAAATGAGCAGACACGCACAAGCATATAGCAAACCCCATACTTGAGAGGGACTTGTTCTTTTTTGAAGGAGCCAAAATTTACCTTCATGTAACAGTAAAGAGATCATACAATAAAGTGTTTTTATTATTTTTAATTATTTCCTATATTACAGTACCTGAGACAGTAAGCATCATAAGGATGCCATTAGGAAGGGCAGAAAGCCAAGTTCATGTAACAGTTAATCATTGAGCACTTATGTGTGTGCTGGGGTTGCAAGTTGAATTAGAATCACTCTGAAAGGCTTTGTAGGGGAGTTGGCACTTGGAACTGTTGGCACAATTCAAGTGAGTGGAGAAAACAAGAATTTTTGAAGCAGGGGAAATAGTGTGAAGAGAGGAATAGGAGAAGGAATGAAAATGGTGTGTGTCTCCCCAACCAGAGATGCAGCAGGGTTTTGTGATGCCACAGAGAGAAAGAGATTGGGAACCTGGTGGAGGGAGCCCTTGGATGCCGCCAGGGAACCATTTGGGTTTGACCTCCTCCAGGACCACCAGCAGGTGGATGGGGAGATGGTGGCAAGGTCATTGGCAGGACAGTCAGGGGCAAGTGGAGAGGCCAAGACAGTCTGGGCCAGTGTGAGGGAGAAGACCTCATCTGCATCTGCAAAGGTTGGCCTTTGAAATGAGGAAACAGGTGAACCATAAACTGTGCTTGGGAAACAGTTCTTTGCTCTCTTCCATCAGGGAATGATTCACCGGGATTTGAAGCCTGTCAACATTTTTTTGGACTCCGATGACCATGTAAAGATAGGTGATTTTGGTTTAGCAACAGACCATCTAGCCTTCACTGTGAGTATTTTTCAGATTAGACTATGCCTAAAAAATGGACCCGGGTGCCTTGATTATCCTGTCTTGCAACACTTTCATGGTTATGAGTTGATTGAACTCTGCTCTGTAATCCCCAGGAAATTCTGCAAGTCTGAAGGGGTGAGCCACAAATGATGCTTAAGGCTTTGAAAGGATGAATACATTGTAGTGAGGATGTTCCACTTGAGAGACATAAAATTATTGGTTTGTGGATGATATTTAGGTCAAAGGCATATAATACTTTATGAAATAATTTGGTCGTTTGGTCTACCATGCCAGCCACTGGGCTAGATGCTTTACCCTTGAGGGGCTTTTCGTTAGTTTAAGGAAATAGAGCTCAAAAAACCATGGAACACCAGAAGAACTAGTCCTAGACATCATTATAGAATAGTTGTTTAACACGCAAAGCTAAAATAATGTGGAGTGAGAGAAATAGTGATATAAGAGCAAAAGGCAGGAGAAAATTGACATGTGGTTATGAGGACCCAGAAAGGCAATATAAAGAAATGAGCATTTTGGATGGGCCTTAAAGGATGGGTGGGAGTCCAGCAGGCTGAGATTGAAGGCAGACCAGGGCAAGAGATCTGAAAGAGAGAGAACAGCATAAGCAAAGGCCCTGGGGTGAACAGACATGACTGTTGGGAGGCCAGCATGTGGTCTGGTTGGTTAAAACTGTGAAGCGTTAGGGGAGCAGTGAGGATGCTGGAAAGTTAGGGAGTCTTATGGGTGGCAGGCCTTAAGTGCCAGAGGAAGAGTCTTATAAGTCAGAGTTACTAGGCACAAAATCTCTAGTACACACCATTAATTCTAAGGGTGGTCAGAAATTTAGATCAGTGGTAAGAACAACCATAGGGACAAAACTGTAAGGTGAGGTTAGGAGTGGAGAGGGAGAAAATGGAAGGGGGACAGTGAGGGCGTGGTCCTGAGCAGAACAGCGGGGCATTTTGAAGAGTGCTAAGACCAAGGAAGGGCCTTATGAAGGGTATCTTGATCCCCAAACCAAAGAATTTAACCTAATATCTGGAGGCTGTAGTAGTGAGTAGGTAAAGGCCCAGGCTGAGGAGGCCCCCTGACCAGGGCTGTAATCCTTTCCCTGCCACTTCTTTGTGTTGTGACCTTGGGCAGGTTAGTTAACCTCTCGGTACCTCAACTATATGACGTGCCTGATGCTAGAACCTACTTCCGAGAGTTGGCAGCAGGATAAAATGAGGGTACAGGTAAAGCCCCCGGAATAGTGCCTGCCGTTGAGAATGTGAAAGATGCTGTTACGCATGGTGGTGCCTGGGATAGGAGCCCGTGGAGTGGTGATTCAGGGTAGTATGTGAGATGGTGCTGTCACGGATACAGCTGAGAAAGGCAAGGCCACCTGAGAGGGGCTGGCAGTGACAGTGGAGAAGATTTGGTGACCAGCCTCTAGGAAAGAGGAATAAACATGGACCCACATCAGGGAACAGCAGTGGGAAAGTTAGAAAGTGAGTTTGTGGTGGTTGTTAATATGCTCTGAATCTTCCTAGTAAATAGATTCTGCTTTGGCATTCGCAGTGTGAAAATAAATTGGTTTCTCTTTTGGGGCTTTCTGCCCTGAAGGAGGAGTTCCTCCATGACGTGCCCTTTCTTCACCTTCTTGATCTCGGGGGGGTTTCCAGGGAGTCCCGCGTTAGCAGACTAACTAAACTAAAACCTTTTAGAGCACAGAAAAAGCATTATTGTAGTTACTCTGTTTTCTGTGTGTAATTTTTCAATCAGTCTTGGTTTAGAAATCGAGAGGCCATTCCTGTGGAATAACGTAACATTTTAATAGTGATAGTTGGCTGGCTTGTATTTTTTTAGGCTGACGGCAAGCAAGATGATACGGCAGATCACTTGATTAAATCAGACCCCTCAGGTAAATCCAGAAGACTGTGTATTCAATTAATGGATTAAAAAGCAGACCACAAAGGTTTTCTTCCCTTATTTTCTCTCTTTCTCTCTCTTTTTTTTTTACACATAAAAAAACTGCAAATACAATGTATACCACCTGAGGAGCTTGGAGATACATATATACCCATGAAACCATCCACCTCAATCTATCATATCCATAACCTTCAAGTTTCCTCCTGCCCTCTTAATTATTATTATTATTATTATTATTATTATTTAATTTTGTGACAGGAACACTCAACATAAGATCTGTTCTCTTAGGAAAATTTTAAGTATGCCACACAGTACAAAATTTCTTAATCCGAAACCTGTTTTTCATCTGTAAAGATTTTATTCTAAAGCAGATTACAATTACTCATTAAATTAACAAAATCATGAACATGCTTTAATTATTTTCCCCTCTTCGCTATATTGACTGTTCCTCGAAATTTCAAGAAATTAGAGCTTCAGTTAGAATAATTGGCTCTCATGGATAGAGTTACACTTTGGCCCCACACAGTAATGTGAGGTTACCTCATGACCTGGGACGTCTGGGATCTTCTCTCTGTACCGCCTCTCTGCAACAGCAAAGACCTCCTGTGGCCATACGTGACTTTGGGTTAATCCCTCGGTGAAATGCATGCAGCTGCTTCCTCTAAAGGCAGTGAACAGTTAACAGATCATGCCTCACTCCTAAGAACTCCCTCCCCCCTTTTTAAATAAAAATTTGCCTTACCTCTTAAGTCCCATTATGAGAAAGGTTTCCCTTTGTCTTGTTCCACGCAGGTCATTTGACTGGGATGGTTGGTACTGCTTTATATGTAAGCCCAGAGGTCCAGGGAAGCAGTAGACCCACGTACAACCAGGTAAAGGGGAAGCTTTCTGGGAAGGGGAGGTCTCAAGAGGGAGATAGTAGTAAGACATCAAGATCACAGCGTTTGGTGTTAATTACCAACTGAAATAGGGAACATTCATTCCCTTGATAGATATCCACACTTATATTGAGTTGACGATTCCTCTGAAGCTGGCCCTGTTGCTAAGGACCTTACAGTCCATCCATCCAAAGAGGATTTGCACTAATCTCGGTCCTAAGCTAGGCCCCAGGAATACAGAGAACAGGACAGTTGGCTAATAAGACAGGTGTCTTATTCCAGCCCTTGGGGAGCTTAGCCTTTGGTGGATGAAACAGGCAATAAACAAGTGAAAAAAATAAAATAATCACAAATTGTTAAGAAAAGAAATGGACGCCAGTGACCAGAGAAAAATAGGGGCATCATCTTCAGATAAACTGACCAGAGAAGGCTTCCCCAAGAGGATGGCTTTAAAGATAAAGAAGGGAAAGCCACATGAAGTTGGGAGCTGAGGAAAAAAGGGTATGCAGAAGAAATAGCATGCATAAGGAGAAAACTCTGAGTGAGCACTCCCTTCACACTTGGAGATGATCAAAAGGAACGTCCAAGCAGCTACAGCGTGGTGAGTGATGGGGGAGAGAGGCATGAAGTGAAGCTGGAAAGGAAGACCGGGGTCAGATGATGCAGGGCCAGCTTAGTCATGGTAAGGAGTGTGCACGGGGAGCCACCGCAGGGTCTTGAACAAGAGAGTTTGCTCCATCTGCGGCTGGAGGCTTTGCGGAAATCAGGCGGGGTGGCTGCTAGCTGGAACCAGAGTGGTGGCAGTAGCAATGGGGAGATGTGTGCTCGAGTAAGAGACGTGGAGGGGAGTTGCCAGGCATTCCTGGTGGAGCAGATGTTGGGAAAAGGAAGGATGATAGGACAGTGCTCAGGTTTCTGGTGGAGCAGCTGGGAGCAGGCTAATTGACCAAGATGGGGAGAGACAGAGGAGGAGACAGAAGGAAAATTCCATTTGGGGGGGCATGTTAATTTGGAAATGCCTGATGAGAGATCCAGTTAGAGATGTCCAGTAGGTTATTGAAGGCTCAGGACTTGAGTTCAGAAGAAAGGTCCGAATCAGAGGTATCCATTTGGGAGTCATCGGCGCACGGATGGGATTTAAAGCCATGAGACCGGATGGGATCCCTTAGGGTGAGAGTGTAGAGCTAAATTTCAAAAATATGTTAGGCAGGCAGTTCACATCAGAGCATAATTTTAAGGCCCACGGTGAAACCCAAGGATGGGTTTCAGTTCTGACAAGAAGCGCTGGGCAGTGACATGGAGTTATACAGACCACCAAATACCCAGCGGGCGTGGTGGGCGGGGCACGGTGGGCGGGGGGGGGGGGGGGGGGAGCTCCTCGGAGTTCAGTTTGCAAGATGTTAGGAAATTCTTAGAGGCTCTTTCAACCCTTTGCCTGAGCATTTACCCCCTTTGAAATTTACCCAGAGGAAACAACAACATCCAAAAAGATGTGTATGAAGGGTTCATCACAGCATTATTTAGAACAGTGAAAAATACCGGTGTTTAAAAATGAATGGTTAAATAAATTATGAGACTTCCATGTAATTGAGTACAGTATGTCATTAAAATCATGTTTTAGAAAAATGAAAAATATTCATGCTACCTTAAGGGAATAAAAGTTACAAAATGTATGGTTCTAGTTTTAGTGTGTGTGTGTGTGTGTGCGCGCGCGTGCGCGCGCGTGCATTTAAAAAAACCTCGGGGCGGGGGGGCAGCTATCTCAGACATACAGTAGTAAATATCCTTGAGCAGTGGGATGATGAGTGAGTGCTGTTTTTCTTCGTGCTTCTCTGGATGTTTCACATTTTCTACAGCCAATGTGTAGGAAATGCCACAGCAGATGTTTGTTTTTAAGGCTTGGGAGGTCACGAGTCTCTCCTACTAATCCTTGAGTCCAAATTCATGCCAGAGTTGCCCTTGAACGTGGCTTGTGTGCCTGTGAGCAGTTGGCCTGTGAACAGTCTTCCCCTCAGCAGGACTGTGCCGGCTACCTCAGGCACGCCGCCTTCTGCTCGTCATCCTCGCCTCAGCATCTCCCTACCTGACACTCTGCACGGACTCGCCCCTTTTCTTTTTTAGTTGCATTTCCGTGTTCTGTTAGGACTAGTCACATGATCTCTCTGTGGAGCCATTTTTCTGTCTTCATGGGTATGGCTTTGCAGTCAGCAGTTGACCTCTGCTGTCAACAGCAGGTTTTGGTCTGCGTTCCACTTTCGAGATGATTTGTAAAGGTGCAAAGCAGATTCCTTTGACAGGTCTCCGTTGTCCTTGCTCTTTATTTATTTTTTTTTAAAGATTTTTTTTTTTTTTTTTAATTTGACAGAGAGAGACAGCGAGAGAGGGAACACAAGCAGGGGGAGTGGGAGAGGGAGAAGCAGGCTTCCCGCGGAGCAGGGAGCCCGATGCGGGGCTCGATCCCAGGACCCTGGGATCATGACCTGAGCCGAAGGCAGACGCTTAATGACTGAGCCACCCAGGCGCCCCTGTCCTTGCTCTTTAGTGATAACTCTCAGTGTTTAGCCAGTGATTTTCTATGTCTGTGTATATAGCTAAACCAGTGACAATGAATTTTCAAGGGAAGTGTTGAGACGTTGTACCAAATATTTTATCTGTACTTTATACCTGTGTTGTTGTTGTTGTTGTTTTTTAGAAGAAATCAAGTTTTTTTTTTTCCTGGCGTGGCTTGTTTTTCCCTTATGCAAACTTGTTTCCGGCTAACAGTGCTCATCGTCTAATTCCCTGATAAATGACATATTCATGTCAAGGCTGTCTAAATACAGTTCCTTTTACTCCCTAGAAAGTGGATCTCTTCAGTCTGGGAATTATCTTCTTTGAGATGTCCTATCACCCCATGGTCACGGCCTCAGAAAGGATCTTTGTTCTCAACCAACTCAGAGATGTACGTATCAGATATTTTAATGCCTCAATTTCCAGCACCCAAATCTTAGCATGGACGTCAGAATTTAATGCAGGGTATTTTTCTGGTATTTATAATATGAAAGAGGCAGTCTTACTATTACCTATATTTCTATATTTTTTTAAGATTTTATTCATTTGAGAGAGAGAGAAAGAGTGCCTCCCAGTGCAAGTGGGGGGCAGGGGGTCGGCAAAGGGGAAGGGAGAGAGAGAATCCCCACATGCGGTGTGGGGCTCTGTCTCACCACCCTGAGATCACAACCTGAGCTGAAATCAAGAGTCAGACACTTAACTAACTGTGCCACCAGGTACGGCCCCCCTCCCTTGGTTTTAAAACAAAGGAGGGATCCAAAAATTCTGTAGATACCAATATAGTTGCAACAATGGGAATAGGTTATAAGGATAATGGATATTTAGTTCTAGAAATTAAAGGTTCCAACTTAGTGGATGTGGTGGTAATGCTTAAACAATACCCCCATGCCCAGACGTTAAAAAGGGTCTGAGGAGGATGTCAGCCGCTCGACTTTTTTTTTGCCCAGTGAAATCTTCCTCTGTGCTCTTGGGATTAATCCTTGCCTCAGTTATTGCCCAAACTACAAGGGACTAACGTTACCAGTGCATGAGGCCAAGGAAGCCCACTGCAAACAGCACTAGGATGAAAGTAGAGAGGAAGGTCCAGGTGAGGGTGATGGAGATTTGCAATTCATGAGCAAGAGATGCGAAGAGCCTTCTTTTTTCCTGAGCTACAGTCCTCTACGCCGACACTGAAAACACTCCTCTAGATATTTTTGAAAACTGTTGAATTATTTCCAGTACAGCATGGACTGTGGTGTTCACAAAGTTTGGAGATAAGTGAAGTGAATACCATGTCCTTGCCTTGGCTTGGAATGCTCTTACAGAATTATGTCCTGGATGAAGTGCCTTTCTTTAGTCTAAAATCCATGTTTGTTCCCTCATTTCAAGAATATCTAAACTGTAAAAAGAAAAAAACCAAACTGGCAAGTTCATGTTATGATTGAGATCTTATTTAACAGAAAGGTGAGAGCTTTTCAGCAGGTAGAGGTTTCAGTATTAATGTTTTTTGTTTGCTCTTTGTTGGTGCTTTGGTGTTTTTTTGCCTCTTCATCTGTGTGTTTACTAAAGTTACTTTGTCTTCCTCTGAAATCATTCGATTTTAAAATACTTTGTCCGATGCTTTCTATCTCCGAGTCTGTCATTTGGGTCACGTTTGTATTAAAATAACATGTATGTACTTGGAACAATGGGCATTGGGTTTCAAGAAGGTATCACTTTGAGTCTTACCTTTTCATTTCTGTCCTTGATTTTCTTACCTCTGGGGAATAAATGCTCTCACTGTGGCAGTTTGCCAAGCACTTGCTGATTTGAATATTATAATCTTTTAGCCCACTTCGCCTAAGTTTCCAGAAGACTTCGATGATGGAGAGCATACAAAGCAGGTAATTTTCTGATGGTTTCATTACAGTGTCTTCACTCTTGGGTTTTAATCACTGTTTTTCTTTTTCAATTAGTCATCTTCTGCCACTCATTCTCTTGTGCCCTGGGAACAGTGTGGGAAAAAATATCAAAAGGTGAAATGCTTAAAATGTTATTAGACTTGAAACACACCAAAAAAAAATGCCAAGGACTGGCACAGAAAATTAGCAAACTCCAGGGTTCTTTTGTGTGATTCATTGTGCTTTTGAAGTGCTGTTTGGAACCTTGGCTTAGCTATTGGAGGAAAAGAGAATGCTTTTAGATTTCATTATTTTAGAGAAATCTTGGGACTTTTTAAGAAAAGAAAAATACAATTTAAAACTATAATTTTGTTCCATTTTGTAGTTAAAGTAGCTCAGATTGTAAAGGGGAAGACTAGTCAGTCTGATGTTAATAGTATTTTAAAGTAAAATACTTTCTCCTCCGTGCTAGAAATATCTGAGTATGCGTGTATGTAACTCCTGTCATGGGGTCTGTGGCACCCAGCTGATTTGAATGAATAATGGGTAGTGAATTTGTGTCTTGTGCCTCTGGTGTGCATTGCTTTTTCATGCTTGGCGGTTTGTCGTGGTGAAGCCTTCTGTGGTTGATACTCCTGGCGTATGGAAATTTATTCCTGAAACTGACTTTTCTTAATTATAATCAAGGCAAACTCCCTTATTTAAATCACTAATGTTGAGGACAGAAACCCAGCTAGAGCATGGCACTAGTTTGCAATTTCTTGCTTATTGGTGATGTATCCGGTCGGACGAGTCACTTAACTAATCGAGACTTTAATTTTCCTCACCTGTCAAATAAAAGGATTAAGTACCTTTTATTTATTATCAGCACTGGCATCCTATAATTCGGTAGTATTTAACATGACATTTACTTATGGCGAGAAGGACCCGTTCTGCCTCGTCTGTTCTGTTAGTGAAGGACCACTGGATAATACACTGTGTTACATTTCTGCTTCTTTAGTTAGCTGTTATCATTGAGTTTTTTTTAAAAGATTTTATTTACTTATTCATGAGAAGCAGGCAGGGGCAGAGGCAGAGGCAGAAGGAGAAGCAGGCTCCCTGCAGAACAGGGAGCCCGATGCGGGGCTTGATCCCAGGACCCCGGGATCATGACCTGAGCCGAAGGCAGACGCTTAACAGCTGAGCCACCCAGGCGCCCCTGTTATCATTGATTTGAACGGAGTTGTTTCCTGTGTTTCCGGATGTCATGAATAAATGTTCATTTCATAGCCTCTCCCTGTAACACGGTCAGTCTTACTCAGTAGTCCCACATGTTGGCAGCTGTGGGGTCTGTTTTCTTAAGCTATAGACACGAGAGCAACTGTACAAACCATTTCTCTCGATAATGATCGCTCGCCTCTCACAGGTACGTACTCCGTGTGTTTGGGCTGGAATGACTTGGTCCTTGGACCACAACCCCTGCTCCCCAGTACATCACGGTCGTTGCTTTTTATCTGAAAGGAGGCAGCCTAGAAAGTGCTTCTATACTGAATAACACGAGTGTTGCTCCACAACAGAAAGAGAGCAGTGTAATGGGGTCTGTATTGCTGAATAGGGTATTATTTTTACCAGTTTACTTTAATATAGCTTTTCATAAAAGCTGTATCCTGTCAGTTCCTTTCTTATGTGTGTTAATTTCTTCTTTACATGTGTGTTAATTTCAGCATAAGACAGAGGTAAGCGTTGGGAGGGCCGCTGGGAGAGAGTGTATTTAAAACATATAATTAGAGGATACTTAATAAGATTGACCTAAAAGTTGAGATGTTTCTGATCTCAAGTATTTCTCTCTTTCTAAGTCCTTACTGTACATGAGAGAATTAAGGACACATGAAGAAACCTTTCAAGGTTTGGGTTGTTTTCCAATAGTTCCCTGCTTAATTGAGGTAGTGACTGTGAAGGCGTGGTAAATGAGTAACATAAATCAAGAGAATTCCAGGGAGTGGCATTAATACAGATAGCATAAGGGGAGAAGAAAAAATGAAAACAAGATGTAAGGATGTCAGCAGCTGCTACGCATTATAATTTCTACTAAAATTAGGCATCTAGAGATAATTGTTTTATGTTTCTGCACCTTTTTTTAGACAGTATTTTGTGTGTTTATAAGTATGGCCAAGGTTCTGCTGCTTTGTAGTTCTTGAGTTGAGGATTTTTTTTGGTTGTTTATAACAATAAAATATAAGTAGGGCCCCTGTCATATTTATTTATTTGAGAGAGAGAGAGCACAAGGCAGGGGAGGAGGAACAGAAGGAAAGACAAACACTCTCCACTGACGCTGGGCTTGATCTCATGACCCCGAGATCATGACGTGAGCAGAAATCAGGAGTCAGACACTCAACTGACTGAGCCACCCAGGTGCCCCAGTGTCTCTGCCTTTTAAGAAACACTCCTGTTACAGTGTTGCACAACTATGTGGCCATAATGAAGTGCAGGGAAGGGGGAAATGACAGATGCAGAGATTTCAGAAATACCAATTAAAATGCACCAACTACGTGCAAGAAGTGGGGTGTCTTTTCTTTGGCTTGAGCCAACCGCCAGCTTGTCAGAATTCCAGAGCATCACCTGTTGCCGTCGGGTCACCAGCGTGCCTGGCTTTCATTACAGAAATCTGTCATCTCCTGGCTTTTGAACCACGATCCCGCCAAGCGGCCCACAGCTACAGAACTGCTCAAGAGTGAGCTGCTGCCCCCACCCCAGATGGAGGAGTCGGAGCTGCACGAAGTTCTGCACCACACCCTGGCCAACGTGGACGGGAAGGCCTACCGCACCATGATGGCCCAGATCTTCTCCCAGCGCATCTCCCCAGCCATCGATTACACCTACGACAGCAACTTGCCGAAGGTGGGCTTCAGCTGTCCTGCCAAAAGAGAGCGCAACTCGGTTCACAGAAGGGTCAAGTCAGTTCCTTAGTTTTCATGGATCCCTTTAATGCCTCCCAACATGCGGTTCTCATCTGAGGTCCGTATATGCATTATTCTGGGAAGAGCCATGATTTTATTTTTATTTTTAAAATTTTTTTAAAGATTTTATTTATTTATTTGAGAGAGAGAGGGAATAAGTGGTGGGGCGGGGCAGAGGAAGAGGGAGAAGCAGACTCCCCACGGAGCAGGAAGCCCAATGCAGGGCTTGATCCCAGGACCCAGAGATCATGACCTGAGCCGAAGGCAGATGCTCAACCGACTGAGCCACCCAGGCCCCCGCAGAGCCATGATTTTAATCATGTAACTCTAAGGAGTTCCCGACCCACCCTCCTCTCCATCTACCCAAGAGTTTAAGCAGCAGTGCTTTTGGAAGCTGAGCCCTGGCCCAGCTGCCCAGAGCTGAAACCATCTAACCAGCTGAGATCCAGACCATCTGGTCAGTAGCTCCCAACGCTGGCTGCCCCTGGAGGTGCACCTGGGAGGCCCTGTAGACCATTCCAACACTTAGTCCTTCTGTCCGATCTGGTGACTTGGAATGTCCAGGTGTGAGGCACCCCAAGAGTGTCTGTTTAAAAGCTCCCAGATGGTTTCTGAGGCATAGCCAGCAACTTGTTCTGTTTCTTCCTTTTTTTTCTTTTTCCTCCCCTTCCTTCTTTCTTTTTTTCTTTTCAAACACAAACAGTCTGAAACGATATAGCAAAATGTTAAAATTGGAAAAGTGAGATGGGTGAACAACAGATACTTGCCATGCTCTTTATATGTTTCTGTATGCCTAAAATACTGATGTACTTTTCAAAGAGTAGTAGAAAGTAGTGGTAAGATTTGTGGAAGATCGGTATAGCTCTCGAGGGCCAGACCAGTTTTGGCTGGCTAGCAATGGTAGAAAGATACTTAGAGGATTATAGGTGACTTTTTTATTTTTGTCTTTTTGCTTGCCTGTTGTTTCTAAATTTTCTCAAGTGAAATGGTATTACTTGTATAATAAGAAACAAATGGAAGGGAAAGCTCTCTACAAAATAAATATATATATAAATTATATATTATATATATAAATTATATATTATATATATAAAGTGGATCACCTTAGTATGTGAGCGGAGGCCTGATGCCATTAAATGTTTGATTGCTGCACGGTATCCCTGAGAATCCTCAGGGAGAATGTGTGTATTTGACTGGCTCTCTGAAAGGCCTATATATCAACATGGTGAAGAGTTTGGACTTGGAGCTTTAGGTGGCCTTCCTAAAGCGGGATGTACTGCTTTTCTTCCCTCCCTGCGCATGTTCAAAAGGGGACTAATTGCTGACGTCTCTTTTATGGTCTTGGGAATAAGTAATGTGATGCTTATTGCAAGCTACAGGTGAATATTTTAGGGGGTCCCTTTGATTTGGCTTTGATGACATGTTAATTGGTCATGTTTTAGGGCTTCTCAATCCGTACATCCAAGATACAGCAACACGTGTGTGACACTGTCGTCCGCGTTTTTAAAAGACACGGTATGTCCTTTTTAAAAAAATCATAGGCCTTCTCAAAGAGTGTTTTGTTTCGTCATTAGAAAGCACTGTTAATAGATTTTGGCTGCAACCATATTTTATCTTTATTTACTTAAGATTTTATTTGTCAGGTAGAGAGAGAGTATGAGAGAGCAGGAGCGGCGGGGAGAGGCAGAGGGAGAGGGAGAAGCAGACTCCCCACTGAGCAAAGAGCCCGATGTGGGGCTTGATCCCAGCACCCCAGGACCATGACCTGAGCTGAAGGCAGACGCTTAACTGACTGAGCCACCCAGGCGTCCCCGTATTTTACCTTTAAATTCAGTACCAGGCACTTGACTTCATGTAAAATTTAAGCTTATTTTTAACATTCAGCTTGTTGAGGAGAACGTTTGAATATTACGATTTGAATATTAGAGACTTGCTACTAAAATACAGTTGGGTTGTGGAGTCAGGAATAAGACTGGTTAACAAACTTGACCTCAGATGAGCTGTCCATTAGTGGAGTCAGAGAGCTGAAGACTGCTTGCTGGTGATTCCAGCGGCCAGTAGCAGATGACTTCATGGTCAGGTCCGTGTTCATTTTCAGTTGCCTCCTGGAAGAATGAGAACTTGATGATCGGTTACTTTTTTCTGACTTGGTGTAGGAGCTGTCCAGTTGTGTACCCCACTACTGCTTCCCCAAAATAGGCAAATATATGAGCACAACGAAGCCGCCTTATTCATGGACCACAGCGGGATGCTGGTGATGCTTCCTTTCGACCTGCGGGTGAGGCTGGGAATGCCCTGGGGCAGGCCAGATGCCGTGTCTGGCCACGGGTGGATTACCCTCAGCCATCACTTTTCCCCCTCGGCTTATATTCTAAACATGAGCTTTAGGAAACACATTGTTGAGGGAGTTACCGGGGCGAGAGCATCACTGGAATTCAGTGAACATCTAACCTTGTGTACGTCCAGCTGGCTCATAGCACAAGTGCTTACGACCCTAGAAACTGGGCCCCTGCATTGCCAATGCCACGTCTGCGCCCCGGTGCTGAGTTCTGCCGAGTGATCACCATGGCTTGCCCTGGCCAACTCAGACAAACGAACACAGTTGTTTTCTTCACCTAGCTAGATTTTCACTAAATTCCTAACGTGTTAATGCGGAGAACAATTAAATTCTCCTAACAGCAAGTGCCTCTGCTAATGAGGTGTGCTGAATTCTCTTCGTGCTTGCTTGCTTCTGATCCCCAGGGTTCCCTCTGACGGGTTATCCACTCACATAGTGTGGCCTGCTAACGAGCCCATCTGCAGTCTTGTACATGCATGAGACAAGACAAGAGTTTCATTCCCCTCGTGTACAGAAAGCACTGGCAAGTGGAAAGATGAGCAAAGGATATAACCAGGCAGTTCTCAGAGCACGGGGCTGATAAACCTCTGGAACAATGTTCAGCCTCATGCATAATAAGGCAATGCAGAGAAAGGTATCTCAACTTCACCCATTAGATGGATAAAAATATTTAAATTGCTATACTTAAAACTGGCTGTTTATTCTTTAGACATTAGGAGACTGAAGTGCAGATTTTTTTCTTAAGATTTATTTATTTGGGAGCAAGAGCACAAATGGAAGGGTGGAACAGAGAGAGAGAGGGAGGGCAGAGAGAATCTCAAGTAGACTCCCTGCTGAGCATGGAACCCGATGCGGGGCTGGATCTCATGACCCCTAGATCATGACCTGAGGTGAAATCAAGAGTTGGACACTCAGCCAACTGAGCCACCCAGGCGCCCCTAAAGTGTAGATTTTTAAACATCAGCTTGCTTTCTGTGATCTAATAGTCATTCCCCCCGAATAAAAAGTGAGTACCCTTTAAGAATTTGATCCATAGTTAATGGTACGATGTTAGATCTCTTGGGACAATCTGACAATAATTTCATAAGCTGTGGTTATTATTAGTGGGTGGGTAAGAATTTCACCTAGAAGACCATGGGAGAATCAGGGAATTCACCATAATAGAGAAGACCCATTTTGGTTGCATTATCATAAATGACACTTGAAAAAACATTTCAGTTATTTACATAATTCACATTATTTACAGTAGCCAAGCTATGGAAACACCCCAAGTGTCCTTCGATAGATGAATGAATGAAGAATATGTGGTATATACATACAATGGAATATTATTCAGCCATAAAAAGAATGAACTCTTGCCGTGTGCAGCAACATGGATGAAACTAGAGGGTATTATGCTAAGTACAATAAGTCTGAGAAAGACAAACACTGTATGATTTCACTTCCGTCTGGAATCGAGAAAACAAAAAAACCCAGACCCTTAACTACAGAGAACAAACTGGTGATTGCCAGAGGGGAGGTGGGGGGGGCGGGGAATGGAAAAATAGATAAAGGGGGAAAAGTCACAGGTAACCAGATAACTTGCACTGATTTTAACTTGGCATCATAAAATTGGACAGAGCATACTTAATTAAAAGTGAATTTTTCTCAAATTTAAAATCCTAAGAAATGCTGCAGTGAGTAAGGTTGGTGGCGTGCTCAGCAGCGGGGTCTACCGCTGACGGACCACCTCAGGAACATTTCAGGAACGTGAATGGTGAGCCGTTCACTACTCCGTGAATATACTAAAACCACTGAGTTGTACACTGGAAAAGGGTAGACTCTGTGGTATGTGAGTTATATCTTAACAAAGCTGTTAATAAAAAAAAAACCCAAAGGAGGGGTTGTTGGCACATTTTGACGTTGACCCTTGAAACTTTGTGTTTCAGATTCCTTTTGCAAGATACGTGGCAAGAAATAATATATTGAATTTGAAACGGTACGAAACTGGGGGTGTTTCATTTGGTGGATGTGGGAGAGAAACCAAAGAAGGATGTCGTATCATCTGTGATCCTTAAATAGCAATGAATTTGGGGTTTGAATTTTGGGTTTAAAGTAGTGAGCTTGGAATATGGTGCTCAGTGCTCAGCCACAGTACCCCTTTGCGGGGTGACAAAGACTCTTAGCCTTCCCTTTAGCGGACATGTAGCTGTTGGGGGCTAGGTACCCTGAAGCTCCTGCCGTCTGTTCTCTGCCTTCTAACGTTCCCAAGCAACAGAACTAATTATTTTCACAAATGGTTGCTTGACAAAAACATATGGCTGGTCTTGATCCCACATGGCCCCTTTTAAAACTTAATTGGAGGGACAAATGGCCGGCGGTCTCTGTGTGAAACCTGCTTCCACAGGTAACTGAACAAAAGCTGTTTGTAGAGAAATGGAGTCAACCCAGCAGGCGTGCCGAATGCCCCGGGCCTCCGGGCACTTAGCAGTGGGGAAGGGTTTTCTGTACATTCAGATCCCGCAGAGGGCGAGCAGCGAGATCTTCATAAATCGGAGCAGTATTGTTGCCAACGAGGCACCCTACTTTAAAGCCTTCCTTCACACGAAGTCAGAGCTCTTTCTGTGCTTTTATTCTCAGCTGCGAGTGAACAATTAATTAATAGTCATGGTCCTTAGGTGTATCCCTGTGTAGAGAGCAAGTACTAAAGGGAAAATTATTTCTTGTGTGCAATTTCATCTCTATTTCAGACATGAAAAAAAAAATGAAGCCCCATAGTTTAATAGTGGCCCCCCCAGGAACTGGCACCTAAATCTGTCTTTAAGGTCTCTTGCTTATACCACTGATTAATTTTCTCCTGTTTCTTTTCTCTTGTTCAACGATCTCTTGCATGTGTGTGATTCCAGTAAGCGGTGACCTGGGTTTCTGGGTTTCTCTCTCCAGATACTGCATAGAGCGCGTGTTCAGACCTCGCAAGTTAGACCGATTTCATCCCAAAGAGCTTCTGGAATGTGCATTCGATATTGTCACATCTACCACCAACAGCTCTCTGCCCACTGCCGAAGTCATCTACACGATCTGTGAGATCATCCAGGAGTTCCCGGCACTTCAGGTTGCTTTCCAGGGTCCGATGTCCCGAGGTCGCCCCGCTCGAGTCCTTGACCTAGGGGCAGGCGGTGGGGGGGGCATGACTACAACAGAACTGCCCCTCACTTGGTGCCGGCAGTGGGCCACATTTTACTAGGATAAGGAGAAGAGTTTGATGAGGTTACTTGTGGGTTTCTCTCAGGCTCTCACCCCTGCCTTGACAGGAGTGGGTTTTGTCTTCATCTATTTTGGGGGAAGGGTGTTGTTGCTCTGCCCATTCTTCCACGGTGTGAGAAATTAGCTCAGATTCCTAGGATGCTTTTAGCACGGTCACCCTGCTCCGCACCCTCTGTGGTCCCCTCCTACGCTCCGCCCTGGCTCTCAGCTCCCCAGCTTCACTTGGCGTCGAGCCGGCTTCCCGCCTCGCCAGTGGAGACCGCTTCTAGCACAACTGCTGGCTCTCCTCAGGCCTTGCCTCTGGGTCCCACACACGGGGCCGCCCCCTGCCCCCCCCAACTGCTGTGCCTGTCATGGCTTTCCTCGTCCAGAAGGCCTGCCTTCCCGGCTACGGTGGGCGCCCCTTCTGCCCCGGGAGCCTGCCTGCGCCCTCATCGGTTGGCCGGCCACCTTTCCTTCCCCACCCTCCCTGCCCTCGAGGGGAGAGGCCACCTGCTCCTCGAGGGCGGAGCCGAGGTGGCCCCTCTTCTGTAGAGCCCACTGCCCCCAGCTCAGCTCGCCGCTCGCTACTCTGTGAGCACTCGCCCGTTACCGCGGTTGCTCCGCAGCCCGTCCTTGAACGGCAGTGACTACTCACCCCTGTGCTGTCCCTTGCTGAAGTCTGTGTGGACTCATTCAGGCTTTTCACCAGAGCTGGGGACCGAAGTGGTTTAGATATGTATGATGAAGGGTTTGATTATATTGTACTCTTTGATTATGACAATGTAAAAGGCATGCTTATGAGAAAATAAACTAGGAGGTAATATGCCAAAATTCAGTCCTTCCACAGTCCCCTGCCTGGATGGTAAGTTGGTGACAAGGGGCTGGCTTTGGTCAGGTACCTGTACTGCTTCTATGGGGAAACTAATAATTTTTCTTTTTGTATCCTAGGAAAGAAATTACAGTATTTACTTGAACCATACCACGTTATTGAAAGCAATCCTCTTACACTGCGGGATCCCAGAAGATAAACTCAGTCAAGTCTATGTTATTCTGTATGATGCCGTGGTAAGCATTTAATTACTTCGACTTGATATTGAAGGATGATAATAGTTCATAAGTGTTTTCTTAGTGATGGAACCATAGAACTGAGTGGGGAGTTTTATCTCCTTCCCTCATTTCTCTAAAGTAAAAAAAAAACACAAAAAAACAGTTGGAGGGAGTGATTGTATTGAGAATAAGTTTAGCCCTTGGCTGGAGCCTTAGCATCTCCTTCCTATGGGTCCGGGGCATCAGCCCCTCCAGTTACTCTTCCCAATTGAGCCAAATCGTAGTATTCATTGCTCTCTAGTATGTGTGCAGGTACTCTACGGTAAGTGTGCCGAGCCTGGAGGGGAGTCACTGAAAATTTTATTTTATTTTATTTTATTTATTTAAATTTTATTTGTCAGAGAGAGAGAGAGAGAGAGAGAGCACGAGCAGGGGGAGTGGGAGAGGGAGAAGCAGGCTTCCCGCGGAGCAGGGAGCCCGATGCGGGGCTCGATCCCAGGACCCTGGGATCATGACCTGAGCTGAGGGCAGACGCTTAACCAACTGAGCCGCCCGGGCGCCTCAAGCTTACTGTTTTCTAGACACCAGAAGCCTAAGTCGCTTCTCTCTCGTCCGGCAGGTACACACAGGGGTCCTGGTTTTACTGTCTGTCCCCGCCCCCGGCAGTGCGGCTGCCGCTGGCAGTAGCAGACACAGTGTGTCCGTCGGACGCTGGCGAGAGCCCCAGCGATTGTGCAGGGGGGCTGCACGCCATCCTTGTTCATATCCCACAGCCACAGGCTAACTGCCTGTCAGCGCACGGCTTTTGCCAGAGGGACACGGATCCATTACTCCCTCGCCATCCAGACAGAACCCCCCTGGTTCGGCCTGCCCAGCTCTGGGTTGCCTCCTCATTCAGCAAGGGCAGCCTCCCCCTTTTAATTCTTTTATGTCAGGAGTTTTCATATTCTAAGACACATGTTAGGGGCACTTGGCTGGCTCAGTAGAGCATGCAGCTCTTGATCTCGGGGTTGTGGGTTCGAGCCCCACATTGGGTGTAGAAATTACTTAAAAATCTTAAAAAAAAAAAAAAGACAAATGTTAATTTTATGTGAATTGGAAAAAGAATTTTTCTAATCACAGAGTTAATCCATCCTTCATGATTAGGAGCAGTTTGTCCAAAATGGAGGGTATATACTTGTCGGAATGTGCCTGGAGAGCATATCTTTATGTTCAGGGCCAAATTTGGTGACTCTCATTGTTCCCTTTCTCTTCCGCGTTAGACAGAAAAGCTGACGAGGAGAGAAGTGGAAGCCAAGTTTTGTAATCTGTCTTTGTCGTCTAATAGTGTAAGTACCCAGGGATGGGGCTCTTACAGCTTTCTCTGTAACTTTATGAACCCCGATTCTCAAGGCAGTGAGGCAGGGCTGGGCTGTTCCACGGCTCCTCACAGACAGGTTTCCCTTACGTGTTCATAGGTTCCTTGGCAACCTCGGGGACTGGGGGAAGAGAGCCCAGCGCTGGGCTCAGAGCCTGCCTCTCCATGCTGCTGTTCACCGTGGGGTCATCGTCCTGTTCTTTCTGGATCACCAGCTGCTTTGCTCTCCCGCCCTGTGCGGGCCGTGCTCGGGAGAGCCTCCTGCTGAGCGAGCGGGTCTAGTACTGGTTGTCCTCTTCTGAAATAGATCCTAGGGGACTGGAATGAAGCACAGAGCTCTGCACATCCATCTGGGTTTCCCCCACCACCCTACCCCCCAATCTTCCAACACATCAGAGTTGAATTAAAGCTCCTGCTTTTCTGGTACATTTCTTACCGCTAAAATCTGACATTTGATCCCAGTGGCAATGAGGACTATCTCATGGGGTAAGCAGGTTTGTCCTAATCTCTCAGCAGCCATCAGATAGGTCTCTAATCTCGGCGCAGTAACCCATACTTCATGGAGTCACTGGATAGCCGAAGACAACGGGGATTTCTGACATTTTCCTGAATATTTAGATAAGAAGAGATACTTCTTTAAGACTTCCCCAGAAGCCCTCTAGCCCTGGTGGGGCACTCAATTACATGATCCTGTGATGATCAGCAAATTCATGTATAGGATAGATTAAAATATGACTATACACAGGCCAGGCAGAAATGCTCATTCTTTTGACCTACACACCTACAGTATGGCGGACATAGTGCTGTAGGCATAAAGGAGTCAGCTGAAGACTCCCCAGGCTGCTTCCAACTTAATTCATGTTGGCCTTTTAAAAAGCCACGGGGGGCTCCATGCAGCATCTGTCTACCCTCGGCTCTCTAACCAAACTTGCACACACACACTGCAGCTCGTAGCAGCCAGCATGCAGTCAGTTAGGGAGAGTCAACCAGGTGACACAGCCTAGGAGTTCGAGAAATTAAGCCAGGTTAAATTTTAGATGTTACATAGAGGAGGAGATATTAATGGTACACAAAGTGACCAGTGATAAAATATTTTAATATGAAGCACAGTATTTACATAATTCTCTAGACAAGTACACAGCACATACCTATGAGCAGAAATAGTTCCATATATAAATAGCATGAAGAATCTGCTCAAGAAACTGCCCAATCTGGTGATTCCTTACCTGAAGGCTCAAGCCCAAAAGGTTCTTTGAACTAATGTCACATTTCAAACATATTTCACACTTGCACACGATAGCTGCCTCAGTTGCTAAAATGTCAGCTTCTTTTTGTTAAACCTCTGGTTATCTGATGACGAGCATCAAAGTTGTATGTTTGATTAGCTTACAAATGGAAAAATTAGCACCTAATAAAGACATTTGGTGCTGTCATTATATAAAAATGGAACTCTGAAGATACTAGAAAAGGAAGTAGAAATAGTGCAAGCCAGTGTCTGGCCCAGGGTTCTGATTTTACAGATGAGGCACCTCCAGCCCAGAGACACTGTGACTTATCCAAAGTCACATGGAGTTTGTTGATGATGGGGTGAAGATGCTCATCTGGAGAGAGCGACTCTAGTGCTTCTGGGAGTTTATTAATGGGGTAATTTAATGTTAAAATTTGAGAAGAAATAGTTTTTTAAGAAGAAAAACATTTAATATAGTAAGGAAATTGAGATTATATTACTTTTTGGATTTAAAAAAATACATGTGGTGTATGATTCTTACATTAAACTGAAATAAGCTGAGTCTTCATTCAGCTCTGTTTCCATGTGCCAATTTATTGAACCAGGTTATGCTTATATAGTCTTAAAATAGCTATAATTCTGTTTAACTCCCAGGAGCTCGAGTGGAAATTTCTTTCTGGTTTAGACCGTAGTTCCTGCTTCCCCTGCTGTGTGCCAGGGACTGGGCCTGGCCCACAGATCATCTCTAGCCATTGCCCTCGTGTGGAAGACGATGGGTACAGCGGCTGGGAGCTGGGATGGAGGTGTGAGCCAGAGGGAGGGGAGGATCAGGGGGCTGTCTGGGAGGTGACACCCGAGTGGCACCCCAAGGCTCCAAACAGGAATGATTCAAGCAAAGGGAGCAGAGGGAATTTCTGGCTACTTCAGAGTAGAATTAGAACCAGTCAGACTTTGCCTTCCTGTGTGTCCCCCCACCGCCCTCCCCGTTTCTGTGCCTGCAGGAACGGGAGTTGATGAGAATGAGGAAGGTAAAAAAGAACAATCCTGGCTTGGAAATCTTGTCATGGTGGCTCAGCTAGTACAAGGGACTGCTCTGCTGGGGGCAGCATTCACTGGGAGTAGGTGCCCAAAGCACTCCTGTGGGGTGCTTTTGAGTTGCTGGAAAAGGGTAATCCGTAGTCAGGTTCCCAGTAAAGGTTAAAATGGCCTCTGACCACAAAATCCCTGCTCCTGGCGGTGCGGAAGCTCCGCTCTGTCCCCCGTGTGTCCGAACACCGTGTGGAGTGCGTCTTCCCTGCCGGGGATCGGAAGCTAAGTGTGCCTCTTTGCTTTCCAGCTGTGTCGACTCTACAAATTCATCGAGCAGAAGGGAGATTTGCAAGATCTAACACCGGCAATAAATTCATTAATAAAACAGAAAACAGGCGTTGCCCAGCTGGTGAAGTACGGCTTAAAAGACCTAGAGGAGATTGTCGGGCTGTTGAAGAAACTCGGCATCAAGTTACAGGTTGGGCCACCGCTGGATTCCCCTGTGGGTGTGCGGTGCCTGCACAGGGCGAAATGGGGTTTTTGAGTTAATGCTAGGACGCGTTTTCTCCCCCCGCCAGAACTCTGCTTTCCTCATTTTGATTTCTAGTAACGATTTTGGCTTCATCAGAACGTCCTTGCAAGCATCACAATTCCTATGGTACGGCAAGTCTGACGATGTCAGTTAGCCTCAGCCAAGCGCTGATTCCTGAAGAGAACAGAGTCTTCACCTGGCAGGCTATACTTAGACATATTCCTGATTGCTCTGACGCTACCCATGGAAAACCATGCCCTTGACATGTTTGCGTGCGCTTGTACTTCACAGGTCTCGATCAATTTGGGCTTGGTTTACAAAGTGCAACAGCACAACGGAGTCATCTTCCAATTTGTGGCAGTCATCAGACGGAGGCAGAGGGCTGTATCGGAAATCCTTGCCGCCGGCGGCAGATACGACCTGCTGGTGAGGGCTCACCCCGGATTTGTTGGTTGATTTAGTCTGGCTTAATTTCCTTTCTTTCTCAGGTGGTGTTTTGAAATACTCCAGAGCTTCAGAAAAATTGAACCAGTGGTATAATTGAACACCTGCATGCCTTTTAGCTAGGAATAGAAAAATACTCTGAACCACATTTGTAGTGTTTGTGACTTTTTATTTTAAAATAATTACAGGTTTACAGGAAGTTGCAAAGATAGTACAGAGAGATCTTGCGTACCTTTTGCTCCATTTTCTTGAATGGTTAAATCTGGCAGAACTAGAATAAAATAATCAAAACCAGGACACAGACGTTGGTACTCTGTATGTGTATAACTCTGTGCCATTGTTACTGTGTGTGTGGGGTCTCGTCACCACCACCACAACCGAGATACAGATATGCTCCTCTATCACCATGAAGATCCGTGGGTGCTGACATGTACTAGTTCAGTGAAGTATGGAACCTTTACCTCCCTGGAGGTCCCTATACCCTTCCTGCCATTTATAATATAATTGTCTTAAATATTTCCTCTCCATACATTGATGTCCACATCAGACAGTGTTAGGCTTTTTGCTTCAACTGTCAAATGCTGAGAAACTCAAGAGGAGAAGAAAGTCTGTTGTACTTGACCCAAATTTCTGGTTTCTGATGAGAAATGGGCTGTTGTTTGAGTTTTCCCCTATAAGAAAGTTGATTTTCACTCAGTGCTTTTAAGATTTTTTTTTCTTTGTCTTTAGTTTGAAATTTGATCATGACGTGTCTTGGCATGACTTTCTTTGGATTTATACTCTTTGGGATTATCTCAGCTTCTTGAATCTAGAGGTTTATGTCCTCTTCCAGTGTGGGCCCCCACCAAGCCCCCCAGCAGGGTGGCATCAGAGAAGACTAAATGGGAGCTAAGACTTTTATATCTGCCTGGGGTAGTGCCCCCCACCCCCAAACAGTGTCAGTGGAGGAACCGAAGGATTACAGACCCTCACCTGCACCCAAGCAGTAACGAGGCCACCCTCCCCACAGTACCGGTAAAGGCATATTTCGGGCATATTATTCTAATATCTCTTACGTCTTACCCTCTTTTTGCTCTCCTTCTAGGACTCTGATGACAAATGTTCAAGTTTTTGTTATATCCCTGAGGTTCTGGGGCCTTCTGCTTTACAGTCTGTTTTCTCTCTTCTTCAGATTGAATGGTTTCTATTGTTTCATCTTCAGTTTCATTGATTATTTCCACCGTTTTCCCCATTCTGCTGTTGAGCCCATCCAGAGGTTTTTTTATCTCCTACTTCTCTGCTGAGACTTTTTTTTTTTTGTCTCAAGCCTGTTCGTCATGCTTTTCATGGTGGTTGCTTTAAAATCCTTGTCAGATATTTCCAACATCTGTGTCATCCTGTCTGTTGATTGTCTTTTACACATTTTGAGACCTTCTTGGTTCTTGCCATGATGCGTGATTTTCACTTGGACCCTGGATATTTTAAGTATTATGAGACTCTGGAGCTTAGCTAGATCTTTATGTTTAGCAGGCCTCCCCTGAAAGCACAAGTAGGGGCAGGAGGTGCCACCTTGCTACTGTTGGTCGAGGGTAGAGATTCAGGTTCCTTACTCTGCTTGCTTCAACATCCCTAGGCTGGGAGGGGTGCCTGTTCTGTTCGCACATGCCTTTATTGGTACTATGGTGAGGGGTGGGGGAAGTGGCAGGAGACTGCTGGAGAGCAGGGAAAGTTCCAGCCTCCCACTTAGCCGCCTTGGGCACCACCCCCACAGGGAGGGTGGCCTCGTTACTGCTTGGGTGGACGTGAGGGTCTGTAATCCTTCAGTTCCTGACACTGTTTGGGGGGTAGGGAGCACTACCCCAGGCAGATAAGAAAAGTCCTGGCTCCCATTTAGTCTTCTCTGATGCTACCCAGCTAGGGCTTGGTGAGAGGGGGGGCCCCCTTACATCTGAGTAAAGGTGTGGGCCCCCACTCAGCCTTTGCTGGTGGGGGCGGACCTTCTCCTGTGGTGTTTGGCTGGAGCAGGGCAGGGGTTATATAAACATTTTCGGCCCTGCCGGGTTGCCCCTTTCTTCATGTTTTGGCTAGAGAGAGCGGGTTTCCTGGGGACCTTCTGTTGGTTCTCCTTGGCATTTCTGGGTTGTCAGCATGTGTTACCCTCAGATCCTACAGTTCCCATGCCCGTGTGCTGCCTTCTCTTCACTTCATAGTCTTCTTATGTTTGTTTATAAGTAATGTCCAGGATTTTTAGCTCTACTTAGCGGGAGGAATAGAGAGAAGTGTTCCTGTCTTGGTCCAGAATCAGAACCTACCTATATAATTTTAAATTATCTAGGGACATAAAGCAAATAAAAAGAAAAAGGTGGAATTTATTTTAATAATATCTTATTTAACCCAAATATCCAAAATGTTATTTCAACATACAGTCCAAATTTTCAAAAAAAATTTTTTTAAGATTTTATTTTATTTTTATTTATTTATTTATTTAATTTTTAGAAAAGATTATATTTATTTATTTATTTGACAGAGAGAGAGACACAGCGAGAGAGGGAACACAAGCAGGGGGAGTGGGAGAGGGAGAAGCACGACCTGAGCTGAAGGCAGATGCCCAACGACTGAGCCACCCAGGCGCCCCAAGATTTTATTTTTTTAGAGCATGAGTAGGGGGAGCTGCAGGCAGAGGGAGAAGCAGACTTCCCTGCTGAGCAGGGAGCCCAATGTGGGACTCAATCCCAGGACCCCGGGACCATGACCTGAACCGAAGGCAGACGCTTAACCGCTTGAGCCACCCGGGCACTCCGAAATTTTCAAAATTTGTGAGCTATTTTACATTTTTTTCTAAACTTTTTTTTTTTTAAGATTTTATTTATTTTTTGACAGAGAGAGACACAGTGAGAGAGGGAACACAAGCAGGGGGAGTGGGAGAGGGAGAAGCTGGCTTCCTGTGGAACAAGGAGCCTGATATGGGACTCAATCCCAGGACCCTGGGATCATGACCTGAGCCGAAGGCAGAGGCTTAACAACTGAGCCACCCAGGCGCCCCTTATTTTCTAAGATTTTGCAGATCAGTGTATATTTAACCCAGTATACCCCAAATACTATTTCAGTATGTAATCAGACATCTCAATATGATTAATGAGCTATTTTATATCCTCTTTTTTTTTTTCCATTCTGAGTCCTTGCAGCCTCTGTGTACTTCACATACACAGCGCCTGTCAGTTTGGATTAGTCAGATTGCAGGTGTTGAAGCCCACATGTGGCTAGGTGGCCTCTCTCTCTCTCACTCTCCCTGCCACACACGTACTTAACTTCTTGGTTGAACCCTTTGATGAGAAGTTGCTGACAAGTGTGTGCCCTCCAGTCATTGCTTTGCTTATGGTTACAGTTTCTTCTCTCTTTCATAACCAAAGCTGTGCCTTTCTTCCCAGATTCCCCAGTTTAGAGGACCCCAGGCTCTGGGACCAATCCCCACTGCTGTCGGGGTCAGCATAGCTATAGACAAGATATCTGCGGCGATCCTCAACATGGAAGAACCTGTAAGTTCCAGTTTTGCTTTCCAGCTTTCCAGTGGGCTCTGAGTGGTCTTTCATTTTATAGTCCTTTATATGGAGCCCTGGACATGGCAATAGACTGAGGCTTTGGGGGGTTATCTTTGCCAGGATGGACAAGCCTAGGACTTGGCATCCGTCCTTGCGTCTAAGTCCTTAGCCTCCCTCAGGGGAACCTCAGACAGCTCCTCCGTCTTTGCCTGGCCTCACTCTCCTCGTGTCTGATGCACTCTGGACATGGGAGCTATAGATGTTGGCAGACGCCCATCAGAGCCCCTTGTTCAGAAATCCTGCCGCACTCTAAGAGCTAGAAATGGTTCTTTTTCCTTTTTGTTTCGGACAAGATTAGTTTTCCCAGAGGAAAAGAATATCTTCCTGACGGCTTAGGATAGCTGAAATAATTTTCTAAAAAGACTAATATAAAAGGTTTTTGACTTTTTTTTTTAAAAGATTTTATTTATTTGACAGAGAGAGACACAGCAAGACAGGGAACACAAGCAGGGGGAGTGGGAAAGGGAGAAGCAGGCTTCCTGTGGAGCAGGGAGCCCGATGCGGGGCTCGATCCTAGGACCCCGGGATCATGACCTGAGCCGAAGGCAGACGCCCAACAACTGAGCCACCCAGGCGCCCCTTGACGTTTTTTATTTATTTATTTAGTATATGTCATTGTGAAGCCCAGACTTCTGTCGCTTACAAGATTTTGAGATGCCTGTCTTCACATGCGTGCTGCCTCCCCTCCTACAGGCCCACAGTCTGGCTCCTCTAAATGTAACCACTCTCTTTCTGATCCAGGTTACAATAAGCTCTTGTGACCTCCTGATCGTAAGTGTTGGCCAGATGTCCATGTCCAGGGCCATCAACCTAACCCAGAAACTCTGGTCTGCGGGAATCACAGCACAAATCATGTATGACTGGTCACAGGTAATGAGACACAAAGTGCCCCTGAGTGGAGTGCGTGCATCCCGGCTGCCGTGGCCGATCGTCCTCCCCAGCCTTAGAGTAGGGTTCTCTCAAACTCAACTTCTCTCTCGTTAGAGTTACTTCCGGTGTTAGCTTCTGATTGTTACAGGAACAAAGGACCACAACTCCGTGGTTTAAAACAATACAGGCTGGTTACTTCGCATTTCTGGCATTCAGAAGTGTGACACCAGTTCCACTGGGCTCCAGTCAAGGTGTCTGCTAGGGCCTGTTCCTTCAGAAGGCTTGAGGGGGAGAATCCATTCCCTTGCCTTATCCAGCCCTGGGAGGCCTCCAGCATGCCTCCGTTCGTAGTCCCTTCCTCCACCTTCAAACTCAGCAGGGTAGCATTTTCTTTCCTCTCTGACCTCTCTTTCTGTCTCTCCGTCTCTGACCCTCCTGTCTCCTCTCACAAGGATCCTTGTGATTACATTGATGCCACCCAGATGATCCAGGTCGTCTCCCTGTCTCAAGATCCGTAACTCAAAGTTCCTTTGCCCCTAGAAGCGAACAGACTCCCCCAGGGATGAGGCTGGGCCGTCTTTGCAGGGCCGGGATCCAGGCTCGCACACTTGCCAAAGGCGTTCCGTGTTGAGCTGTGTGGGTGGCTGTCTCTCCTCAGACCCCCCACAGCAGCCTGCTCTGGGGCTGGAAGTGAGGAAAGGAGCAGCCTTGAACCCGCCTGCCCTTCGGAAAGGGGGGCCTGTAGAGAACGTCTACCTGCCACCAGCAGATCACAAGGGCGTATGGTCCAGTTCGCCCGCACTCAGGCACCCCAGAGCCTGAAGCGATGCCCAGGGAAACAGAACCTCCACCCTCCCTCCCTCCTGCTGCTGTCCGTCTTGGTGTGTGTTAGGAAAACCTCCTCAGTCTGCTGAGCAATGATTTTTAATCATTCGACAGAGCAGCGTCCTCTTCCATTGGTTCCCTTGTTGCATAAATTGTTAGAGGAGTGTTCTTCCAGAAACCGTGACTTCAGTCCTGCCCCGCGGCAGACCCTGCAGGCGTCCCTGCTCCGCTGCTTGGTGGCTTTAGGCTTCACTTCTGCTTTACGCCGTCCGCTGTTTTTTGTTGCCTTGGCTTTCCTCAAAGGCCTTCTCGTTGTATGTGTGCGTACTGTGTAATTTTGGCACCTTGCACCAAGATTTGAAGCTTTTGAAAACCTCTTACTGTGGCCCGAGCACATTGATTGTCCATGGCCCCTGAGGACAGCAGTGAAAGTAAGAAAAGCAAGGTCTTCCTGCTCCTTTGAATTCTTACTCTTCTGGCTTAGTACTGACAGCTCCGGAAGTCAGCAGGTTGGCAAGTCCCTCTGACACTACAGCTGGACACCGTGGTTTCAGTCTCCCGAGGTCCTTGAGGCCGCTCTAGGCGCTCTGTGTTTATCTCACATGCTGTGTGTGTTTCAGTCCCAAGAGGAGCTACAGGAATACTGCCGACATCACGAAATCACCTACGTGGCCCTCGTCTCGGATAAAGGAGGAAGCTACGTCAAGGTACAGAGCCAAGGAAGTCGTGCACAGTTCACAGATTCCCAACTTCCCGCTGTCCCCTGGCCTTGGGTGTGGCTGAAAATCCACTATGGTATTTGTTGGGCCTGTGTTTGGAGAAAGACTATAGAGTAAGAGACAGTCTGAATCGGAACCCTTCCCTCCCAGCTTAAAAAATCAAAAATCAAAAATAGTGGCAGTAGGTTTTTCCTACTTTTCTACCTCTGTTCCCTTTCTTCATCTAAGAAAATAAGAATAATGACCACACTGATAACCTGCTGGTTGGCATGTCCTGTGGCTGTTTCCTAACCAGTTTTACTGTTACCTTTAACTTAACAAAGTTCATAAATATACCAACTTCTAACCTTTATTTCTATTTTTAAGGAAAAAAAAAAATCAACGTATTTCCCCCCTTTTAATGTCTTTGTCAGGTTTTGATATCTGGGTAATGTTGGCCTCATCAATGAGTTGGACAGTGTCCTCTCCTCTTCTGTTTTCTGAAAGACTTTTGTGTACAGGTGGTATTATTTCATCCTCAGATGTTTGGTCAGACTCAGCAGTGAAGCCACAAGGGCCTAGACAGAGAGCCGTTCAGGTCCTCTTTCTGAGTAAGTGAGTCTGAGTAGTTGATATCTTCCCCAGAATGTTCCCATTTCATCTAAATTTTCAAATATTCTCTTTTATTATCTGTAGGATCTGTAATGATAAAACCTCTTTCATGCCTGCTAATTAGTAATTTATGTCTCCCATCCTTCCCCTTTTTTTTACTTCCCCAGGCTGGCTAGAGGTTTATCAATTTCATTTGTCTTTTCAGAAAACCAGCTTTTGATGTCATTGATTTTTCTCTTATTTTTTTGTTCATTTGTTTTTTATTTTACTGATTTCCATTCTATTCTTCTTCATTCTGCTAATTGTGGATTTAGTTTATTCCTTTTCTAGTTTCTTCAGGTGGAACTTTAGGTTAGGGGTAGATAAACTACAGCCCGTAGGCCAAATCTGGCACACAGCCTATTTTTGTATGGCCTGTGAACTACAAATTTTTACATTCTCCATTTAAAAAAAAAACAAGGATGTGACAGTATGTGGCCTGCAAAGCCTAAAATACTTACTGAGCCTTTATAGGGGGGAAAAAAAAAGTTGGCACCTGGCATGGATCAATAAGTTTAGACTTGACTTTTCTAAGTATAAGCATTTAATGATGTAATGCTTTCATTTTCATTTAGTTCAAAATACTTTCTAGTTTCTTTGATGATTTCTTTGATCCACAGGTTATTTAGAAGTGTGTGGCTTAACTTCCAAATATTCCGGTATTTTCCAACTATCTTTCTTTCATGATTTCTTTCCTTTTTTAAAAATTTTTATTTTTTTATTTAAGATTTTATTTTTTTATTTTTCGACACAGAGACAGCGAGAGAGGGAACGCAGGCAGGGGGAGTGGGAGAAGCAGGCTTCCCGCCGAGCAGGGAGCCCGATGTGGGACTTGATCCCAGGACCCTGGGATCATGACCTGAGCTGAAGGCAGACGCTTAACGACTGAGCCATCCAGGCGCCCTAAAATTTTTATTTTTTATTTAAATTCAATTAACAGGGATGCCTGGGAGAAGCCTGCTTCTCCCTCTCCCACTCTCTCTTTGTCAAAATAAATAAATAAAATATTTTTTTAAAAAATAAATTCAATTAACATATATTGTATTATTAGTTTCAGAGGTAGAGAGGTCAGTGATTCGTCTTACATAATACCCAGCGCTCATTATGTCATCTTTAATGATTTCTAATGATTTAATTCCTTTGTGATCAAAGAACATACTCTGTATGATTTCAGTCCTTTTAATTTTACTGAGCCACGTTTTAAAGTAAAAAATAATTGTCTGTTACTATGAATGTTTCATGTGCACTTGAGAAGAATGTGTATTCTGCATTATTAGGAGGAGTTGTTTGATAAACATCAGTTAGGTCAAATTAGATGATGGTGTTGCCGAAGTCTTCTGTATCGTTACTAATCATTTTGTCTACTTGCTCAAATTGAGGAGTGTCAAAATCTCCAGCTATCATTGTAGATTTATCTATTTCTCCTTTTAGTTCTATCAGTTTTGCTTTGTGCATTTTGAAGCTCTGTTATTTGCTGAATACACATTTAGAATTTTATATCTGATGAACTGACCTCTTTATCATTATGAAATGTTCTTCTTTATCCCTGATAATATTTCTTGTTCTGAGGTCTTTCGATTAGTGTTTGCATGGCATGTCTGTTTCCATCCCATCTGTGTCTTGAAAGTGGGTTTCTTAGAGACACTCAGTTGAGTTTTGCTTTTTTGATCTACTCTGACAGTCCCCGTCTTTTAATGGGAATGGTTAGACCATTTATATGTAATGCAGTTATCGAAATGGCTGGGTTTAAATCTACCATTTTACTATTTGTTTTCTAATTATTCCATCTGTTCTTTTTTCCATTTTTTTCTTTTCATACCTTCTTTTTTTAGATCTCTACTACTGGTTTGCTAACCATTACTCCTCTTTTTGGTGACTTCTTAAGGTTTATATTGTACACCTTTAACTTATACATTCTACCTTCAAAAAATATTATATGCCTTTCACATACAGTGTAAGAACCTTACAACAGAATACTTCCATTTCCCTTCTCTCATTCTTTGTGCTATTGTTGCCAAGTATTTTTTCTTACATATGTTATCAACTCCACAATACATTGTTTTTATTTTGGCTTTAAAGATTTTATTTATTTATTTGACAGAGACACAGCGAGAGAGGGAACACAAGCAGGGGGAGCAGCAGAGGGAGAGGGAGAAGCAGGTTCCCCGCTGAGCAGGGAGCCCGATGCAGGGCTCGATCCCAGCACCCTGGGATCATGACCTGAGCCGAAGGCAGACGCTTAACAACTGAGCCACCCAGATGCCCCTTATTTTGGCTTTAGTTATTTTTTAAAGAGGTTTTTAAAATAAGGGGGGAAATGTCCTTTATATTTACCCACATATTTACCATCTCTGGAACTGTTTACTACTATGTTGAGGCAGACATCATTCTGACTTCATTTTCCTTCTGCCTGAAGAATTTCCTTTATTTCTGGTCTGTGCAGGTCTGCTGGTCATGAATTTTCTCAGTTGTTATTGGTCTGAGAAAGTCTTCATTTTTTTTCTTTTAAGATTTATTTATTTTAGGGACACCTGGGTGGCTCAGTTGGCTAAGCGCCTGCCTTTGGCTCAAGTCATGATCCCAGGGTCTTGGGATCAAGTCCCGGCATAGGGCTCCTTGCTCAGCAGGAAGCCCGCTTCTCCCTCTGCCTGCCACTCCCCCTGCTTGTGTTCTCTCTCTCTTTCTCTCTGACAAATAAATAAAATCTCAAAAAAAAAAAAAGATTTATTTATTTTAGAGAGAGCAAGCAGGAGGAGGGACAGAGGGAGAGGGAGAGAATTTCAAGCAGACTTCCTGCTGAGCGTGGAGCCTGACACAGGGCTCAATCCCCAACCCTGAGATCATGACCTGAGCCAAAACAAAGAGTCTGATGCCCAACTGACCCCTTCACCTTCATTTTTGAAAGATATTTTTGCTAGATATAAAATTCAAGATTGACATTTTTTTTTTTTTTTTTTTTTTTTTTTTTGCATTTTAAAGATGTGTTTTATTGTCTTCTGACATGATGGTAGTTTCTATTAAAAGTCTGCTTTGATTCTCTATGTATGCTCTTTATTTTCTGGCAGCTTCTAAGATTTTCTTGTCACTGATTTTCTGCAATTTGAATATGATATACCTCAGTGTGGTATTCTCTATATTCTAATACTTGGTATTCATAGCTAGGACTTTTTTGAACTGTAGATTTATAGTTTTCATAAAATACAGAAAATCTTCAGGGGCACCTGGGTGGCTCAGTCAGTTAAACCTCTGCCTTTGGCTTGGGTCATGATCCCAGGGTCCCAGGATCGGGCCCTCAGTTGGGCTCCCTGCTTAGCTGGGAGTCTGCTTCTCCCTTTGGCTCTGATCCTGCCCCCACTAGTGCGTGTGTTCTCTCTCTCTCTCGAATAAATAAACCTTTTAAAAAAAATTTTAGAGGGTGCCTGGGTGGCTCAGTCGGTTAAGCGTCTGTCTGCCTTTGGCTCAGGTCATAATCCTGGGGTCCTAGGATCAAGCCCCATGTCGGGCTCCCTGCTCCGCGGAGAGCCTGCTTCTCCCTCTCCCTCTGCTTGTCGCTCTGCCTACTTGTGCTCTCTGTCAAATAAATAAATAAAATTAAAAAAAAAATTTAGAAAAATTTCAGACATTATTTCTTCAAATATTTTTCTGTCCCTTTTTTTCCCCCCCTCAAAGATTTTATTTATTTGACAGAGAGACACACAGCAAGAGAGGGAACACAAGCCAGGTGGGAGAGGGAGGAGCAGGCTTCCTGCCGAGGAGGGAGCCCGATGCCGGGCTTGATCCCAGGACCCTAGGATCATGACCTAAGCCGAAGGCAGACGCTTAACGACTGAGCCACCCAGGCGCCCCCCTTTTTCTCTTTTCCTTGTAGGACTCTGATTACAGTATATTAATCATTTGATATTGACACACAGCTCATTAAGACTCTGTTTTTGTTTTGTTTTTTCCCTTTCTCTTTGCTTTATTTGGGACCATTCACTGATCTTTTTTGCAATATCTCATCTGCTGTTAATCCCTTTGCATTTCTTATGTATTTTTTCATCTGTATATTTGTATCTTTATATATCTTCCATTTCTCTCTTAGAGTTTTTGTTTCCTTTACATTTTTTATAAGATTTAAAATAGTCATTTTAGGGGCACCTGGCTGGCTCAGTCAGTAGAGCATGTGACTCTTGATCTCAGGGTTGTGAGTGTAAGCCCCACATTGGGTGTAGAGATAACTTAAAAATAAAATCTTAAAAAAAAAAAAAAAATAGTCGTTTTAAGGTGCTTGCCTACTAATTCCATCATTTTTGACACTTCTGAATCTATCATTTCTTCTGGTTATAAGTCATATTTTCCTACCGCTTTGCGTGCCAGTAGTTTTTTTGTTTTTTTTTTTTAAGATTTTATTTATTTATTTGACAAAGAGAGAATAAGCAGGAGGAGCTGCAGGCAGAGGCAGAGGGAGAGGGAGAAGCAGACTCTCCACTGAACAGGGAGGCCAATGTGGGCTCGATCCCAGGACCCTGGGACCATGACCTAAGCCGAAGGCAGACGTTTGACTGACTGAGCCACCCAGGCCCTCCTGCCAGTAACTTTTGATTGGTTGTTGGACATTATGAATTTTACATTTCTGGGTGCTAGGTTTTATGTCCCTATAAATACTGTTGGGCTTTGTTCTGGGGTGTAGTTAAAATTCTTGAATTGCTTGATCTTTTTCCAGGCTTCATTTTGTGCGTTGTTAGGGCAGATCCAGGGCAGCCGTTGTCTAGGCCTGAGTTAGCTCCATTACTAGTAAGGCAATACCCTTAGGAGGATTCTGCCTGCTGCCCTGTGTATTCTGAGGTCTTTCTACCCTGATAAGAATAAGAACTATTCCCAGCCCTGTGAATTCCAGAAATTATGATGCCTACTCGTTTCTGGTGGTTGTTTCCCCAGCCTGGGCAGTTTTCTTTCCCTAATGCACAGATCAGTTCTCTGGCAAGAATTGAGAGGACTTCTCCACAGAGTTTCAGAAATTGATCCGAGTGTGGAGCACTCTACTCTTCAGTCCTCTGCCTCATAGTCTCTAGCCATCTGGGTCTACCTAAACTGTGTCCCCACCTTGGCAAGACTCCCGGTCTCTGTTTGGGTTTCGCGTTCCTGTGCTGCAATCTGCAGGCTCCCTCAGCACAGTAAACGGGCACTGGTAGGGCACTTTGTTTCCCTTCTCTTGGAAAATAGTTCTCCACTGCTTGTTGTCTAAGGTCTGAGAAGCCATTGTCCTGTGTGTTTTCTTTGACTTTGTAATTGTTTAAGGCAGGAAGGCACTTGTAGTAGTTTATCCTTTATGGGAAGATTTGGAAGTCCCCACTACTCGTGTGCTTACTAGTCACAAAATCCTAAGTGACCCTAAGAACTACTGACCAGGCCTCTTCCAGAGCAGTGACTGCCTCAAGCTTCTGCTGGGTAATCTGAGCCATAACACACTGCTAAAATGATTAACGAATTTTAAAAACTTGAATCAGTTTCCTTGCCAAAATTTACATTCCGTGGTCTTAGTTCTGCCTAACAAGTCTAATTTTTTCCCGCTCTCAGCTACCTTCAAATAAATTGTAGGAGACGACTGCCATGTCATTCTGTCCTCTTTTCTGGTTTAAACATTCTGGTTACTTAAGCCATTCCTCATAACATGATTTCCCAAATCCTTGACCCTCCTAGTTAACCTCCTCTAGACATGCCTTGTCAATGTCTGTCTTTAAATGTGATACTAGAATTCTACAGAGCACTCTAAGCATATTCTAACTAAATGAGAATGGTCTCTGACCTCCCTCATTCCAGATACCCTATTTCTCCCCAGAGAGTTTACTAGTGAACTCTTAGCAATCATGTGGCTCTTTGGCTTGTACTGGACTTAGCAACTAAAACCCATTGGCCTTTTCACAGTTATCACCATGTCTGGCTGGCTACCTACAATGAGGGCTTTCATTACAGGACTTCATATTAATCTCCATTAAATGTGATCTTGTTCATTCTAGCACATTGTTCCAGCCTGTCTATGTTTTGAATCTTGCATCATCTTCATATTTGAAGGGCAAGACATCACTTCATTCATCCAGTCAGCAAATGCATTTTAAGTGTTCACAGTGTGGGAGGGATGGAATTTAAGATCCCAAAGGATATAGGGACATTGACGCGTCAGGCCCTGCTGTCAAGGTTCCTATAATCTGGTAGGGAACATAACACAATCATGTGTGATTATGAGCTAGAAAGTGCTAAATGCCATGAGAGTCCTACAGTGCAAGTTCTCTGAGGGTTCATCAGCCTGGGAGATTACCTCAGAGGTAGCAGGGAAGTCTTCAGGGTAGAGGTAGATTTATGGGGGACCCTCATGGATGGGCAGGATAGAGATGTGTGCTGAAAGGGACTTTTAAGCAGAAGGAATGGCAAAGGTAATGGTAATTCTTTGAATAGCCTATTCCAAAGAGGGAGGCCAGCAGAGAACTATTCTGGTATTACCCAGAATAAGTCTACTTTGGGTGAAGCAGAAGGATATTTCAGCAGGAGAGAATGGTTTTAACTAGATCATGGAGAGCAAAATGCGAACCAGGGAATTTGGACTTTATGTAGCAGCGAGTGGGGAGCCAGCATGTATTTTGGACAGACGGGGACATCAGAGTGGTATGTGGGAAAAATTCATCTGCAGGGGTGTGTGGCATGGAACGGAGTGAGTGGAAAATAGCAGTGGGAAGAATATAAGGCTGTTTGAAGCCAAGGTTGGGTGCTGGCCATGGAGTGAAGATGAGAGAGCCGGTACCATAGAAGTGGCTGATAGGACTTGAGTTTGGAATGGAGAGGGGAGTGCTGTGGAAACTGGTGACTGACCATGGGGATGCTTAAGGGGAAGAGTATGTGGAAGAATCAAATGAAATAGGAGCTGGTTAGTCTTGGCCTTTTTTTAAATCCTGTCATCAATGATAAGCTTTTCTAGTCTATACCAGGGTTTCTTAACAGCCACAGTGACATTTGGGGCCAGATAATTGTAGGGGCTGCTGTCCTGGGCCCTACAGGAAGTTGAACAGCACCCCAGGCCTCTACCCACGAGATGCTGGTAGCACTCCCTGTAGCTGTCACAACCAGAAAGCTCTCCAAACATTGCCAAATGTCCTGTGATGAGCAAAATCGCCCCTGGTGAGAACCACCAACCTCAACTGTTGACTTAAGTTTTGTACTCTGATTCAGCCTGTTGGCTTCAGAAACTGATTCTATTTCATTCTTTTTAAGGTTAAGTCTTTTGAGAAGGAAAGGCAAACAGAGAAACATGTGCAGGAGTCTGATCTTATAGACCACGTTTTGCAGAAACTCAGAACTAAAGTCAGTGATGAAAGGACTATCAGGTAACAAAAGCCCAGAAAACCAGCTGTGAATACCTGTAGAACTTCTGTACCTTTAAAAATCAATTTGATCCTTTTGGGAAATACAGATACATCACGATAACTTTTAATGGATCATTCTGTTGCTTCCGAATAGCTCAGCAGTTTAAGTATGTGACCCCCCTATATAAGACAATCATAGTTTCAGGGTTTGTTTTTCATAACATGTCAGAGAATATTTTATCAGTTTGAAAGGCCCAACGAGCCAAAATTTGGTCTGTTAATTAGTAAATTTTGGTAGTGTTTGTCAAAGTAATTGAAAGATTAATATATTCTGGGAAAAGATGTCATATATTCATGATGGAAATGTAAATTGTTTCAACTCTCTGGATAGGAATTTAAGAAAGTTAAAATTGCCTTAAAACTAAAAATTAAAAAGAAATACCCAGTAATTCTACTTTCAGGAATTTATAGTAAAAATTATTCCATGGGGGTATGTACAAAGATGTCTAGCAAGGCATTGTTTATAACAGTTTCAATCTTTTTGGTCTGAGAACCACTTTATACCATTAAAAATTATTTGAGAGCACCAAAGAACTTTGTTTATGTGGGTTATATCTACAATAATTTGTTAGAAATTAAAACACATTTTAAAAATATTTATTTTAGAATAATAAACCTGAGGCACCTGGGTGGCTCAGTCAGTTAGGTATCAGCTTTCACTTCCAGTTATGATCTCATGGTCCTGAGATCCAGCCCAGGCTCCCTGCTCAGCAGGGAGTCTGCTTCGCCCTCTCCCTCTTTCCTTCCCCCTCTCCCCCTTCATGCTCTCTCTCACACAAATTAAAATTCTTTAAAAAAAAATAAAACAATAAACCCATTTTCCAAAACAAATTTTGGAAGAGTGACAATTTGACATTTTACAGATAATGCATTGTTTTACATTTTTGTAATCTCTTTAACATGTTAATAGAAAAAACTAGATTGTCACTGTCTGCGTCTCCATTCAATCTGTTGTGCTATCACCCATCATACAGTCTCTGGAAAATTCCATGACACATTTGTGAAAGGATGACCCAAAAAAGGTAGAGGTTTAGAAGAGGTTTTTTTAATCTGTAAAAAAGATAAATAACATTTTATATTATGGTGAAAACTGTTTTGACCTTGCAGACCTGTGCAAGGATCTCAGAAACTTCCAGAGGTCCCTGGACCACACTTGGAGAATCTCTCACAATATCACAACATTGATTGGTAGAAGATTGTCTGGATTATAGTCAATACAATGAAATGGTGTACAGCCTTTAAAAATGATGATTCTAGGGGCGCCTGGCTGGCTTTCTCACTAGAGCATGTGACTCTTGATCTCAGGGTCATGAGTTCGAGGGCCACATTGGGCGCAGGGTTTACTTAAAAAAATTTTTTTAAGGGGCATCTGGGTGGCTTAATCGTTAAGTGTCTGCCTTCAGCTCAGTTCATGATCCCAGGGTCCTGGGATCGAGCCCCGCATCAGGCTCCCTGCTCCGCGGGAAGCCTGCTTCTCCCTCCCCCTTTCCCCCTGCTTGTGTTCCCTCTCTCGCTGTGTCTCTCTCTGCCAAATAAATAAATAAAACCTTAAAAAAAAATTTTTTTTTAAAAAACGATGATTCTAGTAAAGCTGAATTTATTGACATGGAAATCTGTCCACAGATAAAGAGATATATAATTCTGTTTTTTAAAACCAAAATATATAGTCCATACATTGTCTGGAATGATAATTCAGATTTTCTTTTTAAGATTTTCTTTATTTGAGAGAGAGCATGGGAGGGAGTGAGAGGGAGAAGCAGGTTCCCCACTGAGCAGAGAGCTTGACGCTGGACTAGATTCCAGGACCCTGGGATCATGACCTGAGCTGAAGGCAGACACTTAACCAACTGACCCACCCAGGTGCCCCCCAAATTTTTAATTCTAGTTATTTCTGGTTAGTAGGATTACAAGGGATCTTAATTTTCTTTAAATTTCTATAATTTTCTATAAATGTGTAACATATATATATGCTTATAATCAAAAATACTTTTTTTTTTCTTTTTTTTTGCTTGTATCAGTGATTCTCAGGGGACATTTGGCACTGTTGGCAGATATTTTAGGCTGTTAGAACTGGTGGTGCTACTAGTATCTAGCAGAGACCAGGGATGCTGCTAATCATCCTACAATGCAGATGACTAACTGCCCCCCCACCCCCGTACCCTCATCGAAGAATTATCTGGCCCAAAATGTCAATAGTGCCAATGTGAAAAACCATGGCTTATATAAAACATTCTTACTTTCTTCTCCCTCCCTCACCCCGGCTCCCTCCCACCTGCACCTAGCTTGAATAAATTCACCATCACACTTCTTCTGAGGAAATAGAATGTTCTAGAAGTACCAGGTATTAGGATTACTGATCCCCAAAAAAAGGTAGAGGTGTAGAAGAGCAAACATAAAATGAGCTGAATATTTTAAGACACATAAAAGGCCCAGATGGGATTCAGTTTTAGCAGGGAAAAGTTTAATATCTTTCCTCCATGTGCATGATTACTTCCCTGTTTTACCAAGATAGAGTGCTATTGTGTCTCTCAAAGGCTGTAAGCTAATTCAATCTTTAAAGAATATCCATTCACAGCTTTTGAAAGAATCTCCTTATTTACTAAATGTTCTCCTGCAGGTGATCACCAAGGTTGCTGCCACTTTTAAAAAAGGTGGGGCATGCCCTCCCTAATGTTTCCTTGTATTGTGAGGGGAGCGGAAAGAACACCCATTACAGTTCATTGAAATTAGCTTCTTATGTTGAGCCAGGGTTTCAGACACAGCTGAATAAATCAAAATGTTGTCTTTAGGCATTTGTTAATTTGAAATGACATCCTTTATAATTTTTACTTGCTCTTGACCAAAAGCATAATTAAGTTCAATTTTTTTCTTCCACTAATAACCAATATTTAATTTTTACATTTAATAGGAAAAAATGGCTCACTTTAAAGTATCTTTGTTGTGTTGCTCTATTGACTGTTTTCTAATTGTTTTTGTTTGCTTTTTTTTAGAGAAGCTTCTGATAATCTTGCAGTGCAAAATCTGAAGGGCTCGTTTTCTAATGCTTCAGGTATCGACTAATTAGAATCTAAACATCATAATGCTGTGCGTGTGTGTGCGCGTGCGTGCTGCTATAAACACTGCTGTGGCTGACTCCTTGTTGCATCGGAAATGTATTTTTAAAGTAATATATACAATTAATTGTACCAAATGGAATTTATGCTTTGAAACTCACATCCTAGAAAATGACTAGGAGTTCGGTGGTTCCTCTAATCATAATACAGCTCTGTCTTCCTGTCTTATTTTCACAACTGGTTTAATCTTCCTTTGACTCAGTTTACTGTATAGATTAAATGTGGTTAATTTTCCTGGGAATTTTCCCCACACAGAAGATTGAAGAGTAATATATTGAAATAACCTTGAGGGGCACCTGGGTGGCTCAGTTGGTTAAGCAACTGCCTTCGGCTCAGGTAACGATCCTGGAGTCCCAGGATCGAGTCCTGCATCAGGCTTCCTGCTCAGCAGGGAGCCTGCTTCTCCCTCTGACCCTCCCCCATCTCATGCTCTCTCTCTCAAATAAATAAAATCTTAAAATAAATAAATAAATAAATAACCTTGAGAAAGACCATGTATACGTTTTGTTTTCATGAAAGCCAAGAGGGAACGGTGGTGACAGTTAGGTCTTTAGTTTCATCACATCTGCCAACTTTACTGAAAAAGAAATGTCCCAATTACGTCCACAAGACGACGTATTTGGCTTTTAACAGAACTGGGTCTTTTTGGTTTGTTAGCGTTGACTTTCTGCCACTGTCAGATTTCAAATACTTTGAGGACTTTAAAGTACTGGAGTTTGAGAGATAGTAAGTTTGATTTTTTTTTCCCTTAGGTTCATGAGGTTTTGGTGACTCATATAGCCTCCCTATGCTTTTGTCACCTTCCACCCCCACTTCCGCCTGAGAGAAGGCTGGGAGTCTTGACAGAAGCACTAAAACTGCTGGGTGTTAGGGTTCTGGGTTCCTCAAGGTCAAGTGCAGCTAGTTGCAGAGATGGAAAGCAAAGCCCAGACAGAATCTACCCCATAGAATCACACCAGAGTGGATTCTACATCTCTGCCATCTCTGTGGTCCCAAGACCATAAATTCTTCAACTCTCTGTTTCAGGTTTGTTTGAAATCCATGGAGCAGCAGTTGTTCCCATTGTGAGTGTGATAGCCCCAGAGAAGCTGTCAGCCAACACTAGGCGGCGGTATGAAACTCAGGTACACACACTTTCCTCAGCTTTCTAATGTCAAGCTACAAAGGAGGAAGAAAACAGGAAAGAAGATAAGAAACGGTTTCCTGGAAAGAGTTTTCTTCCCACTTCCTTAACTTGGTGGCTTCTGAAAATTTAAGCATCTCTCTGGTGTTAGGATTCTGTCCCATTTGTCCTCTAAAGAGGTGTCCGTGTACATTATGGGCACCTAGAAGTACCTACTGTTAGAATTACTAGATATAAAAAAAGACTTTCTGATCTGGATCTAATGGCAGACAGGGTTGCTTTGTTTCTGTTCTAACTAACAAAGCAGGAGAGATCTATTCCAAGACTTGAGGCAGGTTTCTCCCTGCATACATGTTTTTGGTGTTTGCTATCTACCTGATTCTGTGTGAAATGCCGCATAAAATTTAAAAGACATATGACATGGCCCCAATCCTCAGAGTTTTTTTTTTTTCCTTAAGATTTTATTTGTCCATTTGAGACACAGAGAGAGAGAGAGAGAGAGAGAGAGAGATCATGAGTAGGGGGAGAGGGAGAGGGAGAAGCAGGCTCCCCGCCGAGCCAGGAGCCTGATGTGGGGCTTGATCCCAGAACCCCAGGATCATGACCCGAGCCGAAGACAGACGCTTAACCATCAGAGCCACCCAGGCACCCCAATCCTCAAAGAGCTTTTAACCTTAGAAGCATATGTGGTATACAGTTAGAAAACAACAGAAGAGCAATAACAGAATGCTGAATTAGATACACTGAAGGTGAGTGTTGGACATAGGGGCAGGGTGTAGATCAGTGTCTGCTTGGATGACAGATGAAGGTTTCCTGGAGGGGGGATCCCTGAAGGATTTAAATAGGGAGGAAGGATCAGGGCATCCTCCAGCTAATGAGCTCAGTCAGGACACTGGCCTCACTTGGCAAGTGGGTGTTAGAGCAGGCATCATTTAGAAATGTGATTAGAGGGGCACCTGCGTAGCTCAGTCGGTTGTTTCCTGACTCTTGATTTCAGCTCAAGTCATGATCTCGGGGTTTGAGATCAAGCCCCGAGCCAGGCACCACACTCAGCACAGAGTCTGCTTCTCTCTCTCTCTAATAAATAAATAAATCTTTAAAATAAATGTGATTAGATTGAAATACAAAAGATTAAGTTACCTCATTTTTGTATGCACTCCTAGCTGTTTCTCAGTATAGTGGACGGCAACTCATTTTGACATCTTTCTGCGGCATTCATCTATTACCATATTTCAGTTCCATGTCCTCATTGATGTCACCTTCCCCTTTTTCCAAATTTAGCTTAATACCAAAATCCCCATGCTTCCACATGCAGTTTCAATGCTCTGAGGTTTTAGGTGTCATTTTAAAATTATAAAGAAATAAGTAGGTGGGTTATTAAATTATCAAAACAGGCTATAGGGGCGCCTGGGTGGCTCAGTCGTTAAGTGTCTGCCTTCAGCTCAGGTCATGATCCCAGGGTCCTGGGATCGAGCCCCGCATCGGGCTCCCTGCTCAGCCAGGAGCCTGCTTCTCCCTCTCCCACTACCCCTGCTTGTGTTGCCTTTCTAGCTGTCTCTGTCGAATAAATAAATAAAATCTAAAATCAGGCTATAAAATCTCGAGATCAGGAGAGGCTGGGCACTCATCTTTTCAAGTCCTTAGATAATCTTTGGGAGCCCTTCTAGGCCTTAGTTTGTCACTCATGATTGTTTACTACAATAGAAAATAAAATGGCAAGAAAGATGGTTTGTGTTGACAGGTTTTGAATTCTGACAAGTCATCTTCTTGTTTAGGTACAAACACGACTTCAGACCTCCCTTGCCAACTTACATCAGAAAAGCAGTGAAATTGAAATTTTGGCTGTAAGTTGCTCTCTTTAACATTTTGAGGACTACCTGTGTCCCTGTCATCAAAGTCATTTCCTCAGAGGTCAGGGCATTTTTGCTCCCTGTGCACAGTATGGGGATGCAGGCCTTTTATCACTGATGTGAACCACATGTAATCTAAATCTGTAAAAACTGGGGAGAAAATGAAAGGTTTTGTATTTGTTTCTCCTGTTTTCTTCCTCTGAAAGATGGGGGGCAGGGTGAGTAAAAACCAAAATCACCATTTTTCTAAAATGCTTCAGACTTTTGCCTTATTAAAAATACATGGAGTCCAGCAGCAGCATCAAGCCTCTGAGGGTATCCGTTCACCAGTGCTGACATCTTACCTCTCCGTGGTTCACGTACGTGTGCCTCATGTGATAGAGCACAGTAGCGTCCCAGACTCTGCAAGCCCAGGTGCATGTTGCTCCATCCAGGGTGACATATTGTGACGAGTCAGTATGTGCTGCCTAGGTCCCCTGACAAATGACATACATCTTTGTGTATCAACAGGTGGATCTACCCAAAGAAACAATCTTACAGTTTTTATCATTAGAGGTAAGCAAGATGAGCTCTTGTGCATTGTGGCCTTTAAAATTCCAAAGCTTTGCTGTTAATTTGCCAAAACATAACTGAAAATGGCATTATTTTCTTAGTGATACTTTTGGGCAGTTCCAGGAATTTAATTACATTGTTCCTTTTATGTGACATAGATATTACTAAATCAGATTTTGAGAGAATCATACTTTTCTAGTGACTTCTAAGTTTCAGAGATTATTTTAACACCTCGTACATTTATTGTCTGTCAGGCTCTGGCAGGCCTTGCTCTAAGCATAATCATAACAACCTCGAGAGGTAGCTACCGTTATGCCCATTATATAGATAAACAGAAGCCAAAGCATTTTACATTTTATGGAGAACGGAAGAGACGTTAAATTAATCTTACTCAAGGTCAACCTACTAGTAATGCTAGCAGAGCCAGGATTTGAACTTAGGCAGGCTAGGGGAATCTGTATTCCTAACTACTATACAATGCTGCCTCAGACCTTCATTTCAACTACGGAAGCTTATGTAGATCTAGAAGTATATGGAAGATATTTTTGTGAAAACTAAGTGAGGTCATTATATAAAAATTTTTTATGGGTAGCACAGAAAACAAGTCATCCAATTAAAAATGGGCAGAAGACATGAAAGGATACAGATGGCCAACAGACATGAAAAGATGTTCAACATCACTCCATCAGGGAGATACAAATCAAAATTACAATGGGATATCACCTCACATCCGTCAGAATGGCTAAAATCAACAACACAAGAAACAACAAGTGTTGGAGAGGATGTGGAGAAATAAATAGGAACCCTAGTGCACTGCTGGTGGGAATGCAAACTGGTGCAAATACTGTGGAAAACAGTATGGAGGTTTCTCAAAAAGTTAAAAATGGAGCTACTCTACAATTCAGTAATTGCACTACTGGGTATTTACTCAAAAAATACAAAACACTAATTCAAAGAGATACATGCACCCCTATGTTTATAGCAGCATTATTTACAATAGCCAAATTATGGAAGCAGCCCAGATGTCCACTGATAAATGAATGGATAAAGATGTGGGGATGGGTGTGTGTATACACATACATACATAAATATATATATACACACGCGCGCGCGCACACAAATATATACACACACAATGGAAAATTATTCAGCCATAAAAAAGAATGAAATCCTGCCATTTGCAACAACATGGTTGGAGCTAGAGACTAGAATGCTAAGTGGAATAAGCCAGAGAAAGACAAATACCATATGATATATGATTTCACTCATATGTGGAATTTAAGAAACAAAATGAGGAAAGGAATAAAAAGACAAACCAAGAAACACTCTTTAACTATAGAGAATAAACTGATGATTTCCAGAAGCGAGGTGGGTGGGGGGATAGGTAAATAGGTGATGGGGATTAAAGAGTACACTTCTCATGATGAACAGGGAGTAAATATACAGAATTACTGAATCACTGTATTGTACACCTGAAACTAGTAATACTGTATGTTAACCATACTGGATTTAAAAAGTTTTTAATGGGTAGCCTTCTTATCAAATAGCCTAGTAACTTTAAAAAATTTGAATAAGCATTTTTTTTATTATGTCACCGTACAGTACTTCATTAGTTTTTGATGTAGTGTTCATGCTGCGTGAATAAGCATTCTTAATAGCAAAGATAATGAATTATAATCACAGCTGCAGAGGATTTTTTAACATCCTATTAAAGAATACTTTGTCTATCCAGAGCATTTCGATTAAATTAGATGAAATAAATGAACTTTGCCCCAGAAGTAACATTTCATACATTTTCTATTGTGGTCTTGTAAATAAGCATATATACCACTGTGCTGGCTATTACTGCTTTATGAGCCACTCAGATGGAGGCACACAGAGGTGTTATTTCCATTTTCCACAAAATGAATGGGCAGAAATAACTGGTCTAAAGTCACAGTAGCACACTGCAACTGCAGCATTGCTAATCAGGATCTAATAAGTCTTGCTGTAAAGAAAATTGATGCTTCAAAGGAAGAACCCCAGCAGTCGCCCCACCACTTCTATCTATAACTGATTTTATTTTCAGTACACTTAAAGGGGGGATGGCACTGGCATTTCATCAGTGACCCAGGAAAAGCCAGTTAATAAACATTAGTAGCTGTTACCAAGTCTTATCTCTTTTTTCCTAGTGGGATGCTGACGCACAGGCATTTAACACAACCGTGAAGCAGCTGCTGTCACGCCTGCCAAAGCAGAGATACCTCAAATTAGTCTGTGATGAAATTTATAACATCAAAGTGGAAAAAAAGTAAGTTACTGCTAAAGTAGTGCAGGTTTCAATATGGGTTAAAATTCAAGGGGTTTAAAGTGACACATTTTATTGTCTTGTTGAGGTTTGATGGCTGATAAACCATTATGTCAGAACTGCACTTGGTATCAGTAAATCTTGTTCAGGACTATGAATCACAGTCACAATTTGTCAATAACAAAACACAGCATTGCCAGGAGTAGCTGTCCCACTTAAAATTTCCATCACCCAGCTGACTCCTAGCAGTGTCTGCATGAAAGGGAACTGCTGTGACTGCTTTGCTGCAGGTCCTCGTCAGAATGCTGGTCATTCATGTTGCCATCTGCTTCAAAGGCGACAAGAAAACCTGTGAGGTGAACGGGGTTCCCCTTATGTAGGGCCTTACATACAGACCCCGTGCCAGTCAAAGCTTCTGTAACATGTCATTTTTTTCAGTCACTAGCCTTCCATCTTTTTTTAAACTAAACTCTTACAGTTAAGTGTTCTAAAAATAACTTGTTTTTAACTCCGTTCACCACCCAGTATGCTGATCTTACCTTCCCTCTTTCGCAGGGTGTCTGTGCTATTCCTGTACAGCTACAGAGATGACTACTACCGGATCTTATTTTAATCCTAAAGAATGGTCGTTCTCTTGTTCTAAGACAGGAGCTTATACTACGAAATGCTGTACAGTTATTGTAATTTTAACTTTACATTGTAAGAAGCTGTCCTACAAAGTTGAGCTTTGTAAGTTTTTCATGTATAATATATAAATTATCTTTTTGAACATAATAAATGCTTTCATATATTTGCTGCTTTTAAGTTGCAAATCTCTTAACTCTGAAGGTTTTGTGGAGCTAGAACACAAGAAAATAGCCATGTTTTTCCCTTAATTCTAATGACTAAGGAAATGCCCAAACCACCCCCAACAAATCAACCCAAAAAGGTCCACATCAAGACACAAAGTAGTAATGAAGAGAATTTTAAAGCAAGAGAAAACAGTTACATACCCTTGTAAAGCTATCAGCTAATTTTTCAGCAGAAACTTTGAGCAGAAGGGAGTGCCGTGATAAATTCAAAGTGCTTAAAGAAAAAAGCCTGCAGCCAAGAATACTCTCTCTCTTCTATTCTGAATGATAGCCTTGCTGGATAAAGAGTTTCTCAAAAGTTAAAGGAATTCATGACCACTGAATCAGCCCTACAAGAAGTGTTAAAGAGGACTCAGTGGACAGGAAAAATCGTAACAGGCACAAGAAAAGTAGGAAGCACCAAAGCAATTAAGTGTATCTGTAAAAATTAGTCAAGGGAGAAACAGCAAAAAAGGATGTAAAGTATGACAACATATACCTAGAACTGTGGTAGGGAGAGGAGTAAAGAATGGGTTCAAACTTAAGTGAACGTCAACTTAATATAGATTGCTATATACTTAAGAGGTTAGATACTAACCTAATGGTAACCACAAATCAAAAACCAGTAATAGATACGCAAAAAACAGAGAAAAGAATATCACTAAGGAAAGCCTGCAAAACCATGAGAGAAGAGAGCAAGAGAGGAAAGAAACGAAGAACTACAAAAACAACCATAAAATAAGTAACAAAACCATACACAAAAATAAATTCAAAATGGTTGAAAGACCTAAATGTAAGACAGGAAACCATCAAAATACTAGAGGACATACCACGGAGCAAAGTCTTTGACCTCAGCCATAGCAACTTCTTACTAGACACATCTCCAGAGGCACGGGAAACAAAAGCAAAAATGAACTATTGGGACCTCATCAGGATAAAAAGCTTCTGTCTAATGAAGGAAACAAGCAACAAAACTAAAAGGCAACCAACGGACTGGGAGAAGATATTTGCATATGACATACTGGAGAAAGGGCTAGTATCCAGAATCTATAAAGAACTCATCAAAATTAACACCCCAAAAATAATCCAGTTAAGAAATGTACAGAAGACATGAACAGACATTTCTCCAAAGACACACAAAGGACTAACAGACACATGAAAAAATGTTCAACATCACTCATCATCAGGGAAATACAAATCAAAACCACAGTGTGATACTACCTCACGCAAGTCAAAATGGCTAAAATTAACAACTCAGGAAACACATGTTGGCAAGGATGCAGAAAAAGAACCCTTCTGCACTGTTGGTGGGAATGCAAACTGGTGTAGCCACTCTGGAAAACAGTATGGAGGTTCCTCAAATAGTTAAAAATAGGGGCACCTGGGTGGCTCAGTCGTTAAACGTCTGCCTTCAGCTCAGGTCGTGATCCCAGGGTCCTGGGATCGAGCCCTGCATCAGGCTCCCTGCTCAGCGGGAAGCCTGCTTCTCCCTCTCCCACTGCCCCTGCTTGTGTTCTCTCTCTGTCAAATAAATAAATCTTTAAAAAAAAAAATAGTTAAAAATAGAACTACACTTCGACCCAGCAATTGCACTACTAGGTATTTATCCAAAGGGTTCAAAAACGCTGATTTGAAGGGGCACACGCACCCCAATGTTTATAGCAGCACTATCAACCATAGCCAAATTATGGAAAGAACCCAAATTTCCATCAACTTTTGAATAAAGAAGATATGGTATATATACACAACAGGGTATTAGTCATCAAAAAGAATGAAATCTTGCCATTTGCAACACTGGATGGAACTAGAGTGTAGGATGCTAAGTCAAGTCAGAGAAAGACAAATACATGATTTCACTCATATGTGGAATTTAAGAAACCAAACACATGAACATAGGGGAAGGGAAGGAAAAATAAAAACAGGAGGCAAACCATAAGTGACTTTTTTAAAGAAGATTTTTTTTATTTGAGAGAGAGACCGTGAGCACAAGTAGGGGGAAGGGCAGAAGGAGAGGGAGAAGCCAACTCCCTGCTAAACAGGGAGGCTGACGTGGGGCTGAATCCCCAGACTCCAGGATCATGACCTGAGCCAAAGGCAGACACTTAACCGACTGAGCCACCCAGGTGCCCCAAACCATAAGTAACTTTTTTTTTTTTTCTAAGCTTTTATTTATTTGACATAGAGACAGCGAGAGAGGGAACACAAGCAGGGGGAGTGGGAGAGGGAGAAGCAGGCTTCCCGCTGAGCAGGGAGCGTGATGTGGGGCTCGATCCCAGGACCCTGGGATCATGACCTGAGCCGAAGGCAGACGCTTAATGACTGAGCCACCCAGGTGCCCCAACTAACTCGAATTTAAATAAAAATAAGTAACAAAATGGCAGTAAGTATGTAACTATCAATAATTACTTTGCAAATGGATTAATCAAAAGACAAAGGGTGATAGATGGATAAAAAAGCAAGACCCATCAACATGCTGCCTACAAGACACTCATTTCAGTCCCAAAGACACCTGCAGGTTGAAAGTGAAGGGATGGAAAAGCACTTATGCAAATGGAAGTGAAAACAAAGGGGGAGGGAGGTTTGCAATCCTTACATGGGACAAAATAGACTTTAAAACAAAGAATATTAGGGCACCTGGGTCACACCTGGGTTATTAAGTGTCTGACTCTTGGTTTTGGCTCAGGTCGTGATCTCAGGGTCATTAGATGGAGCCCCGTGCTGGGCTCTGTGCTCAGCACATAGTCTTCTTGGGATTCTCGCTCCCTCCCTCTCTGCCTCTGTCCCTCCCCACAACCCCGCAGTCTCTCTCTCTCTCTCAAATAAAATCGTGGGGCACCTGGGTGGCTCAGTTGGTTAGGCGTCTTCTTTCAGCTCAGGTCATGATCCCAGGGTCCTGGGATTGAGCCCCGCGTCGGGCTCCCTGCTCAGTGTGGGGAGCCTACTTCTCCCTCTCCCTCTGCTGCTCCTTGCGCTTGTGCTCTCTCTGTCAAATAAATAAATAAAATCTTAAAAAAAAAAGTCTTAAAAAAAAAGACTTTAACGAGATTAAGAGGGGCACTACATACTAATAAAGGGACAATCCAACAAGAGGATGTAACAAAACTATGCACCCAACATGGAAGCACCCAAATACATAAAGCAGGTAATAACAAAGGAAGTAATCAAGAGTAATACAGTAACAGTAGGGGACTTTAACACCCCACTTATATTAACAGATCATCCAAACAGAAAATCAAGGAAACTGGTTTTGAATGATACACTGGACAAGATGGAGCTAACATACATTCAGACCATTCCATCCTAAAACACCAAAATACACATTCTGCTCAAGTGCACATGGAACACTCTCCAGAAGCGATCACGTATTAGGCCACAAAACAAGCCTCAACAAATAAGTTATACCATGCATCTTTTCCAATCTCAATGCTGTGTTACTAGAACTCAACAAGATAAAATCTTCCTGGAAAGAGGGGCGCCTGGGTGGCTCAGTGGGTTAAGCATCTGCCTTTGGCTCAGATCATGATACCAGGGTCCTGGGATCGAGCCCCGCATCGGGCTCCCTGCTGAGCAGGGAGCCTGCTTCTCCCTCTGCCTGCTGCTCCCCCTGCTTGTGCTCTCTCTCTTTCTTTTTTTTTTTTTTTTTTTTTTTTTTTTTTTTTTTTTAAAGAAAAAATAATATTTATTTGCAATATAAACAAAGTCCCGTTGCTGGTTCGGGATATATATATGTGTGTGGTATATATATGTAGGGTCACAAATTTTCCTTCATAAGATCATAAAGCAAAACTGGCCACCCTCTTGGCATACTCTCATTTACACAAATCTGATGCATCTTTCCGGGTTTTTCTTTTTAAAAGTAAAAAAGAGAAAGAACCATGTACGGCATGGAAGCTTTTTGTCAATTTCTCGACTGTGGCAAGATTTTAATCCGCTGCCTTTAAGTATCCCTGAAAACCGCCCCGTGAGGTAAGACGCGGTGGGGCAGAGTTTCCGTAGCCTCGCTCGCATGCCAAGTGCGGACTCGCTCAGGGACCCCGGCCTGACCACTCACCTCTCCCTGGGCCCCTGTGCAGTCGTGACACCTGGTGGTACTGAGGCTGGAGAAGGAACAAAACTGGAGGAGGATAACGGAATCCGTGGCTTTGTTCTGTGGATCCTGGGAGGGGGGTGGACAGAGCCCCACGCCCCTTTCTCTTGTCCATCCTCGCCCCTTCCGCCCCTGCCCTGGGATTGAGACGGGTGCGAGTTTCCTGGTAGTAAAAGGCGTGGGCAAGATGAGCGCAGGGCCAGCTTCCACGGGACACGGGGGCTCGGGGTGGCAGCTGGACCGAAGCAACAGCCAGGGTGAGGGACAGAAACTAGGAGGCGGGGCTGGGCCTCCACCACCTAGGCTTCCCCCATCCGCTGGGCCTCCACTCTCAGTCACAAACAAACGGCGGGGAGAGAGAGAAAGAGACAGACAGAAGTAGTGGGTACTATAGAGAGGGCCCGGGCTCAGACCCTCCTACGGGCTGAACCCAGAGGGCTAATGCTACTGCTTGACAGTCCCCTGCAGCCCCACCTCCAGCCGGCCTGCCGCAGGGCCTCCCATCTCCTGCCTCCGGGAGTCTGCAGGGGCTGCCGGAGGGCTGAGAATGCAAAGGCCACCCGTCAGCCCACCCATCATGACTTGCAGAGGTCATCACGGGCGAGTGCAGTGCCATGGGGGCTGGGCCAAGAGACGTGGGCACGACTGGGGGGTCTGATGCCAAGGGAGCAGCAAGCCACCCCTTCGAGAAGGGCCTGCTGCTGCAGAAACGGGAGGCTTCACACATGTGCAAAACGCATTTGGTCAAGATCAACACGGGGTTTGTCTTTTCCATTAAAAACAAAAACCAAAAAACCAATAATTGCTTTTTGAAATAGGAAGAAAAACAAAACTGAGAACACTTCTCTTTCTCTCTCACAGGATCAAGGAAGGGATGAAATACTGGTTTATACAATCCACTGTTGCATGTAGCCTGATAATAACACTTTTCATTAAAAAAGAAAAATCAAGAAGAGCTTGAACACTTGCCGTGCTCCAGCGAGCTTGGATTCACCTGCCAAAAGTAAAAAGTAAACTCAGGTCCGTGGATGTGTCTTTAAAAAACAGCCAAACTGGCTGGCCCATCTGCCGATGGAGTGTCCTGGGACAAGGATGAGGCCCTGCTGGCCTCCCGAGGCCATGTGTCCCAGAGCTCAGGGCCTCTCCAGAAAGTCCTGCAGAGGGAGGCCTTGCTGTGGGGTCCGCCCGCCCCAGGGCGGTGAGGGCAGCGAGGGCAGCTCGGCCGCCTGCCCACCCGGGGCCTCCGGGCACCGGCCATGTCCGAGGCTGTCTGGGTTCCGGCTGGACGTAGCAGGAGCGGGCCGCCCACCTGGCCCGAGGGGGTTGGGGGGGGGTGGTCGGGAGGGGCCGGCCCCCGCCACCTGTGCCCCAGCCTCACGTGGACTCAAGGGTGTTGAGTGGGAACAGGTTGTGGTTGGTGGGCGTGGAGAAGTAGAGCTGCTCGCTGGGGGTGTGGTTGTCACACGGGCTGCTCAGCCCCAGCGTCCGCTCGAAATCCAGCAGCTGCCCCATAAAGTTGAAGTTGGGCGAGATGTTGGACTTTTTCCTCTTGACGAAGTCGTAGGCGTCGTTGAGCGACAGGTTCATCTTCTGCATCAGGTAGGCCACGGTGACCGTCACCGAGCGGCTGATCCCTGCCAGGCAGTGCACCAGGACACCACACTTCTTGGAGCGGGCCTCGTCAATGAAGCTGATGGCCTCGGGGAAGAACTGGGAGAGGTTCTGGCTCCAGTGGTCAGAGATGGGGATCTGCTTGTAGGTGAACTCGCCGCCGTGCTCGAAGGCGTTGGGCAGGTTAGGCGTGACATTGAGGATATACTTGATGCCATACTTGCCGAGCACGTCCAGGTTCGTGGAGTCCTTGGCGCAGCCGAGGTAGAGGTAGGGCAGGATCTGGACGGGGAAGGCCGGTTGGCTGGATGGCACGGGGCTGCCGTCCGACTCAGTAGCACTGCTGGGCAGCTCCCGGTCTGACTCCCCATCTGAGCAGTCGGAGCTGATCCGTAGGCCCCCCAGGCCCAGCACTGAGGTGGGTGGTGAGCCACTTGGTGAGGACGAGCTGTCCACATTGGTCTCGCAATGCTCTGAGTACTCTGTCTGGAACTTGTTGAAACCACCTTGGAGGTAGTAGGCCTGGCAGCCGTCGTCGCGTAGCTTTTGCAGGAGCAGGCCAAGCACCGAGGCGGGAGCGCCGGGCTCGGGCTGCCACTCGGCCGTGGCCTCGTCGTAGAGCAGCACGGTGGCCGCCTTGCAGCGCGTGGCGAAGCGCTCCTTGTCGGCGTGGTTGGGGATGATGGAGCGGATGGGCAGGTTGCCCTTGCGCAGGCGGCGCAGCATGAGGCCCGGGATGGCCAGGTTGATGGCCGTCTCGATGTGCGACGACTCGAAGAGCTCGTGCGGCCGGCAGTCGAGCAGCAGCAGGGACGCGCCGCCGCGCGCCTCCAGCTCCTCCTGCAGCCACTCGGCGCTCTTGCAGGGCATGGCCCCCGCACCCGTCGCCGCTCCCGCGCCGGTGCTAGCGCCGGACCCGGACCCCGCACCGGGCTCCGACCCCGCCCCGGTGTCCCCAGCAGCCGACGCCCCCGAGGCCGACATGTGCGCCCGCGCTGGGGGGCCGCGGAGCTGGTTTTTCATGGGGAGCGCGGGCGGCCCGGGGCAGGGGCCGGGCAGCCCTGCCCTGGGACGGCGCCCCGGCCGCGCGGGCCCCAGCCGCGTCTCCGGGCGCCCGCCTCCCGCCGAGCTGCGCGCCCGCCGTCCCGGCCTCCCGGCCTCCGTCCCGCCCGGCCCTCCCGCTCTCTCTCTTTCTGCCAAATAAATAAGATCTTTAAAAAAAAGAAAAAAAATCTGGAAAGAGCACAAATACATGGAAGCTAACTAACATGCTACCCAACAGTGAATGGGTCAACCACAAAATCAAAAAGGAAACAAAAAAATACATGGAAACAAATGAAAGTGAAAATACAATGGTCCAAAGTCTTCAGGGTGTGGCAAAAGCAATTGTAAGTGGGAAGTTTACAGCAATACAGGTCTACATCAAAAAGCAAGAAAATTCTCAAATAACCTAAGCTTACACCTAAAGGAGCTAGAAAGAATAAACAAAACCCCAAACCAAGAAGGAAATAATAAAGATTAGAGCAGAAATAAACGAAAAAAAAAACTAAAACAACAGAAAAGATCAATGAAATCAGGAGCTTGTTCTTTGAAAAGATAACAAAATTGATAAACATTTAGCCAAACTCATTAAAAAAAAAAAGGATTCCAAAATCAGAAATGGAAGAGGAGAAATAACCTCGTAGAAATACAAAGGTTTATAAGACAATACTATGAAAATTAAATGCCAACCAATTAAGACAACCTAGAAGAAATGGATACATTTTTAGAAACATATAACCTCCCAAACTAAATCAGGAAGAAATAGAAAATTTGAACAGACCACTTACCAGCAATGAAATTAAATCAGTAATCAAAAAAGTCAACATGGGGCACATTGGTGGTTCAGTTAGTTAAGCATCTGACTCCTAATCTCAGCTCAGGTCTCGATCACTGGGTCATGAGTTCAAGCCCCCGCTGGGCTCCATGCTAGGCTTGGAGCAACTTAAACGAAACAAACAAAACACCACAAAAAAAGAGAACTACAGGCCAATATCTCTAATGAACATAGATGTAAATATCCTCAACAAAATATTAGCAAACTGAATCAACAATAATGATTTAAAAAAAATCATTCACCACGATTAAGTGGGATTTATTCCTGGGATGCAAAAGTGGTTCAGTATGCACATATGAACCACTGTGATACATCACATCAACAGGAGAATGGATAAAAAACATATGATCATTTCAATAAATGCAGAAAAAGCATTTGACAAAGTAAAACATCCATTCATGATAAAAATCCTCAACAGACAGGCTTAGAGGGAACATACTTCAACATAATAAAGGCCATATATGAAAAACCCACACCTAACATCATACTCAATGGTGAAAACATGAGAGCTTTTCCTATAAGACTAGGAAAAAGACATGGAGGGGCGCCTGGGTGGCTCAGTTGGTTAAGCGACTGCCTTTGGCTCAGGTCATGATCCTGGAGTCCCAGGATCGAGTCCCGCATCGGGCTCCCTGCTCAGCAGGGAGTCTGCTTCTCCCTCTGACCCTCCCCACTCTCATGCTCTATCTCATTCTCTCTCAAATAAATAAATAAAATCTTTAAAAAAAAAAAAAAAAAAGACATGGATGTCCGTTCTCACCACTTTTATTCAACTTAGTACTGGAAGTCCCAGTTACAGCAATCAGACAAAAAAAGAAATAAAAGGCATCCAAATTTGTAAGAAAGTAAAACTTTTTTTTTTTTTTAAGTTTATTAGAGAGCAGCACATGAGCGTTGGGGGGAGGTGGGGAGAAGCTGGCTCCCCGCTGAGCAGGGAACCTAATGCGGGGCTGGGCTCAATTCTAAGACACCGGAATCATGACCTGAGCTGAAGGCAGACACTTAAGCAACTGAGCCACCCAAGCGCCCCAAGAAAGTAAAACTTTATTCACTACTTGCAGATGTCATGATACTACTATATATAGAAAACCCTAAAGACTCCACCAAAAAACTACTAGAACTGATTAATGAATTCAGTAAGGTCGCAGGATACAAAATCAATATACAGAAATCCATTGCACTTCTATACACTAACAATGAATTAGCAGAAAGAGAAACTAAGAAAACAATCCCATTTACAACTGCACCAAAAATAACAAAATACCTAGGAATAAACTTAACCAAGGAGAAGAAAGACCTATACTCTGAAAACTATAAAACACTAATGAAAGAAATTGAAGATGACACGAACAAATGGAAAGATATTCCATGCTTATGGATTGGAAGAACAAATACTGTTAAGATGCCCACACTACCCAAAGCAATCTACAGATTTAATGCCATCTCTATTAAAATACCAACAGTATTTTCTTTTTTTTTTTTTAAGATTTTATTTATTTATTTGAGAGAGAGAGAGAGAGAGCGAAAGCAGGAACACAAGGAGGGGGAATGGGAGAGGGAGAAGCAGGCTTCCTGCCGAGCAGGGAGCCCGATGTGGGACTCGATCCCAGGACCCTAGGATCATGACCTGAGCTGAAGGCAGACACTTAACGACTGAGCCACCCAGGCGACCCCAAACAGTATTTTTCATAGAACTAGAACAGTCCTAAAATTTGTATGGAACCATAAAAGAAACCAAAATAGCCAAAGCAATTGTGAGAAAGAACAAAAAAACCCGGGACATACCATAATCTCAGATTTTAAGATACACTTACAAGGCTGTAGTAATCAAAACAGTATAGTACGGACAGTATAGACATACAGATCAATGGAAGAGAATAGAGAGCCCAGAAATAAACCCATGATTGTATAGTCAATTAATCTTTGACAAAGGAGGCATGATAATGTAATGGGAAAGTCTCTTCAACAAATGGTGTTGAGAAAAGTAGACCACTTTCTTATACCATACACAAAAATAAACTCAAAATGGATTAAGGACCTTAATTGTGAGACCTGAAACCACAAAAGTCCTAGATGAGAGCACAACTAGTAATTTCTCTGACATTTTCCATAGCAACATTTTTCTAGATATGTCTCCTGAGGCAAGGGAAATAAAAGCAAAAATAAAGTATTGGGACTACATCAAAATACAGAGCTTCTGCACAGCAAAGGTAACAGTCAACAAAACTAAAAGACAACCTAAAGAATGGGAGAAGATATTTGTAAATGACATATCAGATAAAGGGTTAGTATCCAAAATATATAAAGAGCTTACATAACACCAAAAAACCCCATATAATCCAATTAAAAATGGACATAAAATATGAACAGACATTTCTCCAAAGATGACATGCAGATGGCCAAAAGACAAATTAAAAATGCTCAACATCACTCATCAGGGAAATGCACATTAAAACCACAATGAGATATATATCACCTCCAACCTGTCAGAATGACTAAAATCAAAAACACAAGAAATAAGTGTTGGCAATGATGTGGAGAAAAAGGAACCCTCATGCACTGCTGGTGGGAATGCAAACTGGTGCAGCTACTGTGGAAAACAGTATGGAGTTTCCTCAAAAAATTAAAAAAGAACTACCATATGATCCAGTAATTGCACTACTGGGAATTTACCCAACGAACACAAAAACACTAATTTAAGAAGGTACATGCACCCCTAGGTTTATTGAAGCATTATTTACAACAGCCAAATTATGGAAGCAGCCCAAGTATCCATCAGTAGGTGAGTGGATAAAGAAGTAGTGTAACTATACACAGTGGAATATTACTCAGCCATAAAAAAGAAAGAAATCCTACCATTTGCAACAACATGGACAGAGCTAGAGAGTATAATGCTAAGTGAAATAAGTCAGAGAAAGACATATACCATGTTCTCATACGCATATGTGGAATTTAAGAAACAAACCAAAACAAAACAAAAACAAAGAAAAACCAAAAAACAGACTCTTAACTATAGGGAACAAACTGATGGTTATCAGAGGGGAGGTTGGTGGGGAGATGGGTGAAACAGTTGAAGGGGATTAAAAATTCACTTATCCTGATGAGTACTGACAGCATTGCTGAATCACTATGTTGTACACCTAAACTTACTGTAACACTGTATGTTAACTACACTGGAATTTACAAAAAATTTTCATTTGGATGCAGGTATTAAGAAATCTAGTAGAGATTACCCAATAACCCATCTTGCGACCTGCGCTCTTGAAAAAAGTAAAATATTCTTCCCCGCAACCCCCAAAAAGAAAATGTCCCAACCAAAGGGCTTAAAGAAATACAGTATCATATTTAACTTGGAATCATTATTCCTGCTGATTCTGTAATGTGCTTATCCTTAAGGTGATTAAGCAAAGTCTCATTTGGCTATGAGAACGCATTCAAATTTGCGAAAGGAACAAGGATGTTAAATTATACAGCCAGTTGGGAAGAATACAACTTTTTATAAAACTGTCATTATTTTTTTTTTAAGATTTTATTTGAGGGGTGCCTGGGTGGCTCAGTTGGTTAAGCATCTGCCTTCATCTCAGGTCATGACCCCAGAGTCCTGGGATTGAGCCCCATGTCAGGCTCCCTTCTCAGAGGGGAGCCTGTTTCTCCCTCTCCCTGCTCGTGCTCTCACAATCTGTGTCTCTCTCTGTCAAATAAATAAATAAAATCTTAAAAAAAAAAAAGATTTTATTTGAGAGAGATAGAGTGCATGAGTGGGGGAGAGGGCTACAGGGAGAGGGAGAGGCAGAGAAAATCAAGCAGACTCTGCACTAAGCTTGGAGCCCAACATGGGGCTCAATCTCACGACCCTAAGATCACAACCTGAGCCGAAACCAAAAGTATGACACTTAACCGACTGAGCCATCCTTGTGCCCCAAACTGTCAGGTTTTAATACCAATAACCCAGAACATAGGGGTAAAGCCTATTCATAATCATAACACTCCAGAATTAGTAATTATTGCCAGAAACTATTAATAGGGGGTGGGAAAAGTAATAAATAAGAGATAGTCAGTGCAGATAAATACAGGTTTAATGATCCATTTTTCATCACACAGATGGCTACAGAGACTTTATGATCCCAGGATATACAACAATACAACACAGACCAATCAGCCAATTCTAAAATAAACTTGGCTTCTTACAACTATCCTGTAAACACTGCAGCCCTTCTTCCATCCAAAATGACCCTCATCTCACATGAAAAGTTTCTATAGGGGAACCAGAAACCTAGCTTTGTGGCCAAAAGTAATAACCAAAGGAAAAATAGTAATTCGGTAGTTAGTTGGTGAAAGAAGGATATCTGGTGCCCTTCACTGTGCTGCTTTGCTCTTCTTACTCTTGCTCTTTTTGTCCCTCTTCTTCAGCCCATCCATGTTAGCTCTCAATAGGTTTGAGTAAGCCTAAAAGACACACAGCACGAACTTAGTGGGAAGAGTTGCAAATCGGTGGAGCAGCTGCCCCCATTTCCACAATGAATTTAGAGTAGTCAATATTAGAAAGCCTATCTACCTGATAAAGCATGTAATACCGTGGGATATTTGTATCCTATGCAAAATGGTGTAAAAGGAAAACACACTCTCACATTACAGCAGCTTCCGACATTTTTTAACCAAAAAGGGAAAACTATAGGCAACTTCTTGTTTAACTATACTATAGATAGAACAAATCTGAAGCTGAATGCAAAATCTACCTTAAAAAACTAAAAAGGAAGACAATACCAGTGTTGAAAGTAAAAAATCAAACCCTGGCAGCTTTTACTCAAAGTACTGGCAAAACATAAGAAATATCATTCTTGACACAGTGTTCAATTTTGTGCTCACTCTTGCCCTGAGAAAGGGCATACAGGGAACACCAGAAACTCACCATCTGAAACTTGTTCACTTCTTTGGAGCTCACCTGGAAAAGGGAAAGAAAAAAAAGGTGCACCTCTATTACCCATATAGGAATCCTCTGTCTCACCACAGGCAATAACTCAAAAGCCTCATTAAAACAACATCATAATTTTTTTTTTTTTAAAGGTTTTATTTATTTATTTGACAGAGAGATGGAGAGAGAGCACAAGTAGGCAGAGAGGCAGGCAGAGGGAGAGGGAGAAGCAGGCTCTCCGCTGAGCAGGGAGCCCGATGTGGGGCTCGATCCCAGGACCCCGGGATCATGACCTGAGCCGAAGGCAGCCACTTCATCAACTGAGCCACTCAGGCACCCCAACAACATCATAATCTTTAAAATACATCTTTCCAACTTCAGGGGTCATAATACACTAACAGCTATTCTTCTCCTCCACTTTACTTTGCCTGAGAAAGAAGCAAAGCAGCTCTGCACTTTTTTCCTCATAAGAATTGTACCAAGAAGGGAAAGAGGCAGAAGGGGGCTCCTAAAGAAGTTAAGTTTCTCACCTCTGAAATTTCTTACACACATGGCACTGACTTTCTCCCTGGATTCCAGAGAGGTCAGAGAACTTCATTTTAATCTTTTGTGCAAGATATATTTAAACTACTCCCTCCTCATCTTATTTTAAACCTACCTTCCATTAATTCAGGCCTATTTAAGCAAAATGCAAGCTACCACAAGAGAAATTCTACTTCTGAAGATTCCCAAGGTTTTCATATCTCATGATACCCAAGTTCATTTTTTAAAACCACATAAGTTTGGGGTGCCTGGGTGGCTCAGTCCGTTAAGTGTCTGCTTCGGCTCAGGTCACGATCCCAGGGTCCTGGGATTGGGACCCACGTCAGGCTCCCTGCTCAGCGGAGAGCCTGCTTCTCCCTGCTGCTCTGCCTACTTGTGCTTTCTATCTCTCTGCCAAATAAATAAATAAAATCTTTAAAAAAAATAAATAAAATACAACCACATTAAGTTTGCTTTACTATAAAAGTCCTCTCAAGATAACTGGTAAAGGGAGACTTATCAACTAATTATGGTCTACATTCTCATGAATGTCCTATCCTGATGTGACTGAAGAGCAGTCTGGTTCTGCTCCAGCAAAGTAAAGAAGCATTCATTCAGAATCCAGAAAGTCTATTGCTTTGCCACATTCAACCTCCACCTTGAAAGGGAACACTAGGGCTGCTGACTAAATTCATACTCTCTGTTTGTTAGTAGCAAGCCTAATATACAGCTACATGCTTGCTATGTCAACCACAAACTCAAGCAAATTATCAGCTTACAAGTAAAATCATCTGGTACCAAGAAACTGTTCACTGAAGGCCCAACCCAGTAAGGGAATTAAGAATCAAATATTTATGCCAACTGCTCCTTACAATGCCACTATGTGTAAGGATTAATATGCTAATTTTATTTCCACAAAAACTTCAGTAGAACCAACGAGTATTTTGCTTCTTCACTTAATTTTGCTCTTGAATTTCCTACTACTAGGGTAATAAAAGGTGGCCCTGATCCTGAAACAGCTGGGGAGCTACACCCTTACTAGCCTTACAAAAACCTGGTTCAGATATGCCCATCCTCAGTTAAGTTCAAGTCTTCCCTCTCCAAAATTGTACTATCAGGAATCCAACTCACCACAGTGCTGATCTTCTTCTTCCCATCAGTAGCTCTTAACAGACACTTGTTGTCTGAGGGCTCAAAGCCCTCTATAGAACCTTTCCTTGGAATGGGTTTAGTTCGACCATCATCTGCATGAAAAACACATCCTGGTGAACAGAGCCACAAACGTTAACAGGTAGACAAGACGTTAATAAGTAGGGAGGGGATATGAAGACGATACCCAATTCATCTCCACTGCTCTAGATCTGTTAACTACATCAAATTTGGCCAAACCTTGGGAAACTACTTGCTATTTCCACAACGGGAACATAGTAATTGCAAAGCAGATTAAATATCACTAATGGTGGCGGGGGTTTGGGATCCTTGACCCGCCCCCCCTCCCCCAAAGAAGCCCTCTCTGATTGGTGCACACTGTAACCAGAACCAGCTTGGGTAGCTAAATGCTGGGGTGTCGCACGCGCCACATTCCCTAATGCTCAGGTCCCCCAGCCCTGAATGTTCCCAGTACGGGGGGAGGAAGATGGGGGAAGGCGGGGATGCGCGGCAGACAGACTCCGCCCTCGGTTCCCGACACTGGGCACCCCGGGACACTGGGCACCCCGGCCGGGGCGTTGCTCGGCCTCCCAAATTCCTTCTGGCCTTGCCGCGTCTACAGCTGCTTACACTTCTTCAGTGTGATGAACACGCTGCCCGACAACCGGCACTTCTGGAAGAGTCTGGTCAGCTCCGTCAGGAACTGGAACACAAGCCGGGCCCCGTTAAGCAGTCCCAAATCCTCGCCCCGTCAAGTCCCAGTCCCTCCCGCAGTAGAAGGCAGAGGCCCCCAGCTAAGCCCCAAACTATATCCGTCCCTCAGCCGACCCTCCGGCTTTACCTGCTCGCTCTCCAGCAGCACCATTCCGGCACCGCTAGCTCCCCTGCGTCAGCATAAGGCCCAAGCAATTAGAGCCGGAAGCTTTCGCCCAGAATGGGCGGGACTTCCGCTATTAGATTTCAACTCTCTTCCACCAATCCCCGCCTCCGTTCTCTCCTCTCCCTCCGCCAGCGCCAGCGCCCGCGCTCTGCGCCGCCCGCCCGCGTAGACTGACCAGCTGTAGGGCCTTCGGGCGGCCAGGGATTTCAGCAGCTTAGGAGTTCTCTCGCTCGCGTCAGTGTGAGGGAGCGAGGGAGCGCGAAAGAGGGCTTTGATGGAGACCTGTAGTATACCTATAGTATATTCAGCTGTATGTTGGGCAAATTACCTAACAGCTCAGTGCTTCCGTTTCCTGAGCCTGTGATAAAAACGGTATCCAATTCAGAGTGTGGTTGTGAAGAGTAAATTAATTTAGCACCTGGAATGGTGCCTGGCACACAGAAAGTGCTCCATAAGCATTAACTGCCTTTGTTATTGTTGTTTCCATTATCACTGTCATCATTATAGTAAGTTCCCATGGCGGTCCTCTGAACGCTCCTTCTATCTACCCTGACCAGGCTAGTGCCCTAAATAAAGGCTGAGCCCAGCTCTCGCAAGAGGGACTGGAGTCCAGTCTTGGTTTCACCTCTGGATTCAGGCAGGAGACCTGAATTCCAGGCCCTGCTCTGCCAGTAGCCGACTTGAACCCCAGGCCCTCTGTGAAGTCAAGCATTTAATCATGCAAGGGGTTTTTACTGAGGGCCTCTTCGCCTGAGCCAGACACTGTTGCCGGGGTTGAGGATACAGCAGGATAAGCAAAGTTCCTGGTTTCCTGGGTTAACTTGGGTTAAAGGAATAGGCAGGAAATAAGTAAGAATAGCTTCAGATAATGATGAGCCCTGTGAAGACAACAGGGTGATACAAATGAGAGAGAGGTTGGGGTCAGGAAAATCTCTTAGAGCAGAACTTTGAGCCAAAAGCTAAAGGAACCAGCCATTCAAAGATCTGGGGACAGTGTTTCAGACACAGGGAATGGCTAGAACAAAGGCCCCGATGGAGACAAGTTGCTCTGGGTCCACAAGGAGGAGTGAAAGACTATTGAGAGCTTGAAGAGATAACAGGTGACCAGCTCAAAAAGGGCCTATGGCCATGCTAAGTTTGGATTTTGTTCCACACACAAAGAGAAGCTTGTTAAGGAAGTTTTAAAGAGGACAGTGACAATCTAATTTACATTTTAAAAGCACCGCCTCCCTCCATCTGTGGTGTGGAGAACGCACTGTAGAATGACAAGGCAGGAAATGGGGAGACCAATTAGAGGGTTGTATTGGCTTCCTATTGCTAATCACCACAAACTTAGTGGCTTAAAACAACATGAATTTGTTATTTTACATGTCTGGAGGTCAGAAATCTAAAATCAATGTGTCTGCAGGGTTGCCTTGTGTCTGAAAGCTTCAGGGTAAAATCTGTTTCATTGTCCTACCAGAAGCCACTTTCATTCCTTGGCTTGTGGCCCCTTCTTTCCATCATTACAATCTCTTACTTCCAGTACATCTCCTACTACTTTGATTCTACTGCCTCCCTTTTATAGGGACCTTGTGATTACACTGGGCCTTTCTGGATAATCTCCTCATCTAGAGATCCTTAATTTAATCACATCTGCAAATTCCTTTAAACATGTAAGGTAACATATTCATAGATTCCCAGTATTTGGACACAGACATCTTGGCTGAGTGGGAGGGGCTACCACAGAGGTTACTGCGAAAGTCCAGGTGCAAGCACATTTGCAATCAGGTTAGGGTATACTTAGAAGGTAGCGTCAACAGGACTCATGCACAATTGGATGTGAACATTAGAAGGAAAAAGAAATTGGGAATGAGTCAAAGGTTTTTGATTTGAACAACTGGGTGGATGGTGGTGCCATCTACTAAGATAGGCAAGACCTTGGAAGTAAAAAGTTTTGTAAGAAGATTAAAAGTTTTATTTGGGGGCGCCTGGGTGGCTCAGTTGGTTAAGCGACTGCCTTCGGCTCAGGTCATGATCCTGGAGTCCCGGGATCGGGTCCTGCATCGGGCTCCCTGCTCGGCAGGGAGTCTGCTTCTCCCTCTGACCCTCCCCCCTCTCATGTGCTCTCTCTCTCTCAAATGAATAAATAAAATCTTTAAAAAAAAAAAAAAAAAAAAAGTTTTATTTGGTCATGTAATATCTGAAATGCATATTACATGTTCTTTTAGGGTTCCCAGACCCAATTCCAATGTCAGTAGTGCAGTGGGAGGTTGCCACATACACAACACCAAGCAATTCTGACACTATCTACCCAAAGATAGTATCAGAATCCACAGATTAAGGGTTCAGTCCTGTAAGACTGCTCCCGGACCTCCCACTGCCAATGCTAGTCACTAGCCCAAACGTTCCAACGATCTCCACTTTAGATTCGATTAATTTGCTAGAGCAGGTCACAGAACTCAGGGAAACACTTATATTTATCAGTTTATTAAAGGATATGATAAATGTTAATAACAAGACATCCTTTTCGCCTTTATGGCTCTGAGGTGTTTTCAGGAACTGTGTATGAAGAGCAAATACATCTGAGAAATATATTCTGGTCATCTGAATGACCAAATATATATTTCTTTTAAATCATTATATTGCACATGTCCAAGTAGAACTATCAAATAAGCAGCTGAATATACAAGTTTGGAGCTCAGGAAAGAGGTCAAAGTTATACATAAAAATTGGGGTCTCATACGTCATGAGACTAGAACAGATGGGAACAGTCTGGTGAGTCCCCCTCCTTTAGGCCTGCCAGCACAGGACTACTCTGTGATGACCACCACTATGAATAGCCTCTAAAAAGCCCTGGGTCTTGGTATCACTGGCTCAGAAGTCAGAGTCCTAGCTGGGAGCTCCAGTTTGGCCAACCCTAGGTCTATGCTTGAGCCCAAGTCCTGCGGGCAGGTGAGAGAGTGACTCTCTGACCCTTTTATTTTACTTGCTTTTCACCAAGACCCACACAATGGGGGATTACAAAGAGATTCAGATCCCAGAGAACCAAAAGCCAGCATAGGTCTGCTACACAAAATCAACAGCCTAGGGTGAGAAGTGGGCAAAGGGTACGCTTGAAAGAAAGTGTGAAATCATCAGCGAGTGAACATATTTGAGATGTGTTGTCAGATTGCCAGGGAATATGAGGGCCCCCTTGATATTTGTGTCATGAATTTAGGTGGAACCAGGTACAGTGCTGTGTTGGCCTAAATGATGACCACTGTGCTCTGAACTTCTATCATTCATGGAACATTAAGCAGTATTCTATGGAGCCATGATTTTGGTGCTGGGGGCACCAGGGTGAAGGAAATGGCCCTGCCCTTAAGGAGCACTGGAGGCCACTATTCATCTGGGGACTCCCAGGAAGGAGTCCAGCCTTCAATCTGGAGCCTCATCGGGATTACCTTCGATGTGGACATATCTCACTGCTTCCCGTGGGCTCTGTCACACCTCAGTTCCACTCGAGAGTCATTAGTCATGCCAGCCATCCAGCATGACATCTCAAGCCTGTCCCATAACAGGACAAACTACTCTAGTAATAGGAATACCCAAGTCTGCCAGTTTTAGCATCACACTTGGGCCAGTACAATTCAACTACCAACAGAGTGTTCTTTGGGCTCTATTTTCCTGTGGGAAGTGACGAAGAGCACCTCTTCTGAAGTCCAGTGGGTCTGGGTTCAGATCCCGCCTCCGCTACTTATTATGTGACCTCAGGCAACCTCTCAAGGTTCCAAATCTCTTCATCAGCAAAATGACAATAGTACTTACTCATAGATGTTGTAAAGATTTTATAAAATACTAAATTTAAGACCTTTAGGCTTGTTCTGTTTAATATGGTAAATATGGATACAAAAATTTAAATTAATTAAAATTAAAAGAAAAAATTTGATTCTTTAGTCTCTCTAGCCACATTTCAAGGATTCGATAGCCATATGTGGCTTGGATGGTGCAGATATAGAGCATTTCTATTGTCATAGATTCTACTGGATAGCACTACAGAATATGTCAATAGCATTGATGCTGCCAGACTGAATGCTCAAGGGGCACTTGGGTGGCTCAGTTGGTTAAGCGTCTGCCCTCAGCTCAGGTCACAATCCCAGGGTCCTGGGATCCAGCCCCACATCGGGCTCCCTGCTCGGTGGGGAGTCTTCTTCTCCCTCTCCCTCTGCCCCTCCCCCCGCTTGTGCATGCCCCCCCAGTAAGTAAGTAAGTAAGTAAGTAAGTAAATAAATAAATAAAATCTTTAAAAAAAGAAGAATGAATGCTCAATAACGGTAATAAACAACAGTGTTATTATTTATAGACCAGCCACCTTCCGTCATTTGGACACCACCTTGATTTCTGTCATCATCCCAATATCACCTGTATTATTAGTTAAAATGTTTCTTTAAGTTGACTCATTTTATACTTAAACAGATTTATATAACATCATTTTCATAAATGGAAAACCAATATCATTAAATAATAAAAGGAATCACAAATATAACTACTATAAAAAAAACATGGTTAAATTTAAAATTTTTAGATTAAAAATTTAAAACAATGAATGAAAGCAATAATTGCTTTTATATTGCAACAAAAGTGAATTGCTTTATAAAAATATATATCTGAAAAGAAATTCCTCAATGAGAAAAAAATGGAACTGTTTATGGTCAGTCAGGAATGAAGTTAGCCCAGTGAACAATGAAATTAAGAGACTATATCAGTAAGACATAGTTAAATTTTAATGTTTTCAAGCACCCCATATTCCTACCTTGCAATTAAGTTGGTGGCTTTTGGCACCTGGAGCAGAGGAATATGTGAGGCAGGGAGCTGGATCACTATCTCCAAGTCACGCAGCCAGACACCTTTCTGCTCCTTCTCCCTCACCCCCAGGAGAACTGGGAAATAAAAATGGCTCCCAAATCCCCTCCCACATCCTGGGGCCTTCAGCAAACGCCCAAGCAGCACCAAGAGCAACACGGAACCCCTTAGCACAGAACACCGGCATCTACTTGACTAACCTTAGCTGCTATGGAAAACCTGGGAGAGAAAAATCCCCTGAGCTCCTCAGCAGCACAGGGGCCTAAGGGCCTAAAGGAGTGTCTGTCCTGCTTGTGCCACCAAAGATCATCTCTCCAAAATGCTCTGGTCGCACGTGTCCTTTCCTCAGACAGACTACAATTTTATTTATTGGGTTTTATTTTGGGCTAGAGTTTGAAATAGGGTCAAGGGTCTTATTTAGGTTGAAGTTGATTAATTTACAGGTGCAGTTACTTAATGTAATTAAGCTTTGCGGTGCCCGGAGTATAGGGTGAGGGTGATAAACACAGATGCCATGTTCTGACTGCCTGGGTTTGAATCCCAGCTCTACCTCTTCTTGTCTAAGTGACTGGAGGCAAATTACATGAGCCCTGTTAAAAGATAATTAAAAAAAAAAAAAGAAGTGAAGTCGTGACTCTCATACACATATTCAAGATCTATTTACCTTATTATTATTTTGAGAGAGAGAGAGTTTGCGCGCACAAGTGGTGGGGGCTGGGTATAGGCCCAGAGGGAGAGGGAGAGAGAGAATCTCAAGCAGACTCCCTGCTGAGTGCAGAGACCGGCATGGGGCTCGATCTCACGACCCTGAGATCATGACCTGAGCCGAAATCAAGAGTTGGACACCCAACCGACTGAGCCACTCAGGCACCCCTATTTACCTTACTGTTAATGAGGGAACCGGGTAGATATTGCAACCCATTCAAAGGAGAATCCAAAGAGCAGGCATATTCATAGAGCAGATATATTGAAATGAATTTGTAATGGAAGAAAAATCGAATTTTCAACAACAGAGGACGGTTGAGCGGAATTCTTTTGCATATCCATAGGCAAGAATTTTTATTTTTATTTATTTATTTATTTTTGCTTATTCCAAATTTACTTAAATTCTTCTGTGCCTCAATTTCCTCACCGGTAAAATAGGGATGTAATTCAAGTGCCTACCTCACTGGGCCATGGGGAGGAGTAAATGAGCTATGGTATACATTATTATACCCCAGTCACTTAGGATGGGAATTGGCCCTTTCCCCTTCCTATTTGTCAAGGTGGATTCATCCCACCGATGCAGATCACAGCACAATATGCATGGATTAGTGCCCACCCTGCAAGATGTTGTGTTAGTTTGCCTGTTTCCAGTTTCACTCTGAGAAGGGCCCCAGGTTCTGAACCACCTCACTGTAGCCTCACTGTGCTGACTTGAAGTCAGCTCAGGATGAGGGAAAGGAGAGAGGGAATCAACACAACGCAGCAGGGAATGGCAATGGGTGGGTTTGGGTTCAGGGAGACAGAAGTGGGGTCCTAAGGCCTGGAGAGCCCCTGAATCTGTTGGAGGTGGTTAGCTCTGGAGGAAGCATCCTAGAGATGGCCAGAGGGGTAGCCAGGGGCGAGATGAGGGTTTGTCTTGGGAGTCTGTGCATCCAATGTAAGCAAATATCCTCCCAGTAGCCTTGGCAGTCACACTCCCTGGACCAAATCCAACCAGACACCCGGAGCTACCATTCCTTTATTCCTTCCTCCAGTCAGCCAATCAACAAGTGTTCACTGGGTATCTTCTTGAGAGACTGGGCTCCAGGGACTTCTGCCTCTGCCTGTGCCACTCCAGTGAAGTCCTGGGTCTAGTGTCCTGGAGAGACAGCATGAGAGCCCTGGACTGGGAGTCAGGGGACCTGGGTCAGCCGCCGGCCCCTTACTTTATGTGGGACCTTGAGCAAGTTACTTATCTTCAGTTTCCTCTGCATAGTACCTACCCAAAGAGTTGTTTTCAGGTTTCAGTGGGATTATCCATGTAAAGAGCTGACTCAGGAAGCACCCAAAATATGTATTTAAAAATTTTTTCACCATTAGTTAAGGACTTAGACTAGATTGTGATGGTCACTTCTGCTTTCAAAATTATGAGAGCTACTGCTTCTCTCCTGAGGGCCCGAGGGAAGTTTCCAGAACCCACAAGTATCAGCAGTTAGCACGGGCCTTCCCCTTACTCACGGTGAGATAGGAGAAGTAGGCAATGCACCATGCCCTCCCTCCAGGTGGGCATCTCAGGGGCGAGAGAGCCCACTGGGGCCTGCATGCAGCGGCAATTTGGGGCCAGCAGGGGACGCCCTGACCTTGTCAGACAAGCACAGCTGCAGGCCGTCCCAGCCTTCCCAGCCCTTGTCCCATCACCTCAGACCATAAGAACACCCAAGACTCATTATTTTTCAAAATCACTCCTGCTGAGGCTAGAGGTTTCTATGTAATGGATAGAAACTTTCATCAAATCATTGAACAAGGACTAAATCAGCACCCACTTGTGCCAGGCACTATTCTAGGTGCTGGGGTCACGGGAAGCTGACTGAGTTCTGCATTAGGGGAGGGATTATTTTTTCTCAGATAATAGCTCACTTCTATTTTTTGAGAATTTACTAAGTGCCAGGTTCGTTTCTAGGTGCTTTAAATATATTCTCTCTTGAGCCCTCATAATAATCCTGTGAAGTGAAGTGTTGTTTCATGTTCATTTTCTGGCTGAGGTGAAATGGCGGGCCTTGGTCACACACTAGTAAGAGGTGGAATGGAGATTTGAATCTGGGCCGGTTGCCTTCAGAGCCTCCTACCTTGCTGCTCGGTCTCTGAGCAAGAGAAGAACAGGCAAATGAGCACTGCCTTCAGCAGCTCAGTGAAGATAAAGCCTTTCAGATGTCCAAAGAGGTGCTGAGAGGGGGGCAGGAGATGGAGAGAGGGAGGGAAGTTGGAAAAGGGGCCAACTCTTGGTTGAGTAAAAAAATACCCGGGACTCCATGCTCTACCTCTCACCATCCCCTCCTTCCTTGTTGGTGTGGATCCCTATCCCAAGCCCCATCCCGATCGCATCCTACCCCACCACCACATGTGCTGGCAAAATCCTGCTGTCTGGTCCTCCATCCTTGGATTCTAGACCAACACAGCGTTTTCTAGCTCTCTCTGAAGGAAAGTCACTTCTTTGAACCCTATGGGTCTCCATTTCCTCCACTGTAAAATGGGAATACCTTCCTCACACTGTTATGGTGGAATTAAAAGAGATAATGTATATAAAAGCACTTCATAAGTGAGAAAGCATGGTAGGAAGGCTGGGCTTCATCATTATTTCCCCCCCTCCTGCTCAGGCAGCGCCCTGAGTACAAATACTCAGTCCTCTAAAACACCCTCCCCTCTACCCCCACCAAAACCCCAGTCTCTCCCTGACCTCAGCTAGCCACGCAGAGGCAACCCATCTGGTGGCTTAATCATGTTAACAGGTTCATGAGAGATGGTTACATACTTCACACACCATTTTTGGAAGAAACTTAGGCAACGTTAAACAAAGAAAAGACTTTAATGGTGGGATTTCAGGTGCTGGGATTTGGGGGATGTGCAAAGGAACTCCCAATACCTCCGTAGACTACACCACTGGTCCATGTGCCTGGAAGGTCTGCTGTGTACAGAATCCAGTGGTGGGACTCATGAAATAGTGACCTTTAACAGGTTCTCCCCTTCTCATCGATAATTTCCTTCCTTGCTAAACCTCAGGAAGGAGAGGGCCGCCACATGCCATAATATACAAGGGGAAACCGAGACCAAGAAAAGCAGGCATGGTTATTGCTCAATCAGTCCCAGCCAGGCTCCCTCCTCCCCCTACTTTCATGGGTTTAGTGTGTAGGAGGAGGAGCCCCTTTACTCATGATGAGTAGGGGTCCCAACATTTTAAATTTCCTGCCTTGGAAGTCAAGGACAGATAATTATATAGCAAAAATTTCTGCACAAATTACCCAGGTGTCCTAACTCCCAAAAGTAACAGATGCTGTTCATCTCTTGGCCTCTGCCATCATTTAACCTTGATTGTCCAGGGAAGCCCACTCCACCACTCTGAGAGACCAACAGATGCAGATTTATATAAGGAAACCCAGACAAACACAATGAACAGACGCACTGTCAGATCTGAGCCAAGTCCTGCTAATAACATCAATGAATCACTGACTTTAGTGAGTCACAATATCAAACTGCAAGAGGTTCCAAGATCTTTCTAGTCCAACCCATTACCGTCTGGTTATTCACAAGTAAGAACTGACTGAGGCCCAAAGAAGGAAATTGGCTTGCCCATGATCACAGAGTTTGGTAATAGCAGAGTAGAGCCTGGAAGCCCTGAGCCCCAGGACCATGCACTTTGCACTGCCTTTTATACCCCTTTGATGCCCCGTGGGGCTGGAACAGAGGGCAGAAGGGAAGGCATGGGCCCCTCCTGATCAGCCAAGGGCGGCTCAGGTTGTCTGCTGGCAGGTGGGCTCAGTGTCAGCCTGGGCCTTCCCTTGGGAAGGAAGAGCCTGGGGCCCATCCTCACACCCCGGGCGCCAGGCCTCGGATTAGAGGCCATAGGAGGCGGCTTCCTGCCTGGCCCTCATCCAAGGCCACTTCACAATGGGGGGAAGAGCGCTGGGCTGAGAGTCCCGGGTGACTGCTCACTCCACCCCTACCTCAGCCCCTCTTAGACCCCCTGGGGAGAGTAATCCAGGCCCCTTGTGAGATTTGGGTTGAAGGAAGACCGAGGCTGGAGAGCTCCCATTGGTAGTGTTCTGGGAACGGTGCCCTGGAGTCGGGCGTGGGGGCCACCTGGCAGGTGCCCACCCCTTTTTCTTCTTCCACGCACCTGCAAGCAGTCACACTGGGGAAATTCTTTGTAGGGTAGGAGGTGCTCCATTCAGGCCAGCCCCATAACATGCTCCTTATCAGTCAGAGGGGAACCTGGAAGCAAGCCGGAAGAGGGACAAGGCCTTGGTCAGCTTCCTGTAATGAGGTATCATGACTAACAGGCAGAAAATTCTGGGGAGGGGAGCCCAGGTCGTCCTCCTTCTCCTCCCAACATACCCTAGTCTGGGGTGACTGCAATTCAGGCGGGAATCAAGTCAGAGACATTGAGACCGTCAGTGGGGATTTATTGTGCCCTTAGGGTAGGGTCAGCTCTGAGCTCAGCTCTCTAAGGGATCTTGTTTGAAGGAGGCAGCGGTTAGGGACCCAAATTCTCCTGTCTTTAAGTCTTAAAGAAGAGACAAAACAAACCCAGGTAAAATGTCAAACCACAGAACAAAGTAGTGTGAGGTTGGGGCCAACATTCTCATGCTGGACGGTCCAATATGGCTGGTGGGAAGGCAGGGGCAGTCACTGTGGACAAGGCCGAGGGGGGGCCACAGGATGGGAGGACAGTTCTGCAGAGATGGCGGGAAAGGTCTTCACAACAGGGAATGGGAGACGAGGCAGGAATGCACGTGTACTTTCAAGGAACAGGACCCTGTCTGCACAGGAATGAGACTGGAAATGTGCCTGGCCGTGAGCTCCTTCCTTCCTCTGTGCTCTCTCCCCTTGAACACCGTCTTTCTCTGTGTCCGTGGCACACGGCTGGCCCACTGAGGCGGCTGACCGCATGGAGCGCTAGGCCAGGGCGTGGGGGTGCCCAGGAGCTGAGCCCCTCAGTCGGGGAGCCCTCTGACAACAGGAAGCAGCTGCAGCAGCCTCCAGGGCTGTGCTGGTGTCTGTCACTCTCCTTCCACCCCGGCTGCAGCCCCTGCAGAACAAACTGTTCTTTGAGAAGCTCTGGGGACAGAGGGCCCACACCTGCTCCCCAGGTCGGTTTGGACAAGCCCCCATCAGCCCAGGCTGGGAGCCCGGCAGAGCCATGACACGGCTCAGCAGCCCGCCTCACCCCCGCCTCCTCCTCCTCCCTTGGAGCCCTGCTGCAGTTCACTGAGGCAACAAAACCCAAAACAAGGGCTCTGGGGGCAAACGGGACTGATTCGTAATAAGGACCTCATCCTGGGACTTCCAGTGACATCTCTAAAATTAGGACCTAAAAAAAACCAAAAATAATTAGGTCCTCAACTGTGAACAGAGTGTCTGCAGAAAGAACACTGGCTAAATGTCAAAACTCTTTAAGTTCTACTCTCAATCCTGCCACTTTGTGGCTGTGTGACCATGGACATGTCACTGCCCCGGGCTGGACTTCCCTTTCCTCCCTGTAATGTGGGGAGTTGGAATTGGTGAGCTCTGGGGTCTGTCCAGGTTTAGGGTGTGAGAATCAGGTGCTCCGAGGCAGCTGTGTGCTTGCTTGGGGGGGTGTGGGGAGAGATGCCAGAATAGGAGGCCGATTGAGGCCTACAGAAAATGGAATTGGATTCAGTTTAGGACCTGAGATAGAATGGTTTGGGTTCCCCAGGTCCCCATGATAAAGAGATGTGGGTTGCTGGACTGAAACTACCTCAAGAAGATCTAATTTTATAGAGGGTTCTCCCATGCTCAGTGAAGGGCTTGAATCCTTCGGGATAGTTTGAGTTCATTCCTCAGTCACAGCCCCTCACCGCCAATTTGGAATGAGCTGGGAGAAGGGGCACACTTGAAAGGAGACCGTGGTGGGGTGTGGAAACCAGGAAGGAAAGATCCCAGCCTTCCCAATGCTCTTCCCCACATAAGCTGCTCCTTAAAATTCCTTCAACTGGGGATTAATCCTTTCAGGCCACAGTGAAAACTAAATCTTGGCACGAACATTTATATTCTCATGATGCTATAATAGGTAAGAGCCTACCTTTCTCGAACCTAGAGTATGCTGGGAGAGGCTTTACAAGGCGGTGGAGACTGGAAGAGGGAGAGAAGGTGGGGGTCCAAATATCACAGAAGTCATGCTTTTTCCGAAGCCTCTGCGCCTGCTGGCTCAGACCAGTTCCCTGTGGAGGCTGTGTGGCAAAGGCCTTGGACTTCCTAAATGCATCTGGTTTACTTTCTGACCTTCCACACTGACCTCCCAGGCCCCAGCAGCCCCTGAGAAGAAGAGCCCAGTTTAGCTCCCACAGACCTGCTACCTGCTCATCCAGGCTCTCTGGCCTCCCACCAGATTACCTATGTGGCTTAGGTGAAAGAGACTCTGTCTGGGGCTGTTGAAAAAGGAACCACAACCTCTTGGAGGCAGCTACAGCCCGGGGTGGAGTGTGTAGAGTAGAAGGGAGGGGGCAAGGGTGTGGGAGAGGGGGAACACGCCAGGCTCTATTGGCCGTAATCTACAAGGCTGCACACTGCCAAGACCAATGCTGGCAAAAAGCAAAGGGAGAGAGGAGGAAAGCCAAACCAAGATGATGTTTAGCGCTTCTCAACTGCGGCCCTGAGCAATGTAGACATGGGCTTGGCATGCTCCCACCTGTGTGTGTGTGCGTGTGTGCATCCATATACATGAACATAGGCACACACACACAATAAGAGGGGGTGCGTTTATTGACCTGGGTGTGCACTGGCAATCACAAAAGACAAGACGCCAAAACTCTATATTTACCAACAAGGCCAATGATGCTGGGAGCTCCAGAGCCAGAGCCTTCCACTGCCCAGCCCTGGCCCATCCCGAGACACTGCTGCTCACAGGAACGGAGGAAGGAGAGAGGTGGAGAGGCCTGCAGTAGAGGCCTTCATCTTCCAGGACTGCTTGGCCAGGCTAGCAGCCTTCCTCACTCAGGGCAGCCCGCTCCCAGCTCCCATTCGCCAAGGAGCATTTACGAAGCCACTCCTTGGCCGGAGGCACTCGCCAAGCTCCACCACGAAATACTGGTGGTCTAGCAGGAAGGGAAGACCTCTGCCTACAAGGATGGGCTTCAAGGCAGCACCCCGATACCAAGTTGTGAAGGAGGTGGGCTCTGAAGGGAAGACAGGGTTTGGAAAAACAACGGCTCCCCAGATAGCAGAGGTGGGAAGTGAGAGCACCATTTCAGGCGAGAGGAGGGGTCAGGAGTACATGTGGTTTATGGGAAGGTTATAAGGAGGCCCCTTTGGTTGTACTGACACAGCTCTGACGCCAGCTGGGTGTCCTGCAATCTGATTCAGTGTCCGTTGTGACATAACCCCCCAGAGTTAGGGTCCGATCCCATAAGTTAAAGGGCAGAGTCCCCAAGACTGCTTTTACCTCAGATGCCAGACACAAATGGGGTCCCTAGGCTGCCCACCTTTTTGTAGGACTTGGCTACAATTCAGGGTTCCCACTACCTCACTTCATGTGTGATAATTTGCTAGAATGACTCACAGAACTCACTAAAAGTGCTATACTTATAATTAGAGCTTTATTATAAAATACAGCTCTGGAACAGCCAAAGGGAAGAGACCGATAGGGAACGTGTGGGGGTGGGGAGGGCAGGGCTGCCTGCCCTCTGCTCATGGAACTGGGCATATTCCCCCTCCCAGCACATCAGTGTGTTCACCAACCAGGAAGCTCTCTGGGTTTCAGTGTCCAGAGTTTTTATATGGGGTTTTGTTCCATAGGCATGATTAATTAAATCATTGACCACAGGCGTGAACTCCCTGTCAGTCCCATCCTCTGCCCGCAGGGAGATTGGGAGGGCGGTAGGGATGAAATCTCCAGCCCTCCAATCACACCTTCCCAGCCTTCCTTCCCAATGTCTTTCCCGCAGGGCCAGCCCCTCCCTTCAAACTATCCAAGAGCCCACCATGAGTCATCTTCTTAGCACGAACAGGGATGGTGAAAAGGGCTCGTTATGAATAACAAAAGACATTCCTATTACTCAGGAAATAACAAGGGTTTTTGAAGCTCTGTGCCAGGAAAGGGGGACAAAGACCAAATATATTATTTTTATTATACTATGGTTATAATGGACTGTTCCTGTAGGGCAAATAAAGTGGAGCTGAGGATGGAAAGGTAGGAAGGGGCAAATTTATGTCAGAAATTGATGTGTAGGAGAAGGAGGAATCCCCCCTCCCTCCCGGAACTGGAGGCAGAGGAAAAGCAGGAGAGACAACTTCTTGATTTTAGTATCTTTTTTTTTTTTAAAGATTTTATTTATTTATTTGTTAGAGAGAGAGAGCATGGGCGAGAGAGAGTGAGTGAGAGTACAAGCAGGGGGAGCTGCAGGCAGAGGGAGAAGCAGGCTCCCTGCTGAGCAAGGAGCCCTATGCGGGACTTGATCCCAGAGCACTGGGATCATGACCTGAGCTGAAGGCAGCCGTTTAACCGACTGAGCCACCCAGGCATCCCTTGATTTTAGTATCTTGATAGAATCTTTCATCTTGTTTAATTAATATGGTTAATTTACCCCAAGGTATTTCATTGAGTTGGAAGAGGCATCCCCCAGTCTCTGAATTGGCACCAAGACCCCTATGATTTGGTCTGCCCTCCTTCAATTTAGCCCATTGTCATTCTGCCCAGTTCAAATACCACCTCCTTCTAGAAGCCTTCCCTGATTACCCCAGAGGGAAGTTACCCTGCTCTGAATTCCAAACTCCCTTTGGGTCAGTCAGTCCCCTATTGCCCTGTGTTGTGACTCAATTCTTATCTTCCCAGTTTGATCCTAAGCACCTTGCCTTACCCCTTTCTGCTTCAACCAGCTCTTTGTGTTCTGTGTAACATTTGTGAGCTCTCTATAGACTTATAGACTTTCGTTGCTGACCTCTCTTCTGTCCCTGAAGAACTTGGTGCCTTCCCTTGAAGAACCCTGTCTCTGAATAGAGTGTGAATGTCTATCTCTCTGAATAGACTATGACTGTTGATCTCTCTGAACAGAGTGTGAATGTCTACTCCACCAGACTGTGAGCTCCTCTAAGGGCAAGGACACATCTACGTTCCAAGCTTCAGCACAACCTTCATTCCAAGCCTTAGCACAGCCTTCAAGTGATGGGTGCTCAGACGGTGTGCAGAATGAATTCTCTTCCTCCTAGAAAATGTCACCTTTCTCACATTTAGGGAAGATTAAGAGAGTAGGAGGATGAGTTATATATACCAGGAAGAAGGGGCGGGGGGGCTTAAAACAAAGGTAAGATTGGCCTTTCCCAAAGGATCCTTCACCCTCTGGGCCTCTTGCCGGAAGACTGCTTTTGTTGGGCACCTGGGTGGTGAGATGAGAAGTCAGACCAACCTGGGCAAGCAGGCAGACAGATGGGCAGCTTTAAGCCCCACACGAACCTCTGGGGACAGGCAGAGCTGTAAGGAGCCCTTCTGGGAACCATGCGAAAGCTTTCCCCTTGAATGGCTTCCAGCCCCTGCGACAACCCCAGAGCAGTGTCCAAGCCATGGTTTACTCGAGCCATGGTTTACTCGACACTAATGGTTACCACTGGGAGCCCTGGGCTATGTGGGAGTAGGCCTGCTCAGCCCCCAGCCCCTCCTCTGAGGCCAGGCCTAAAGCTCCCTGAGGCAGCCCTAGGAGGGGTCCTCAGTGGGCAGACCCACCTGGGGGGTGTGGTGTGCTGCGCTCTGAAGATGAGGCTCTCCTTCACCTCTCCCCAGGAGGGTCCCATGACGTGGGAAGGCAGACATGAAAAGGGACATGATACCCAAGGTTTCTCAGTGGCCTCCGAAGCTGGGCCAGAGTCAGTGATGGGGCCTTGGCGTCTGTCTGCAGGCTTCAGGAACTCTCGGGCAGGGCTTTTTCTCTCACATCCCTGGATCACAAGTTCTTTGACTTTTGTGTGGTCTTGTACCCAGCCCACGCTCCCGAGCACGGTAACTGGCGTCTCTGGGCAGCCACAGTCAGGGAATGGAAGGAATGGAGAAGGCCTGCTCCCAAGAAATAGTTAATCCTCTCCCCTTCCCCCAGGCCTCTTGCACCTGCAGGCTGCGGTGTGTGGTTTCCCACAGCTGCAGCTGGCTCTGCAGCAGCCCCCTCCCTTGGAGGGAACCTGAGAGGCCCCTGGCCCGAGGCGCCTGGGAGGGGCTCCTCACCCTGGGTCAGGCTGCTGGGGCTGGCATGGGAGGGTCTTGCAGCCCTCTGACCTGGACAGGCCACAGGGAGTGCTCTGGTTGAGTGACCAAAGCCGGGAGGGGTCTGCTGGGCTTTCTGCTAGAGCCAAAGGCAGGGACTCAGTTTGGGAGGTGGCCAAGACCCTCTCCATGGGGCCTTTCAGCCTCTCCCTTGCTCCAGTTCCGCTGACTTCTGGAAGAAGCTGATGGCCTCATTAGTGTGGGCTTGACGGTCCCCCTGGGGAAGGGGAGGAGCCGAGCTCTTGAAGGAGAGGGTGACTTGAGTATGAGAGGTGAGAGGAAAGGACAGGAAGGAAGAGGAGGAAGTGAGATTTGGCAGAGCCAGGACTCTGCTGGTCAAGACAGCCTTGAACCCACCATGCTAGGACCCTGGCAGTCTCTGTTCCCTGTCCAGCCTAGAAAAGGGCAGGCTGCCACAGAGCCTGGGCTGATACCTAGCTGACCTCTGGGCCAGACAGATGTGCTCCAGGGATATCTCTGAACACTACTCATGAGGCAATGAAGCAAAAAGCATAGGAGCCTTCCCTCTAGGCCATTTCCCCAGGAAGACGGAGGAGGGTCCCGAGGCTCAGCGCATAGGTAATAGCCTGCCCAACTGCCCAGTGCTTCACCCACGGCCTCTGGGCTTGCATCCGAATCCCGGGGGGACATCTGGCTGAGGCCATCTGGAGCGCTCCACCCCAGGTAACAGCTGAGGGCTGTTCCCTTGGGTCCAGAGCCCAGACTTAGGAGCTGGAAGAATGGGAAGGTAGGAATCTGACAGGCACAGGCAGTGACAGCGCCCAGGGCTCTGGCTTATCTCACATCCAGCTCCAGGCAAATTGCTTCAATTCAACACTTTCCCTGTGAGGCCCTGTGGCCTCTGGTTCAGGCCTTCGGTGGCCTCCAGTCTGCAGAAAAAGCCCAGCTCCCCCTCAGAGACAACTCCCCCACCCAGGATGGAAAGAGGGAGGGCGATTTGGCAAAGGAAGCTTGAAAGGAACCAGAGCTACCCATCTGCAGAAACCCCTGAGTCAGATGTGGGGAGGAGGGGGAAGAGAGGGCCCAGCAGAAGCCCGGATTTGGTCCTCAGTCCCCTGCCTGAGGAAGAGGCCTGCTGCAAGGTGGCCGCAAGGCCCAGGGGAGGTAAGGGTGACTGCTGGGCAGGCACCAGGCAAGCTTTGCTCTTGGCTCCCCCGTAACCTGACGGGGTATAACCGATGCCAACCACATATGCCAGTTCCAGGAGGCCATTGTATATTCCAGACTTCTGCTTGGCCGATGTGCTGCAGCGCCACGTGGCTAAGAGCAGGGAGTTCTGGCTGGGAGGCAGATGCCTACTCCGGTTTGCCCTCAGGCATCTGGAGGCAAAGCCCTGTGAGACAACGCTGAGCTGAAAAGAGGGAGCTAGGTTGAGAGGGCCCATGATGAGGTGACCCTGACAATGCTGGGTTATTTATTTATTTATTTATTTATTTATTTATTTATGCTTTCATGGCTGTTATTACGCTATATTTGGCATTTACTCATTATGGTTGTCCAGAGCGCAGGTGTCAAGAACATTCCAGAAAATCTGTGGTTGGGAGAGCTATGGCACTCATGTGGAGTGCTACCTTCTGGCTTCTGATTTAGACAGCATGGCTTTTGGGGCACCTGGGTGGCTCAGTCAGCTGTGTCTGCCTTTGGCTCAGGTCATGATCCCGGGGTCCTGGGATGGAGCCCTGCATCCGGCTCCCTGCTCAGCGGGGTGTCTGCTTCTCCCTCTGCTGCCCCACCCCCGCTCATGCTCTCTCTCTCTCTCTCTCTCTCTCTCAAATAAATAAATAAAGTCTAAAAATAAATAAGTAAATAAATGGCATGGCTTTTCACCTTGCTCAGATTCATCCATTTTGACTGTTTTATATCAGTAGTGACTCTTCGCCCAGACCAAAATGCTCTGTTATTGACTTAGGGCTCTTTCTATTCGTGCATTGACTTTGTATTTCTTTCAACAAGTATTTAGTGAGCGCCTACTGTGTGCTGGCTGTGGGGCTGCTGCTGGGAACACACTGATGAATAAACAAGGCCGGTCCCTGGTGAGCTCACCTCACAGCCAACATTCTGGGGGGTTACTATCAGCACCCAAGCATGACTACCGAGCACTTTCAATGTCTTGAAAGAGAGATCTTAAAGTCCTTCGAAAATGAGAACCCCTCAAATAAGACTGTGATTCTTTCGATATATTTTTATATATTTACTTTATTTTAAAGTATGTAATACAGTCACATGGTTCCAATATGACATAAAAATCTCAGAGAGAAGTCTTCCTTCTAATTTTTCCCTAACAATTCCCATTCCCCATATAAAAAGAATTGCATATCGTTCCAGTATTTCTTTATGTAAATATATTTTCTTAGTCTTTCTCTTTACTATTCCATAGGTAGTACAGAATCATGGTTTTTCTTGATAATATGTTCTGGGGATTGTTCTCTATCCACGCACAGAAGGTCCTCCATTTTTTTCTTATAGCTGCAGAGTGTTCCTTGTTCTAAGGCACTCCTCTGTTAAAGGCACTAGGTGGTCAGTCCCCAGGCTTTTGCTGTCACTCAGTAACGGATGTGTCCTTTCACATGTGCATAGGTACCGGGGTCCAAGGGTTTGTGCAAACTTAGAGGTTTTCCATAGAGGTTGTGCCATTTTCATTCCCACCAGCAATGCATGAAAAGGCCTATTTTCCCACCAGGCTGAGATTTTTAAAGAGAAAGGAAGGAGTCAATATCGGGGCTCCAAAGCAGTGAGGTAAGGAAAAGGCCAAGTCCAGAGCAGGAGCCCTGAACACTCTGCTTGGCCGATGATGGTGCACAGATAGCTAAGGACTGGGGGTCCCAGACCATGGTGTTTTATTTGTGTGGGAGCAGTAACCCCCACAGTCGATAAGAAGGGTACCCTTCCCTAGGGGAGTGAGGGACTCCAAGAGGAGAATCTCTGAGGAGAACCTGAGGGAAGTGAGTTTAGTTGGTGTGTGTGCATGGGGAGGGAGAGTATACATGAGCGAGGACCACAATATCCAGCAGAAAAAGAATAAATGTAAACCACAGCATAGAGGGTTTTCATTAGACCGAAGGAACAACTCGTAGCTTTGAAGGTGTGTTGCGAGTTTTAGTGAGTGGGAGGAATTGTGGAAACTTCTCAGTGGGATTCCCAGGAGCATTATCCAATCATTTGTGCAGCAAAGGCCCAACGCCAACTGCGTGCCCAGCGCTGTTCTAGGTGCTGAGGAAGGAGGCGTGAACAGGACAAAATGCCTGCACTATGGAGGGGGTCTACAGGAGGATAAAGCCAGTAAACAAGTAAGTAAACAAAGAAATAAACATTTCAGATAATAAGGGGAAAGGGTAGGAACGGGTGGGGTTGAAAAAAGGGAAGTGACATTTGGGCAAACATCTGAATCATGCGCAGCCCATCCACAGATCTGAGAAAGATACTTCAGGGCAAAGGCAAGGCAAGGGTCGAGGTCCCGAGGGGGATGGAGTGGGGCCTGCCCACAACACAATTAGTGAGGTTGGGGGAGGTGGACCAGGAGAGGCAGACAGCAAGCTGGGGGGCCTCAGGTGGGCACCAGACCACAGCAAGGAGTTTGGGTCTTAACCTAAGAATAACAAGAAAAAGAAACTGGTCACAAAGGCACATACTGCATGATTCTATTTATGTGAAATGTCCAAAATCGGCATATTTATAAAGATAGAAAGTAGATTAGTCTCTAAAGTAGATTAGGCCAGGGCTGGGAGGGTTGAGAGGAAATGGACGGGGAATACTAGTGGATACAGGGTTTTTGGTGCGGGTGATGAAAATGTTCTAAAATTGATTACGGTTAATGGTCACATAATCCTGTGAATAGACTAAAAAAAAAAACATTGAATCGTACATCTTAAATGGGCGAATTGTATGGTATGTGAATTATATCTTAATAAAGCCATTATTTAAAAATGATAATGGGAAGGGGCACCTGAGTGGCTCAGTCAGTTGAGCGTCAAACTCTTGATCTCAGCTCAGGTCTTGAGCTCAGGGTCATGAGTTCAAGCCCCACACTGGGCTCCATGCTGGGGGCGGAGCCTACTTAAAAACAAACATAAATAAATAAAAATAAAAATGATAATGGGAAGCTAGTGGAGGGCTGCTTTAATCAGGGGAGTAACATTATCATTCAGTCTCCTGTGGGAGAATAAACTATAAGGGAGCAAGAGCAGAGGCGGGAGAGAGTTGGAAGGCCACTGCAGTGGGCTAGCCAGAGGGGATGGCCACTTGGCCTGGGCTGGTGGTCGCTTTGTGACAGAAGTTAATGAGCAGGTCAGACTGGGGTATATTTTGGAGCTAAGGTTTGATGATAAATTGGATGTGAGAAGTGGGGGAGAGAGATGAATCCAGGCCATTGAACTGCAGTGGAGAAGACTGGAAGACAAGTTGGGGTGGGGGACAGACAGGGGATCAGAGCTCTCTTTTGGACAAGATAGGCCTCTGAGATGTCTACTAGGCAGGGGCAATGTCAGGGTCAGAGTCACCAGCATGGAGACGGCCAGATGCTAAGGGCCAGCAGGCCTATGAGGAGGCCTCCATCATTATTCCTGTCTGTACTGGGCACATCAGATGCCCCCGTCTCACTTCTGGGTCCAGCCACTGCTGCGGTTACCAGTTTTGCCCAGGGCTTAACCAGTGCCGTGCAAATGCAGCCTTACCGTGTCGCTCCACATGCCTCTTACCTCCTGACACCGCGGCATGGGGGACGTCCATGAACCCCACTTGGCACTGACACATAAACCACCCAGAAGTGCAGGGGCGTTCCTGTCCACAGGATAACTTGGCCGGAGCCAATGGATAAGTAGCCCTCCTTCTTCCCACAGGTTCTGAAACATTTCATAAAGCTTCTCGAAGTTCCTGGATTGAGCAGCAGTCACCCATAGGCGGCTACCTTGTTCCCACACCTTTGATCAGCAGCCTTCCATCCCTGTTTCACTCTTCCTCTGCCTCACTCCTGCTCCCTGGGTCTGTTCTCCCCCAAAAACCTACTCACACGTAAGCCTTTGTCTCACTCTGCTTTGGGGAGAGCCCATGTAAGGTACCATCTTACTGAGGCACAGAGGATTATTTACCAACTACATCACCTGGCACATCAGGGCAATTCCCACCCAGGCAGGGGCTCCAGAGCTGGAGCTGCTCTTTCTGCTCTACTCTGCTCCCCATTGTCTCTGGAAGGCTCCAGCCTCTCAATGGCATCTAACAAGGGAGGGACCATAATAGGGAAGAAGTCCCTGCACCATGCTAACATTGAGATATCAAGGAGAGGAGGAGCCCGAGAAAGAGCTGCCCTTGAGGCCAGAGGAAAGCAGCCCATGTGGCGTGCTGGACGCCAAGGTTTCAAGGAGGAGCGATTTCTCCGTGGCTGAATAAGATGAGAGGACACTGACCTTTGGATGTGCTGACAGGGAGGCCATTGAGGACTTGGACAAGTGCAGTTTCAATGGAGTGGCAGAGACAAAAGCTTAGCTGCGGTGGGCTAAGCGGGAATGAGGGTGAGGACGTGGGGAGGAAGGAAATGGGGCAGGAGCTAAAGAGAGTCAAAATAGAGTTTGTTTTGGGGCACCTGGGTGGCTCAGTTGGTTAAGTGACTGCCTTCGGCTCAGGTCATGATCCTGGAGTCCCTGGATCGAGTCCCGCATCGGGCTCCTTGCTCTGCAGGGAGTCTGCTTCTCCCTCTGACCCTCCCCCCTCTCATGTTCTCTCTCTCATTCTCTCTCTCTCAAATAAATAAATAAAATCTTTAAAAAAAAAATAGAGTTTGTTTTTTCAAGTGTGAGAGATGATAGCACGTTTTGACGCCGATGAGAAAGATGTGATAGAGAGGGGCAGCCGTGTAGCACAGGCGGGAGAAGGATGATTTGGGGCAAAGTCGTCGAGTAATGAAGGGATTGGAATCTGGTGCATGAGTGGAGTGGCTGGCCCAGACCCAGAGGGGAGGCCATCCATTGTAAGAAAGGAAGGCAGGGATGAGGGTCCAGATAACAAACACTTTTCCTACAAGCCTCTATTTCCTCAGCAAAATAAGAAGGGAGGTGGTTAGCCAACAGTAGGGAACAAGGAGGAGGTGTTGGGGGTTGGAGAAGAGAGAAGAAGATGTGAAACACTCATCTGGAAAGTGGGGCAGTGAATTTAGTAGAGAAACACAATAGGATCTCTGGGCAAGCTGAGTGCCCACTTGAGGTTTGTGGTCAGAAATGTAAAGTGTGGCTAGTCAGCACGGCTGAGAATTTTCCCCAGTGATGTTTGGTTACTCGGTGCAGGTGCAGAGTAGGTAGGGCTTTGGGGTTAAGCAAGGTCGAGGTGTGTCAGGAGAGTCCAACTCAAGGGAAAGGGCTGAGAGAGGGGAAGCCTGGTGCAAAGGGACAATACTGTCACAGGCCACAGAATCCAAGCTGGAGAGGGAGGTTCATGAGGAGATAAAGGACGGACCGTGAAAGAGGGTGAGTTTGGTGGAATGGAGGTCCCAAAAGGGACCAAAAAACAGAGTGGAGGCAATTGAGTAAATGAACTAAAACACAAGAGATGGTGGTCAGAGAGTGGGGATTCAGCAGTGCCCAGTTCTAGGCTATAGCCATACGAGTGGGTGGCAGAGGAGGGAAGAAGTCTGGTGAAGAGAAGTGGTCATAGACCACGCATCAGTGGTAGAGGTATTGGGTGGGTCATCCATGTCGATGACCTTCCTGTCTGCCATCTCTAAGACAGCTCCTTCATCCCCTGCCACCACACCTTCACCTGCCTCTTTGCTTTTCATAGCATCTCTGCCTCACATGATATTATGCACCACTTAGTTATTTGGAATTGTCTTTGCTCCTGTGGGAATGTAGGAACGTCAAGGGCCGGGACATTTTCTCTCTGGTTTACTCCTATACCCTCAATTCTAAGAACAGTACTGCTGCAATGAACAAGTACTCAACAATATTTTTTGAATGAAAGAATGAATGTTAACATCTTGAAAAAGAATGAAGGAGTGGTTGTGGAGAGGAAGATTGTGAGCCCGGCACTAGAGTATTCTGTGAATGAGTGGGAATGGTCTAGATTATGTAAATGTCTATAACTAGAAGGGATGGTGGCTGGTTTGGTCTATTGGCATGGCCTTCAAAGAAGTTGGAGTTTTAAAAGTGGGAGGAGGAAGGAGAAAAATCCTAGAAATAGCCATCAGGAGCAAAGAGGACAACTCCCCACCTCTAGGCACGCTGGTGTGAGGAATGTAAGGGAAGACATAGACACCACAGGAGGAGGTTGCAAGGGAATTGTGTTTTGGGGACCAGGGAGCTTTCCCTTAGAGCAAGAAGGTGAAAGAATTTTCAGAGCAAAGGTTGAATATGTGGGGAGATTTTGCTGATAATAAACTATGAGTTCCAGGAAGCGAAGTGAAGGATTTGGGGCATAGGGTCAGCTTAGGGAATTACAGAGTTATATGGGAATGAGAGTCTGGAGGATGAGGATCACCAAGATTTTCAGGTTTCTGGTGATGATGGGGGACACAAGGGATGGTCCTTCAAGGGAAGGTCCTTCAAGGGAAGGTGGGGAAACTGTTCTCATCTTACCTCCTCCTCCAGGCTGGGCCCTTGGGTGGTAGTGAGGCAGCCATGTTGGGTGGGGGAGGGGGGAAGCCTTGCCAGATACCAACTGTTCAGAATAGGAAGTGAGGGGGCAATGAGTATTGTAAGGAAAGCTAAGTGGGCACTCAAGAGGCAGTAATTGTCCCAACCTTTCTTTTTTTTTTTTTTTTTTAAGATTTTATTTATTTATTTGACAGAGAGAGACACAGCGAGAGAGAGAACACAAGCAGGGGGAGTGGGAAGGGGAGAAGCAGGCTTCCCGCTGAGCAGTGAGCCCGATGCAAGACTAGATCCCAGGACCCTGGGATCATGACCTGAGCTGAAGGCAGACGCTTAACCGACTGAGCTACCCAGGTGCCCTGTCCCAACCTTTCTTACAGGCAGTTATGTAACTTAGGCAAAATGGACATAATTTTCCTTATCTATGAAATGGAAAGGAGAGGAGGTCCCTACTACCTGTGAAAATCTTGGTCTTTCTCTCCTTCTCTTCCTGACCTTCTGTCTCAGCCTCCTTATCACTTGGCCAAGGCTTAATGCTTCTTAGGCCCTCACTTTATATTCATCACACTCCTGCTGTGAGGATAGCTGGGACCCAGAGCCAAGGCCCACCCTCCTCCCCCTCCCTGGCTCCAAATGCTCCTCGCACTGTCCCATGCTGCTCTAATCCCGAAGCAACCAAGGGGGTTAGGCATGCCCTCCCTTGGGCATTGAAGTGAACCTCAGGCATGAGTAAGGAGAGGACACTTCCCACAGGCAGTGGGGAAGACTCTAGCAGGGACAAGTGACAAAGCCACAGACTGACATGGAGAGCCTCCCTAGGCCCGCCAAAAGGGAACAAAGCCAGCAGCCATGGCTCAGGGATGAGCTGTTCACGATCCGGCAGCTCTGAGAGCCTGGGGCTGGGCCCAGGGAACCGGCCAGCACAAGGTCTTGACGAGGGGCTTGATCTGAAGCCTGGACTAGGATGTGGGGGAGTTGGATTCTCATTCAGGTCTCACCAACAGCAAGTATGTGATCCTACCTGATCCACTGGGAAGGGGTAGCAGTAGCTACCTTGCTTACCTCATTTGTTGGAAACGTGAGATCATAAATGTCAGCACTCACTGAGCTCTCAACACATGTCAGACATTAAGTAATCCTCACGACAACCCTCTAAATTCAGCTCTACTAGGGTCCCCCTACTATGTAAAAAGACAACAGAGGCACAGAACATCTAGGTAATTTGCCTAAGGTCCCACAGCCAGTAAGTGATAGAGCCAGGATCTTAAGCTCTAAACCATACATTGGAGACTTCTTGTCATTTAGGTCCCTCAACAACTTGTGAAGTAGGTACTATTGTCCATTCTACAAATAAAGAAGAAAGGGCTCAAGGGGGTTGAGTTATTTGCCCATGGCTCACTGGGCTGACTGGTGGCAGAATCAGGATCCGAACCCAGGCCCAACTCCAACACTGATTCTCTTCTCACTGGGCCAACTCACCCCCAGCATCCGAGCCTGGACGAGCCTTCAGGCTGCCCGCATGAGGCCCCAGCTGTCAAAACAGGAGAAGAAATTACCGTCTAACCCTGGGCAGGTCCGGAAGGTTGGAGGAGGCAGCTGGCCAGACGCTTGCAGGAAGTATTTTGCTGAGATACATCTCCATCACTCCAGAACTCAGGCAGCAGCATCTACCCTTCCTGAAACTCACCCAGAAGAGGTGGATTTTCTGATGCATAGAAGAGTGAGATCGGCCCATGTCTGTCTTCTGGAAGAGCTAGGCTGGGTAGGTGGCTGTTTACGTTCCAGCTTCTTTAGAGAATCTCTGGAGACTTCTAGGGAGGCTTAGCCTCACCATTTCTCAAGTTGGATAACTGAGACAATAACTCCTTCAGTGAGTCTTTTTCTGGTCTTTGACGTGTGACTCGAGGCAGGAGGTGGGGACAAAGACGGGTCAGGCACAGTTAGGAGAAGTCGCAGGTCCGGAGAGGACGTGTGCCTGGTGCAGAGCCTGATGAGAGTGTACTGATGATGGTGAAGCTACTGTGGCCAGCCACGTGGTTCTGGGACTTAAAACCACTTACACTGAAAGTCTAGAGGCTCCATTTTCATCTTTTTTTTTTTTTTTTTAAGATTTCATTTATTTATTTGACAGAGAGAGAAAGAGAAAGAACAAGTAGGCAGAGGGGCAGGCAGAGGGAGAGGGAGAAGCAGTCTCCCCGCTGAGCAGAGAGCCTAATGCGGGGCTTGATCCCAGGACCCCGGGATCATGACCCGAGCCAAAGGCAGATGCTTAATCAACTGAGCCACCCAGGCGTCCCTCCATCTTCATCTTGTGGCTGCATCACCATACTCTGCTGCCCAGGCCCACCCATAACACGAATACAATTTGTGCTCAATAAATGCAAATCAGCCCCATAAAGGGCTCAAGAAAGGCTGTGGGGAACATGGAGGTGGTGTTTTACCTGGGCCATGAAGGGAATTTAGTTGCAGAGATGGGGAGAGCCTGAGAAAACAGCATGAGCAAGGCTGCCTGGTACATTGGCTGGAGAGGAGATTAGACCATAACTGGAGTTCCTGAGTCTTTTACCTCTGGGGACCTGGTAACTAACACGGTAATTTACACTTCCCGTTCTCGAGACTTTGACTTCTCTTAGGCCCAGGACGGCACTCTGCTCCACAAGTCTTATCCCTGGCATGGAGCTGCATCAGCCCAGGGGAAAATCTTTTACAAATTGCCATCAAGGCACCAGAAAGGCTGACAGGGGCGTGACCTGATGATCTGACTCATCCTGTCCAAGGCATTGCCCACACTCGGTGCTTTAGGGCTGTCTGCAATGCTGGAAACGTTCTCTAGCTATCCTAGCCAATAGAGCAGCACTAGCTGGCTGTGGCTGACAAGAACTTGAAATTTGACTAGCGAGACTGGGGTTTGAATTTGACATTTTATTTGATTTCAATGCGTTTAAACAGCCACGCGTGGCGAGTAGTTACTGTTTGTGGATGCACGTTCCTGCTGGGCCGTGGCCGGTCGGCTCCATAAGAGACTGACGGTGCCTGGTTTTGCTTATAGGCTTCTCCCCAGCACCTGCACAGGGCCTGGGACATGATTGGAACTCCATTAATTAAAAGTTGCCGGATAAACCAATGAGCGAATTCCGTTTCCCTCACTACTCCATAATCTTTCTAAGAGCAGAGACTTTTTTTGTGTGTGGGAAAAACGACATAACATAAAATTTTCCATCTTTACCATTTTTAAATGTATAGTTCGGTTGTGTTGACTATGTTTGAACTATTGTGCAATAGGAGATCATGTCATTTTGTAATCTCAGAACCCAGCACAGTGCCTGGCACAGAATCTTGGTAAATATGGGCTGGAGGACGGTGGAGTGTCATGCTTTGGAAAGGGCCAGAGGGAAGGTTCCTGTAGCACCTCCTGCCCTTCCCCACACGTTCCCTGGGGTTTGAGAGCAAACCTGAGTGAAAGCTCTTAGGGCATCTGGTTCTAAAGAAGGTTTGTGAGGCAATCCATGGGGGTAGGGAATAAAATAAACTTTATCTTATTTTATTTATATATTTATGTTTGCAAAATCTCAAAGTTTAAACCACACAATAAATGGATTGACAGTGGTACCTGTTGATTTATAAATATATAAATATATGGGAGGGACACCTCTCAATATTTGCCAATTGGTTGGAAACTACCTCGCTAGGACCCTGAGAGAGACAAATGTTTCTAACTCGGATGAACAGGGTCTCTCCCAGCCTCCAGCTGCTTTCCTCCCTTAGTTGAAGGGACCCTCAGTGAATGGTAATGATGAGTAGCAGGTTGCAGGTAGGAGCCTGAGGAAGGGCAGTTAGCTCTGCTAAGGGCAGTCCGAGGGCCGGGAAGAATTGGAGCAGTGACCACAGGCATCTGTGTATTTAAATCATATTGGTTTTTGGAGCTCACTCCTAGTAGAGGAATCAAAATGTAAGTTCTGATCCTCAAGTAAACTTTCAGTCTTAGTCATAAAATTGGGTTATTATACCCCAGGAGTTGTGAATCAAGATATTTTGAAGAGAATCCATTTTCTGGTCCTCCATTTCCTATGCTTTTTCCTAAAAGTGGTCTTCCTACAAAGGCACCTAAGACAAGGCGTGCCCTTTCACACCCCCTGGAGGAAACAGAGCTTTCCAAGAGAAAGCTGCACCTCTCACTCACTGTAACCCCACTGGGGGCACTGCATTGTGGAGCAGGTATGAGACCTTGAGGGGCTCTAAGAATGGGGTAACAGGTCTTTTTGCAAGTCAGGTGGTTTCTAGTTATTTGCTTTCAACCAAATGGAAGGGCTCATCACATTGTCAGCGGATCATTAAAAAAGATGTGATAATAATATGAGGCATATATTTTGGAAGTTCAGAGAATCCAATGGCATTCTATAACAAAACTCATTGGTTTCCATCTATTATGTGTTTGTTTGCTTGTGTGAACAAGGTTTCTCAGTGTTTAAATCTATCATGGGAATGAAATAGACACTGAACCTTCAGTCTAGCAATAAGCAATGGTCATCTACATATATGCACACTTACGCAGAAGAGAATCTGCCCTTCCCATCTCATTTAGAGATGCATTTCTGATAAAAATTTACTTTTTATGTTTAATATTGTCAAATTTGACAATTAGTTGCATAGCTCTCATCAATAGAGTATTAATCATTGTAACAACTAAAATCAAAACAAAAATTGTTAATACAGCTTTTTTTTTTAAAGATTTTTTATTCATTTGAGACACAGAGATACAGAGAGAGAGAGAGAGAGCATGAGCTGGGAGAGGCAGAGGGAGAGGGAGAAGCAGGCTCCCCTCTGAGCCAGGAGCCCGATGTGGGGCTCGATGTGGGGCTCGATCCCAGGACCCCGGGATCACGACCTGAGCCGAAGGCAGATACTTAACCATCTGAGCCACCCAGGCGTCCCTGTTAATACAGCTTTATGAACAAAGGAAGTTTTAACTTAAACATTTTTATTGATGTATTACTCAATGAAAGATTTTCAGTCATGAAAAATATATTACCTGTGGAGAAAATCCGTAACAGAGTGGAATGGAAATACAAGCTTGTGGAAGGAACAATGTAAATTTCCAGCTATTAAAGAATTAGGACGTTTCTCTATTTTTTTAAATGGATAATGGAGGCTACCAAATGGCTATGATATTTAGATTCCATTGGACACTTCAAAGAGATATTAAAGATCTTTATTTTAAAATATCAATATTCATTTTTCTGAATTTTCATAATGGCTGTCATATCGGATATAGAGTCAAAACAAGGCACATAGACAGTGGGAAAAAAACAATGTATAAAGTGCTAGAAAGCATATCCTTTAGAACTATTTCAACTGGTGATGAAAAGTTTAAATGCCAACTTAAAAAAATACAAGAGGGTATGTAATGTTAAAAATCCTTGCAGAGGATTTGAAGGCCACTGTCTGGGAGTTAAGGATCCCGTGTCTACTGCATCTGTCCCGCTCTGACTTTACTGGGAATCTTTGATGTGGCTTCAAAAAAAGAAAAAAAGAAAAAAAAGCCACCCTCCCAACGTGCCGTGCCCTGGGGCTCTGGATGCCGCGGCTGGCCCCTCCCCGCGAGCAGCCTGGAGCCCCACTCCCCGCCTGCGCGCCCTGCCCGCCGCCACCTCCTCCCAGCGCGGGCCGTCCGGCCAGCCCCGGAGTAAATAAACCGCGTAAATAAACCACCGGGCAGGGACCCAGACAATGGACCTTGGCGAGGAGTTAATGGGCTGGGCCTCCCGCTTTAGCCGAGTGTGACCGAGCTGGCAGGGGGCCTGGCCTGGCGCCAGCATCGATTACGACTAGACGGAGCCAGGGCAGACTTGGCACGGGCGGGCCCCACAGCTGGCAGATTCAGTCACCCTGGCCGTGAGGGCATGAGACCTGCCCCTGGGGCCCGCTGCCACCCGCGGGCCGCACTCCCACCGCGGGCTGCCTGCCGTCACCGCCAGTGGGGAAGGGCCTCCCGTTGGGCCCCCAGACCCTCGGCCCTGACCTTTGGTCCTGCCCAGGGGGGGATTGTCCCTGATAGGGCCTCTTCCTGTTCCAGGCTGCTATGTGGCCCCAGACTGGGGGTGGGGGCGCTGTGGGGGTGGGGGCGCTGTGGGGGTGGGGGAGGGGCAGTGGCAAGGAATGAGGGAGGCTGCTAAGCTTGGCTGGCGTCTGTCAGCAGGAAGAGCAGGTGAGGCAGGCCTCATTTCTGGCCTTCAGATTGAGGCCCCAGCGGGCCTTCCTTTTCCTGTCCCTCAAAAACTCTCCAGGGCCCCTGGTTCTGGTCCACCTCAGCATTGCGGCCCTGAAGAGGGGAGTGGAAAGGAGTGTCAGGGGAGCCAACCTGAGGGCTCTCCTAAGTCTCTCTGCTATGAAGCTGTTGGCGTTGCTGTTAGAAGCAGGGCTTGGCTGGGTGGAAAGGAAATACTTCGCTTTTTTTAAGTTTACTTCTAGCTCCCAGACTCTCCTCGGACAGTCTCCCCTGGGCAGCGCACGGGTCTCCTCAAGTTGACCCCTCATCCTATTCTGACAAGATCCATGGTCTCACAGTCTTGCTGAGCAAAGGTTTCACTGGTTTGGCCTGACATTAGGGGAGACAGATCCTTCCACTGGGCAGGGTCTCCAAATTTTAGGGGATGGTGGGTGCATCTCTCCTCTGAGAAGTCCCATTGAGGAGAGAAAACACGTGGCCACGTGCTCAGAGTGACAGTCCCTGTTCCCTGAGGTGGAGAGCTGCAGGTGGAGAGGTGCATCCCACCCGAGGAAGCAGATATAATCCTGCCTCTCACCTCCCTACCCAGAGACGGGAGTCTAAACGGCGGACCACGGACAGCAGAAGACAAGCAGCTCTTTGTCACGCCCCCTCTAGCGCTGCGTCCCTGGCTCCCTCCTCAAGCTCTAGGACCAGATCTTTCACTTTTCCATGAGCTCTGTTCTCAGAAGGAGTTTGCTATAGGGGATAACTGCCCACCTGAGGGTGGGGAGACTGTGGGGCCCACCAAGTGACACCAGCTCTAACCACACTGGGGAGTTGGGGTCTCCAAACCACCAGAGAAGACACAGTGACAAGTCACGGACAAAACTGGTCTGGGCCAGGAATGAGAAATGTCCAGACATTTTGGACAAAAGGAGGAACAGGGGGAGAAGGATGACTTTTCTGTAAAAGAAATATGGTCATTTGATGGAGAAATAAAAATACGCACAATTCTCTTCTCCTCCACTACACTTACTTTTTTAGTGTCCTTTAAGGACCTACAAAAATCACTTAGATCATTTAGGAACATAAAATGTGCTATGCATAACTTGGCTCATAAAATTGTCACCTTTGTTATATGGATTTAGAGATGTGAAGGCCTGTTAAAAAGTTAAAAACGTGTTGTTAATGGAGAGTCTTTATTTTTCCCATATTTTTTAAAACCAAAAGACTCCTGAGGGAGTGTGGATTCCCAGCCCCGTCCCCCCACTCCTGGCCTTCACTTCTACAGCCCGGACTCATCTTTTCGGCGTCCATTTACATAGGAGCTTGCAGGCTTGCACACAAGATACCTCACACCCGGGGCTGGCTTCGTGGGCACGTCCCCTGAGCCAGCGGCACACGGCCCTGCACTCACAAGGGCCCTGCACTTGGTTTCATATCTGCTGTTGCCATCTTTAAATTCTTCATAATTTTGGGGCGCCTGGGTGGCTCAGTCGGTTGAGCATCTGCCTTCGGCTCGGGTCATGGTCCCAGGGTCCTGGGATCCAGCCCCGCGTCAGGCTCCCTGTTCAGCGGGGAGTCTGCTTCTCCCTCTCCCGCTCCCCCTGCTTATGCTCTTTCTCTATCAAATAAATAAATAAAATCTTTTTAAAAATTCTTTATGATTTTTTGACCAGGGTCCTGCATTTTCATTTTGCACTGTGTCCCACAAATGACTTAGAGATTTCTGCTCATACTCCCCACCTCTCCAGTCCCCCTGCCTAGGGTACCGGTCCCTCTGGATCATTACTGGGACTCACTGGCACAGTCTCCCCAGGACGCAGGATGGCCCTTGTCCTTGCTTGACTCCCCTTCCTCTCGGCAGACCCCTGTGTTCCTCACCTGGTCCTTGCCTGGTCCTCCCTGGTTCCCCGGGAGAAGCTCATCAGCCTCTGCTTCTCACATGCACCTTTGCTCTGGCTTCGGGGACGGTGGGGGATTCGATAACAACACCACTGAGCCTGTTTCCAGTGTGGGGTCGGTCCCAGCAGCCGGGTTTGCGCCGCACGGCATCTGGTGTTCCCCCCCAGAAGCTGTACCTCACACAGAGCGGGAAGCCTTCAAAGGAGCCATGCCTTCCTGGTTGCCCCCTTGCATCCTGATGCAGTCTGATGGTGTTTTTGCAATTTTCCTGTCAGCTTGGTGAGAGAAGTTCAAAGAGACTCTGTCTTCCTTTCTGGCTTCCTTTCCAGACAGAACAGCTTTCTCTCGGCTGCTCCCCTGCCCCACCTCTCTCAAGGAAATTGGTGTCTTTCCTCTTCATCCCCCCCCGAAAAAAGTTCCTGAGGGTTATCCTGAAAGCAGGTGGGGAGAGCAGCTGAAGTATGAGGCAGGTCAGAAATCAGCCAACCCCTAGCTGTGTCATCTCTTTGCCAATACCCTGTGTGGAGTTAGACTCTCAGAGGCTTTTCTGAGGGAGAAGCTCAGAAAGAGAGGGACTAGAAGAACATTAGCATCTCTTATTAGACCACCTGCAAATCACCAATTCTGAAAGAAGGTGATGGATTGTTCAGAACTTGCCCCTGGGCACACTTCCTAGCAGCCGGTGACAAAGGGGAACTTGCCCACCTGCTGCCTTCCTGTGGGTGAAGCTTAGTGGCTGAGGTTATTCCTTGGGAAGAACCTTGGATCCCAGGGGTCTTGGAAGGGTTCTTCGAGCTGACAATGTGGGGCAGTCACTCCTGGCCCAAATCAGGAGTTTCCCAGTTTTCCCAAGGCATTAGCATTGCTCAGCATTGTACTCGGTCAATTCTAACTGCCCCAGAAAACCTAGTGTAGCGCTCAGGAAAGTGTACAGACACAGTTAACATGGTCCCTCTGTCCCTGCTCTCCCTCTTTCCTCCCTATTAAAATGAGTCAACAGGATCTGGGGAGGGGGGTGGTGGCTAGAAGTACCAGGCCAGACATAACCACCTACTGCAGGAGAGCCTGCCAGACCCAAAGATCAGCTCAGAGCTCCAAGTCTTCCTTTCAAGATCGGCACTGAAACCAGCCAGAGACAAACTGTGCACACTCCCTGGATCTGGGGATAGGACTAAATAGGTAAGACCGGACAGGAGACAAAGTGAACAGTAGGCCCAGAGCCAGTAGGAACAAGCTCTGAAAATCAAAATCCCAAAAGATAGGGAGGGGGATGATTTCCAGGGAGACCCCAAAGCGTAAGCCCTGTGGAGAAGGCTCAAATGGCAGAGGGATAGCTGTTCGGCTTCTGGAGAAAGGGGGAGGGCACCCTGGAGCAGGAGAAGGGCAGAGTTGCAAATGAGGGCAGTCAGCAAAAATTACTTCTTGCCCCGCAAAAGGGAAGAGGAGTCAGGATGGAAATTTCCACTAAGCAAGACTGTCAAGACACTGGGTAAAAGTGGAAGGGGAAAGATAGACACAGGGCAGGAAGTCACACCATCAGAATCAAAGTGATTCACTTTGAGCTTGGTGATGAGAGAAGGAAGGGGATCAAGTAAGTGGTGAAATTGTAACCACCTTAGTCAATCGTGTGACCCAAAAGAGCATGGGACTTTCCTTGAGGAATTAAAACACACGAACTTGGAATGCCCTTTGTGGCCAGAGATGGTTGACTGAACACCAATTCTGAGCCCTTCCATAGCGTGTGGATGATGGTGGGAAGCGCCCACCCGGCCAAGGACTCTATTTCCCAGGTCCCCTTACAGTAAGCACGGTCCCATGTGACTAGGACTCACTAATGGAAAATGAATGGGGTGGTGTGTATCATTTCCAAGCAGACGTGGCTAAGGAGCCGACGTGCCTTCTCCTCCCTCTTGTTCCCCCATCTGTAATGGCTCTGAAGGTCCGTGCTGAAGTTGGCCAAGTGACAAACTGGAAGGAACCTGGATCCCTGAATCACCATGTTGAAGGCCTTCAACACCAAACATCCACATTAGACAGATGTGTGAGTGAGAAAGAAATTTTTTTTGTGTTAAACCTTTGAGATTTGGGGGGGGGGTTCTAATATAGCTGTTATCGTTCCTTCCATCTCCAACCCAGAAATTGCACTTATAGGAAGGTTTCCTAAAAAAAAAAAAATCATCAGAGACGCAAAGATTTATAGAACCTAAGAATAAGGAACAAAATCTTCAATGGCTATAATCATGGTGAACGCTGCACAGGCCTTGGAAGTATGGGGATGGGCAGTGGCCCACGGCAGAGGGAGAATAGATTGGGCAATTGCACAGTAGTGCAAATATTCACTGTTGTGGTGGGAAGAAGGAAGAACAGCAGTTGAGAAGAAAAGGAGAAAACTGATCAATAAACCCTGTGTTTAAAAAATGTGTAAACCAAACCATCTGTACAAACATTTCGGCAGAGGTTGGTGAGTAGATCCTGGCATGGAAATGCTTTGTTAATTGTGATTGGGGGTAATTGGCACTTTTCCCTAAGAAATCCTTCGACATATGATTAAACTGCTATGGTCTCTTTTACCTTTTCTATCTAGATTTCTCCAGCCTGGAGATCTCTGGATCTGGGGATAGGACTAAATAGGTAAGACCGGACAGGAGACAAAGTGAACAGTAGGCCCAGAGCCAGTAGGAACAAGCTCTGAAAATCAAAATCCTGGGGCTAACAACTGAAGCCTTTTCTTCTCCTTTCCATAAGTGATCCTTCTTGCCATCCTGTCTGGCCCCAGGCAGTGATGGTAATACTGGTAGAGTAAGTACTAGTACTAGAAGTTATGTTTAAAATATACTATATTTGTATTTTGCTTATACTTTCAAATTACTTTCACTATTTTGCAGAATTGGAATCCCTATTTCAAAATTGGTGTCTTTTGGACTGGCGACTCTCACATACACCAGAATTGATTTTCAAGGTTTTTTTTTTTTTTTTTTTAAATAGTGATCTCCAATATGGGAAGAAAACAAAAAGAGAAAAAGAAAAGAAAAAACTGTCCTCCTTGGTAACTATGTTAGCGGGGACAGGGCAGGGTATACTGCAATAATAAAGTAACTCCGAAATTCCAGTGAACACAAAAAAGGTTTATTTCTCTCTTATGTGGGCTGTTCATTCCAGGTTGGCTGGGGGCTCTACTCCACATGGTCCTCCGAGACCCGAGGTGACAGTTGACACCACGCTGTAGCTGTACTATCCGGAACAAGGTGCCTCCTCAATCACTGAACATGGGAAGAGAGAGTAAAAGATGGCACAAGGGCATTTTCTGCCCCAGCCTGGGGGTGACACACCACACATCATTTCTGCTTATATTTCATTGGTCATTCGTATTTTGTTGTCACATGGCCCACCTACTATGCAGGACTAAATACAATGTTTCACAAGCTACATCATCTCTCATCCTGTGCACCATTTCCTCCTGCCCATTTTGCTACTTCTCTTTATATACGTACAATAATCTAACTTTCTGAGAAGACACTAGGAAGGACAGGGGTAGCAAATGTGTACTGTTATTTCCTCCGTGTCCAGCAGACATTGCTCATTATTCATGGCACTCTTTTCTGCTAAGCCTAGATGGAGCATCAGAATCCTTCTTAACACAGCTGGCTGCTGGTTTCTCACTACAGATGAAACTCATTTGCCCTTCCCTGCCTAGAGAATTTCACTGACCCCGAGGATGAGGACGAGGCCGTGGAACTGGCTCGCTTGGCTCCAGCTCTGCTACCTAATCTGGAATCTCCAATGTTACCAGCATTTTTGGGCTCTGGTGTTTTCCCTTCAACTTCTACCACTTTGATCAGGGTAAGAACAATCAAAGGAAACTTGACTTCCTTTACAACTAACACGGGCTACCACATAGACTGAAAGAAAAGACATCTTCAGGGAAAAACAGAAATGCAAGTCCTTCTGACCCAAAACTTTGAAATGCATCAATCCAGACCTCCTCTCCAGAAGCCTCCATAGTTCCACAGGTTACTCCCCGAAATCAAGGAAGGAAATCTTTCTTTCCTATCTTCAGTGACATGGAGCAAAGAGAATATCCTTCATAAAAATATCCTCCTTAAGGGTTAAACAAAGGAGGATCTCAATAAGAAAATCCAGATTGTTTTTCCCCCTCAGCCATGAACACTCTGCTCACCATTTTCTGTTTATTTCGAGCTTTATCCTGAGCCCCCGGGGTCTCTGGTAAGAGATACTCTAGAAAACAGAGGAGTTGGGGCAGGCTGCTGGCTTCCTTTTTTTCCTTTTTTCTCCCCCCTGTAAGTCGTTTCCCAAAGCTTCTTAAAGTCCTCACGTTATACAAAGTGAAGATCTGCTCTCTCACACCAATAGCCGAGAAGTCTCTCCCGACAGTTTTCACTACTGTTGCTGTTTGCCATTGGCTCTGCAGACGTAAACAGGGTCATCTGGGGCCAGAGAGGGTGGGTGTTTAGTTTTCAAGCTCTGGGGTTAAGAGTGAAAGCATGTGACTCCAGCCTGGCCAGAAACAGAGAAGCCTTTGTGTGCCGGGAGCCAGCGATTGGCAGTCCTGAGGCTACACGCAGGGGGGGCGAGAAAGAGCGCTGACACAGGTTCCAAGGGTCTGAGAGGAGACCACTGGAGAGAGGCTACCTCTCTGTGTCAGGCTCCGAGGCTTCCGTGGGGGAGCTTCTGGCCCATGGCTCCTGGGGGAGCCAAGCGCTTCAAAATAAAAGAGAGCTGCCGTGGCTTGCAGAGGGACACATGTACTCCTGTGGCCGCGGGTGGGAGGAGGCAGGCCGAAGCTACTGGAAGCAAGAGCAGTGTCCGAGGGGGAGTTTCCCCGACAGAACTTCCTTGGAGTCCTAATCTCTAAACACTGCAGGCTGTTCCTGTGCCATTGCTCCTCGAAGCTCCCCCCCTTCTCATCCCGGATGGCTGGGGTGAGCGGGAGAAGAGACCAGAGCAGCCCACAGCACATCTCCCCCTCGCGGCCCCTTGTTCAGGAAGGGGAGGGTTGTGGCTGGCAGAGCAGTGCCAGAGGGAAGCTAGCAGGCTGCTGACTCAGCCCACCCTGGCTGCACCCTCAGGCACCCACAGCCATTGGCAACACCCTTCACCACGGTGCTGAGGACCCACAGACGTTGGGGGGCTTGGGGTCCGCCCGTGGCCAGCACTGAGTGAGGCGGGTGGCCCTCTGCCTGGTCCACCGTGCTAAACTGCTCACGGCCCACCTGTTGCAGCGCCGGGGTGGGGGGTGCCCTTTCCCCAATCCCGCCCCTGCCCCCATATTGCTGCTTTGAATCTTCCTGCAGTGAGCAAGGCAAGTCTTTTGAAAGTCTGCAGAATCTGACTTCCAGACTTCGGCTGGGGGAGAAAAAGGAAACAAGGTTGATTTAGCCACTCAAAAGCCTGGGCCCACTGGGACTCCTCAGAAAGAGTTCAGAAATGAATATGGGGGTGGATAGCCTATCTTGAGGAACATCCCATCGATACTCACCTCATTCCTCTGTTATTCTGCACTCCTTCCTTCTACAAAGATTTCTGGGCATCTCGCAAATGTCAAGTTATTTACTGGATAGTGAGGATCTAGTGGGCAATGAGACAGACCAGTTCCTGCCACCAGGAAGAAGCCTGTGGTCTATCTAGACATGCACACAGTCATTCACATACCATTGCCCATTGGTGGTCAAGAAAACGGATAGGGGCACCTGGGTGGCTCAGTCATTAAGCGTCTGCCTTCAGCTCAGGTCCTGGGATCGAGCCCCGCATCGGGCTCCCTGCTCGGCAGGAAGCCTGCTTCTCCCTCTCCCACTCCCCCTGCTTGTGTTCCTTCTCTCACTGTGTCTCTCTCTGTCAAATAAATAAATAAATAACATCTTAAAAAGAAAAAAGAAAACGGATAAGTGATGATTGCCAGTGGTGAGAGGCGGTGCTAAGGGTATGAAATCCAGTCTTCTAGGTGGATTTCAGTTTCTCCAGCCAATAAGATGTCACCAGCTCTTCTCTACGTTTCAAGGAGGGATCACTGAAGTTATGTGCACGGACCGGCAATAAACAGCAGCATACTGCGGCGGTACGAAGCCCTAGGGCTCAGGCAAGGGGCTCAGGGACCCAAGGCTTGATCTTCCGGACTTGGGGGCTCATGGGTTTTTCTGTGCTCACTGTGTAAAGCAGCACCCAGCCCACTTGAGCCTGTGTGCGCATGTGTCAGTATCTATGAAGTTGTACCCCCTGCTCCAGGGCACTTGGCAAACGTAACGATGTGTTAGAAATGAGGTTGCCGCCAGGCACTGAACCCTCTCCACTTCAAAGACAGGATCACTGAGCAGAACCCTGGACTCACTCAGGTGAAAAACAAGAACCTTTTATCTGGGGTGCACAGAGCTCCCAGGCCTTTGCCCTTGACAGCTTCTGGGTCTCCGACAGCCACAGGCCATGTTCCCCTTCACCTTCAACGTCTGATTGCTTCCTACCGGCTCATTCAGCACGAACATCCGAGCCAGAAGCCCCTTTCCTCCCTGAGTTTATAGAAAGGCACCAGGCTCAGCGCCCCCGCTTCAACCTGGATAAGCTAGAAGGGTTGCAGAGACGACTGTGGCCACAGATACCCGTCTGGGCTGGGGTGGTGGCCTCCAGAAGGCCAGACCATGATCACAGCTTTAGTCTCCGGGTGTGCTGACAATGGAGAAGGGTGCATCCCTGGAATCAAGAATGCAGCACAAGAAACACAAGCACCTCCAGGAACTGCGCCAGCTTCCTTCAAGGCGGAGGCGAGGATGAACGGTGCAGGAGGGAAAGGTGACTTCTTGTGGTATAAGCAAAGTCGGTGACGAATGAGGAAAGGGCCTGCCTTGGTTTCTAAGTTTTTGTCGTTCTCATTCTTTTTATTTTCCTTTGCAACAAAACTAGAGTCCTTAAACCCGGGGACCAAGTGACAGATGAAGAGACTCAGTAAATTTCCTGAAACCTTAGATTCTTGAGTCTCTATAGTCTGTGCCACCTCCCAAAGAGAAGATTCCTAGATAGTTTCCAGCAGAATCTCAAGACTTCAAGACCCAGCAAAGACTGCTGAATAAAATGCTGGGTGGGTCATAGGTATGCAGTCTGGTCCTACCCCAATCTATAGACGAGGAAGAACACCAAGGACTAGAGAGGGGAAGTCAGGTCCCTGCCCAAAGTCACCGAGGCAGTTAGGGACAGAGTCAGCTTAAAAACCTAGCCTCCTTAATCCTAGTCAGGTAGGGTTTCCCCTGCTTCATAGCAACTGGATTTCTTTTGCGACCTAATTTTGAGGGCAGGGATCACATGGCCTGTGTCTTTTGAAGCTGTGCATGGGCTTGGAGTGATGTGTCACTCATGGTGAGGGGCTCAGGCAGTACCATGCACTCACTCAGTGGATCTTGTCTTCTCTCGTGAGCAGGGCTTGACATGAGTTCAAATGCTAGTGACAGACCCACCTGCAGAGCAGCATGGAGCCAGAGACCTTTGAACGGCAGCAGAAGCAGGATAGGACACCACTTCCATCCCTTACCCTCCTCCCCCTCTTCAGGGCAATCCCAATTCCAATTCCACATCGAGTCTGCCCATTCAGGAGGGCAAAAACTTCCCCTCCGGGAAGTAGGGGATTAAGGGCAGGGTAACTGGGTTGAGTGGTCAGATTGAGTCTCATTTTCTATCTTTATTTTAATTTATTTTAAAGATTTTATTTGTTTATTTGAGAGAGAGAGAGAGACAGCACAAGCAGGGGGAGGGGTAGAGGAAGAGGGAGAGGCAGGCTCCCCGCTGAGAAAGTAGCTGGACGCGGCACTCGATCCCAGGACCCTGAGATCATAACCTGAGCCAAAGGCAGACGCTTAACCAACTGAGCCACCCAGGGCCCCCTCTTTTTTTATTTTAATTTTTATTATTTTTTATTTTTTATATCTTATTTTTAGAGTCTCATTTTTCACAGGAACTGGCTCTAAGACCTCCTGTAAGGCAAAAATCACGCGAAGTAGAAAATGCCCTTGGAAATCCATTTCGATGCCCCTGAAGTGCAACAAGCAGACCCATCACTTCTCAGGAAATTCCAGACAGCCAGCTTCTCCTTCAGGTTGGAAGAGAGTTCTGTTGCTTCCGTTGAGCAGTGGAGGAAACCCCTGACATTTAGGGCTATCACGGACCAGAAAAATTTATCTCTGAGCGTGATAAGATGCTGGTGTGATATGAAGCCCGGAAAGGGCTGTCATGCGTGTTCCCGCGTCACACTCAGTCCAGGCACGCGTTCGCTGAGTGGAGGGCAGGAGGCTCATCTGCTGCACTGTATCCCTACATGCATTTCCCATTCCCTCCCCACGCCCGTTGCTGAGCTTGTTCAGTTGACTTCATGTAAATCAAAGGGCTGCTCCAGGATCCAGGAATCCCCACCATACTATTAGCCTCTCAACAAAAGCTGCCACCTTGGGTGTTGAAGCCCTGACCCACAGAAGCTGTGAAATAATAAACGTTAGTGGTGTTAAGCTGCTAAATGTTGGGATAATTTGTTGTGCAGAACGCGAATATAAGAAGACAAATACAGAATACTAATACAAGGGAGTAGCTGGAGAGACAGGATAAGGAATGTGGACGTGATCCACTAGGGCAACTTTTCCAGGGGGGGAGTGATTGGATTGGGTCTGTCTTTGAGAAAGTTCCCCTGGCGACGGAGGATGTGCTGTGGGAGGGCCGGGCTTGGCAAAGAGACCAGTTAGGGGACTCTGCAGTTATCCAGGCAAAAAGAGGTATATTAAGACAATGTGGCAGAGATAGTAAGAGGATTGGTGCAGGAGACCTTTCTGAGGGGCACCTGGGTGGCTCAGTCGGTTGAGCGTCTGCCTTTGGCTCAGCTTATGATCTCGGTGTCCTGGGATCGAGCCTCGCATCGGGCTCCCTGCTCAGTGGGCATCCTGCTTCTCCCTCTCCACTGCTTGTGTTCTCTCATGCTCTCTCTCTCTCAAACAAATAAAATCTTTAAAAAAAGAGAGAGAGACCCTTCTGAGTAAGAATTCTCAGAGCTTATGGATCAGCTGCCTACAGATGATAATAATGAAAGCAATAATATTATTAATAATACTCACAGCTAACATTTATGGAAAACTTAACATGTACCAAGCACTACTGTAAGCCCCCTATATGTATTCACACATTTAATGCTCACAGCAACCTGATGAGGTAGGTACTATTTTCCTTTTACAGATGAGGAAACTGAGGCAAAGGGAGACTCTATGACCTGCCCAATGCCACTTAGCTGGTAAGCTGCAGAGCCTGGGTTCAAACTTAGGCAGCTGTGCCTTTACCATCTCAAGGGACTTCCTCTGGAGGGATCAGAGAGAGAGAGGGAGGGAGAAGGTGGGACAGGGTGAGCTCTGAGGTTTCTAGCCTGGGCAACTGAGTGCAGCCTTACCTTAAGTGGCGGCGGATGACTTGAAAGACATTCCTCTCACCAATCACCTACTAATTCCCTGTGTACCTCACAGGAACTGCTTAATGGGCTCGACTACAACCCAGCGCGTGCAATGTACAAGAACATCCGGATGTGGCACCAGGCCCCGCTTCTACCACACTCCAGTAAAAATAAATCTCTCTGTCCAAATATAGAGTGGTCAGAAGTGCCATGTTTTACAGGACAAGAGGCAGTTATTTGGCATTAAAAATAGACAACTTTTGGCTTCCCTGCAGATCTGGGCAAGAGCACTGCAATTTCCAGATGGAAACCTGGGTGGATGGGGGCAGCCCCCTCAGACTGACTCAGCTATTTAAAAAGCCCATATAGAAAATTACATCCCCGGGGCGCCTGGGTGGCTCAGTCGTTAAGCGTCTGCCTTCGGCTCAGGTCATGATCCCAGGGTCCTGGGATCGAGTCCCACATCGGGCTCCCTGCTCGGCAGGAAGCCCGCTTCTCCCTCTCCCACTCCCCCTGCTTGTGTTCCTGCTCTCGCTGTCTCTCTCTGTCAAATAAATAAATAAAATCTTAAAAAAAAAAAAAAAAAAGAAAAAGAAAATTACATCCCCTTTCTGGACCTCAGTTTACTCATCCATAAGATGAAGAGGTAAGGGGCACCTGCGTGGCTCAGTCGGTTAAGCCTCTGCCCTCTACTCAGGTCATGACCGCAGGGTCCTGGGATCGTTCCCTGCTCCGTGGGGAGCCTGCTTCTCCCTCCCCCTCTGCCACCCCCCAACTCATGCTCTCTCTCTCAAATAAATAAAATCAATAAAATATTTTAAAAAAATGAAGAGGCAAGGCACGACAATTGACATGAAAGCTTCCATTGTCTATGAGGGTAGGAACTGGAGCCCAAAGCTGGCCCTCGGAGAGCTGAAGGCCTCCTAAATCACGGAGACCCCGCACAGATAAGGTGGATAAGGCGAGCTGGCCCTTTGGCCCGCAGCTCACTGCTCATAGGACCAGAAGTGGTTTTTTTCTGAGGATTTTCAGAATTCCGTCAAGGGCTTTAAATTACCCTTTTGAGTCAGACACCTTGTTAATCCACAAAGAAAGGCAAACCAGAAGTCCCCCTCCAACTAGCATACCTCCCTCCTGAGATGCTACCTTCATAAAAAGAAGCCAAAGCCCAGCCAGACACAGGAGTGGGGGGTGGGCGGTGGAGGGGCTGCCAGGCATTTTCGGTCCCCGAGGCTGCCCCTGCGGAGGGCCTCCGCCCTTCCCCTCTATTCTGCAGACAGGTGTCGCTGACCTACTCACGGAAGAGCGGAAGTCTCAGAGAGGGGACACAATTTGCCTAAGATCGTTCAGCTGGTGGAAGCTGGAACCGGATCCAAATCCAGGTCTGGATCCAAAGCCCGGATCTTTCCACCTCATGGGGCCTCTCCTGTGCTGCTAACTGTGAGGTCAGCAGGGCTCCTCTCCACTCCCAGAGGGGAAAGGAAATCCTGATAAAAGCAGGGAGCCTGGGACTAACTCAGGATGGCAGCCAGAAACAAGTCAGGAGTCTCTAATTCCCTAAGGGATCCCCTTGGAGTTTTATCACACCTTGAAAAAGAAAGACCGGCTTTGCTTTAAATGGTTTTATTAAAAATTGTACCAATTGATGGGGGAGAATATACACACACACATATGCATGTGAAGAACAGAAAGCCAAGTATTCTGTACAGGTTAAAAAACAATGGGTCCCCATTTCCCTCCCTCTCTTTCCCTGTCTCTCTCCCAGAGGCAGAGTGCCTAGAACCCAGGACAGCTAACCTGGGCTAAACAAAATGCTACATTCTCACTGGGTCTCCCCCTGACAGCCCCTGTGGGCCCAGGGATGGGGCGGCCCACTGGGCGATGCTCACAGAACAGGGAGAGGTGCTGGCCACCCGTGCAGAAAAGGGGGCAGGGCAGACCTGGGTGCCGGCTCCCAGCTCCCGTGGCCTGCAAGGCTGGTGCATCTTTGCAAGAGCTCGGCTTTCTGTGTTATTCCCTCAAAGCTCCAAGTCCCCACCAGCCGAGGTGCCCCCTGCCCACAGTGTGCCCAGGAGGCTTCGAGGGCGGGTAAGTTAACCCTTTCCTGGACCAAGTCCAGCCAAGGTCCAGCGTCCCACCAAGGATTTGCCTGCACCCAGAGGGCCCTGCAGCTTCCTGCAGCCCTGAACGTTGATTCCCAGAAGCCCCGCAGAGCCCTGGAGGCAGAAGTCTTTTTGTTTTTGCTGCTCTCCACTCTCCATACCCCCTCTTCATCAAGTCCACCAAATGGCACAAGTTTGCCAGCTCTCAGTGGGCTCCTTGCTGACCGGGGCAGGCGCAGTGGCTCCCCAGCCCCCACTGGAGGCCGTGGCTGGACCATCCCAAACAACACTGCCCCCCCCTTCTATGCCCAGGCTGGAGCCACCCCATGGATGAGGCTGGGCCACTGGGGACAGTGAGACAAGTCAGCTGGGCCCCTCTGAGTGTTTGGAGCATGCCTGCCACATAAGCTCTAGACATGGACCCACACCCCTCAGGGCTTGGGGAGGTCACTGGGAGGTGATCTTTCTCTCCCTTGCACTGAGCAAGAAAAGGCCATGGGGACAGGCCTCCAGCAGCCCAAACTTTGAAGCAGGCAAAGGCAGGGAGGCCATGCCGGGTCCTCCAACTCACTGAGGGAGTCAGCTCTCTGGCCTGAGTGGGGTTCTCTCCCCAGTTCTGTCTACCAGCTTCCAGAAACTCTAGGGTTCTGAACTGAAGGGCTCTTTTGACCCTGACTACCAGGCTTCCTCCCTCTGGGGCTTTTCTATAATAAGAGGGAGGTTTCCAGCCCCTCTCCCACCCCTCACCCTCAGCAAACCACAAAAACTCCACAAGTCTTCAGCTGGTTACAGGTCAGGAGCCAGGTCAGAGTCTCCCTCCCTCCAAATCTGATTCTCCACCCCCTAACTAGAGACAGCCAAGCTCCCGGGGGTGGGGGATGGGGGATGGGGGCCCAGAGAGAGGGATGTGTCTCCTGAGGCTGGACTTGAGGAATGTTCAGACCAACTCACCAGACAGAGGGGGCAGGGGCCAGTCTAGATCACTAGGCCAATTAAAACCAGCCAGCCAGGAGGAACCTCTCTTCTTCCAGGAGCTATTTACCTCCTGGGTGTTTTGGGGAAAAGGGAGAAGGAGGGGGTTTTAAACTGTGCCCCAGCTGGCTTAGGATAGTGAGTTAGTTCCTGGCTTCCCATAAGATGGAGACAGTGCACTCAGACCACCCTCCATCTGGCCCCAGGCTCAGTGTTCAGGTGGGCTTGTCAAACTCTGGGCTTAGTTCTCGGGGCAGGCCACAGGACATCCTGCCTGGGCCTGGCAAGATCTCTGAAGCTGATGGCTTTGCCTCAGCATTGAGGCCCTGGACCATTTATTTGTTCTCTCACTCAGCTCACTCAGAAGTCCGCTAAGAGGGGTTCAAAGTGGCTGGCAGAAATAATCCTGGTTTTCTTGTGTGCCACTCGAGCATACACCAGCAGCCTGCCTGTCACCGCCTTGGTCCAGGAGAGGGGAAAATGGCACATGTCCAATGCACGTCCTAAAATGGTGTGGAGACACGCAAAGAAGGCTGCATTTCACAATGGTCAGCGTGTCCCGGAGCTGGTCTTCACCTGTTCCCTGGGCTCCTCCTTGTAAGCAGGAACCCATCTTCTTAGCAGACAAACCATGGTACACACCCTGAGAATACAATTCTAGCCAAGAAGAGGTAATACCTCCAGAACATCCAAGCAGAACAAAACAAAGGCTAATGTACAGTTTGAGGTCTTTCACCTTGGGGCCACTGAGCCCATATGGCACCTTCATGCAAATTAGGAAAGGCACCCCTTCCTCTGAGCAGACATAGCCCCAAACTAGGGCATATAGCCTAGTGGGCATAGCATGAGCTGATTTTAACTTCCATTACCTTCTTCGGCAGGTGCCCTTGTGCAGTGGACAACCTGCCCAACTGTACATCCAGTAGATTAATGCTTCCTGAAGACCTCCTGTCTGTAGAACTGGAGGAGCTTGGGCTTGTTTAGATTTGAGAGTCTACTTGGACTCCTCCAATTTCCTTGGGTAGCCCTGAGGTCTTCTCTGCCCAGGGAAGCCACCTTTTCTTTGGGCCTTGCTTCATGTTAGCACCAATGTTATCTTTTCTTACATAGGCAAAAATTATAATTTAATTTCTATGTATCTGGTTAACAGATTCCCTGTGTCTTTTCAGATTCCCCGCATCTGCTTTCAGAGCTGCCAGCCTGGCTGCCTTAAATTCTCTCCATTAGTGCCACAGCAGGGAGAGAAGGGAAGTTCAGAGGCAGCTGCGAGCCTGCTGAGCTCCAGAGCACGCCCTTCTGGCCTAGCTGGAAGCTGAAGGAAGCCAGGAAATGTGTACCCAGCTTTGACGGTTGCACGCTCTAATCATTGTTACTCCAAAAGACACGGTTCAGCTGACAAAGCCATGGCGCTGGCTTCTTCCTGTATCCCACTAGGTGTGAAAAAGGAATGGGGATAAGCGGGAGGAGGTATGTTGTTTCCAAGGAAACCAAGGGGTCTGGGTTCCTCTCGGGCTGACTCTCACAGGTGGGATGGCCACCACATTTCCCAGCCCCACGGTAATCCTGCCCCATGTGTGCCCCAGAGTGCTGATATTGGGGGAGGAAAGCAGTCTGTTGGCTGGGTCTTTTCAAAGAAGAGCTGACGAAGGCACAAGCTGCTGGTTATGGCCCGTTCCTTGGCTATTTGGCTCATCTGTGGTGGACACCCAGGCCAGTCCCAGGCACCCAGAGGTGACAGCGGTCCTGCACCTCGGGACCAATCCTGGGGCCTCCGAGTTGGAGCAAGTAGGACTCGAGGCCTCCCCAGAAGTTTGGTTCATTTTGCGGCACGTTTGAGGGGTCCTTGTAGAAACCCAACCCTCCCTGAGGTCTGCTGGAGATGACAGGAGCTGGGCGAGAATCCCTGAGCCCTTGGGCCAGGCACTGGCTGGGCCAAAGGAGAACCCAGACACGGAGCGGGCTGACTGGCCTTCGTGGAAGTTGCCATGCTCAGCTGGAAAGCCCCTGGCCGAGGCCCTGGGGGATGAAAGCAGTGTGACTGGCAGATCTCGGGCCCGACCACGGTTGAAGGCCGAGAGAGCGCTGGCGGGACCAGGAGTCTAATCCAGTCTCCTAGTTCTTAACCAAGCTCCTGTGGGAAAACTACAGTCCACTCGCTGGAGGACATCACTACCTGGTCATCTTCAACAACAGCTCACTGAAGACTTGTCAGAGCCCTTGGGAGGTCCCACATCACAGACCTATCAGCCTCAACTTCAACAGTGTTTGACAAAGGCCCTCATTCCTGGTCGAGGTCCTGAACAGGGAAAGAGGCCCCGCTTGGGGCATGTCTTATGTACACAGAGAGAAACTTTGAAAATGCAAACGCAAAACAGCAATGAACAAACTTCACAAGACACAGCGTCAGTCCTCGCCGATGTCCTTCCTGCGGTGGGTGCCCCATACAAAGAGGGCAGCCCAGCCTCACCTGGGACCTGCCCCATTCCTGTTCTCATCGGCATTCAAAGCGAGGTTGTGTAGGAAGAGGAGGATCTGCCACCACATTCGATTTTGGTTTTGCTGGTGCTAGAAAGGAAAAAAAAAATCAATGTAATTTCTAACCATAGCCTGTCGCCTCAACGACTCCCGGGTCCTTATCATTCCCAATAAAAGTTCAGATACACGAGTCTGGGGACAGCACTTTAATCCCATCAGGACAGCAAACTGAGGAGAGGAGGGAGGAGTTGGGGGGGGGATGAGAAGAGTGGCGATGAGGGGGAGATAGTTGAGTTCTCCAAAAAACAATTGCAGTTTTAACATTAAAAAGAAAAGTCCAGGCTCTTTATGCACTGTGCACAAGAGGATTAAACTTTTTCCCCTGCTTGCAGGATTTTCCAGAGTTTAGCCAAGTGCTGCTTTTAATCAGATTGGCTCCTGAGCCCCTCAAACCTCAGCTGCATGAACAACAAACTTTCTTCAGAAAGAAAGAGAAGTGCCCCCCTCGCTCCCCCAACTCCAAAGTAACACAGAGAACAAGGGGGAAAGGGGGGGAGCCTCCATCTGCAAGTGATTTGACACTGTGAAGGTCAAAGGGTTAATCTTCAATTTAAACCACACTGCTGAGGCAGCAAAAATCTGATTTCATCCAGTGCAAACACGCACACACACAGACACACAGACACACACACACACACACACACACACACACTTGTGCACCCGCCCTCTCTCCCTTCCCAGCATCTCCAGCTCAGTGCTGCCCTTTTTATAGCTGCTCTTGACAGTAAGCCATAAATAATCCCTCTTGGAGCGCTTTCCTACTGACTGGAGCCAATTAAACGTTAAGCAAGAACATACTTGAAAACAAAACAAAAACAAAGAATGCACACTACTCTCTGGAGGTTATCCCAGGTCCTACTGTCAGGCAGGGAAGCTGGGGGCAAAGGTCAGGGGTCACTGGCTCCCAGGACTGGGGCTGGTGCCCCGCCCACACAGGTACCCTTTCCCAGGGGCCAGCGGAGGCCCCCCGAGGGGACTGGGGTGCTGGAAGAGGCGGTCTTTGTTCTCTCTTTGTCTGCCAGGGCAGGAGGACTGGATTGGGGCCCTCTCCACGGGGTCCTCGATGGATAGGGGAATAAAAACCCAGCGTGCAGGAAGAAGCCAGCATGGGCTGGACCAGGATCACTGCAGTGGCCCTACAGTGAGTGCATCCGTGTGAACTGACAGCAGAGCCCGGGCCCTTCTTGGGCTGTCTTTAACCCCACTGCCCCGGCCCTACGTCTCCGATGAAGGGGACAGGCTAAGTCAGGGGCAGAATGGAAAGTGGGCCTAGGTCTCCCGCACCCTCGGAGCTTGGTGGGAGCAGCTGGCCCTGGCCTCCCGGACTTTGCCTCAGGCGACCGTGCAGGTTCTGTGGCACCTCCCCTCCCCGCCACCTTGGGCCACTAAGGGAAGAGAGGTGACCCGCGGACTGAGGCTGACCTCAGGGCCTTGCTGATGCAGGTGAACAGAACGCCCCAGCCCCCCAATCTGGGACAACAGCGTGCCCCTTGCCCCTGCGGAAGGGAGGCTGGAAAACCACCCAGAAAGCTGGAGGCCCGGCTACTGCGAGGAGGGGAAATCGGGGTGTGCCACAGAGGAGTCCTGGCAGACTGCGCAGGAGACTGATGGCTTCCTTGTGTTTTGTAAACAAAGATGGGTAAAAAGAGGAAACACAGCCGGCTTAACAAAATCTGGTTAGAGTAAAGCAGCGTGAAAACGGACTCAGCTGCAAAACCTGAGGGCTCGGCCGGCCTGCAGCCACTGGGCTGCGCACCCCTCCTCCTGCTTCCCGCCCCCCAGCTGCTGCCCAGGACAGGTGCAAAGGTCATGTGGCGGAACGGGAGGAGAATCCAGGAAAAGACTGGTCCCCGGAGAGGCCAGTCTGCTGGAATTCCAAGTCTCCTCAGGTGCCTGTTTGAAAAGGCCAAGTAACAATAACAACCACAGTCATGACAAGAATAGTAACACTGAGTGTGCCAGGCTCTGTTCTGAGTGTTCTACATCCTTGCTTCTCAAAGTGGGGTCCGTGGACCAGCAGCCTCAGCATCCTCTGGGAGCTTACTAGAAATACAGATCTACTGAATCTGAATGTGCATTTTTAACAAGATCCGCAGGTGACTTGGAGACACATTAAACTCCTTTGGCCCTTCTCGACAACCCTATGAGATTGTTATATATCATCATCCCCATTTTACAGATGAGAACATTGAAAGAGTTTGATAACTTGGTCACGTGGCTACTAAGTGGCAGGGACTGGACTGAATTCCAGACCACCTGGCCCTAGAGCAATGTCCTTACCCATTATCATCATTCTCTGAGCGCCACCATATACCTTTATGCCAAAGCAGACCCTCTCTCCTCCCCTTCTCTAAATCATATCAAAATAGTTCAATGGCTAAGAAAAGGAGATCACAATTCTATGATTTGGGGCCTGGGCCAATCCCATTTCTGTATGCCTCAGTTTTTCACCAAATGCCCCTAATGGAGGCTGCCTGCTGCTTGGGTTACTTCCTGGGCCCTGAGGTGTCTGGGGATGAGGCAACGCAGCACCCTCACTCCCATCATTTGGGGGTGTTGGGGGACCCAGAAGCAGCTACGGGCCAGAGAGTGCTGTCAGAGTGGAAGGCTGAGGTCTTGTTGGGAGACACAGGCAGGCCTAGGTGCAGGAGGCAGGGCCCACAGGCCCACTGTCGCGATGGACCCAAGTCCCACGTCTCTGCCTGTGACAGGCTTCTGGGTACACGGATCGGCAAGGAAGTCTCCCTGGGCCAGGAATCAGAGGACCTGGCTATCGGCAGCGGCTTCCCACCAGCCTGTCTGTGAGTCCTCACTTCCCTTATAAGAGAAATGCAGGCATGGTATGAGATCAGTGGTTCCCAAACCTGACCGTGTCACAGAATCCGCTGACGTGCTGTTATAAATACAGAGTCCCAGGGCTCCACCTGACCAACTGGGTCAGAATCTCCAGGAAAGTGGTCCAGGAATTTGTACGTTGAACAAACTCTCTGGGTAACATTTTTAAATTTTATTTATCTATTTATTTATTTTTAAGATTTTATTTTCTTAAAGTAATCTCTACACCTAACACGGGGCTCGAACTCACAACCCGGAGGTCAAGAGCCAAACGCTCCAGCGACTGAGCCAGCCAGGCGCCCCAGGTGACATTTTTTAAATCACGGGTAACATTTGTTGTATATTTTAGTCATCAAAGTAATACATGTTAACTGTAGAAAAATTGGAAAACACAAGACATGAGAGAGAAGAAAATAAAATCATTTGTGATCCTATAGCCTGGAAGAAAACACTTCATGATTGGATATTTTTTTCAGTCTCTTTCAATCTCTTCCCATCAGAATAATGACTTGGCCAAGCCGGAGGTAAATCCTGCCCAGGTGGTTCTGAGGCAGCCAGGCCACAGACAGGCATCTGGAAACCACGGAGGAGTTTTCCGACCCTAAGGTTTACGATGTGAAGTTTGTCATCCACAATTACCTTCAGGATTACAACTCTGAGCTCCAACAGCTGAATCCAGCCAGCCTATTGGAGGGTCTGGGTGAGCCTGGAGGCCAGGCTGCCTTGTACGGAGTTAAGCTGGCTGCGTGGCAGCCATGAGACCAGCAAGACCAGCAAGAGCAGGGCCTGATAACCGGTCCTCAGCCTCGGTAGCCCCTGCTCTGGGCACAAGCAGATGCCACACAAATTCCACTTAGCCTTCTCTTGCCACAGGTCAGCCCCCAAAAGGCCTTCTTCCTCAACCAAGCTGCCTCACACCAAAACTATCAAAGAATGCCCTGATTATGAGGAACAACAATAAAAACAATATTTAAAAAAAAAAATTAAACAAAAGGGCCTGACCAGAAAGGAAAGAAAAAGGACATGAAGGGAGGCTGGTGAGAGAAACAGTAAGGAGGAAGGAAATCAACATTCACTGAACAGGATGAGGTACACAAAGACACCCAAACGCCAGAGAACATGGATCCTTCCAGCAGAAGGTGTGGAGAAGCAGGGGAGAAGGAAGGGGGAAGCAGGGAAGAGTATGCCTGGCCTCTGACGTTCGGGCACTTGGCACAGCGCGGAGCACAGAACCTGAGCTCAGTGAGTGCAAATCCCCAGAGCAGGGCCCAGCTCTCCCAGACTCAGCTTGAGCACCCTTCTAAGTCTGGGAACCTGCAAAAAGTGGGGGTTCTAAGAAGGCACAGTCAGGGTGCCCTTAGGGATAGGGCATTGAGGCACAGGGGATGGGAAACCGCTGGGAATTGAAGCTTACACCGGAAGGCCTCAAACTGAGAGTTTAGAGGGTAGGACCGAGGCATAGGGGGAAAAAATAGAGGTGAATGCCCCAAGAGAATGGGATCCGACATGGTGGATCAGAATATCCTCTTCAGTTAAGAGAGCACAGACAGGCATTAGAGACCTAGGGCTCTTCTTTCTCCATTCCACTTTCTTTTCTTTTCTTTTTTTTTTTTAAAGATTTTATTTATTTATTTGACAGAGAAAGACACAGCAAGAGTGGGAACACAAGCAGGGGGAGTGGGAGAGGGAGAAGCAGGCTTCCCGCCGAGCAGGGAGCCCGATGCGGGGCTCGATCCCAGGACCGTGGGATCATGACCTGAGCCGAAGGCAGACGCTCAACGACTGAGCCACCCAGGCGCCCCTCTCCACCCCACTTTCTTGCTGTGGTCAGCCAGCTGACAAGGGTTCGAGTCACCCCCGCTGTATATAAGGCAGAGCAACTGAACGCACAGCCACGCATCCTGTGTCATGGGGAGCACGCCGGGGCACACAGTAGGTACTCAGCAAGTGCACAGTGCACCGACTACAGAAAAGTCAGCCTTGCAAGATAACCCCCTTGTCTGAGGGCAGGAACAACTGATGTCTGGCCAGGTCTAAAGATGTACTCCATGTGATAGTATCAGCCTCTTGCCCGGGGAGAGGCCCAACTAGTAAAAGACTTTTTTTCTTCTTCTTCTTTTTTTTTTAAAGAGCTGGCTGTAGCATCTGACAAGGTTGGATTACACAAATCAAACTCTGTTTCATCCCACGTGGCCTCTGCCCTCAGGACAAAGAGTGTTCCCTCCCCTCTCCGGATAAGAATCTCCCTCGGCCTCTCTCCCTTTGGATCCAATTCACACCCTCTGGGGGCTTTTGTGTGTCACCCGTGTTCCAGATGCTCCAGCAAAAGCTAATTCACCCCCAAAGAACTAGAGCAAAGAGCAAGCCTACACTGTGGCCAGGCTTGAAAAGGACCCTGCCAATTTACCAAACAGACAGCAATTTATAATATCTCATACTTAGAGTGCCTTCCGATCTTCCCATTTCCTCTTCACAAAGATCTGGAACACAGGAAGGACACGTATTATTCGTCCCATTTTACGGATGGGGAGGTAAAGGCTCAGAAACATTCCCCCAAGCACGTTAGTTGGGGGGTGGGGGGTTATTCGGACCCCTGACTTCTGACTCCAGAGCTATGTTTTTCCACTAAAATATTACAGTGTGTTCATTCACATCATGGCAAGTAGCACTAACTTTTCAAAGAGAATCACCACTGAGCTGCTCCCCTCGTATGTTTAAAGACATTGTTTCCAGATCATTAACTATTTAGTAAGGATGCTGTGGACCAGAAAAAAATAAACCTTCCAGAGGCAGGGCTAACTGAAGATCAAACAGAAATAAAGCTAAAACTGCTCTGAAATTATAACTTCAGATCATGTTCTAAAACCACACTCGGTTTCTTTAAAACACAGAATTTCCTATACCCTGTTTTGCAGGGAGAAACACTCTCTCCAGAGTGATGTTTTCCCACCTCTTCCCCTTAGCCATCATAGTCTAAACCCACCCTGGCCGAGGCTGAGGGAGAGAGCTTCGGCACCGAGAACATGAACACCGAGATAAGAGAGACTTCAGGAAAATTCCACTTGAAAGAAGTTGAGAAGATGTTTTTGTTCAATTCAGCAAGCTTCTATCAAACCCCCAACTCGGCTAAGACTTATGAAGGACACAAAGATGAGCAAGATGTCAACTGTCCTCAGTTGTTTTACAATCTGAACGGAAGACAATAAGAGCATAGAAGTAAGCTTTATGGGAGGCAGAGGGAGGTCAGGGCAGTGAGTGGGCGCTCCCTCACACTCCTGTCTTCCAGGGGGTGCCTGGAAGCAGAGATTGCGCAGTGGGAAGACCATAGTTTTAGGATCAGTCAGATCTGTATGGCTCCCAGTGCAGTCACTTACAGCGTAACTTGGGCATGCTGTCTCCCTTCTCTGAGCCTCGGTGTCCTACAAAATGGGGCTAACGGGGTCCAGAGGTACGAGGTTGCTGTGGTGATCCAATGAGAAACATCCATGTAAAGCAATGGACCTGGTGACTGTGCCGAGCAAGCAGCTCACTCCCCATGCTGAGGACAAGGAAACCTGCGCCCCACTTAAGCTCGCTGAGCACTTCCCTCAACATCCTCTCCCTCAGAGCGCCTGCCCCAGGAGTGCTATCTTCTAAACAGACTTATGAAGTCCTGGGGAAATCCCTGACTTTTCACTCTGAGATGGGCCAAGACAGCTAGAGGCAGCTGGGCTCAGAATTCCAGGCGGCCAAGCTGAGCAAGGGATTCTGAAACCCACAGGGCAGCCCCTTGGGTCCAGTGGCCCACTGCCCTAAGAAGGCTTCTGACCCAGATGCTAGAGGAACGAGCAACATGGCAAAACGGAGAAGGAAAAAAATAGCCCCTTGCCAAGAGCTTCCTCAGGGCAGTCAGCCGTGCCAATAGGACGTTGAAGCCACCGGCTGCCATCATGGCGACACCAATCACTTCTTCCGGGAAGAAAGGGTAGCGCGGGGCAGGCCGGGTCTCAGTCGAAGACAGGAGGGTTTCCTCTAATGCAACTGCGGGCCACTGGCTCCAGCCATTGGGGGCTGGGGGACAGGGCTGTGTGCACGACCCTTATCCCCAGAGCCCCGTGCGGCACCTCCACAGCCTCTGGAGGCTGCCACTCCTGGGGCCCTTACCCAGCTTCCCACAGGGACGGCTCTGGCTCCCTCAGAGAACTGCTCCATCGAACTACCGGACAACTTCTTAAGAACTCAGGAAGAAATCCTGGTGTCTGTGCTCTGGTGGAAGGTGAGGGAGAGAGAGGATTGAGGGGCGGCAGATCTGCTGTGGGGCTACGAGATCGTGGAAAAGGAGCCCCCAAAGCTCTGACTCCCAAACTGGGGCCTTGGCAGCTGGCTGTTCTTGTCCTGCCTGGAGCCAGTCCCCTAGCCAGGACAAGGCAAGCTAAGCGTGGAAGAAGGCTGGACCCTCCTCCTCACCACACACACTGACCGTTCTCGTTCTGGTCATGGAACATGCCCTCTTGGTTGTCAGACAGGATCAAAAGGCAAACCAGACATTTTTCTTCATCCTTCTTTTCTTGTGCCTCTCCCAACCCCTCCTCCCATCACCCCCCTTCTCCCCTAAGGAAAAAAAAAAAAGAAAAAAAGCCAACTCCCATCCCCAAGGTCTACAGCTTGGTGAGGAGGGAATGAACTCTCCGGAACTACAAGGCCCTTCTCCTGGAAGAGAGAGTAGTCAGGTGCAGAGTTGTGGGGAACTCGGCCTCTAGTCAGCCACGCTGATGACTCAGAAGCTAAATATAGTGAGCGATATAAACAGAGCCAGCCACAGAGCAAACACAGGGCCCCCAAGCCCCGGCCTGGCTCTCACGCACAGCAGCCCTCCACAGCCCCTCCCCCAGCCTCACTTTTCCCCAGGCACCCTCCTAGGTAGACCTCCCACTGCTGGAACAGAGGCTGGCTCCACAGGGACCTTCTCACTCTAAGGTGAATGTCTGGGGCTCCTGCCCAGGGCTGCCACATCTAGGGTCTGAACAACCTCATTAGCCACAGTCTGAGCCCCCCAAACCACTCAGCAACAAGGAGGGCATCCCAAAGGGTCAGGAAGCAGTCAAGGGCCCCCTGAACAAAGGATCCAGGCTGTTGGCAGATGTAAACACCACTCTGGGTACAACTTCCAAGTGAGCTCCCTAAGAACTATAAAGACAGGTCCAAGCAAAATCCTAAAATCATCTTCTGGCACATTTCTCAAAGTGTTAAACCACCCACACCTTAATAGTTATATATATTATAATCTCCACTGGGCTTTCACATCTGCTCTGCTAGGTAAGTATGAGAAATCAAGGTTCAGGGAAGTTAAATGACATGCCTATCGACAGAGAACTCATAAGGGACAGAGGTAGAAATGTGAACCCAGGTCTGCCTTTACGTCTAGGATCCTTTCTGTGATATTGCAACAAAAGATAGTTTCCAGTGAGTGGCTAACATTTTCCTCAGATTTCATTTTCCAGAAAGTCAAATTACTACTCAGAGAATTTCCAAATCGGACTATTCTGAATGAAGCCACTCCTGGTCCAAGTGAAAAGGCCATTTCCAACTCAAGGAATTCCAATGTGCTTGTAGCTTTACTCACTCAGTGGTCTACAGTGGCTTTTTTTTTTTTTTTTTTTTTTTGAGGATTCTTGGCTTCTTAACATTGCCTAGGAATATCCCCCACACCCATAAATTTCAAGATGGTGCCATTGGGATAGGAGACATTCCTAAGAGGAGGGGACAGCAGCTACTGTCCATTCTTAGGCCCATACTGGAGGAGACCGCGGAAGGGGGAATGGAGAGAAACTAGAACCCACACCTTCTGACTCCAGCAGCTCATGAACACAGTGAGGAAGCAAACCTGTACCTCCTCTTCACTGCAGAAGCTGGAGAGACAGAGAAATACCAGGGTACCTTCACAGAGCCTGAGTCAAGGTAGACCCTGGTCAGCAGATCACCAACTCTTGATTTCAGCTCAGATCATGATCTCAGTTCGTGAGATTGGGCCCCGTATTGGGCTCAGTGCCCAGAGCAGAGTCTGTTTGTCCCTCTCCCTCCTCCACTGCTCCTCCACTCTTTCTCTCTCTAAAATAAATAAATAAAATCTAAAAAAAAAAAGGGGGGGACCATTCCACTCCTGACCCAGTCAAAGGAAGGTGGGGCGTGTGACCAGGTTGGGAAAGGCTTTTGTCTCCAAACGCCCGGCCTCCAACTCTCTTGCTGCTTTGGAGACCCAAAGAGCCAACAAAAAGCACCTCACAGACACTGCTATTCTGCCTTCAAATCCTTGCCTTTCCATCCAGAGGAGCCACCCTGAACTGATCACTCGGGTAACCAGGCTAGACCCCACCCACATGCTCCTTAGGAAGTATGTGGCCAGCAAAAATCCAGATCCAACATCCAGTACAATTTGCAACCTTTTGAATTGGGGGTCATGTTGATGCACTCAATTGGCCATAATGCCATCCTACAACGCACTACCCCGTCATGGTACCCCCCACCTCCTCTGCTCCACATCTCCTAGGAAGAAGTGTTCCCCTGACACAGAAAAAGAATTACTTGAGGTCCTTAACTAGGGACCAAAAGTGAATGCTCACACTACCTACAGGACTCAGGGACCAAGGGCCATTGTCTGGCCTTGGGACACCATCCCAGATCTGAGGAGAAAGGAAATGGCCAAGCCCTCTCCACAACTTATTGCCTCTTGGGTTGTGTTTCCTGGCTCCCTAAACTCGGCCTATATCGATGGGGGATTGATCATCATTCTTTGAGGAGAAATGTACAAGGCCGAGGCCCACAAGTGAACAGCTTGGACACTGATTTCTCTGTGCAGGGCAGGTGGAGGGAGCTCAGGGGAGGCAACTCTGCTAAGGGATCAGCCTGATGGGAGGGGTGGGAAATGGTGAACTGACAAGAACAAATGTGAGGGATGATCAGGCTTCTAGACAGACAACAGGGAACATGCATTAAAGAATACCTACTGTGTACCCGGAACTTTAAATGGTATTTTCTCACTTAACCTTCACAATAATATTCTGTGGTATTAGCTCTAATTTACAGAGGAGGAGCTAGACTTGACAAGGTCAAGTGCCTTCCTGATGGCTAGTGGGTAGCAGAGCTGGTATTTAAACCTGGGCCTTCTGACTTTGGACTCAAAGCCTAGAGACTTAATCCTAAACCACTTCCTTCCTAATACCTCAGTGTCCCTGCCTGCAAAGGAAGGGAATAGGGAAAGAAAAGAAAAGAATGTAGGAGTCACAACAGTACTTTCTAGATATGAAATATTAGACTGTGGTTTATATAATAAAGTCAGAAAACGACTCATTTCTTAAAGCTAGCTGCTAAAAGTTCCTCTGCATGCTGGTGCTCCTTCTGCCCGTGGCTCTTATCCTAGCCCTTCCTGCAGGATGAGCTCCTGGACAAGGTCTGTGAGCAGGGTTAGTGGGGAGGACAGGGTTAAAAGCAAGAGGATTCCACAGACCAAAAGCCTGGTTCTCTGTAATGGAAAGTTTGGGAAAACCAGCTCTGGGCTAGAAAGGCTTAGCTGACCTGGCTCCCGCCACTGTGAGGTAGGAGTAGACAGCAGGCAGGAGGGTGAGGGACACAGGGACACAGGGCACTCGGGAGCCAGCAGGGGGTGAGGTGCAGAACACCACAGGGAAGATTCTCCTATGGTTCTCCTTTGGTTCTGCTGCTTTGCCCCTCCTCCCAGGCTGGGGTAGCTCTGGCTGATAGCTGAAAGATACCCTCAAAAAGGCAGCCCTGGACTGGGGGAAATGATGCCAAGCAGCAATGAGCAGGGTCAGACCTTGGGATGAGGGCTGTCTCCTCTCGTTCAGGACTGAGTCATCAAGAAAGGGCCCTGGGCTATGTTCTAGTCCTGTCCTCCCAGCCTGCTCCCAAGCCTACGGGGGCTCACCAATGGATGGAGAAATATTCTGGGAAACAACTGTTGAGAGAGATCAGGTGTATTGGGAATGAAGAAAGCTGCCTTCCAGACAGTCCTCTAGATGAATTTAGGAGACCCACAGCCACTGTGCCCTCCAAAAACTCCAGCGCCAGGACTGGAAGCTGTGAGCTGGTCTCAGCCATAGGCCTGTAAAACCAGGCTAGAGTGAATGGGCAGGAAGGAGGCCAAGAGACGGAAATCCAGAATCAGAGCAAGTCCACACATGGAATGAAGGGGAGACTTGAAGCCAAGTTTCCAGATAACAATCAAAGGAGGGACTAGGGACTGGAGCGAGGGGCCAACGGAGGAAGCTAGGCTGCCTTATTACCTAAGCATAGGGCCCCCCTCTCTTCCAGATCACTAAGGGACTGGGAGAGCCATCCAGGACCAGGTCTGGCCCCAGATTTCCCTCAGAACTCCTTGGCAGAAGGCACTAACCATATGTAACCCCCGATGGTCTGTTCTCAGGAGACCAAAAGACAACTTCTCTCTCCCCTGGTGTTGGCAATGGTTTGGCCCTTCAGTCAAACCTACTCTGATCACCTGAAGTTACCCATCTAAACTCAGGGTCTGCCCAACCGTGATGAGTTATTTATTCTCTTTATTCCAGATATAGACACACACACAGACACACACACAGACACACACAGACACACACACACACACACACAGCCCGCTAGGACGGTCCCCGGGGTAGGGACCGTGTTCATTTCCAGGTGGCATGCCTTTGCTTCCATGGTGGTTGTACGAGCACGGATTCAGCCTTGGGCTCCTCTCCCTGCCTTGGCAGCCATCCAGAAAGCCAGCCCAGAGAGGAAGGGTTAAGTGCCTGGGGGCTGGCCCAGACAGCGGCTGCAGAGCAGGGCAGCCTCCAGCCCGTGGCACGGAGGGCTCCTCCAGCACGAGCCTGCCAGCCGCCGCCGCCTTTGTTGATGGACTCTGCCACATGCTCGACTGACACGCGATGCTCCGCCCCGGCGGGGCTGGTGCCAGGCTGCCGGCCAAGCGCCCGGCCGCCAGTCTGGAGAGACTCTCTGAGGTATACTCTCCAGAGTCCCAGGTCCCGGTTCCCAGACAGAGACAATGAGGAGCAGCCTCCCCAGCTGGAAAGTGTCAGGTTACAACCGGTTCCACCACTTTCCCCCACTCAGGCCCATCCCTCGGCCTTGGTTACCCGGTTCCCACTGCACCTCAAGTCAGGCACCCCCAAATGTCCGGTTTCACTCCGGCACCCTGAAAACCTTCCCCTTGGGTCTGGGAGGGACAATCTCCCACCCTGGCCTCGAGCAGACACAGTGTGTCAAACAAGGCTGCAGAAAGCCACCCCATTCCCCAGGAGAGATGGTAGCATTTCCTGACAAACCACTGGACAAACCGCTCTCAGGAAGCCTGAGCTGAGAGAGGGCAGAGAACCAGCTTGGAGCTCAGAGATGGCAAGAGTGCTCAGCCAGTTGGGCCCATCCAGTTAACCCTGGGACCATATCCTCGGGGCCTGGCAGAGACAGAGTTGCTGAGGCAGGTCCGAGCCCCCCAGCCCCAGCAGACTCTCCCCCCGCCCCACCCCAAGCCCCCGTGCCTACTTGCTGCATGTGAAGCCGATGGAACTGGTCTGCAATGCACTGAAGCTTTCGGGCAATCTGTACCTCTGCTCGATGCTGCCACTGCCCTTCAGGGGGCTGGCCCCCAAGGGGCAAGCCTGCAGGGAAACTGGCCGGGAGAGGGAGCCGGTAGCCAGCGTTGCCTGCAAAGACAGAGGGCCCACATCTCAGCATTCTCCACAACTGCACCATCCACCCCATGCCTAACACTCCTGGCTGACACCTGGGGCCCGAGGCCTTTATCGGGCACGCTGCCAGATTTGGACAGCCTGACCGGCCGGCTGCCCAAGCATCTAAAAGCTGATGTTCAGAGGGAGCAAATGGTCCTAGCCTTGTCCCTTCACAGGCAGTGCCGGGGCAAAAGTAGTATGTGTGGGGGAACTTGCCAGCCTTCGGTCTTTATTTACCAAGCTGTGCTTGACCACAATTTATTTTTCATGCAGTAGCAGGTTGAAGCTCTTCTCTGGAAAAGCACCGGAGGCAGCTCTCCAGAGTTCCTGAGTTGAGCAAAGCAAGGTGGGAGAAAGAGAAAACCAAAATGTGCCTTCACTTTTTCCCCTGGCTGGGCCCAGGTCCTGAAGCTCTGGGCAATGGTACGAAAACGAGGGAGAGAAAACTCCTTAGACCCACTGGATAGCCAAGTTCCTCTCTGGAGGAGCCCCAGGCCAGACCGCAAGACCTCGAGACCTGCGCTGCACCCTACCCAAGTGCTGGCAAGCGGGCTGCCGCTAGGGGTGCCCGCCTGCCTCCTCCCTCTGTTCCCTCTTCCCTGCTGGCCGGCCTTATCCATCTTTTCGGACTCCCCAAGGAAGTACCGGGCAGCTCCCTCCAGGAATAACTGCAGCAGCTCCTCAAGAGGCAACCTCAGACCTAGCAAGACAGCCTCCGAACCTTTTCCCCCTCCCTCCATAAGCTATTGTGCTAAAAGAAGAAAGCCGACTGAGTGTCTAACCCTGTCCCTTTGCCAGAGAAGGGCATGTTAGTCATAAAACAAACCATTTAAGCCCACAAATGAAGGGGGCTTGTCTGATTGAGTCTTGGAAACAGCCCCTCAGCTGGCACTGAGCCCCGGCAGGCCCCACCTCTTTCTCCAGTTCCCCCTTCCAAGCACAGAAAGTCCCAAGTGACACCTTCTGCCTTCAGGAAACTTCCCTCCAGAAAGGGCTGGGTTTTTCCCTTCAGTGTCAACAGCGAGTCACAGATCCCCCAACCTTCTCCGGGGCCACTTTGGCCAATTAATGGAAGGCATATCACTCCCAGGACACAAAAGCCTGGGCCACTCATTGGGCCACAGGATGTAAAGCCCAAGGCCCAGGTACCCTCTCTCCAACCCCAAAAGGCACCATGGACCCAAGGATCCCTGCAGAAAGGGACAAAAAGGCAGAAGTGATGGCATAGCAACTTGCCTTTCTTGGTGCCCGAGGAGCACAAGTGAAAAGCAATAACAGGCAGAGAAGAAGAATGACAAGAGTCGAGGAATCCATAGCCCCTGCTGTTTAATTTGGGGAAGGAAATAACAAAGTGCAGGTCTGAGGAGGGGAAGTCCCCTCTTTTCCCCCAGTCTCTATGGGAGGAGTCCTGAGGCTAAGAGCACTCACCATAAAAGAGTCGCTGGGGTTCTTGGGTCACCCCACAAGGCAGCATGACACCCTGACTCGGGGAGGCCGGACTGAGGGTCTGGGTGGCCTTGTCTTCCTGGCTGGTGGGTCGAAGCCCAGGGCCACAGCAGTGGGTGAGAGGGAAGAGATGCAGACGGCTGAGGGGGCAGTCCAGCTGGCTCTGGGCAAACAGGTCAGCAGAGAGCAAGCTCCCAGGCTGCGTCCCCGGCTCCCCGTCGTCTGGCTGGAACACATCATCCTCTAGCTCCTCCACACACTGAGGCGGCTCCATCTCCCCTGTTAGGGCGCAAAGCAGGTCTCCGGGGTGCTGCTTCTACCCAGGCCAAACCTGAAGGATCCCCGTCCCCTTTCTTCTGTCCTGCTTCTCCTTCTTACCTGGGGCAGTGGGGCCAGGTACTGAGGACAGATAACCCGGTGATAAAATACTACCAAGGATGACACCCCGCCCCAAACAGTGAGGACCGCCTCGCTGTTCAAGGATGTGCCATACCTCTTCCCTGGGCCTTCCCAGAGCCACCCCCTACCTTGGCCTTTTCTTCTGACCCAGGCTGGTTCCGGTCACGAAGTCTGACTGCTATTGACTCTGAGCAATAGCAGGGGTATGATCAACTGCTACAAGCATGCAGGACACCTGGGGAAATGTCAACAAGACTAGACCCTGTGAGTGGCTGTGGGAGGGCAGAGGGTGCTGTGACTGGCTGTACACACAGTGCTCACCACACACACACACACACACACACACACACACTCACTCACTCACTCACTCACTGCCCTGAGGAGTAACCACCCAGCTCTCCTCTCAGTCTGAGCTGAGCTCCCAGCTGAGCAGCAAAAACAAAAGCCAGCAATCAGAGGGCAGCCAGGTTCCCTCCAAACCTGCTAAGCCCCGCCCAGATGCCCATCTACTCTAGTCTCCACCCCCTGCTTGCACAACACAACAAACAGGCTCCACGGTGTGGTAAGCGTGTCCTGGGAGAGAGGGCAGAAAGACCCAAGTTAATCGTTGCCCTCCCAGCAGAGGAGAGCTGTCTGTCCACCACAGCTTGGCCGAGAGGGTAGGTCCAACATCCAGCATGTGGCCAGCCTCCCCCAGCTCAGCCTACTCACTAGTGTCCATGACTTCAATCTTCTTGCCCCACAGCCCAGCATTCCTGTCAGCGTTGAACCTGAGACTGGTGTAACCTTCCTCACAGAAGGAAGTGAAATTCAGCCCTCTTTCTGTGACCTCACTCACCGCCTCTGTACTACTCAGGTTGTCGATACGAGTTTCTTGGTCATAAAGAAGTTCCTCTTGCTCCACCTGATGGCTCTTGGAAATCTAAGCTTGGAGCCACCCAGCATCTTGAGCTCCCAACACAGCCCCCTACACACACACACACACACACACACACACACACACACACACCAGGAACCTGTTAAGAGTCCCTGGGGCAGCCAGAAGCAGCAACTACCTGAATGGTTAAGGATACAGAGAGATACTCTTTGTCACTGCCAGATTCAATTAGATATCCCCTGGGAATTCTGTCTCCCAGTCTCTTGCCTTTGAAGAACAAGCCAAATTGTCTGTGGGTTGGTAAAGTACTTAAAGGCATCTCACTTAAATTCAGAATCTTGGCTTCCCTAAATGCAAGCTCTCTCTGAGGTGCTTGCTTCAACCCTCCCTCCATCCCAACTCTCCGAGAGCTATCTATGACCCCATTTCTGCCCTCTTCCCTGGTGAGTGAGGAGACCCCCGCTTGGATGGCAAAACAGGCACACGCTGTTCTTTGGAAAGTGTTTCCCAAAGGAGGGTAGGAGATCTTCAGCTTATCAGCACCAGGAAACAAAGTTTCTGGCTGAAAGGACCAAGTGCTGTCTTGCCAGTCACCTGGTAGGGGCTCACCTCCAGCCCTTCAGGCTTCTCTCCCCGAGCTGGCAATCCCAGCCTAAGAAGGGGCCCTCCAAAGCCAATCACAAGCAGCAGTCATTGTCTTGGTTTTTCCTTTGAAGCCGGTCACCTCCCCCTCCCCCTCCCAGCAAAGCCCCAAAGTTCAACCCTTGCCTGGACTGGACTGTGGGGAAATGCAGCCATAGGGTGTGTCTCTGCAAGCCCTGGGGACCCTACCCATTCTCCACAGGAACTGCAGGTGGCTCTTCTGTACGCGGGAGTCTCCCGAGGGGTGCTGGGCAAAGTCAAGTGTAAACCGGGATACGGTAAGGAGACCCTCTTCTCCCCTTCGCCTGAGCTGAGGAGGTGATGTCCAAACTGGTAGGAGGATCACACTTCTTGAGAGCACAGCCCGGGAAGGCTTTATTCCTAGCAAGGGGAATCAAAGCCCGCTGGAGCCGTCCCAGCCCCCAAGGGCTGTAACTGGGATGCTGAACTTAAGACTCCTCCTCCTAGGAGAAGTGCCTAGCCAGGCACTCTGAACCTCGATAGGAGTTAAAATCTCGGAACGCACACATACATGCATACACACTCACGCACCCACACAACACACAGCAGACCTGGGTGACTCCAGGAGAGAGTCTCGGCCTCCGAGTCGTGATGCCAGGGCTCCGCGCCAGGGTCCAGCGTGACGAGCACTCGGGGGCTTGGCGCCCAGACTCAATTGGGAAGGAGGGAAAGAGCCCAGCTGTTAAGGAGAGGAGCCTTCAGACTCCGCAGGGAGGCTGGACGCCCCACAACTCCCTGTCCTACCCCAAAGTCAGATCCAGAGGCCGGGCCGGTCTCGGGAGCCCAGGTCTGCTCAGCAGTGAACCGCAGGTTCCCTGTCCACCTGGACCCAACTCCTTGCTGTCTGAAATGCTACTACCCCCAAGTTCCCTCGTGGAGCAGCGCACCTAGATGAGGGTTCTGCACCCCGTTCCCGCACCCAAGCGCTCCAGTCCTTCATGGTCACCCTAGACGCCCGCAGCCCAACCCTTCCCGGGCCCCCATGCGCAGCACGACTCCTCTCCCCACTTCCCCGAGGAGGTGCGATCCAACTCCGGCCGGCCCCGGCCGCCCGCGCGCTCACCGGGCTGCGGCGGGTGGCGGGAGGCGCGGGCAGGGGCGGCGGCGGCAGCTGGCTGGCTGGCGCGGGAGGAGGCCACTGTGCACCGCGCGGTATTGTTTCCAAAATACGCCCGCTCGGGGCATCCCGCAAACAGCTGATGAGGCCCCGCCTCCGGCGCGTCACGCCCACGGCTGGCCAATGGCGAGCGGAGCCCCAAGTCCCGGGCTGGGCGGCTGCCAGGGACGGTCACGAATGTACGAACCTTCCCTTGGAAACATCGCAAGGGGCCGAGCGAAATTCCGGCTCCCGTCAGAAACGCAATTGGAGCGCCATAGTCCGCGCAGGTTCCGTTCCTAACGCCAGCTCGGGAAGGACCGGAGTCCCTGAGTCATCTCTATTAGAAGGGAGAGAGGGGGCGCCAAAGTGACTTTTGTCTTCTCTTTCTCCGGAATGGCCTGATAATTATGGAGCGTCCAGAAAGGGAGGGTAGGAGGAGGCAGGAAGCTTTTAGATGGGGCGGGTGGCGTCCACCGAGTACAAGGTGTGGGTTCTTGTAGATCCCGGCCTGGTGGCAAAGCACCCTCCCGCCTGCCTAGCGGGTCAGAAATGAACTCCCGGCGCAAAAATCTAGGAAGCATGAGAACACGTGCGTCTGGCGCTGTTACCGAGTGACATTCAGATCAAACACCTCCAAAGGGACTCTCATGTCCTCTCCTTGAGTGGGCGTGGACACTTAGAAAATAAGTATCTGGCTGAGGAGAGGAAAGATAAAAAATGCAGGGGCTGCGCGAGCAGTTGACACCCATCCTGTTTATGGCATCATCCAGAGATGTGTACTGCAGATCTCGTACTATCAGTAAGGGAGTCCCCAGGCCATTTCACAAACATTTACTGAATACCTACATTGTGCCAGATACTGGGTTAGGAGCCAAAAACCTGGTGCCTGTCCTCAGGGAGCCTACAGTTTACTCGGGGAGGAAGATTTGAAAATAACCGAATGCCGCATGAAATGTCTTAATTTTTAGGGACAATGACTGCTGGAAGGTGCAGAAAAATTCAGAACGGAAAGCTTCAGGGAGATGGCTTTTGAGTTGGGCCTTGAAGGATGTGGAAATTTTTCAATAAGGAAGACCAAATAAAGCAGCCCAGGCCTAGGGCAGCAGAATAAAGTGCTGAACTGGACAATCTGTCCTGGGAGCAGGGCAGGCTGGAGGAGGGGTCTTTGGGTGCACTCCAGGATTTGGGAAGGGTGGTCATGGACAGGTAGATTCAGGTCAGAGTACATAGGTGTCCCTGCAGTGCAAGGCTGGAGAATCTGTACTGGAGGCAAAAGGGAGCCAGCAAAGATTTTTACAGAAGATAAGTGACTTGACCAAGCCTGCATTTTAGGAAAGATAAAAGAAGCCAGAAATCAGTGAGAGCGAGCCAGTCCCTGCAACAGACTAGGTGGTCAATGATGGGCCTGACCCCGGTGATAGTAGGGATGGACAGTCCTCTGACCACCAAGCTGCTGTCTCTGGTTGTAAACTCAGACAGATTTAAGTTAAGTGGAGCTGGGACTCAGCCCAGAGGAGCCTGAAGTCTCCTTGCACCTTTTCCCCTACCCATTCTTTCCTTAGCTCTCTCAAAGCGCATCGGAAAGAGAGCCAACCAGGCATCTTGACTGACGGCTGGGGTTGCTAGGGCAGGAAAACACCATCTCCAAAGTCCAGAGAAGAGGGAAAAGGGAAAGAGGGGAGAGTCGAGGTTGGCCAGCAGCCCAGTCCCCCAGGAGCTGACGGATGTCCAGAAAGAGGTGCTGGAGCCAAAAGGAGACATATTATTTTACCAGGAGGCTTGGCCAAGAGGGAGTGTCACGTGGTCAGGGTGACCTCACATTCATGCCACATGTGGGGAAATGAGGAAACCAAGCCCAGCTTCCATGCAGGGCGCTGGGGAGCCCTCACCACATTCACCAGGCACAGACCTCTTTCCCCTCCTTCCTTCCATCCTTCTCTTCTGAATGGCTTTCCTCCTGGACCCATGTCTCAAGCTGACCAGTGAGGACTATGGGTATTACTTAGGATCAAGAATGAACCGAAGGACAGAGCAGCTCTGAATCTCTCTTCTCAGGCAGCACAGGCCCTAGGGGGCAGAGGTCATGCTCATTTTCCTTACCGCCCCCAACCCCCATGTCTCCATCTCCCACCTCCCCACCTCCCAGCCCCCACCCCCATTCCAAGCTGCAACTGCTCTGTCTGCTTCATCATGGCAGAATTGGGTCCACAAGGTAAGGAAGATGGTAGAGCAGAATTGTTACCTGGGCTCCATGTACTTGCCAGACTCACCAGGGTCTCCTCAGCTTTAGGGTCTCTGAACCCCTGAAATTGGCTAAATTGTGTATGTGGGTTCACACAAAGATTTTGAGGGGTGGCTCCATAGCTTACTTACACCAGTCTCCCAAAGGGGCCTGTGACCCTATAAAAGTTTAAAAATCACCAGTGTAGGGGAATGGGGCTGGGAGCAGAAGGGATCATCTTAGTGGGTCTGGATAGTTTGCAAGGTGGGAGGAGGGTCACACCCTCTAGTGACATTTCTTCTAAGACCTCTCTCCCAGGCCTTCCCAGCCTCTCTCAGGCGGGTTCTGAAGGACACGCAGTGGCTTGGCCTCCTGCGCTCTCAGCCTCTAGGGTCAGGCAGCCGGGGCCCAGCCTTCTGAGCTGCAGGGACCAGAAAAGACTGTCGGGGATAAAGGGGTCAGGGAGGTCAGGAGCCTCACTCCCCACCTCTCATCACTGTCAAAGCGGATCCCTCCCTCTGTACCATTCCTCCCCTTCCAGCACAGGGCTCAGCAGTGTCAGGACCTGCTTGACTGGAGATCTGGGCACTGAATCCCTGACCAACAGCAGCACCCTAGTTGCGGCCGCAGCAGTCTATTTTGGAGAATTTCCTTTCTCTCTTTCTCTTCCCACCCCTTGCCCCAATTTGTTTTCTCCTCTGCTGACTGATGCTGGCTGTAGAAGGAGGGTCCCCAGAGAAAGGCATAGTTGCTCTGAAAGGCGCCAACGATCTGGGAGGGACACAAAGAGTTAAGGGGAGGCTGCTTTCAACAGAAGAGAAAATCCAGCTCCCTATAGAAAGCAGGCAGCGACCCTCTCCATTGTTTCACCTGGCTATAGGATTTCTCTCTGAGACAAGGAATAGGCTCTAAAACTCTGGTAACTGGATCACTGGGAAGGGAGGTTTTTAAAAACCAGCTGACAGCTGAATAATAGGAATTACCAGGCAGGCTGCCCCGGGGGTTGCTGAGGTTTGTAACTCAACCCCCAGGGAGGGGTTAGATTGGAAACTGATTTATGGTGGGGGTCTTGGTGGGGGAGTCCATAGTGCTTGATCCTCTTGCCTCTTAACTTCCTCCAGGAGGGATCGTGTCCATAAGAAAGATCAGGAACCTGGAAGATTTGAGTGTCCTTCCCTTGCTGGTATTGCTCTAACAGAATGAAATTATCTCTCGGAGCATCATTCCATCTGTCTGCAAAGGAACAGTCGCTCTCTTCTGAGTTGCAGTGTGTGTGTGTTTACGAGTAAGAGAGAGAGAGAGAGAGAGAATATACCCGAATAGACAGATTGGTTTCTGCTAATTGGGTAAGCAAGTGGAGAGACTTGATTTCCCAGTCAATGAGTTCACTACTTGCCAATCACTGGTTCAGTGGGATGTAAATAGAAAAAGCAGGTGCTAAAGAGAAAACATTTGGAGCCCCAGACCTGGGTGGAAAGGAAGATGCAGAGTGAGGCTGCCGTGCGAAAGCCCAGTGGAACCTAAAAGATAAGGTGAAGTCCAGGATCCCATGACTTATGACATTTAGCACACATTCAGTTTCAGTTTTCAGTGAATGAATAAGTATACATTTCCAGATTTTAAAAATATGAATAGTTTCATGTTGGGGAGTGGAGAAAAAAACTCTGCAGTGGAGGATTTCCATAAATGTTCTATCTCCATTGTGTCTGTCACTTGGGATGGCTGGCCTTAACCGAGTCTCTTCTCACCGGCAGAGCCAACTCCTAGAAGACAAAGGTGATGCTGCCAGGTCTTTGGTACCCTCAGACCACCTTCCTCCTGGCTGTGGGGACACATTTACAGGAAAACTACAAGCATGGCCCTCAGAGCAGTGTCCTCAGCTCCCCTCCCCCTCCCACTCCTCCCCAGCCCAGGGCTCAACATGCCCAGCCCACGGAAAAGAAGTAGCCTTTATCCTGCCAAGGGATGAAGAAATCCAATCAAAATACTCTCCTTTCACTCTACTTCACCCAGGACGCAGTCATTTTCCTGGGCAAAGATACACCAGGACGTCAGTACATACTTCTCCTTGGGATTGTCAGGGAAACCTCAGAAATGTTCGGCTCAGGCTAGAGAATGATCGATTGCTATTGAGGAAACCTGCCACCTGTAAGAGCTGAGAAGCAGTCCCTCCTGGGTCTAGAGCCTCCCACGTTTTGAATCTGGTGCTCAAGAGGATCTGGACCAAGAAGATGAGTTGGATCATCTGTTTCCCAGCCAAACCCTTAGTCCTTACTGTCCTGGAGTGGGAGAGGGTCACTATCTGGCAAAGACAGAGGGGCTCCATCACCCAGGTGTGAGTTCATCAAACATCTACTGAGCATCTGCCATGTGCTAGGCTCCACGTCAAAGGCTGGAGGTACAGATATCCCTGGGGCATCCTTGAGCATATCCACGCCCTTTTCCCCCAAACACGAACCCTCATATGCACATCTCAAAGGGAAACTGGGGACAGGAGGAAGGTCTGTCAGGGAGAGCTGCAACAGGACAAGCTAAAGGTAAACAGATTTCCCAGGGAGGCTGAGCCTCCCTGGAAGCGGTCTTGCCTTCCCTCGCACAAGGGTATCCTGGAAATGTCCGAGGCCCCACTTCTTCCCTGTTGCCAAGGCCCACCCCTCATCAGGTGGAGCAGAAAGATGTGAGGAGATTTGGGTTCAGTTCCCAGCTCTGCCATCGACAGGCGCCGTCCACCACTCTTATGTCCTCGCCCCTGCAGATTCAGAGGTGGCACACCTTGCTGGCTTGGCTGGGCTAGGACTCTGGGGACAACACCTGCCTCTTGTCCCAATTCCGCCAGAGGTCCCTGGGTTATAATCCAAACAACTCCCACCTGTTGAGCACCTACGGAATGCTAGACACGAGACAAAAGGCAGCTCACTTAATCCTAAACAACCCCAAGAGGGAGCCATCACCATCAGTGCCATTTTACATTGACGGAATCTAAGGTCACTTCTGCAAAGACAGGCAGCCAGCAACAGCTCCATGATTTGAGGCTGATCTGTGTGACGTGAAAGCCAGTGCTCACATCCCCTACATATACTGCCTTCAAGGCACACCCAGCCCCTACCGCCCCCCCCGACGGAATTCACTCCCCTTCACCTATCAATAACACGCTGTCCCCTGCGCCCCCAGAACAGGAAGGCCAAGCCTGAGGCAGCCTAGTGAGGTAAATTCCAGCCTCTCTCAGTGGCTACCACTCCCACCACCACCACCACCACCTGCGGCAGAAGCGATTGCATCACCCCGCAGGAAGCGGTCCAGCAGCCCGGCATCGGCCCTGGGGCACATTTTCAGTTCCTACTTCTATCCTTGCCTAACGTAGCACACGGCCTTATCTTCTACCCCTGCCCTGGCCCTGTGGGTTTAGGCTAACGTGCATGCCTGGATAAGGGACTGTGGTCTGTTGCTTGGATGGGATTTGTACGGGACCAACGGGAGCCTCTTCTCTGAATGCTGCCAGATGGGGGAGGGGAGGTCAGGCTGAAGGAGCTTTGCCAGCCAAGGAGATCAACCAGTCAGAGATCCCAAGGGCTCAGAGAAAAAGTCCTCTGGGATGCAGGAGACAAGTCCCAGGCAGCCGCCATTACCCTGCACCTGCCTTTCAAGGATGAGTACTGGCGTGTCTGGGCCAAGGTGCTGGAGAGCCTGCCAACACAGCCAACATGTCTGTTGTGGTGTCTGGAGCCCACTAGATTGGCAGACACATTGCACTTGGCTTTGTTTTCCTTCCTACATTCACCATGAAATCGTCTGGAACCGAGGATAGGTCCTCAGCCCTGTAGTTCTGCTCCTGCGCATCCTGGACTTCCCGTCCCTCTCTGCCAACTTCCTTCTCCCTCTCCCCCCCTGCAGCACTATTTCTTTATTTCCTTAATCTCTCTTCCTACCCTGGTTTCTTCCTGCCTTTGGCACCTCTGTCTGGCCTCTCTCCTCCAAAGCAGCAACCATCAGCTCAGAAAAGGGACTCGTAAAACGTTCAACATTTCAGTAGAAGGCTGTCTGTGTAGAAAGGCTGCTTCCTTTATGTTATCATCCCCATTTGAGAATGGTTTGTTTGAGTCTGAGTGACATTTGAAATGGCTCTGGGAGTGGGGTTATCACTGTCTCTTCACCCAGAGAGAGGGAGAGAGAGCGAGAGCACTGTGCTAACCCAGTGACCACTATATGGGTCTCTCCAGCTCTCAGATGCTCTTTGCACCACTAACCTGACTTAATCCTCAGCGGGGGTAAGGGCACCTGAAACAATGCTTTAGATAAATATCAAGTTGTTCTTTTGGGACCAGCCCAGCCTGAAATTACCAATACTGGTTTACTTTGTTTTAAAAAAAAAATGTCAAACTGCAACATGAAACTGGGTAATGATAGGGCCAGTGAGGCTCTCTCCCAAGGCTTGAGGGTCACTAAACCTGTCCTAGATGTAATACACCTCTAAGAAATGAAAGGGGACCTCAACTCTGAGCTCTACCCCCAAATCAGACCAGGTTATGGAGCCTATTCCAGGTTTCATAGACTCCTAAGCATGATCTGAGGCTATGTAAACTTCTGATGGAGAAACTAAATGTCATGATCAATCCTGGACTTCACAGCTGGAGAAAATATCAAAAATTCCCAGATGCTTCAGAGTAGAATCAGTTTTTCATTCCTAACCCTTCTTACGAAACTGACCTCTGTATAAGCCCCTGGCATAAATTCTTACTAACTTCAGGGAGAAACTATTTCCCCAGCTTATATCAGCTCTGAGACAGGGTCATAGACTATGACCTTCACTGTGCCTTTGGACTAGGTAAACTCTCAGAGGGGAGGTGAAAAAAAGAATCTTGATGTGGCTTTGGGTTTAGAATGTAGTTCCCTGAAAAGCAGCTTACCACTTTCCTTGTCTGCAAGAAGGAAGGTTTGCTAAAATGTTTATTGCTCAAATAATTCCTTGAAGGCAGAGAACTTCTGTATTCCATTTCTTTGGTACTGAAAAAAGAGTGTGTGCCATTATCTTTGAAATGTGATTTCTGAAAAATAATTTAGTCTTATGTTTGGGGGACATCGTTTTATTTGATCTCTTTTGGTTCTTTGGCAATGGGGGTCTCTTCCTATTTCTACATGTCCCCAATAAGTTTAACTGAAATCATGATTACTTCATTATTTATTGAGCACATACTATGTGCCCCAAGCCATAATAGGAGTATTAAGGAAGCCATGAGGTATAAGACACATCTCTTGGCTACCTTTCCCACTGCCTGCCATGTAATTCCCTTACCATAAAATTCACCCATTTAAAGTGTACAAACTACCATTTTTTAAAATATTTTCAGAGTTTTGTAACCATCATCACAATTTTATTTTTTAATCTTTTTTAAAGATTTTATTTATTTATTTTGACAGAGAGAGAGACAGTGAGAGAGGGAACAAAAGCAGGGGGAGTGGGAGAGGAAGAAGCACCCCTCCCGCTGAACAGGGAGCCCAATGCGGGGCTCCATCCCAGAACCCTGGGATCATAACCTGAGCTGAAAGCAGATGCTTAACGATTAAGCCACCCAGGTGTCCTACCATCATCACAATTTTAGAGCATTTTCATCACCCCAAAAAGAAATCCCATACCCTTTAGCAGTCACTCTCCATTTCCCCCCAAGCCCTCCCTAGCCCAAGTACCACCAATCCACTTTCTATCTCTAACAGATTTCCTATTCTGGACATTTCATTTACATGCTATGAATCATATATTATATTTTCTTTTGTAACTGACTCCTTTCATTTATTTATTTATTTTTAAGATTTTATTTATTTATTTATTTGAGAGAGAAAGACAGAGATCGTGAGAAAGAGCACGAGTGGGGAGGAGAGGGAGAAGCAGGCTCCCTCCCGGCTGAGCAAGGAGGCTGACACGGGGCTCGATCCCAGGACCCAGGGACCATGAGCTGAGCTGAAGGCAGATGCTTAACTGATTGAGCCACCCAGGCACCCCTGACTCCTTTCATCTAATATTTTCCAGATTCATCCATGTAGTAGCATGTATTAGTACTACATTCCTTTTTGTGGGTGGATAATATTCCATTGTATGGATATAACACCTTTTGTTTATCTGTTCATTAGTTGATGGACATTTGGGTTGTTTCCATTTTGGGGCTATTGTGAGTAGTGCTGCTATGAACATTTGTGTATAAGTTTTTGTTTAAACACTTGTTTCCCATGCTTTTGAGAACACACCTAGGAGTTGAATTGCTGGGTGGAATAGTAACTCTATATTTAACCTTTTATTTTTATTTATTTATTTTTTTTAAGATTTTATTTATTTGACAGAGAGAGAGACAGCGAGAGAGGGAACGCAGCAGGGGGAGTGGAAGAGGGAGAAGCAGGCTTCCTGCGGAGCAGGGAGCCCGATGCGGGGCTTGATCCCAGGACCCTGGGATCATGACCTGAGCCGAAGGCAGACGCTTAACGACTGAGCCACCCAGGCACCCTTATATTTAACCTTTTAAAGAATCGTTGTGTGTTTGATTTGTATTTACCTAATGACAAATGCTGTTAAGTATATTTTCATGGCTTTATTGGTCATTTACATATCTTCTTTGGAGAAATGTCTATTCAAATCCTTTGCCCACTTTGCTATTAGGTTATATGTCTTTTTATTGTTGAGTTGTAAGAATTCTTTATATATTTTGGATACAAGTCCTTTATCAAAATATGTGATTTGCAAATACTTTCTATTCTATTAGTTGTCTTTTTACGTGTTGTCTTGATGATGTCATTTGCAGCACAGAAGTTTTTTAATTTTTATGTAGTTAAATTTGTCTATTCTTTTTATGTCACTTATGCTTTTAGTATCATATCTAAGAAACCATTACCTAACCCAAGGTCACAAAGATTCAGTCGTATGTTTTCTTTTAAGAGTTTTATAGTTTTATCTCTTATATTTAGGCTCCATTTTAAGCTAATTTTTGTGTATGGTATAAAGAAAGTGTTCAGATTTGTTCTTTTGTGTGTGAATATCCAGTGATCCCAGCGCCATTTGTTGAAAAGACCATTCTTTCCCCCATTTTTTTTTTTAAGATTTTATTTATTTATTTATTTGAGAGAGAGAGAGAGAGAAACAGCATGAGAGGGGATAGGGCCAGAGGGAGAAGCAGGCTCCCCGTCGAGCCGGGAGCCCGATGTGGGACTCGATCCCAGCACTCTGGGATCATGACCCGAGCGGAAGGCAGTCGCTTAACCAACTGAGCCACCCAGGCGCCCCTCCCCCATTTTTTTTTTTTTAAGATTTTATTTATTTATTTGACAGAGAGAGACACAGCGAGGGATGGAACACAAGCAGAGGGAGTGGGAGAGGGAGAAGCAGGCTTCCCGCTGAGCAGGGAGCCCAATGCGGGACTGGACCCAGGACCCCGGGATCATGACCTGAGCCGAAGGCAGACGCTTAACTGCTGAGCCACGCAGGCGCCCCCATTCTTTCCCCCATTGAATAGTCTTGGCAGACTTGTTGAAAATCAATTGGCCTTATGTTTGAGGGTTTATTTCCAGACTCTCAATTCTGTTTCTTTCATCTGTAGGTCTTTCCTTCATGCCAGTACCACACCGTCTTGATAACTGTAGCTGTACAGTAACTTTTGAAATGGGAAAGTGTGACTCTTTGGAGTTTATTCTTATTTTTCAAGATCATTTGGATATTCTTGGTTCCTTGCTTTTCCATGTGAATTTAAGGATCTATTTGCCAATTACTGAAAAAAAAAAATCCAGCTGAGACTATAATTGGTATTGTATTTAATCTATAAATCAATTAGGGAGTATTACCACCTTAACAATATCAAGTCTTCCAGTTCATGAACATGGGCTGTCTTTCCATGTATTATCTTCTTTAATTTCTTTCAATAATGTCTTGTAGTTTTCAGTGTACACATCTTGCATATCTGTCAAAATTTATTCCTATTTTATTCTTTTTGGTGCTACTGCAAATAAAATTGTTGTCTTAATTTTATTTTTAAATTTCTCATTGCTTGTATACTGAAATACAATTAATTTTTGTACATTGATCTTGTATTCTACAATCTTGCTGCATTCATTTATTAATCTCTTAGGGTTTCTTTTCCCTTTTTTTTTTTGAGGTTTCATTAGGCTTTTCTATATACAAAATCAGGTCATCTGCAAATAGACATAGTCTTATTTCTTCCTTTCTAATCTGTATACCTTTTATTTCTTTTTCTTTCCTAACTGCCCTGTACAATGAACATCAAGTACAACGTTGCATAGAAGTGACAAAGGTGAACATCCTTGTCTTACCCCTGATCCCAGGGGAAAAGCTTTCAGTCTTTTACTACTAAATATGACATTAGCTCTGGGGTTTTTGTAGATGTCCTTTATCAGGTTGAGGAAGTTCCTTTCTATTCCTAGTTTATTGAGTGTTTTTATCATAAAAACATGTTGGATTTTGTCAAAGGCTTTTTTTTGTGTCTCTATTGAGATGATTATATGATTTCGTCCTTTATTTTATTGCAAATGTATTATATTCATTGATTGTATATGCTGAATCAATCTTGCAATCTTGGGACAAATTCGACTTCTAGTATAATCCTTTTTGTGTGTTCCTAATGTCAGTTTGCTGATCTTTTGTTGTTTTGTAGTCTTTTGAGGAGGTACAATTAACACAGAAGAAGGAATAGAGGACAATAATGCAAAACAGTATATGACCCAGTGCTATAAGGTACAGGGAATCAGTGTTATTTATATATTAAATAGCAAAATAAATTATTTTTAAATAACAAATTAAATTAAATTAATATTTATTGTGCATCAACTATGTGCCAGGTATTGTGGTTCGGGGAAATAAAAGCTGCGGAGGCCAAGGGGTCTTGGTTAGCACCCTTCCCTCCATTCTAGCCAGCATCCCCAAGTCATCAAGATACCTCCCCCACACCCCTGCAAACACCTCTCAGCTCCATTCACACCCAGGGGGCATTGAAAAAGGAGCCAGCGCTTCTTGGGGATTTAATTAGATGGCCAGACATAATGCTGTGAATCAGTTAAGAAGCCAGAATAACAGGATAAGAACTGGGTTTCGGACTCAGACAAATGGGGATTCAAATCCCAGCATTGGCACCTACTGGTGATTTGGGAATAGTAAATTAATTTCTCTGAACTTACTTAGAGTATCTGTCCAGTGGAAATAATTATAGTACCCTCTTCATGTGGTTTTTGGGGAGTAGAAATTGCGATAAACTATAAAAATCACCTAGTAGAGTGCTTTGATACATAGTAGATGCTCAACAAATCATAACTATTACTATGTGTTCAGCACTGTGTGACAACCACAGGATAAGAAAGAAGGTCCAGAAAAAGAGTGAAAAAAACAGGGGTGCCTGGGTAGCTCAGTTGGTTGAGCATCTATCTGCCTTTGGCTCAGGTCATGATCTCAGGGTCCTGGGATGGAACCCCTAGTAGGGCTCCCTGCTCTGCAGGAAGTCAGCTTCTCCCTCTGCCCCTCCCTCCGACTCATGCACGTTCTCTCTTTCTCTGTCTCTTTCTCTCTCAAATAAATAAATAAAATCTTAAAAAAATATATGTTTAAAAAAAGAATGAAAAAACATTGGCCAAATTTTCAGAATGTGCATGTTCTAGTTGGGGAATCAAACCTAGCACATACAAAATAACTGTAGCATTATAAAAACAGCATATAATTTACCTAAAAGTCTTATCATACAGAATAAGATTAGTATGGGAATAAATGAAACTGTAGCATATAAATGCTTGACACCAAAGTGCCCGACACATAGTAAGTACTTGATAAATGCTAGTAGTTATTATTATTTTTTAAGATTTTATTTATTTATTTGACAGAGAGACACAGCGAGAGCAGGAACACAAGCAGAAGGAGTGGGAGAGGGAGAAGCAGGCTTCCCGCAGAGCAAGGAGCCCGATGTGGGGCTCGATCCCAGGACCCTGGGACCATGACCTGAGCCGAAGGCAGACGTTTAACAACTGAGCCACCCAGGTGTCCCGGTAGTAGTTATTATTAACGGTTGCTTTTGCCTTAAGACTCTCTCTAGAAGAGTGGTTTTCAAAGTGTGGTCCTTGATCCAGCAGTTTAACAAAATATGGAAGTAAAATGGAAGCCAGGGTAACCTAGGGCCTATGCGCCATCCTATATAAGTGGTTGTAAAAATGAGGCCTCCGGAAGCAATAGATTTTCACCTCTAACCTTGCCTGCAGTTAGGGAGAATAGCCACCAGGCTCCTTAGTTGGGCTTGCTGGTAAAGCAGAAGCTTCCTTTGCCATAGGCTGTTTTAGGGAAGTAGCTAGTAGTGAAAGAAGGGTGAGGTTTGGAATCCTTAGACACAGAAATCCTGCTGTGCCCCTTGTAAATTACTTAACTTGTTAGAGTCCCAGTTTCTTCATCTGTTTATAAAAAATGGGGATTAAACAAGATGACAAACATGCAAGTCCTTAGCATGTTGCCAACCACATAGATGCTCAGGAAATGTTTGTTTCCCTTCCTTTTCCCAGAAAAGGGAAGGGGTGACAGGGGCATAATCGGTCAGCTGTCCGAGTCTCCTCTGTGACCCCCCCGAGAACCACCAGTGTCCCTGTGACTCAGTGTCTGTGTCTTCCAGAGCTATTACTAATTAAGAACAGAGTAAGATTTACATGTTAAATATTTCTCTGATAATTCCCCAGCTGGGGCTGCAGCAAACTTGTGGTTTAACCCGCTTTCAATTATAATCTACATTCCCAGTACATAACTTAGAACTTCAAGTAACAGAACATAAAGTTTATTTGAATTCTAGAATTATTAATGTAAAAAATAATATGACAGTCTTGTGATCCTGTTTCTTCACGGGGGAGACAGTGCCTCGCAGGCTGGACCCATTCCCATGAGGGGTTGGGCCTTTCTTCTGGGCTTTCATTTTTGGGTTTGGGTTCACATTTCTCCATTCTCTCACGGAGTCTAGGGCTGAATTTCTAAAAGAAAGAAGAAAAGGAAGTAGAGGGAAAATGAGCTGTTTTCTTTAAAAAAGGAAATGGTCCCATCTTTTAAATGTCCCCAGCCCACACGAATACCCACATGAACCCCACATTCCCAGCCTGGGAATCTGAACAAAAATAACACCAGGACTCTTGGGATTCCCACAAATCTACTTGCATACATTTGCATACACATAGAAGCAAACATACTCAATGAATTAATTACGGTGCCCAGTGGTGATTGCAATCAACCCCAATATTAAAAACTGGCCTGTGGGAAACAGGTGACATGACCACAGGGCAGACCATGCTGCTGGCTCTGCTCCGGGGAAGACCAGAAGCCCAGTGCAACAGAGACCTAGTGTCCTTGATCTCTGCTCTCCCAACTTTCTCCCCTCTTCTCCCCTCCAGATCCAGATCCAACTGCCCTTCCTTCTTCTCCCTTCAGATCCAGGGGAAGCCGTGGCTCAGTGACTCCCTCCTGAGAGCCAGAGTTAAGGCAGGCCTGAGCCCCATAAGGTCCTCAGGCTGCAGAGAGCTTGCCAGTGTGGGAAGAGGGGGCACCCCGTAGGCAGTGGCCACCCCCCAGGAGAATCTTCAGGGCAGCCACAGTGGGGCAGACATGCAGGAGCATGCCGGCAGCATGGAGCCTTGTAAGGAAATCTCCAGGGAGGCAGGCAGAGGCGCAGACTTGGGAGTGTGGGAGAATCTGGCCCTGATCTAGGACACCAGCCTTTACAGCACACCCTTTGAAGTTTCACACTGTCCTCCCAGACCTGCAGAGCCCTTTCTTCTCTGGCCATTGCTGAGCAGTCTGGCTCCTGGAAAAGCCAGACAGATTGTTCTAAAGTCTGCATTTCTACTGGCTCTCTGCATCTAATAGGCTGTCACTCAAAACTCTGCCCCAGAAGCCAGGCAGTGCCTGGAGGAAGTGGGAGGGGACACCACATAGGGCAGTATCCACAGCTGGGCCTGTGCTTCCCCCGGGTTACAGGAAAGTCTAGACTGCTCTGAACTCTGGGCCCAAATTTCACTTTCAAGGAGCTCAGTGCCTTTAAACCTTTGAGTTACCTGGTGTCCCCAGGGCAGAGCCCTGTGGGCAAGGTCTCTAGATCCTATGTGATCCTCAGGCCAGCGCCACCCACATGGCATTGCTGTAGGGGTCTTCTCTCTTCACAGGATTGTCCACACTTGGGCCAAGAGGGCAGCTGCCAATATGGAATGCTATGGAAAGTGTCCTTCTCCCTCTGGGTTCCCACAGTTTGCCCTGAGGCCTGCAGGTCCACAGTTGGAATCCTTTTGGGGTAACCAGAAGGCCCTGTTACAATCAGCTATTGATTGGAGAAAGGGGCTGTGGCCTCCCCTATAGGAGGTGCTCCAGCTTCTCTGGGGTAACATTCAGCCACAACCTCTTCCCAAGGACCAATGGGCTTTTCCTCCTGTGATCAAAGCCATGGGCCCCAACCTCCTTCTTTACTGCCCTCCATCCCCCTCTCCTGCAAGGGGCTTCACACAGCACATGTTTAGTTGGCCATTGTGGGAAAGACTGCTTCAGTGGAGTGTGGCTCCTGAGTGATTAAGTACAACTGGTGAATAGAGTATAAAACCTAAGGAGGACAGTTAGAGCCACAATGAAGAGAATTCTAGGTGCATGTCCATAATCTCTTATCTGAAATCCCAAAGCTCCAAAATCTAAAAAACAAAAACAAAAACAAAACCTAAGAACAAAAAACAAAACAAAAACTAAAATCGCCACATGTGTAACGTATTAGGCATCAAAGCCTATTAAAATGATGTGAAGCTATTCATGATTTCTCTCATTTTGGGTGGTTATCACTACATTTTTCTGCCAAATCAGTATTTACTTATGGAGTGCTGGCCCAGATCCTACTGAAGGTGGTAGCTAAATACATGGCATGTGACCCGTAGTATCTGGCTCCGAGGGTTCAGATAAAGGATTGGGAAAGCGTAGAGTATGCTATTACAAGCGAAGAATAAACTATAACAAGGTATGAATAGCTTTGCTCAGGAGACTATTTAGACTGTGTTGAGAAAGTAGGCTATGACTCAGACCTGCTGAATTCAAATCCTAGTTCCAACATTTACTAGCTGCATGACCTTGTAAACATTGCCTAATCTCTCTATACCTCCTGTTATGAACTGACTTGTTTCCACCCCAAAATTCCTATGTCGAGGCCCTAACTCCCAGCACCCCAGAATATGACTGTATGTAGAAAGAGGTAATTAAATTAAGATGAGGTCATATGGGTGGTCTCTAATCCCACCTGACTGGTGTCCTTATAAAAAGAGGGGGATTAAGACATACGTAAGACACTGGGGATGTATGTGTACAAAGAAAAAGCCATCTGCAAGCCAAGGCGAGAGGCCTCAGGAGGAACCAAACTGACAGCCAGTGAGTTCCCTGACTGTCACCTCGGTCTTGGACTTCCAACCTCCAAAAGCATGAGAAAAGAAGTTTCTGTTGTCTAAGCCCTTTTGTAAAGCAGCCCTAGCAGACTGACTAATACACCCCCTTTTGTGGATGATAATAATAGAACCTAACTATTAGGGTTGTTGTGAGGATTGAATGAGTAAGAATGTAAGAATAATGTCCAATGCCTGGCAGAGTAAGCACTCAATAAACATTAGCTATTATTATGTTGAAACAAAGATGTGTCACATTTACTCATTCACTTATACCTCCCCCCAAAAAAAAAAATATATATATGAGCCCAGCCCATTTCTCTTCCCTGAACTGCAGACCAAAGGCCTACTCAGCATCTCTGTTTGGATGACTAAAGGGTACACTTCCCACAAGTCTGCTCCACCTCAATCTTCCCCATTGCAACCAGCCACTCCATCCTTCTGGTCTCTCAGGCCAAAACTTTTGGGTCATCCTCAACTCCTCTTTTTCTCAAATTTCACATCCAATCTGTCCATAAACCCCGTTGGCTGTGCCTTCAAAATGTATCCAGATTTTGGCACTTCTCACTACGTCACTGCCACCCCCCAAGCCACCATTATCCCTTGCCTGGATTGTTGCAAAAACCGGCCTCCCTGTTGCGTCTCTTGTCCCTTATAGTCTCTTCTCATCCCAGCAGCCAGAGCGATCCTATTAACGCCCAGACCAGATAGTGTCATTCCCCTGCTCAGAACCAGCCAATTGTTTCCCATCTCACTCAAATTAAAAGCCAAAGTCTGCAGTGGCCTACAAGAGTGAGCCTAATTGACTCCTGATTACCCATAGATTCTATCTCCTCCTCCTCTCCTCTTTCACTCTGCTCCAGCCAAATCAGCCTCCTTGCTGTTTTCTACCCTGTACTTCAAGAAAAACTAAAGGAAATTCTTCAGGCTGAAGAGAAATGATCTCAGATGGAAACTTAGAACTACCAGAAGGAATGACAAGCACTGGAAATGGTAAATATGTGGGTAAATAGAAAAGATTATTTTCTTTATTTAAGAAGACAATTTTTAAATCTTTTTTTTAAAGATTTTATTTATTTATTTTGACAGAGAGAGACACAGCGAGAGAGGGAACACAAGCAGGGGGAGTGGGAGAGGGAGAAGCAGGCTTCCCGCCGAGCAGAGAGCCCAATGCGGGGCTCGATCCCAGGACCCTGGGCTCATGGCCTAAGCCAAAGGCAGACGCTTAACGACTGAGCCACCCAGGCGCCCTGACAACTGAGTATTTAAACCTAAGTAATGACCATGTATTATGGAGTTTTTTTAATATGCACAGAAGTAAAGTAGATGATAGTAATAGACAAAGGATGGGAAAGGGTGAATGGAAGTATAAGTTTCTCACATTATTTGTGAAGTGATATAATGTAGATCCAAAGTAGACTGTACGAAGTTAAAGATGCACATCGTAATCCATAGAGCAATCATTAAAGATAAAACAGACATCTAGCTACAAAGTGAAAGAAGCAACAAAATGGGATACTACCAAGTAATCAATCCAGAAGCAAGCATAAAAGGAGGAACAAAGAAACAATGAACATATGGGACCAGTAAAAATTCATAGCAAAATGGGAGACAGCTATCCACATGGCTTATTTCCTCACAACCTTTATGTCTTTACTGAAATGTCACTTTCTTAGGGGACCTTCCCTGACTATCTTATTTTATTTTGTACCTTCTCTCCAGAGCAACTCCTACTTTCCTTTTTCGTGGCCTCAAGGCCATTGTCTATCCTTGCATGCCAGATCTGGGCTGTGCTTACTCTTCCCTGGCTTGAGCCTGGAAGGCCTTTGCCCAAACACTGCAGCTTGTCAAGAGCAGTAACAAAACCAAGTGCCAGATGCCTTATCACAGCCCTTTTTATTTACTAAAAAGCCACAACTAGTGTGGAATGTGTAATGAAGGGTTCAGGTGTCACTGAGGACTTGACCATGCAGCCAGGGGAGCTGGAGAGTAAAAGAGGAGAAGGTGGATGATGGACAGAGACTAGGAGAGAGAGGAGAAGGAGCTACCATCTCTATAAATTATTATCATAAACACTCTTCCGTGTACTGAGGTCCCCTACCTCTGGGGGCTGTTGGCCCCCCGTGTCACCTGTATCTCTCTCCTCCTCTGCTGGCCATCTATTAGAGGCAGAAGACAAGGTAACTGGAGCCAAAGAGGTTCCCAAGGCCACATGCAAGGCCCTGTCCTCCCTGGGCAATGGCAACTGAATATGAGCTGGGAGAAATGTGTGGAATCCACATAGTCCCCACCCTGAAGAGCTTATGGTTTAACTGGGACGGTAAAACAGACCCACAAAACATGTCATTTCAAAAGTGCATTGCCTCTAGCCATCCATACATATACATGCCCACCTCCTGGCTCAAGCCACCATTTCCAGAGTGCTGTGCTGGATGCCTAGGACAGTGCGGCTCACACCTTACTGAATTCCCTGGACTTCTTATTATAATGCAAACCACACTCTGATTAGTAAGGCTGCAGAAGATTCAAAGATGAAAAAGACAAGGCTCCTGCCCTCACTTTACTTAAAATCCAGACAATATAGCATGAGAGAGAGGGAGAGAAGTGCCATAAGAGAAGCACAGCAGAAAGGACAGCAGAGCGATGATTTCCTTGGTTTCAATCCAAAAGTGCAAGATTATGGTAGACGGCAAACCTCAAGCCACCAGACAGATTTAATGTCTAAGGGCATTTGGCGAGAGAGAGAGCTGGGGGTACGCAAAAACTTGGGGGAGTATGGATGAAACCAACTTCTGTATGACCCAGGTGAATATGCTGTTGGGGTCCTCACTTCTGTCCACTCTGATGGAAATTGCTGGACGGGAAGAGACCACCATCATGACATGGCCAGTGTGGATGTTTTCCCATAGGTAAAGAGGGCCCAGGATTCGCTGTGGGGAGCTTCCAGGAGAGGAGTGAGAAGTACAACAGAAGGAGGTTATGAGGACCCAGGAGTGGACCCTTCTTGTAAAGGGAGATGCAAGCAGAGAGGACAGGCAGCCGGAGAGAGTATAACTCATTGTGGGTTGGTCCTGAATTCTTGTCATTTCTAAGCATGGAGCCCTGCTTGCTTCTTTCACATAGGGCCTGTTTCGAGGGGTGCAGATTTTGGTACAACCTTAAGTTTAATATCCGCCGTGGTGATGCAGGGCTAAGTCCACTGTCAGGCTCATCACTCAGGCTCATCTGTGCAGGGCAGGAACCATCATAGATAGAATCGTGGGATTTTAGAGCTGGAAGTTCCTTCCTCAGGCCCAATACCTTCCCTTTAACACCAAACTCACAACTAGGCCAAGTACTTTCTGGAATAGTCCATGGTTCTTCCCTTTCCCTGGAGCTGAGATTCCCCCCATGAAGATGGCTCCACAGTTCCCATAGAATCCCCCCTGGGCCCCTCAGCAAAGCGTGAGGAATGAAGAGAAAAGAGGCCCGTCCTTTGCACAGGGTGGAGGGTCAGGGGGGAGGAGGGCTGGTTTGTCAGCTTTGGAACCATCATCAGGGGCCAGTTGGCAGGACTGCATGCTTGGTGATTCAGCCCCAAGAGGCAGAATAAGCAGGAAGGCCCACCACTTGGCTGCTGACAACAGTGGCAGTTAACCTTGACTGTTAACACAGCAGGATAGAGGGCCAGTGTTGGGGGTGGGGGGGGGGGTCTGATTGATACCACGCCCAAAGTTAGGAAGGCTGTGTCCAGATTTGCCTAGGACAGTCCTAGCACATAATACATGACTGCTATGTGAGCAAAATTATTAAAAGAACTCCTTTCGGGGCACCTGGGTGGCTCAGTTGGTTAAGCGACTGCCTTCGGCTCAGATCATGATCCTGGAGTCCCGGGATCGAGTCCCGCATCGGGCTCCCTGCTCAGCAGGGAGTCTGCTTCTCCCTCTGACCCTCCCCCTTCTCATGCTCTCTCTCTATCTCATTCTCTCTCAAATAAATAAATAAAATCTTTAAAAAAAAAAAAAAGAACCCCTTTCACTACCCATCGTGACTACTGTTTTAGACACCAATTTCTGTGGTCACCTGGTACAGCTCCTAGTCTCTGACGGCAAAGGCTGAAGGGTGGGGTTCCTGAGCCCCCGCCCTGGCCCCATGGGGCCTTCCTTCTCTGCCCCTGCACCACCCTGATTGTTCTGGACACACCACTAGTACCCAGCACCGGAAGGAGTAGGGGTCTGGGCTTGGGACTCTGTGGGGAGCCTGGGAGGCTCAGCCTGGCCTCCAGACAGCTCCAGAAGGGTAGAGAGAGGGCCAGGAAGCACTCTGGGGCTGATCCAAGGTGGAAGACAACACCAAGCCCCAGCCAGGCCTGTCCCAAAGCAGACTCAAAGCCGCTTGCTGGGGAGGAGCCGGGCTTGGGACAGGGCACACACGTCCTGGATAGTTGCAGCATGGTATTAGACTTTCCCCTCCTGGGTGGGCCAGGGAGACAGCAGGGGCTCTACAGTGGAGAAACCAGGAAGCCAGGACACTGCACCAAGGCAAGGTGATTCATTAATGATAATTAAAACTACAACCACACTACTCATTGACTACTTGTATCATTGTAGGTTGACTTCTTATACGTGGGGACTGGCTCCAGCACAATTCAGCTATAGTCCTCTGAGGATGTCACATTCCAAGGAATGACAGGCCAGACTTGCCTTCCTGTGGGGCCCGGGCTGGACCTTTGCCTCTGAAGGAGCCATATTTTTCTCCTTCCATGGCGGCTGATGGGGACCCTGATTCAACTCTCTCTTCCCTTTCTCCACTATCACATGCTCTTCCCCAAGGTAGGAGGCAAAATCCATCCAAGCCCCAAACGTTGCTGGAGCGCAGGTGTCCAGAGGGTTCCTGGGCCTCAGGGGGGACTTCTCTACAGCAAGTGTGGTGGAGCCGGAGGTAACAGGGTTAGGGTTAGCTAAGGGGCTGAGGCCTGGGGCCGGCATCTCTGCTCAGCCCAAGGGCCCTTCACTTGCCCGGGCCCCACTCCTGGCAAATGATTAACCAGAGGGCCGAGCGGCCAAGCCCCCTGATGGCTGTGCCCCTGAGAACTCTGTGGCACAGAGCCACCATGCCTACCCGCAGGCAGGCATTTAAGAGAGCAAGAGCCTCTATCTTGTTCAAACCGTGCTTATTTTGACTGTCACCCACAACCAAACCTAATCCCGGCTGATAGAAGTATGTTAAGACTTCTTGTTCACACTCCACTTCTTTCCAAAAATAATTTGAGGGGCGCCTGGGTGGCTCAGCTGTTAAGCGCCTGCCTTTGGCTCAGGTCACGATCCCAGGGTCCTGGGATCGAGCCCCGCATCGGGATCCCTGCTCCTCGGGAAGCTTGCTTCTCCCTCTCCCACTCCCCCTGCTTGTGTTCTCTCTAGCTGTGTCTCTCTGTGTCAAATAAATAAATAAAATCTTAAAAAAGATAATAATTTGAGACAACTTACGGTCAATGACAAATAAATGATAGAAGCATGCAAGCAAGGATAAAGAAATCAGAGGCATATCATAAAAATGGGTGACAGTTTTTCCAGAAAATGTGCATTGAAGGAAATTATTGTAGCTGCATGCAACATTTCACATCTAACTTCCCGGCCGCCAAGTCAAATAAGGGCTACCTGGTGACCCAATGTACCTCTCATTATCAGTGTGGGTGGTCAGGAGGAGACGGCTCTACCAGGGCTACCACCGGCAGCTTACAAAGCAAACTCTTTGTTTTCAATAGCATTATCCCACAACGAGGGAGTAAATCACAAACCCGCGTTGGAGGGGCACCTGGCTGGCTCAGTCGGTAGAGCATTCGACTCTTGATTTCCAGGTTGTGAGTTTGAGCCCCATGCTGGGTGCTTAAAAATAAAATCTTGGGGCACCTGGGTGGCTCAGTCAGGTAAGCGGCCAACTTGCTTTCAGTTCATGTCGTGATCTCAGGGTAGTGGGATCAAGCCACAGCGGGCTCTGCACTCAGCAGGGAGTCTGCTTGTCTCTCTCCCTCTCCCTCTGCCCCTCCCTTTGCTCGCACACACCCTCTTTCTCAAATAAATAAATAAATAAATCTTTAAAAAATAAAATAAAATGGAAAAATTGGAAAAAACCCCAAACAAACCTGCATTGGATGACATGTTCCATATGGCCCACTTGCCCCATCTCATTCTCTCTCTACTCTTTTCCCGCTAGTGTCCTAGAGGGCTTGTAGCCACCAGTGCTCTTGCCCTCTGCCTGCCAGTTGGTTTGGCTATTGGGAGGCCCGAGTTAGGGGGTCATGAGATGGGAAGAGAGAGATGGTGGAGTATTTATTCTTCAATGGTGTCCTGCTTGTCAGTGGCTGTGTCCTTCTCTCTTCAGCCACATCTCCTGTCAGGCTCTCTCATTGTTGTAATTCTCGATGGGTTCCAGGAACAACTCCAACCCTTACCCCATCAGAAGGAGGGGTAACAGCTTCCCACTATTGCTAGTCCCTGAGTACTTCACCATCCTTTATTGGTCCCCTTTAATCCTGTCCCTGCCATTGTAAATTATCCCTCCGTTAAGTCTCACTTACAGTGTGTCACTGGTTCTTGCTAGGACCCCAACTGATTAACAGATGATGTCTCTGTTAGGAATGAATTTTGCTTCAAGTAACAGAAAGCCTGACAAACAGTGGCTTAAACAAGACAGGGTAATTTTTTTTTCACATAATGAGAAGTCTGGGGGTAGCAGTTCCAGGTTGGTGAGACCATATTTTTTTTTCTTTTTTAATGAAACCATCCATTTTCCTTTATTTAACCTCTCCAAAGCAAAAAGAAAACAAAACAAAACAAAACAGTGTGTTCTTTACATTTTTCTTAAGTCAAACCAAGCTGTTAACAGGGTGAAGAGTCAATATACAAAGTATTCAATGAAAATTATACGAAGCCACTCTAAAAATATCACTAGTGCAAATCCATTTGTGATTCACATTCTTGAGAACAAATAACTGGTGAAACTCAACAATCAGCTCTTCATTCACCTTCAGCTTCCTGGCAACCATGGTAAGGTTAGAATTTTGGGGAGCTGGCTGATGATCATGAGATGTGATAATATGGTGGATTTTTTTTTTTTTTTTTTTTTTTTGGAATGGCATATTCATCAGCTTCCCCTTGATGACTGCTTTTCCTTAGAACTGTTTTCCCTCCCAGGAAAAACTGTGTATGATGCTGTCACACAGCCAGGCTCTTCCTGCCTTTCCATTCTGCTTTCCCTTAGCATATTGGCTCTTATCTTCCTGCTTTCACTTCATGGTCAAAAGAGGCTGCCCAGATCCAGACATCACGTCTATCTCCAAGTTAGGAAGCAGGGCAGAAGGGCCAGGCCAACTGTGTCTCTACCACCTCTATCCTCTCTAGACTTCTGTTTGGGTCACAACTGGATCAAATGGCCACTCTCAGATGCAAGGGAAGCGAGAGACTGGGGAAAGGAATTGTCATGACTGGGTTGAGAAAATTGTGAGCCACTGCTTGGGGCAGGGCACATCATCATCACAGGAAATGATCTTGTTAGCAAGGGAGAGCAGGAGGCATTGGTGTTGGGTAAGCCATGAATACGATGGCTGCCGTGAAGTTAACTTGGCCTGGGATGCCCATGGGCCCAAGGTGACTGTGAACAGGTAACTGAGACAAGCTGGCCCACAGTAGTGTCTGCAGTTAAAGGTGAGGATGGGGATGGAAAGGAGTTAAAAACCCACTGTCCCTAATACGGCCTGGGGCCCCATTTCCCCCTTCAGTGTCATGGGGAGAAACCCTAGACACAGTCAGAAAACTGCTTTGGAAAGTTCTCCACAGCTGCCTCAAAGCTTTTCCCCGCCTCCATGTGGCCAAGCTGCACACGATACTTCTGTGGAAGTACGACCCCATCATACGTACTGCAGTTTTCTTTCCCACCTGGCTGTCTTCACCCACTCAACGGGGGATGACTTGGGATGAGAATCTCATCTTATTTGTGACCCCACTGCCCAGTTAGTACCTGGCATGCAATAGCAAACGCTCCATAAAGCTTTGTTGGCTGAATGACTAAGTGACGGACTAAAATAGAGGAGTGGGAGTGGGGTGGTGCTCTCAGTCTTTCCCCCAGGACGCCATGTGACCTTGGGCAAAGAAGTTCTCTGAACCTTGGTTCCTGGCTTGTCACCTGAGGAGCTGCACTGGAAGATCTCCAAGACCTCTTCTCATTCTGACATTCGGTGATTCTTAACTCGCACCACAGACGAAGGAACACCTCTGGACTTATTTCTCTGGATCGACACATTAGCTGTCTAGATATCTCCCATCAGAATGCACAGACACCACAGGTGGAGGTTATCATAAGAAAAAACCCGTTGGCATTACTGAGGAAAATTCTCTGGTGTTTACGATTAGCCACCCTCAGAAAAAAGTGTCTGGGGAAGGGGCACACAGGAGAGGTAAGTTTTGACATGGATAGGAAAGAAAGTCTGAAACCAAGTATACTGTCCAGGTACTCTGGGACAGTTGAGATTCTGTGAGAAATAGCGAGGGGGCAAGGAGCCTGGATAACTGGAATAGAGGGGACATAGAGACAGTGGGGAATTGTGGGGACACAGAAAGCCACCAGAGAAATCATCAGTTGTTCCTGTGTGTCTAGCAGAATAGTTGAGCACAAGGAGCCAGGCTGTGGATCACAGAGGGACAGAGGGGCAGGGATGGGGCCAACATCCTGGCTAGCGGCCTGATGGGAGGTCCCTCTGGGCAGCAGCTTGTCAAGATGCTGCCCAGAGCCATTGGCCTTCTGCTGTGACACTCCAGGGGATGGTCCTCAGGGTCCTTGCAAGGCTGAAGCTGAACAGAAGAGGAAAGACCCTGTCCTCCATGCTTTCCAGATCCCCCCCTCCACTAGGACTCTGCACAGAGTCAGACCCGAGGCAAGTGGCATTCTTCCCAGGGCACCTACTTTTGTCTTTTTGCATAACCTGTCATGTTCTCTCCCCCTCACAGATATTTTTGCTCTAAGTACAATGGCATTACTTTATTATTAGTCACTCACCCTAAGTGATTCACTTTTTCTTTCTTTCTTTTAACCCCAGGTACATTGGATTAATCGCAGTCCTTGGTCTATAGCCCTCTCTCTTCTTTGATCCAGGCATGGCCCACCTTTGTGGTTATTTGTGTTTAGTTAATTATTTATTTCAAAACAATATAAAAAGCACCCATGAACACCCAGGGCTAGAACTAAAATATGGACAGACTCATATCTACCTATGAGTTCCTCCTATGTCCTATCCCTCTCCCTGCCATCCCACTACCCACCCTTGATTTTCTAAAATTTGATCTCCAAGGCTTATAAAGTATCACAACCACTACCAGAGTTTATTCTCTGGGAGCACACCCAGTCCTTCTGATTTCTAACTGGCTGGATACGTTCACGCTCAGAGAGGCCTGAGCTTCAGGCAATGACATGTGTTCACGGCAATGTGGCCAGGGTCACCCACTTGCAGTGAAGTCACACGGCACACACATATATTTCACATTGTTTTAAAATTTTATCTAAGCCAGTGTTTCTCAACCCTGGCACTACCGACCCTTTGGGCTGGATCCTTCCTTGTGAGTGGCTGTCCTGTCTGCCGTAGGATGTCTAACGGTGTACCTCTGCCCACCAGATGCCAGGAGCAGCCCTGTCCCTGCCCCCCCCCCAGTTGTGACAGTCAAAAATGTCTCCTGGGGAGGAGACAAAAACCACTCCTGCTTGAAAGCCACCAATCTGAGCAAATATTTGGCAATATCCAGTCGAACAAATTCTGCAGTTCAAATGACCTAAAGGAACACCCATGCATGTACATTTGTGCCGTCCGCCTCGCGAGACACAGTGTGGTCCTGAAGCAGCAACCTGCACACCTGGGAGCTCATCAGAAATGCAGAATCTCAGGCCCCACCCCGGTCCTGCTGAATCGGGATCTGCATTTCAACAAGATCCCCAGGCGATTCATGAAGTTTGAGAAGCTCTGCTGCAGAGATTACACAAATTCTGCTTCTCTGAATAAAGTGGGCCCAGACACAGCGTTCCTCAGTGGGGGAAGTTACTGCCATTTTGGGTGGGACAATCCTACTGTTGTGTGGGGTTGTCCTTCGCTTTGCAGGACATCCCTGTCCCATCCCTATTAAATGCCCACAGCGCTCGCTCCCCAGTCCCCAAGAGAGAGCACTTTGTCTGACGGTAGGGCTGCCTCAGTCTGCAGACACGTCCAGGAGGCAAGGAAAGATGCAAAAGTGAAAACAGCCCCGTGCCCTTCATCACATCCTCAAGGTGGGAGGGCTATGGTGCCAAGGGATGAGCACTGGTCCCCTGGGGCCAACGGGAATGCGTCAGAGCTGGGCACAGCAAGGGGAGCAGGGAGCCCTCTGGGAGAGACAGGAGCTCTGAGCTGCCGCCCAACCAGTTAGACCAGCTGGGGCAGTTCCCCCTGGTCCTGGCAGCCTTGATGGATGGCCTCATTGGGATAAAGCAAATGAGTGAAAACAGCTTGGCATCTGAGAGGTGTGTCTGAGGTGTGGAAGGGAATGCATCCAGGTGGGACGGGGGAGGTACCCATTCTGTGCCCTGTCCCCTTCTCACCTGGGATAGTCTTCAGGATTTCCCCCAGCCAAGAAGATAGGTGGCTCCATGCATAGCTGGGAAACTTGAGAACCCACGGGGGAGAGACCCAGCTTCCAGGCTGCAGCTGGACACCACCCTACACTGGGAGCAGAAGGAGCTGAGCTTGCCCTCCAACCTTTCTGTTGGCCAGGCACAGCAAGTCTGGGGCCTCCCTGGCCAGATCCCCCCCCACCGACCCCAAGCTTCCACCATTATGATTCCCTGCAGCCCCACAGACCATCCAGAACACTTACTCTCTTGCCAACCTGTGTTAGACGTGTGGTTCCTTCTGGCTAGAAAGCCCTTCCTTTCCTTCGAATAACTGCTAGGCATTTTCCGAGACCCCTCTTGGGAGCAACAGTGTCACACATTCACTATTCTCTTTTCTTCATTTCTGTCAGTCACTCAGTGAACCGGTGCTTATTGAGCACCTGCCTCGGGCCAGGTCCTGAGGATCTGATGAGCAGTGAGAGCTGCCACATCCCCCCTTGTGGCTCTTACCCATTCTTGCCGGGGGGGCTCAGGAGAGCGGTGGGGGGCAGAGCCTTTGGCTGCTGAGAGGAGCCAGCAGATCCAATCTCTTCGTTTGCAGTTGTGGAGGAAACGGCAGCCCATAGATTGGAGGGATAAACCTCTCTCAGACCTGTCTGGGTGGTGGGGTCTGCCCCACGACAGCCCCGTGGCTAATGCTGTCCACTGCCTGTCTGGCCCTGGCAAACATTCTCCCCCGCCCCCCCGGCAGAAGCCAGCCTCTCAAATGCCACCGCTCCCCTGGTGAAAACACAGGGACTGCAGCTAGCCTGGCTCCCTGTCCCTGCTCTCAGGATGCCCACCGCCTTCCCTAACTCCTCCAAGGGGGCCTGGATGGAAACTCAGAAACAGGATCAGGTCAATCCACTTCTGTCTTTCGGCTCTTAGGGGAAGATGTTTTTCTCACTTTGCCTGTCTCTGGACTCTCTTCTCCCTGCTTCAGTTTGGGAGCCTGTGTTGGAAGAAAGGCATTCAAACTTCCTAGAGGCAACGCGTCCCGAAGACCTCTGTGGGAGAAGGGAAGCTTGTGTGGTTCTGTCCTGGCTCAAGAGACTGGGATTCGCATCACTGGCAAGTTCAAGCCCAGCAGTGAGCCTCAGATTCTGAAATGGGAAGAATTCCTCTAATGTTGCTCGAGAAGGTTCCCAAATTTAGGTCTCCCATTGGCCCTCAGACTCAGAATTGTTTTAAGAAAGGAAGAATGTTGGCCAATCCTGGGGAGGACCCACACCTTCAGACAGGGGGAAAAAAAAAGCTGGGAGGGAGGAGGGTAGAGTTGGAACAGAGGCCAAATAGCTTCTCACCTCACTTAACTCCTCTCTGAATCATCCCACTCTAGCCACGGTCAACTTCTCACGGTGCGATCCAGACAGCTCCATGTTGGCTCCCACATCCAGCCAAACTAAGTTGTTTCCCAACATCCCATCCTCTTCCAGCCTGTGGTCCCCTGACCTCTGGCCTTTCCTTGGAAGAGCCATGCAGAGCCCAGGAATGCCTCCCATGGCTGGGCCTCTCAGAATGTCAGAAGCGAACTTCCTACAGTCTGCACCAGGCCCCGGAGACAACATCTGGGAGAGGGAACAAGGAAGCCTGAGTGGCAGAGAAGCACTGGGAGCACCAACGTACCCACCCCCAGCCACGCCATCCTCCTGCCAGCTTCCCCACATTGCGTGGCTCTGCCAAGAACCATCCCAACTGTTGTTCACCTATCATGGGATCACCACCCCCTCCCATAAGGATAGACAGGCCTCACTGCTGTGGAGCTACATGAACGCAAGTGAGGAAGACTCCACTGGCTCCTCCATAAAATCCGCTAGGCCCAGGGCCACAGGGAGCAGACACGGTGCTTTCCGTGACTTAGAAAAAGGAGGCCCCTCTGAGCAGAAGAACTTTTAGAAGTGCCTCCTCTGAGTGAGCAAAGCAGGAAAAAGTGTCCCATCTGTGCCTCTGGATGGGTGCTCTTGGGCATGGCATAATTTGTACAGCTAAGTATGTGGTCCTGATTCAGCCCCCCTTTCACAGCCTCCCCTAGGTGGTCTGGGTATCTTCCAGAGCTCTTGGGCTCATCAACGAGTCATCCCCGCAGTTACTGCCCAGCATCTGCCACGCTCTTCCTTTCCTGCTTCAGTTCCCTGGTTGATGGCTCTACCTCTGAGGCCACTGGAGGATATTTCACCTCTGCTGGAGCCTGCTGGGAGGGTGCTGATGTCCAGACACGGAGTAGCCCCCCAGTGCTCTCCCAGGCCTTCCTGGAGCACAAAACTCTGATCAGGATAATGGCAGGGCAAAACAGCCCAAATGTGTACTTCCTATTAGCTACATAGTTTATTGAGCATTGCATCTTACCCCATTTCTCAACAGCCCTGCCATATGATTGCTCCAGTTCTCAGCTTGTGGTCCATTCCGACCTTTTGTTGTTGCTGTTGTTTTTTCTGCCAGTTGAAGAAAAGTTGATACCTGGTATTGCCTTGTTCAGCATGTATATTTTTTGCATATATCAGTATGGAGATTCTGGGTCAGGCAATTTCCAATGGTTTGAGAAGACCCATGAAAAGTAGGGTAGTTCTGCAGAAAAGCAGAAACATAGTTCAGAAAAGAGTTTCCATGGAATTGAAGAGAGAGAAGCCCAGCTCCTTGGAGCATTCCCTAATCCCCTGTCAGCAACAGCTACTGTGAGATGCAACTGGGTAGCTGCCAGTAGTCCCCAGCCCTGGGCTAACGCATCTTTTCACCCTTCACCTCCCTTCCTCCTGCAAACACAAGATGGTTTGGATTATTATGCTTCCTTCTCATTGGTTCTTCTACCTCAAGACACCTCATCACTGGTAAAGACAAGATGCAGCTCCTGCCCTGATTGGCTGATCTGTTGCTGGGGTAAAGGCCAGCAGGGTGATTCTGCTTTCCCAGATGTGGTCTCCTTCAGGCCCTGAAGATACACACCCCCATTCAGTCTCTCTTGACCTTCCTCCCACCCCCAGATAGTCCCTCCTTCCTCTTGTGGTTACACAGTAAACAATCAGGCCATCCAAGTGTTCCCTGGGGAGACCCAGAGGTTTTCATCTTTGCAGTGGTTAGCCTGCTAAAGTAGGATTTCATATAATCCACGAAGGCAAAATTGGGGGAAATCAACCTTTGATAATCAAGAACACACACATCTCCACAAGACCAAGCAAGAGGTCATAGATTTCCTGACAACTAAATCCCTCTAACAGCCACTAATGCAGATTAAGTATGGCTTTGCATGTAAAGCAAATGTGTAAAAACGCAGGGCTTGCTAGTCCCCAACTGCTACCAGTCGCCACTGTGCCTGAAATTCTACCATTAAGATTTATTCCTTTATGAATTTTCTTCTCCTGGGGCTGACTGTTAAAATACAAAGAGCCCAAAGTCTGTTCTGAAAGATGTGCGGAAAGCGTGGCCAAATGAGTTCAGAGACACCAACATGTTTTAGCACCCCCCGCGATAGGCGGAATCGTGGCCCCTAAAGATGTCCACGTCCTAATCCATGGAACCTGTGGCAAAAGGGACTTGGCAGATGTGATTAACATTCAGGACTTTGAGATAGAAAGGTTAGCCTGGATTATCTGGATGGGTCCAATATAATTACATGAGCCTTTAAAAGCAGAGAGATTTTCCTGACTATGGTCAGAGAAAGAGACATGGTAATACAGAAGCCAAATCAGACAGATGCGTGTTGCTGGCTTTGAAGATGTCGGAAGGGGGCCACCAGTGAAGGAATACTTGTGAATGCCTCTAAAAATTGGAAAAAAGGAAACAAATTCTCCCAAAGGGCTTCCAGAAACACAGTCCTATCAGCACCTTGTTTAACCCAGTGAGGCTCGAGGCAAACTTCTGACCTGTCAAATTGTAAGATTATAAATCTGTGTTGTTTTAAGCTACTAAGTTTATGGTATTTTGTTGCAGCAGCAATAGAAAACTAAAAGGGAAGGGGTACCTTCCCTTAGAGATTCAAAGTGCACGTTGGCATATTAAAGGCTCGAGGGAGCCTTTCAGTGAAGATACCCATGTAAGTCAGCATTTCAGAAACTTATTTGAAAACCACACCTTTTATTCCCCTGTAACATCTGCTAACATCTTAGAACATCATGTGGAAAATACTGCAGTAAAGCATTAACTGCTATTAACATCTCAGTGTGACTTAGTTCCTGTTTTCAATGTGATAGCTAGGTGAGAGAGAACAGCACACAGGACAGGCAAGTTTTAGTGGGCCGACACGGAGGTCTAAAGGGCTGAGCTCTGGGTACAGGAAGTCAGTGGAGAGAGTGGGGAATGAAGAGGAAGTGGACACATACTAGAGAGAAACTTCAGCTGCGACTCAGCCTGTGTTGCTCAATAGTTTGTGCCAAACCTCCCCTACCTTTCAGGTTGGCCATCTTCTCTACAAAATTTGCCCTGACCTCCTCCTCTCCCCCACGCCTGGGCTGGAAGGTCCTCCATGTACCTCCATGGCCTCTTGTGTTTATTTACCTCTGGTTGTGGCAGCAATGTAGTGAAATTACCTGTTTATTTGTCTGTCTCTCCCACTAGCCTGAAGTTGCTAGAGGACAAGAGCTGTGTCTGGTTCACTGTTCACATCTTCTGTGTCCCACCATGCCCGGCATATTGAAGGACTCAGGCTGAGCCTCTGTCTTACCCTCTTTGGACCAGAAATGTGTATGAGCTTAATCCTGACTTTCTTCACGATCAGTGAGTGCTGTTGAGGGTCATATCACCACTCAGCCACAGTCCAGCCCAACAAGAACTCACCTTCCCAGTAAGACCATACAGCACATTCTGTCATACCTTTTTTTAAAAAAAAACCTGTCTCCCTTCTCTGGTGAAACAAGCAGAGTTTAGCCTGAAAGTGTTCCATGTTGTACCACAATTTATGGAGCTTCTGACTAGGTTATGAGCAAGACAGATCAAAAGAGCAAACGTTACATCTTCCAAGATGGTTTATAGGAAGCAAACGGAATTAAGGAGTTGTGGTTGTGAACAGGACACTCTGGGGAAAGGAAATGAGGGGCTAGGTCAGTACTGGTGTGAGGTGAGAGATAAAATGAGCCAAAGAGAGAATCCCATATATCACCTCTCCCATAATCCAGGAAGTCTTTTTGGATGTAAAACACTTAGAAGTAAAGAGAAACCAAAATTTCCTGTAGGGAACCACCCCTTCCCCTCTCTCCTCCCAAGATGAAACACATGATCTGGGCTTGAACAATTAGAGCCCTGAATCTGCTAGTTCCAATGATGGGGGCGGGGGGTGGGGGGTGGGGGGGCGGGGCAAATGAGAGTGACTTCTGAGTCTGAACTTGAACCTGGAAAGACAAAGTCCTATAGCTGTTATTCAATGGAGAATGACAATAAACTAACATAAAGAAGAGCAGAGGTGAGAAATGGAGAGGGTCCCAGTCCTGGTGACACCACATGAGTCCTGGGTTAAGTGTCATCTGAAGTCTTTCATATATGAGCCAATAAACTCCCTTTTCTGAGGAAGTCAGTTCGAGTTGGATTCCCATTCCATTGCAATCAAGAGTCCTGAGGATGTGGAAGAAAGAAGAGCTTACATAGTATGAGAAAATGGTGGAGGGGCACCCAGCTGGCTCAGTCAGTAGAGCCTGCAACTCTTGATATCGGGGTTGTAAGTTTGAGCCCCATGTTGGGTGTAGAGGTTACTTAAAAATAAAATCTTAAAAAAAATGGTGGAGAAATCTGAGAACCAAGAGGCAAGGAGCAGTGAACACCTACTCCCAGCTCCCCTCTCTGGGAACTGCCACCTCTCACCACCCTCAAGTTCACAGGAGGATGACTCCCTTGTACCTGGGTTTGTTCAAAAGCCCCTGCTCCCCTGGCCACAACTGAGCCCACCATATTTTCTTCCTCAGGAAACTGGAACGGGGACTAAGAGTCCAGTGCCAGTGGAGGCTGCTGCCCTGAAGAGGAAAAGACGCCAAACCTTGGGAGATGAGACATAGCTGTATTTTCTGCCTGTGGACTGTGCAGTAGAGATGAGAAATTTGAAGGTCAGAGAGACTATATGGCTTTGCCTAAGGATGCACACTTGTTACGATTTTCACAGAACTAGATTCCAGCTTTTCTGAATTCAAAATTAGACAGGAAACAGCTGGGTCAGGGTGCCCTAAGAACTCTAGACGTGGGAGCAACTTGAATCAGACAGCAAGGGGTGATCTCAGCCTGGCCAGCCACCCAAGAAGTTTCAAGCCAAGGGCAAGCACTCAAAGGTATCTCGCTATGCTCAAAACATCAAAGAAATTCTGGTGCTTGAAATGTCCCTCGATGGGCTCAGAGACTTGCTTTAGAGCACTTGCAGAGAATTTACACTGCCTCAACCTGCGCCTACTGAGCGGCCACGGACTCCCCGGAAACTACAACTCCCATTATGCATCGCGACTGCGTGGACTAAACCTGGGATAAACTACAAGCCCCAGAATTCCTTGGGGGGAGAGAGAGATACGCGAGTACGAAGGGGCGGAGGGGCGTATTCACGTCGGCCGCGCGGGACCGTTAAATTTGAAATTTGGAGGGTTTGAGGTGGCTGGTTTGCCAAGGAGGCAGGTGCAAACTTTTGTCCCTCTGGTCGCTTCGTTACCTCGAAGGGCAAGTTGCAGAAGGAAGCCCAGGCGGTCTGCGGCCCTGAAGAAAGGCCTGCGGCAGGACGAGGGCCCGAACCGGGAATGCAGGATGGCGGCGATGAAGAAGGAAGGGGGTGCCCTGAGGTAGGTACCCGAGAAAGGTTGCCGGGAGCTGTGCCTGCGAGACCCGATGGTGTAGCCGGTGACAGAGGCTCCGCTCAGAGCAGTCCAGAGGAACACGGTCGGGAGAAGAGCGGCCCGGCTGGAGCCTCCTTCCTGCTGGAGTTGGGCGCAAGGGTTGGAGGTGAAGACAGGGTTAGTTAGCATCGACCTCGGTGGGGTGAGGGCACGTGAGAACCCTGCTGCACCCAGCTTCAAAGCAAAGGAGTCTGTGCGACCCCAATGGCACAAAGAATTTGGAATTTATAGTGTGGTCTGTGTATCTCCGCTCAGCCATTTGCTGGCTCTTTGACCTTGGACTCGTCTTAGTATGGAAAATGCTGGGGGGGGTGGGTGGCGTAACTGGGTGATGAGCTTTAAGGAGAGCACTTGATTTAATGAGCACTGACTGGGTGTTATATGCAACTGATGAGTCAGTGAATTCTACCTCTAAAACTAATAATACAGTATATGTTAATTAAATTGAATTTAAATAAAAAAGGATAGCAGAGATATAGTAAATTGCTACTTAAATTGAAATCATACTGTAATCTTGTAAATAAAATCAGTTATCTTTTTTTAAAAAAATATTGAAAATGCTGATGAATTCAAGGTATGTGTAAAGTAACTGCTTCCAAATAAGTGCCAAACAAATGGTAGGTGCTTCCATGTCAATGGCGTACTTAGAAATATAAAAAGCCCTTCTCTGCATGCTTGCTGCTTTTCCTTATATAAATACGTATCAGTTCTTCTAGGTTGGACTTCTGAATGCATTTTTTTTTTTTTTTAAAGATTTTATTTATTTATTTGAGAGAGAATGTGAAAGAGAGAGAGCAGGGGGAGGGGCAGAGGGACAAGCAGACTCCCTGCTGAGTGGGGAGCCCTTGGGGGGGGAACGGCCCCATCCCAAGACCCTGAGATCATGACCTGAGCCAAGTCAGATGCTTAACCTGCTGAGCTACCCAGGCACCCCAAGCTACGCATTTTCATTATGGGGTGCACAATACTTAGATAAATGCCATGTGGAGAACTCTTTAACCCGTTCGACAAATATTTATTGACTACCTCCTAAGCACTAAATATGGCAAATAAACAAAAGACACAAAAATCCCTGCCCTTGTGCAATTTAGTTTCTGGGGTGGGATGAGGGTGGGGGCAGCAGACAATAAACAAGATCAATAAACTAAAAGCTAGATGGTCAGTATGAAAAGAACTAAAACGATGGGGAGCAGGGGGATTGGTGCAATTTTAGACAATTTTGAACAGGGGGCCTCACTGAGAAGGTGTCATCTGGGTCAAGACTTGAAGGAAACTGCCCCGCGTTGGGTTCCCTGCTCAGCGTGGAGTCTGCTTCTCCCTCTCCCTTTGCCGCTTCCCCTGCTTCTGCTCTCTCTCTCTCTCAAATAAATAAATAAATAAAATCTTAAAAAAAAAAGACTTGAAGGAAACTTAAGAGCTAGTCAACACGTATCTGGGGGAAGTACAGAAATTTGGAGGGTGAGGGTTGGGGGAGGAAGCTGCACCTGGCAAGTAGCTGGAGCCAAGTGAACCAGAAGAGTAAAAGGAAATGAAGGATGAGGTAAAGGCAAGGATGTGGAGATTGTAAAGACTTGGTTTTTACTCTGGTTCAAAAGTCAGTGGAAGGTTTTGAGCAGAGGAAAGACAGGATCTGATACGAGTTTCAATAGGATCATTGGCTGCAGTGTTGAAAAGACTAAGGCAGAAAAGGATGAAAGCAGGGAGACCAGTTATGAGGTTATTAAAATAATCCAGGCAAGAGAAGATATTAGCTTGAGCCAGGCTAGAAACAGTGGAGATGATAAGAGGTTGATTTCTGAATCTATTTCGAAGGTAGAGCTAGTAGGATTTGCCAGGTAACTGGAGGTGGGGGATAATGAGAGGGGTGTCAGGGTTGGCACTGTGATTTTGGCTTGAGCAACTGGAAACTAAACGAGATGATGCATTTAGTGGTAAGCAACTGGAAAAATGAAAGTGCCATTTATTTGAGATGAAGGAAGACTGTGGGAGGAGCAGGTCTGGAAGGAAGCAAGGGGAGCAAGGAGGGAGGGGAGCAGTCCCAGCTCAGTTTGGGACATTAGCTGAGGCAGTTTAATTGCTATTTCAAGATCAAGAGAAGACATTCAGATGAACTCCGCAAACATTTATTCAGTGCTTACTAGAGTCAGATCCTATATTAGACCATCGGGGTTGTGAAAATAAATGACAAGGCCCTTACAATTATAAGATTCACACAATATGGTTAAAAAGATGTGAGTAGTTACAACCTAAATTATTAATCACTTACAGTTTACCTTCTTGAGTGTTTTCAGCTCTCATCTAGACTGAGGTCACATGTAACTTTCACTTTATTTTGAAGATTAGTGCCTGTTTCTCTGTTTTAAGCCCAGAGATTGTGTCTCTCAGACAGAAGTAGGCTTCTATCTGTCAGTTGCGGAGCTCTGAAGTTCAGAGCACATACCCCATATGGTGATTGCCTCCAAAAAACTTGTGGGAATTTCCCCATCAGTAGGCTTGATGGAGTGGGGGGGGGGCAGTTGTGACCAGTAAATTGTATTTTTGTCTGCTTCTGCTCTGGGCACCTGTATATACATATACACTTCAGTTTTAAGTCACCAGTTGAAACATGGGGTGTTAGTCTGACAAACTGCTTATTTTTTTTAAAAAGATTTTATTTATTTATTTATTTGAGAGTGAGAGAGAGAGAGCACACAAGCAAGGGGAGGGGCAGAGGGAGAGGGACAAGCAGACTCCATGCTGAGCAGAGCCCAACGTGGGCCTCAGTCCCAAAACCCTGAGATCATGACCTGAGCCTCAATCAAGAGTCAGATGCTTAACCGGCTGAGCCACCCCGGCACCCGGGTTTGCTAATTTTAAACTAAACGAGATGATGCATTTAGTGGTAAGCATAGAACTGCTTTTTGTCTACCTTGCCAAATTTATAATTTTTTCCCCTTCTTTTCTTCCTGCCTTAAACTTTATTCTTATAACTGTCCACAGTACCCTAGTTAGATTCTCTCTTCTGTTAGGCAATACTACAGCCATAAACTTGGAATCCAGGCCACAGAAAGGCTCAGACACTTAGGAGTGTAAGAACACTACTCATGTGCCAGCCCACCATATTCAGCCCAAAGATCATGAATAGTCACTTATTTGAAAACATTTACAATAATCTAGTGATATAATAATACTTATACGTATATATGTTTATATATATACTTACATATACGTGTAAGTATGAAATTTACTTTTATTTCTCTCTTTACAGTGAAGCCATGTCCTTGGAGGGAGATGAGTGGGAGCTGAGTAAAGAAAATGTCCAACCGCTAAGGCAGGGGCGGATCATGTCCACACTTCAGGGCGCGTTGGCGCAGCAAGAATCTGCCTCTAACACTACTCTTCAGCAGCAGAAACGGTGTGTAGAACGGTGGGGGATCACCCTGTCATCATTCATCGTCAAGGCGGGATGGTAATGGAGATGTGGATCCATGCAGATTGGCATAAGAAATACTTTTCAAAAATTGATAGTGTGAGAATCTGTTCGCCACCTGCTTTTTCATCACACAACAGCTACCTAAAGATCTCCTTGAGTATGATTAAGAACACAAGCTATAGGATTTCATTTCATTATGGAGCAGCCAAACTCTTGTATCAATAGAAATAGATCTTATACAGGGGACAATGAGAAGCAAAGTAAAATAAGTATCATATTAAACAGTATTTATCAAAAGTATAATGTCATGCTGGATCCCTAAATGGAATTAATTCTTTAATAGTAATCAGTTAAAGAAATTGCTTCCTTGGATTCCGAGTAGTGAGGGAGAGGGGAATCTGCTATCTTGCATGTGTACTCAATTTTTAACTTTCTAGGAAAGCATTTTTGAGAGTATGCCAAAAAGAAATAGTGATCTCCAAAGAAAATATAAACCTGAGAGAAATTAAATTTATACTAGAATGTTTCTCATGAATGATTTAATGAAGTCTGAAAAAGGAGAAGCTGAAAAATACTACAGTTGGCCCTTGAACAATACAGGGATTAGGGGTGCTGACCCTCCGTGCAGTAGAAAATCCACGTATAAATTTTGACTCCCAAAACTTAAAAGCCTCTTGACTGGAAACCTTACCAATAACATAAACAGTTAACACATATTTTGTATGTTATATATATCATATACTGTATTCTTATAATAAAGTAAGCTAGAGAAAAGAAAATGTTAAAAAAATCATAAAGAGAAAATATGCTTACGGTACTGTACACTATTTACTTGAAAAAAATCCACATATAAGTAGACCCGTGTAGTTGAAACCCATGTTGTTCAAGGGTCAACTGTACTATGTTATTCAAATGGACCTACAGAACTTGCTTTCCTTTGACTAATACATGTTTTGATAAATACACTTTTTTCAAAAAAGTGAACTAAAGCATCAGTTTCTACCTTTAATCTCTGACAAAAAAATTTCACTGTCATAGGCAATTTTCAGAACTTCAGGTTATAATGTAATGAATATCCTCACTCATCTCATTGGATCTTTAAAAGCATTGAGTTTTATTTCAGAGATGGTGGTATTCTATTCTTAACTCTTCTTCCTGGTTTCTGTGACATTTTACTAGTGTTTCCACTTCTCTAACCTTCCTTTTTTCTTATTGGCTTCCTACTGCATTTTACCTAAGTCTTTTGTTCATTGCTCTATGTGTCCTTACAAATTTCACATTTTTCAGGATTGTTTAACTACTGTTTACATCTCTTATTTGCCTTCTAAATGTCTTTTTATCTACCTGTAATATATAATCACTAGTGTATTAAATACGGAATCTCTTCTCTCATAAATGACCTTTCCATTTTGGTTAATGGTACCAAAACTCACTTGAATGATTTTACTCGTTGCCCTCTCATCCTAATTTTATTTAGTCAGTTACTAAGGTCTGGGGATTTTTTTTTTCTTAAAGTATAATTTACATGCTATGAAATGCTCAGATTTTTAAGTTTACCATTTAATCAATTTTGACATGCATTTCAAGACAGAGAACATTTTTATTACCTCCAAAAGTTCTCTCAGTGCCCATTCCCAGTCAACGTTCTTCCCCTCCTCATGAAGCAACCAGTGATCAGATATCTATCATCATAGGTTATTTTTGCTTATTCTAGAAGATTATATGAATGGGGTCATAGGTTCTTTCACTCAGCATGTTTTATTAGGCCTTTCGTGTTGCATGATCAGTAGATTATTCCTTTTTATTACTGAGCTGTATTCCATTTGTTTATCCATTTATCAATTGATGGACATTAGATGCTTTGCAGTTTTGTGCTTCATGAATAAAGCTGCTGTAGACATTCTTGTACAAGGATTTTTGTGAACATTTTCATTTCTCTTAGAATAGAACTGATGGGTCAAAGAATTAACGTGTGTTTAACTTTTAAGAAACTGGCAGTTTTCCAAAGAGATTATAACATTTTACACTTCTGTCAGCAATGTATGAGAGTTCGCTTGCTCCAAATCCACTTCAGTATATGGTGGTGTCAGTCTTTTTTCCTTTTAGCCATTTCGGTGGGTATGTAATAGTATCTCATTATGGTTTTATTTGTCATTTCCCTGGTGACTAATGATGTGAGCACTTTTTCACATGATTATTGGCCTTTTATATATCTTCTTTTGTGGTATATTTGTTCAGACATTTTGCCCAGTTTTAGAATTGGGTTACAAGAGGCCTTTATATAGTCTGTATATAAGACCTTTATCAAATAATGTGTTGCAAACATTTTCTTCCAGTTCATGGCTACCTATTTTCATGGGGGTGTTTTCTGATAAGCAGAAGTTTTTCATTTAGATGAAGTTTAATGAATTACTGTTTTTCTTTTACGGTTAGTGCTTTTTCTGTCTTTAGATCTTTGCAGAGATCCAAATTTGCAAAGATATTCTCCTGTGTTTTCTTCTAGTAGCTTTATTGTTTTAGCTTTTATGTTTCAGTCTATGATTCATCTTAAATTTATCCTTGTGTATAGTGTAAGGCTGGGGTAAAAGTTCTTCCCCCACCCCCCATAAGGATTTCTAGTTGTTCTGCCTCCATTTGTTGGAAGAGATTATTTTCTTTTCCCCCACTGAATTGCTCTATGAAAATTCCCTTGTGAAAAAAGAAATCATTTGATTGTATATGTGTGGATTATTTCTGGCCTCTCTGTTCTCTTCCATTGATCTAATTGCTTATCCTTTCACCAATTACACATTTTCTTGATTAGCTTTTTTAAAATTTTTTTATTGTTATGTTAATCCCCATACATTACATCATTAGTTTTAGATATAGTGTTCCATGATTCATTGTTTGTGCATAACACTTGATTAGCTTTATATAATAAATCTTGACTTCGGGCAGAGTGAGTTCTCCAACTTTTGTTGTTCTTTTTCAGAATTATTTTGGCTATTTTTGGTCCTTTGCTTTGCCAAACAAATTTTAAAATCATCTTGTCAGTTTCTAGAAAAGAGTCTTGTGAGATTTTGGTTGGATTGCATTGCATTTATAGATACATTGGGAGGATTGCTGATTTTATTTTGTCTTAGATTTTATTTTTTCACCATTTCTGTAGGTAGTCGCCTCATTATCTCATACTTAAATCACCATATTAGCTTCATAATTGTGGTTCCTTTTCTAATTTCTTCTATTCTTAAAATATTAATTGATCTTTTTGAAATCTTTACTTAACATATTCAGGATACTCTCCAATTAAAGAACCAGTAGTGGCTTGAGCAGGTGGAATCCAAAGTCTTTATTTTTAATTTAGTTTTATTTTTTTGAAGTAATCTTTATGCCCAACGTGGAGCTTGAACTCACAACCCTGAGCTGCATGCTCCGCAGACTGAGCCAGCCAGGTGCCCAAAGTCTTTAAATTTACATTTAAAACATGCCCTTCTTGGGGTGCCTGGGTGGCTCAGTCAGTTAAGCATCTGCCTTTGGCTCAGGTCATGATCCCAGGGTCCTGGGATTGAGCCCCGCATCAAGCTCCTTGCTCAGCGGGGAGTCTGTTTCTCCCTCTCCCTCTGACTGCTGCTCCCCCTGCTTGTGTTCTCTCTGTCAAATAAATAAATAAAATCTTAAAAAAAACAAACAAACATGCCCTTCTTACTTCTCCAGTAGGCATTCTAACGTAGTGTTAGACTACTACTGACCTCCTGACAATATGTCAGAAGGAGGATCATCTGCTCCTGGAGCACAGTTATATGTATATATGTACATCATTGTAAGGTTAATCCCTTACTATTCCTATCTCCATTTATTCCTAATACTAACTGTATCTTATAGCTCAGTTTCCTCTGGATAAACTCTCCCACTTTTACAACTTTATTCAATACTGATTTCTTGGAAATCTTGGAAAACTCCATTTTTCTTTCAAATTTTATGGTTCCTTCAGAGTCCCACCTTCTGACGCTGCTTCTGTGATACCTCCTTTTGGCTTATCAAAGCTTTTACTATCCATTCTTGGCAATTATAATACACTATCCTGCTTTGTATTGTTAGTTAATTTTCCCTTTGTGTACTTTGTCTTTCTTATTAGAGTATAAATTCCTTTGTGTCAGGAACTATTTTATAGTTCTTTGTATCAAATGTAACCCTTTCTACAGTTTTTATTGATGAAACATTTATCTAAATTGTGGTTTATTACTGAGTACTTCCTATCATTTATTGAGTGCTTATTATGTCTAAACACTTTATACTAAGTGTAATCAACCTAATAAGATAGGTGCTACAGTAGTCCTGCCTGATCTGTGATTTCACTTTCCTCAGTTTCACTTACCTGCTGTCAACTGTGGCCCAGGAGCAGATGATCGATCCTCCTTATGACATTTTGTCAGGAGGTCAGTAGTAGTCTAACACTACATTAGAATGCCTACATCATTCACCTCACTTCGTCTCATTGTGTAGGCATTTTATCATCTCACATCATCACAAGAAGATGAAAGATGAGTACAGTACAAGATAGTTTGAGAGAGAGAGACCACATTCACATAACTCTTATTATAGTATATTGTTACAGTTGTTCTATTTTGTTATTGTTGTTAATCCCTTACTATGACTAATATATAAGTTGAAGTTTCTCATAGATATGTATGTACAGGAATAAAACATAGTATATATAAGTTTCAGAAGTATCCTCAATTTCAGGCATCCATTGGAGGTCTTGGAAACTATCCCCCTGCAGATAAAGGGGGGATTTCTTTATAATTATCCCCATTTTACAGATGAGAAGACTGAAAATAGAATTTAAACGACTTGTCTAATGTCACTCTGCTAGTGATTAGTAGAGCTGCTAATTTGAACCTAGGGAGTCTTGTTCCAGAGCCTTAAACTGCTGTGTAATTCTGTTTTTCTATATGTTATTTTGGAATTTGTTTATCTAATTTCCCCATGTTTTGTCCTTCCTGTTATATTATCAGGCAGTATCTTGATTATTTCTATGTTTCTTCCTGTTTAATAAATCCTCAAACTCCAGTGCAGTTATTTGGATCAATATTAAACACTTAAAAGATGAATAAAAATGAAGGTGACACTTGTTTATTTGGCTATTATCCCCATTGCTAATGCTAACATTTTCTGTTTAAATTTCAGGGCATTTGAATCTGAAATTCGATTTTACACTGGAAATGACCCTCTGGATGTTTGGGATAGGTGGGTCTTTTTTCATTTAACAAGGGCACTAGAAACTTAACAGATGAGTCCTTACGGCCATGCTTCTCAAATTAGGGCGTACAGAGCAATGTCAGAGTACAAAGTGGTATCTTGGGGACACAGAGAGACAGATTAATCACAGTGTTTCTTTCTGAGGTGTTCACGACTGAAGAAATTTCAAATTTGTGGCATGCACCTGAGAACTACACCCTTTTATCCCCAAACCCATTATTTCCCAGAGGCACATGTTAGCAATATTTGGAAAAGTTTGAGGGATATAGGTTTAGGATATGAGGGCCTCTCTAAATAAACATACTTTCAAATTAGATATTTCTGCTTAAGAAAGTCAAGAATGGGTCTTGGTGCAAGAATAAAAGTACACATTAAACTTTAAAATTATTCTTTTGTGGCACCTGTGTGGCTCAGTTGGCTAAGAATCTGCCTTCGGCTCAGGTCATGATCCCAGGGAGTCCTAGGATCGAGTCCCGCAGCGGGCTCCCTGCTCAGGGGGAAGTCTGCTTCTCCCTCTCCCCCTGCTCCTTCTCTTGCTCCCTCTCTCTCTCAAGTAAAATCTTTAAAAGTAAATAAGTGAGTAAATAAATAAATAAATAAAATTATTCTTTCCCTTTCCATTCAGGTATATTAATTGGACAGAGCAGAACTATCCTCAGGGGGGGAAAGAGAGTAATATGTCAACATTATTAGAAAGAGCTGTTGAAGCACTACAAGGAGAAAAACGATACTATAATGATCCCCGATTTCTTAGTCTCTGGCTTAAATTGGTAAGTCTTTCTTAAGTGCTGTTTGAATGTAAAATATTAAGCCAGGAGATTTTCTCTAGAGCTTTCTGGTACACACCAAAAAAATGGCAAAACCTGAGCCATTTAGTAAGTACTAAACATTTAATACATGCTCAATATTTGTTAAATTGGTTCTACTTAAAGATGGATTTTAATGTAAAGGCTTTTTTAACCCCTTTAAAAGTTATCATAAGGCCTGTATACCTCCTCATGGGAGTGGAGTATTTATTTCAAATATAATTGGGCCATGCACCTGTACTGGGGGAGGTCGTGTAGGAGCCAACACATGGCAGTAGTATGATTGTGAAAAAGTTTTTGTAGGTGATTCTGGTATCCCTTTGTCCCCTTTCTGAGAATCAACACCATGAAAAGGTAATGTTTTTTATGTAGTATATTGCTACATCCAAAAATATCTGCCTGACCACTTTATACTTTCTCATTTGACATGTAGTTCTTTTATTTCTAGAACACTCTTGAGGATTTTTTATGAAAACATCTTCAAATAAGATAATGACCAGAATTTCTTAGATACTAATTTCATTGCCTTTATCCTAAAAGAGATTAGAAAAAGTAAGTGATAAATATTTAGAATAGAATGTTAGATAATAGATAATTAGATAATGGATAACTAGATACTTATAAAAATAAATTATTTTTATTAAAAATAAAAAATGAACTATAAAAATAGATAATTATATAATAGAATTCTAAATAATAGAATATTTACAACAACCATTGTAATATGATAAAATATTGACATTTGAAATTGATAAAATTTCTGGCTAAAATATATCTCTTGAGGAGAACTTATCTTAAACCTTAAATATCACTAAAAAAGGAAATTAGGTGAGTCCTGAAGACATAAGCTATCTTGGTTTCCATAGGACATTTGACATATGTTGGCATCATTATTAACAAGTTGGAGAAATTATCTGTAGAGTATTAGTGACAGGAGTCTATGACAAAGGATGGTACCCAAAGCATGTTGTTAGCATGGAGACTATGGTCCCTGGTAGCTTACTAATGGATTTTGTTCTTCATTCCATCCTACATAATATTCTTATCCTAAATAACATTCTTATATGTGATTTACTAAAAGTTTGGACTAGATAAACCTCTAAAGTAATTCTTTATCCCAGAATTCTATGATTATATTTAGTTGGAGCTATTAAAAGTAACAATTAGTTGGAATAATTTTTCTGTTCATAAATGCTAACCTGGTGCTGGTACTGAAGAGTAATGATATTATCATAAAATAAAAAGCATAGTCTAGACCAGAGCTACTGAAGAATGGTCTGCAGACTGTTCAAGATAAGTATAAAAGTTCAGAGCAAGCATTTAGAAGTTTTGCTAAGTTTTGTTAACAAATTTGACATTGCCACAACATCCAAACACATCATCATTTTTCTAGTAACTTCTATTTTTATTGTATTTTTTAAAAATGCTAGTCAACAATGGGGAAAAAGAATACCAGTCAATAGTGGAATGGAAACTTGAAACACACACCAAAACTAGCCCCTTTCCCACAGGCAATCTGAGAATCGCTGGTCTAGACAACCCTCAGATTCAAATGATCAGCCCTAGTATGATCAGCAATAATCTGAACTTTGTAGATGGTTAACAGGGTGCATATTGAACTATTTTGCTGAGGTTTTTCTCTTTATGGAATGGTCAAGAGGAGTTAACAGTTGGGTTCCTCACACTACTTTCTTTGCTTTGCAGAAAAATTTCTCCAGTCTAAGAGTTATTTTTGTAAGGGATAACTACAATCTAGCTAAGGAAAAAATTGTTTTTAGGAAATATCCAGGATTTTTAGTTAAAAGTGTAAAATTGTTTTAGTTGGCTTGTTAGAGGTTACCAAAAAGATTTGTTTAACTTTTGGATATATTAATCTAACCATGTGGTCCTTTTATTTATGTTATTTCTTAAGTAATCTCATTCAGACTCTAGAATAACCTGATATTTATTGGCTGTTTCATGCTGAACCAGAGCTATTTAGAAAGCCATTAACAAGTGCAGTCAATGTTAACCTTTATTTATGTAGTAACAGATATCAAGGACTGGATCTGATACTGATAACATATTCAGAATTAGAACTTTGCTTGAATTGCCATCACATATGGGAAAACATCACTCATTTGGATAAGTGAAAAACTCTATTTACTGAATTACTACAGAATTAAACTATAAAATACTAATTGTTTTGTCGAAGATGTAAGTGGAGCATTTCATTTATTCAATTTTCTACCAGACCCTGGCTAGGGATTCGGATATAGTGGATAGTAATGTTTTGTGCCTTTGTGGAGCTTACTTTATTGGAAAAGACAGATGTTAAGCATTTAATTGTCACAAAAGAGAAAGCAGGAAAGTATTGAGTTGCATAGGAGGGAATACATACAAGGAGGACTTAACCTAGGCTAGACAATCAGGAACAGATAGAGATGAGAGAAAATATATCTAGTAAATAAACAGGAGAAAATGTTAGCCTCCTTAGTAGTATAAGAACTCCTAATTAGAACACTGAAATGCAATTTTTATATGAAATTAGAAACTTAAAAATAGGTATTTTCTGTGAAATTAGTATTTGGAAATAACTACTAGCATTTTAAATTTGTACAAACCCTCTTAGAAAGCAAGTTGTTACTTTTTAGGGTGCCTGGGTGGCTCAGTTGGTTAGGCGGCTGCCTTCGGCTCAGGTCATGATCCTGGAGTCCTGGGATCAAGTCCCACATCGGGCTCCCTGCTCCTCAGGGAGTCTGCTTCCCCCTCTGCTGCTCCCCCTGCTCCCCCTGCTCGTGCTCTCTCTCTCTCTCTCTCTGTCAAATAAATAAATAGATAAAAATCTTTAAAAAAAAAAAAAGCAATTTGTTACTTTTTAACATAGTTCTAGTTCTGGAAATTTATCTTAAGGCAGTAATATGAACATGAAGGGTTGTGTGCATGACGATATTTGTTATAGAATTATATGTAATTGGGCAAAGTAGAAGCTGTATATCCAAAAAATAGGGGAGTGGCTAAATGATGGAAGATTATTGGATGGAACATTATTTATCTAAAAATAATAAAGAATAAGCAGCAGCATGGAAAAATGAACAATGGATGGTTCGATGGACAGTTAAGTAGAATAAAAGCAAATTTTCTTATGATTAAAACTTTATAAAATGATAAAAACCCTTTTATGCTGTATAAAATGATATATGTTCTTTTTTTCCTCGAGGAAAAAATATATATCAAACTGTTAATAATGTGGGATTTTTATTGACTCATTACCCTATCTTCTTACTACTAGAATTATCTACATTTTATCTGGTCTTATAAGATCCTTCTAAAATACAGATTTGACCATGTCATTCCTTTGCTTATAGCTCTCCCACCCCAACACACATGCATTCACTATCAGGTAGGTTTAAAATTAATTATCTTGACATTTAAGACCTGTCACACCCTTTTTTCCAAGCTCATGTCTTGTCTGCATCTCTATAAACTTTTAGTTTCTGTCTTTGCTTATACCATTTTCTCTGTGTAGAATGCCTTCCTTTCCCATTCTCCACCAGATGTAAGTCTGTTCCTCCCTCAAGGCCACACTCAAAAATGTCATACCTTCTTGAAGTCTTTCCGTCTCATCCCTTTTTCTTACAAATTAATCTCTTTTGTCTACTTTTTAACTCTTCCAGTATAGTCCTTATAACATTGTATTATAATAGATAAATATTTTTTCAATGCAGAAACTACATATAGTAACTCCAGTGATTACTTGGCACATAAAAGACAGTAAGTGAATAGAAATTGGTTAACTGTTAATGCTTTTAATTTGTTACAGGGACGTTTATGCAATGAGCCTTTGGATATGTACAGTTATTTACACAGCCAAGGGATCGGTGTTTCACTTGCTCAGTTCTATATCTCATGGGCTGAAGAATATGAAGCTAGAGAAAACTTTAAGAAAGCAGATAACATATTTCAGGAAGGGATTCAACAGAAGGCCGAACCACTGGAACGACTGCAGTCACAGCACCGGTAAACTTCTCGAGCTTGTCTTCACTCTTTAAAACTAATAGATAAAAATAGTTGGTTTTGCATCTGAATAAAATGCTCTCATGGATTGGCAAATTTACTTAGTTACTATTTAATTTTTTAAAAGACCAATTTTTATTTAACATTTAGTAAAATCTACTCTTTGGTGTACAATTCTGTAAGTTTTCACAAATGAATAGAGACATGTAACCATTACCATGATCAAATTTCATCACTCCATAGAATTTCCTTATGCTCTCTCCCTTCGTAGTTTAACACTTACTCTCATTCCCAAACCCTGGCAACCACTGATCTAGTCTCTAGCCCTGTAGTTTTGCCTTTTCCATGATATCACATAAATGGCATCATACAATGTAGCCTTTTGAGTCTGACTACTTTCATTTAGCATAATGCATTTCAGTTGTTAAATTGGTTCTACTTTAAAGATGGATTTTATATGTATATTCTGAATACAAGTCTTTTGTCAGGTATGTGACTCGTAAATCTTCTCCCAGTTTAACTGTGACTGTTTGTTCTCTTAGCAGTGTGTTTTATAGAACAAAATTTTTAATTTTGAAGAAGTCTAACTTACTTATTTTTTGTGTGAATCATGCTCTTGGTATATCTGAGAACTCTGTTTAGCGAAAGATTGCAAACATTTTGTTCTCATCTTGAAATTTTTAAAAAAAATTTTTGAGTATAGTTGATACACAACTGTTGCATTAGCTTCAGGTGTATAACATAGTGATTCTACAAGTTGATACATTATGCTGTACTCATTGCAAGTATAGCTATTATCTGTCACCATACAAAGCCCTTACAATATCACTGACTATATTTCTTATGCTGTACCTTTTATTCCCATGACTTACTCATTCTATAACTGGAAGCCTGTGTCTCCCTCTCCTTTTCGCTCATTTTGCCCAGCCCACGCGTCCCCGTCCCCTCTGGCAACCATCAGTTTGTTCTCTGTATTTATAGGTCTTAGTCTGCTTTTTGTTTGTTTATTCCTTTTTTTTTTCTTTTAGATTCCACATGAGTGAAATCATATGGTATTTTTCTTTCTCAGTCTGACTTATTTCACTTAGCATAATGTGCTGTAGGTACATCATGTTGTCACCAGTGGCACCATCTCAAGCTTTTTTATGGCTCCCTAATATTCCATTATATATACATATCTTCCTTATCTATTTGACTATTGATAGACACTTAGGTTGCTTCTATATCTTAGCTATTGTAAATACTGCAATAAACATAGGTGTGCATATATCTTTTTGAATTAGTGGTTTTGTTTTCTTTGGGTAAATACCCAGTAGTAGAATTATTGTATTATATGGTATTTCTATGTTTAATTTTTTCTTAAAGATTTATTTATTTATTTTAGAGAGAGAGAGCACACTAGTAGGGGTAGGGGCAGAGGTAGAGAAATCTTCACTCCCCCCTGAGGGCGGAGCCCGACATGGGCTTAATCCCCTGACCTGTGAGATCATGACCTGAAACCAAGAGCTGGACGCCCAACAGATTGAACCACCCAGGCGCCTCAGTCTTGAAGTTTTTATAGTTTTATTTTTTATATTTAGCTCTCTGATCCATTTTGAGTTAATTTTTGTAGAAAGTATTGATCAAAAAAAAAAAAAGTATTGATCAAGGTTCTTTTTTTTTGCATACGAACCCCCATTTGTTCTTGTACCACTTGTTGAAAAGATTTTCTCCATTGAATTGACTTTGCACCTTTGTCAAAAATCATATTTGACATAAAAAAAAAAGTATTTGTGTAGGTTTATTTCTGTTATTCTGTTCTTTTGATCTGTGTATCTGTTAATTAGCGTACCATGGTATGTAGGTTGCTGTACCTTTATAGTAAGTCTAGAAATCGGGTAAATATGAGACCTCCACCTTCGTTCTTCTTTTTAGCCCTTCTGGTTCTTTGACTTTCTGTATAAGTGTTAGAATTAGCTTCCAGAAATTGGATAGCCACATGCAGAAGAATGAAACTGGACCATTTCCTTACACCACACACAAAAATAGACTCCAAATGGTTGAAAGACCTCAATGTGAGACAGGAGTCCATCAAAATCCTAAAGGAGAACACAGGCAGCAACCTCTTCGACCTCAGCCACAGCAACTTCTTCCTAGAAACATCACCAAAGGCAAGGGAAGGAAGGGCAAAAATGAACCATTGGGACTTCATCAAGATAAAAAGCTTTTGCAAAGCAAAGGCAACAGTCAACAAAACCAAAATACAACCGACAGAATGGGAGAAGATATTTGCAAATGACAAATCAGATAAAGGGCTAGTATCCAAAATCTATAAAGAACTTATCAAACTCAACACCCAAAGAACAAAGAATCCAATCAAGAAATGGGCAGAAGACATGAACAGACATTTTTCCAAAGAAGACATCCAAATGGCCAACAGACACATGAAAAAGTGCTCAATATCGCTTGGCATCAGGGAAATCCAAATCAAAACCTCAATGAGATACCACCTCACACCAGTCAGAATGGCTAAAATTAACAAGTCAGGAGACGACAGATGTTGGCGGGGATGCGGAGAAAGGGGAACCCTCCTACACTGTTGGTGGGAATGCAAGCTGGTGCAGCCACTCTGGAAAACAGTATGGAGGTTCCTCAAAAAGTTGAAAATAGAGCTACCATAACATCCAGCAATTGCACTACTGGTTATTTACCCCAAAGATACAAAAGTAGGGATCCGAAAGGGTACGTGCACCCCGATGTTTATAGCAGCAATGTCCACAATAGCCAAACTGTGGAAAGAGCCAAGATGTCCATCGACAGATGAATGAACAAAGAAGATGTGGTATATATATACAATGGAATATTATGCAGCCATCCAAAGGAATGAGATCTTGCCATTTGCAACGACGTGGATGGAACTGGAGGGTATTATGCTGAGCGAAATAAGTCAAACAGAGAAAGACATGTATCATATGACCTCACTGATATGAGGAATTCTTAATCTCAGGAAACAAACTGAGGGTTGCTGGAGTGGGGGGTGGGGTGGGAGGGATGGGCTGCCTGGGTGATAGACACTGGGGAGGGTGGAGGGTATGTGCTCTGGTAAGCACTATGAATTGTGCAAGACTGTTGAATCTCAGATCTGTACCTCTGAAACAAATAATGCAATATATGTTAAGAAAAAAAAAAAGAAGAAGAAGATAGCAGGAGGGGAAGAATGAAGGGGGGGAAATTGGAGGGGTAGACGAACCATGAGAGACGATGGACTCTGAAAAACAAACTGAGGGTTCTAGAGGAGAGGGGGGTGGGAGGATGGGTTAGCCTGGTGATGGGTATTGAGGAGGGCACGTTCTGCATGGAGCACTGGGTGTTATGCACAAACAATGAATCATGAAACACTACATCTAAAACTAATGATGTAATGTATGGGGATTAACATAACAATAAAAAAATTAAAAAAAAAAGAATTAGCTTCCAGGATTTTGACTAGTATTTTGCATAAACTTGGTATATTTCTCCATTTATTTAGATCTTTGATTTCTTTGAGTAAGCTTTGGTAGTATTTGTCTTTTGAGGAATTGACTCATTTCATCTATGAGGTTATGAGCATAGAGTTGTTTATAGTATTTATTTTCCTATTGATGTTTGTAGGTTATATAGTGATCTCCCCTCTTTCATTCCTGATATTGGTAATTTGTGTCTTCTCTTTTTTCCCTCAGTCTGGCTAGAAGTTTATCGATTTTATTGATCTTTTTAGAGAACCAGCTTTTGGTTTCATTGCTTTTTCTTGATTGATTTTTTCTTCTTATTTTTATTAATTTCTGCTTTTTATTATTTCCTTCTTTGTGCTTGCTTTGAGTTTAACTTGCTCTTTTATTGGTTTAAGATGATAGCCTATTTCACTAATTCTAGATCTTCTTATCTAATATAAAACTTTCTTTCTAAACACTGCTTTAGCTATCTTCCACAAATTCTGACATAATACTGTATTTTTCATTTTCATTCAGAACAACATTTTTTAATTTCCCATATGTTCTCCCTTTGACTCATGGATTATTTAGAAGTATATTAATTTAATTGGGAAATGTTTAGAGATTTTTCAGATGTCTCTCTGTTACTGATTTCTAGTTTAATTCCATTATGGTCAAAGAACATAATTTGTATGGTTTCAGTTTTTTTTAATTTATTAAGTTTTGTTTTATGGCCCAGAATATGGTCTGTCATTGGTGAATATTCCATGGACACTTGAAAAATATGTGTTTTCTGCTGTTTAGGGGTGGAATGTTTTTTATATGTTACGTAGGTCAAGTTGATAGGTAGTCTGTTCTGGTCTTCTGTTTCCTTGCTGATTTTCTATCTACTTGTTCTATCAGTTACTGAGAGAGGAATTTTGAAGTCCCTTTTATTATGAATTTGTCTATTTTTCCCTAAGTCCCATTAGTTTTGCTTTATATATTTTGAAGTTCTGAAGCATACACATTTAGAATTGACCCCTTTGTCATTATATAATGTCTCTCTTTATCCCTGGTCATACACATTCTGAAGTCTCCTTGGTCTGCTGCTAGTGCAGCCACTCTGGCGTCCTTTTGTTTATATGCTATATCTTTTTCCTTCCCTTTTTTTTTTTTTTAACAGTTTTAGAGTTGTGTGACCATCACCACTATCTAATTTTAGAACATATTTAACACCCCAAAATGAACCCCATACTCATTAGCACTCACTCCCCATTCCTTCTCACCCACTTCCAGGCAACCAGTTATCTGCTTTCTCTCCCTAGATTTGCCTATTCTGGGCTTTGCACATAGATGGAATCCTGTGTTATGTGGTCTGTTGTGACTGGCTTCTTTCACTTAGCATACTGTTTGGAAGGGTCATCATAGTATATTCATCACTGATGAACATAGTTGTGTCATATATTAGTATTTCATTCCTTTCTATTGCTCAGTAATAACCCATTCAGTGACTATGCCACATTTTGCTTATCCATTCATCAAATAATGAACATTTAGGTTGTTTCCATTTTTTGGCTCTTGTGAAATAATACTGCTGCAAACATTCATGATGCAGGCTTTTGTATGGATTTTCTTTCACTCTTATTCCATGTCTTCATATTTAAAGTGGGTTTTTTATCACAGCAAATAGTTGGGTCTTGTTTTTTCCTCAGCTCTCACAATATCTTTTTAAATGGTGTATTTAGAACATTTACTTTAATTATTAATTTTATTGGATTTAGATCTATTATTTTCTTATTTGTTCTCAATTTGTTCTCTATCTTTTGTTCCTCTTTTGCCTCTTTCCTGCCTTCTTTTGGATTGTCTGAATATTTTTTAATATTTCATTTTAATTTATTTTATTGGCTTTTTTTTGTCTGTTACTGTTTTTTTTAGTGGTTGTCTAGGGTATATTATAAACAGACCTGACCTTTCATGGTCTACTTAGGGTTGATATTTTACCACTTCAAGTAAAAAAATAAAGAAGCTTTATAACCATATAGGTCCCTTGATCTTCCCTACTTTTTTGGTATACTTGTCATATGTATTACATCTACATACATTGAAAACCCCACCAGACAATGTTATAATTTTTGTTTTCAACAGCCTTACATATTTAAAGAACTTTGGAGGAAAATGGTCTTTTGTATTTATCATTTTTGTTCTTCCTTCATTCCTGAAGTCCCAAGTTCTCCTCTACTATAATTTCCCTTTAGCCTGAAGAGGTTTGTTTAGCCATTCATTTAGAGTGAGCCTATGGCTAATAAATTCCCTTAGTTTTTCTTCATCTGAGAATGATTTCATTTCATCCTCATTCCTGAAGGATATTTTCACTGGATGTAGAATTCTGGGTCAACAGTTCTTTTCTTTTTTCTCTTTTTAAATTTAATTTATTTATTTGAGAGAGAGAGAGAGCATGAGCAGTGGGGAGGGGCAGAGGGCAAGGGAGAAGAGCAGACTCCCCGCTGAGCAGAGAGCCGGAAGCGGGGCTCCATCCCAGGACCCTGGGATCATGACCTGAGATGAAGGCAGACGCTTAATGACTGAGCCACCCAGACACCCCTCAATAGTTCTTTAATTTCGATGCTTTAAAGATTTTGTTGCACTGTCTTCTGGACTCCATGATTTCTGATGAGAATGGTTCCTTCTCTATATGTAATATGTTGATTTTCTCTGGGTGCATTTAAGATTTTTCTCTTTTCTTTTTTTAAGATGTTATTTATTTGACAGAGAAAAAGAGCGTGCGCACAAGCCAGGGGTGGGGGTTGTAGAGGGAGAAGCAGACTTCCCGCTGAGCAGGGAGCCTGATGCGGGACTTGATCCCAGGACCCTGGGATCATGACCTGAGCCGAAGGTAGACGCTTTTTTGTTTTTTTTAAGATTTTATTTATTTATTTGACAGAGAGAGAGAGAAAGTGAGAGAGCACAAGCAAGGGGAGAGGGAGAAGCAGGCTTCCCGCTGAGCAAGGAGCCCAATGCAAGACTCGATCCCAGGATCATGACCTGAGCTGAGGCAGATGCTTAACCGACTGAGCCACCCAGGCGCCCCTGTTTTTGTTTTTAATTTTTTAACCTTTCTTTTTTCTGTTCTTCAGAATGGCTAATTTTTGTTGATTGGTCCTCAAGTTCATTTACTCTTTCCTTAGCCATCTCCATTCTGATATTGAGTTCATCCAGTGAATTTTTTATTTCAGATAATGTGTTTTTCAGGTCTAAATTTTCCATTCGATTCTTTTTTATAGTGTTTGTGTCTCTGCTGAGAACTTCTGTCTTTCTATTTATTTCAGATATTTTTACCTTTATCTCTCAGAACGTCGTTATAATAGCTGCTTTTAAATTTCTGTCTGGAAATTCCCAACACCTAGGTCATCTTGATTTTGATTGATTGCCTTTTTCTTTGAGAATTGATCACATTTTCCTGGTTCTTTGTCTGTCAGGTCATTTTGGATTATATCCTGGACATTTATCCTGTTACTATGTTATTAGACTCTGAGTCCTATTGGTTGATATTCTCTGGGGAATGTTGATATTTTTGTCTTAGTAGGCAACCAACCCTCAGATATCACAAGTTCTTTCTCTGATGGATAGTGGTTACATTGACAGTTCAATTTTCAAGACATTTGGGTCTATCCCACATGTAGGCTGCTCAGGGGTTAGTCTAGGACTTGGGCAATGGTTTATATCATAGTTCAGTTCTCAAAGCCTTTTTTGTGCTACTTTGGGCCTGCCTTCTGCATGCATAGCTCAGGAGTGAGTCCAGGGCTTGTGCCAATTCATGTAGAGAATTAGGAGATCCCCTTCTTCAGCTCGTCCTCTCTAGTATCTCTCCCACATTTGTTGGCCCACAGAGTCCCCTTTTCCCAGTACTCTGGACAGAAAGATGAGGTTTTAGCTTCCCACACCATCGTTGCAACAATTTTAAACCACAAGAGAAAAGAGAAGAAGAAAAAAAAAAAAACAGGAAACAACCCTGTGTGGTTTGTTTCTTCAAGTTTGACTCCTCTCTACAGTCCACTTGCTTTTGTTTACTTTTCAGAGGCCTCAGTTGCTTTTTTTGTATTTTGTTTAGAGTTTTTAATTCTACCCAGTGAGAGAGAGGCTATCACGGGCTTATTCCGTCTTGGCCAGCACTTGCAGTTTATTCTGATTTTTTACCCTTTTGATAATACGTAAAGCTTTGACAGCAGCACGGGAAGTTAAATCTTCAAACTTCTGCCAGCTGTGCTAAAGTAAAATGACATGTGGGATACAACTTCATTTCATATGGTTTGGGAAAAAATGGTATGGAGCTGAGCAATGTGCCTAGAGAGAGCAAGAGACATAGACAGTGATAAAAGAGATGTGGCAAGACATTGACAGTTGTGAATCTAGGTGAAGAGTATATGGGTGCTCATTTACTCTTCCAACTATTTTGTAAGTTTAAAAAGTTGATGGGAAACTCCGGCCTTAATAAATTCTTTAATCTTAGTCACCCTGATCTGATCCTCAGATCAGCCTAATGGTGCTCTTCAGAGTATGCTAATTGGTCGAACGTGGACATTTAAAGGGGAAGTTAAATCATCCTATTCCAAACTTTCTCTGATTTCAAGGTAGCTTTCTTTATTCCTGAGAGAATAAACACTTTCTTTGGGCTGTTTCTCTATATTCCTTCTCCCTTGTTTAATAAATTAGAAATTTTGATTCTGGTGAGTAGTGTTCATCTCCCCCAAAAGTTAATTGTCCATTCTCTTACTTTTAGCCAATTCCAGGCTCGAGTGTCTCGGCAAACTGTTTTGGCACTTGAGAAAGAAGAGGAGGAGGAAGTTTTTGGATCTTCTGTACCACAACGAAGCACACTGGCTGAACTAAAAAGCAAAGGAAAAAAGACAGCAAGAGCTCCAATCAGCCGTGTAGGAGGTGCTCTTAAGGGTAAGTTTGTTAAGTGTTATTATGGGAAGCTCTTAGTCTCGGGTGGTAGGCAAATTATGTAAAGAGATAATGTATAAATATATATGTGGACGCTGTCCTAGTTTTCTGAATACTAGGTGGCAAAAAGAAGGAAGTCTTCAGAGAGCTGAGATTACAGTATGCAGTAAAAGCAAAACATGTCAGCAATTTTGTGTCTTAATTAAGAAAAACCTAATATATAGGAAGCATCAAGAGTTTCTGAGTTTGAATTGTTAGTCGAAAGAAGAATGCAATAATATAGCCAGTATTGTCAGAGTGAAGCTTATATGTATCAGAGCCTCAGAGAATGTATTAACATGCTTCAGGTTTGGGGGGCCAGAAATTGGACTCTCTTTGTATACCTAAAGATGATCACTAATAAGCTTTCTTTCTTTCTTTCTTTCTTTTTTTTTTTTAATTAACTATGTTTAGGGAAGTTTTAGATTCACAGCAAAATTGAGTAGAAAGTACAGAGAGCAGTAAGCTTTTACTAACTACATTTATAGCAGTTAGACAGATAAACCAGAATTTAAAAAACTCTCTTATTCCTTTTACGGTATCAACTTACCAGTATTCAAAATATTACTTGTAGATCCTAGAATTAGGGTATAGGGAGTATATAGACCTAAAGAATATTTCATCCAGGGGTGCCTGGGTGGCTCAGTCTAAGCGTCTGCCTTCAGCTCAGGTCATGATCCCAGGGTCCTGGGATCGAGCCCCGCATCAGGCTCCCTGCTCAGCGGGAAGCCTGCTTCTCCCTCTCCCACTACCCCCTGCTTGTGTTCCTCTCTTGCTGTGTCTCTCTGTGTCAAATAAATAAATAAAATCTTTAAAAAAAAAAAAAAGAGTATTTTATCCAGATCATAATGAAGCTTGATTGTAATAAGGAGCCCCACAACAGAGAACACCCCTAATAAATGGGCTAATTTGTCTTCTCTAGATTCAGCACATTTCAGCTGATTTCCATTGAGAGAAAAATTTTAAATTGACAAATGAGGATTTAGGTTAGGGTAGTCTCTGAGAAAACTAGATAGTGTTAGAATGATGATTGAAGGAAGATGTAGAATTTTTTTTTTTAAGATTTTATTTATTTATTTGTCAGAGAGAGAGAGTGATCAGCTTCCTGCTGAGCAAGGAGCCCAATGTGGGACTCAAACCCAGGACCCTGGGATCATGACCTGAGCCGAAGGCAGACGTTTAACCATCTGAACCACCCAGGCATCCCAAGTTTTTTTTAACATATCTATAAATAAAAGACTGGAGGTGAGGGAAAGGAGGGAGAGTATAAGGAACAAACAGAATGGATTAAAAAGTTAATTTAAGGGACGCCTGGGTGGCTCAGTTGGTTAAGCCTCTGCCTTCAGCTCAGGTCATGATCCCAGGGTCCTGGGATCGAGTCCCACATCGGGCTCCTTGCTCAGCAAGGAGCCTGCTTCTCCCTCTGCCTGCCTCTGTCTCTCTCTCTCTGATAAATAAATAAAATCTTTAAAAAAAAAAAAAAGTTAATTTAATTCATGTAAAGTTTTAAAAAAATTGTTTAAAAAAATCTCTTTGTTTCTATGGTGGTAGAGGTAATCTCCTTGATTTTAGGAAGGATTAGGTATTCCTTATCTGGCATCTGAGTTGATAATTAAAGATTTTACATAAAATTTTAATATTTTTCTCCTAGCTCCAAACCAGAACAGAGGACTCCAAAATCCAGTTCCTCAACAGATGCAAAGTAATTCCAGAATTACTATTTTTGATGAAAATGCTGATGAGGCTTCTAGAGCAGAGTTGTCTAAGCCTACAGTTCAGCCATGGATAGCACCCCCTGTGTCCAGGGCCAAAGAGAACGAGCTGCAGCCAGGCCCTTGGAACACAGGCAGGCCTTTGGAATACCGGGTAAGGACTCTTAGATCCAGTGTACTTGCCAACATAACAAAAACTTCAGATTTAGAGTAGAGGAGTGTTTTTAGCATCTCTTTTGATTCCTCCTGAATGATTAGGACTGACCTGCATATACTTTGTCAGAATGTATAACTGTGGTAATTGTCATCTTCTTCTTCATCGCCAGCCTCATGGTGGTACAGCTTCTGTGACCACTATACCCTCTCTGCTTCCCAGTTTTACTCCATATGTTGAAGAAACTGCACAACAGCCAGTGATGTGAGTTTGATTTCCTGATATTTTGAGGTGGGAATTATTAAGAGTGAGCAGGAGCACCTATTCTGGTTCCCAAAAGCATTTCCTTCTTTGTGGGGATGAAAGTAACCAGACAAATTGTGTTTTTTAAATGTCTATATTCTTTAGAGTATGTTAGGGCCAAAAGACCATTTAGTAATATTCTTATTAAGGAATAAACTTCATAGGCTTATATTTACATTGTTTTAGTCAAAGATAATCACTTTGACTTAAGTGAGATGTTCTACCTTTGTTATTGACAGTAATTAGAAATTATGATAGTTTTTCCTTTTACCCTGCTCTTTCCTTCTGGATGTCTTTTTCTTTTTCTTCCTAACCCTTAGTATTTCTGTTATAAGAAAAAGAATGATAGGTGATACTTAGATCATCAGGCAGTGTGAGATCTACTCTAATACACACTGCAGAGCATATAATACTAGGGTCAGAGTCTGTGTCCCAGTGCAAGAGTTTTCTCATAACTAATCTATAACGCCTCATCACTATATGCTAGGTACTATAGGAATGCAAAAATAGATAAGATTTATAGCAAAAAATTCTGCCTGATATGAGTTCAACACAAGGGAGGATATTCTTTTTTTTTTTTTTTTTTAAGATTTATTTATTTATTTATTTGACAGAGATACAGCGAGAGAGGGAACACAAGCAGGGGGAGAGGGAGAGGGAGAAGCAGGCTTCCTGCTGAGCAGGGAGCCCAACACGGGGCTCGATCCCAGGACCCTGGGATCATGACCCGAGCCGAAGGCAGATGCCCAGTGACTGAGCCACCCAGGCACCCCAAAGGAGGATATTCTTAAGAAATTTCTATGAGGGGCACCTGGGTGGTACAGTTAGTTGGGTGTCTGACTCTTGGTTTTGGGTCAGGTTCTGATCTCAGGGTCTTGGGATCGTCTGAGGGAGACTGCTTGAGACTTTCCCCTGCTCCTCCCCACTGCACTTGCTCTCTCAAGCAGATGAATAAATCTTTTAAAAAAAGAAGAAAAGAAAAAAATCCTATGAGCCTTTACAAAGGATTACTGGAAGAAATTGATTGCACACATTTGTGGATATTTAATTTTTCGAATGTTTCAAATCACCTATAGATAGAATTATGGCAAAATAAATATGGTATAGGAAATGTTGAACTTTATTTTTATTTGAACTCTTCTTCATGGCTGTCTTATTTGACCTGTCTGCAACATTTTCTTTAGTTTGAGTTTTTCTTAATGGTATGTTCCAGGGGCTCTTTATAAATTATATATACATGTTATTATAGATTAAGCTAATCAGCTAAAATCTTTAATAGGAGTTGTGAATATTTCCCCCTAATTTGTCACTTGTTTTTGATATTGTTTAGCAGTAACCATTACAAATATATTTCTAATTCCTATATAGATTTAACAGTCTTTTTTATGGTTTCTGTGTCTCCATCATTCTTTGCTGGGATTACTGCAAGCTACCTAATCTTTCTACTTCTAGTGTTACTCATCCCATTCATTCTTTAGGCTGTGACAGGTCTGCATTGCAAATCTGATTGTTTCATTTTCCTGATCAGAATCCCTTGCTAGGTCCCCATAACCTTTGGGATGAACCCAAAACTCCTTAAGATTAATTATAAGACTGTTCTTGATTTGGCCTCTGCTAACATCTCCAGTTTCCTTGTTTGTTTGTTTTTTAAGATTTTATTTCTTTATTTGAGAGAGAGAAAGCAAGAGACAGAGCATGAGCATAGAGGGAAAGGCAGAGGGAGAGGGAGAAGCAGACTCCCCACTGAGCAGGGAGCCCGATGTGGGGCTCCGTCCCAGGACCCCAGGATCATGACCTGAGCTGAAGGCAGACGCTCAACTGACTGAGTCACCCAGGCGCCCCTTAACATCTCCAGTTTCCTCCCCTCATATAGTCAAACCAGACTGTTTGCAAGTTCCTGAACTTGTCTAGAGCAGCTACCCTTTGGACGTTTGGGTTGTTTTTACTTTTTGGCTAATTATGAATAATGCTTCTGTGAACATTTGTGTAAATGGTTTTTTTGTGGACATATGTTTTCATTTCCTATGAGTATATACCTCGGAAGGGAATTGCTGAGTCATATAGTAACTCCATGTTTAACATTTTCAGGAACTGTCAAACTGTTTTCCAAAGAGGTGGCACCATTTTCTGTTCCCAAATTGCCATAATGAATGAGGGCTCCAATTTCTCCACATCCTCACCAACACTTGTTATTATTCACTTTCTTTTGGTTTTGTTTTTTTGGTTATTGCCATCCTATTGGGTGTGAAGTGGTATCTCATTGTGGTTTTGATTTGCATTTTTCTAATGATTAATGATGTTGAACATCTTTTCATGGGCTTATTAGCCATTTGTATTTCTTTGGAGAAGTGCCTATTCAAATCCTTTGCCTATTTTTCAACTGGATTATTTGTCTTTTATTTTTTTTTTTATCGATTTTATTTGAGAGAGAGAGAGAGAGTGTGAGTGGGGGGGAGGGGCAGAGAGAGAGGGAGAAAATCCCAAGTGGACTCTACACTGATGTCTGAGCCTGATGCAGGGCTTGATCCCATGACCCTGAGATCATGCCCTGAGGTGAAATCAAGAGTTGGTCGCCCAACCCACTGAGCCACCCAGCTGCCCCTGTCTTTTTGAATTGTAAGAATTTATATATTCTGAGTATAAGTCCCTTAGCAGATACACGATTTGCAAATATTTTTTCCCATTCTGTCAGTTGTCTTTTCACTTTCTTTGTTTTTCTTTTCACTTTCTTGATGTTATTTTTTGAATCCCAAAAGGTTTAAAAATTTTGATGAAGTGTAATTTATTTTTTCTTTTGTTTCTTACATTTTTGGCGTTGTATTCAAGAAGGCTTTGCCTAACTCAAGGTCATGAAGATTTACTCCTGTGTTTTCTTCTGAAAGTTCTATAGTTCTAGCTCTTACATTTAGGTCTGTGATCCATTCTTAGCTAATGTTGGTGTGTGATATAAGGAAGGAGTCCTACTTCATTCTTCTGCATGTGGATATACAGTTGTTGCTTGAAAAAACTTCTTTCATCATTAGATGGTCTTGGTACTCTTCTTCTTCTTCCTTTTTTTTTTTTTTTTTTTTCAGAGAGGGGGTGGGGAGGGACAGAGGGAGAGAGAGAGAATCTCAAGCAGGCTCCACACCCAGTGCAGAGCCTGCTGCAGGGCTCAGTCTCACAACCCTGAGATCATGACCTGAGCCGAAATCAAGAGTCGTACGCTTAACTGACTGAGACGCCCAGGTGCCACAAATGGTCTTGGTACTCTTGTTGAAAATCAGCTGACCATAATGTATGGGTTTATTTTTGAGACTTTTCTATTCCATTGATGTACATGTGTCCTTATGCCATAGCCTTGATTACTGTGGATTTGTTGTAACTTCTGAAATCTAGAAGTTTGAGTCTCCCAACTTAGTTCTTTTTAAAGATTGTTTTGACCATTCTGGTCCCCTTGCAATTCCATCTGAATTTTAGGATTGTTTTGGTAATTTCTGCAAAATAACCGCTGGGATTGTGTTACAGATTGTGCTCTGAATTTGTTGATCAATGTAATGAATATTGCCATCTTAATACTATTGAATCTTCTGATCCATGGACATGAAATATCTTTTATTTATATCTTCTTTCATTTCTTACAACAGTGTTTCATAGTTTTCAGAATACAAGTTTTGCACTTTTTAAAAAAATGAATAGGTGTTATTTTTTGAGCTATTTTAGGTGTATAGAAAACTTGTACAGAAAGTACAGAGAGTTCCCATATACTTCCTCCTCCCCAACCCCATACACAGTTCTCCCTATTAATATCTTGCATCAGTGTGGTTCGTTTGTTGTAATTGATACATTATTAACCAATGTTCATAGTTTACATTAGGGTTCACTCCAATGTGTTTTACAGTTCTATGGGTTTTTCATGTGTCCATCATTACAGTGTCACATAAAATAGTTTCAGTGCCTTAAAACTTTCCTCTACTCCGCCTGTTCATTTATCCTTCCCTCAAATCCCTGGCAATCATTGATCTTTATATTGTCTTTACAATTCTGCCTTTTCCAGAAGTCCTATAGTTGGAAATAAACAGTATGGAAGCTTTTCAGACTGGCTTTTCTCAGTAATATGCATTTAAGGTTTCTTCATGTCTTTTTTTGTGGCTTAATAGCTCATTTATTTTTAGTACTGAATGATATTCCATTGTGTGGATGTTTATCCATTTATGGGAGGACATCTTGGTTGCTTCCAATTTTGGCAATTATGAATAAAGTTGCTATAAACCCTTGTGTGCAGGGTTTTATGTGGACATAAGTTTTCAACTCATATAGCTGGATTCTATCATAAGACTCAGTTTTGTAAGAAAGTGCCAAACTCTTCCAAAGTGGCTGTACCATTTTGCATTCATTCATATCTCCACATCCTTGGCAATACTTGGTGTTGTCAGTAGTTTAGATTTAAACCATTCTAATAGTTGTGTAGTGGTATCTCATTATTTTAATTGTAATTTCTTGATAACATATGATATTGAATATCTTTTATATGTTTATTTGCCTTCTGTATATCTTCTTTGGTGTCTGTCTATTCACACTTCTTTTTAAAAAATTTATTCTGAAGTACTTCATTCTTTTTGGTGCTTCTGTAAATAGTAATGTTTTCTTAATTTCCTTTTCCGTTCATTGCAAGTGTATAAAATACAGTTGATTTTCATATATTGATTTTATATACTACTTCTTTGGTGAACTCATTATTAGCCCTAGTAGTTTTTATAGATTCTTAGGATTTTCTATATATAAGATCATGTCATCTGCAAGTAGAGATCATTTTACTTCTTTTCCCACTTGGATGTCTTGTTTCTTTTTTTTTTTTCTGATTGCCCTGGCTAGAAATTCCAGGACAGTTTTGAATAGAAGTGGCAAGAATGGACATTCTTATCTTGTTCCTGATCTTAGAGGAGAAGCGTTCAGTCTTTTATCATTAAGTATGATGTTTGTGTGGGTTTTTTGTAGATGTCCTTTATCAGGTTGAACAAGTTGAGGAAGCGTTTTAGGTATGTAGATGTTTAGATCCTATCATTAAAGGTTCTGATTTAGTGATCTGGGGTAAGGACGAGATGTCTGGTTTTTTTTGTTTTGTTTTGTTTTTTAAGATTTTATTTATTTGTTTATTTAAAGAAAGCATGAGCAGGGGGAGAGGCAAAGGGAGAGGGGGAGAGAGAGAGAATCTCAAGCAGACTCCGCACGGAGCGCGGAGCCTAACGGGCTCCATCTCAGGACCCTTAGATCATGACCTGAGCCATAATCAAGAGTCGGATGCTTAACTGACTTAACCAGGTACCCCGGGACCAGATATCTTTTGTTGTAAAAAGGCACATATAAATAAAATAAAAGGTATATAAGTAATTCTGTCCATAGCCAGGATTGAGAATATCTGCCCTATTTTCATTGAAGTACTTCATGCTTCATTCTTTTCAAACCTGTATTATCACTTCCATTCTTCCCCCTCAGCTGAGAACCTTGAACTTGTCACATTGTCAATTCCCTAAATGTTGTATTCCTAACTCAAATTATTTTTGGTGATAAACAGTAGCAAATAGGCTATATTGCATAGGTTAATTTTCTTTCATACACTGGGTTTGATTAAGATATGATATTCAGATTTATTTTACCTATAAGGAATATAAGCTATCTGATGACCCTAACTTATGGCTAATTTCATTCTTCATCATAACAGAGTAGTACTCAGAACATAATTGTTGATAATCCATGTAAATTATTTTTTAGCCTCTTTTCTCAATCTTCTTTGTTTTTATTTTTTGAAATCAGTTATACATAGTCTTGCTACTGACATTGTCCCTGTGTTCTGTCAAAACAGGTAAGAAATAACTCATTTGACCTGTATGGTGAATAATAATTATTTTGCTTCTTTAGGACACCATGTAAAATTGAACCTAGTATAAACCACATTCTAAGCACAAGGAAACCTGGAAAGGAAGAAGGAGATCCCCTGCGAAGAGTTCAAAGCCATCAGCAAGAGTCTCAGGAAAAGAAAGAGAAGATGATGTATTGTAAGGAAAAGATTTATGCCGGAGTGGGGGAGTTCTCCTTTGAAGAGATCCGGGCTGAAGTTTTCCGGAAGAAATTAAAAGAGCGAAGGGAAGGTATGTATATTGATCTAGTTCACAGCAAAATTTCTTGGGAATTGTAATCTTCGTCACTGCCCATTATTTTCTCAAGCATTCCCTCTATTCCAGTGAAGCAGCTCTGATCATGGTCACCAGAAACCTCCTTTTCGCCAAATCCAGTGGCCGTTTATCAGTCTTGATCTTTTTTGATCTCTTGGCTTCATTTAACACAATTGATGAAATGCTTGTTTATGAAATGCTTCTCTTGGCTTTTTCCTTGGTGCATATTATCCCTCTCAGTTTCCTTCACTGCTATTCCTGAGGCCCAGGATAGAGTCTTGGAATATTCCAATCACAACTATCACTAGGTAATGGATTAAATACTCTTTACAAGCTGGGGACTCTCAAATTTATATCTCTATCCCTGACATTTCACCTGAACTCCAGACTCCTATTTAGTTACCTATATCTATTGGCTATTCCGACAGACATTTTAAACTCAACATAGCCAGAACAGAATTACTGATTTCTGCCAAAAACCACACCCCAACACATACCACAGGCTTACCCATTTCAGTAAAAGGGAACACCATGCACCCAGTTGGTTCAAGCCAAAAAACCCCATAAGTCATCTCTGATCCCTCTTTCTGTACCATTCTCCCACATCTAATGAATAAGCCTATCAACTGTACCACCAAAAAATTTCCCAGATCTTTCATTTATCACCATTCTCATTAATCCAAACTGCCATCTTTTAGGTAGACTACTGCAGCTAGACTTTCTGCAAACTTCAGTCTGGCCTTACTACAGTCCATTTTGCTCATAGCAGATGATCTTTATAAAAAGTCCAGGTCCTATCATTACTTTACTTAAAATTCTTCAGTGTTTTCTCATTGTCTTACCATGCAGTACGAACTCTACCCACCCATGCCTTGGCTCCTGCCTACCTCTCCAACCTCATCTTTTACTTTTCTCCCTCTTACTTTGCTACAGTCATACTGGCCTTCTCTGGAACTCACTCTTGAGCACAGTGGCCTTGTTCCTGCATTAAAGCCTTTGTGCCAGCTCTGGCCTAGAATCTTTCCCCAGATCTTTATATGACTGGCTCCTTGTCATTCGGGTTACAACCTTATGAATGTCCCTCTCTTAAAATGATCTTCCCTGCTCACCTGTCTTAAGTAGCTCTTGACCTCCATCCTCCTACTCAGTCACACATTCTCACATCACCTATTTTATTTTATTTATTTATTTGAGATAGAGAGTGAGAGCAAGAGCTGGGAGACAGAGGGGGAGGGAGAAGCGGCTCCCCGCGGAGCAGGGAGCCCGATGCGGGGCTCCATCCCAGGACGCTGGGACCATGACCTGAGCCGAAGGCAGATGCTCAATCGACTGAGCCACCCAGGTGCCCCCCGTATTTTATTTTTAACACTGATTTTCTTATTAATTTGTGTGTCTTCCCCAAATTGAATGTTAGGGTCACATGACTAAGGACTTTGTATTATGCACCACTGACATGTAAATGCTCCGAATTGTTCTTGGCACATCATAGATATTCTGGTTCTTATTGATTAAATAAATGAAAGAATAGAGACCTAGACCTCAAGTAGAGGACTTTGCTCCATTTATATTATTCTCATCTGTAATATTAGCATGTATGTTGAAGCCATGAGCTCCAAAGACAGTTTTTGACAGAATAAATTGCTATAAGGAGTAATGCATTAGCCAACCTTACTGTTTCTAGCTGAGCTACTGACCAGTGCAGAGAAGAGAGCAGAAATGCAGAAACAGATTGAAGAGATGGAGAAGAAGCTGAAAGAAATTCAAACTACTCAGCGAGAAAGAATGGGTGATCAGGTCATTTCTCTCTCTCGTTTTTTTTTTTTTTTTTTTTTTTAAGATTTATTTATTTATTTTAGAGGGAGAGTGTGTGCAAGCAGGGAGAAGGGCAGAGGGTGTCATGCAGGGCTCCATCTCACACCCTGAGATCATGACCTGAGCTGAAACCAAGAGTCACACGCTTAACCGTGCCACCCAGATGCCCCCATTTCTCTTTTTTTTAATACAGAAAACTATACTTATTGAAACAAATTTAAACAATATAAAAGCATAGAAGATAAAAATCCTCCCAACTCCCATTCAGAGTTTCTGGTAGTTTCATAGCTATTAGTGGCAACAAAGTCCAGCAGGAAAGTAATTTAACAAGGGACCTCAAATGGAACTTGTGTCACTAGAAGTGATGCAATTTATTGACTTCTTAGTTAGACTCTAAACCGTTGTTTTATAACTTCTGGACTTTAGCTTTTTATTCTAGTCATGTTGCATTGAAATGGGGTCACCCAAAGAAATTTGGTATATGCTTGGCACTGCTCAGTTGAGTACAACAGAAACGGTTTATCCTAGGAATGTAAATTATTAGAAAGAACTTTTATAGTATAGATATTTTATATGGTTAGTGGGTATCTAGGCGAAGAGTATAGTAAACCTAATTTTGGGACTAAAGCTTGAAAATAGGTAGGATTTTTTAGATAGGAGGGACACATTGATTTTGTTTCTTTAATGCAAATAGCAAGAAGAGAAGATGCCTACAAAGGAGACAGCTGAACTGCAAATTGCTTCAGAGTCTCAGGAAATACCAGGAATGGCTCTATCCAATTCTGTTTGTCCAGTAAACTCTTGTGCCAGGTAGGACTGCATTGGTGGGAGGGATGATTCTTATAGGAGGGCACTTAAAACCAACCTTTGACTCTAATGACTTGAAGTCTTTTATAATATTAAGACAATGTTTGCAAGTCTCTGTCACAACATAAGCTCTGATACTGATGAGGTAAGACAGGGTACTGACATTTTTCTGTTAAAAAAAATACATGTTTCTTACAGAAACAATCAAATACAATTTTTAAATTAAAAACAAATTTTTTTAAAGTAGTCTTCACGCCCAGCATGGAGCCCAACATGGGGCTTGACCTCACGACCCTGAGATTAAGACCAGAACCGAGATCAAGAGTCAGAGGCTTAACCGACTGAGCCACCCAGTCACTCCTCAAATATAATTTTTTAAAGATAAAACCACCCATTTTTACCACCAAGTGATTACTGTTATTAACATATGTATATCCTTATGTGTTCTGTTTTTTGTTTTATTTGATAAAAATGAGAGTTTGCCATCGCTTATACTGTTAATGTTATAACATCTATTATCAAATATACTTCTATAACAATTTTAATGACTGAAGGTTCGATCTTCTTAAAGAATTTGGATTGACAGTACTAGAATTTTTTTTTATCTAGAGTGAAGAAGATTATATTTAATGAAAAAGCCTCTTGTACTTATAAGAATTAAATAATTCTTTTTGTGGGTACTTAGGACATATTTTAAAACAAGTTTCTTTACAGGGAGACTTCACTTGCAGAAAACTTTTGGCAAGAACCTCATTCTAAAGGTGAGTTATATTTGATAATGTCATGAAAAACTTACCAGTAACAAACACATTATGTAATATGTGGTAAATATTTTTCTTAATTATGGTAAAGGGAGTTGTAAGAAGACAGAGGGGAACTAAGATCTTATCGTATCTTTGAATCATGGAATTCAGTTAAGCATATGATTTGAGATAGGATAGGCATTTAAAAGAGTGTTTTTGTAAGATTCCTCAGTGCTTTGAAATGTTTAGTTTAAATGTAAATTTAAATTTATATTAACTACCAAATACTATCTTCCACCTTAGCAGTGTACACTGAGTTAAACCTATCAGTAGTATCCAGCAGCCAAGAAAGTAGTTTTTCAGAAGAAAGAAAAAATGTCTAAAACTAAAGCTATTTAGGGGCACCTGGGTGGCTCAGACGGTTAAGCGTCTGCCTTCAGCTCAGGTCATGATCCTAGGGTCCTGGGATCGAGCCCCGCATCGGGCTCCCTGCTCAGCGGGGAGCCTGCTTCTCCCACTGCCGCTCCCCCTGCTTGTGCCCTCTCTCTCTCTCTCAAATAAAATAAGTAAAATAAAATAAAATCTTAAAAAAAAACCAAAACTAGAGGTATTTATACTCAAATCTATTCTTTTTTTTTTTTTTAAGATTTTATTTATTTGACAGAGAGAGCAAGCAGGGGGAGTGGCAGGCAGAGGGAGAGGGAGAAGCAGGCTCCCCAGCTCCCCATGGAGCAGGGAGCCCAATGCAGGGCTCGACCCCAGGATTCTGGGATCATGACCTGAGCCGAAGGCAGACGCCTAACCAACTGAGCCACCCAGGTGCCCCAAATTTATTCTCTTCATTTAAAAATACGTTAAAAGTGGTAAAGACATGAATATCTACCTAGTAGTAGTTGAAAACAAATTAAATAGAATCTGATTAAACCTCTAACTCTTACCACCAATTTATAGGAAATACAAAGCATGGAGGAACATGTTAAACAACATAGGAAGATGTAATTGGCAAAAAATCCACCATTATGGGGCAAACAACCCAGTTTCTTCAACAGAAAATTACTAAAACAACAACAAACCCTATAGAATCAAAGTGATTTAGGAGGTATTTCAACCAGTCACAGTATATGAATCTGCATTCCCAATTCAAACTTTCTAAATAATTTTGGTAAAATATGAGTCTTCTGATTGAAGATATTATACTCAGAAATTATTAATCCTATAGGTATGGTTATGTTTTGAGATTATGCTTTTTTGAACGAGTCTCTCTCTTTTAGAATTACATCCTGAAATATTTACAAATGAAATGATATGATGTCTTAGATTTGCTTTAAGATAATTCAGAGTTGGGTTGGGTTTGGAAAGTAGTGGTAGTGGTGGGGAATAAAGAAAGATGAGACACAGTCATCCATGTTTAGATAACTTATTAAATGATGTCTACTTTTATATGTTTGAAATTGTTCATTATAAAGAACAGGTTACCTTTCTGCTTCCAAACAGCACAAAATATTAATTGACCTAGATGTCTTGAAAAATAGGCATTTACTCTTAGGAGCATAAATCTGTTCTCTTTTTCTATAGGTCCCAGTATACCTTTCTCCATTTTTGATGAGTTTCTTCTTTCAGACAAAAAAAATACCAGGTTTGAAGTTTTTTGTTTTGTTTTGATACTTAAAAGTCTTCTATTATTATAAATGAGGATGCAATAAGGGTTACTGTTATCTATGTGAACAGAAAAATAAGTGGGGTATGTTTTTTTCCAGTCATCCTGCAGATCCCCCACGGGTTTTAGCCCAACGAAGACCCTTTGCAATTCTCAAAGCTTCAGAAAGCATCAACTCAAATGAGGATGTGTCTCCAGATGTTTGTGTAAGGAACAGTATTCCTAAGTTAATATAAGCAGACCGATGAATTGTTTCATTCAGTTCTCATAAAGTTAGGGTTAAAATTAAAATCACTGGCTTGGGGCACCTGGGTGGTTCAGTCAGTTAAGCGTCTGCCTTTGGCTCGGGTCATGATCCTAGGGTCCTGGGATCGAGTCCCGCTTTGGCCTCTCTGCTCGGCAGGGAGTCTGCTTCTCCCTCTGCCTGTCACTCTGCCTACTTGTGCGCGCGCTCTCTCTGTCGAATAAATAAATAAAATCTTAAAAATAAATAAATAAATAAAAATAAAAACACTGGCTTAAAATTTAAGCACATGAAAAGATGCTTAACGTCATTATTCATTAGAGAATGTAGATCCACAACCACAGTGAGATACTACTTCACATGCACTGTGATGGCTATAATCAAAGAAAATAACAAATGTTGGTGAGGATGTGGAGAAATTAGAACCCTCATACAGTGCTGGTAGGATTATAAAATGGTGCAGCCACTTTGGAAAACAGCTTGGTAGTCTCTCAAAATGTTAAACATAGAGTTACCATATGTATGACCTAGCAATTCTCTCCTAGGTATATATCCAAGACAATTAAAAACATGTTTACATTTTTAAAAATACTGTACATGAATGATCACAGCAACATTATTTATAATAGCCAAAATATACTAGCGTATATGCTATAATTTTACTTGTTATAAAACCCCTTATTTATTTTTTATTTATTTATTTTTTTTAAGTAGGCTCCACACGCAACACGGAGCTTGAACTCATGACCCCAAGACCAAGAGTCACGTGCTCCACCAACTGAGCCAGCCAAATGGCCCTAAAACCCCTTTTTAAAGTATATGCGATTAAATGTATGCATGTAACCTACCAGATATGTATGGTAACAACCGTTGCCTCTGGGGAATAGTAATTGGAGGGGAGATGGGGGTCAAGTGCCAGAGGGAGACTTTTTCACTATATATCCTTTTCAACTAGTTGACTTTTTAAACCATATACATGTATTACTTTGTTTTTTGTTTTTTGTTTTTTTTTAAAGATTTTATTTTATTTTATTTTGACAGAGAGAGACCCAGCGAGAGAGGGAACACAAGCAGGGGGAGTGGGAGAGGGAGAAGCAGGCTTCCCGCAGAGCAGGGAGCCCGATGCGGGGCTTGATCCCAGGACTCTGGGATCATGACCTGAGCCAAAGGCAGACACTTAACGACTGAGCCACCTAGGCGCCCCAACATGTATTACTTTGAAAGACAAAGGGGTGGCTGATTCAGTTAAGTGTCTGGGTGGCTGATTCAGTTAAGTGTCTGACTCCTGATTTCAGCTGAGGTCATGATCTCGGGATCCTGGGATGGAGCCTCCTGTGTCAGGCTCCACGTTCATCCAGGGAGTGTGCTTGAGATTCTCTCTCTCCCTTTGCCCCTTCCCCTGCTTGCACATACACGGTCTCTAAAATAAATAAATAAATCTTTGAAAGACAAAGGAATATTTTAAAATTTTTCCATTTTTTTATACTTTGTATTCCATATTTTCTACCGTGACTGTGAATTATCTTTAAGAAATAAAATAAAAATTCAATATTTGGTGTAGAAGAAAACTTAAAAGCTAGGAGGATAGCAGATTATCAGAACATTTTCTAGGTCAAAGCCAGAAGAAAAATATTATTCCTCTAGTTCTTAGGTGAAATTGGTTGGGCAAAAAATCATTATCCAGTATTTTTCCTTTGGAGAACCCTCATAGTATATATTTTTGATAATACATAGTTTGCTATTTTCATGATATAAAACTTTTTCCTCAGATATTATGATGTGCTTTTTAAAATTATCTTTCCTAGAGATTCTAATATGCTACTTCTGTACCCTATGTTGAAAATCACTTATCTAATGTTTGTCTCTCTGAGTAAAAAACGTAGGTCCTCCATATTCTCACTGAAATATTTCAGCTAAACTTTATGTGTTTTTTATTTCAGGATGAATTTACAGGAATTGAGCCCTTGAGTGAGGATGCTATTATCACAGGTTTCAGGAATGTAACTATATGTCCTAACCCAGAAGACACTTGTGACTTCGCCAGAGCAGCTCGTTTTGTATCCACTCCTTTTCATGAGATAGTGTCCTTGAAGGATCTCCCTTCTGATCCTGAGAGACTGCTGCAGGAGGAGGATCTAGATGTGAAGATCTCTGAGGACCAGCAGACTGCTTGTGGCACCATCTACAATCCAACTCTCAGCGTCAAGAAGCTCAGGTGATTGTAGGTTTCACAAACCAGATTGTTTGAGTGATCTCTTATTCTGTGTGTGCTTGTCAGAGCGATCATTTATCAGGTTCTCACTACCTGCCAGGTACCGTGCTAAGTGCTTTACATGACAGTAGGACTCCCCCTGATAAAGTGGTGGTGGGATTTGCTAATTGATTTGAGTATGAGGGTTAGAAGAAGTAAATTTTGATGGTTATGAGACTGAGAGCCCCCGGAGGATTCTGGTGTCTTTGAGAAAACTTGGCAAAGTATACCTGATGGGGAGACAGGGGGCATTTTATTTTTCCTTTAATATTAAATTTTAAATAATGGTAAAATAGCTTGATACTAATTTCAGATAGGCAACTAGAAGTGTACTTTTTTTTTTTTTTTTTTTAAGATTTTATTTATTTGAGAGAGAGAGAGAGATCATGAGCTTGGGGCGGAGGGGGTGGGGTGGGGCAGAGGGAGAAGCAGAGTCCCTGCTAAGCAGGGAGCCGGATGTGGGACTCGATCCCACGACCCTGGGATCATGACCTGAGCTGAAGGCAGAAGCTTAACCCACTGAGCCACCCAGGTGCCCAGAAGTGTACTTTTTTAAAGTATCTTTTAGGGGCGCCTGGGTGGCTCAGTCAGTTAAGTATCCGACTCTTGATTTCAGCTCAGGTTATGATCTCAGGGTCATGAGATCAGGCCCCGGGTCAGGCTCCATGCTTAGTGTGAAGTCTGCCTGAGATTCTCCCTCTGCCTGTGCCCCTCCCCCTGCTCTCTCTCTCTCTCAAAAATAAATAAATAAATAGATGGATAAAATCTTTATTTTTTTTAAAGAGTTTACTTATTTATTTGACAGAGAGAGAGACAATGAGAGAGGGAACACAAGCAAGGGGAGTGAGAGAGGGAGAAGCATGCTTCCCGCCGAGCAGGGAGCCCAATGCAGGGCTCGATACCAGGACCCTGAGATCATTACCTGAGCCGAAGGCAGACGTTTAATGGCTGAGCCACCCAGGTGCCCCTAAATAAAATCTTTAAAAAAAAATAAAGTCTCTTTTAATGGAGAGGTGGAAATGAATAAAGAATGGTATGAAGGAATCGCATAGAATCTATATATTTAAAAGTTGGCTAAATGAATGTTGGTTTTAGGAATATTCTTTAATTTGCCAATTTGTGCTTTTAAAACTGCATTTTCAAATTTTTGTCCAATAAACTTTTTATCACATTTGCTTAGCATGTATTCACCTTGAGTGATTTGGGTTTCCCTTTTTCTTTCTTGATCTTTTCTTAATTAAAGAGTAAAATGTCTAGAGAAAGGATAAACAAGAAAAAAGTATCTTAGTCAATGTTTCTCAGTAGTTTAGAATAGATGTAGATTAGGCATTTGCTATAGATTAGGTAAATAAAGCATAAATTTAGAAAATCTAATGCTGAGCATTGCCTGTCAACCAGGGTAGATAAATTCTGATTATGAATCTATATCTGTTTCAGGAAGATAATAGACTTTGAAAATTAGACTAATGAATATCAAATAAAATAAAATAACAAAGATAAAGTGATAATCTGTTATCCCTATGAGGACTGACTTATTTGTGGTTCTTTCAGCCCAATTATTGAAGACAGCCGCGAAGCCACACAGTCCTCTGGGCTCTCAGGGTCTTCTGCCTCAGTTACAAGTTCCTCCTCCATCAGATGTCTTCAAATTCCTGAGAAACTGGAGCTTACTAATGAGACTGCAGGTAGCTTCATACATACCACTTGTAAGCAAACCTCTACCTCCATGTCTACTGAACACTTATTTATCTCAGCAAACTGAGCTATGTGGTTTTTTTCTCTAGAAAAGTTCCCATAAGTTGTGCAATTTCTAGAATGAATCAGTATTAACTGAACACCATAAAGACCTGAAGTAGATGAGTTTTGTTAGGTTAGCCGTGTTGATTGTGCAGTCTTGTGTTTTTTCCTCTCCTCTGATTATAACACCCATTTTAGGTTTGGGGGGTGATGGGTTTTTTAACTTTTTTTTCCCCCCAGACAACCCTACTCAGTCACCCTGGTGTCCACAGTATCGCAGACAACTACTAAAATCTCTAATGGAGCTGAGGGCCTCTGCAGAGTTTTTTATAGAAGATAGACCAATGCCTAAGTTGGAAATAGAAAAGGAAATTGAATTGGGTAAGTATCATTGAACGAATGGGGTTTTTTTTTGTATGACACTATACAAGTAAGTGATTATTTGTACTTGAGCTTGTTGCTTGAGCACAGTAAGTATTTTTAGATTAGAAGAAATAGCATTATAGGGTCACCTGGCTGGCTCAATCAGTAGAGCATGCAACTCTTGATCTCAGGGTCGTAAGTTCGAGCCCCACATTGGGGGTAGAGTTTACTTAATTAAAACAAAACAAAAAAACTCATGTAAAAAGACAAATGAAAAAGAAACAGATTATAGAGGTTGACACATTGATAAGTTCATGTCCCGGTAACAATATGGAGTCTGTCTTCCCCTCTTTCAACTTTTAACAAATGATTTTGAAAAGTATTCTAACTGACTGCTCACTGGCAGATATAAAGTACCTTTAGCCCTTAAACCAGGAGGTAAAAGCTAAGGGGCTGTACATATTCACAGTGATTTTTAAATGGAATCAAACCTTCTCAACAGGTAATGAAGATTATTGCATTAAACAAGAATACCTAATATGTGAAGATTACAGATTATTCTGGGTGACACCAAGAAACTCTGCAGAGTTAACCATAATAAAGGTGGGACTGATTCTTTGTCATTTCAGTTACCTTTTAAAAAAATAATGTGGGTTGAAGCAGTAACTATGGCCCCATGGTACCATCAAATCCTTTGAATAGTCCATAAGCTTCTTGATAGAAAAGTCGGTGAGACATCAAAAAATCACTCAGCATTTTGTGCCAGGATCAGATATCAAAAAGGAGAGGCAATCATGTAAATCTCTTAATATGTCCAAACATACTAAATATTCTATTAATTCTGTCTTTTTGAGGAAATATCCTGAAATTTTCTGGCCTGCTCCAATCTGGACAGATTACATTCTGGGACACACACACACACACACACACACACACACACACACACCTTTTGACATTTCCATTCACCATTATCCTAGGGAATCACATTACCTCTTTCTTATGTTAGACGCCCAGTAATATTGGCTCCCATTTTTATTTCTTTTTGGTTTAAGCCCTCATATTTTAGTAGCCTCCCGAGAAAGGATGCATGGGATATAAATTTTTTTGAAACCTTTCATGTCAGAAAATTTTTTATTCCACATCTTTACTTGATTGGTAGTTTGGCTGGATATTAGAATTCTAGGTTCAAAACTTTTTTTCCTTGGAATTTTGAAGGTAAGGTTTATTATCTTTTGGCTTGTGGCCTTTCTTTTTAAAGTCTTTTGCCATTTTTTGTGTAAGACTATTTTTCCCTCTCCCTGAATCCTTGTAGAATCTTCTTCTGTTTATCCCCAGAATTGTCCCCAGTATTCTGAAATTCCACAAATACATGTTTTGGTAAAAATCTATTATTGCCCATATGCTAGACACTGGATGGCCATTTCAATGTGGAAACTCCTTCAGTTTTGAGAAATTTTCTTCAAAGAATAAATTATTTCTTCTTTTCAGTCTTCTGTTCTCTCCTTCTAGAATTCCTTTTATTAGGATATGGGGTATCTTAGAGATCCTTTAAAAATCTTATCTTTTTTTCTCCTTTTCTCTTTGTCTTTTTGCTTTACTTTCTGGAATGTTTTGTCAGCTTTATTTTCAGACTTGTTATTGGGTTTTTCATTTCTTTTGTCATGCATTTGATTTGCCAGAGCTCTTTTTTATTCTCAGAATTTTCTTCTTTAAAACATTCTGCACTTCATTTCAAAGATGGAATATTCTTTATTTCTCTGCGTGCATTTACGATGCTTTAAACTTTTTTCTCCCTGCATCATCTGTTTCCTTTTGTCTGTTTTGAGCTCTGTCTTTCATATTAGAGGCTTTCTTCAAGTCTTTGACTCTCTATTCATATTTAAGTGTGGGACTCTAAAAGCTAATTGAAAGCTCTGTGTATACAGGACCTGGATAGCTGTTGGGCCTCACTGTAAGAAGATCTTGCTTAGCCATTCAATAAAAGGCCTCAATCTTTGAGGTCTTTTCTTTTGAGCTGATCAGATCCTTCAGAGAAAACTTCTAACATCCTTTCTGGAGCATATAATCCTGGTTGCTAGCTTCTTGGAAGCTAAGTGGGAAAATTAGTCTGGAGAGTGGAGGGGCGGACAGGTGCATCTTAACATTTGATGTATAAACTCCCCCCAACCCCCGTTAACAGTGTCTGGTGACCTCTAGCCCAGAGCCCTTCTGCTTTATACTTTCTAGGGGTAAACTTCTGGTCTTCTAGAATGGAGGAGAGGCAGGGGAATCTGGGGTTTAACTTCCTCCTAATACAGTTCAACCACTCCTGTGGTAGCCCCACCTCCACCCTTCTCTAGGTAATTGGTGCCATCAGTTTTATACTGTGGGAAGATGGTCCTGTAGTGTAAATTTGGTTGCCCTCAGCTTTCTCTACTGCTAGAATCAGCTTTCCTTGGGTCAGCTAAGTGGATTGTTACCTCTTACTGTTCTCTTTCCAGCTTCCAGAATTTGTTGCTGCTGTGTTTTTTATTATAGATTTATGACTTTTAAAACATTCCTTTACTATTATTTCTGTTGGGGTATCATAAAGGCTGGAGGGAATGTTTTCAACCTGCCAGCCATAATCAGAGATTCTAATAGCTCTTATTTTTAAAATTTTTTGCAGGTATCAGCTCAACCTGTCCCATGGGACTTTTATATCAACCTCAAGTTAAAGGAACGTTTAAATGAGGAGTATGATCATCTGTGCAGCTGTTACCAGTACCAAGATGGTTGTATTGTTTGGCACCAGTATATAAACTGCTTCACCCTTCAGGTTTGAATAATATAAATAGAGTCCTTAAATAGAGAGATTTGTGCTCCATTTACCAAGGGAATTTAGTGCAAAATTCCTGTTAACCTTCTAGAAATAGACCAACTAAATTATAAACTAAAAGCATTGATCATTTTCCTTTCCCAAGTTGTTTTGGCCAAAAACTTCTTTGGTATTTTTTTTTTTAACTTTTTATTATGTCAATTTTCTTTTTCTTTTCTTTTTTTAAAAGATTTATTTATTTACATAATCTCTATACCCAAGAAAGATGGGGCTCGAACTTACGACCCTGAGGCCACTGACTGAGCCAGGCAGGCACCCCTATTATGTCAGTTTTCAAACATGGACAAAAATAGACAGAATTGTGCAATGACCCAGTCATCTAACTGTGTTCATCATCGGCTCATGGCCACTCTTATGTTAAATTCCTGGTGTGATAATTCCAATATTCTTTCCATGTCTGGTTTTGATATTTGCTTTGTCTCTGCGAATTGTGTTTTTGGACTTTTAGTGTATCATAAAATTTTTCTTTTTCTTTTTTAAAGATTTACTTATTTGAGAGAGAGCACATGCACGTGTGTGAGTGGGAGGAGGGGCAGAGGGAGAGAATCTCAAGCAGACTCCCTGCTGAGCCCAGAGCCTGAGGCGGGGCTCCATCTCACCACCCATGAGATCATGACCTGAGCCAAAACCAAGAGGCAACACTTAACTGACTGAGCCACCCAGGCGCCCCTAATTTTTCCTGATAGCCAGACATGAAGTACTGGGTAAAAGGAATTGCTATAAATAGGCCTTTAATAATGTGGTGATAAGGTGTGAAGGGAAGGAAAGCATTGCATAATTCTGTGCTTTATGTTCTTTTATAGTGAGCCTATGCCTCTGGACTGTGCCCCTCACAAGTATTTCTCCTCCCTGAGGTGGGACATGATGGCAAGAGTGGGCTGGAGTTGGGTATTTCCCTTCCCCAGGTCAAGTAGGCTCAGATAATACTCTAGGAGGTTAGGCTCCAGTTAACTAGTTTCTCCTGACGACAGAGCTTTTTAAGAACAGAGTGCTCTGGCCTGTTTCAAAATGGTTCCTCTCTCCCTCCACCTCTGGAACCACAAGGAGAATTTTTCTCCAACATTTGCTGTGAGAACCTGATCTAGCTCCTAGACATAAAACTCACAGAAGTGTGAGGAACCCCCTCCACCACCACCACCATGCTTACAGATCCTAGAAGAGTTGATTTTTCAGTCTGTTCAGCTTTTTATTTGTTAGGACAGAGTGGCAACTTTCAAACTCTTTACATAAGGAATGGTCTATTTTTGCTACTCTTGTTTTATCTATGCTGTCCCCCAGTAGATTATTTTTAGAACCCAAACACAGTATATCATTTTATTCTTAGGAATGTTCTTTTTTTTTTTTTAAGATTTTATTTATTTGAGAGAGAGAGAGCGTGCATGCATGTGCATGCCAAGGAAGGGGGAGGAGCAGAGGGGGAGGGAGGGGGACAGACTCTGTGCTGAGTGCGGAGTCTAATGCAGGGCTTGATCCCAGAACCCTGAGATCATGACCTGAGTCAAAATCAAGAGTTGGCCGCTCAACTGACTGAGCCACCCAGGTGCCCCTGGAATGTTCTTAAGAGGTGTTGTTGCATATTTTGATGGTAATATGAATTTTCTAAAAAGGTTGGAATGAGGGTATTTTGAAACTACCATTTATAGAGCACCTATTATGGGCCTGGCTAATCCTCAATGGTCTTCATCCCTTATTTCAATAAATCCTTATAGTCTTAGAGGAGAGCAGTGTTGTTAGAACTGGGACAAAGACCCAGCCTGTGAAAGAGCCAGATCCTAGTAGAGAGCAACAAGGAGTACAAAGCGGCAGGTGGCAAGGTATTGAGGGTAAGTACAGTCACCGCAACTTAAGAAATAGTGAATTTTCTGTCCTTTGTTTCTAGGATCTTCTTGAACACAGTGAACTTATTACCCATGAAATAATAGTGTTGGTTATTTATAACCTTTTGACAATAGTGGAGAAATTACACAGAGCAGAAATAATCCATGGTGACTTGAGTCCGAGGAGTCTGATTCTTAGAAACAGGTTGGTCCTTTTCATTCTCTTAAAATTCTGTCAACTTTCTCTTAAAATATGGACAGTTTCCATTTCCTTTTGCCTCTCGATAAATGCCATATTGAGGAACACAGTATGTTAAAGTATTTGCTATCTAAAAGTCAATAATCAAGGGGAATAGTTTAAAAGAGTTCAAAGAAAAAAATACATTGAGGAAATACATTAATTCAGAAAAAAAAATTGACCACTCTGAGTATTGTGATGATTCCTGGCAAGAAGATATATAAAATATGAAGATTTGGAGGACTGTGAAATAGATTGTGTAGTCTTTCTTTGTGTGGGGCCAGTGCGGATTGAGGGAGGATGCTAGCAAAACCAGGGCACTTCTCAGTTTCAAAACCAAAGCTTAAGTCAGGCCAAATTGAGGTAATTGCCAAGAGAAGTGGCTAAACCAGAGTGCAAATGCAAACTATGCCAAGAAAAAGGGCTTAGTGTTCAAATTAAACCCCGTTTAGCCATCAAATGCAAGGGGTGAACACAGAGCGGCAAATAAATAGTTTTATGATGGCCAAAAAATGTTGTATCTTGTGCTATGGAAAAATGGGAGCAATTGTAAATTTTAAAGTAAAATATATCATTCTGTGCTGTGGAGGTATGTGATGGGATTAGTCAAACCCTGTATTTAAAAATATAGCATCTATCACTGATACTAATCAGGGATTTGAGGAAACTGAGGAAAGCAGAGACAAGGAACACAAAAATAATTCATTCTTTTCTCTCACATAAATAGTTATATGTCTCCTTGGAGAGTAGCTTTATTGCATGGGATAGGTAAACCCAAGGAAAATATAATTAGTAGTGAGTTATTGTTATTAGGTTTTCTTTTGTTTGTTTGTTTTGGGGGTTAGTAAATAACGGTTGGCATTACAGATAAGAGTAAGAGAGAATATGGTGTTAGTTTAATAAAAACAGGATAGTTTACAGTATAGGTGGCATCTTACACAAAAACAGCCTTATTGTTATTTCAGTTAAACTCTGAGAAGGAGGAATCTGAATGACACTTGGAAAGCCTAATCTATAGTAGTGAACAAGAAAGGCTATGACATCTGTAAAAGCTTAATTTCTTCCATAATTCTCATCAGTGTGTAAATCATTGCTGTTGTTCATATTAATGTGTCTAGTATAAGACAGAGGCTTGTACTCTACTTCCAGTACTTGTTTTATGTAATAAATATAATATGATAAATGTTTTGTGGTGGCTGTACATTATGGTTTAGATATCCTTGTGTCACTAGGCTAATCTCAACATTCCCCCCTTAGCTGGACACCGCCACTGCTCTTACAGTTGCATTTTCATAGTTAACCACTGGAGGGAGCTGTTGGCATAGCTAAGATGCACCTGCAATACCTTTTTTTTTTCTTTTTTTTTTCCTCTTTTTTTTAAAGAGCAGCTCTGCAGCTTCTTTCATGGCCTATTTTTATTATCTCTTTCTCTTAAATCTGGGCTTAGAATCCACGATCCCTATGATTATAATAAGAACGATCAAGCTTTGAAGATAGTGGACTTTTCCTACAGTGTTGACCTCAAGGTGCAGCCTGATGTTTTTATCCTCAGTGGCTTTCGGACTGTACACATCCTGGAAGGACAAAAGATCCTGGCTAACTGTTCTTCTCCCTACCAGGTAAGTGTAAAACAAGCCTGAGCAAATATGGAGAGGGTTTCTTAATCTCTTTCTTCCATAGATAAACCATGAAAGCTAGTGTTTACTGATATTGTCTCCCCTGGAATAGATGACCTAGTTTTCAAATTTCACCAAGTCAAGCAAAATATACCATTTTTCTGTCACAGCATTGAAGACTGTACACATACACGTGCAGACACATGACTAACTCAGTAACCTAAGTGTCAGGGCCATTTCCATCACTCATCTGTGTGATCTTTTGTAAGTAATTTTCTGTAATCTTTGTAAAATAAGGATAACAATCTGCTCTGTGTGTATCAGAATTGTTGCGAGGATTAAATGAAATAATGTATATAAAAAGAACATTACAAGTGTAAAGTGCTTTGTATGGTAGCATTATATACAAAACCCCTTCTGACTCATCTCTGGATGTTTGGCATTTGCTGATTGAAAATGTATCATGAACTTGAACTAGTCATGTGGACCACGTTTAGATCACAGCTAGAGTCCATGCACATTCAGTAGGTCTACAAATTTGAATTTGACAGTCCGTATATTTTTGTTCTTCAGGATAATTTGTTCTCATCTTTTGTTCTTAAGGATAATTCCTAGAGTTAGCTCTATTGATCACTTCTTTGGGGAGCTTCTCCCTTTATGGTAAGGGTAGGGAACAGTCTACTAAAATGTATGTCATAAGATAAACACTATAATAACTTTCAACTTTCTACATAAATAGATTGCCATGATAGTAGCAGAGAATTATTTTAGCTGATGGTGCTTTTTGTGATTTCAGGTAGATCTGTTTGGTATAGCAGATTTAGCACATTTACTATTGTTCAAGGAACACCTACAGGTCTTCTGGGATGGGTCCCTCTGGAAACTTAGCCAAAATATTTCTGAGTAAGTATTGGCTATTTCAGGGTCTTTGCCTATCCAAATAATTTTCTCTTACTCTTGGGTGCCCTCTGCTTGGGCAGCCTTAGTTTTCTTAGTCCAAATGCCATGATTCCATTAATTTCAACCAGTTTTCACTAGAGTGTCAGTGGAGCATCTAGCGCAGAACAAAGGAATTGCTAATTAAAAATAAGAATCAAACCATTCAGACTTCAGGACATCATTCTGGACCTAGATGTATCCTATAGACTGTGACTGTGGTGCGGAAGCCTCTCATTCTAGAAGTGTTAATAGAAACATTTCGTGAGAATAATTTTATAATCAATTGACGTTAGTCTTATACCCCTTTTTAATAGCTATTGTTATCAAAGTTAATAAGCATCTCTTGAAGAGAATTAAATTTCTAAATTATATACTAATTTTAGGCTGTTATTTATTTAATGAATGGGAACCAAAGCAGAGAACTGAGTCTCCTTGGAGAACTAAATGCTCCCTTCATAAGAGCTGCTTGGTCTCAGAACCATAGTATTCTCTCAAGCCTACTTATAAAACTTATTAAATATCCCATGTTCCACTTTAGCTTATCATAGCTAATAACTTCCCAGAATAAGCTCCCCATCTATCAACTTATTTGTATATTCTTTGGCTCAAAAAAAAAACAAAACAAGAAAACAGTGTTGGGAATTTAATACCCCTTCTCCATTCCCCCTACTCCCAACAAGTGAATTGTATTTTTTTATTTATTTAATTCAGAATTTGGCCAGTCTTATTTGTCTCTGAAACATACTTTATTAAAAATAGGCTTTAAGTATAATGTAAGACCTGTAGATAAATTCAGGTATCTCCAGTGGGCTGTGGTTCTAGGTGGGTTGAACACAAACAAACAGGTAGGGTCAGCTGGGGTTTCCTAACAACCCTGCCTTGTACGATAATAGAAGCTTCTCTTATTTAAAAAACCAAGGAAGTTAAACATCATAGCAGTAGTTACTTCAGTCAAGCTTAGGATTCTCGGAGGACTGTGAAGATAATAAAACTCTGGGCGGGGGAAAAGGAGAACTGCAGTCTGTCTAATGACCTAGACTTTAGGAAAGTTAGAGGAGAGGAGCAAAATTCGCTTGTCTTCTTTTTGTAGAGCAGTACTGCATCTTAGCACACAGAGGCAATGTGTGGATTCAGATCAGAGACTTTCCCTTTACGTGCATTGTATTACGGCTCTCCTGTCTTTTTCATAGTTCCACCCTGGGCTTTGAAAGGATTACTTGAATGAGTTCTAACCCTAGACTTTTAGCTATTACCTTAAATCATTTAGTGCATATATGTACCACTGATTTAAATACAGAATTCTTTTATATGTCTAATCTTGATGGAAATGGTTTTATATATTTTTAGGCTAAAAGATGGTGAATTGTGGAGTAAATTCTTTGTACGGATTCTGAATGCCAGTGATGAGTCCACAGTGTCTGTTCTGAGGGAACTTGGAGCAGCAATGAGTGGGGTGTTTGACACCACGTTCCAAAATCACCTGAACAAAGCTTTGTGGAAGGTAGGGAAGTTAATCAGTTCCGGGGCTTTGCTCTTTCAGCAGGATAGGCAACCAAATCTCTCACAGATTCCTGCCTAAAACCAATGGTTGTATTGTGGAACACTGGACCCTGTGTATGCTATAATTCAGTTTAGGACATGTTTAGATACACTACCAACACATTGCTACTTTTTAGTAAAGATATATTTCTAGGTAACTGGCATTTTCTGCATAGCGCTGTATCTATCCTTGGCCTTGTCTAACTAACAAAGAAGTGTTTTATTCTTAATGGACTCCATATGAATGGGTACCTTATTGTCATTTAACACATTTGTCTCTACTTTTCCCTGTACATTTTTCTTTTGTAATTTGTGACATGTGCCCTTACGATCACTATGTATTTTTTTTTTTGATCACTATGTATTTTTAAGTAATAAAATAGTATTTGTTAAATTTGTGCTTCTAACATCTCATCCACTTTTTGCCAACTAAGATAATAAATGGCTTGATTTCACAGACAGGAGCTATTGTACCATGGAAATTTATATATCCTAAACATGGAACTGCCATGATAGAATCATAACAAGACAGAATAGCCAACCAATCCTTTGGGTGTTCTTGACCTTCCACTAAGTGGTCTAGATTTAAAAGTAGATAAAATGATTTAATACAAGGCTAAATTTTCTTAAATTTCAAGTGGCGAAGTTGGTTGTTCTGATTCTATTTTAATATTTTCATTTTTTTATCCACCAAACCCTTTCGTCTATTTATATAATCTCGTGGTGCTGCGGCTACTGGGTCTCTTGATTAGAACTGTGGCTGTTAGAAAGGAAGAGAAAAGGTTTTGAATGGGGTGTAGCAACCTTTCAGAAATAGGACAATCACCCTTCTACTACCTGCAGAATGACTTGGTGGGGCCAGAGTTAATAAAGGAATGGAAGGAAGTTTTGTTGATTGGAAGATTTGAAGAGATAGAGGCCAGGATAAAAAGATAACTTGGAAGCATGTAATAATTCGGGAGAGACTAGATCTAGAAGAAGTATTAGATCCCCAAACAGAAGCATGGATTATACCTGGCTTTGGGTAGAGGGAGGAAAATTGGAAGAAAGGGGCAATGAAAATCATCTATTTCATATCCAAATATCAAAATTCTCAACTGTGCCTCCCTCCATTGCTGGTGCCTGATTTTTTTTTTTTTTTCCTTTACTCTAGTTGTCACTGTTACTGCTCTAAGATTGCTGGAAAGCAGAAAATTCTAAGTATATCTCAACTAAAAATATTTAAGCATATATAGTTGATGCACTGAAATATGACTTGAGTCTGAAAGATAATCAACTTAGAAATTTTTGCTCTTAACCAAAATACAACTTTTCAAACATTTTTATGTTTGCTTCTTGTACAACTGATGATGTAAAATTATATATCTGTATCTTTGCTGTAATTGAGCCCTTCTACCCCTCTGCTCTCCTCATTTCTCAGTCCACCGTTTCGACACATAAAACCCTTAGTCTGAGGATGGACAGTAAATTTAGATTCTTTCTTAACATAGGCTTAGCTATCGATTAGTGACTTCTTCCAGAACCTTGGCAGCAAGGCTGAAAAACCAGAGCTTTGTCTCTGAAAGGAGAGGGAAGAGAATCTGGGGAAGTTCCTTTATCAGAGAACTCGCAACTGTTGTGCCACCTCTCCCTCCATTCCCCATCTCCTCCAACCCTGACCCTTCTCTGTAGGGGGAAGAAAACAGGACCTGTGATGTCTTAGTTTCCTCTTTGCCTGGGCATAACCACAAAGTGGGCGCGCTTCCATTTCCCTTGTATTTTATGCTTGTTTGTCTTGGAAGAAGGAAGCCTCTGTTTTTTGGCAGAAGCTTCAAATGGTTCTTATTTCTTGTCTCACTAAGGCAGAAGTAGCACAACAATGGACCTGGCAGGGGAAACAGCTGAAAAGACAGGATTTTTACTTTTGTCTGAAAAGAGACCATGGAATATATAGTGCCCCACCATTCACGAAGGCTGCACCCACTAATCTTCTACCACTGTTAGAGCCCTCGTCTTTCTGTGCCGCTTGAATAAGAAACCTTCCATCCGAGTCAAAGTGCTCTAACTGATGCCAAACCTGAATCTGGAAATAAAAAGGTTTTCCTATAGGAGTAGGACTTTAGACTATTAGTTGAGCTATTATCTCAAAGTAGATAAGGAAGCCTTCCAGATGGTAAGCACAGGGCTCTTTGAAATGACGCTTGATGTGTTTAAGCTGAAGTCTTTAAGCAAAGACACCAAAGAAAGGCTTCTTTTCTGTTGCATTGGAAAATGTGGGATTCTTCCTCCAATTGCACCAACTCTTTCTAACATGCCAAAATTGCTGCCAGTCTCCAAAATTAAGACTTCCTAGTGAGGAAGATGTATTTTAAAAACTTTTTTAATATGGCAAACTTTGACCTTAATGAGGTCCTTGGTTCCACCAAAGACAGAAGAAGCTATGAATACTTAATAGGACAAAGGTGGCATTTCATATCAGTGTGGGAAAAGATAGGGTATTCAATAACTGGTGTTCAAACAATGGGTTAGAGTTTGAACTCTGTCACCAGTGCCACCACGAGTCATACCTTTGTGCAAATTAGACAAAGGCCCCTTCCTCTAGTGGATTCTGTACCTCCCAGTGTGCTGTAGCCTTACTGGATTTCAGCCCCCACTTAGCCCGTCAGCCTGCTGCCCTTGTTTGCATAGCCGTATGTAGTGGGCTTGCCTGTTTCACTGCTAATCTGCAAAACCATCTTAGATCAAAAACGTTAATGGAAGAAAATGAAAATGTAAAATATTAGAGGCGCCTGGGTGGCACAGTCGGTTAAGCATCCAACTCTTGGTTTTGGCTCAGGTCGTGATCTCAGTGTCGTGAGATTGAGCCCTGCATTGGGCTCTGCACACATGTGCTCAGTGCAGAGTCTGCTTGAGATTCTCTCTCCTTCTCCCTCTGCCCCACCTGCTCGTGCTCTCTCTCTAAAATAAATAAATCTTTGAAAAATAAATAAATAAATAAATAAATAAAATAAATCTTTGAAAAAAAAAAGAAAATATAAAATACTAGATGACTTTGTAATCTTTTGTCGTTGTGACGTAAAACCAAGATATAGGGAAGAACATCGCTGTTTATTACTATAGTAGATAAAAACCAAAATCTAATGGCTACCTATCTCTCCCCTCCAAAAAAAAAAAAAATACCATAAACTGAAACTAGGAAAAATAACTTGCAACATATATTTGCATCATCTTTCAATTGCATTATTTCAAGGTCTCATAACTGATCTCTATGCTTCCCTACCCACCCTCAGTCATAACAGAACCCTTATTACAGCCTGTGAGACCCTACCGGTCTGCCCCACTATCCCCTGACTTCTTCCCTGACTCTCCTTTTCCTCACTCACTCCTCCCTAGCCTGTCCACCTCCTCCTAGTTTCTCTCTTTATGGCCTTTTAGCCTGCCATTTCTTCTGCCTGTATCTTCACATGGATTACTCCCTTCAGAGAGTAGTCGCCACCTTATCAGAGAGGTCTTCCCTGGCCATTCTGTACACAGCAGCATCCCCCCCACACACACACTGCTGCTACTTTCTGTCCCTTTTTACCTGCTTTGTTTTTTCCAAAGCACCTATCACAACCTCGTGTGTGTGTAAATTTTTTTTCTCTGTATCCCACTACTAGAATTTAACTTCCTTAAAGGTGGGGATTTACTTTGTTTCCTGTTTTAACCCAAGTGTCTGAATGAATAAAATATTGACAAAGCACTATTTAACCCTAAAGTACAAAGAACTCCTTAAAAATTTTTGAAAACCAATAGAAATAGACAAAGGACATAATCCATTAAAAACATTTTAATGGCCCACTTACCTGAGATAGTCACCCTTCATTCCTAACTAAATAAAATGCAAAATAAACCTGAAATTTTTATCATTCACATAGGAAATAGTTGAAAATTGTATTTGTGACAGTGAAGGGAAGCAGGTACCCATATATTATTTGTATTATTAGCTGGAGTGCAAATTGTACATTATCAGAAGGTGATTTGGCAATATTTATTAAATTTAAATATTCCCTCCAGCTGAGAAATTTTTCTAAGAACTTATCTTAAAGAAAGATTGACACAGGTTGGCACACTCAAAGAAAAGCACCATTTGTATTGTTGTCTTCCTGCTTGCAAGGCTCCTTAGTCCCAAAGGGATGATCAGTATGACAGACCCCAGGAAAACAGGAGCCCTGGACAGTGCAGAGGTGGCATGGGACCATTTGTGTAGACCGCAGGGGTGCTCTGGCACCGGTGCTGAAAACCAGTCTTCCCGTTTGGCATAGAGATGGCAGAACTTGCCTTAGGCTTGGAGGGGGAAGCTCCAGACGTTTTCAGCCTTGGTTAAAAACAAAAAAGAAGCTGAAGAGGAAACGTGATTACCTTTGGGGAGAGCCATAGGAGTGCGGAGAGAAAAGAATGAAGGCTTTTACTTTTCATTTTGTGCATTTCTGGACCTTAGGAATTTTCTGACCATACCCATGGATTACTTTTTTCTTTTTTTTTGTCTATTGTCTAAGAAATGATGGGCCATAGTTTTGTGATCTTTTCTTTATATTAAGAAATAAAAAGCCTAATAACTATCAGTTTTGTTTTGTTTTGTTTTTAATGGGAAATTTGGGAAGCTTTATCATCTAAATATCAAAGCAAGATTAATTTGGAATTAAAATGAGGGACTGAGGGGCGCCTGGGTGGCTCAGTGTGTTAAGCATCTTGCCTTTGGCTCAGGTCATGATCTCAGGGTCCTGGGACCAAGCCCCACATCAGGCTCCCTGATGAGTGGGGAGTCTGCTTCTCCTTCTCCCTCTGCCCCTCCCGCCTGCTCATGCTCTCTCTTGCTCTCTCTCAAATAAATAAAATCTTTTAAGAAAATAAGAGAAAGTATTTTAAATAATTAAAGATAATATATCTAAACTTACATTTTTAGTATGCTAAAAATTCATATATATTCAAATATCTTGTAATTTTTCTATTTGAGACATGCTTTCCAAAATTACCATCTTCCTTATATTATAATTTCCTATGTCTGTGAACAAGGGAGTGAATTACATAAAACTTGACTTTTTTCAAAACAAAATGCATTTTATGGCTTTCATATAGAAACTTGAGTTTCTACAGACTGACATTAAGAAAGGAACAGACAGACCATGATGAACTTAGGCTAAACTTCTACAAACATATACCTTTTCTCTTTTTTCTTTTTTTTTTTTTAAAGATTTTATTTATTTATTTGGCAGAGAGAGACATAGCGAGAGAGGGAACACAAGCAGGAGGAGTGGGAGAGGGAGAAGCAGGCTTCCAGAACGCAGAGCAGGAAGCCCGATGCGGGGCTCGATCCCAGGACCCTGGGATCATGACCTGAGCTGAAGGCAGACGCTTAACGACTGAGCCACCCAGGCACCCCAAACATATGCCTTTTTTCTATCAAAGCATACCACTGTCAAGAATCCTGCTCCTCAGAGGCTCCGGGGGCAGATTTTCGGCTGCTGAGAAGTATTGTCCCATAAGTTCAGATTGGCTTCTCTATGGGAATGGAGTGGCTGCCCAAACTGCTGTTTCTCAAACCCCCTGTGAACAAAGGACTATGCATCTATTAATTTTATATACTCCCAGAAATTAGCACATAGTTTTCAAAAATAAGTCGTGAATTAAAATGTTGGAAAAGAGCAGCTATGAGTTCAAAAACTAGTTGCACTGGAGCCTTGGGGAGGGGGGGTAAAATCTATCCTCGGCTCTAGATGCGCATGGCACCTTCTCACTTTTCTGTGTCACTTTATGTATGTTCCATAACCTTTTGTTGTTATTGACTGCTGACCTTACGTTGTGATTCATTTCGTTGTCCTGTTTACTCCTTTCAAAATTAAATGTTATTTCCACAGGTGTATTTATTCCACTGGAATGTGTACTTTATTTCCCACATGTGTTTAATTCAGCCTCACATTCATTTGAAAGTTATGTGAATCCGCGTATGCTGCGATTTCAAGCTTACTGGCCTGGTCATGTGATGTGTTTCTAGTTAATTGCTTCACTCCTGCAATTAGCCAAGTGAGAATGGCATGTCATAAAACCAAATACCCATTAAAATCTGTGAACAAAAAGATGAATATATACATTTACTTGTTTGCTTTTGCATTTTTTTTCAAACAAAATTGAAAAATCTGGTAATGTTAGAATCAGGTGATAAAAACGTTGAAAAGGTGACATGTGAACCTTCAATGAGATTGGCTCATTCAAGGAAATGAGATGGTACAGTGGAGTCAAGGAGTCCCAGCAAATCGAGGGGGTTAGGCGGGCAGGAATAGGAGCTAGGAGGCAAAGTACATGAAAGTTAACTAGTGTTGCTGGGAGATACCTTCCCCGTCAACTGGACTCCATCATTGAATAGATAGGGAAGCCACTCCCCTTGCTCAGGACTCACCCAGACAGGCACATCCAGCATCCTAGCACGTGGGGACCCGTGGTTGAGGTTCCACGGTAGAGGCCACTAGGGGCCGCCCCATAGCTCCTACCTGTACCATTTCCCGGCTGCATTACAGGCGCAGGTACATGCCTTACCTCTCTCACTCAGATGAGCTCTTGGGGACAAGATCTGTGGGGTTTTTTTATACCTTAGTTATAACTTGTATGTAGTGCTCATATTATAGGGGGTCAATTGCACAGGCCCAGGGCTTGCTAGAACGTCCTCAGTATTGAGGTGGCTCCTGCCTATGGTGCCGAATCAAATACTAGCATGGTGGTTAGAAATGCGTCGAGAGCCAGAATACCTACGCTTGAGTCCTGGCTGTGTGGCATTGAACAATTACTTACCCGTTCTGAGCTAGTGTCCTCTGAAATGAGGATAGCATGAGTGCCTACCTTATAGAAAATTGGGAATGAAAGTTTTTAGTACAGATAACTTGTAGATAGCTGTATTGATTTAGTTCTAATGTTGCTTGAACGGTCTAAAGTTCTCTGGAGTCCTCTCAAGTACATTGGGATCCCAGCTAGTTGATTCTACCTTTACTGTCTTTTGAGTTCATTTATAGTATAGCCAAATCTGTAATATAAAGGTAGGCGAAAGAAGCATGGTGTTCTGTAATCTAAAGATAAGGGAAAGGAGTTGTTTCTGTTGGAGGTGACCTTCAGGAAACCAAATCTTTGTCCTTAAGACTAAGTCTCAAGATCAGCCAAGTAACCAAGCTATCAGGAAGCTCCGTCTGGTCCCCAGTCTTCAGTCCACAAGGGCATTCAGTCTGTAGGGTCTCCTCTGGCTTATGGCTCTCTGCTGCTTCTGTGCCATGTTCAAAACACAGGAATCCTTAAAGGGCTGCCTCTGGTCAGTTTGTTCTGACGCATCAGGCAGGGTCTTGCTGCCCTTGGGTGGTGGGCAGCAGGATGCAGATTTCCTTCCCTCTAGCCACTGACAGATCGGGCTCACTCCCCTCCCCCACCAGGGGAAAGACTGTCCAGCTTAGGGAGCAGGGCCTACTCACCCCACTTAAGGCCAAGACATTTAGTCTCTTTCTGAGGCTGACATTCTTCCTGCTAGAGCTTAGGCTTTTGGAAACGATTTCTGTTTTACCCTCTGCTATCTCCCTCTCCTGAGCTAATGAGTAAAAGATAGACTGCTTGCTTAATAGGAAAAAGAAAAAGGGGAACAGAGGGAGCCCTATAAACTCAATTCAGGAACTAGAAAACTTGGACTCAAACCCTAGGTCTGCTCCTTACCCGCTACTTGAGCTGGGCAGGTCATTCTGTCATCTAGAAACTACTGCATGGCTCCTACCCCAAAGGGCCATTGTGAGAATTAAAAATAAGATGTGGTTGCTCCGCATGAAAGTTCCTGGGCTCATAGCAAGCAGCAGATTCCTCTGTCTCCGCAGCAGCCCCCAGAGCTGGGTGCATAGGAGGAAGTTGGAGCTGGTGTCACCCACTAGGGAGTCTAAGCCAAGATGGAGACGCCTGACATTCTTACTCACTCAGGCCTCCAGCTGCAACCTGTTGACGCCTGTTTTATTCTTTGTTGAAATGTGTTCATTTACCCCTCTAGGGCAGCAAATAATCTCTCAGAATGTGTCAAAGAAGATGAGCCAAGAAATATTTATTAAGCTCTACTGGGGTTCCATATTAATGACAAGCACCACGAAGGGCAGATAGAAATGTAAGGATGCTCACTCCCTTCAGGGAGTTTATGATTTAGTTAGAGAAACAGGATATTACAGGTTAAAACCAATAGATGTAGGGAGAAAAAAGTCAAAGGACCTCTCAAGGTAAGCGACCAAAGGTCAAAGGAGTGGAGCAGATGTGTTTGAAGACACTCAGGAAGTGAGGGCCAGACGAGGTTGGGATGTCATTGCGTGGCAGGGATTGGAGCTGGTTGGTGTTAGGAAGTTTTCAGCTACAGAAGTCAGAAAAACAATCCAAAATTTCATAAGGGGTAAGAATATCTGTTATCTCATAACAAGCCTGCAGCTCAGCAAATGCGGAGGGCCCAAGTTTCTAGTCTGCCATCTTCAGCATGTTGGCTTTAGTCCTCAGGCTGGTCACCTTATGGAACCCAGCTGGTGACCACAGTTCCCAGAGCCACAACTTGGAACAGCACAAGAAAACTTTGCCCAGAAACCGTCCCAGCAAACTTCCCCCCTTGTCATCCACATGGGGGATCCCTGGGGCCTAAACTAACCCCTGGCAACAGGAAGGTAATTACGAAGATTAGTTAAAACTAATCACCATTCAATCGTGGGGCTGAGGCTGGGAAGGGGCCCTTCCCCGAGCACACAGGTATGAAAGGGTACATCCAAATAAACTGGGTTTCTCAGCAAATAAAGCCTAAACCCAGCAGGAGAAGAGAAATAATAAAGATCAGAGCAGAAATCAATGAAATAGAAACCAAAAGAACAGTAGAACAGATCAACGAAACTAGGAGCTGGTTCTTTGAAAGAATTAACAAGATTGATAAGCCCCTGGCCAGACTTATCAAAAAGAAAAGAGAAATGACCCAAATCAACAAAATCATGAATGAAAGAGGAGAAATCACAACCAACACCAAAGAAATACAAACAATTATAAGAACATATTATGAGCAACTCTATGCCAGCAAATTAGATAACCTGGAAGTAATGGATGCATTCCTAGAGATGTATCAACTACCAAAACTGAACCAGGAAGAAATAGAAAACCTGAACAGACCTATAACCACTAAGGAAATAGAAGCAGTCATCAAAAATCTCCCAAAACACAAAAGCCCAGGGCCAGATGGCTTCCCAGGGGAATTCTACCAAACATTTCAAGAAGAATTAATACCTATCCTTCTGAAACTGTTCCAAAAAATAGAAATGGAAGGAAAACTTCCAAACTCATTTTATGAGGCCAACATTACCTTGATCCCAAAACCAGACAAAGACCCCATCAAAAAGGAGAATTACAGACCAATATCCCTGATGAACATGGATGCAAAAATTCTCACCAAAATACTAGCCAATAGGATCCAACAGTACATTAAAAGGATTATTCACCACGACCAAGTCGGATTTATCCCTGGGCTGCAAGGTTGGTTCAACATCCGCAAATCAATCAACGTGATACAATACATTAACAAAAGAAAGAACAAGAATCATGATCCTCTCAATAGATGCAGAAAAAGCATTTGACAAAGTACAGCATCCTTTCTTGATCAAAACTCTTCAGAGTATAGGGATAGAGGGTACATACCTCAATATCATAAAAGCCATCTATGAAAAACCTACAGCGAATATCATTCTCAATGGGGAAAAACTGAGAGCTTTCCCCCTAAGGTCAGGAACGCGGCAGGGATGTCCACTATCACCACTGCTATTCAACATAGTATTGGAAGTCCTAGCCACAGCAATCAGACAACAAAAAGAAATCAAAGGCATCCAAATTGGCAAAGAAGAAGTCAAACTCTCACTCTTTGCAGATGATATGATACTTTATGTGGAAAATCCCAAAGACTCCACCCCAAAACTGCTAGAACTCATACAGGAATTCAGTCAAGTGGCAGGATATAAAATCAATGCACAGAAGTCAGTGGCATTCCTATACACCAACAACAAGTCAGAAGAAAGAGAAATTAAGGAGTCGATCCCATTTACAATTGCACCCAAAACCATAAGATACCTAGGAATAAATCTAACCAAAGAGGCAAAGGATCTGTACTCAGAAAACTATAAAATACTCATGAAAGAAATTGAGGAAGACACAAAGAAATGGAAAAACGTTCCATGCTCATGGATTGGAAGAACAAATATTGTGAAGATGTCAATCCTACCTAGAGCAATCTACACATTCAATGCAATCCCCATCAAAATACCATCCACTTTCTTCAAAGAAATGGAACAAATAATCCTCAAATTTGTATGGAACCAGAAAAGACCCCGCATAGCCAGAGGAATGCTGAAAAAGAAAAGCAAAGCTGGCGGCATCACAATCCCGGACTTCCAGCTCTACTACAAAGCTGTCATCATCAAGACAGTATGGTACTGGCACAAAAACAGACACATAGATCAATGGAACAGAATAGAGAGCCCAGAAATGGACCCTCAACTCTATGGTCAACTAATCTTTGACAAAGCAGGAAAGAATGTCCAATGGAAAAAAGACAGTCTCTTCAACAAATGGTGTTGGGAAAATTGGACAGCCACATGCAGAAGAATGAAACTGGACCATTTCCTTACACCACACACAAAAATAGACTCCAAATGGTTGAAAGACCTCAATGTGAGACAGGAGTCCATCAAAATCCTAAAGGAGAACACAGGCAGCAACCTCTTCGACCTCAGCCGCAGCAACTTCTTCCTAGAAACATCACCAAAGGCAAGGGAAGCAAGGGCAAAAATGAACTATTGGGACTTCATCAAGATAAAAAGCTTTTGCAAAGCAAAGGAAACAGTCAACAAAACCAAAAGACAACTGACAGAATGGGAGAAGATATTTGCAAATGACATATCAGATAAAGGGCTAGTATCCAAAATCTATAAAGAACTCATCAAACTCAACACCAAAAGAACAAAGAATCCAATCAAGAAATGGGCAGAAGACATGAACAGACATTTTCCCAAAGAAGACATCCAAATGGCCAACAGACACATGAAAAAGTGTTCAATATCGCTCGGCATCAGGGAAATCCAAATCAAAACCTCAATGAGATACCACCTCACACCAGTCAGAATGGCTAAAATTAACAAGTCAGGAAATGACAGATGTTGGCGGGGATGCGGAGAAAGGGGAACCCTCCTACACTGTTGGTGGGAATGCAAGCTGGTGCAGCCACTCTGGAAAACAGTGTGGAGGTTCCTCAAAAAGTTGAAAATAGAGCTACCATACGATCCAGCAATTGCACTACTGGGTATTTACCCCAAAGATACAAAAGTAGGGACCCGAAAGGCTACATGCACCCCGATGTTTATAGCAGCAATGTCCACAATAGCCAAACTGTGGAAAGAGCCAAGATGTCCATCAACAGATGAATGGATAAAGAAGATGTGGTATATATATACAATGGAATATTATGCAGCCATCAAAAGGAATGAGATCTTGCCATTTGCAACGACGTGGATGGAACTGGAGGGTATTATGCTGAGCGAAATAAGTCAAACAGGGAAAGACATGTATCATATGACCTCACTGATATGAGGAATTCTTAATCTCAGGAAACAAACTGAGGGTTGCTGGAGTGGGGGGTGGGGTGGGAGGGATGGGGTGACTGGGTGATGGACACTGGGGAGGGTATGTGTTCTGGTAAGCGCTGTGAATTGTGCAAGACTGTTGAATCTCAGATCTGTACCTCTGAAACAAATAATGCAATATATGTTAAGAAAGAAAAAAAGAAGAAGAAGAATGTAGCAGGAGGGGAAGAATGAAGGGGGGGAAATCGGAGGGGGAGAAGAACCATGAGAGACAATGAACTCTGAAAAACAAACTGAGGGTTCTAGAGGGGAGGGGGTTGGGAGGATGGGTTAGCCTGGTGATGGGTATTGAGGAGGGCACGTTCTGCATGGAGCACTGGGTGTTATGCACAAACAATGAATCATGGAACACTATATCTAAAACTAATGATGTAATGTATGGGGATTAACATAACAATAAAAAATTTAAATTAAAAAAAAAAAAAAACAAATAAACTGGGTTTCTCCCAGCAAGTAAGAAGGGAGACGGATTCAGAGAGGTAACCAATAGTGTCTGCCACATGGGTGGTGTTGGGAAGAAAAGAAGGAAGCATTTGGTAGCAAAGAGCATGCTGGATTCTGAAACAGATTGCCTGGATTCAATGCCCTGCCCTGTCACTTAGTGACCTGAGCAAGTAAGTTAAATTCAGGAGGCCTTAGTTTTCTCATCTCTGGAATGGGATAATAGGTCCTACCTAGATTGTAAACTTCATGAGGACAGCGACTTGTCTTGTTCACTGAGTTATCCTCAGCACCTAGCACAGAGCTTTGCACCTAGCAGGTACTCAATAGGTATTTGTTGAATGGATTCATAAATTAGATTGTTGTGAGGATTAATTGAGTTAATATATGGCAAGGGTTTAGCACAATGCATAGCCTATACATTGTGCCCAAGGAAATGAGCTTTTAGTCACATTATAGAGACCGTGGGAACCCTCCACAATTGTCCTCTTGCTGCTTTGTTTCACCTGGGCTGCCACATTGTTCATGAAAGCCGTTGCTCATGCAGAAGCTGAGATGTGTCGAGAAGGCTCTGCTCCTGGTGAACTGGGGCTGGGACAGCAAAGGCCCATCACATCCTCGGCTGGAAAGAGGATAACACTTGTGAGTCCAATACTTGGGACTCTGCAGTTTGTAGCTCTGACCAGTTTCTGAGCCGGCCTTCACATTGTTGTTAACCCCTCAGGGTCAATCCCCTGAACCGCCTCTCTTCTTGCTCCCCCTGGATGGCCCAGAGGCAGGGGCACTGTGGGGATGGAGGCATGGGGGGCTGCTAAACCAGTTTCTCAGGGAATAATCCCTGTCTTCCCTCAAACTGCACTATGGTCCCTTGACCTCCTCCCGGCTTCCCGTGCCCATTGGTATCCAGACAGGGTCTGCGACCCAGACTAGGCCCCTGGAAGGCCTCGGCATTCCCTCCTCACTTTCAGGGCAGCACTGGGCCTTCTGATCAAGGCCAGAGGGTCAGCGGCCAGGCAGCAAGCCTGCTAGCCAGCGGCAGTAGTAACTCCGCCTGGGCTTTTCCAATTTGCTTTCGTTGAGGAGCAATCCCTTAATCGGCAGCCCGCAGGCATGCCTACCCCCATGGAGTCCCGGCAGAGAAAATTCCCTGCCACCAGCTGTCTTCCACGCGCCTTGCGCAGCCCCCAGGTCACCTCACTACCTGGGCTCCCTGCCCCCCACCCCCAGGATGGACGGAGGAGCAGGGCCAGAGAGAGGGCACCAAAGGGACCCAGCGCATCCCTATCTGACAGGGCCCTTAAGCTGCCTTCCCACTGAGGACCCCCTCAGGACTTGACCTTTACTTGACCATCTTCCCCTTTACTACCAACCCCTTGGAGGGCGGGCAGAGATCCTGGAAACCTCCGCTTCCCAGGCAGCCCACCTGCCATGAAGAAAGCCATCTGGGAAAATCTCTTGAAGGTGGGCCTCTCCCTTGGTCTGGTTCTCCTGGAGGCCCAAGGTTTAGGGGCACCTCTGAGGTGAGGCCGCCCCAGAGTGCAGGACACACGCACTCATTAATCCAAGCCCTTCCTTTCCCGGTAGGGGATGAAGGTGGGACGGATCTGTCCCTCCCTTCCTGGCCCTGCAATAGTGCGGTTGACAAGTGTAGGCAGGTGGAGACAGGCCCACACAGCCATTAGGAAGGTCTTCGTAAGGCTTCCTAGATACACGGCACAAGGGCAAGTGTGGGGAAGAACCTAAATATCTGGAAAAAATCGTCTGGAAAAAGGAATTCTTGCCACGGACTAGAACCCTCGATTTTGTTTCTGAAAGTTTTCATCCTCTGGGAAAACCTGGGAAGCATTCGTTTATCAAACATTCGGATGTCACTGCTGCATGGCCTTTCTGAGCACGTCCCCACTGGTTTCCTTAAACCACGCAGCGGGACACTGTTGATGTCAGCAATCATCCCAGCTGCACCCGACTGAACCAAAACGAGGCACGTTACCTTGGAGGCTCTAAGAACATCTCCATTGTCAAGAACAAAAGAATAAAGTGGAAAACTGCTATGAAGACATCGTAAGGCCACCATCTTGGCAGATTCGCCATGACTGCCACTCCCAGGGAGCCGAGACTGAAAGGCGGAAAGGCCTCCGGGGTGACACCACCACCTCTGCCTTTCACTGAATGACGGAGATGTCACACACTCAGGCCGGGCGGAGTGGGCCTGTGCGGGCAGCAAAGGGAACCATCCGAGCCTGCGAGGAGGGAAAGAGAGTTCCAGTCATGACTCTGCCTCTCATTTCCTCTGCAGCTTTGCTGAGTCACTTAATCTCTCGGGGCTGCAGTTTTCACACCTGTTGAACCCGGGGGGCGGGTAGGTGCTGGTGATTCTAGAGTCCCTTTCAGCTCCGTGATTCACCGTATTCTAAGTAAGGCTGGCCAGAGCACAGAACCTCTTCAGATGTTCATTCATTCCACCACGTTTCCAGGAGCGTTTACTATGTGCCAAGCCCCATGCTGGCTTTCCTGCCCTGGGGAGCTCGGAGCTTGCTGGAACTAGCAGAGACGTGACTCGCCTGGGATAAAGGAGGGCAACAGGGCGCAGCCACTGGCCCAGGAACATCTGGGCATCTGCCCACCCATCCCTGCCACAGGCAGTCACGCTTCGTAGGGGGTCTTCCAATGGCTGGCAGGTCCCTCTGCCCCTTGTACAACCTCTGAAAGAAATGGATCTCGGTGGGCAGGTTTTCTCACCAAATCAGTAAGTCATGCCACATGATGGAGCAGAGGAGTAGGTTTCCGTTTGGGCAGGCCATCAGTTGTCAGAAGCTCAGGAAGATAAGAAGAAGAAAAGAATCAGCAATTACTGATTATCATGCTCGGGAATTGAAAATGAATAGAAAAAAAGAGCAAAGGGGCGCCTGGGTGGCTCAGTCATCAAGCATCTGCCTTCTGCTCAGGTCATGGTCTCGGGGTCCTGGGATCGAGCCCCGCATCGGGCTCCCTGCTCCTCGGGGAGTCTGCTTCTCCCTCTCCCTCTGCCTGCCGCTGCCCCTGCTCTTATGCACACTTGTGCGCACTCTCTCTCTCTCTGACAAATAAATAAAATCTTTTTAAAAAAATAGCAAAGATGCTGTTTTGAGCATCAGCTGGTTTTTGGCCGCCAGCACCCGTTCCCCTTTCCTTCAATAACAGCACCCTACTTTTCTTCCCCACCTCATGTGTGGGAACAGGAGCACCGTGCCCAGGGTGCCCCCCCGCACGTGACCTGAGCCTCTGCACGTGACCACTCCCTTGCTCTTGCAGTAGATGCAGAGGTGCCCCCGGTGGGGCACGTGGTAGGGGCACCTTCCGGCCAGGTGCGGTCAATCCTGATGCCTGGAGCACTGGCTTCTGCCTTGGACTTACTTGATTCTCCAGACTTCTCATCAGTGCTAGGATTTAGTTACCTGACAGCCATCAAAAAATTCCTTTCCTGCTCAGGATGGAGCTGGAGTAGGTTTCCACCGCTGGTAGTTGGGGGACCTGACTCATCGAAATTTTTATGCTTAATGCCATGAGGTCCAGTATTGTGCAGTTCAGTCAAAGTGTCTATGTGTGCAGCTTGAGACCTTAGCTCAGGAGGTGACTGAGGGGGTCATGGTTTTGGAAGGTGAACCTGCCGCCATTCAGTGGGTGGCTAAGGATGAGCAACACTCACCATAAGATTAGTGTTTATTTAAGCTCTCAGGATGAGCAGTCCCTGTGCCAGGAGCTTTGTTCACTTAATTCCCACAGCCCTCTGAGGCAGGTGAAATTATCCCCATTTTGTGGATGAGGAAATTGAGTTCAGCTGGTTAAATCACAGGCCAAAGGTCACTCGGCTGAGGACCAGCAGAGCTGGGATGTGAACTCGGGACTGGGAAAACTCAGAACCTGGTCTTTTAACCAGATGCCACAGCACTTCACTATGAAAGATTTATGAGAGAGTTCTCAAAAATAATACGAGCAGCCCAGTGCCACCTTGGATATAGGGCCGAGGGCTGGGAAGAGCCCAGGAGGACAGCGGCCTCCGTCCGGCTGTCAGCAACAGTGGGCGCTCGGAGCAGGGGCTGCCTCATCAGGGGTGGTGTCTGCTGCGGGGCGGCCAGACACGGGTTCTGCGGGGGCCTGTCCAGGTTGACAATCAAAGCCACGGGGAAGATGGGGTCTCGGCGAGTGTGGTGAGAGAGGAGCAGGGGGCCAACCCCGGGGGCCCCACACTTGGACGCTGGCGGGAGGAAAGGAGCTAGGGAAGGAACCCGAGGGGCTCAGAAACCAGGAGGGCATTTTGGAAGGCCAGCTCCACCTGGTGTATTCAGGGGAGCTGGCCTGTGGGCGCCCAGAGGGGCTCAGGCCGCTGACCCGCACATGCCCCTGGTTCTGAAGGGTCCGGCTGAGTGGCTGGCTTCTGGCCCCTGCCAACCCAGGAAGCTGGCGCCCATGCTGCCCAGCACCCACCGTGTGCCGCCCTCCCCGTGCCCTTCACGGCAACACCAGCTGAGACCCTGCAAGGGGAGTTCGGCCCAGCTGCGGCCAGGGCCAGCCAGTTCTGTGGTGTGGGGAGCTTGGGGGCTTGGGGGGTGGGTCTGGCTTCTGCGGGCTGGGGGAGGCTTCCACTGAGCCTGGCAGGCAGCCCTTCCTTTCCCTCCCCCTCAGTCAAGGAAGGCAGGGAAAAACGTGTTTTTATAAATAGCTCCAGCCCCAGCTGATTTGTAAATTCAGTGGGTTTTTTGTGTCAATGACATCACCCTCCTCCCCATAGCAACCCCCGACGATATCAAAATTGCCAAGCAACGTTGGAGCAGCTCAGCGCCCCAAACGAGCAGGTCGTTGCCTGAGGATTTAATGGAGAAATCCCAAAGTGAGCCTGGGTGCGTGGTGGAGGAGGGGCGTGCTGCGGTTGGGAAGGAGGCCCGAGGAGCTCAAGGAGCTCGCGGTCCAGCCTGCCAGGCAGCCCCGGGCCAGCTGGCGCTCCCCGGCCAAGGCCACGCTCCCTTTGACAGCCCTGCTGTCGACAGCAGATGGGGGAGGGCACTGGCCTGATGTGCCAGGAGCTGGGAGCAGCCATCCAGGTGACTAAGCCGGCCCCCTGGCACTGACTCACCTGCTGGCCCTGAGATTTCTTCCTTCCTTTTCGCATCTGATTATTTTGGGAGCTGGAAACTCCGAGCTGCACCTGGGTCCCGCCCCTTCTAGTTCTCCCCTCTCTACCTTGGGCTCCGAGGAAGATGGGACCTATCAGGAATCTGCTGCCACCCCCTAAGGATATGGAGGATGCTGTGGGGGCCCGAGGTTCCGGGAGAGAGATGCTGGCCGGCCAAGTGCAATAGCAGATATGGTGATCGGGCTGCTGTGTCCTCTGGACGTGTCAGGAGAGAAGAGGAGAGCAGTGCGTGCTAACTGGAGTCCTCCCGGGCTGGCTTTGAACTCCCCTCCCGCAGGATACTGCTGCACATGAGTGGCTTCTAGGGTCAGAGTGGCATTTGGAGAGCAAGGCTGGATTGGCTTAGGCTGGCCTGGGCAGGTAGGTGGCTCTGTGCTGGGTGTGGCCCCATGTGTGTGTGTGTGTGTGTGAGAGAGAGAGAGAGAGAGAGTGTGCATGTCGGCACCCCCCCGCCCCCAGCTGAGGACAGAGGGCTGGGGACTGGGGACTTGGCAGCAGTTCATCCTAACTGATGCTGGGCCCACCCAGGCTCTGAGCTGGGCGCTGTAGAGAAGGGACACCAGGCGCCCGGCCTCAACAGGGTGAGGAGCAGCTCCAGCTCAGACAGGCCCAGGCCCTCTCTGCGCCCATAGGACAGAGACGCGGGAGGATTTCGAAGTAGGGAATGGTCCAGAGGATGGAAGCCAACCTTGGGGTGGGGGGGCCAGACAGGGCCTTGGCTCTCCCCTCTTCTGACAGCCCCAGGGAACTAAGGAGATAGCCTCCTACCTAGGAATTGTGTCATTCCACAGTGTCATGTCGTCTGCCCAGCCCACAGGGACGCACTCCCCCAAGCGGGGTGCGGGCCGGGCATGGCTTTCCCATACTCAGGCCCCAGCTGGGGGCCACCGCCTGGCCCAGCGCCCAGGCCGGAGCCCGCAGCCCCCCGGCGCCCACAGAGCATGCTCCAGTGTGTCAGGCAGAGGGGCGTGGGCCGCCTCCCCCGTGTAGCTGGCAGCCTCCCGGGCACACCGGTGAGTAAGCGGCCGGGGGGAGGAAGGATGTGTGCCCACAGAGGCAGGACACCAACCAGGAGCCTTCGGGAGAAGCGGCTCTGCGAGCAAAGCACTGAGGTTGTTTTCTTCTCCTTTTTCTCTTTTTCTGCCTGAAGGGAGTGCCTCTTCCTGGGCTAGAGACAAGCACCGGCCTGCAGTGAGGAGCTCGAGGTGTGACGGCCCCCCGAGGAGTGGCCACGGTAAGGTCCCTGCAGCCCGAGGTGGGTTCAGGCTCCCCAGGCAGGGCTGTGGGTAGGGGGCAAGCGTCCGGGCTGCCCACCGCCCGGGACAGCGGCAGAGGCTGCGGGTTTCTAGGAGAAGGAGCCCCCACACCCCACCCGACCTGCCGCCGCCTTTCCAGGTTGATTTTGAAACAGCCCTGTGCAAGCTGGCTTCTGGCTTCCCAGCCGGAGGAAGAAATGCTTGTTTCTGCTCTTCCTGCCCTTGCCTCCCCCTCCTGCCGGGCCAAGCTGGTGTTGTGCCACCGGGATGCCCCTCAGGGAGGCCGCTCTCACCCCACCACCTCTGGGACATTCCGCTCAACTAGTCATCCCGCAAATATTTATGGAGCATTGCTGGGACCCGGCTCCCAGTCACGCCCTGATGCAGAGTTTGACCTGGCAGAGATTCTGACTCTGAAACTTGGCATCAGGTCAGGTTTGGGGGGGGGGGGCTGCCTGGCTAGGCACCATCCCTTCTCACAGGCCTCAGGCTCCCCACTTCTGCTGTAGGGTTAAGGACCTGGTTGGTTCCAGGGGGTCACGCCCACTGAGCTTGGGGTTTAAAGTGCTGGGGCCCCACCGAGAAGCCAGACAAATCAGCGTAGACAGTTTGTTCTTTCCCTGATGTCACAGAGCAAGGTTGGAGGGTCCTGCTTGGGGGTCTTTCCCTGAGCTGGTTTTGGTGGGAACAGGGTTCCAGGAGTAGAGGATGGACTCGGGGCTGCCCGACGGCCCCACAGAAGCTCATCTAGCTAGGAACAAGGCCTTTGGGCCGAGCAAGTGGTCCCCACTGCAGCTTAGGAGTGGCAAGCCTGGGAACCCTACTGACAGGCGGGCCTAACCAGGAGGGGCTTGGCACCGGGAGCAAGGCTTCTGGAAACACCTGACGGGGATGAAAAGCTCTGCACACCTGAGAATGGGCACAAGGTGGGAGTGTGGGGGCTGCACAGGCCTTCCAGTTCCTTCCAAAGACAGACTGCTTCTTTGTGAGCTGAGCTCTGTGGGGTGTACCAGGCACAGGGAAAGGGCAGGCAGGTCTGGGGCCTCTAGCCACAGCAAACCTCACTCAGCACAATTCCCGAGGATGACCAAGAATGCCCTCGGTCCTAGAGGAGCACGTGGGACTGGAGTCCAGATGAACCATAAGTGTCTCCCATGCAATTAATCTCCATACCTGGCTCCAGTATGAGGAAAATGACCCAGCTGTGGGGGCATTTGCCTCCTTGCAAAAGGTGACTCCAAGCCTAGGGGTCTCCCACGGGTGCAGAGCTGAGCAGCTGTTGGTACCCAGCTGGGGGCAGAGTGGTGGAGGTTATGGAGTGCCAGACAAACAGCAGACCAGCTGCCTGGGTGAGGAGGAAGCGGAGGATAGAGGGCAGGGCATAGGGGGCATAAGGGGCAGTAGGAGAAAAGGTTGCCTGGGCTTTTAAGAGGGTTCAGGAGGGCTCTGGATGGCTGGCTTTCTTATACCTGCCCACCTCTGTGAGAGGGGGGCTGGGCAGGAAAGAGGTGGAGACACTAGAAGACTGTGCTCCTTACCCAAACAGTCCCAGAGATGCCTCTTTTTTTTTTTTTTTTTTTTAGATTTTATTTATTTGAGAGAGAGAGAGCACGAGCAGGGAGAGGGACTGAGGGAGAGGGAGAAGCAGATTCCCGTAGAGCAGGAAGCCCGATGCGGGGCTCGATCCCAGGACCCCGGGATCATGACCTGAGCTGAACGCAGGCGCTTAACCGACTGAGCCACCCAGGCGCACCCAGAGTTGCTTCTAACACACTGTGTCCTGGGTGCACTGTCTTGTGGTCTGAAGCAGAGCCCTTCCCGTAGGATACCCTCCACACAGGTTTCAGGACTGACTTGGGCAGTAGGAAGTTTGCTAGCAAGCCTCATAAACAGGCATAGCCAACAGGTTGGAATGGAGCATGGAAAATGGAAGTTTTGGAGGTGGAAAGAGCTTTCCACTTCCTGAAGCCGAGCTGGCCCTTCTGCCCCAGGGGAGCACGCCAACTGGAAGCTGCCCCCTTCTGAGCTCTGCCTGAGGGCCCACTCAGGGCTAAGGTGAGACGCGAGATGTGAGATAAAGGGGAACTTGACTTGTCTGTTCTTGGCAAGACGTGGGTTCAAGGCAGCACATGGAGATGACAATTGGCACCTGGTCCTGGCTCGCTGGCTTGCAGGGAACAGGGCTGCTTGACTACTAAGTACAAAACACAGGTGGCGGGGACAGGGAATGAGAGAAAATGCTGATAAAGGGAGGACGGAGCCCTTCCCCTGGGGAGCTAACAGCTCTTCAACAGAGGAGTGGAAAGGGAAGCTGAGCTTGGAGCCAACCCACCAGAAACCAGCTGAGCTACAGAGCCTTGATCGGCAACAGGGTGGTGGCGTTCTTCTGCCCACCCTGGGCCCCAGACTCGTGGCTAAAGCTGTCAGGCATGACCCATCCAGCCCAGATAATTTATAAATTTCGACCAACACTGGGAGATGGATCTTAACATAGAACTTAACAGATTTGTTGAGAATGGAAGGCAAAGGAAGAAGCAGTTTGAACAGCAGTGGGTAGAGGATACGTGCTCAAGGAGATACACAAATGCAAGAGGGGGAACGCTGGGAAGCAATGTGGTACCAACTCCACTTTTTCCTGAATAGCAAATTGTCTGCCACTGAGTTTCTCTAAGGAATGACTTGAGTCTGTGGAGAGTTTCCTTCTCCATCTGGGGTCTAGTTTCAGGTCCTGAGGACTTAAAACAGGCATTAGACAGTGAAGGAATCAAGAGGCCTGGTCCCCTCTTTGAGTCTAGAATTTTGTCACATGGGGGCCCGGATTCGTTGAGGAACTATGTACTCATGAGCCCCATCTGAAGCACAAACTTGGAGGGGCTGCATGCAAGGGGCCAGACCAAAGACCACAGGGGACTTCTTGATCACTCTGACAAGTGACTTAGAAATGCCCAGGAACCATAAGGTGCAGATTCAGAGACTTTATGCTTTTTCTGCCGAAGTTATCTGTTCTATGGATTTGGGAAAGGTAATCCCAGGTTCTATTCGCCTAAAAGAACAAGAACAAAGCATGTCCCAGAACATGACATACTTTCATATGCTGGGGGGAATTCGCATGCAAAAAACGGGTTCCGGGTCCCCCCAAACTGCATGGAGCACCATTAGCCCCAGCAAAGGAACATCCGTGCTGGCCAGTGTTTTCTATAAAACCTCATTATAACACATCAGGCAGTACAGAGACCCAGGTCTTTACAGAGGGAAGACAATGACGGGTTTTTTTTGGAACACCTGTGGGTTTTTCTGAGGTAACCTTTTCCCCTCGAAGTGCTGCCTCTGTCAGGAAATGCAGGCATCGTTCTGCTTGGCTCTGGTTTGCCCAAGTGTCGGGGGCCTCTGGCTAAGCGGGTGGAGGCAAATCTGTGCTCTCTTGCACACTCAGGCTGATCAGGACGTGGAGAGGGGGACCTCTGGGTGCTGGGGGAAGCAGGTCCCAAAAGCTCAGGTCAGGTAGTGAGTTGTTCTGGTCTCTGATTCCAGTGCAGCAGGGACCCAGCCCAGTCTGCTCCACACACACACACACACACACACACACACACACACACACCCCGCCCCCAGGCAAATAGCAAATAGCAACCAGCTATTTTTTTACTACACACACACACACACACACACACACACACACACACACACACACACGCTCCGCCCCGGGGCAAATAGCAACCAGCTATTTTTTTACTACACACACACACACACACACACACACACCGCCCCGGGGCAAATAGCAACCAGCTATTACTCAAGGTAAGTAAAGGTGCTGCCTGCCGGCCTGCCCCACCTCCTGAAGGCTGCAGGAGCAGCAGCAGGGTTAAAACTGGGAGGACTGGTTCTCTGCTTCAGTTTCCTGGCCTGGAGCCTCCAGCCTCCATTTTCTTTCTTTTGGCTTCAGATGAGGAATTGTACAGGAAGGTACAGAGAGGGGAGGGAACTGGGGACCATTTATTCCACAGCCACACGGGCATCCAGAGCGCAGGCCGGGGTCAGTGAGGTGGGGTGCAGCGGAGGAAGGGACTGCCCCCTGAAAGGAGCTCGCCATCTTGGACGGCTGTAGCACATTCAAGCCAAAAGGAATCCCTAAGAATGTTTAATCAAGCCCTATAATTTTATGGGGGGAAGCAGAGGCACAGAGAAGGAAAGTGGGTCCTGAGATCACACAGCTAACCGGTGGCAAAGCCTTGCTTTCAGGCCTTGGGGGTCCCCACCTCCCAGTGCTGTACTCCCTCACTACCCAGGCTGCCTTTCTGTCAGCAGCAGCATCAAAGGTGACCCCCAAGCAGGGGCAAGCAAAACCTGACGGCTTGAGGACACAGCCTGGCCCAATACACTAAGGCCAGACAGGCCCTGATGCTCATCTGTGCCTCCTGCCTTACCAGGGGGCTGGCCCTGCCACACCCACCGCCCCAGTCCCTCCCCACCCCTGCATCTTGCTCAGCATGCAGCCCCAGCTCAGCCCAAGTTCATTCTCCAGTGCCCCCCAAGGAGAGGCTTTGCCCCCCCCACCCCCCCTCCGGGATACTCTCTGATATACAGATCCAGCTAATTCATAAACGGATTGATTTAAGTTTCATAAATGGACTGATTTAAGTTCTCCTTGTCCCGGAAAGCATTTTACCTTTTAACCATAAGGCTGGCGGCGTCTGAAGCCAAAGAAGAAAGTAATGATGAAGCTATCTAGGAATGAAAGAGCCATTCTGGGGCAGAAGTCAGAGGAGGCACACAGGAGACCCTTTATTTCTGCTGGTTTTTTCACCGGTATATACTCTGACCCCAGGCAGGAAATTAAATGTCCGACGGCCACCACCAGAGGTTAGGTCCCGGAAGTAGGAGGCCTGTCGCCTGTCATCTGTCACCCTGTCACCAGGCCCAAGCTGGACAAGAAGACTTTTATGTTCCACTATAGTGGGTCTTGCTGGAAGATAGTGTGTCTGGGATTCAGATACGTGGGGTCCCATACCCTGGGGAGGGACGAAGCCCGGCCCAGAGGCAAGAAGGCAAGGCCAGGAGTGAGCGTGCATGCAGAGCTCCCGTGGAGGAGAGGATGATCAGACAGGAAGAGCTGGCCCCACACGGTCCATCATCCCGGCAAAGGCCATTGTGCCAGCCACTGGTGAGGACCCCTGCCATGTCCGTGTTCACATAAAGTTCCCACAGGCACCATCCCTGGGGTAGTCAAGGCGAGGGCCAGAGGCTAAGGAAGGAAAGCCCCCACGATCGGATGGCAGTAGCTGCCTGGGCCCCTGCAGACCCCTCTAAAGATGGGCCGGCCCAGCCAAGTGGCAGTTAGACAGGCCATGCCTTCCAACACTGACCCGGGGCAGATGCAGAAGGCAGAGTTCGGGGAGCACTATAGCCAGAGTCAATGCTCCCAAGAGGCCACAGCCCAGAGTGTGTGAACTTTGTGCATTTAGAGCTAAGGTTTTGCCCCCCAGAGGGTTGTGGACCGGGCTTGGGCAACCAACAGCATGTTTCCTCAGACTCCTCCCTTCCCTGGGGCTCTGGTCTGGACCCTCTCCGGGTCAGGCACAAGCCTTCTGCTCCCCCCCACTCACCTGTCCTTCCCGAAAGCCAGGCCCTGACCCAGCCTTAGACCAGGGACAACTGCGAGAGGCTCAGAAGAGAGGAAAGGACAGTGAAGGGTTTCCATTCAAGCAGCTTCCAGCTGTTAGTTCTGCCAGCAAAAATGCCAGCCAGAGAGCTAAACTGCCAGCAACAGACATTTGGATGGAACTTTGGAGCCCATTAAGAGCAAGGGCTGCAAAGCGATCATAGTGAGAAGATGTTAAGTGAATTCATCATGTCTCTAAAATGAGTGTCCTTGGCAGGTAGGTGGCCCTTTCTGTTTCCAGTCCTCCCCAGGGTAGCTCCTACTCCCATGAAACTGGGAAGGGCGCCAAAGCCAGCTCTGTCCCTGCTTCGGCCCCTGCGTCTGAGAGCTTGGCCACATCACCGGGTCGGGCAAGCTCAGCCTCCAGTGTCATTTTGCATTTGGGGAGGACAGGCCTCTATTCCCAGCAGCATCGAAAATCGAGTACAGATGCAGAACTTGAGAAGAAGGCAGGCAGAGAGAGGCTGGAGGCTTCTGGGTATGGTTCACCTCTGCTAAGGTTCAGGATGGCACAAGGACACATCTGTCCAGCCGCTGGGCAGGTGAGTCCCATAGGCTCTTCCCAAACACCTAACTGGGCCCAGGCAGGGCTGCCACCTGGGGCTCGGGTTCTCTCTCTGGGATCTGTAGTGGATAGAGCGATTGGATTGACCTAGTAGCAAGTGTTCCTGGGCTCTATTGCTCCTTGTAGCAGCTGTGTGCATGCATGGCAAGGGGGAGGGGAGTTTCCGCCTGGCTTCAGCAGCTATGAGGGGTGAAGGTCAAGAACCTCTCACCCTGTCTGGGGGTGCAGGTCCTCGGGACTCCGGTACCTCGATGCTTTAGCCTTGTCATTCCATCCCCTTCCCAAGAGAAAGGGATGCTGTTTCCCCTGTTATACACATCAAGAAACTGAGACTGAGACATGTTGGAAGCCTAAAGAGACAGAGGGCTCCAATCCTGCAAGAACCCATGGTCTCTGCAGCAAGACTCTCTACCTCTCTCCTGCCTAAGGGCCCCTCCATTCATACTCCCAGACCGTCAGAGGTTTGCACCTGCCTCTCGGCCCCATCAGCAGAAATAGACGGGCGGCCCCATCAGGTGAGGGACACTGGGCCAGGCTGCCCCACGAGCAGGAAGGGACAGGTATTGGGCACCCCGGAGGAGAGGGAGAGGAAGCGGTCTTTTCCCAAGTGTGCCTCTCTCTTGGGGCTGAGGGCTGCAGGGTGAGTGTGCAGCTACCCTTCCTGGGGCCCAGGCTCCAGGAGCTCCTCCAGCCAAGTAGCAAGCATGTCCGCCAGTGCCCACTGGCCCAGCCAGGGCTGCATGCGGGCCCGGGAACACCAGGCCTAGTCTGGGTCTGTGAAGGACAGATGGCTTGATGCAGGGACTTCAAGCAGGGTGCTGGTTCATGACGGGAAATCTAGCACCTGGCTCCTAGCCAGTGACAGGGTAGAAGAAACTGAGGCCCCCTCTGCCCCACATACCCACTGCCACGTGGGGGTCCTCATGCCCTTCTCAGAAATGGGGGAGGGATAGCCCCCACATGCACTCTGTGTCACGTGGCTCACCCTTCCCGGGTGGTGGTCAGAGTTGGCAAGGAGGCCAATGTTCTCCCCAAACTGTTCCCTGGGACTTGACCCCACATGGTCAAGTCATATCCAACAGTCCTTGGAACCAGGGACCTCTGAGCAGCCTAGATAAGAGAACAAGCTGGGGGCAGATACACTTGGGTTGAAATTCTGGCTCTGCCGCTCAGTGATTACAAGACCTTGAGCTAGTTCCTTAACCACTCCGAGCCTGTTTCCTCGCCTGTGAAGTGAGAATATAATAGTATAGTGCTTCTGTGCTGGGGTTGTTGTGAAGACTTGAGTGAGACAGGTGTAAATCTTCACTACCTGGCAGGCATTGCTATTTCTATTACTAGAAGAGGGCAGAATCACCCAGAGGAAGGAGCCCTGGAAGGAGTAAGTGAGCCTGTCAGTAGTTTTCTTGATCCCCAGGAAGCTTCTCGAGTCACGGAGCAGAAAGGTACAGGGAAAGGATAATGTGTTTTTGTTTCTAAACCACAAGCAGATCTGTATCTTTCTTCTTTGGCCCTAACCTGGGCTCTCAGCCCTGGCTGTAGGTGCTCAGATGTTCCAACAGGCCCCAAGAGCCAAAGGCTAGGAGAGAGCTCGCTGGGCAGCAGCCGCCCTGCTCCCTGGGGCTGCCCCGCTGCCCTCTCACAGTTCTGCGGGCCAGTGCCCCGGAGCTGGAGAGGCTCCAACCGCACTGCCCATGGTGAAATGTCAGTTGTCAGTGTCCCTGTACAGAGCCCTATCTGCTCCGTAGAACGGCAGTGCACGGACAAGCAGGAAGCCTAGGCCAGCCACCAGGGCTCTTCAAATAAGGCTGTGCCTGGTCCCTTTCCCCATGCTCAGCACTGCAACCTGGGAACAGGGCCAGAGGGAGGCACATGGCTGCTGGAGGAGACACTGTCCCCCAGACTATTCCTGCCGCTGCCTGGGCAAGGCTGAGTCGGGCGTGGATCAGAGGAGGATGGGCGTGCGAGGGGTGGGGGAGTTAATCACTCAGGACACATTCTGCACATCCCAGTCGTCCCATTTTGCAGAGGGTCATCCAACCCAGTGCAGAAGACCCACCTGTAGATGGGACTGGAAGTGCAGGAAGTTGAGGTTGGGATAGGCCCAAGAGGTCCCCTAGTCTTGTCTAGTATCCAGGATGGGAACTTTTTCTCTAGCATATCTACTGATAGTTATCTGGGTTCTTGAATACCTCCAGAGATGGGGGATTCATTACCTTTCAGGTCAGTTGTATTGGGGAGTCTCTGCCTCTCTTGAGGCCCCAAACCCCATCTCTGCTCCCAAAGGACCCCAGGGTTTCCTAGACTCACTCCTACAGGGTGAGGATGGGACTTGACTAGTAGCCTTTCTGGGACACCCAAGCCTGTATTCAAACCAAATTAAATACCAGTTCAACTGTGATAATATGCTAATGATCAGTCATGCTTTATCATAGTTCAACAGTTCAAAAGCACTGCTTGGAGCTCTGGTTTTGGTATATAAGTTATTTGTATTTTTTGTAAGTTATTTGTATTAAAAGAAAATAATTCATGTGTGCATTTGTTGAGTCAGTAAAAAATAATTTAGGGTGTTGATTCTAGGTTCAACAACATCATGCCATTCATTCTAGCCTAGTTCCTGGTTCATCTCAAATCCTCAACAACCAGTTTCCCGAACCCTCCCACGCAACACAACCTGCTTCCAGTAGCTAGCATTCAGCCAGTGTTCCCACATGGCTAGGTACCTACTCTGTGGGGAAAGCTGCCCCCTCCCCGACACATGGCCCCCCTCAGCCTAGGCTCAGCAGGCAGCTTCCTGAGGGGCCACAGGAGGTCAAGGGTTGGCTCTCGGGGTCAGGCCTCAGTGTTGCCCTGTCAGAGGAAAGAGAAGGAATCTTCTTGGGAAAGACACAAAGAGGAGGAGGGGAGGAGAGGAGCAGAGACTAAATGTAAGTATGAGTGCATACTTCGGGGGTGGGCAGGGGTCCTGTAGTTAGCTGCCCAGCTTCCACACACTAACCCAGGGCTCACCAGGGACAGCATCTCCACCACATACCTTCCATGGGGGGGGGGGGGGGACGCTGTGGTGTAGCCAGACAGGCTGCAGGTGTTCGGGGCTGGCGAATTCCCACTAGCTGCCTTAGCTGGGTTTGGCAGGTCCCTATAGTAAATCATGCATAAGCAATAGAGCCCATATGCAAATGCTTTATCTAGAAATTGCATTGACAGATCTAAAGAATCAGTGAATAAAGATGAGACATGGCAATAGTGAACTCAATTAATAAGGAAAGACTGAGGCACCCAACAATGACAAAAATCCCAGCATTGTCCTCAGTCCCCTCTGTGACATTGGCAGCCATCCAGCCACTGCTTGGGGCAGCCACTCGAGGTCTAGATATACTGAATTTCCAAGCCAGAATCCCCCTAGCACTCCGTAGGACACCGCCCTCTCTGGGGGCCCAAGCCCAGGACAGCAAGGGTCTGCTCACTTCCTTGTTTAGGGAAGAGACAGACGGGTGGCCCTGCCTCTCCCCCACAACATAGCTACCCTCTAATTCAAAAGAAGCAGGGTAAAGGGCAGCCAGGAGGGAGCCACCACTCTGAATGGCCATCCTGCTCCTAGGCCAGGGCACTGCTGGGGACAACCAGGAGATGCCAGCTCTGGAACCAGGCCCATTCCCTGGGAGTTCAGGGCGCCCGGAAGGTCTCCTTCCAGGGGGAATCTTGAGGCCGGGTGTGACAAGGGAATTGGAATCTCTTTAAATCTTGGCTTTCCTGCCGGCGTATGGGAACTACCTCAAAACAGTCTTAGGGCCTTGTCCAGAGGGGACAGACAGGCCAAGATGCCAGGTTTGGGGACTGCGGCTGAGACTCCGCAGCGTATGTGGGTGGGTGCACTCGCCCCGCTGCACCTCTGGTATCCGGGAGGAGTCGGCCCGCGGCCTCCAGATGTGCATCTGCAATGCAAATTAGTTAATTACACCGCGAGGCACTCAGCGGATAATCCAGGTCAGGCCCCTGCGCGGCCGTCCAGGGCCACGGGGCCACCGGCAGGTCGCAGCGGGCCAGACCCGGATCAGGGCCCCAAAGCGAAGGGCCGACCAGAGCTGGAGGCGAGGGATTAGAGGAAAAGGGTTGAGCAGGAGGGGGGCGCCCCTCGGGCGAAGAGGCTCCTGGCCGCGGCCCCTGCACTCCTCGGCGACTTTTCCCGGGCTTTGTGTTCGCCCTGTCCTACCTGAGGCCACACCCTGAAATCAAACTCGCGGCCAGGTGAAGCCTGAGCTGCACAAACAAGTATGCGCGCCCTCTCTTCGCCGTTCCCGGCGCCGAGGTCCCTCCCGCGGAGGGCGGGCCCGGCTCCCGCGGCCTCCCCGAGCTCTCCAGGGACTTCCCGCTGGGCAGGTGGGTGCCCCGGCCACCCCGGGAGGCCGGCGACCCCTCCCCGGGCGGGGGCCAGGACGCGGGGACAGGTCTCCCGCCCGCGCGGCCCCCTTTCCCCGGGTTTTCCGTCCCCAAAGTTCGGGGCTGGCCGGCGCCCCGTGCACCCAGGAGCGGCCGTGGGGAGGGCGCGGGGCGGAGGGGCCCCCGAGCGCCGCCGGGACCGACAGCCGGCGCAGCCGGGAGCGGACCGACCTCCGCGTGTGCGCCGGCTCTTCCGGCCCGGCGGCTGGGGCTGCTGAGGCGCGGGGCCGGGAAATTCGCGTCCCAGGGGGCGCCCCACTCGGGCCTGCGAGGTGGGGCCGGTGGCCGCGCTGAGTGGGAGCGCCGGGGGGACAGGGGCCCGAAGCGGAGCTGCGCCCACCGCCCCTCCTCCCCGTGCGCCGCGCGGGGAGCCAGCCACCTCCCCTCGTACCTGAGATGGTGGCTCTGTCGGGAGGCAGGCCTGGGGCGGCTCCAAATGCTCTGGATTCCGGCCAGTCGCAAAATCCACAGAGACACATGCTACATTTACAACGACTTTCTGATCTGTTTCCACCCAGGCCTCCGAGGACTGGCCGGGGAAGGTCCTCAGTCTTCCCTCTCCTCGGTGCCTGAGAGCGCTGCCCACGGAAGGGTGAGGAGTCCGGAGGAAGAGGAGGTGAGGAAGGCGGCCAGGAAGTGAGTGAGGAACCTTCAGCCCGGTAAGGTATTCAGGAGCCTTCTCAAGACCTCCTTGAGGGACAAGCTGGAAGGGGCAGTGGGCAGGCAGGTGGCCCTCCTGGGATGTTCTTGGTACTGTTAGGCAGGGGCAGTGGTCCCTTCCAGGTGCCATTTCTCCAAACTTAGTGGGTGTGCCTTGTAACTTCCACCAGCCCAGTCCCAGGCAGATGCCCTGCCTGCCCCTGGCCCAGCCTCCGCTGTCATGTGTGATGCCTGTCTGGGGCGAGACAGGATCACCAAGGCTGGTGCACTGAATTCTTGCTTGGGAAAGAAGCTCCCAAACAGGAAGGGCAGTAGCCGGCCCAGTGTCTGTGCTGAGCAGGCCAGAAGGCAGCCCCAGGCAGAGGTGCTGTTCGGCGCATCCCAGCCTGATAGCTCATTCCCCAGATCTCCAACCTGCTAAAATGGATCCAGCTGTTCCCACACCCGTGGATGATGAGTGGCATCCCATCTGGAATATAGATGCTGCTAGGAACACCAAGGGCTAAGACATGAAGAGCTCCCGGGGTGTGGGCTGAGTTTTCTGTATCTTGTCCTATTCTGGTGTGTTTTAGGCTCCCCTGACTTGTTTTTCTAGATCGGAAAAAGAGGAGGGTCAAGTCTATGTCTGTGCTCGGGCCTTTTGGAACTGTTGCAGCATGTACTGTAATACTGCGAGTTCTCCTCGGGCCATGCATAGGACAGTAGCTGAGAACACATTTGGAATCAGAAAGAGCTGGGTTCAAATTCTAACTTTGCCTTCTATTCCTTAAGCAAGTTGTTTTACTTCTCTTCAAACTCGAATGTCTTCACCTATAAAACAGGGCAATCAAGCCTGCCTCAGAGGATAGTTGTGAGAAGTCCTGGTGATAAATAATAAATGTCGAACAGCCCCTGTCGTGAGCCTCCTCCCCAAGCCTCTAATTATTACTTAGGAAAGGTTAAACTACCCGAGCCCTGAGTTCTCCTGGAGAATTTGAGAATGGTCTGGCTCTGTGGTAGGAGACTGTGGAGGGGTTAGAGCAAGCCATGGGAATAAAGGCAGAGGGTCCGTGGAGGGCAGGTAGTGAGGTGGCCCGGAGGAGGGGCTATTTCTGGAAGAGGGTCCAGCTTTGGAGGCAGAGACAGCAGCATGTTCTGTATGTGTCACATGAACTCACATGTCCATGGGAGACCCTGGACACACTGTGGCCACAGGGCTGCCTCAGGCAGAAGGAGCCTCTGGCTTGAGGCTTCTAGTCCTAGCTCGGCCCTCAGCAGCTGTGTGATCCGGGGCAGGTCGTTTGACTTCTCTGGGCGCCAGGCATTTTAGAGAAGCTTAGAGACACTGGGTTTGAATACCAGCTCCACACTTACCATCTCAGACAGTCTTTCTCTCTGAGCCTCAGTTTCTTCACCTATAAAGCAGAGCTCATAATACCTAGCTTGTAGGGTTGTGGCTATTAAATGCACTCAAAAGAAGCACCTAGCACAGCGTCTGACACATGCTACACACTTTATACCCATATGTGTGTGTATTCCCTTTCTGGTCCCTTCTGTCCTCTCCCCAGCCACCTGTCATCTTTAAGATGTGCCCAGTAAAGCAGCTTTGACCCATCTTGCAGTATTGTAAGCATAAAGCGAAGAGGGGAACAACACAGAGGCACAGAAAATTAAGAGCTGTTAAACATAATCTTTTTTTTTTTTTAAGATTTATTTATTTATTTATTTATTTGATAGAGAGAGACACAGCAAGAGAGGGAACACAAGCAGGCGAGTGGGAGAGGGAGAAGCAGGCTCCCCGCTGAACAAGGAGCCCGATGTGGGGCTCGATCCCACGACCCTGGGATCATGACCTGAGCCGAAGGCAGACACTTAACGACTGAGCCACCCAGGTGCCCCTAAACATAATCTTTTTGTGTGATTAGGGGCCTTAAGCCTGTGACTGGGGACTCTAGTGGTTCTTTCCGGCCAGCCTCTAAGTATTCTGTGACAGGGACTCAGACATCTGCTGCTGAAAATCGGGGAGAGTGAAGAGTGCTCGGCCTACAGCCCTTCCAGGAAGGCCATTCTTTACTCTTCCTTCGGAGATAACCCTGAGCCCGGGAGAGCCCAGCGCTGTGGCTTCTAAACACAGTGCACAGAGGTCAGAGGGCTGCTCTGGCTCGCGCCGCTGCTGGACCACGGCACGGCATTAGTAGGCTGGAGCAGGCCTCGAGGCGGGCCTGAGTCAATATTGACCTTCCTGGCTGGCCAGCCTGGCTCTTTGGCCTCTCATTCAGCTGGAGTGTTGACACAAGAGATTGAACGAGCTTTATTATCATATTCTTTTCAACAACAGCCCCATTATCTCTCCCCTAGGGATTTGCTGGGACCTGTAGTGTGGGAATGATGGCAAGTGCAGGGAACCCAGGCAGTTTGGCTTATGTGCATAATGCCCTCTGCCCTGCACACTCAGCTTCTCTCTGGGCCTCTCCAGTGTGACAGCAAAACCTCAAGGTCTTGCTCAGCATCCTGGGGACCCTGCATGCTTCAGCATGGAGGCCCTGGGCAGATCCTCCGAGGCCCTCGAGCAATGGTGGGGAGGGGCACAGCCTGGCTCTAGGACCCAGCCACCCTGCAGGTGACCTTTGGGCAGAAAAGCCCATGGAATTCTCTTCAGGCCCTCCCCCCTGGTGAGACTTGGGGGCCAGGAAATGAGTCTCCTGACTCATGTCATGTGAAGAGAGGTAGGCGGCAGGCCCAGGCCCCTGCTAGAGGCTGAGGGAGGACAGAGATCAGCTCCATACAAAGGATGAGCAGCAAGGGGACAGAAGGACAGAGGGCAGGGGCCTCAGGAAGGCGGGGGAGCTCCCCATCACTGAACGTATTCTAGCACGCCACAGGAGCAGGCCACAGACACGTCCCTGTCAGGAATGCCACTGAATGACTGAAAGCTGGCCAGGGGCAGAGGAGAGGCCAGACCCCATGAGCAAGTCCCCAAGCACGGGCACCACCATCTCTTCTGGCAGGTGGTGCAGATGAGAGTGGCGTCTAGCAACATCTATTTGGAAAAGCAAGCCCAACTGCAAGAGACCAAGAATTTTGTTTTATTCACCCTAGTCCCTAGAACGCAGAGCAGAGTTGATGTACAATAAATGAATTTATTGAATCAATGAATGAATAACATACTTTTATATTTAAACAAACTCCAGAACGTAACATTTGAGAAAAGTATTCCTGGCCAATAAGAATACTTCAGTGAAAGGCTAGCTTCTGTCCACGATGTTCTCAACCAGGGGCCAGTGAGGCCCATCCTTCTTCACAGCAGCCTGTGTTGGATGACAGTTCGCAAAGTGGGTTACAAAGAGGTCGGGCAACCCAGCTACAGATCTCTGGATGGAAGGGCCGAGCCCTGGAGATGATATGGTTCTTTTTAGGCCACTCTGTGCCCGGATGGTGGCAGTCGTGGAGGTACCTTTCTAAGTGCTACAGAACTCTGGGGGTTGGCCGGGGTGGGGGTGGAGGCACTGGGTGGCTCAGTCAGTTAAGCGTCCGACTCTTGTTCTCAGCTCAGGTCTTGATCTCAGGGTTGTAAGTTTAAGCCCCACATTGGGCTCCATGCCATGGAGCCCACTTAAAAAAAAAGACGGGGCGCTTACCTACCTCAGCATCATGAGTCTAGAATAGTTCCTTTCCCAAGGCATCATGAATGGGTCTGAGAATGAGACAAGGGGTGGTGGTGGCGGCGGGTGACATCTGCCGGCAGCTGCATCACATCAGGTCAGATGGACGCAGGTCTTCCTCTCCTTTGCTGCTCTTCTTTGCTGCTTTACTTGGGCAAATGACTTGATCGCTGTGAACTGGGGTTTCCTCGTCTGCATAACGGGTACAGTAGTAGCGCTGCCTTATAGGCTTGTGGGGAGGACATCCTCTATGTGACGTGATCAGCCCAGAGCACGGTGCTTACCCTAAGCACTCCCTGAGTGATGATTGACTGAGTGGGTATTTACTACAGATGCCTAAAATTGCCCCCTGTTCTAGCTCCTCGTGTACCTGGGGAAGCTGGCAGAGGTGAATGGGTCCATTCCCTCGTCGCCACTGGAAATGCTACAGCCTACAAAGGAGGAAAGTAGGCTGAGGTCACAAGCAGAAACTCAGGAACCCCATTCTCTGGGGCCACCCCAAGCCAGCGCTCAGTTGAGATAAGCAGGTGCCGAGCCTCCCTCAGAGGAAGCCCATGTGTCCCTCCACTCTCACTTACTAGCACTTGGAGTGGGGCCCATGGTGCCTCCTTCCCAGTCATCCAGACAGGAGGGGAATCCCACTGGGCTCATTCCTAAGAATTTAACAAGATCTCAGGACTGACACAACCAACCAAATCCTGCCCCCCTCAGATTAGCTGCAAACTCCTCTGGACTCACTTTCCGGAAGCCACCTCCCCAGCCTGCAGCCCCTTCTTGTGGATCCCTTCAGTGGGCTACACATCCTTCCTTTGAAAGGGATTTGGTGTGGGGCAATAGCCAAACCCCCCTCGAAGCTGGGCGTGGAAGGTAAGGTAGGTGACTCTGCTGGGAAACAGCTTGGTGGCTCTGGCACTCCAGGCCCAGGCAGGTGGATGTCTCTTCCCCGCCAGGGGAGCAGTTTGAGGGTGATGCACCCACTGCGGTTCTTCTGCTTATTCCCACTGTGGACCCTAGACCAGCCTCACCACAGAACCCTGCTCCGGGGGGCCACCACCCAGACCCTTTGGAGTCATGGAGCAGTAGCGTCAGCCACAGAGCACTGCCCACCATTCCTTGAGCCAAGCCTGCAGGTTGCCTGGCTTCAGGCTGAGACCCCACCGAGGGGCCGTGGATCCGTGCTGGAGAGAATATACTCCTGCTGCTCCCGCAGCTTTTCTCATATATGCCAGGCCCTGATGCCACAGTAATTAACATGAGCACTTTGGAACATTTTACCCACCCCTTGCAGGGCAAAAACAAAACCTGATGCCAAACAAAGTAAGGGTCAGCCTACAAGTCAGGACAACCCCGATCTCCTCTGGCCTCTGACTCACAGGTGAGCCCAGGAAAAAAACCATGCAATCTTGATTGAGAGAGCTGGCCCTGGCCACCCCCTTCTCTTCACTCCCATGGGTCCACCCAGGCTGCTCAGCCCCACGGCTATTCATGGAGATCCCCAGGAAAGAGATGAAGAACCACCCAACTCCCTCAGAACGAGCATGGGGGACAGAGCAGGGACTTAGAAACCACATGTAGGTTCAGACCCCCAACTCAGTCCTTTCCTGATTCTGTCCCTTTGGGCAAGTTTTTTAGGCTCTCTGAGCCTCATCTAGAATCGTGGGTAATGATAGTAATTCCTATTCCCCCGGGGTTGGTGGGAAAATGAAATGAATTGATCCTTGGAAAGAGCCGAGCACATTCCCTTTGTGGCTTCTGCTTCTCGGACGTGACAGCCCTACCCATCAGTGACGCCAGGCCTGTGGCTCCCTGAACTCTCCCACCAGCTCCACCCTCGGGAGCTGGGCATGGCAGGATTTCCTCCAGAAAGCCTCTGCCAGGAACTGACAGGCTCCCCATCTGCCAGCCTCTGGCTCGAGGAAGCAGCCTCGGCAGGAGCTGTGCCTGGGGAGCTTCCTTCCCAAACTGGTTTGGGCAGGGCTCTTCCCCTCCCGGTCCTGGGCATCCCCCTCTGGTCCAGTCTGGGGCCAGCTGGCCAGCCAGCAGGTGACGTCTACGGCCATTCAGAGGAGGGAAGTTCAAAGCATTCCTCAATCACAAGGATGGATCCCAGCCTAAGAAAGAACTGGCATCTCCCTCCCCTGTGTTGGGACAGGAGGGGCTGGGGCAGCGGAGGGCACCCTGAGCCTGAGCTGGTGCTCTGCTTCTGGCCGTTTCTACTTCAGAGTGTCAGGTCCAGGTGATTTCTGTCAGGCTAGGCAGAAGGAAAGGCATGGACTGGCTCTCGGAGGGAAGATCGTCTTCCTTCCTCCTTCCACCTCCCTCCTCAGGGTACCTTCTTTGAGGAAATCTCTACTAGGTGAATTGAGTGTGCATGCAAAGAGATGGAGATACTGGGATGGCAACTTTAAGGGCTGGCACGGGCTGGTTTACCACGACGGCCTCATGGCTGATGCAGCAACCACCTTCCCTCGGCCCCTGAGCCCTTGGGCTTGGGTCGGAAGGTAGGAAATCAGGCTGGAAAATGGAGACCTAGTGATGGCAAATCGAGGCCTCTGTCCGGGCGGGTGGTGTGCTCCAAGGACACGGGCGCCATTGCTGGAGAGATGCAGGATGTCTGCATCTCAGGGGTTTCACACCGAATGACTGGGCAACACTGGATACCGGAGCGGGTGAGTGTGTCTCTTAGAAACTCAGACCTCATGATCACTCTTTAGTCTAAAATGTTTTGTATTCTTTATTAGTTTTTTTTAATTTTTAAAAGGATTTATTTATTTATTTATTTATTTGACACAGAGAGAGAGAGTGAGTGCAAGCACAAGCAGGTAGAGTGGCAGGCAGAGGGAGAGGGAGAAACAGGCTCCCGCTGAATAGAGAGTCTGACGTGGGGCTCGATCCCAGGACCCCAAGATCATGACCTGAGCTGAAGGCAGACACTTAGAAAGAAATTCTAGAGGGGCACCTGGGTGGCTTGGTCGGTTAAGCATCCAACTCTTGGTTTTAGCTCAGGTTATGATCTCAGGGTCCTGAGATCGAGCCCTGTGTTGAGCTCTACACTCAGTGCGGAGTCTGCTTGTCCCTCTCACTCTGCTCCCCATGCCCCCCACCTCTAAAATAAATAAAATCTTGGAAGAAAGAAAGGAAGGAATCCTAGAAAGAATCCCCTACTCCTAACCTTTGCCATCGAGCATTCTGCTTTGGACAAAGAAAACCTTAGTAGTTTAATTTATCCCTGGGACCCATGGGTGTGGTGGTTTTGGCCCCAGCATGTGAGGGGTTCCAGGAGAGCCCACCAAACTTGGGCCCCCACATAGTCACCCACACTGGACCTGGGGCAGGTGATGGCCAGACTGTGGGTTTCCCCCTCTCTCATCCCCCCATCACTGCCTCCAGCTTATTATTTTACCTTTCACATTTAGATCTGATTAATTAATTGGAGTATGACATGAATTCATTTTTCAGGATTCTTTTTTTTTCCATATGGATATCTAATTGTTTCAGCTACATTTTTTGAAAAGATCATCTGTTTCCTACAGCATTGCAGTGTCACTTTGTCATAAATTAAGTGACCTTCTATGAATGGATCTATTTCTGGATTCTCTCTTCTGTTCCATTGGGCGATTTGTCAGTCCTATGCCAGTTCCACCCTATATCAATTATTGTACTGTATTGTACTGTTCCCATAAATTTTGATATCTAGTAGTATAATCCTTCGACCTTGTTCTTCAAGATGGTCTCTACTATTCCTGATTCTTTATGCTTCTCTGTACATTTTGGAGTCAGTCTGTCAATTTCTACCAAAAGAAATATGCTGGGATTTTGACTGAGATTGAAACAAATCTGTAGGTTAATTTGGAAATAATTGATATCTTTGTATCATTGAGTCTTCCAATCTATGAACATTCTTTAATTTCTTTAATAATGTTTTTTACTTCTCAATGTAGGGACCTTGCACATCTTTGATTAGGTTTATTTCCAAGTATTTGACATTTTTATTTATTTTTTAAAAATATTTTATTTATTTATTTGAGAGAGAGAGAGTGAGAGAGAGAGAACGAGAGGGGGGAGGGTCAGAGGGAGAAGCAGACTCTCTGCTGAGCAGGGAGCCCAATCCAGGGGCTCGATCCCAGGACCCTGGGATCATGACCTGAGCTGAAGGCAGGTGCTTGACTGACTGAGCAACCCAGGCATCCCTCCCTGGTTAACACTTCTGACAGCAAATAAGAAGGGTTTCCTTCCTCCTGCCGCCAGTTCTCCAACTTTCAGACAACAACTGGCTCTTCAACAATTCTGTTCAATTCTGGCACTACCTGGAGTCAGCACAGTGCCCCCAGGCTCAGTCCCACAAGCCACCCTCCACTGCAGATGCCAGCTGTGAGTCTTAGGCCACCCGTACTTCTGACCAACTGGCTATAAGTTGGGGGTTCCCATGAGGGTTCCCATGAGCCCCTCCTCAGGTTCTATAATTTGCTAGAATGGCTCATGGAACTCATTCATTACAAAAGATGCAACCCAGGCACAGCCAGACGGGAGAGATGCATAGGGGAGGGGCTGGGGTAGGAGGCACAGAACTTCTTCCCCACCCTCCCCGCCTGCTTCACCCTCCCAGTGCCTTGATGTGTGCACCAACCCAGAAGCTCCCTGAATCCTGTTGTTGAGGGGTTTCTATGGAGGCTTCATTGCATAGGCATGACTGATTAAGGCATTGGCCATTGATGATTAACTCAATCTCCAGCCCCACTCCCTCCCCAGAGGGGGGGCAGGTCCGAAAGTTGGAACATTCTTTCCATCTGGGATCGCAAGGGTGTTAGGAGTTGTATGCCCAGGAACAGGAAACTAAGACCAGACATCTATTTCCCATTGTACCACAAAATCTTTAAAAAAATTTTTTTTCTATTTGTTTGTTGTTGGTATGAAGAAATACAACTGATTTTTTTCTTTATATTGACCTTGAGTCAGGGACCTTCTAAATTCACTTATCTAATTCCAATAGTTTGTATGTAGATCTTTCTCGATTTCCTATGTACACAACCATGTTGTCCCAGGCAGTGTTAGTCTCACCACATTTTGGATGAGTCTTAGCAGCCTCTGTTTAGGTGGGGATTTCCCATTAGCTCTGATTTCTGGCCCTACTCCCCGCCTCCTCCAAAACCCGAGCTCAGTTCATTCCTTCCAGCAGCTCCCCACGCTCACTACCACAACCTTGGGTCCTAGGACTCTGTGGTGTCCTTCTTTTTCCTCAGACTTTTCCTACTGCCTCTGGAAAAACTTGTTCTCAGGAGGGGACCGAGGAGGGGGAATCCCAGAGCCATTTACCATTTGCTAACGATGCTGTCCCCGCACATTCCTGCAGAAAAAGCTGGGCACTCAGTTGGGGCTGGGGGAGTCGGGGAGAGGGATGTTTGGGGATAAAAGTATTAGCCCACTCTTCTTCAGCTCTCAGATACATCCCTACACCTGCAAAAGAGTTTTAGTTCACAGAACGAGGCAGGGAGGGTAAAACCATCAGTGAAGCTAATCTAGAGACAGAGGGGCTATCTGTGAGGCTATAAGCACAGGATTGCAGAATGAGGACTTTGGGAGCCAAAGGCTGGGAGGGAGGAGGGTGTTTTACCAAACCACAAAGCGTCTACATAATGGAGAGGTGGTGAGGTGCCCAGGTCCCCCAAATGAGGCATGGCCCCTTGAGCAGCAAATCTGCGAGGAAAGGTATTGGGCATCTCTCCTGGATTTGTATTTGCTCACGTCCCAGTGAGCTCGGAAACAGCTGCACAGAGAGGTAACATGAAAAGAGAATCAGCCCCCATTCACTGGGGCTCTACTCACTTAAACCTCCCGAAGCCTTGTGAGGCAGCCTTTACTAACGCTGTTTTATAAATGAAGAGCCCTGAGGCACAAAACATTTAGGTAGCTTGCACAGAGCCTCCCCAAAATAGTGGGAGACTGCTCACAATTTGCCTGCAACTCAGCAGGTGTATTTCATTCCAAAGGCCTTGGTCCTTGGGGCTCCTGCACATGTGGATTTGCCCACAGGGAGCATTTGGTAGACTGCCAGCCTCAAAGCCTCATAAGCGGCTGACATTCCAAGAGATGTGATGTAGAGTCAGATTGATTCACACGTGCTGAATTCCTCCTGGGAAAGCTGTGGCCGTGCGAGGACCCCTGCCTTTCTGAGTGGGCACCAGCTGCTGCCCACATCTGTGACCTACTCCAGAACCTGCTAAAGTGACCAGGAAAATGCTGTTTCCAGAACAGGAACCAAAGGAGAATGCCATGGCTCTCTGTATTCCAAATCTTTGTGGGGTTTTTTTGTTTTTTTGGTTGTTTTATGTACAAGAACTTGTATTTATTGCAAATGAGAACAAAACAACAAAAAAGAGAACAGTCAGAACCACACCACCAAATCTTTGGAAAGATGAATGATCCAAGCATTCAATTCAAGAAACAAAGATGTCTGTTTCTTGAAACCTAGAAGTGATCTTTCCAGGTGACATTAGAGCCCATTGAGTATATTTACCACGATAAAGAAAAAATTAAAAACAAAAAAACCATTGAGCTACTTTGAGCTGCTTCCAATACAAAAGCATTCAAGTGAGCACTCCCAACCAGTCTTCCATCCACATGTGGTCCTGGCCCGGGACTCCCTGAAGGCAAGCTGGATTCCTCACTTTACCCTGGGTTTCCAGTCTCCCCATCTCAAATCTGCATGCCCATGTCACTAGTGGTTGTTGACATTGCTCATAGGGCCTTAGGCAAAGCCCAGATTAGCAAGGGATAGAGGTTTGGCTGCAAGTGATGTTTTGCACAGAGTTCTGAGACTCAAGGGAAAAGGGCCCAAAGTGGGGAGACTTAACCCTAGACAGCTGCCCTCGCCCACGCCAGATGTGCCCTTGACTCAGGACCCTTCTGGAACTAGCCAAGCACTTGGTGACCAAGAGGGCCCTTTTGGGGGTTCCTGGTCCTATGATATGTGGTCCCAGACCGGACAACATGTTGGCTTTTTATGAATGTGGCTTATCACATAAATAGGTTTTCTGTCGTTGAACCATCCTGGGACGAACCTGAGTTAAACAAAAAAACTGTAACATGCTGTTGGATTCAATTTATTAGTTTTGTTTAGGATCTTCACTTTTGTTCATAAGTGAGATTGGTTCAAATTTTCTTTTTCTTGTACTATTCTTACCTGGTTTAAGAATCAAAGTCGTACTTGCTTCATAAAATGAATTTGCCTGCTTTCTTCCCTCTTTCCCCTTTTTCAATTATTTGTCAGTAGAATGATATTTGTAATGGGCTTTGGATCTTATAAAAACACACCCCCAGAGTCTGCCTGCTCGGCAGGAGATCTGGCACAGACAAGAAGACAGACACCTCTTTTCCTTGTTTATAGTCTGTGTTGGCTTATTTCTGGCACTTTTATTGTTTCTGGGACTGCTTTGCTGGGAGCTAGCCATATCCCTGAGGAAGTAGGGATGAGAGGTGAGGGGAAGCCCTGGGCTGGGGGGAGGGAGCCCTGAACGGGGCGGGGGGGGGGCAGCACCCACTGCAGCCGCCTATGCTTTCCGGGGCCAGGCGCCCATGAAGCCCCTCACTGGAGCTCAGCCCGACTCTCCCCACGCAGGCACCATGTTCCGAAAGAAAAAGAAGAAACGCCCTGAGATCTCGGCCCCACAGAACTTCCAGCACCGTGTCCACACCTCCTTCGACCCCAAAGAAGGCAAGTTTGTGGGCCTCCCACCACAATGGCAGAACATCCTGGACACACTGCGGCGACCCAAGCCCGTGGTGGACCCTTCTCGCATTACGAGGGTGCAGCTCCAGCCCATGAAGGTAAGGTGGGCGGCGAGGATGGTCGGGCTGAGTTTAGCCCTTCCCACTCCACAGATGACCGTGCCTGGCAAGACCACAAAGGCACCTCATTACCCGCTATCAATCAGCTGGCTGTTTCCATTGCCCACTCATGAGCCTCACCCAGGGTGAAGACTCCATTTCCAGGGAGGAGGAGCCTGGGGAGCCCCTCTCTGCAGGCTGGTAGGGTTGCCAGATTTAGGAAATAAAATTACAGGATGCCCAGTAAAATTTGAATTTCAGGTAACAACATGTAATCTTTTCGTATTAAGTGTGTCCCATGCAATATTTGGACCCGCAGCCCCCATGGGGCTGGGGCTCCCAGACCAGGGGGATTTTGTTGTGTGGGTCAAGAAGGGCAAGAAGGGTTGGAGTCAGGGCCCTGTCAGAATATGCGGAGGAGAGCCCTGCACTGGTTGCTACCTCCTCGGGGCGCTCTGTACATGTCCCATAAGGCCACAGATAGAGCTAGAGAATGACCCCACCCCCTGCCCCCAAGCTCAGCTGCCCATACCATTTGAGGGGCTTACCCCCTGTCTGCCCCGCCGGACTGCGAGCCCCATGACAATAGGCTTTCTCCTTGTATCTCTGCCCCCCGCACGGGCCTGACCTGCTGTGGGCCCCAGTGAGTGGCTGAAAAATTAAGATGACACAGCAAGTGAGGTCCTTAGGGGTGCCTCCCCATGAGCCCCATGGAGGCTCCCTGCGGTGAACAACAGGTTGCTCGCTCACACTCTTCTCCCTCCCCTATAGACCGTGGTGCGGGGCAGCTCGGTGCCCATGGATGGCTACATCTCAGGGCTGCTCAACGACATCCAGAAGTTGTCGGTCATCAGCTCCAACACCCTGCGTGGCCGCAGCCCCACCAGCCGGCGGCGGGCACAGTCCCTGGGGCTGCTGGGGGACGAGCACTGGGCCACCGACCCGGACATGTACCTGCAGAGCCCCCAGTCTGAGCGCACTGACCCCCATGGCCTCTACCTCACCTGCAACGGGGGCACACCAGCAGGCCGCAGGCAGATGCCGTGGCCAGAGCCACAGAGCCCAAGGGTCCTCCCCAATGGGCTGGCCAGCAAGGCACAGTCGCTAGGCCCCACGGAGTTCCAGGGCGCCACGCAGCGCTGCGTGCAGCTGGGCACCTGCCTGCAGAGCTCCCCACCCGGCGCCTCGCCCCCCGCAGCCTCCAGTAGGCGCGGGACCAAGGCTGCCAGGCACGGTTCCGAGGAGGCCCGGCCACAGTCCTGCCTGGTGGGCTCGGCGATAGGAAGGCCGGGCGGGGAGGGCAGCCCCAGCCCTAAGACCCAGGAGAGCAGCCTCAAGCGCAGGCTGTTCCGAAGCATGTTCCTGTCTACTCCTGCCACGGCCCCTGCAAGTGGCAGCAAGCCGGGCCCTCCCTCCCAGAGCAAGGTAGGTGGGGCTGGGGCCACCCTCTGGGCCACTCTCAGCAGGGCAGGGAGCCTGGCCTTCCCCACTTACAGGGTCAGGCTAGGGAGAGCGTAAGGGAACAGAATGATCGAGAGCCTCTGCTGAGGATTCCACCCTGAACCAGATGAGCTCTGCTCTTCCAGCGGCTTAGCACGGGTGAGTCAGAGGTTGCCGGCCAGCTCATTTTCTGGGGGGCCTCAGAGGGGCTTTCGGTACACCCCAATTTACATTCCTGCCCTCTGCGGTGTGTCTAGGTGGACCACACTGGGAGGCAATTACCTTTAACCATAAGCCCAGACCTTCCCCTGCCCCCGGAGCCCAGCGGCCCCCAGCCGGGCCCCAGCAGAGATAGGTGGTCCAGCGCTGGGCAGGGTCAGGGGCTCGGCCTCCCTCTTCTAAGAGCTTCTTTCCACCTCCGCCCCTCACTTGCCCCAGTGCTCTCCCGGAGTCGAGCAGAGGCTCCCTGGACTGCTTCTCCCTCAGGAGTCAGAGATGTTCATGTGAACCCCTTCTCCAGTGAGGAGGATTCTTCCCTTCCTACCCTGACCCCGCCTTTTTTTTTTTAAGATTTATTTATTTATTTGAGAGAGAGAGAGCAAGTGCAGGGAGGGGCGGAGGGAGAGAGAAATTTTAGTGGACTCCTAGCTGAGCTTAGAGCCCGATGCAGGGCTTGATCACACGACCCCGAGATCATGACTGAGCCGAAACCAAGAGTCCGATGCTTAACCGACTGAGCCCCCCAGGCGCCCCCCCCTCCCCTTTTCTTGAGTGGTTGTTTGGTTTACCATTTCTGTAATGATTTGTTCTGCGGTTTGTGTGCCATGTGAAAAGCTGGAGGATTGAGTTAGCCTAGGCCCGGGAGCAGTAGGAAAGCCAACTTTTGGCATGCCTCGAATGCACAGATTTTTCTTGTGAAATAGGAAACAGCGAAGGAGCATTTCTTGGCAGGCAGAGGAGAATGTTCTTGCTTCTTCCATGCCCTATGATGTCCTGTCCGTGGTGACAGCACCATCCTTTCTCATTTGGCAGATGAGAAGGTGGGCTCAGAGAGGGTCGGACGAGCCCCAGGTGTGGAGACTGAGTCAAGGAAGGCAGCAGTGAGAGGGCCCTCCGGGCTCGCGCCTCTTACTCCCCAGGGCTTTCTTTTTTTTTTTTAAAGATTTTATTTATTTGACAGAGAGAGACACAGCGAGAGCAGGAACACAAGCAGGGGGAGTGGGAGAGGGAGAAGCAGGCTTCCCGCTGAGCAGGGAGCCCGATGTGGGACTCGATCCCGGGACCCCGGGATCATGACCTGAGCCGAAGGCAGACGCTTAACGACTGAGCCACCCAGGCGCCCTCCCCAGGGCTTTCTGATCATGGCATCTCTAGCTCCTTTGTGAGGGGCAGGCAGAAATGAGCTTACCCGCTGCAGCGCAAGGGTGGGAAGTCAGACGTAAGAAACAACTGGTGACAGTGACCCGAGTGACAGAGCTCCCCTCCCCCGGAAGGCTTTCAGAGCAAGCCTGGCACCTCCCTGGTGGCGGCGGCACATGAGCGTGCTCCAGCCAGAACTTGGGTGGAGAGTTTGGGGAGTGGCCTGGACCCTCAACCTTTCTAAGTCACTGCCAGCCCAAGGCACCCAGGGAAGGTCCTGGGCTTTGTACACTCGCTGGGATGAAGGATGCAGGCTGGGCTCCCCCGTGGAGTGGGGGGTAGAGGGCCGAACAAGTGAGATGTGGCGTGGTGTGTCTGTGAGCTAGGAGGTCTCTGGAAGGCCGTGCTCCCAGAGAGACACTTCCTTGAAAAGGCAGGTGGGAGCAGGCCAGTGCACACTGCCCAGGAGGTGAGAACTGGAACTTGGTTGCTTGCTGGCCTCTTGGGAATCCTGTGGCGGGGCTTCAGGGGAGAAAGGGCGTGTCAACATGACCTGCATGTTTCTGAGCTCCTGACAGCTCCCCACAGTGGGGAACAGGCTGTCCAGCCAGCATCGGTCGGCCTGCCCATCCTGCATGTTACCAAGGATCTACCATAGGCCACTGCAGCTGGGTGTGCCCTGGAAGCAGGGGGTCGTCGTCTGGGGCTGGGAGACACCACAGTTCCAAACCCAGGGCAGTGGCTTCCTTCCCAGCACCTGGGGCATACGTTTCTAGAGAAATACTTCCAAGCCAGGCCTCTAAAAGGCAGGGCTGAGGCTTCCTCCAAGCTGCTCTGGGCCAGGGCTCCTCAACCCCTGCCTTATTGACATTTGGATCCGATAATCCTTGGTCGTAGGGGCTGTCCTGTGCACTATAGGATATTTAAGAGCATCTCTGGCCTCGACCCACTAGATGCTGGTAGCCCCTCTCAGCTGGGACAACCAGAAGTCCCCCCAGACATTGCCAAATGTCCTTCGGGGGGATAAAATCAGCCCCAGCTGAGAGCCACTGTGTCCAGCTTCCTACTCCTCCCCTCACAGCCCCAGGAACCCACCAGACCAAAGCAGCAGTCCGCCTCTGCCCCTCGGCACGCCCCAGGGCCTGTCAGGACCCTCACAGCAGCAACTGCAGCAGCTGTCCGTGCACTGGGGCCCTGGGAGGTCAAGCCACCAACCGCCACCGCGGGCCAGAAGAGGCTACAGAACAGTGTGCGGCTCTGGGGCTTTGTACTCAGCCCCAGGAAGCTTGGCCTGTAGTCACTCGCTTTGGCTAAACAGCAAAAGACTTCGAGCCCTGACTGGGGGCAGGGAGGCCAAAGCGCTGTAAGACCAGAACTGGGGGCATTTAGAAGTGGTTCCACTTAGAGGCAGAAAGGCTAAATCAGAAGACCTCCACAATCAGCAAACCTTGGTTAAACACCTACTGTGTACCCTGCATTCTGTGATATGCCAAGGACCTCCAGTAGGACCACAGCTTAGGGGTGAGGGGTCAGGCTGACCGGGCCTGAAGTCAGCCTTCCTCCTTCTCTGGGCAAGTTACTTAACCCCTCTGAGCCCGTTTCCTGATCGACAAATACAGATAATAACAGCACCCGTGGAATGATAAAACAACCCGAAGGTCATGAGAATTAGATGAGATTATGCATTTAAGGCCCTTGTTAAAGTGGTACACCCTCAATAAATGGCTTTATTATTTTTAAAATATTAGGACATGGCCTTTGCCTCCGAGGCACTTAGATTACAGCCCCCCAAGCCCACGGCTGGAGAGCCTGGCCCTGTCGCCATGGCCCAGGAAGGGGAGATGAGGCATCATTGTAACTGCATGCCCGGCTCTTCCGGTGGCTTCCCGCCCACGAAGACGTCTCAGTCACACAAGGAACTCCAGAGCCCGTAACAACTAATTCCATCTTTTGTCCCCCTTTCTCTTTCTTGGTATGGCTTAAGAGATTTCCTCTGGCCTTTTCTTGTGGTGACATTAAGTAAAAGCTCCCTTCTTGTGGAGACCGGCAGCAAGGCCAACAAAGGGACTCTGGGGACCAGAACCTGCTGAGGTGAAGACGGGGCCCAGCCCGACTACCTCGCATCCCATGTCCTAGGCCACACTGGAGCTGGGCTCTCGGCTGGATCCCTGCCCTTTGCCGCTTCCATGCATCCACCCACCCACCCACCCACCGCACCCTCGGCCCCTGAGTTCAGCAAGCACCTGTAGCAGTGTCTCCACAGGGCCTCGACAGCGGAGGGGGAGCGGATCCCCTCCTTGGCCCCTCGGCGTGGCCTGTCCTCACCTGCCCCACCCCCGCCGCCCAAGCCAACTCAACCCCTCAGCCTGTGTAGGGGGCCGGAGGCCAGCAGGTGAAGGGAATCATTTTACAGCCTGCCTTCGACATCCAGGTGGAGAGAGGTCAAGGGCTGATTAGAGCAACCTCAAGAGCAGCTCTAGATGCTTCTAGGTCCCCAAATTCTGTCCAGCCTGACCCAGATGCTCAGAGAGCATGTTTTCTGTGAGCCGCGCCTCGCAGGCCAGCAGGCAACCTTTTTTCAGGGCCTTGGGGGCTGCCTCGGTGACCGCGTGAGGAAGTGAGCTGTGTAGGGTGCTGTCCTGTGAAGCCTCTGCTCCCAGGACATGGCCTCCCAGCCTCAGGAGTGGCCGTGCTCCCTGTAGCCCCAGTCCCCAGTCCTCCCACAGCCTCCCTGAGGCCATGGAATCACAGAGCCCATTTGTCCAAAGCTGCTCCCAGTGTGGTCCACGGTCCTCTGGCATCAGAGCCCAGGGGCCTCGTTAAAATGCAGAGTCACTGCTCTAGGGACTTACTGAAGCAGGAGTCTGCATGTTATCCAGCTCCCCAGATCACCGTGCACTGATAGATGAGACGGGCTCAGAGAGGGTGAGCGGCCTGAGCTTCATCACTGGTCAGAGCCCGAGCAGTAGTGGAATCTAGGTCATGACCCCCACTCCAGAGGTCCCACTGCTCCACTGCACAGAGTGGGGAAGCGTGGGTGAGGGGCAGGTGCTGGTGAAGATGTGGGCGGGTCTCTTTACTGTCCAGATGTGCTCACCGGGGAGGATGGAGTCATCCCGGCAGTGCTGGGAGGCTCTCCTGGCTCCTTCACTGTGAAGGCTGAGCCCGAGCCAGGCATAGCCTGCCAGAAGCTGGTGCACACTTTGGGGTGTGCAGGCGGGGTGGGGGTGGCAGAGTCTGCCACAGCTCGGCTCTCTGCTGGCAGGCGCACTCACATACATGCTCCCCTCTAGGCAAGATCAGGCACTGCCTAAGGTGGGGTGGGTACCCTGAAGCCTGGGGAGAGGGTGCTGAAGAGGTTGACAAGGCTCTGGGGTGTCCCTGGGGTGTCCTCTGCTGAGCCTGGTAGGGTCCAAGGACCAGACTTGGGGTCCCTCAGCCCAAGCTGAGCGCTTGAGGAGAGTTCTTGGAGGTCGATGCAGTTCTGGGGATCTGGACCAGGACCCACTGGGCAACTAGACAACTGCCATATGATGGGTTCTGAGATGTTCTGGAAAGTTCTCTGCAGCCCCTGAAGTGTCCCCCGTTAGGTTACTTATGGCCCTTTCCAGGTGCCCCTTTTAAAATCATATAATCCCTGGGAAGAGTCATGTTGCACATCGCCAGCTCTTGGAGAGAACCCAAGGAGGGGACTCTTTCCTGCCAGGCTGGCAGGAGGGCTTGGGCCCTGAAAGGCAAGGAGCCTCTGAGGCTTCAGGGCTGGGCCTTGGGCTCACTGAGGCCCAGTCTGCCACTCAGTTTCACCTTCCCTTCTTCTCCACCAGAGGCCATAAAGATAGCCCCCCTCCCCACCTTCCCTTCCGTGTGGGGGTCATCAGCCAGGAGTCATGCTCGGGAGCAAGTACAGAGGCTACTCGGGGGAGCCCCTAGGAAACCTCCCTACCCCTGGCCCCAGGGCTTCAGTTAGGCTGGACCTACCCTCCTAATTCCAGATCTCTCTGGCACCAGATCCCTAGCCCAGGAGACATACCTGCGAACCCCCCAGAGGATAACACGGTCTCTGGTCCTCTGCTGGGGACATACTCTCACAGCATAGACACACAGACTCCCTGCTGTCAGGCACGAGTGGGGCTATCAGATAGGAGGATAGGTCCAGCCTGACCCAAGCCCTGTGCTGGGAAACAGTCCCAGCTGCCCCGCTGTCCACCCCCCGCCACCCCACTGCCCGGGGCCTCTTCTGCCCACGTGGGCCCTTGGGTGGGAGCGCCCCGGGAATGAAGAATGCCTCTGACCCAGATTCCCCGACCAAAGCCCAGCAGTACAGAGGGAAGACGGCCTCTCAGTGGCCTCCCGGGGGTCTGGCTGTCAATTACCCAGGAAGAAATACCCAGCAGAGGACACCCCAGGGACTCTGCTTTCTTCAGCTTCCCAGGAGCGGCAGAGCGGATGTAAAGAGCTGCTGTTCGGACTGCTCACCTGGGAAAACGCTGGGGGCTGGGTTCCCGAGCAGGAACTTTGGCTTCGGCTCCATTTGACAGTCCTTGCCCACAGCACCTCCCCTATCTGGTCCGATGCCCTGTCAGACCTGCCCCTGTCCAGAGGTCACCCCCTGCTGCTGGGAAGGTCGCTGTAAACGCTGCCACAGCCAAAGCCGCCTCTGTTTCTCTTTCCCTCCCTGCAGCCTAACTCCTTTTTCCGACCAGCGCAGAAAGACCCCCCACCAAGCCTGGTGGCCAAGGCCCAGTCCTTGCCCTCGGACCAGCCCATGGGGACCTTCAGCCCTCTGACCACCTCGGATACCAGCAGTCCCCAGAGGTCCCTCCGCACAGCGCCCGCTGCCGGCCCACCCCCAGGCCGGTCCTCCCCCGCGGGCTCCCCACGCACCAGGCAAGCCCAGATCAGCACCAGCAACCTGTACCTGCCCCAGGACTCCGCGGTGGCCAAGGGTGCCCTGGCTGGCGAGGACACAGGTGTTGTGACACATGAGCAATTCAAGGCTGCACTCAGGATGGTGGTGGACCAGGGTGACCCCCGGCTGCTGCTGGACAGCTACGTGAAGATCGGCGAGGGCTCCACGGGCATCGTCTGTCTGGCCCGGGAGAAGCACTCAGGCCGCCAGGTGGCCGTCAAGATGATGGACCTCAGGAAGCAGCAGCGCAGGGAGCTGCTCTTTAATGAGGTGGGAGGAGAGGGTGGGACGTGGTGGGGCGCTTAGGATGAACATCTGGGAGCAGGGCCGTGGGGACTGGGCCTGGCACTCAGGCACCCCCGTCTGCCTCCCAGGTGGTGATCATGCGAGACTACCAGCACCTCAACGTGGTGGAGATGTACAAGAGCTACCTGGTGGGCGAGGAGCTGTGGGTGCTTATGGAGTTCCTGCAGGGCGGGGCCCTCACGGACATCGTCTCCCAAGTCAGGTGGGCAACGGGGGCCTGGGCTCTGAGAGCTGGCTGCCCCCACCATTGTCCCGGCAGGGGGATTGGGCAGCCTCAGGCCAGGAAAACTTGGGGTGCCTGTCACATCACTGTGAGCCACCCCCTGTCCATTTGGGTTAACAGACCCAGGAGGGTTCAGGGCAGTGGGGTGGGGTCTCCAGCCTAGGTCCAGGCCCATTTCCACCAAGGCTCTGGCGTGACTGGACCCCCACACGTATTGCCCAGGAGCTGTGGGGCCCAGTCCCAGGGGCACCTAATCTGCCTAGCCCGGCTGCCCTGCAGCCCTGCCAAAGCTCACGTTTTCTTCTGTCTGCGGCCTGGCCTTCCCTGTCCAGGCTGAACGAGGAGCAGATCGCCACTGTGTGCGAGGCCGTGCTGCAGGCCCTGGCTTACCTGCATGCCCAGGGTGTCATCCACCGGGACATCAAGAGTGACTCCATCCTCCTGACCCTCGATGGCAGGGTAGGGCCCTCCCCAGCCTGGCGCACCTGTGCCCCTCCCCCTGCATCTGTGCTCCCAGCTCAGCTCCTGCCCTAGTTCACCACTCCCTGTCCCCCCCACCCCCATCTTAACCACAGGTGAAACTCTCGGACTTCGGATTCTGTGCTCAGATCAGCAAAGATGTCCCTAAGAGGAAGTCCCTGGTAGGAACCCCCTACTGGATGGCTCCCGAAGTGATCTCTAGGTCTCTGTATGCGACTGAGGTAACCGGTCCTTCCATGCCCCCGTCCTCCCAGAAGTTCCTATTGGGAACAAACAGCTCATGTGGGCCCTGTAGAGACACCCCTCCCCCAAATAGACCTGGTTTTCAGGTTCCCACGTAGTCAATACCCTACCCCACTTCCCATTGCCCCCCCCCACCGCCTGCTCCTGCCCGCTCTTGGATGGGTCTGCCCTCGCTTGTGGCTTTGCTGCCACAAACTCTTCCCCGAAATGCTCCTCGTGCAGCTCGTGGGCAGGGTGGGGTATGGCCAGGCTTCCCCACATCTGATGGCTATTCTCCGAGAATGGCTGACAGCTCTGTCCCTACAGTCAGTGGGCACTCCTGCAGGAAGTAACTGGCCACAGGGCAGGTGGCCAGGAAGGAGGCCAACTCACCAATGACAGCTGGGACTAGCTGCTCCTGTCCCCCTGCAACACCCTGCTACCAAGGGGCCCTACTCTGGCCAGTGGCGTCAAGGACATTCTCTTCCTACAGGTGGATATCTGGTCCCTGGGCATCATGGTGATTGAGATGGTGGACGGGGAGCCACCCTACTTCAGTGACTCCCCAGTGCAGGCCATGAAGAGGCTCCGGGACAGCCCCCCACCCAGGCTGAAAAACTCTCACAAGGTCAGTCAGTGCGGGTGGACCCTGATGACCACATTCTTCCTGAGGCTGAGGGGACCAGAGCCTGGGCTTCCAGACCCACAATCTCCCTTCCAAAGAAGCCAGAGGCTCCCAGAAAAGGCTCCGCCTTCTCCACACAAAACCTGCAGCAAACTCCTGTGGGCACTCAGACAAGTTTCCACCGGCAGGCAATTGACAGGAGCCTGAGAGAAGGGAAAGTAAGGCTGCCAGGAAACCCTGATGTCCTGGGGAGGAATCTAGAGAAACTAACTGAGCAGGAGCCCCTCCACTCCCTCTGTCAGGGGAGCCGTACCATGGCACGGTGTTCCCATCTAGCTCAGCAAATTGGCTTGTCCTCCATCAGTGCACCTCCTGACCACATCTGAGCCACAGGTTTTCCCTTAAAACCAGTGTGTGTGTGTGTATGTGTGTGTGTGTATGTGTGTGTGTGTGTGTGTGCGCGCGCGCGTGCACATTTAACCCTTTTCTGCCAAATCCACCCAAACCCACAGGTCTTACCAGTGGACAGCCCCTGCTGGTGGCCAGCTCAGCACAGGGTGGCAAATGGCACTGCCATCTGGTGGCCAGAGCGAGAAATGTCCCAGAGGGTTGAAACGCAGTCCCTAAATGATAAAATACGTCTGGGGCCCCAACACAGCTGGATAGGAGGACAGTCAGGAAGCACCTTCCCAGACAACTGGTCCTTGGAGCCTGCACTGCCAGCCCCAGGACTAACACATAGAGGAGATTTCCAATTGGCTAATTCCCCAGAGGAGGTAGCCTTCTGCAACAGCCCAAGACTTAGCCTTATCCCAAGATACTGGCTCAAAATGAACCAAGACAAGCCCTTGACTTAAACTCCAAGGCTTAGAGCATTAAAGAAATCTTCCTTGTCAGGTCTCACTTTGCTCTTTTCTATTTTTCAAGACACTTCATCCCTGGCCTCTTTTTTGATCTTCACTAAAGACAGGGCAAGCACATTTTATCATTAGCCCACTGGGCAGATAAGAAAACTGAGGTCTAGAGAAAATTGCAACTTGTTGAAGATCAGGGATAGACCTAGGACTGGATCACTAATTCCAAGCCCATGCCCCTTCCCCAGAGCCACAGAGCCTGAAGGCTGAGAGCCTCCAGCAGCAGGGTGGGGCATGGGCTGTGTATTTGCAGCCGGGCTCCCCAGCAGCAGCCCCTGGAGGTGAGCTAGCCACTTCTCCTGGACTGATGCCAAGTTTCTTTACTTACCTGATAATCTGAAAAGTCCTGAGCCTGGGAGCTGCCAGGAAGTAAGAAACAAGAGAATTCAAGACCTTCAAAAGATGGTGGGGCCAGGCAGACGAGTCACCCCAAAGTGACTGCATGCGGTGGCTTCCACTCAGTGCTGCCCTGTCTCCACAGGTGTCCCCAGTGCTTCAAGATTTCCTGGAACGGATGCTGGTGCGGGACCCCCAGGAGAGAGCCACGGCTCAGGAGCTCCTGGACCACCCTTTCCTGCTGCAGACGGGGCTGCCCGAGTGCCTGGTGCCCCTGATCCAGCTCTACCGCAAGCAGACCTCCACCTGCTGAGCCCACCCCAGAGCGCACCTGCCACCTCTGCCCACAGGCGGGGGACACTGGGCAGCCAGCCTGCCTCGTTCTCTCAGTATTCTCTCCAAAGATTGAATGTGAAACCCCACCCACACCCTCCTGCCCTTCAGCCCACTGGGCCAGGCCGGACCTGCCCCTTGGTCTCTCTCCCTCCCAAGAGAGTCCCCAGTTGCCTTTGGGATGATGGAGACCCCTTCTACAGGATGACCCTTTGTTATTTGCACAGGGATATTTCTAAGAAACGTGGAGACCAGCACTCCTGGCCACTGTGGCCAACCCAGCAGAAAAAGCTGCTGTTTTTTAAAGGTAGTCGTGCACTAGCATCCCAGGCCACCCAAGAGGGCAGACTGCCTGTCTTCACCAGGATACTTGCTGTTCTCAGCTCCAGCTCTAAACCCTGGGGTCTCAAGAGGGCCACAGGGAAGGTTTCTACTGCCTGAAGCTGTCTTCCTCCCTCGTGTCTGACTTCCCGAAGGTACAGTCCAACCTGCACCTGCTTCCCAACCCACCTGCACTGACATCACTCTCCCTGCGCAGCCTGCCCTGAAGTGTGAACAGCCTGCTCGCAGGCCAGGGAAGGAGGAGGAGCATTTTTTCTGGGAGAAAGAGAAAGAATGGAGTTAGTGGTAAACGTGGTCTCACTTTACAGGATGGAGAGAACATCGTGTGTGTGTGCGTGTGCGCGCGTGTGTGTGTGCGCGTGTGTGTGTGCGCGTGTGTGTGTAAGTGGCAGACGGTCACCCCGACAGCCTGGCTCCCTTCAGGTCACCCACGGCCAGCAATAAGGCTTCTCCATCCTTTCTGCCACTAAGTTCTACTCTGAAGGGACCTGCTTTCTTGGCCTGGCTTCCCACCTCCCAAGTCTCTTGTCTCTACCTGACCAGCGAAGAGATCTGCGTTGAGTCTTAGTGCATCCTAGGGGTTTGGCAGATTTCTGAGTTTCGCCTATACTGTGGAGTCTCAGAGCCAGAGATAGGAATGGTGAGGGAACAGACTTTGTTTTACCTGTGAGCTTCATCTCAATAACCAGGTCATCAAGGACCCGTTCTTTCAAAATCTTGGTCTTGGGGGGAGGTGAACCATCTCCTGGGGTCCCATCCTGTCAAGAAAATGGGCACCCCCTTTGTGCAAACCTATCGGCCCTAGCTGCCTCTTCAGACACCTGTCTCCTTGTCCCCCTTCCCTCCCCACCTTCAGGGATGTTGTGAGTCAGGGAATCCAGGGAAGAACTCCAGGTGTCAGGACCCTATCTAGATAATATTTTTAGATTCCTCTGCTCCCTAGTGGCCTGCTTTGGGGCCAAAAATAAATTGCAAGGACTTTTTTAAGGGTCAGAGTTTTAAAAACAAAAGCATCTTCCCTAGAAACTTTTGTGAATTGTTTGCACTTGTGCCTGTTTTAAATTAAACTAAGTGTTCAAAACCTCTGGGCTCTTGTCTCTGAGAATGGAGCCAGGCTGTCTTCAAGCCCGACGCCCTGCAGTGGGTGTCTGGTGTGCCCTCCCCCTGAACATGAGCTCCCCAACAGTCACTCAAGTCCACAGAAAACCCAGCTCCCTGGTGGCATGTGGGCCAGTGAGAGCAGATAAGGAGGGAAACAGGAAGTGAAAGCCCCTCGGGGCTGAAAGAGCTCTCCTTCCCAGGGGAGCAGAACCCAGCCAGGAAAGCCCAGGCCATGTGCTGTGCTTGCTGGCACACAGGGGCTCTGGGGGCAGCCCCCGGGGCTGATGACCACTTTCTGCATCGGTGTCTCTCGTATCCCTTTTGCTTCTCACTCCAAGGCAAGTCAGAGGCCGCCCTCCCCATGCCGTCCATAGGAAGTGGCCGGAGGCTGCTTCCAGGGAGAAAGCAGTCTCTGTTTCGGTTCTCAGAACTGAGGGGTTATGAAGGAGCAGTGCAGTGGCTGGAAATCAAGAGACCTTGGTCCTAGTCCTGCGGGGAGGGGAGGTGGATGGAATTCTCTTTCAACTTCTAGCTCTGACTCTGATTCCAGCACTGCCCTCCCGAGAGCTCATCCTGCCCCCCAGCCCAGGGCTCACGGAAACCTCTCAACCAGCATCCAGGAGTCGTGCAGACCTTCTCCTGCTCCCCGCAGCAGTCCCACCCAGACAGCTGCCCTAGTCGGAGGGTCCTAGTCCCACCAACTCAGTCCGAAGCAGTACCCGAGTCCTGCCTTCAGGACGCAGCCACAGTGCCCAGTGGGACAGGCAGGGATGGAGGCTGATGGAAGGTGGAAGCTTTGCGGGAAGCAAGCACACCCTTCTGCGGCTCCAAAGGGAGCCCAGAATCAGGAGCCGCTGGTAAGGCAAAGAGAGGCCAGTTCTTGCAACTGAATAATACTGGATTTATTAACTATTCTTCTGAGTTCTAATAGTCCTTCCACCACACAGTGTCATTCCAAAAGCGTGTGTGTACGTCATTTAGCCTCCCACACAGACTAGTTCTGAGCTTGATGTTAGGGTACCGAGATCCAGTGGCCTGGGTGATTCTTCACAACGATGAAAGCAGCAAGAGTTGGAAAAGAAAACTGTTTAGAAAAGTCTCTTCTAAAGTGGAGTGAGCTCGAGAGGACCCCAGCCTCAAAGCCCTGGGGCTGACAATGACAAGGAAGTGCAGGAGGGCGAAATATGGTGACATACAGAGAAATTCTGCACAGAGCTGGGCCCGGTAAGAAATCTGCAAGAATGGCAAGTCAGTCAAACACAATTCAGTGCAGACAGGAAAGATCTGTTGTGGTTTAAGAAACATTGCTTTCAACCACCAAGCCCTTGGCAACTCGGTGGAGAGGAGCCCTCACAGCTGTTTACTCAATAAGGAGGGCCCCGAGGTGACAATGAACCAGAAAGCCACAGGTCAGCGACATTTGAAAGATGACAGCACCTTCTGCCCACTGTTCAACCCAGACCTTATGGTGTTCTGAAGAAGCCAAATACTTGTATCCTTACACCATTAAAAAATTCTGTGAAAATTAAACACAGAAAGGGAATAAGTGAGCAAGCAGGGGTCAGGAAAAAAGGAGTTTGTACGTGGGATGTCCAATTATCCCCCATCCCACCCCAGATCCTCTCCCTCTGGCTTTTTAGGTGCTTCTGTGTTGTTCCACCACCCAGACAGTGGGACTGAGGAGAGGCAGGTGTGTGGGGAGAAAGGAGTAGGGGGAGGGCAACCCCCCCCAAAAGAAAACAAATCTCATCAGAAGAAAACAGTGCAGCTTCAGAAATTATAAACAAGGAGTTGGAGACTCCTGTTTTTCAGAACAGAGCAGGAGCTCTCTGGACATGGGAGCCTTAACTTGGAAGATCTTGGGGTCCTTAGTGAAGAAGGGTCTCGTCTCCTGCTACTCCAAATCCGAGTTTTGTTTTGTTTTGTTTTTTGCTTATTGTTCCTCACTTCACTGCTGGGAAATGACTTCAAGTATCCGGATTTAACATACGACAAGAGGAAGAGGATTCCATGGGTAAATGCACACGGAGAAGTACATTGCGGTGATCCCAAGTAAAACCAGAAGTCTAAACTCCGAGCCAGGGCGCCGCGAGGAAAGCTCAGCGCTGCCACCAGGGGGCACCAGAGATCACGTCCAGTGCGGGGTGGGGGGAGAGGGCGCGGCCTTGCCGACCGTAGAGGGGTGGAAGGATTGGGGAGGCGTCTGACACCTACACCAGGCCCGCTCACCTCCAGAACCAGTTTCTCAGCACAGATCATTCTCGCTCTGGGAAGTTCCCTTAGAGTTAACTGGTGAGAAACCTTCCGTTCTGCAAAGGCATATAGATCGACGTCTTGAAAAGACCCCACCTCAGACGGGTGAGGCGCCGCACGCTCAACCTCGGGGGTTCACAAAAAGAGCCCCCCAAGCGCCAACGATTCCGTGGGCTGGACGCACAGATACCTGTGCTAGCGCTTCCGCAGGGTCCTGCGGCACGCGATCGCCAGACCCGCTAGAACTCGCCCCCCCGCCCCCGACACACACGCACACTTCTTAGGTCCGCACAAAGAGGAGGGCAGGGAGGGAGGGGAAGAGGAAGGACCAGGCCGGGAAAGGGCATTTAACCACCTCCCCGCGGTTGCCTCTGATTCACTAATCTGCCCAGTAATGAAGCTGGGCCGGACCTGCGTCCCACGCGCCGGGGCAGAGGCAGGGGTCCTTGGTCTCGACCTCCAGCATCCATCATCCGCCCTGCCCTCCATTAACGGCCCGCGAGAAGCAGGAGCCCTTTAACAGCCCCCTTCCAGCTCTCGCAGGAGTTTGATGTAATTTAAACCCGGACCTGCGGCTCGTGTGGGCTTCCCGACTCCCGCGCGCCGCCGTTTAACGTGGCAAACACTTCAGTCAATTATCCCCCTCGCAGAGCTTCTATTTAAAGAGACATTGTCAGGTTCTTAAGCCTCGGATCAGACCCGCTGCTTTCTGCTTCATATACAAAGACTCAAAACACGAGTTCTTTGAGGATTGGAAGAAATACAATTAAACCAAGCTTTCGCAACCATTCCACCCTGCCGGAGCACCCACGTGCGGGACGGGGGAGCTGGGAGGTGGTGGGGGCGGGGAAGTGCCAGTCCTTTCCATTTCAGGCTCTAAGAGTGAGAGGAAATAAGGCTGGGCCCTGAGGGGCGAGACCTCAAAGATAAAACAAATGCAGCTGAGCTGAAGCTGCGCTCGGTGCTGGGAGCTGGGCTCAGTAGGCGTTGCTGTAGGGCAATGACCCCATATCATCAGTGAAGTTGAAAACTGGGTCTGCGGAGCTGAAATTACCCAGAAGCTATTTCAGGGGACAACTAGCCTTCAGTACCAGGGCCTCTGCCCCCCCCCCAAATATGCTCTCATCTTCTTGAGGCAGGAGTTTCTCCCCAGAAAAACTTAACCTCCAGATTCCTTCCTAATCAGCCCTCCTGCCCAGAAGGGCTCAAAGGCTGGTCTCCTTGCTCTCCTTCTCCAACACTTAACAGGAAGGGAGACTTCGGTGGCGTGGAACATTGCTGGCCACATCACTAGGCAGAGGGGAGAGGCTAGGCCTTTTTTCTATAAGTCAACTCTTCTGCTGTCTGGCTGCCAGCGTATGGGAAACTGGTAAGGAGGAGGTGACCCAGCAGGAGTCAGCAAGACTCAGAACTGAGCCTTAGGGCTCAGAGTAGGGGGTCCATCTTCCTGGCTGAAAGGCTGTAGCCTATAGAACCAGTCTTCTACTCCTCCCCTCCAGGACAGGAAAGGTAGGCTATAGGGACAGTGGGAGACCTAGGCAGGGAATACCAACAAGCACAAAAAAAACACAAAAGAAATAAAATAGGGGTTCTTTTCAGAGAGAGGATTGGTAGGGGTCTGGCCTGGGCAGTGGGGACAGGTTCTGGGATCACAGGCCAGGAAACTGCTGGGAAAGTGAGGGACCTGGAAAAAAGAAATCCCAGTGGAGGAGAGACATAAGAGGAGGGGACGCAGGGCTCAACCTCGACGCTATTTACCGCTGAGCGTGCAGTACCACGGCCTCCGTGCCCACCTGCCAAGGCTGAGGCCCAGGCACCGAGGGGTGCAGAGCGTTGGCCTCTAACTCCGCGCCGCTCTCGGGCCCTGATGCCTCCCCGACCAGGCTGGGGATGTCTGGAGCGGTGGAGCGTCGACGCAAACCCAAACGGCCAGAGCCGGGGCCGCCCTCCGGGTGGGGGCTAAGGCCAATGGGGGCTTGCACTAAGGTCGGCGGCGCTCCCTCCAGCACCTCCTGCGAACGCCACCGCCCGGTCCCTGAAGACTGGGGCGAGTGTGGTAGAGCCATCAGGGCTCCCGCCCGCAGCCGAGCCGCTTCCTCCTCGGTTACAGCACCCAGCGCCAGGCTCATGCTTCGGCCCAGCTCGGGCCTCTCGCTGCCCTGTGCTCGGTGCCGGCCCGAGCCCTTGCCCCCTGACCCAGCTTCGCCGCCGTGACCGTGGCCGCCGGCCGCTCGCGCAAAGCGCGCCAGGAGAGGCCGAGGTAAGCGGCGGGGGCTGGGTCGTCGGCGCTCCGGGCTGGGCGCGGGAGCCGGACGGCCAGGGGGGCTGTCGGAGTTGGAGCCCCGGGCCGCGGCGGCGGCGGCCGCGCGGCCCCAGGGCCCGGTGAGGGCTTGCACGCAGGTCCCGTGGCCGCGGGCGGCTGCCAGCTGCAGCGCCGTGAGACCCGCTCGGTTGGTGCGGTCGAGGCGCAGGCCGAGGCGGCGGAAAGAGCGCACCAGGAACTCGAGCACCGCCCCATGGCCGCACGCCGCCGCCCACATCACTGGGCTGTTGCCCGCCGAGTCGGCCGCCTCGGGGTCGCCGCTGAACTGCACCAACAGCTGCACCGCGTCCAGGTGGCCGCGCTCGCACGCCAGGCTGAGTGCCGTGCGGCCGCGCTCGTCCCGCAGGTTCACGGCCGCACCCTGCTCCAGCAGGAGCCGCACGAAGCGCGCGCGCAGCGCGGGGTCCGGCAGCCCCACCGCCACCATGAGCGGCGTGCGGCCCTGCTCCGCGCGGCAGTCGATGATGCTGCGGTCCAGCGCATCCAGTACAAAGCGGGCCAGGTGCACTTTACCCGCCTGCATGGCCTCCAGAAAGGTGCGCGTACCCGCTCGGGGGCACAGGTCCTTGGGCTTGAGCATGGCCCCGGCCGCCGCTCCCAGGCGGCCCAGCAGCTCCGCACGGGGGCGCCCCTGTTCCCGCGCCCCGCCGGGCTCTGGGCCCCGCTGGTGCTCTGGTGTGGCTCCCTCCGCGCGTGGGCGGCTGCAGCCGAGGGTCCTGACGTTCCCACTCTTGTGCCCCAGCGGCTCCCGTTTCCCCGCCGCTCCTGGGCCGCACGCCTGGTGTCTCGCAGCTCCTTCCCTGGGCTTCCCGCCTGGAGGTGTAGGTTGCTCGCTACTCTGGGCTCCGCGCCTGGCCCGCCACGAGACTACGGGAGCAAAAGCTCGGCCCCCTCCTGTCTGTCCCGCTGTTTCCCGCGTGTCCGGTGCCCCTCCGTCCCTTGTGGCTTGGTGCCGCGCCACTCACCCGCACCCGGGGCAGCCCCCGCTCCCCTGATGAGACGGTGGCGCCCGCCGAGCGCGCCTGCCTCCAGCCCTGGCGGGGCGCGCCGCTCCTCAAGCTGCTGGCGCCGCTCCTCCGCCTCCTCCCCGCTCGCGGGGGCCGGGCCACACCGGGGCGCCTGCTCCTTACTTGGGGGGCTCAGCGGCGGGGGAGCCGCCGCCCGCCTGCGTATCTGGCTTTATAGCCTCGGGGGTCTCCATGGCAATGGCTGCCCTGGAAGCGGGCTGAGCCGTCAGGGCAGGAACGCGCCCGGCGGGAGAGACCGCCCCTGACCCCCACCCCTTCGTGGGCCACGAAGTCGGGGAGCGGCTCCTCCTCCGCGCTCCCCTGGGGCTGCCGCGGCGGTTGCGGGGCGGGGGCGGCGGCTGCTCGCTGGGGGGCCACATGCACCAGGCCAGGCCAATCCCAAAGTCACAGTCGTCTCTTCTCGTCTCCCCGCCCTCCGCCCCTACCGGAGTCGGTGCCCTCGGCTCCTTAGAAACTTAGGACCTCGGGCCCGTCGGGGAAGACGGAGGCCTGCCCCCTGCGGTCCAGCTGGAAGGAAACGGGACCCCACGAGGGCAGAACTGGACCATAAGCGAGCTGGGAGGCGGCGGCGAAAGGCGAACGGGGAGTAATTGGCGGGGGCTGGGGGGGTACCTGCGCTGCGCGCGGGGTGGGGGGCGCTTATTCTGGCTGAGAACTGCCACTCGGAGTGTAGCGAATCACGCACTCACACACAATTGTTCCTCCCGCACACGCTCACTCGGAGCGGGGGTGGGGGGGGAGACTGCGCCCTCCAATCTCCGACGTCTCCAACCCCGACCACGCGCCCGAGCTCCAGCTCCCGGCGGCTGACAGGCAGGCGGAGCGGAGACGCGGCGGCCAGGGCGGGCGCCTGGGGGTTCGAGAGCGCGGCAGCCGCGTTAACAACTCCCCCGCGCCGCCGCCCCGCCGCCTCGGGGCCGGCCGCCACCCCGGAAAATGTGAGAGAGCTCCGCAAGGCTCCCCTACGGTCCTCATCTCCTTCCGAAGCACAAGCCCACCCCCGGACCACCGGGCTCTGATTTTGACTGCTAGCTGACCCCTTTGGAAGGAAAGGAGAAAAGAGCGGGAGTCACTAGGGTGTGGAAAACCTGCCGCATCCCCTGTCCCTCCTGAGGTGGGGGACGGTGGTGCTCAGGCCTCGGTTGAGGAGAGTCAGGGCTCCTCAGAGCCGCCGGGGTCGGGGGGGGGGGGGCGAGGAAGGGTAAGTGTCTCGGGGTGGAATGAAGATTTGTGAAGTGTAAAGAAGTGAATCAGTTATCAACTACAGAATTTACTGAGACTTTTCATGAGCCAGGCATTGTGTTCCCAGCTGTAGGAAATACCGAAGCAGAAGCTCAGTTCTGGATAGAAGAGACCTTCCCCCTCAAGCAGGAAGACAAGACCAGGACAAAAAAGTAGAGGCTATCAGCTGAGCGCTGAATACATCTGTGAAATACAAACAAAACCAAGACAGTGCTTAGAGGAAAAGGTAGGGTTGGGTGTGGAGGGGCTCCCAGGTAGTCTGAAGGTAGGACTCCGCAGGTGGTCTTCAAGGATGTGGGGGATCTGGCTGCGTGGAAATAAGGAAGACATTCCAGACAGGGTTACTGAGGCAAGGACATGGAAGCAAGAAAAACACCTCTAGGGGACAGTACTGAGGGCTGCTTTACCAAGTACCTTCCTATGGAAGATAGGAAATGAGGGGAATAATAAAGCTGCCCTGAGCCTGGGCAGAGCCATGATTAGATGGTTTGCAGCAGAAGCCCGTCTGGGGAAAGGTTCTGGGCAAGAAGAGGATTTGCCTCTGGGAAGCAGACAGTGGGCCCAGATGGGTGAGTGGCAAAGTGCACACAGGGCCCTGCACTCCAGGCTTCTTGCCTTTCTCCAGCTCCTAGACTTCAGGGATGGCCACCTGGCATCCTGGGCCCAGCCACGGAGCAGCGGCTCCCACTTCCTCTATTCGGGGGGGGGGGTGCGTGTGATGTATGCCTGTATATACTGTCAAGCCCCCATTCCCTTTATCTTTTTGCATTCTCTAATCCCCCTGCTCTGCCAACTTTCTCTCATGGTACCACACAAAGGGCACAGCATTTGACCCCAGAGTTAAGTCCCAGCTTGAAGGCCTTTACCAGAGTGCGGCTCCAGGCCTGCATGGTCTCATCTGCCAAGCGAAGCCCACAATACTAGCTCTGCCTGCTTTAGGCAACGTCAAGCTAGGCAGTGTCAGGGAAAGAGCCGCACAGTTATTCAGAGTGCGGAAAGGCCCATCGCACCCCCAGATGTGGGGGCCCCACCTGGGGTGTCACCTGGGGGTGGGGCACAGACTCTCCAACCCCAGCAAGGAGGCAGGGAAGCTCTCCCTCTACTCAGCAGAAGAAAGGCTTTCCTTCCCTTCGTGACTCAATCTCCCTTTTCCGCAGCAAGAGGGAAATTGCTTTCTTCCCTTCTTTCTGTTTCCAGAGTCAGGGAGGGAGGTAACCCTGGAATCTGTGTGCGGCAGGCAGGCCAGCCTGACAAGTGGGTGGTGACACAGCGCAGGTAGAAGAGAGAAGCAGTGTGAGCATGCAATGGGCGCCTGCTTGGTCCTAAAGAACCACGGCCCCTCCTCCGTGAGCTTCCCCGAGACAACTCTGCCTCGGGGTGGCTGGAGACCGTTCCAGGGAAGCGGGGGAGCGGGAGCAGGTCCCTGTCAGGGCCTCACCCTGGCTTGGCCCAGAGCGCCGTGCTGGCCACTCTTTAGAAGCAGCCAGTGCATTTGCTCCACCTGCCACCACCAACCCGGCCAGGCCTGTGGCAGGATCGGGGGATGGTGCCAGGTCTCAGGCCCTGGAGCCTTTGCTCTGACTTTTCCGTAGGCTCAGTATGTTCTGAACAGAAAAGAAATAGCAAAACTGAAAAAAAGCTGCGCGTGTGCTGCAGAGCACGGAGGCCCCTACAGCCGGAATTAGAAGCTGTCGCTTAGGGAGCCGAAGGCTGACAGGAGATGGAGCTGAGGCAGGGAGCAGGCAGGCGCTCGGCACTCCCCTCCCCCCCCTCCCCTCCACCTGCTGAGCCTCTCCCCTTGCAGGCCCCAGGCTGGCAAAAGGGCTTCCTCCCAGAGGCGCTAGGCTCTGGTCTGCAGTCTGTCATTCTGTCTGTGGCTGGCCCCCCCCCCGGACCCCCTTCTTTCCTCCTCAAGTGTCACCAGCCCCCTCAGCCTGTCACGTTGCACCAGCTCAGCAGGGTTGGGCCTGGTGGCACATGGCTGGGAGATCCAGAGAGCTAGGGGGGGTGGGGGGTGCAGGGGGTGGGGTGAGTCAGCAGGGGACTCTGGTATCTGAGTCAGCAATGGGACTGAGAAGGGGGTAGGGACCCTTCCCTTAATGTAAAAGGGAGGCACAATGACTGGACAGGGAACTTTGTCCCAGCCCCACAGATACACAGCAGGAATTCACCTACCCCGGGCCCTGAGGGAGGGCATTAACTCCTCCCCTGCACATCCCCTGCAGCCAGAAGTGAACTCACCTCCAGGGCCCAAAGACTAGGGCATTTTCCCAGGGGCACCTCGCTCTTTTTCCAGAGGACAGAAAGCAGGGAGGTGGGTATCTGGGCCTGGCCCCCTGGGAAGCCCCCAACCTGCTACGCAGAGGCCTCTCCAGGAGGCAGGACTGCATCTCCTAGCCCATTCCTGGGCTTCCCAGTTCCACGCTGGGGGCCCAGAGACTCTGCCTGGCCTGGCGGAGAGGCTAGGGGAAGGCAGTTTCTCCTTCCCCCTCAGCAGTCGCTGGCAAAAGCTAGGGACTCCCCAGTGGGCTCTCTCTGGTACTGGCTCTGGCTTATGCCCACGTGCCTGGGTCAGTGAATTCCTCTGGCCTGGGCCCTCATCCCTGCATGGCTCTACCCCTGGGTTGGCAGGGAGATGGGGCAGTTGAGTGCCCAGCAGGAGAGCTAAAGACAGGGCACGGCTCCGGGGTACAAGTGTCCACCGTCGGCTGTATCCAGTGTGTATGCAAGCTGGACGTGTCAGTGACAGGCCTTACTGCTGTGAATGGGCAGGACCCCTGGTCTCAGCCTGCAGCCAGGGAATGCTAGGATCCCGGGGGTCAGGGCCCCAAAGGGATGGAGGGTGGTGGCGGTGGTTCCGTTTATTTTCCGAAGGCACAGGTGCTCAGAGCTAATGGCATTTGTTATAACTCTCTGATAAGAAAACAACCTCTTCCCAGAACCAGTCCCCCGCTTGGCCTCTCCCAAGCCAGTGCCTGTTCCCATCTGGGATTTGGGACCATGCTATAGGTGCAGTGAACAGCTGCCCCACAAACCCCTTTCGAGCAAGTATTGGGTTCAACCATAACTACCTGGTAGAATCTGACCACTCTAAGTCTGCCTAAAGGGGCCCAGGTGGCCTGGAGGTTCACAGCTCCCCAAGAGGGAGGGGGCACCTTTGCACTAGGCTCTTCTGCTGCAGCCCTGAGGATGGAGACAAGGAAGGGCCACGTCTGGATGGGGGCGTGGAGAAGAGGGGTGACCTCATTTTCCAGTGGTTGTGGCATCAGGGCCGGCAGAAGGGGAAGTGAATCCCCTTCAGGCCCAGAAGCGGGGCCATTCCACTGGGCTCTTAAAGGGACCTCACCCTGGGGTTCAGCTCCCAAGGGTTTTTCCTCCAGGCCATTTCATTTCAGCAGCATGCTCCCCCCTGCCCCCCATTTCTTAGCTGTAGAACAAAGGCCAGGTTTAGGCAGGAAATATTGGGACAGGGTTCTCTTTAGTAGGAGTAAGGGGAAAAATAAATAAACTTCATAAAGTCAGGAGAGAAAATGATACTGACCTCATCAGGCAGGCTGAGTGGGGGTACATACTAGGAAGTACCCCCCTCAGGCCTAGGAGAGTGCCCCAAAGGCCTTCCTTAGCCCTCCCTACTAACCAGAGGCCCAGTTGTCTCAGACTGCTGAGGCAGCTTTTCCATGTGAGCCTCCCATCCCCCAGAGGCAGGAGGCCAGGGAAGGGACCTCAGCCTGGGACCCTGGAAGCAGCCAGCCCCAGGGAGCGTGGAGGTAGTGCCAGGCTCTGTATCAGGGAACTGACAAGGAGGCCAGCTCAGGACAGGTCTGAGAAGGGGCCTCACAGCAGGAGGGTTTGGAGTTCGGTCCCGTTTGACCTAGAGGCGCTAGAGTGGAGGTTCCAGGGAGCTAGGCCTAGCCCTCCAGGTAAGGACGTGGAGTCGAGAGTGGGGCACCACGAGTTGCACACTAGGGAAGGTGGAGTGGGGCCAGGACCCCATTTCCTGCCTCCCAGTCCATATCCTTTTGCCCTCAACAATTTTATATTTGACACTTAGTCAGAGGCAGAGAAGAAGGATGGAGTAGGAAGTCAGATTGGAGAGGACCTCTAAACCTCAGATGGGCCCCTCCCCCTGAGGGTACCTGGTTCCCGCCTCCTCTGCTAGCCTGGCTGTTGAGGAGGGAGCTCCAGAGTCCAAAAGAGCCCCTGCTTCCCACAGCCTTAGAATGCTAGGGTCTTTCCTCCTGCGGGGATGGAGCCTCATCCCAGAGAAGAGTGAATGTCCTTACAGAATGTCCCAGTAGGATGAGGGCATCAGAGGTGGCTCTCCTGGACACCCGCCTTTGCTGTGAGTGGGTCCTGCTCAGACAGCTCCCCGAAGGCCTCACAGGGCCTCTCAGGCTTGTCCTTGGCCTCAGAGGGTAAGCAGTCCCTGAGGCAGGCCTTCACTGACTCCTTCACCTCAGCCTCCAGGCCCTTCATCCTGGCCTCGTACTCGGCCAGCGCGTCCTGCTGGAACTGTGGGGACAATAAAGACCACCGCCTGGCTCAGGAGGGGGCCAACTGCCCACTCTCCCTCCCCTGGATAGTCAGACAAGGAGATGCCCTGTCAGTTCAGCTCTCCCAGGAGACTGGGGTAGGAGGTGAGGGGTAGTGGAGACCATCAGGGAGCCTCTCAAAGAAGGGGGTGCCAACCAAGCAAAGAGATCTGTAGAGCTGTCTCATCTTAAAGGGCCACAGGACCCCGTGAGAACCAGGGCCTGTAGCCCACCAGTGAGGGGTGAGTCCCCTTCCTGCCCCCACCCATCTCCCGACTGGCGGCTCCCTGGGGCAGGCCAATTCTGCTGGCAGCCAGGGTGGTAATCCCTGTCACCTGCTTTTCCATCTCCCGGATCTGTTCGAGGCAGGCCGCCTGCTTCTCCTCCAGCTTCTCCTGGTGCTTCTCCAGGTTCTCTGTCATCTGGGTGAGAGTGAGAGGCAGGCAGTCAGGACAGCACAGACAGGCAGCCTGGCTTGGAATCCAGCTACAGTCCCAGTTAACCAGCTGTAAGACTTGGGACACATTTGTTAACCTTCAAACAGTTCTTTTAAATGTGTAAAATGAAGATAATAGTCTGTCTTGCTGGGTTGTGCAGGAGTGCATGAGACAGTTCATGTAAATCACCTGGCTTAGAGCCTGCCACAAGGTCGGGATTCAGTAAATGGACCCCGCAGCCCCCCTCGCCTGGTGGCCCCAGCTCAGCCAGCTGTTATTGTTGCTAATAGTCCCAGGGAAGCCCCCCTCACTCCCTCATACCCACCCACCCACCCCAATCCCATCTTCCCCTGGCCAGTTAGCGCCTATCATTTCCATCCAGGTCAGCTGGCCAGAGACAGATCCCTTTAGGCTGGTACCCTAACCTCCACACAAAGGCCAGAACCCTGGGATAGCCTGGGGGCTCCTCCTCCCCTTCATTGCCTCCTCCCATCCCCAGCTGCGTGGGCCGCTCTGGACCGTGCATCTCCTAAAGACAACATAAAGGCCTGGGGCCTCCCCATCCCTCCTATGTAGAGGGTGAGTGTGAGTGTGTGTGTGTGTGTGTGAAAGACACAGCTCTTACACACCTGCTTAATGACCTGCACCACCTCCTGGATGTGAGAGTTGTTAATCTCTCTCTTCAGCCTGTTGGGGTGATCAGAGTTTCAGAGAGGGCAGGAGGCCCCTTGGAAGAGTTGGGTAAGACCAAGTTTCTTCAGGGTGTAGACAAAATGAGGACTCCACCATAGGAGCATAACCAGCCAGTGGGGGTAATCGTGGGGAACTAAGGAGGACGTGAGGGGCCGTTGGGAGCTCCAGGGGCCGTCTGAGGAGAGGGCTTCCTCACAAAAATGCACTGTCCTTCACGGCGTGCAGGAAGGGAAAGCTGCTGTCCCAAGGTTTCACCCCCCTGTTTGTATGATTAGTTTTCCCTGAAATTCTCCTCTGTGCTCAGAGTGATGGCTTCTGTGTTTGGCCTAAGGAGGACCAGAGGTGACAGAAATAGGATTAACCTTCCAGCACCAGGGGACAGGTACATCTCTGGGAAGTGAGTCAGGATCCACTTGCAGGGAGGCCCCTTCCCACCTAGAGCGGTCCCTGCTCAGACTGGCCCTGGAGTTTGAGTCAAGGGCTCACCTTTCCTGAGCCATCTTGTCTGAGGTGACTTTGACCATGGCCTGAATCCGCTCCAGCCTCTTGGCCTCCAGCTTTTTCTTCATCTCTTTGGTGTCACTGCAGAGAGACAGGCATCAGGGAGATGTTCCGTGGGGCCTGAGCCCTCCCGGGAGGTGAAAGTCAAGTACGGGTGGGAGGCAATCATACGTCTCCAAGGTCTCCTTGAGGGTCTTCAGCTCCGCAGCCTGCTTCTCTCTGGCCAGTTCCATCATCTTGGCGATTTGCTGCGGGGTAGTGCAGGGAGAGGCTTAGCTCCAAAAGCCCTTTGCTGTGCGGAGGTGGGGGGGGGGTGTTGGTTGGGTTGTGCCTCCCCCCTCCCCCCTCCCCCAGGCACCTCAGCCACGTGCTGCTCCTTGCGCTTCAGGATGCACTCGTACCGCTCCTCACCCTGCTGCAGCAGCTCCAGCTCCAGCCGGTCCTTCAGCTCGCGCGCACGCGCGTCCGCGCCCTCGGGGCCCTCGCGGCCCTCGCTCGGCGCGGCCCCGGCGGCCTCCTCGCAGGGCAGGGTCCTGCGGAGGCCACGTGGGGACAGGCCTTGAGCCCTCGGCCGCCCCCGCCCGCCAGCGCCACCGGGGGCAGAGCCCGCCGCCGCCGCCCTTACCTCTTCTTGCGAGAGCCCTTCCCCGGGCCGAGCCTGCGGCCCCCGCAGCCCCCCGCGCCCGGCGGCCCCAGCTCGGCCAGCTGCGCCGCGCCCCTCTGCAGCAGCTCCTCCCAGCGCCGCGCGCCGCGCCGCTCCAGGTCCCGCAGCTCCTTCTCGTGCCGCCGCTGCAGCTTCACGACGCCCTTCAGCTCCCGCAGCTCCTCCGGGCTGGCGGTCCGCGGCTCTGCGGGGGCCGGGGTGAGGTGCGCCGCCGCCCGGGAGCCCCTCCCCACGCCCCTCCAGGAGTCCCGGACCCTCCCCAGGCTCGTTCCCGAGATCACTCGGACTCAGCAGGCCTTACCCGCAGCTTTTTTCGCGGTCTCCTCCTTGGCCCTGTACCCGGCAGCTGCAAGAGCCACAGGGTGGGCTGACAGGTGCCCCGGGGGGTGGGCCCCCTGGTTCTGGCCGGCTCCTCCCTGCCCCCTGGGGGTGGCTGCATGGGCCCCCTGCAGCGCACTTTCCCAGCGCTAAGGCGTCCGACACAGTCGTTCCCATCCCAGGTGAAAGTCTGTTTTGGGGGGATGTTCCTGTGGGTACCGCTGGAGAGGTCGAGGCCCTTGCAGACTGTGGGAGGACCCTGCAGTGCATACCTGCAGACCCGTTGCTCGTCGGGGCCAGCGCCCCATTGACCGGGCCGACAACTGGACTCCCAAGTGGAAAGGGTTTCTGTGTAGGAAGAGCAGATTAGGAACAAGGCTCCAACAGCTCTCTCTGTCTCTCAGTCTAGGACCCTGCCCCCCTCCCTCATCTTCCCTCCGAGAGGGCAAAGCTCCTGGACCAGGCAACACAGACCTCAGGCAGACCTCCCATGGCTTCCTTGAGCTTCAAAGACTTCTTATCATGGGCACTGAAGAACTTGATGGGATTGGCAAGAGCCACGGTGAGATCTGGGTGCATAGGGGCATCATGGGCCTGGTATGGAGATGAACCTGGAAGCCTCCCCCATCCTCACCTACCCCAGGCTACCTGTCCTGCCCCACTCTGGAGGCTGGCTTGAGGAGGGGGAGGGGGAATGGGTCACCTACCTGCCCAGGTGTCAGGTACATAGTCCTTCATCTCCAGGAAGACAAAAAGTGCGGGCATGGTAAGGGGCATGTTGCTCTCGCTGTGTAGGCACAGGTGGTGGTAGCCTGTCGGGCATGACGGGGTGGGCAGTAAGCCATGCCCATTGCCACCCAGCACAGCTCGGGAGCAGCCCAGTACTCAAGACCTCTGGCTTTAGAGTCAGAGAGGCCAGAGTCTGAGTCTGGTTCTGCACCTTCCTGGTTGTGTGACGTTGGGCAGTTTACTTTAAATCTCTTGAGATTTTCCTTAGCTGTGAAATGGGGTGAATAGGATCTACTTCATGTGGTTATTGTTTTGTGTGTGTTTTTTTTTAAGATTTTATTTATTTATTCGACAGAGAGAGACAAGCGAGAGAGGGAACACAAGCAGGGGGAGTGGGAGAGGGAGAAGCAGGCTTCCCGCAGAGCAGGGAGCCCGATGCGGGGCTTGATCCCGGGACCCCGTGATCATGACCTGAGCCAAAGGCAGACGCTTAACGACTGAGCCACCCAGGCGCCCCTCATGTGGTTGTTGTTAAGATTAAGTGAGAATGTGTTATAAGCCCATAACTCATTTTAAGTGCCCAATAAGTATCAGCTACTTGGGAAATTGCCCCAGCAGTTCGAGAAAATTACAGACATTCTGTTAGGTGGGCAGAGGCCCCACCTCTGTCGGTTTCCTGTTCTTGCCACAGTCCTCAAGGCTGATACATGAGAGGGTTAGGTAAGGTCGCAGGGCCACCTCCCTGAAGCTGCTGCACCCTCTGGACAGGCTCCTAACACTGGCCTTGGTCTCAGACCGGGCTAGCAACAGCAAAGAAGGACTCCATCCTTACCAGAATTCAGGGCATTAATGGGGATGATGCGGTGTCCAAGGAATCTGTTGCCTTCCTCCATTACAGCCACCCTGAGGGAGGCCAGCTCAGGCATCAAGATCTAGGGAGAGTTCGGGACAGGACAAGCTGGGGAAGGGAGAGAGTGGCCAAGCTACCCACCTCCCTGGCTTCAGAAGTCTTAGCGTCAGTGTGAGAACATGGCAAGTGTTACCAGATTTGGTGAGGACAGAGGACACACTCTAGGCCACACACATAGGCATCCTCTTAGCTCATGCCCTGGCTGGTCCACACAGGGGAGAAGGGCTGGCTCCGTAGCCCAGGGCTCGGGGGTCCTAGTGTAGAAAGTCCTGGACAGCCTTGCCAATGAGAATCCAATCAGGGCAAAAGACCCCCCTGGACTGGGATTCTATACCCTGAGACTCTGTATCCTGGACTGGCCGTTCACATTTCTGCCTCTCATCCTAACATGAACACACATGCACGTGCGCACACACACACACACACACACGGATGCCCACATAAAACTTTCTCACCAAGTAAACTTCTGTAAATGTGGATTTGGGACTCTTAAAATTAGGAGGGCACAGGGTGACGGGTAGGGAGAGGAGGACGATCAAGGAAGTCCCTTTATTTAGTTCCTTTTTTCTATGAGTAGAGGCCAAGAAGTAGGGACAGACCCCAGCCCCTGCCCTGCCCTAGCTCCCCACCTTCTCAAAGACAAAAGGCTCCTCCTTCCAGACAGGATTGATGGAGTTGGCGCTGGGTGACAGTTTGGTGCGATAGCGCCTCTTGGGGTCCCCAGGAAGGCCAAACAGCTCCACTTCCACATACGTGCGCACGCTGCGATCCGACAGGAACTGCCCAGAGATCACCTGGGGGCAGGGACCGACAGGAGGCCAGCCTCAGCTCTCCCACCCGAGCTCTTGCCTCACATCTGGGGCCTCTAGCTCCTGTAGCTGAAGCATCCGTTCTTGGCTACTGTGAAGAGCCCCATCCAGCTGCGGCCGTGTGGCTCAAGGGTTACAGCTAAGCTCTCGGCACCCAGGTGCTTCCAGCATTCAGGGAAGAAGTGTGGCCCTCCCCACCTCCCTCCCCAGGCCGGGAAGGAAAACAGCACACTCCCCTCGGGCCTGGGGCTCCTGTGGCCCCACTCTGCCTACTTTTCTCCCCTCCCCCACCCCAGCCTCAGCCCTTCCCCTTGGTTTCCATGGGGACCAAGAGGCAGCCTCCAGTGCTGAGGAGGAGGCAGTTTCCAAGGCAACTTGCTACTGCACGAACTGGCTTGGGCTAAAGCTTTCAGGATATCAGGGGAGGGGGTTGGGAGTGGAGGAGGAGAGCTCCTGTATCTCTCTCCTCGAGACCCCAGCCCTCCGGCCACTCGTCCACCCCAGGGCCTTGCCGTAATGGAAAGGGTGGTGGCTACAACCACATCTATGCGGTCCACCGAGAAGGGGTTGAACTGCTTGTCAGGCCGCCGCATGAACTCATGCTTGAGGAGGTAGCCACTCTGCCCGTTGAACTCGAACAGCGCCATGTTCTGCTGCATGGGCAGGTCTGGGGGGACAAGGGCACTCAGTGAGGAAGGCCCAGCCCCAGGTCTGCACCCAGTCTCTATTTCCTACATCCCCCAGCCTCTCCTGTCTTGTGGAATGGGGAGCTTGGGTGGACTGGGAGGATGAGGGTCTCTCATGACCCAGCCTGCTTCCTTAGGGTTTCTCATCTCTCAGGAAGGCCCCACAAGCTGGAGTTAGCCGGAGCAAGGCCACGGCTGGGCCGTGCCTCACAGTGGGAGTGGAGGCCGGTGAAGCTGGTGTTCCTATGGGCTCATTCAGGCAGAGCAGCCAGAACTCGTGCCAGCACGCTGGCATCTTCACGTGCGTACTCGTACATGTGCCATCATCTAGGCATAAGCCGATGCATTTATATCCCTAACTGCTCACATGCCTGCACGTGCAACCAACATCAGGACCCCTGGTCGCTTCTAAAGCCACCCCCCCAGGAATGGGGTGAAGGTAGGAGAGGCAGGGGCCAGGGGAAGTACCCTCACCCATCGTCTGGAAGTTGAGGGCAACCATCTGGCAACCGGCATTCCAGAACATCTGGGGCATGTAGTTGGAGGAGTCCATGCGGGTGCCCTTAGGGTAAATGCGGCTCATCTGGCGCTTGTTGTAGCTGTCTCAGAGTTTAGGAGCTGGCCCAAGGCCGTCCACACCAGGAGGACCCAACAGCTCCCCCTGCACGCCCTGTCCCGAAGTCTTCCCCATCCCGCCACCCCAACCAGGGACCCTGGCTATGGAGGCCTCAAGGATACTCCACAAACTGCACTGAGGCCTTGGAAAGCAGGTCATAGGCCTTGAGCTCTGTGAAGGACGAGATGACATAACTTCGGTTCTTCTCTGTGTGAGAGAGAAAGGGCAAGGGGACCATGTCAGGCTGGCCCCCCTTCCCTCCTCCCTGCTCTCCCTCTGGGGTAGCTCCCTCCAGCACAGAGATCCCTCCAACCTAGCATTCCCACTGAGGCCCAAGGATCGAAGGGGCCAAGCTGATGTGCAGATCTGTGTGGGTAATGGCGCACTGGGGGGTAAAGGGTGTGCTCGGGAGACCTGCACATGGATGGGGTGTGTCCTGGAGAGTGAGGGGCACATGCCCTGGATGGCACAGAGAAGGGGAGCCCAGGGGGTCAGCAACATGCGATGATGTGCAGAGAGTGAGCACACAAGTATGGCTGAGGGGTGGGGGCGGGGTGGGAGGTGTACACCAGGGGGTAGACATGGCACGGGTGGGCACGGGGGGGGCTGCGGACTGCGGGTCCAGGGATGAGCAGTCAGTGTGGTAGACGCATATACGGCACGAGTGTGTGCAGGAAGAGGTATTCACATTGGGGGCACGCACAGCTGAGAAGAGCAGAGAAGCTAAGTAGCATGGGTGTGCACAGGGAGGGAAGGGTGCGAGGGCCAGACGTGCCCTGGCCAGTTTCTCTGAGGCACCAGTCAGCCCCAGGAGCCACAGAACCTGTAGGAGGCTGTAGGAGCCCGGGGTCACTAGAGCTAAGATGGCCTGTCATAAGTGGCCGGCCGGTCACTGACACACTCCAGAGCTTTCGGGTTGGTGCCAAGTTCCTCAGTACAGCACTGGTAAACTGGGAGCCACTGCCACTTACAGAAGTCCTTTGCCTGGCTCTTTCTATAAATAGGGCCCCCGCGTCCAAGGAAGGGAGGATCCCCCGTCCCCTTCCTCCCACCCATCAAGCAGCTCTGCTGTCAGGACATACTTCTTAAGGGTCTTCTCCTGAATCTAGCCTAGTCTCCAGCTTACCATCTTCCTCCCACCGCATGCTTACTTACGGGCAGAGAACTCAAAGGATATGAACTTGGTGGGCTGGATGTAATTCACTAGGCTGGACATCTCCTCATAAGCTGTCACCTCCAGGCCCGCTGTGCCCTAGGGAGGAGAGGGGGAGGGCAGTACCCAACCCAGGGAGGTGGCCCCACGCCCGCGCCTGGAGGGCTCTGCCGTGGAGACAGCAGAAGGGGCTCCGGGCTGCCCCCTACACACCTCATCCGACTGCATCTTCTTGATCTCCTCCTCATCCAGGTTTCCCGACTCCTCCTCCTCCTCCTCTTCCACCTCTTCCACCTCTTCCACCTCCTCCTCCTCCGGCTCGGCCCCTTCCTCACCAGCCCACACTGCCACACACACCGCACCTCTGTCAGCACTGGGACCAGGGTCCCTACACATCCCCTCCAGGCCCAGCCCCTCTCTCCCCCTCTAGATGCTCCCCCACCCAGGCTGACTCACCTGTGTCCTCACCCACAGAGGCGGTGGGGGAGCAGCTGCCCTCAGTGCTGGGGGCTGCTGGGCCAGAAAACTGGTTCTTTTTGTTCTTGATGAGGATCTTGCCTCGGAGATCTTCAGGGCTGGGCAGGGGGATGCCTGGTTTCAACTGTGGGAGCGGGGAGACGGTCAGCACCATCTCCACACCTTCAGGGGGCAGCCTCAGCTCCTTCATATCAAGCTGTGTTCCATCTGCCCGGCCTGCTTCTCCAGCCTCGCCTCCCACCGTTGCCCCCATCGTGTGCCGCGCTCCTGCCGACCCAACTTATCCAATTCCTCAGACAACACTCTTCTCCCTCACCCGCCTCAAATACCCTTTCCCCAACTCTCACCAAGATAAATCCAGTTTCCCTTTGGATTCCAGCTTGCCTTCCCTTCCTCCAGGAAGCCTTCCCTGATGCCCAAGTACTCCCATAGCAGCCACTGGTTGCAATGGCCTGGTTACTTGTCTGTCTCCCCACTAAACGTAAGCAACCTGAGGGCTGGGACTGGGTCTTTGTCACCAACATAGCCCTCAAAGCCCAGCACGGCGCCTGACACATGGTAAATGATAGGATCCTGGCCCCACAATCCTCCCAGATAAATCCCAACATCCTCTGGGGACATCTGCCTGCTCAACCTGGCCCCCACACTGCCCCAGGCCCCCAGCCCCCAGGCCCAGATGCCTCACAGCGAAGTCCACTCACCGGGAACTTTTCCAGGGGCTCTGTGAGCAGCATATCCCCAAACATCATCCGGCAGTACTCGGCCATCTTGGCCTGTTGGCGGGGTCTGCAGGGAGCAGAAGTAGGGTAGGGTTCAGCAGGTCCACCCTCCTCTTGTCCATTCTTCTGGGCCCCTGACCCAGGTCATCAGGGGCACAGGGGGTCAGGGAGGCGGGGACATAGGCAGGAGAGCCTGGGGTCCCAAGGAGCTTGTGTGGAGGCCCGGAAGAGAGCTGGAGGGCATGACTAGAGGGGGGGGGCTAGGGGAGGGCAGCTCTCCGCAAGAGATGGGGACAGAGGAGAGAAGGAGGCTGAAAAGGTCTGATACACACGAGTCCACATGGTTTTCAAATGACAGGATGACAGGATAGGGGGAGGTCTTAAAGGCACTTTCTGCAATGGCTTCAATTGCTTCCTGGAGGAGAAGGGGGCCAGGTGAAGAGGAGGTCAGTGGTCCAGCCCCCCAGCAGCACCCTTCCCCACTTCCCAGTTTCAATACACACAGAACTAAGAGCCACTGTGGTCCCTGTCTCCTAGGGTCCCCTCTGGTCCCCTCACTGGTCTGAGGCCTCGCAGCCATCCCTCCCCTCTGTTTCACCCGCTCCCCCATCCCCGCCCCCTGGGCCCTTCCTAATGCCACTGCCACCAGCTTCCACACAGGAGGCTCACCTTGAAGTAGATGTCTGTGGTCATGGTGAAGCCATGGGTGATAATGGGCTCCTCGTCAGGGGGCTTGCCCTTCCAGCAGTCCAGCTCCACACAGCGGCAGCCAGCCAGCAGGACCTGGCGGTACATCTCGGCCGACGAAAGGCCAGAGAACTGGCCGGCTGAGCCAGAGCAGGGAGGGGGGAGGCAGGGGCTCGCTCAAGGCCGGTCCCGCTCGCCCCAGCCCGCTCCCACACAGTCCGTCCTTTTGCAGCCCGAGGGCCAGCCCCGCAGAGGGATGGATTTGGGGAACAGGAGCCACTCCCAGCCCCAGAAGAGGAGACGTCACGATGAGGTCACCCCGGGTCACCTGTCAGGTAGGTGTTGTGTGAGGAGTTGATGAAGTAATGGCTGAGTGGCTGCGTCATGTCCTGGTGGAGCAGCAGCTTGTCCTGGGCCAGCACGCTGTTCTCGGGCCCGCAGAGAAACCACACCATGCCCTCCGGGGAGAGCTGGCCTGGGGCGGGGAGCAGGGCAGAGCTGTCAGGCCTGCAGAGCCTGGGCAGAGCGGGTCAGGCCACAGAGGGGAGGGGCTCCTGAGTCCTCACCCCTCTGCACGTTGATGCCACTGGGCTCATACTTGTCGATGAGGCCCCGCACCTGGTCAGGCCGTGCGGGTGGAAACAGCAAAGAGTTCAGACGGGGGTCCCTCTGCTTCTGATTGATGAACTTAGTCAGGTGCTCCTTGGTCATGTAGGGTTTGGCCTTGGCGTGGCTGCAGGCCAGAGAGGGTTCAGGTCTGTGGCCCCCGGGCTGGGGAGCACGGACAACCGCCTTCTCCAGAGAAGCCACCTAATGCCCAGCATGGCAAGCGGGATTTTAGCCAGCAGTCCTTCCCCATGCCCAGCCCAGCCGAGGAAGCTCACTAGGAAGTGAAGATCTCATCTATTTCTGGCCGAGGACAGAGGCTCATGAGGAAACTCTTGTAGACGGATTCTGGGAAGTCCTCAGGATTGATGGCATCGTTCTGGGGGAATAGTCACCTGATCATTCCTGCACCCACCTTCTCCACGCTAAACACCACAAATGAGGCCCAGGCCTGTGCAAGGGAGCCTGTCAGAGGGCGGGCTCAGGGTGGGCAGAGCAGCATCGATCAGGCTCCTGAGCACCCACTTTTCAAGGGGCTGGTTGCTGAGTAGAGAGCATGCTTAGCTGGTCTGCCTTGCCCCTGAACCTGGACACTGGCTAGTCCCTTGGCTGGGGCAGGATTGGAACTAGGAATGACCACAGGGGGAAGAAGAAGAGGTTAGAAGTAAGAATGTCTGCTGCCAGAGCGGTGGGCTGTCTTCTTCCTTCTTTTTTTAAAGCAGAGGACAAATTTTCTAAAAGAGGCAACTGGAATAGAAACGATGCACCTAACAGCAGAGCCCCCAGATGCACGAGCCAAAACTGACAGAACTGAAGGGAGAAATGGACAATTCAACAATAATAGCTAGAGACGCCAAGAAGCACCAGGAACAACAACAAAAACAGACAAACTGGACTTCATCTAAATGAAAAACTTTCATGCTTCGAAGGATAGCATGAAGAAAGTGAAAAGACAGTCCACGGAACAGGGGAAAATATTTGCAAATCAAATATCCAGGAAGGGACAACTGAACAATAAAGAGACAACCCATTGGAAAGGCAGTAGATTTGAATAGACATTTCTTCATAGAAGATATGCAAATGACCGATAAACACATGAAAAGATGCTCCATCTCATTAGTCATTTGGGAAATGCAAACCAAAACCACAAGGAGATACCACTTCACTCCCACAGGACGAGACCAATTCTAAAAAGACAGTAACAAGTGCCGTTGAGGAAACAGGACCTTCGTACGTTGCCGGTATGATTGTACAGTGGTCAGTCACTTTGGAAAACGGTATGGCAGTTCCTCAAAATGTTAAATATAAAGTTGCCACGTGACCCAACTATTCTACCTCTAGGTATAGAGAGTGAAAACACATGTCCCGACAAAGTCATGCACACGAAGGTTCGTAGCGGCATTATTCAAAATGGCCAAAGAGCAACCACAACCCAAAGGTCATCAGCTGATGAACACAGAAGCAAAGGTGGAACCTCCAAACACTGGGATATCACTCAGTGGTGAAAAGGCATGACTTGCCGCTCCAGGCTACAACATGGAAGAACCCTGAAACTCTTATGCTAACGGACTGAAGCCTGACATCAAAGGTCACATAGTGTATGATGTCCAGGTTGGGCAATGTTACAGAAATAGAAACTGCAAGGAGATTAATGGTCTCTGGGGATTCTGTGCGTTTGCATTTCATCCCAGAAAAACCCATTAAATGTCTTCCAGGATCCTACTGGAAGGCCAACATCAGACTTAGATTGGAGCTGGAGCAGAGGGTCTGAACAAGAGAGCCAGACCATATCTCCCTAAGACTGGAACTTGGACCCATCAGCTCCAAGCAAAGAGGGGTCAGTGACTCCTACTGGGACACAAGGAGAGCTGACAAATAAGGAGGACAGCCAAGGTGGGAGCTCAGGAGGCAGGAGAGAAGGAGGGTGGATGTGTAGCAGCGGTCCTGGTTGGGGGCCCTCCGCAGGAGCCCGTTCCCACGCTCTCTCCAACCCCATGCTTTCATTCCTGTGACTGATGGCATCAAGGGGCACCAGCTCCGTTGAGCTGTGACTTGAGGGGGACTAGTCTTCCCGGGCCCCATGTGGACAGGTGACTGACGAGGTCTTAGTTTTATTTACTTATCGCATTGCAAATTCTTATCAGGAGACAAAACCCCATGGGGTGCAGCGGGTGCTCTATACAAAGGCTCTGGCCAAGGGGGCACAGGAGTCTGAAATCCACTCCCTTAGCCAGACACAAGCCCTGGGCTCAGGGCTGTATCTGCCCAGAGGGCTCCTTTTTGTAATCCATATAAGGCCCCTCATGGGGTGACCCTGCCTACAACTTGTAATTAAAAATTACTTAATCAGAAGGGAAAAAAATAATGTTTCCCTGTGTTGAGCTAAAGGCTGTGTCCTGGCAGCTTCGACTCTTGGTCTGTTCCCCTCCCCCACACTCTGCAGAACTAACCCCTTCCCCACATTTCAGACCCCTGCAGATTGCCTCCATCCCTGCTGACCTTATCTCGCTCCTCTAGGCGAGAACATTCACTCTCAACGTTCATTCCAAGGCTAGAATGGGAATGTACCCATCCCGGCTGCTTGCCTTAGAGGCAGTCCACCAACCACTGCCCCCCACAGCCCCCCAGGAGTAGTCAGTATAGACCAAGCTGCTCTGGACCCCGGCATCTCCTCCACACTCCCTTGGATCTGTCTCTGTGCCGAGTATCAGAAGCCAGTGCTCTAGGGTTACCTGGCTTTTCGGGCTGTGGGCTAGGCTGCGCTATCGTTCCCACCCCCGCCCCACCCTAACCAGGCTTGGCCAGGTTGGCCTCTTGTCAGAGCCAGCTCAGGTGAGGGCTTCGGCTGGGCCGGGAGAACCACTCACCTTGCCTTTTGGGAGGTGGCAGGCGCTGAGGGCAGCTTCCACCCGCTTGCGGTCAGCAGGAAACATCTGGAAAAGACTAAAGGAGCAGAGAAAGGCACCAGGCAAAGAGAGGGGTCAGACCTGGAGAGGGAAGGCTTTGAGGAGCTGGGCGGAAGTGTGGGGAGAGAGTGGAGGAAACTCACTTTTTCACAGGAATCTTTCCTTCGGGGTTGAGCTGCATCTTGAGCTTTACCAGGCTAGTGGGGCAGAAAGCAGCTCATCAAGGCCCCAGGGGCTGGGGCACGTAGCCCCACACACCAAGGCCGGGCAGGCAGGCACTTACATTTTGTCCAAGAAGGTGCTGCGGGAGGCATTGGCTGTCAGGGGGTGCTTGACCAGGGCCAGCACATCGTCGGCCCAGTTCTGCAGGACCCCAAGAGCACAGCCGTCAGACGCTGGCCACACACGGGTGCCCCCACCCCCTGCAGCCCAGGCCTATCCCACAGGAAGCACAGGCTACCCCAGGTGCCCAGCCCCAGGCCTGAGCCTCCCCCTTCTATTACCCCCCCCACCCCTCCCTGGCGCACCTTGCCCACATTCTCCTTGTAGGAGACGAAGTTGTGGAAGGTGAGGTCCACCATGTCAGGGCCAGACACCACAGTGAGTGTCTTGAGCAGGAAGTTGTCGGGGAAGTCCATGTTGAAGACATCCCGGAGCTTCTGGCTCTACAGCAATCCGTGACACGGTTAGGATCAGAAGTGTGCCCCCAGCCCCAGCCCACTGTGCCTCTCCCGGTCCCTCCCCACCACACTAGAACTGGGGCCGCCTAGGGTGGAATCCCATCCCCCTGGGAGGAGCCACAGGCCTCAGCATCTTGGCCTCCCTGACCCCAGGGGCTGGGGGGGGGCGGGGGTGGGAGAGCCCACCGGAAGAGATGAACCCAGCAGTGTGGCCTGGGTGTGCTGAGTATTTTGTTTGCCATTTTTCGTTTGAAGATGGATTCTTAGCTCCCAGTCTCATGGAATCCTGGTTCCCACCAAACCCTTCCTCCAGTGTTCCTACCGGCATTAGACAAATATAGGCAAACGAGATGGGGAGGGCGGTGTGCATAAGCAACACTCCCAGACAGTCTGGGGTGCTCTGGGGGGCAGGACCTGGCCACACGACATCTCTGTCCAGGGTCCCCTGGTACCAAAGCTCTGGTAAGCTCAGGAGCTTCCTCAACTCAGGGAGGAGGCCCTGCTGCCCAGCCTGGGGACTCTTCCCTCGTTCCAGAGACCAGGCTTCCCACCCCCACAGGGACCCCTGCCCTCGCCCCACGGAGCTTGTGGCCATGCTGAGCCTGGGCTGCCACTGGGCCCACCTACCTTGGGTATCTTGGCAAACTTCCCAAAGCGGGTATCCCTGATGCTGGTGATATCCAGAAAGTCCATCTCCTGGAGGGCGCCCCGGCAGGAGCAAAGAAGGGATGTGGACAAAAAGGTCAGTGAAGACTGAAGAACAGAGAGGAGAGAACTTCCAACACCTCTTCACATCTTGGCCAACTGCCTTCTGTAGGTGCCAAGACTTTCTGGGGTGGCCTGGACCCCAACCTTCTCTTCCCACCAATCAGTTCTCCCTATTCATGGTGAGCCTCCTCCCTTCCTCTGTCCATTCCTTCCCTGGCCACTCAACTGACTCAGGAGCTGAGGTCTGTGGTCTTGCCCACACTCTCCTGGACTCTCCCCAAGTCCCCCCCTCCCCTCCCCACTTCCCGGTGCCGAGACCCTTCTTGATCTCTCTGAGCCCTCATGTTTCCCAGAACCACAGGCAAAGAAGCAGCCTTTTCCCCTTCCCTCTCCCCAAGGGATGCTAAGGCTGGAGCATCTTGGCCCGAGGCAGCCAGGGCTGGAGTGCCTGCGCCCTCCCTCCCAGAGCACATAGCCCCTGCCCACAGGACGAGAGGCTGCCACGGAGCCACCCTGCCAAGTCAGTCTGTCCTCCCTGGGCATTCACACCTCTACCCCTGCACTATCGAAAGGCTGCTTGGACTTGGTGGATCAGCAGGAGCTCAGGTAGGGACTGCCTCACCTTACTCTGATATGTCCAATATAAGTAGTAGCCCTTGGGATCCACACGGAGGATAACCGGGGAGGCTATTGTAGTTTCCTATAGACAGAAGTGGTCAAAAGAAAAAGAAGCCAAAAAAGACAAATAAACAGAAAAAAGACAGAAGGGGTCAGCTCTCTGCTCTGAAACGTCAGGCCAAGCTTCCCTGGCCCAGGCCGGGGGTTTCAGAGCTCATCATCTCCCCGGGAGGTGGCTGCCCAGGGAATCTGCAGGCATATTCTTGGTTCTCCAGACCTCTGGGCTAGGTACAAGCCTTAAAACCTCTGAATCAGGGGTGAGGAGGGGTAGAGAATTAGAGATAGCATTTCTGAAAGAGAGGAGGTTTCCCCTCTAAACCCCAAATAGAGGTTCTTCCTCTAGACCCCAAACAGGGTCTTGGCCCCCACCTCACCCTGTTTTCAACGGCCACAGCTCAGCCAAAGGGGTAGAATGTCTCTTCGCAAGACTCAGCGCCGCACCCAGGAGAGCTCAGCACAGTGAGAGCTAAGAGCCCAACTCCTGCACCTGCATCCGAGACCCTCTACAATCCACCTGCTACCTGGCTTCCCACATGCCCCATCCTCCCCTCCACAAACCACTGCCCAGCCAATCCATCCAACTGTCCCATAGGCACCAAGCGCATTCGAACCTCCAAGCCTAAGAACCCAACCCTCCCCTGCCTGAAATATCTTCAGAGAGCACCCCCAAGTCTCCCCTCTTCTGAAAAGCCTTCCCTGAAACATGCTATAACAGTGTGTATGTGGTTTGCACAGCTAGAAGCCCATCCGGAAAATCCCCAAGGGCTTGTGGACTCCAGGGAAACCAGCCTGTGCTGTAGCGTAAGCTAGACCATAAGCTCATGTGCTAGACCACGAGCTCAGTGCTCCAAGTTTGTGGAAGAAGCCAGTGAATGATCAATGAACTAGCTTCTAAATTCTTGTTCCACTCACAGAGCACACAGGCTAGCCTTCATTTTGATGGCCTTTGTATGCATATAAAACAAGATATAAAATTGAAATTTCCAACGAGGCATGGTAGTTGCTGCACACCAAACCCGACCAAGTACAGAATTTGCAAAGGAGGGGCACCTGGGTGGCTCAGTCGTTAAGTGTCTGCCTTCAGCTCAGGTCATGATCCCAGGGTCCTGGGATCGAGCCCCGCATCGGGCTCCCTGCTCGGCGGGAAACCTGTTTCTCCCTCTCCTGCTCCCCCTGCTTGTGTTCTCTCTCTTTCTGTGTCTCTCTCTGTCAAATAAATAAATAAAATCTTAGGAAAAAAAAAGAATTTGCAAAGGAAATGGTCAAAAGAAAAGGGTTCTCAGATCAGGGATGGTTAGAGTCTGGGGTAAAGAACACTTTGTGAGGGGACTAATTTTGGAGAAAGCTGTGTTGTGAGCTCCACTCCCTTCCCCCCCCAAGGGAGGGTTGGCAGTGCTCGAGCCCTCACTTTATTATTTTTTTTAAAGATTTATTTATTTATTTGAGAGAGAAAGAGAGAGAGTGTGAGACTCCCCACTGAGCGAAGAGCCCTATGCAGGGCTTGATCTCATGACCCTGAGATCATGACCTGAGCCGAAATCAAGGGTCGGACGCTTAACCGACTGAGCCACCCAGGTGCCCCCTGACGCCTCACTTTAAGCCTAGTGAGGGGTTTCAACTATACTTAGAAAGCTTTGGTCACCCCTGCAGTTGTGGGGCAAAGCAGACTGGGGTCTGACTCCTGCCCAGGTAACCGAGTGTCAGAGGCATTGAGACCCTGGTTGTGCTAGATGAGCCCAAACCCCAGAGTCTGTTGGGGCAGTGAACACAAGAGTATGTGCTGGGGTCCAGAGTGGGCCCATGGGAAAGAGGGGCAGAGTCCAAAGCTACAGGAAACTAAAGGTAGAAACTGGATCCCAAGGGGCTGAAGAAGTAATTTTGAGTGACCTCCCGCAATAGAGATGGCAGAAGGATCTTTACGTAAGGGACCACCAGCTCAGTGGGGGTCTCCTCACTTTGAGGAGAATCCTCAAAAATGTCCACCAGAGAAAGAATAAGCCTAACATTCTGCCAGGCTCAGAAAGCATGAGCCTGTTGATGATAGCACCCGTTCAGTTAAGAACTTCAGTACCCGTCTCCCACCTCCCTGCCTGCACCCCATGGTGGGGAGGGGGCTTGGAGGAAGATCAGGGAATCCTGCCGCAGGCCTTTTCAGAGCACCTACAGCCCACCTAAAACCACTCCTAGAAGGAGGAGGGCGGAAGATGTCATCCAAATTAAGATTGAGTTTTAAATTATAACTCGTTTCTGAAATAAGACTGGGTTTTCTGAGGAAAAGTGACCATAAGATTGTCTATTACCCAAAAGCAAATGGAATGTCTTGTGACTGGCTGAGTGCCCTTCCATGGGCAGGAGAAGAGCTTCTCCCACCAAATACATTGTAAAGGGACCATGGGAGGCAAAATTAAGTTGGGAGTTGGTTACATCTTTTGCATTGTGCTTATTCAACATGACATGACATATTCAAGTCCTCTGACAACTGTACTAAAGGCATTCTGAACAGAGCCCTGTCCCACAGGTGCATATGTCCTGTGACTAGGCTTAGAAGATTCCTGCTCCTAGAGGTCAGGATCCTGGGGCCATGCCACGACCTGCCTCAGGGAGGGGAGTGGGGCAACAACCAGCTTCACAGGTAGTGGCCTGCAGACAAGGCCATATAGCATGTCCCCACCCCTACTGACCCTCTGCCCAGTCAGGTTACACACACTTCCCAGAGGAACTGAGAGAGGCCACTTCATTTTTCATTCTGAGCCACTTCCCTCATTCCACAGTCTCTTGGGACCTGTCACCACCATGCCACATCGCCCACACCACTCGTAGGGAAGCAGAAATCGTCTAACCAGGGGCCTCCTACCCATAGTCATGGCAACCAGATTACTCAGCCTAGTGCAGCCTGGAATGGCCAACAGCCCCAGGCTGCCTTAACTCACAGACCCAGAATCCCCTTGTAGCCCACCTGTAAGGAGAATGAGCCAGCCCTATAGGCCTCCTCTCCCCGCAGAGCCTTCCTGTTTCCTTCCTGGGACCAGCCCACTGTGATTCTGTGGGCCTGCCTAGCAGCCTCAAGAAGGACCCCAAAATTGTTCTCTTGCCTGCCCAAGAGAATCCCTGGCCTGTCACAACACAACATTTTCAGGGGCTAGGAGGACCAGAGTCTGGGAGGCAGGCCCCAGTCTGAGAAGGAAGAGACAGCAGAGATGGAGGTACAGGGCAAAGCAGTGGCTCCCCCCCTTTCCTTGCAGACAGGCTGGTGGCGGGGTGCTCGGCTGAAAGCAGCCAGCAGAAGCAGAAGTCGATTAGTTCCTTCCTAGTCCCCTGGGAGCAGAAGCCTCGGGTTCTCCGTTAGGGTCCCCCAGCCTTTTATGGCTGCCCCACGGCAGCTCAGGGGAGAAAGGGGCCTCCCTGGACCAGGGCAGGGCCAGATGAGGAAGAGCAAGAGTGGGGCATCTCTGCTAGGAGTAGGGGCCTGGCTCACCTCTGCTTCTGGCCCTGCCACAGCTTTGGGGCACTTTCCTCCCACTCACGCTGAGATGAGTATCCCCCCGGCTTGTCTTGGGGCTTTGGGGGAGGACAGACCCAAGCACAAAGAAAGTCCCTCCGGTGAGCACCCAGGCGGCCCACCCCGCTGTCAGTCCAGACACAGAGCCCTGGCCCCGGCAGTCCAGGGATGCGTGCTTGGGGCACATACCCTCACCCCCAGGTTTGTTTATCCAGGCAGTTGTACCCGCTGCCTGGCCAAGCCACACCGGCGCCCGGTCCCAGCAGACATAAACCAACCCCCTCCCAGCAAAGCCCCTAACAGCAGGGCCCCCACCACCCGAGTGCCGCACTCACATCGTCCCATTTGATGAAGCGCTCCCCTTGGCTCAGATAAGCCTTCACCTTGGGGGGCAGCAGGACAGGGTTGAGCAGAGACATGGTGCTGAGCGTCCCTCTCTAGAGAAGCTGGGCAGGCCCACGCGGGCAGGAGGAGGGAAGGAAGGAAGGCTGGCTGGAGGTGAGCCAAGCTGGGCTCACATGGCACCCGCCCTGAGAGGGTCCGGAAGTCTGGATACTCTTAGAGCCCACGGGTGGCCGTGGCTGGCGGCAGAGCTGAACGCTCTGGCCAGAGGCCCATCTGCCTTTTAAATCGGCCTCCTCCCACCTGCCTTCAGGGGGGGTAGGGGGGCTGTGGTCACTGTTCCTGCCCAGGGAGGTTAGGCTCCCCTCTGCAAAGCCGCCCCCCCTCACCCTGTGCCTCAGCACTTCCTGCTCAGGGCTTCCTTCTCTGTGCTCTTCAGGACTGAGAGGCAGCTTCTGAGGCCAGTCTCCCTGGAGCCAGGGCTGGGGGGCGGGGGCGGGGGGGCTCAGTCCCAGGGGTAGTCTCCGGTCAGATGAAGCTGAGGGGCTAGAAAGGAACAATATGGGGACCACGTGGGGATACTATTGCCCAGGCTGGGCCTGAGGGAAGGGTGTCAGGAGCTCCCCAGGGGAAGGGACCTCCACAGAGGTGGGCTCTAAAGTATAGGAGTCTCTTCCAGGGGCTGAGGGGGCTGGGACCACCCTGGACGTGGGAGTTGAAGGTGGGGTAGGGCCCAGCTGGGATTGGGTGTTTTGAATAAGTAAAGTTTGCTGAACACCCAGCTCCTCTTTCTCAATGCTTCCTCACATGAAAATGAGGTAGAAGTGAGGCAATCACGCCTCTCACCCGCCACCACACGTAACTCCGCTTGACCCTCTGGGCCTGGCAGAGGCCCGGAACCTCCATAGCCCAGACATGACTCCACCCGCAGCAACCCTGGGCCACCAGCCTCCACTGCACTCTCTTGCCAGGCTCTCTCCTCTGCTCTGTGCCCAGGGCCTGGGGTGAGAAAACTGGAGCAGGAGGCTGCTTAGAGGGGCCTCAGCTCTGGGTTTCTTCTCGGGGTGCATGAACCTAACACTGACCGGGCCCAGGGAGCTCAGTCCCAGCCTCGCTCAGCCAACCCACTTCCTCTTGCCTAAACTGCTCCTCTTTATCACCCTTCTAAACTTAGCTGGGGGAGCAGGGAGCTCTGCCTGGGACTTCCTTCCCCTCTCAGGGCCTGCCTTTCTGCTCTAGGGCCCACCGTGGGCCTTTGTGCCACCCCCAAACAACTGTGGGACCCTCACCCAGGCCCTAAACTGCTTCTGCTGGCCAGTCTGGGCCAGGATAAGAGGACAGAGGGCTGGAGATAGGGGGATTCCTAGCACAAAAATACCCCCCCAGAAAAACGATTCCAAAAGTCCAAGACCAGTGGGGTGGATCCCGTAACAAGACCTCACAGCCTGTGGAAGCAGCTGTGGAACTCCTCCCTGCTTTCCTGCCCTCTGCTCTCAGGACTCATCCTCTGTCCCCTCCCTCCAAGCCTTCAGTCTCTCATCTCTCCTCCCCACCTCCCTCCAGCCTTGTGCCCCTCTGGGGGCCCCTCTGGTGCCCTGGAAGTTCCCTGTTCCCTCCCTGGGATCAGGTTCACCCTTGGTCGGTTTGAATGGATTTTGCAAGGGAAATCCTGGCCCTTTCCCAAAGACCCTACACCTGTCTCCTGCACCCAAGTCCCTCCCTCTTGTCTGCCTGGAAAGATAATCCCCTCCCTCTCCCTCAGCCTGGGGAAGGACAAGAGACAGGCTCCTCTCCTGTCAGGGATGCCACTGGGGATGCCACAAGGAAGGCAGAGATTTCAGTACTCCTTACTCTGATCCTGTCGATCTTGGGCTCTGAAGGTTGAGGCTCTAATCCACAGAAGAGAGCCTCACCCATCTTTGTCCAGTGATGGCCATGCCTGGACCCCGTTGAGACCCCCAATTGTAGCTTCATTGGGGCCTGTACTCTCCTGCCCTCATCCTACCCAGCAGCCCTCAGAATGCAAGAAATTCATGCAGCAAGGGGAGCCAGGAAAACCTTCATCAAAGAGAACTTCTTTTTCTTTTAAAAATACACTTAGGTTTCTTAAAATGTGAAACGACAAAGAAAAATATTGTGTAAATAATGGTGGGGTGGATATGGAGAAAATCAGGGAGGTGACATGAATAACCAGTTTGGGAAATGGGGCTCCTGGGCTGAGCTGAGTAGCAGGCACCCCACACTCTCTGCCCATCGCCCCCCAACCCCCCCACCCCCCCCAGGGCAGAACGTAGAAGGGCAAGGATGCCCCCTGGTGGACACACTGGAAAGCACGTGCCTCCTAGGGAAAGGCTGGGGATCCAGGGAAGGGCGACTCTCTAGGAAGTCACTAGTGGGTCTGTGTCATGCGTGATCCACAGAGACATGTTTGCTGGAGAGTTTGGCACGTGTGAGCTTTGGCGGTTAAGAACTTACATTCAACGTAATGCCTCCCAAGGAAACGCTGGTGCCTAGAACCCAGGAGGCAGGTCTGGAATGCTCACTTGTCAGTGTTATGTGGGGACCTTGTGCTGTGGTTTCTCAACCTGTTAATCAGAGATTAGTAGTGGAAGTTGAACTCCGATCTTCAGGTTATAGCCAAACAGGAGAGTCAGATTAGATTGGTTTCTTATCTGATTCCATGACTTACCTGTTAAAGCAGTGGGGTTTGGGAGCCTGGAGGCCCAGAGTGCCTCTCAGGCCAATGGCTAGCTACCTCTGTAATGAAGATGCCTTGGTTGTTGTATCCTCGGGGGTCTGCTTCCCAGACCATCACAGGGAGTCACACTCACTGCTCCATGAACCTAGCTGCTAACAAGCTGGCCTATCTTGTGATACGTAACTTCCTGGGCCTCCTCTTTCTCACCTAGAAAGTGGGGATCATAATACCTCAACAATATAATGTATGTAAAGTACTTAATATGGTGTCTGCACATGAGCTTAATAGTGTCCTTATCATTATTTATTACCATTATTTATTAGCAGACACCGGCAAGGGAAATACAGTTCGTATTACTCCCTCCTCAGTATAAATGGTGTTCTTTCCACAGCAAGCGTCTTCGCTGATGTGCATTTTGGATTGATTTTTTTTTCTCAGCAGTTTGTGTGGATCAGGGACTGATGTATCTTCCCAGGGCAGGCTGAGTAAGGGGTGCTCCTGGCTGTAGACTGGAAGCAGGCTGTCCCCTGTTCAAGCAGGTGGGCTGAGCTCATGAAGTCATAAGCACGAGCACTCGACTCATGGACAAGGGCCAACCTCCCACCACCTTTAACCACCACAGCCCCACAGCTGATGAGGCAGGTGTGAGAGTGAGGACCAGGAGCCGTCCACCAGTCCAGCTGTATGTCCGGCTGTGGCTCCAGACCCAGCCACCTCTGCATGCTGAGAGCTAGGGCTGGGGATGGAGGCAGGTGCTGAGAGGCAGGGGCTGGGCTTCTGGTCCCTTGGGGAGGAGAGGAGAGACTGTCAAGAGTTCTCTGCCAAAGCCCCGGGGGAAGACATTGCCTGTCCTCCTATGCCAAGCCCTTCTAGAATCATAGAAGAAACCATCTGGGACTTAAAATAAGTCCCATGTGTATTTCCCTTTGTTTTTTGGGGTTTTTTAGAGAGGGAGAGGGGCAGAAGGAGAGGGAGAGAGAGAATCTTATTTATTTATTTATTTAAAAGACTTATTTGAGAGAGAGCATGTGCAGGGGGGGCGGTGGGAGAGCAAGGCGGGGAGACAGAGGAAGAGGGAAAGAATCCCAAGCAGACTCCGCACTGAGCCCATCACGGGGCTCGATCCCACGCCCCATGAGATCATGACCTGAGCCGAAATCAAGGATCCGATGCTTAACTGACTGAGCCACCCACGCACCCCACCTGTGTTTCCCTTTGACGTGCCATCAAACCTACCTGAAGGTATAGCTGAGTGAGCACTGGGCCCATCCTCAAAAACCCAGAGTTTAGTCTCAACCAGAGCAAAAGTTTGCCGTGAGATCTTGGCAAGTTACCTGTGCTCCCTGATCTATTAAGCTTTTGATTCTTTCTCAGATTCCTTCCAACTCTAAAAATCTTTCTCTTTCTAATCAGAAGGGACAACCTCGTCACTTTTCTCTCCTGCCTTTCCTCTGACCGGTGATAAACCTAGAGACGAGAGCTGCAGATGGCAGGAAAGATTGGCTCCTACCCCAGCAGGATGTTCTTGGACGCAGTATTCATATTCTCTGCCTCTGTTTATCTCCCTGTGAGATGGATCAGTTTTTATGAGTGCGATGCAAGGAAGTTAGATGATGTCCTTCTCCAGGTGGGCATGGTGCATTGCACATAAGGAATGCCCTCGGAGCTGACCTTGTCAGCTGGTTTTGTCCTTCCTCCTGTGCTGGTCCACCTCTTTATCAGGGCCTGGGTAAAGCCACAGTGAACAAGCCCCTCACCTTTGTGGGTAGCAGGAAGCCAGTGAGGACGGGGAATATGTTGGGAGATACACTCAGGGTCCCAAAACATCCTAACCTGCTGGATGGAGCAGCAACCTGAACCTCATAAGGTAAAATGAACAGGGCTTAACTGAGAGATCCGGGCTCGGCTCCAAGGTACCAAGTGTACAAGGACACGGTGGGGAAGCGGCGGCTTTAGCAGAAGCATGTGTGAATAAAACTGAGGGTTTTCGCTGACAGCCAACTCCATATGAGTCAAATGAAAAGGCTGCTTACTAAGCGGACAGACTCTCAGGCTGCTAAATTGAAGGACTGAGCCCAGTGATTCTCCATCTTGATATCAATCAGAATGGCCTGGGAAGCTCTGGGAACACTGTGAAACTTGCTGTATCCAGACCCTCTGAGCCAGGACCCAGAATGGGTGAATGGGGAGAGGGAAGGAAGGTGAGGAGTCTGGACTTCTCAAGAGCGTCACCCTTGGTTCCAGTGTGCAGCCAAGGCTGAAGAACCAAGAAAGACTCAGCCCCTTCTCATTCTTGGCACGCATGTCAGACCACAACTGAGATACTCGGGGACCTCAGTTTAGGGTGCTTTATCATGAGGAAACACACAAGCTGGAGAACATTTGCTGAAGGGCAGCGAGGATGGAGGAAGCACACAACACGCTGTGAGGACTGTTAGAGAAAATCGCAGCATGGAAGACACTGGTGGTCCCCGAGGTCCACCTTCAGATGCTTAGGCTTGTTCTCTGGGGTCCTAAGGTTAAAATCTTAGGTGACAGTCTTAGGTCAGGCTTTTCATGAAACATTATGAGACAGAGATTTGCTTGTGGGAAGTTTATTGGGAGGTGCTCTCAGAAGCAACACAGCACACCTGAGGGAGGGAAAGAATCAGGACAGGGGTGGGCGGGTAGAAAATGATCAACGATGCAGTCACCACAAAGGACACCTCTACAAGGAACTTTAGGGTTGAGATGACCCTTCAGAGGCAAGTTGAGGTGGCCCCAACTGGGGCAAGAGGACTGGTCCTTTGAACCCCTACATTGGCCAGATTAGCCCTAGGAAGGGCTCATGAAGTCAGGCAAGGCCCCTCCCTTTGGTGGCTTAAGGAATTCCCCGGGGAGAGACTCATCTCTCAGCCATCACCGGCCAGCACTTTTGGCAACATGGGGATAAGCTTCTTTGTCCCAAAGGCAGGATGTCCCAAAGGCACCATAGCGACCACAGCAGGACCTACTGTGCACAGTTCAGACCTACTTCATATGCTAAGCTTGCTCTACCTGGAATCACTCCTCCAGGATTCTGGTGATTGCTTTCCCTGGGAAACTTATGAGAAGGTGAGTGGCATGAACTATAGCCCCCACTATTACAGCTTGTCTTGGTGACATAACTGATATTTAGCATCCCCCACTCCCCAACCATTACCCACTCTAGATTCTCTTTACCGTCAACTTGTATGCCTGTGAGTCGAGTTGGCTTACCTGGTGAAATGACTCAGATCCTCATTCCTAAGGGATATGAGCCTCTAATCACCATGTCCTTCTCAAACCAGGCTGCTGCATTTGTCCACTTACTATCAAAATTGGGCAAGTGTGTACCAAGAAATAACCTAGTGGATGAACTGGGTGCCAAACATATTCTTCCCTGAACCCATTGTAGCAGCAAACCTATCTCTTCCAAAGGATCAGGGTCAAGTACATCTACGAGGATGTGACTCCCCCCCGCCCTTTTTTTTGGCCTACGGGTCTTTTGGCACAAGGAGTTTGAAGGACAGAAAGCAGCCATACTTCAAGTTTGTGGGATTCTTGTTCTGTCCCTTGGTGGAAATGTTCTACATCTGGGAACCAGATTCTCTAAACCTAGAGAGCCTCGAACTATAGGAATAGGAACTGCAAATTCCCCCAAGAGGGTCACTGGGAGTGATGTTCAGTGGGGTTATTCTTCCTTTCACCCCTTGTTTCTTAGACCTCTCTATCATACCCATTGGACAACAGAACCATATTATAGTTATTGAATAGGGTGCAGGGTGTCCCATCATCTCTAAAATGGTCCTTCAGCTGCACCTTTGAAAGGCTCTTCTTTTACTCTGTCAGCTTAAGTGGGTGGCAAAGTACATGATAGTCCCAGAAGATTCCATGATCTTTTGCCCACTCTTGCTCTGATACTACATTATGTAAGGTTCCATGTCAGTAAATGAAATACTCTTTAAGCCCTCAGGGAATGGTGCTGGTTGAGGCCTTTAGCAAGAAAGAGAAATCCATATCCAGAATATATGCTGATTTAAGTCAAGATTAATCACCAACCCTTCCAGAGAAGAACAGGTCCAATGTAGTCAACTTGTTACCAAGGGGCTGGTTGGCCATCTGTTGCTGGCAGGTTGAACATCTGGCAGCAACAATTGTAAGATCAGCCTTGGTGAGCGGGAGCCCATTCTGTTGGACCCACCCTTGCCACCATATACAATATGCCTATGTGTAGCCTCCCTCTGTGCCGACATGGCCAGTTTATTCATGTGCCCATTGGGCCAACAAGAGTGGTTGATGACAGAGGCTGGCAAACTTCAGCTAGCCAAGTCATTCAATCTACTTGGTGGAGGCTCTCAGATGGGCATTAACATGCAATATATAGATCTTCACACTTGGTGCTTGCTCTCAGAGATACATCCACATGCCTCTCCCCAAGACCTCCTTGTTCCCAATTCCCCAGTATCGCTTTTTCTAAGCTTCTAACCGACATTTGTACAGCCCATGAGCCTATACGTATTTTTACCCAGGGCCACTCTTCCAGGGAGCCATGATGATGATTTGGGTCCCCAGATATCAATATAATTCAGACACTGGATGACCTTAAAATGTTTGGTCATGGACGCCTGGGTGGCTCAGTTAGTTAAGCGTCTGCCTTTGGCTCAGGTCATTATCCCGAGTCGGGCTCCCTGCTCGGCAGGGAGTCGGCTTCTCCCTCTGACCCTCCCCCCACTCCTGCTCTCTCTCTCTCTCTCAGATAAATAAGAATCTTTAATTTAAAAAATGGGCATTTCACTTTCCCCAGTGTGCAGTTACCCAAGTAAATGGCCACGGGTCCCCTTGGGGAAGGACTAGGGAAATCATTGCTGTATGACCCTGGTATTACAAAAGCCTTCCTCCTAGGGACATAACCCCTCCTTCAGGCAACAGGTTCTAGATCTGAAGATTGAATCAGGTCTGGAAACTGGACAAGGTATTGTGACTTTATACTGGAGCAATGGCCGTCAGTCTCCTGGCCTTTCACTCTTGATTTGTTTTCATTGTACAGCTCAGCAATGTTGTGTGTGGTCTGCAGATCCTTGGAGGTCCCAGAGGCCATTTCAGAGATTTCACAAGGTCAAAATAATACTAAGATGTTATTTGCCTTTTTCACTGCCTAGACATTTGCACTGATGGTGCAAAAGCCAGTGGTGGGTGAATCTTCTGGTACCTTAACAAAGCAAGGCGGCAACACCAGGGTGTTTCAGTTGCTCACTGTGAAGACTGACAGACAGAAGAAAGAAAGGAAACAAGGAGAGTATGGAGGGAGGGAAAAGGGAAGGAGAAAAGAAAGAAGAGTCAGCTTCACTTAAGAATGTCCTTAATGAAGCAATAAAAATTGCTAAATTTTATTAAATCATGACCCTTAAATACATGTCTTTTAAATATTCTCTGTGATTGGAGTGTAGCTCTTGATCTTGGGGTTGTGAGTTCGAGCCCCACATTAGGTGTAGAGATTACTTAAAAATTAAAAATCTATTAGGGGGCGCCTGGGTGGCTCAGTCTTGATCTCAGCTCAGGTCTGGATCTCGGGGTCATGAGTTCAAGCCTCACATGGGACTCCACGCTGGGCATGGAGCTTACTTAAAAACAAACCCAAAAAATTATTGAAAAAATAAAAATAAATATTCTCTATTATTAAATAGAAAGTACTGTACTGCACACAGAAGTATAATGGGTCTCTCTTATGCACCACTGAATTACCAGCTGAACAATTTTTTCTCATGGAACACCATTTTCACTTGAAAGAATAGCTGACAGATAAACTGTGGTTATTAAGACTTGGTTATTTGGCAGATGTTTTTCCTAATTCAAACCAACTAAGCCTGTCACTTTGAGGAAAACAACGGAGATTATTTGTGACTAATTTTAAAATTTGAACTTTTCAGTGAAAATTAGAATTTTAGGAAATTTAGATGCACTATCATGAGTTTGACAGAACCCAATGAATTTTTCTGATATTAACAAATATAACTTTTAATATTGTAAAATGGATTGTATCAATATTTGAAAGATCTCTATAATCCGATGAGCCAGTTTTTCCAAATGACCACAGCAGGATGTTATAAAACTATGCATGGGTAGGAGAGCCATTCACAGTGCAGGGTAGATTAATAGACTTTCATGTGATGGAATTCATTGATACAGCTTCAGATTCTACATTACAACCACTGTTTAAGAAAATACTACTTGTTGAGTTTGGGTGTAGTCTCAAATCATGTGAAAAGGCTATTAAAATGCTTCTGTCTTTCCCAACTACATATCTGGGTCAGGCCAGATTTTCTTCATATATTTTAACCAAAACAACATATTGCCAATTGAAGCAGATATGAGAATCCAGCTGTCTTCTATAAAGCCACTTTTAAGAGATTTGCAAAAATGTGAAAAAAGCCACTCTTTCACTAACTTTCTTTCTTCCATAAATATAGTTACTTTTCATAAAAAATATACTATGGATGTTAACATATAATGGGCTAATTATTTTTTTAATTAATTGATAAGTATTTTATAAATGTCTCAGTCTTATTTCTAATGTGGCAGTGTCAATAGATATAACCCATATAAACAAAAGCGCTTTGGAGACGTCAGTTTTCAAGAGTGTAAAGTGATCTTGAGACCAAAAGGTTTGAGAACCACTGGCATGGGTCGAGCAAAACCGTTCCCCGCTGCCCATCTAGTTTGCCCTAGGGCTGCTCCGTTCTATTCCCTGTCTGCCTAGTTCTCCTGTCAGCACCCTCCACTGCGTCCAGCTTGCTGCTCATCACCATAGCTGTACCAACCTCTGGCTTCTATTATTTTGTGGTCCTATCATCCCCATCGCTATCAAAGGGCCAGTTCTGTAATGGCCTCTTGTCGTCGGCCCTGGCCTACAGAGGACAGCCAAACTGAGCTTCTCCCAGTGCATTCCTCTTTGCTTTGATAACCAGAGTATCCTCTGGGCCTTCCTGCAGGACTGAAGTGGGTTTCTGGCCTTACATAGAGGACCGAAAATAGCAGGCTCACTTCTCTGAGCTTTTTGAAGCCTTCTTCTACCTTTTGCTATGGCAGTTCTGGCATTTCCATTTCCTTGGCTGGCCATTGTCTTTCTCCTGTCCCCCAGATCCTTGTCAGGGTATTAAATCCTATTTCACCTGAGAGCGCTCCCATATCAATAAACCCTCCTCTTTTTAACCTAATATTCCGATTCAGCTCCCCGTGGATCCAGCCTATACATCCTCTCCTAACTCCTACCAATACAAGTTGGCTACTTTTGTAGCTCCTTGCACTTATAGCCCTCTTCGTTCCCTAGCAGGCCCCTGAACATCTCTGGCTGGGTTTTGTTGCAACTTGGCCCTTATTTATTGGTCTCGTAGGCCGACAGAGAGGGAGAGACAGAGAGAGAGAGAGAGAGAGAGAGAGGCAGCTTCCTTTGGCACCTGAGAGCAATTCCCAGAGACAGTGGGAGCTGTGAGCCATCAAGTACCCAACGCTCCTGGCAGCTGGAAGAATGACTGCCTCCGCCCTGATCTGAGGGGACCCTCACTACAGAGACAAATTTCAGCTCTGCCTATGAGGCAGAGTAGAGCAGGGATCGGAACCCCCTAGGGTCAGAAAGACTCAAGTTTGAATTCTATCTAGCTATGTGACCTTGAGCAAATTCCTTAACTTCTTTGAGGCTGTTTCTTCATCTCGAAAATGGAGATAAAGAGTAACTACCTTCTAGATTGTTGTGAGACAAATGAGATGAGGAATGTAAGGGCCGAATCTGGAGCCAGCACATAATAAGGGCAAGGATGTTGCTACTGTTATAATGGGTCAGAACTTTCTAAAGCTGAAAAGGCTGCCTTACAGAGCAGACAATAAGATACACCATCATGGATACTCTCTTAGCTGCCACTGGAGAGGGCTCCACAGGGATGTTGTGGAGGAGGTTCTAGGGCCCTTGAGGGTATAACAAAAGATGACCTTGGGACCCATTCTGTCCCCAAGCTGCCTTAATTTTCTGATTTCTCTTGACTGCTTACCCTTCCTTGGCTGGGGAGAGGCACTTAGAGAAGCATATTCACTTTCAGGCCACTAGGGGGCCATTGAGTTGCCTGCAACAGGAATACTCTAATGGTTTCTTAATGGCTCAGGCACCAGGGAGATCAGGCTCAATTATATCTGAAAGCATTTTGAGTTCCTAGGCTAAAAGACACTGTGTAAATCCAGATAATAAATAGGGCTTATTGATGACAGGTTAAAGAATCTGGCACTGTTTAGTTTGGAGAAGAATAGGGTGAGAGGAATTGAATAAGGGCTTTGAGTATATTTATTCCTTAGCATAGAAAAGAGTGACATGCTGTTTTCCTACCCCACTGGGAACCAAGCAAGAAGAAAGAACTTTACTTTGCAACAGAAGAAATATGGAGTACACTCAAGAAAGAGGATGGAAAGAGGCTTTGGGTTGGCCTTACCTGGAATCTTCCAAAATAACTCACCTTGGTATTGTTGATCTGATCAGTTCTGCCCGGAAGACCAGAAAACAGGGAAGAGAAGAGAGGACAACATCCAGAGACAATTCAGAGATTTTAACTCAACAGGCCACCCTGCTGGGCGAGCTCTGGACAACCTGGGAGCAGGATGGGGAAGGAGTGGTTGTCTTTTCCCCAGTAGCCCACAAAAGGCAATTAACATTCCAAATTTCTGATGTCCTTAAAATTTCTCAGAAAGTACAAAGGCAAGCTAGGCTATTCCTGGAAATAGCATCCAATTTGGTGAAGTTTTAGAATATAAGTGAGGTTCAGTGGGGTGGAGTCCGGAGCCGACAACTAAGAAAGAATTCTTGAGACCTCTTTGGTGCAAAATGGTGGTTTATTGAAGCACGGGGACAGGACCCGTGGGCAGAAAGAGCTGCTGCCCCGGGGTTGTGAGGGGTGGCTGATTACATACTTGGGAGTTGGGGGAGGTAAGGAAAAGTGAGGTTTCCAAAGGATTTTTGTATGTTAAAGAAGACTCACAGGATACCAGAGGCCATTGACTTGCCATTGTCAAGTTAAGGTTGTTTTTCCTTCTAGTAAGGCATGAACAGTAAGAGAGTTGGGAGCTTCCTGGAGAAACATTACACTTTGCCCACTTCAAGTATCTGTCAATGGGCTGCAGATTATAAGGACATTTAATTGTATCTACATTCCCTTCTGGAACCTAGGCCATTGATAGAAATGCTTTGTCCTCGTAAATTGCTAAGACTTTTGTAAACTGAGGGAGACTCCTGTCCCGCAAGACTGTGATCTCTGTCAGTTAACCATTTGTTTTTCGTTTAGGGAAGCCAGGAGTGCCTGCGCAATGTCCCACATACAACATGGGTGGGGGTTGTAGGGTACCAGCTTCTGCTTGATCCTCAGCTAGCCTTCTGCTCCCTCATCAAATTGACCAGACTCACACCTGGATCTCAGGAATGAGAGAGAGAGAGAGAGAGAGAGAGAGGCTGAGTTATAGGCCTGTGGTTTAAGCAGCTGATCAACACCCTCAGCTCTGGTAGCCCTCAACTTCTGTTTGGCTGAGATAGCAGGGCAGGAGTGCTGGGGAGGAGCTTCCTTATAAAGGGACAGGTGTCTGGAAGGCAAAGATTCTTGTGGAGGAGGAGGGAAAATGGGAAGGGCAGAGAGGGTCCTGTCCCTCAGAGTCAGGAGCCAGGAGTCAGGCTCACACATGAAGGGGGGCTGTGTCACACACAGGATCCCATCACCACCACAGTCCCCACACACCATCACACAGGCACAGTCTCACATACCCACTAAGACATCCCGGCAGTCCCCGCACACCCAGCTCTGGGAACGCAGGAAGTAGAATTCAGGGAGGAGGGAACCTAAATTCTGGAAAGCCTTCTACAGAGGGAGTGGGGAGAACAGAAGGCAGGAGAGAGGAGGGCAGAAGGACGAGGAAGGCACAGGGGAAAGTGGCTACTGAGACTCCAAGCTTGGTGAGGGGATGTCAGCACCAACCGGACCCTAGGGAGGACAAACTGCACAAAGGAATGGGGGGGTGGGCGGACAACAGCCCAGACTCTGAGGCCCAGAGGGAATCAGAGAGGGGAAATTTTCTGAGAGCCACTGGTTCAGTGCAGCTCCTTGAGTCCAAATTAAGCCCAAAGCTGGGAGTCCGAAGCCCCCAAAAAGCGGGATCTCGGACCTGTTGCGAACTTCAGGACTGAGATGGGAGGCGAGTCTGGAGAGCCCAGCTTAGCACGTGGTTCTGTCCCAGAAACTAAAAGGTCTGCGCAGCGTGATCCGGGCTTTAAGAGAACAAGGGAGGGAATCGGGAAGTTTTCAGCAGAGCCCCAAAGCCCAGCCAGGGCCGGAGCGGGGGCGGGGGGGGGCGCGACCAGTTGTGACCACAGTGAGTGATCCAGGCTCCTTAGCTGCCTGTGCGGGATGTGGGCCAGGCCCATTAGGAGCGAAGGGGTCCAGGAGACCGGCTCTGAAGGTACGTGGATCGGGGCGCGAGCCGAGAGCATGAGCGTGTTATCACCCCCACTTTTGGGGGTATACTGAGGCCTGGGGGACGCAGCCGTTGCTGCTGTTCCACGTGTCACTTCAGACAGTCTGGAGCGGAGGGTTGAGGCGCCAGAGTTGACAGCTCCTTGCTCAGACCGCCCCTCCCCGCCCCCTTTTCCAGTTCTGCACTCCGCCCCAAACGGCGCCGTTCCCCTTTTAAAGAAGCGCCCGGGGCTCCCATCCTCGCCGCGCCAGCCCGCCCGGGGCTGCGGCGCCGTTGCCCTTTTAAGAACCAGCCGCCTTTAACTCTCTCCTAACGGGGCGTCCCGGCGGGGCTCGCGGCGCCCGACAGAAGCCCGCCTCCCCGCGCAGCACTTCCGGACCCCGGCGTCGCCCTTTTAAGAGGCAGCCCCCAGCAGCGCTCCCCCCGCCCCCTGTTGCCGGCGCGCGAGGTGGGGGAGCCCTGCTGGAGCGGAGCGCGCCGTCCGCGCGGCCACTGGAGACCGGGCGGCCGGCGGCCGGGCAGGCGGCGGCAGCAGCGGATGGGGACGCGGAGCCGGGCGGCTGTGGCGGCTGTGGCTGTGGCGGCGGCGGGGAAGCAGCTGACGGGCCGACGGCGGCGGCGGCGCTGGCGGCAGTGACTGGTCCAGGCCCCGGCGGCGGCTGCAGCGACGCGGTGGAGGGCTGCGGGCGGGCGCCGTGAGGAGCGGCGGCGGAGCGCGGAGCTGCCGGGAGCGGAGGGCGCCGGGCCGCCCCTTGTCCAGTCCTCGCAGGCCGCCAGGCCCCCTCCAGCCGGGGCCGTGGAGCACCGGGGCAAAGGCCGGGGCCCCCCCATGAAGGAGCGCGACGCGGCCCCGGCCGAGCGGGGCAAGCCGGCCACCTACACCGGGGACAAGAAGGCGAAGATGGCGGCCAAGACCAACAAGAAGTGGGTCCGGCTCGCCACCGTGTTCGCCTACGTGCTCTCCGTGTCGCTGGCCGCCATCGTGCTCGCCGTCTACTACAGCCTCATCTGGCAGCCGGTGGGCGCCGGGACCTCGGGGGGAGCCGCCGGCCCGCCCCCCGGCGGCTCCAACGCCACCGGCCCGTCCGGGACTTCGGGGGCGGCGGCGGGGCCCAATGCCACGGGGTCGTCCCGCCGCGAGGCACCGCGCGACGCGCCCCCGCTGCAGGCGGCGCGGCCCATGCCTCCGGAGCCCTCTGCCGACAGTCCCCTGGCCGGGCCGCTGGAGCGGCCGCGGGGCCCGGAGGAGGACGAGGAGGAAGCGGCGGCGGCGCCGGGGAGTCGTTGAACCCTTCCGCGCCTGGGGCGGCCGGGAACCTTTCTCCCCTCCCCAAGCCCGGAGGCAGGACTTTGCAGCAGGACGGGGCGGGGAGCCCGCGGGAGTGACCCCCACGGGAATGAACGCTCTCCCTTCCCCGCAACGATCACTAGCTCGCCCGGAGAGCGGGTGGCCTGCAGCCCGATCTTCAGCCAAGGGACCACGATTCGCCGGGGGCTCGGGGTTTGGTCTTCCTAGGACCGTGCTGCGCCAGGGCCCTGAGCCATAAAGGGAATGGGGGGAGGGGTGGGGAGATCCCAGCTCCTAACCCTTTTTCGCCGCTAGCTCTTGTGTATCCTATGTGCGGGAGTGACTCGGGCTTTCCCCGCAAGACTCAGGGGAAGGAGGGAGCTATAGGGGCTCTTTAATAAGCTGAAGCTCTCGAAAGGAGGGCACCAAAAGTAGTGGAGCTCAGGTACGTCAACCCAGTTGCAGTGGCCACAGATGCATTTAATTTATAGATCCCTGTATATAGTTGTTGACATATGCACTAGAAGCTATAATTACACAGAACTATATGTATCCTCCCACAACCCTGGGTAGCTACCCACTGATGGGGTCATGCAAGGGCTATTTGCTGGCCCCCAAAGTGCAGCTAGCCAGAAGGGCACAAACACTGGTTTTTTTGTTCTTGTTTTTGTTTTTCATCACCCACTCTATTCCCCCTATTTCAGAAAGATAGGTTTATGACCCTAAAGAGTATAATCATCCTTAGACTTGAAAGGACAGTGGAAAACCTTAGGAGAAGTAGAAGCTGTTTAGGGAGGGTGGAGAACGAACTAATCCCCTCCTCTTCCCACCCTAGTGCCCCCACGGAAGAGGCTTCCTGTTGTGGCCCTAAGTATCTGGATATGGGCCAGGGAAGAAGGAAGGGAAAGAGCAATGCCTCTGTGCTTCAATCCTTGGCCTTCTCACAGAGTTCTTTTAGGAAGAGCAAGCTTTTGTAAGTAGAGTGGCTCAAAGTGTTTTTATTTTATTTTCCCCTCCTCAAGATCTTGTCTTGTTCCAGTAATCACCCTTGCCTTCCCTCTTTCCTGAGCCTGTAAGTAACAGTGTAGCCCTGCAATTGGGGTGAAATCTGTTGTGAAACCAGAGCTCTGAGCACGTTTTATGGTTTTGAGTTGCATTATAGAATCAGAAAGGCTATAAGGTGGGCTTCAAGCTCAGGATTGTGCTTTGATGGCCAGTTAATGGACCAGCGTGGGAAAATTACATTGGTTTGTCTTTACCTCTCCTGATAAACCCTACTTATATGCAGTCTATACTTCGGTGGAGATGAGAAACACCAAGGGAAGTGACATCTGTATAGTTCTGGGACAGCAAGAATTATACATCCTCCATTTGGATTCCATTTCCTTCTGCCACTTGCTTTTAGGCAATTGAGTGTGGGTAGTGACAAGATATCAAACCCCTTAGTGTTTCCTTTTTGGGAAATGAGGCACTTTAAAAAAAAAAAAAAAAAGACAAAAACTTATCCACCTGAGTCCTAAAACAGTTTGTCTCCAGTTTTCTGGCCTACACTCTAGTTAGCTCTGATCGAAGTTTACAGGACAGCAAGTCTTGCTTTAAGCCATGTTCTGTTGTGGGCAAGGTAACAGCACCTGAGCTGTCATAGCCTAGGAGCAGGCTGGGAGCACCCCCAAGGTGTCTTGGCTGGAGATTTCTGAGCAGCTGATGTGACTTTGGTCATTAGGAAGCCTTTGAGGCCTTTTTAAATTTTTGGTGGGGGTCTGGGGGTGGGGAAGAAACATAAAATGCCACTTTATAACTTCAATAATATCCTGTAATTTATATTTATTGTGTGAATTTTTAGTCCTATATTTTAATAATTTGTAAATTGATCTCTTATTCCAAGAATCCTTTGAACTTGCAGGAGGACATCTGGGAATCCAGTCCCCTGTCCCCATCCCTGCATTCTGGACTGCTGAATCCACTTTGGGATGGATCAAAGAGTCTAGAGAGACCACTCGTAGGTCCAGCTGCTGGCCTCCTGACTCTAAAGCCTGCACTGGAATTGGGACATTAGCTGCAGCTCCAGCTGTGAACATGACCAGAGACATTATTTATAATTCAGCCATTTAAGATATACCTGTCCTCAAAAAGTCCTGTATATTTTTTAAAAGTTTTATTTTTCAGGTGAACAAAAATACATTCTAAGAACTCTACATAAGCCTGTGTAAGTTGACCATTTCTTTTTCGTACCCCTTGGGGAAGGAGTAGAGGTTGGAAGAAGAGCTGGTCCGAGAGGTGGTGGATGGATGTTGATGAATAGGTGTAGGAGGAAAAAGCAATTGCCCTGATGTTCTCTGTGCCTGATGGCTTGACTGAATTGATTAGTGAAGGGTAGCAGGAATGCGTCTTAGTCGGGAAGCAGTCATGGGGTCAGATGAACAGTGATAGCTAGCTCAGCCACCTTTTACCAACCTTTAAAAACGTTTAAAACGTTCTGCATTTAAAGGACTCTGAGCAGATGCCTAGCTGAGGACACTAAGGGACCAGTGAGTATACATATTAAATTATTACACCCCCCCCCCAAAAAAAGGGTTCTTACAAACACCGAGCTGGCTGAGAGCTGGGGCAAGGATGAGCTGCCTGATAGCATCACTGTTCCCACCGTTAAGCCATCGGCCCCTGCAGAGTTCCAGAAGCCCTAGCACGGGGAGGGACGCGCTGATGCACCCGCAGCGGCTGGTCAGAGCTTTGTCTACAGGGGAGCAGGCGAGAGAGCCAAATGGCTGAGAGAAGGTGTAGGTTGCTTCAAAGGGGAGGCTTTTTCTCCCCCTAAAGCAAACAATAAAAGGCATGTGGGTGAAAAGGAAAATATGAGGGATTAGTTATGCTGCAAAATACATGGCACACAGTTGAGCTGAGCTCATTACCAGACAATGCTGCCCAGTACAAAGCGGAGTGAGAAGCCAGTGTCGGTGGGGCCCCCTGAGGCCTGCACTTCTCCGGAGCTGTTGGGGGGTAGCTTCTGTGCTTTTACATCACCTTGTAGTCTGCAGGGGAGCCTGGAAAAAGTCCGCCCTTCTTTTATTTCCCTCTTCAGCCTACACAATGGCTTTCTGTGAGAGGGCTTGGTAAGGCAGAGCAGAAGGGAAGTGAGAGAGTTTCCAGGGTTCTTCTGGTCACCCCCCCTTTGTGTAGATGGTGACATGTGGCTTTTGCAGTCGCACACGGCTTCACACACTGGACACATACGGCAGTGTGCGCGACAAGGGCCTGCTGGCCAGAGCAGGTTCGGGTCGGTGGGGAGACGTGGTTGGAACAGCTTTATTTTCACGGGTTAGACCTGAGCTGCAAAACTGCCCATCAGGAAGGAGAGGTCTGTGCAAAAGGGTTACTTTCCTTTAACTGCTTTGCCCCTGGACAGCCAGGATAACTTCCAGGTGTTTACTTCTATTAGAAGTCCCCGTGTGCATTTACTCCCTGGCGGCCTGAGGAGATCATCCTCTCTTGAAAGTGAAGTTTCGGAGGGTGAAGGATCAGGAGTTTGCTAAGCTGTTTAGACTCAGTTTGTGTTGGAATCCTTTCTTTCCCCAGTGATGCTGAGGTGCAGAGAAGTGTTTCTCTGAAGTTTGAAGCATAAGAAATACTTTTCTTCCTAACAGCTCTAGATTTCTGCACAGTATGAGACCACAGCTTGGGAAGATTTTCTGTCTACCTTGTTTTTCAGTTTTCACCAGGGAATTCTAAGATACCATGTTCTTCAGTTGAGTATTTATATCCTGTTTTGAAATGCTGAGCGGAGAGCATCTACTTGTTTCTACATGTTTCTTTAAGGGGAACCGAAAGGTCAGGTCCCGAGCTTTAGGGCTACCACAGCTATTTAAAAAGGGTAATAATTGTCCTCCCCTTCCTGTCTGCAGAGAATGGAGGTATTTCTGGAATTGCAGTGCAATAACAAAAGGGCCACAGCTGTATACTTTTGTTTTTGTCTCCCTCAGTGGAGGGGGGGTGGACCCCAATAGCTTTGCTTGTTTCACGGGACCAGCACTAAGCTCGGTGCCTGGCACGTAGCAGTAGGTGCTCAGAGGTTGTTGGTCGTCTGGTTGATCATTGTGTTAGAAAGAAGTGGCCCTAGTATCAGTGTGGTGTCACTGTTGTAATCCATTTGTGTCCCCGCATCCACAGCCCACAGTCTGGTTCAGGGGAGTAGACGGCTGAAGAGAAGCCCTGCAGACCACAGCTGCACCAGCCATTCTGCCCACAGTCTCTGTTTCCAGGGTGAAGGAGTTGGGCCTGGCCTGCCTGGTCTTTCCAGGCCCCAGAAGTCCACAGCTCTATCCCATGCAGTGCTTAATGGAGGCAACACGGAGTACGTGGCCCATTCGTTGTCCCCTCTGTCCTGACCCTATGGCCCAATGCTGAGCTATAAAAATACCTGCTTTCTCGACAGTTTTTGGTCACATCTGTTTTACTTGCTGACATAGCTTGTGGGTTTCTGCTGCCAGAAAACCTGTGTTAGACTCTTTGTTCCCTCCAGTAGCTAATTTAAAAAACACAAAAACTTTTTTTTCCCTTTAACCACACACCCAGACTCTACCAAGCTCTCTACCCTCAGTGCAGAAAAAGCCGTGGCTCCAAGTCCTACACTGTGTACATGAGCCACCTGGTTAGTAAGGAGCACCTGGGCAAGACGAGTTTCCGTATATTCTATAAATATTTGTTAATATAAGGGACCAGAAAATTCCCACAAAATTCTCACCCTCAAGAAATTTACAGTCATGCCAACAAGAATCTACCTTTGTTACAGCCCTGTTTCCTTAAATTCGAGAAGCTGCTTTTACAGTAGCTTTTCAGTTAAACAGCAATATGATTCTAACTTGCCTTAGAATATTTTCCACGAACCACTACCATTAATCCAAGAACTATTTACTTAGTGCCTACAGTGTGTCAAGTAAGGTCTCAAAAGCCCCCAAACCGACTTGTCCAGGAAAACAATTCCGTTGATTACCAAGGCATTCCTTTTAAATCTACCTCTCTCTGCTCCCTCTGTGTTCAGATTCATGAGCCCAGGTCTCTGCCCAGCTTGTGACCTGGAGGCCCCCCTCAGCTCCCTGCTGGTAGTCTGGGCAGGATTGCGTCACGGCAGTCAGCCTCTGTGTGCGTGGCCAGCTCACGGCTTCACGAGGACCTGGGGCTGGGGGGCAGGCCGTGGGCTCTCGGAAGGGATGCTGAACTGGAAAATAGGAAACTTGCAGACTTGGTAATGACCCTGGTTAGGGCCTTGGCCCTGCTTTTCCTCCTAACCCAATGGGAATTCGTGAGAGCAACTGGAGGGAATCGATGTGACAGGGCTTGGAGATCTGGGGACTAAAAGTACCATGTATACGTAGGAGGTAATAGATTTTCAAGTGAGTGTCCATCCCTTTGGGCAAAATGATGCCTGGAAAGAGACGTGAAGGGGCAGGTGGTAGACGTTACACCCCGCGCCCAGAGCATCCGCGTCAGCATCACCTCGGAACTTATTAGAAATGCCATGTCTTAGGTCCCCTCCCAGACCAAATGAATGAGAGCTCCAGAGGGTGGAGCCCAACTTTGTGTTTTAACTAGCCTTCCAGGTGATTCTGACAGTAAAATCTGAGAACCACTGGCCCAGACTCTCCCTCTGATTCTGGAACTTAGGGTTTAGGTATTTCTGTTTTGACAGATGGCTACAAGGTGACTTTTGACCTTTCTTCTTGGTTGAAGCCAGCTGCCCTGCTGGGGAGAAAGGAAACACCGTATCCCCAGAGTTTGTAAGAAAAAGGGAAAAAAGCCTGCGTTCTTGGTTATTTTTGAAGGTGCCGGGAGAACTCGCCCCGGAGAGCTCGTTAAGAAGGACGCAGGCCTGCAAGAGTCCACTCTCCCCTCCCACAAAGGTACTGATGTGTTTGCCTCCCCTCCTGCCCCGGGGCCTGCTGCTCTTCGAGTCAGTCCTTAAAAGGAGCAGTGGGTGCCACATTTGTTCTTTCTGGTGCCAGGTCTGTGCTGTTTCACTTCGCCGGCGTCAAGTGGATGCTTAATGAGAGGCTGTGACGCAGGCCTGCAGACTTGAGAGAAAGCAGCCTCAGTCTGTGCTTTCTGCAGCTAATCTCCCTGCCTTCCCAGCCTCGGGTTCTCGCCTCGGTGAGGTTGTGGTCACCCAGGGGCAGCCCCCACTCAGAAAGAGCTGCTTGCTGGGGTCTGTGCATACTGATAAGTGACTGGAGAGGCAGAGTGAAGTGGTATCTTTAGTTTCTCCTATTCCCTTGACCCCCCCTTCCTGACCTAGTCCCCAAAATAAAAAGAGATAGATAGCCACATGGGGATTGTAGCCATTTCCTTTATGGGTTTTTTTTTTTCCGGGGGGGGGGGCATCGGGGGTGGCTAGTACCATCTTTTCCTGTTTTTTCCTTTTTTTTTTAAGATTTTATTTTTTTATTTGAGAACGAGAAAGAGAGAGACTGAGAGAGAGCAAGCATGAGTAGGGGGAGGGGCAGAGAGAGAGGGAGAAGCAGACTCCCCACTGAGCAGGGAGCCCGATGTGGGGCTCAATCCCAGGACCCTGAGATCATGACCTGAGCCAAAGGCAGACGCTAAACTGACTGAGCCACCCAGGCGCCCCCATCTTTTCCTGTTACTCCTGTCCCTGAGGCCAGCGTTGGGGCTGGAGTTGACTGGTGGTCAAACTCTCCAAACTTGCGCCTAGTTAGATAGCTAGGGATTCCCCAGTTACCTGTCCCTTGACCATAGGAAAATACAGTCATCCTGCTCATTTGGGCGAAAAAACCTTAATTCTGGGAGGCATAGAGCAAACCCCACAAGGGAGGTTTGATTCTGGGGAAAATAATAAGCAAAGACTGTGGTGGAGTCCATGAGATTACCACTGGTGTTAACGGAAGAAACGAGGAAATGCTGAGTTAGGAAAGTTGGTGTGTGGACTTAAGGGAAATGCTGAGGGCAAAGAATACCCCAGTAAGAGCAGGGTCACTTTGTGAGGCCCTTAACTCCAGTCGACTCCCCCAGGTGAATAAAGGAAGCTCACTGCCCTGGAAGGCTGAGTAAACTTTACAAACCATCCCTTATTTCCCTGAAGTGTACCAACCCCAGTGATGATGAGACCAAAAGAGGAGGTAAAGGAGAAAATCGAAAACAAAGTAGACAGAGATCAAACCAAATAGCTACTTCATTTATTCAACACATTTGACTGAGTGCCAGGCTACTGTTCATAGAGTGCCTACTTAGTGGGCGGGGCATGTTTTGCATACTCTTTAATTTTCTTGACAACACTTCAAGGCTGTTACTGGCCCCATTTTGCAGATAAGGAATCTGAGGCTTTGGGGAGTTAACTTGATCAAGGTCGCCCAGCTAGCTGATGACAGACTTAGGTTAAGATTCAGTCTGTTGGATTCCAAGGCCCATGTCTATTCCACTCTACCATGCTGCCAATCCTCCAAAAACATACCTCCCTTGCAATCTGGTCTGCTGCTCCCTTCTGCCCAGGTGATAGGGGCTCAGGACAGAGCTATCTTCTGCCCTTTCCGCCCTCCTTGTTATGAGGCCTTAAGTCAAGTTGTCCTCTCCCTGCTCTACGGAAAGCTTCCTTCTCTGTTCCTCCAGCTCTGTGCCTGGGTTCCTTAGAGCTCTGTCTCATGAAGAACTTCCCACCTTTGAGGAGAGTCTTGTCAGTTGGTTGGAGAAGAGGTTCTGAGAGGAAGTCTCCCAGCCAGGCCTTTAAACAAGGGAGCCAGGAATTGCTACAACCAGGCTTCCGTGGCCCTGAGGTTTGTGGAGGGGTATCCATGCTTCCCTCCTGCTCCATAGCTGGTTCCATCCGAGGGGAGGAGGGTGGCCACCGTAGCTGCTGGCTCCCTTATCCTGAAGAAGGGCTCCCCCTTTTTTTGAGAAAAGCTCAGTGATACTTGCCTGGCATTACAGTCTTCCTATGGGGAAGATGTCCTGGGCCAGTCTCCACACTCTCCAAGCCCTAGTGACTCCCAGGACATCCTAGGAGAGAAGCCCTCTTTCTCGATAGCCCTTCATAACCCAGCTTTCTCTCCTGCTTAGGTCCTGTTGTGAGGGCTGAACCAGAGTTCTGCCCGAATGCTAGATCCCCATCCCACAGTCAAACATACCTTGGCCTACACTCCCTAACGAAGGCCCATCTGTGCAGTTGGGAGCACTGGGGGGTTGGTGAAAAGTTTGTGAATCTTAGAATTCAAATTCTTGATCATGATTATTTTTGGAGACATCTGAATTCAAGGGCTCTGCCTGAATCTGCTCTTCCCCAGCTCCATCCTTTGGGTCATGGGTCAAGTCCAGGGTCATGCTCCAAGTGCATCTATGGATGACTGGAGGGCAAGAGGAAACTTGAGCTTGGAGTCATTTGCCTTTACCTATTCATGTCTCACAGGGGTCTTCTTCCCACGTGCATAAGAATATTCCCAAGCCTTTTCAAAATTCCTCTAATCAACCCCAAACCAACCTCTTCCACCCCTTCACCTCATGCCATTCCCAACCAACTTCCTCACTCCCCACTACAGGAAGTTGGCACCACCCACTCACTGGCCTCTCAAGTGTCTTCCCAGGTGCCTCAGCTTTCCACCCGACTCTGAAGCCAAGAAGCTCCCACCTGGTGGGGGCAGCCCTTGCCGGGTCCCCGATATAGCCGGCAATGAGTCCTCAGAGTCTAGAGTCTGTCAGCCCCTAGCCCTCCGTAGATTCTAGTCCAAACCCTTGCTACTCAGCCTGTGGTCCAGAAACCAGCAGCACAGGTGTCACCAGGAGCCTATTAGAAATGCACATTTCCAGGCCCACCGCAGACCTACTGAATTAGAATCTGCATTACTCTGCACCCTCACGTGTGAGGAGCACGCTGATCTGCTGACAAAACACCCTGTCCTCACGCTTCCTGAGTAGAGGGGGTGGAGGGTGGAGCAGGAACCATTGAGGAAGCCCCAGCTGTGACCCCACAGTTTAGCCCTCACTGACAAGGGAGCATCCTTGGGGATGATCTAGACACTCCCTACAGAAACCAGAGAGGCTGGGGAGGCCCGGGACCCTCAGCCGAGAGGAAGAGCCCCCGCAGGGCCAAAGAGGAGGGGAGCAGAGGGGGCCACAGGGGGAGAGCCACGCGTGGTGAGGGAGGAAGGGGCACCTGCCTTTTCGAGCAGAGGTGAGATGGTTCTCTCTGGGCTCCTACCACCGGCGCCAGCTCCCGCCAGGCTCTGCCAGCCAAGAGCGGCTCCTGCCGTGCGGCCTGGGGCTGCAGGAGGACTGGGTTTCTCCCTCCCTCTTGCTGGCGGAGACATCATCGCCCACCGGCCGCACTGCCGCTAGTGGGTGCTCAGGAAATGTTTGTTGAATCGAGAGGAAGCCACAGCTTGTGTGGCGTCTGAATAATTCACCAGCCGTGGGCCTCGGGGGAGGGGCGGGGACGGAGACTAAGTAGGAAAGACGCCTCCCGAAGTTGTACTGAGCTAGAGTCACTTTCTCTGTCCCTTGTCTGAGTCCTTGCTTTGGCGTGCCCGCGGTGCAGGGGAGGTGTGTGTGGGGGGGTAGGAGATGGCAGGAAATGGCCCTGGGCTACCCCCTGCACCCCGCTGATGCTGTCTTGACGGTACACTTGCTGTCTGACCTGGGTGTGGGGGAGGGTATCCCTGATGATGAGCTCGCCACCCTCCTGTGGGGAGAAGAGGCTGTCCTCTCCCCACCCCACCCCAGGCCGTTTCAGAGAGGAGCCCTTTCCAGGGACCCTCTCTTTTGCGGAGGAAACCTGAGCTCTGCTCTTCTGTCCCCAGCTCAGTCCCTACCTGCTGTGGCCTCCCTTCCTTCGAGGCTCAGCCTCCTCTTCCAGAAAGGCTAGAGGCTGCCAGCTGATGGCTGAGATTCCCCTGCTTGGGCCATCCTGGGAGTTTGGGGCTGTGTGTCCCCTGGGTGCGAGGCAGAGGCAGGGGAAGGGGCTCAGGCCTGGACTGGTCCTGCCAGCCACCGAGGCTGCCCGCACCTGAGGAGCCAAAGCCGCAACTGGAAAGAGAAGCCAGGCCTCGGGGGTGACAGAGGCCAGGAGAGCTAGGTGCCGAGTGCTTCTAAGCCTCCAGTTCTTGCCATGGCAGGGAAGCTTGTGGCCTCGGTGGCAGTGGACCCAGGACAGGGCTCAACAGCCTCAGAGACCAGGGGTGGCATAGGAATACACCAGGAGCTTTACCTGCAGGTAAAAACACACCTATGCACGGGATGTGCCCATGAGGGGCAAAGAAGGACAGCTCCTTGCCCTCCCAATGTCACCCCACTAGAGAGTTTGCCCAGCTGCTCAGACTGCCACAAGCCACCAGCATCCAGATACTCATCGCACGCAAGAGTCCTGCCTGCGTTCTTCCCTCCTCCTCTCCCCAGCCTGGCCCCCGTGCTCCCAGGAGCTTTGCTCAGCATCTTCCTGCAGGGCCAGGCCGTCCTGTCCTGCTTCTCACACCTCCTGGGCCCCTTGCCCTTTGGCTCATTCCTCTGGGGGGCCTGCTTCGTGGTGCCAAGCCCTGCTGGGCCCCAGGCTTGCCAGACCTGTCTTCTCTGGGCTCTAGCGGCCCTGCTCCTTGTGGCTCAGAACAAGTCCGTACTTCCGGCGCAGCCTGGGGGTCACTCCACCCCAGGAGCTGCTCGGAACCATCCGGCGAGGGCACAGGGTTCTCCTGGGCCCCGGGCCTTGAAGTGAGCGTGCACATACTCTCCCCGGACCCGGGGCTACTGGCCCCTCCTAGAGAAAGGTCAAGGGGAACCAAGTCTGTGCTTTGTGGAGAGCCAGGGACTGGACTGGCTGTGGAGGCTCCTGACCCCCTTTTTGGCCCCCCTGGGGATCCTGGGGCTGGGCTGGTTGCTGGGGCACTTGTGGGTCGGCCCAGCTCCATCCTGCTCTGCTTCTGTGAATGCTCCTCCTCACTCCGAGTCTTTCTGGTACTTTGGCTTCCCTGAAACAAGACATTGGCCCTGCTGGCTGGCGGATTCAGAGCTCATGTCCCTAGCCCGCCCCATCCTGTTCCCAAGCACCCACCTCCTGGCTCTCCAGCTCCTCCTTGTCTTCCTTCGTTTCCCACCTGTAGGAACACAGCACGTGGCAGGCCCTGCTCCCACCCACCGCCCTTCACATCCGTGGCTCGGTAGCCAGTGGCCCCTGTTCCCAGGGAGCAGCCAGAGCTGGACCAAGGCCCCAGGAGGCGTCCCTTCCAGCCTGACCTTGTTCCCCAGCCAGGCATTTCCTCTGAACACCACCCACTTTAGCGCCATCCCAGGTCCCCAGCTGCTGTTTGTGGCCAAGCCCGCAGCACCTCGAGTTCCGTGGGGACTCTGGACTGTCCCTGCCTGCACTGCCTGGGAAAGGCATGCCCAACTTCCCCGGGGGCGGGGGCGAGGCAACTGCTGTAATTCCTGCCGGCCTCCCCACCCCCAACCTCATTAACCTGCCTCCAGGCAGTCCCAAGGGCTGGAGCAGACACCTGGACCAGTGCTGGGCCTGACCTCCCAGGGGCAAGGGAGATCCAGGAAGCCCAGATGCTTCCCCTGATTTTGCCCGCTGCCACCTGTTACCTGCGGGCCCTGCCGGTCAGCCTCTCTGTCCCCCGGGCTTTGCTTCGTGTGGCCAACACCACTGAGGGTCTGCTGGGTTGCCCACCCCGAGTAGTACCACCTGCAAGAGATGGTCCACAAATTAAGGAGAGAAGAGGGTCATGGCAGCCCAGCTCCTTCACCAGCTCATGCGACCCTGCTCCTTCTCTCCCAACTCACCTTTACCATCAAGGGACAGTGGTGGGGGCTGTGACTTCCAGTGGCTCCTGGGACCTAAGTGAGGCAAAGGAAATGGAGAAAGAGTGGGGTGATAAAGGATCCAAAGCAGTAACACCAGTCTTCCAGGACTGGGAAGCTGTCAGTCTTTCTCTTGGTCCAGGTGTGGATCTTCTGACTCCCCAAAAGATCCCAGGTCTGGGGATCAAGAGGGCTGGGTCTCTGTGCTCCCTTTGCCATTCCTGGCTAGGCAGCTGGCGGAGTCTCTCCAGCCCCAGCTTCCTCATGTGTAAAACCAAGGGGACTAGCCATTCTAAAAGCTCTGTTCCTATAACGGGCCAGGGGCAGGGAAATGAGCTTTCACCCATGAGGGACCAACTTCAAAAGGATCCCAGTGCAGACTTCTTGTGAGCCTCCTCCCCAGACCTTCTGGGGCCAGAACCCAGGGGAGGAGCTGTGGGTTTGGAGGGTGGGGAGGTGCCCTGCTCTGATAATGAGGGAGAGGAAGTAAGATGTTCTTCCATGCCTCCTTCCAGCTCCAAAAATAAGTGGCACACCAAGAGACAGAGATAGGAGAGGAAGCACGGGGCGGGGGGGGATGGGGGGGGGTAGGGCTGTGATAAAAGCCAAGGAGGGAAAGGGGGTGAGGTGGGTCTTGGCTCACCCCTGGTGCTGCCCACCCTGGCCGGACCCTCTTCCCAAGGCTTGCCGGAGTCCTGTAGCCTGTGGAGCCAGAAGGTCAGGCTTCTTTGGGGTGGACACAAGCTACAGCAAGACCCACGAAGCCACTGCCTCCCCCAGCCCCAACCCCAGAACCGACGGCAACAAGATGATGGTGGGCCCAAGAAAATGGGGGACCCGGTGCCCACCCTGAGCCCAAGGTCCCACCACAGGGCCCAGGCAGACCCTTAACCACCCTGGAGAGGGTCCCACCAGCCCTCCAAGAAGCATCCGCAGTTAGTCCTACCCCAAGCCCCACAAGCATGTCAGTCCAACGAGCTGCCCAGCCCTGCCACCCACGTGGGCTTGGCCTTGTCCAGGTCCCATGGGCGGCGCCAGTCACCCTGTGCGTCTCTATGCCTGGCCACGCGGGCCAGGTCGATCTGCTCCCGCTCCTGCTTCCACTGGGCATAGTCCCAGCCCACTTCCACGGGTCCCCCCACGGGCCGGTGGGGAACGGGGCCTGGGACCAGGCCTGGACTCTGGGGCTCCCGAGCACCCTGCAAGGAGAAGACACTCAGCACCATGGGGAAGAAGCAGGAAGCCTTGGACTTGGAGTGGAAATCTGGATATTACCAACCCCTGCCCCTCAAGGTTTTGACATCCCCATCTAAAAATGAAATCCGTTCCATCTCTGACACGTTCGTTCGCCATAGGCACGGTTTCCACCCCCTTGTTAGCTGTGTCTTTGGGGCAAGTTACTTAACCTCTCTGTGTATCATTTCCTCATCTGTAGAATGGGGCTAATAATAGCGCCTATCCACTGGGCCCTTGCAGGGGTGTGTGGACAGGCCCAGAGTGGAGAGGCACCCAGCCACGGTGAGCAAGAGCCAGGACTGGGGGCTGCTGCCACCTAGAGGTCACACCTGGCACATGGCCCACCCCAAGGCCCCCACCTGCTCGCCATCAGAGATCCAGTTAGGGTAAGGGGCTGACCTCTGACATACCCCATCGGGGTAAGGCCCACCCAACGTGGAGACGGGCCAGAGAAAGGAAGAAAGGGTGGGAATTCTTGCTGGTGCTGCCTGGGCGATGTCCCCAGAGATAGGGGACATAAGTGACTCAGCTTCTCCGCCTCCCCCAAATGATGACTGCCACTTTCACGTCCCCGTTCCCTCTTGAAGATGTACTTTCCGTGCAGAATCCGAGCTGATGGCCATCTGCATGGAGGGGGTCCGGCCCAAGCCCCTTCCACGTGACCCTTCTGTGCCCTGGTTCCTTGCTCTGGTGGGCTTCTCACTTACGATCCGTTTGGCCTGGGGGGAGGCGGGATGGGCAGTGTGGCACAGCCTGGTAAGAAGAGGCTGCTGGCCTGATTCCTGGGTTTCCCCCACCCACCCTGCTCACCTCAGCTTTGTTTTCCATGGTCACAGCCAGCTCTACCCGTTCCCCCAGGCAGAAAGTACCAGTGTGGTCCTCCACCTCCTCATCCTCAAGCATCTCATCGGCTGCTCCAGGTCTGAGGGGTCTTGCCCAGTTCCGGCTGACCACCCGCTTCCCCTGCAGAATGAGATGTCGTGCCCTCAGACCACATGGCCAGTGCTGAGCAGGAGCTGGGGACGGAGTCCTCCGGGAGGTTCCCCAGGCTGGGTTCCAGCCCTGGCCCTCCCTGGAATGCCCACAGAGGAGCTGATTCCGTGGGGCATTGACATGCCAGTGGCATGAGGTTATCCAGGGACCGGGGCCACCCCGGGGTCCAAGATGCCCAGCCTGTCATCTCTGAGCTGGGAAATCCAGAGCACTCAGACAATGGGGCTTTGTCCCTCAGACAGTGCTCCTGGCATTCAGCCCCCCTTCTCTGTCCCTCTAGGGTTGGGGGTTTAGGAGTGGCCCGTGATTTGGAGCACAGGTACAGGGCTGCGGGGCCCCTAACTTTCACATTCACCTGGAAAAGGGCATGAGGAGGATTCTATTGGGTGGCCTTTCAGCTGTGGCCCTTTGGGGTCAGAGGGACCGCAGTGGGCTGGGCGGCCTCAGGCTGGGAGCTGAAGGGTGAGCCCCAGAACTGGAAGTGGAGGAAACAGAGGAGCGGGAACGGTTGTCCTTCCCAGACATGGGCTGGGCCTCCGGCACCTCACCACCCTCTCTCCCTGCAGGGGGGGGCAGGGTGGGGGGGCTTACGCCGGGGACCTGGCTGATAGTGACAGTGAGGCCATCGGGTCGGAGGAATTCCGCTGTGGTCACGGCCATGCCCCCCTGCTCCGCCTGCCGCCGGTCTTCCTGGATCTCCTGCGGGAGGGCCCGGGGTCAGCACAGGCCATGGCCCCCCAGACGCACACAGACAGGCCTACACAGAGAGACACCAGTGGGACCACCAGGGGGCAGAGGCACCGCATCACAGCGTCCCCGAGAGCCTCGCAGACTTTCCGAGATGGACCACACCACCATAACTCTGGCCCCAGGCCTAGCGCCTGCAGGGAAAGACCCTGGTGCAGGGGTCTGGGGGTCAGACAGCAGTGCCAACCCCGCTGGTCCTCCCGGCCCCCGTCACGCCCCACTCACCTGGTACCTGCGTAGTAAGGCCTGGTTCTTCTTTCGAAGGGCAACGATCCTCCGATCCAGCTCAGCATCCTTCTCTTCCTGCCTGCTCATGGGTGACTCGGCTCCGTGAGGCCCCTGCAGAGGGCCAGTTGGGGGGGTGGGGGGGCAAGCTCCTGACTGCTGGGCCCATCCCTTATCAGGCCCCTAACTTTCACATTCACCTGAGAAGCATATTCTTACCACGAATGGACGCCGGCCCCAGAGCTAGGCTCACAAGGGGAGATGGCACATGGAAGGCCCCAAGTCCCCACCCTCCTGGGCTTCTCTGCCTGTCTCTCTGCCTCCTCAGGGGCTCGGGTCAGGGCCTTATACCCAGGCCTGCAGCTCCCAGCAGTGGGCTGCCCCTCCCCCTGGGCCCTCCAGGGAGCTCCACTGCTGAGCAGAGCCTGGAATGAGAGTTATAAATGGCTCTGGCAGCGGAACCTGCCGTGACTGGGAAGTTGCCAGGGGATTCAGGAGGTCGAGGGGGGGAGCCGCTCGGCTCCCAGGCCCAGAACCACAGGAAAAAGAGAGGCCCCGGCTGTGTCCTGGGCTCCCAGGCCCTGGGCCCCACTCCCCAGGCTTGTGCCCAGCCTGTGGGAAAGAGCGGCTCCCACGAGCCTGGCCTGTCCAGGTCTGGAGAGACAGCCAGTTCCGTGGGCGGGCCCAGCCGGGGAGCCACCCTAAGCAAGCCAGGCCTCTGCCCCGAGACCCCAGGTCTCTCCCTGTCTGGCCGCAGGGTCTCCATTGCAGCCAGTGCCCCTGCCCAGCCCCCCACCGGCCTAGGCACAGCCCTCGTCCTCCCAGGCCCAGCTGTCCCCAGCTGTCCCCAGCTGCCCCCGGAGTGTGAGGGCCTGGTGTCCCAGCCTCCGCCCCAGCCCCAAGAAGCCCCCCGCCAAAGGTGAGGTGCCACTCACAGCTGAGTGCATGGCAACAGTGGGCACCGAGAGAATTCCAGAGCAGCCCCGGGGGAGCCAGAGCAGGAGGGAAGCCGGAGCGCGGAGCCTACGGAGCCGGAGCCGGGCCTCTGCTGGCCTCTCCCTGCCGGCTTCACTGCTCAGCACACGAGATCATGTTGTGATTACAAAAGACTCCTCTGGGCTCCCAGCCAGGAATGCGCACCGCCACCCCCACCCATCCACTCTCAGAGGGCAAGGACCAGGGCGCTGGCCCTGCCCAGCACCTCTCCCAGCCCGGCCCAGCGTCCCCAGAGACACAGGCAGGAGCCTCTCTCTGGTGGGTTGAGCCCACACAGGGGGCCTGGCTGCCCCAGGCCCTGCCTTCTCCGAGGCCCTATGCCCAGCCGAGCCCCAGCCTGCACCTACCTGCAGAGGGACAGGCAGCCAGCATAAGCCTCCATCCCTCCCAGTAGTGAAGAAAGGCCTACAGGGTGCAGCTGCGCCCCTCAGCCATCCTAGTCTGAGGACCCCCACCTCAAATGAGCCTCCCTTTACCGTCCTTATCAGCTCAGGTTTAGCTAATTTGAAGGCATTGAGAAGCTTACCTCCCCTAGGCCACCAAATACAACTACGTACCTGAAATAACACCATTAGCCGTTCCTTTAGGTTGAACATCGTCTTCCCTGTGTTTTAAAGCACAGCCACTTCTGAGAGGCTCAGCTGTTCAAGTCTCCCCTCGGTGTGGGGAACTGGGCCCTCCTGCAGGGCCCGTGCTACCGCAGTCCGAGTCAACCACCAGCCTTCCCCACTCAGGGTCCTCACTCCGGGCCCTTCCTGGTCTTGCTCTCCACGTCTGGCCTTTCAGCCTCTCCCACCCCGAGAAAAGAAGCAGCCTTTCTCAGGAAAATCTCTCCCCAGTTCTTCCCAATACAGCTGAGGCTGGTCCCTCTGCCCAGGGGAGCAGCTTGCCTGGTGGTCCCACTCTTGGAGCCTCCAGGAGCTGGAGCTTGGGGTGCTGGGAGGGGGTCTCTGTATCAGGGGTACCTGTGGTCTCTTTTAATAGCTACAAGGCCCCAACCTCCAAGCCCTAAAGGGAGGGTCAGAGGTCACTGCATCCCCCACATCCCTGATTGACCAGGCCTCAGTTTCCCTAATTCCATGCTCTGTCTCCAGAGCAGAAAGCCCCGCTGCTCTCTCCTTCCTCCCCAGACCAGCCCAGTCAGCCAGGGTTTCAATCTCTGTTCCCCTTGAACCGTGTCTTCCTGCCACCCTCCCACCCCCTCCACCGTTAGCCTCTTTCCCGGCCAGGCCTTCACACAGTACCCCTGGCCCCACACCCAGTCTCCACGGCCCCAGAGTTCCCATCCTGCTTGGAAATGCCACCACACTCTCTCTTCCTTTCCTGCCGGATATTCCCCCTGAGTCAGACTCCCAGCAATGGTGATGCACCCAGGCTCCTCTCCCTGAGCCAATCTCTGTCTCTCTGTCCTTCTCCCACCCTCTCTGCGTACTGCCTGAAACAGGCTGCTGAGTTCCAGCCTAGCCCCCGGAAGGCCAGAGGCAGGGCCCTGGTGGGGTGGCAGCCCAGCTTCCCACCACCTGCCCTACAATGTGTTGTTGGAACTGGGAGGCCTGCCCAGCACCAGCCTGGGATGGGGAGATGCACCAGCTGAGACCTAATGTTCTCCAGCATCTTTGGAACCCAGGCTCCCCAACCAGGCCTGGGGGGGTGGGGTGTAGCTACAGGGGCAAGGCCAGGTCAGCTGTGCTCCTCACTCCTGTTCCCAACTCTGTTGGGGCGGGACAGCCGCAGGGGAACAGGAGGCCTGGGTAGCAATCCGGCTGTCCCCTAGGGTGGGCGACCCGGCTCTCTGGAAGGGCCTGCAGGCAGAGACTCTCCTAACCCAGTGACAAAGGCCTCGGGGCCCATCAGGCTGCAGCCCCACGTGCCCAGGACAAACCAGTGATCAGATAGGACCCCACAGTCGCTGGCCCCTCCCTTCCCAAGTGTTACACAGTATGTCATACCTCAGAGCAGCCCCTACATTCTCCCATATTCTCCAGAGTCCAGTATGTGTTTATCTGCTCCCCCACCGGACAGAGGCTCTCTAAGGGCAGACATGGTGAGCCAAGTGCCTCCAGATCCCCAGGGCCTGGCACAGTGCCCTTAAAAACCACAGACCCTGAGGTGCCTGGGTGGCTCAGTCGGTTAAGCGTCTGCCTTCGGCTCAGGTCATGATCTCAGGGTCCTGGGATCGAGCCCCGTGTCGGGCTCCCTGCTCAGCTCTCCCTCTCCCTCTGCTGCTCCCCCTGCTTGTGCTCTCTCTCTCTCTCTCTCAAATAAATAAATAAAATCTTAAAAAAATAATAAAAATAAATAAATCATAAATGCTCCCTCAGCACTTGCAGAGCAAATACACGTGTGAATAAGCCATGCTGTCCTGTGCAGGCCTGTAGGTATCCTACGCGTAGGCTTTCACTGCCTTTCTGCACCCAGAACACACGCAGCCTGAGGCTGGCGGCAGCAGCGAGCGCCCCTACAAAGTGTAAAGGCCGCTGTCTGGGGAAGGTAGGGGGAGACCACGTGTCTGTTACTCCCTGCCACCACTAGAGGACAGCAGAGTCACAAAGCCTGATGAAGTGGGGGTGCTCTTTCCCTTCTTCCCTCGGCTCCCCAGCTCCTCTCCCTCTGAGTCTCTCTAATCCCCAGACTAGAGAACTCCCAGCTCGGCCAGAGCAGAGAAGCGACACAGTTGTAGAAGCCTCATTTTACTGACGAGGAGGCCCAGAGAGGTAGCGGTATCGGCCCGGGGCACACAGCCTTTGCGTCACACCTGAGACCAGGAGCCAAGGCACCTGCCACCCAGCCAAGCACTCTCCTGCCCCACCCCACCCCCAGGCTGCCCTCGGAAGGCTGTTTCCACAGCAACTTCACCCTGTGCCCTCGTCCTCTCTACCCTGAGGTGGACCCGTTGTCCTAGCACCTCAGCCATGGGTCCTGGTCACATCTCTTCCCTGGCTGGTCTCCCACCCTCTCAGGTGGCCTGCCAGCTGGGCCCCCAGCCCCACACCGGGAGCTGACCATATTTGGGCGGTATTTGTGGTCTGTGGTTTACAGACCCCGAGCTCATCCTGAGGACAAGATGGCTGCAAGTCTGGGGATCGTCACTGAGGAGGAAAGAAGAGAGAGGTCTGCAGGGGAGGAAGGGACTCTCTGGACCACACACCGAGACTGGGAGCACAGACCTGACAGAGGCCCCACTCATGGGCTTCGTTCACTGCTTCCAGAATGGCTGCCCCTGCCCGTGGCTGATTAATAACATTTAAGCACTCCGGCCCTTGCCCGCCCTCAACCTCGTCCTAATATGAGGCAGAGTGGGATGCGGGAGTCCCGATTAACTTGACCCTCACTGGCTATATGACTTAGGTAAGTCCCTTATCTCTCTGGTCCCCATCTGCAAAATGTGGTGTACCTACTCCTCCGAGTCGTTGGCAGATGAAATGAAATAACATGTGATATCCACATCTGGAACGATGTGCGACCCAGAGTAGAGGTCAACATAGTTTGCTTCTTGCCTCAGGTGAGCATGGGAGCTACGTTCTGGATGCTACCACTGCAGCATCCTTTGAGGGGCCCCAAAGGCTGCCTCCTGCTAGCCTGCTGGGATCTGGACACACTGAAGCCCTCTGAAGTGTGAGGCTCACTTGTAACCTGGTGGGGAGATCCTGAGGCACCCCCTCAGCATCCTCTCTGAGCCTCCCTTCATGCTGACCCCTGGCCACAAAGCCTGCAAGGCCAGCTTCCTGCCCCACGCCGACTGCTCCCCCACCCCCACCCCATGCCTGTCCCCTCTGAAGTCCCAGCTAGCGCTGGTGCTTCTGGAAGCAGTCTCTGTGCTTCACCTGCCTCTGTTCCAGCAGGGCAACAAGAGGGCCCAGTTCCGAGTTCACATCCCACTGCCCAGGAACCATTCCTGGTGGGGGCCGAAACTTAGAGGTCACCAGTATCACGTTCCCAGCTCTGGGTGTGCGGATGAGTACTGAAGAGGATGGGCAAGGCTGGATCACAGGAGCCAGAGAATAGGCAGGCGACCCTCCAAATGGGAAAGGTCAAGAGGGCGGCTTAAAGCCTCCTGGGTTTCCTTTCCTGCAAACCCAATCCCCATCAGGGCCAGTCCTGGCTCAAGAAACCGCTCTCCTGACTCCTCCTGACCTGAGGTCTGTGTGGAAGCCTCTCAGGGCAGGCCAGACTACGCCTGGCTGGGGAGGACTCAGAGTACCTGAGGTAGGGCAGAAGGGACAGGCCGTGGCCAGGCTGCAGCCTCTCCCGAGAACTGACATGCCACAGCAGGGTGGGACTGAAGCCCTTTGAGGCATCAGGAGGCAGAAGGAAGGCTGCTCTGGGGACCTGCTCCTCCGTTCTGCTTTCCAGGGCACACCCAAGGCTGGGACATCACAAGATTTCCAGCTCTGGCCCGGCGGCGGTGAGAGATGAACCCTAGTGTGTGACTGAACCCCTGGGGTCTCCCTTGTTGGGGGCCCTTTTCTCCACCGTGAGTGCAAAGGTGACTCCCAGTGTAATTTTCCCAGGACCCAGGCCTGCCTCCCACCCCCAGCCCAGAGCTGCCCACCACCAGGAGCTGAGTGCTGCCCTGTCGAGTGCTCGCCCACCATATTAACGCTACCTACTGTATGCTGTCTCTGGCCCAGACGATGAGGGAACCAAGAGGCGAGACCCCGACTCCACCTCCGAGGCACTTGCCAACACCAGGCTGCAGTTAGCCTGAGGCCAGGGCAGCACAGGGCTCAGGCCAACCAAGGAGTTTTCCAGGTGAGCTTCAAGGGGATGAGCAGGATTCAGCAAGGGGATGGTTGGGAGAGGGCATTCCATAAATGAGTCACGGGAAGTGGCCATGGCACAAACAGGAGGGTGTGTTCGGATCCTGGAGGGAGGGGTCTGGGTCGGGCAGAGCAGTGGGGGTCCAGGGAAGAGTGAGCAGGGGGGCCTCGGGAGGCCTCAGAGCAGTAGCATGGGGGTGGGCAAGGTGGGGAGGGGAGGAACCAAGACAGCATCGAGGACTCAGGCCTAGGGGTCCTCACGGATGTGGGGAGCAGGCCAGCTTTGCCCACATGCACCCAGGGGGCTCTTGCCTCGGGGCAGGCAGAGAGATTGGAATGCTGGCACGGGACGGGCAGGCTCTGGCCCCCCCACTTGCCGCTTACCACAAGGGCCTCTGAGGGGAGGTGGGGGTGGGGGTGGGGGCATACCCTCTAGGCGTAGGGGGAAAGTCTGGCAAGGTTTTGAGGGGTAGAAAGAAGAACAGAGGCCCAACAGAAGGCAGAAGGGTTGTTGAGAGCTGGCCTGTCCCACTGAGACAGGGAAGGGCCTTTGGAATGGCCAGGTGCATCACCCAGCCTGGTGGCTTCAAGACAGGGAAAGAACAGCCTGGGTGAAACAGAATGTGTTGTAATGCCTGGGACACCATGGTCACCACAGGGAAGAGGAAGCATCCTCGGGGCGGCGTGGGGAGAGAAGTAGGGTAACCAATTGTCCTGGCTTGCCTGGAACTGATCCCGTTTGAGCACTGAAAGTCCTGCATCCAGAACACCCCTCGGTCCTAGGCAAACCCGGATGTTTGGTCACCTTAGGGGGAAGGAGGGTGCTACAAGAGGCTGGGGCAAAGAGGGAATGTCTTGGGAGCCTCTCAGTGAAATACTCAGTGATGCCAGAAGCCAAAAATGGTGACGTGTCCAGCAGGAAGATCCCAGTGTGAGCAAGGGCAGGAATGATGAGGCCAGGAAGACAGTAGGTCATCGGGGCTAATCCTGACAATAATAAGAAACACCATGTTGGGGCACCTGGGTGGCTCAGTTGGTTAAGTGTCCAACTCTTAATTTCAGCTCAGGTCACGATCTCAGGGTTGTGAGATGGAGTCCTGCACTGAGCTCTGAGCCTAGTATGGAGCCTGCTTAAGATTCTCTCTCTCCCCCTTCCCCAGCCTCTCCCCAACCATGCACACATGTTGGGGGCGGGGGGAGGGGACGTGCTCTCTCTCTCTCTCTAAAAAAAAAAAAGAAAGAATACCGTGCACTTACATACAATCCTGCCAAAGGCCTTACACCTGTGATGTGATTTGATCTCATCAAACTTTGAAATCTGCGAATTAACTAGGGCAGGTGTTGTTAGCTCCGTTTTGGAGATCAGGGTCAGTGACCTGCCCAGGAGTCTCTGTGGTGGGGTGGGGGTAGGGGGGGTCTCCCCAGGGCACCTTGCTGCATCAGTGAGGCCGATGCCTAGCCCTGCACACTCTCTCCAGCGCATGCCCAGGACCAGCCACCTTTGCCCTGTTGACATGAGAAAACTGTCCACCCGAATTGTGTAAAGACGCCTGGCTCTCGGGGCGCCTGGGTGGCTCAGTCGGTTAAGCGGCTGCCTTCGGCTCAGGTCATGGTCCCAGGGTCCTGGGATCGAGCCCCGCATCGGGCTCCCTGCTCAGCAGGGAGCCTGCTTCTCCCTCTCGCTCCGCCTGCCTCTCTGCCTACTTGTTCTCTCTCTCTCTATCTCTCTGTCAAATAAATAAATAAAATCTTTAAAAAAAAAAAAAAGACGTCTGGCTCTCCTGCCTCCCTCCCCAAGCCACAGGGCAGCCCAGGGGCAGGGCGGTGCCTCGCTGGCTCTGCTGGCAGGGATTGAGGTCACAGAGAGTGACATCCTGCCTGCCTTCTTGGCCTTCACTGTCAGTCAGCACCCTCCCTGAGAAGCCCCACCCGCAGCCTCTATGGCGAGGGGAGACTCCCTTCCGCCTCTCCTCTCCCTGAGCCCAGCCTCTCCCCTCCCAGAAATGTCTCTTCTTGCTCCTCAGAGTCCTTTCTTCTCCACTCATGACTTTCTGGCAGGGAAGACCACCTCTCTCAGGCAGACAGTAAGTCCAAGCACTTGAACATTCACCATTTTTTTTTAAGATTTTTTATTTATGAGAGAGAGAGAGAGAGAAAGCAAGAGCACACAAGCAGGGGGAGCGGCAGGCAGAGGGAGAAGCAGGCTTTCCGCTGAGCAGGGAGCCTGATGCGGGACTCGATCCCAGGACCCTGGGATCATGACCTGAGATGAAGCAGACGCTTAACCGACTGAGCCACCCAGGCGCCCCAAGTTCACCATTTCTAAGGCATTGTACCCAAGGAAAGAGGGGACACACCCATGGTTGAGGCTCTGCTCACTCACATCTTAAGGTTGGGCAGGGAAGAATCCACACACATCCTCCTCTGCTGTAAATTCACCCTGCCGTGTGCACCGCTGCTATGGGCATCCTCACCTGCTGCAGGCCTCCCCCGCCCCAGCCCGGCCCCGGTCGCTCTGTCCTAGCTTCTCTGTCCGCCCCATCAAGACAGGTGCACCTGCTCTGCCCAAAGCCTCCTTGCCTCCCACAACCTGCCTGTAGGACTCAGACCCTGACTCCAGAGATGGTAAGAACGGAACGTGGAGCCCAGGGCATTGGGCCCCCACTGCACACCTCAGCCCTGCAGCCCCACTGTCCCCTTTGGGGGGTCCCTGAGGATGCAGGCCTCCTTTCAGCCTCCTGCCAAAGGCTGGGGGTGGGGGTGGGGAAGTCATACCACCAGGGTCCCCCGAAGGGGAAAAGGAGGATTCCCAGAAGAGGGGGGCTTGCAGGGCAGCGAAGGACGGGGCATGGGCGGATGCAAGCAGTGCCATCCCCGAGATGTGGGCTGGAGGGTGGGACGCCGCAGGCGCCACACCTGTGTCAAACTCCTGGGACTCTGGCAGTCCTCTGGGCTCTGACACCCTGAAGGCGCACAACTGTGTACGTGATGGATTAATAACACCCCACCTTCTCATGAACCAAAGCCCTTTGCCCACGATGTTACTAGAGCAGGCTGGAATTTTTCTGAAGAGCATTCCTGAAAGGAAAGGCAACGTAAGGAAAAGAGGCTCAGGCTCCAGATCCGGAGGTCCTGATTGGTACTAACTACACACTGGCTGGGGGACCTCAGGCAAGTTTCTCAACTTCTCTGAGTCCTGGCTTTTTGTATCTATAAAAGAGGGGGAAATAATAACCCCTTTCTCCAAGAGGTGATATGAGATCATTGATAGTGTAAAAGCACCTGGCACAGGAACACTTTCCTTTCCTGTCTACCATGAAATAAAGGAGAATCACTTTTCCCTTCTCTCCATTTTTCAAATTATTTTCTTTTTTTTATTTTTAAGATTTACGTATTTATGAGAGAGAGAGAGAGAGAGCCCGCGGGCTCGCATGTGCGTGGGAGGGGAGGGGCGGAGGGAGAGAATCTCAGACTCCCTGCTGAGCGCAGAGCCCACCGTGGGGCTTGATCTCAAGACCCTGAGGTCATGAACTGAGCCGAAATCAAGAGTAACCGACTGAGCCACCCAGGCGCCCCTCAAATCATTTTCTGATGTGGCTATGTTACTTCTGTTTTTACAGCTCTTAACAGAACAGAGACCAAATTGACATACCATAAACTGCACAAATTGTGCAATTTGTTACGTGCCGTGTGTATACTCCATAAAGTCATCACCACAATCAAGATAAGAAACATATCCAACAAACCCTAAAGTGTCCTCATGTCCCTTCTAATGGCTTTTTTTTTTTTAAGATTTATTTATTTACTAGAGAGAGAGTGCGCACATAGGGAGGAGGGGCAGAGGGAGAGAGAGTCCCAAGCGGACAACCCACTAAGCGTAGGGTCTCAGGACCCTGAGATCCCGACCTGAGCTGAAACCAAGTCAGTCACTTAACTGAGTGAGCCACCCAGGCGCCTCTCATGGCTTCTTCTACTTCCTCCCAATTCCTACCACACTGTCCCCAGGCAACCACTGATCTGCTGTCGTTAGTTCACATTATCTAGAGTTTTACAAAATTTACAAAATGTGTATTCTTTATGTCTCACTTCCTTCACTCAGCACAGTGATTTTGAGATGCAGGCATGTTTTGGCGTGTATCAGCAGTTCGTCCCTGTTTATTGCTGAGTGCTATTCCATTGAACGCATGCCCCACAATCTGTTTATCCATTTGGCCTATCGATAGACATTTGAGAAATTTCCAGTTTCCGATTTTAGTTATTGCAAACAAAGCTACTATGAACATTCAAGTACAATCCTTCGTGAGGACCTGTTTTCATTTCTCTCGGGTATGTTACTTTTTTTTTTCTTTTTAAATCGGGCATGCTACTTTTTAAAAATGAATTTAGGGGCACCTGGGTGGCTCAGTCAGCTAAGCGCTGCCTTCAGCTCAGGTCATGATCCCAGGGTCCTGGGATCGAGCCCCGCATCGGGCTCCCTGCTCAGCGGGAAGCCTGCTTCTCCCTCTCCCACTCCCCCTGCTTGTGTTCCTTCTCTCGCTGTCTCTCTCTCTGTCAAATAAATAAATAAAATCTTTAAAAAAATAAATAGATAAAAATAAAAATAAAAATGAATTTAATGCAGCTCAGCTGCAGCCAGTCCATCCAGGCTCTTTACCGGGAGGCCTGGAAACAGTGGCTGTTATAACTTCTCCGCTTTCTCTGGCGTGCTTCCAATTGCTCAGGGTTCTTGTTCTCCTTGATCAAAACGGGCCAACGAAGCCCTTTCGTCTAGCTGAGGGTGGGAGTGTTAGCAGGCTTCAGTTTCACCCAGCATTGGGAGCCCGAGGGTTCCCGAGGTTTGGGACCTTCCTTGGTTCTACGGCATTTCCTTACCAGACGGATGGGGTAAAGGGTCGTTCCCATCCCCCCTCCTGCTCCCCACCCCCCACCCCCATCCCGCTTCCAGCTGCTCTTTGCCCAGGTAAAGATTAGCCCATCCTCCCTCCTTCCTCCACACACTCTGTCTGTGACCCTCCCGGTGTATCGGATTCATCACGCCCCTCCCTACCCTATACAAATACACCTGAGTGCGGACAGAGCCTCAGGCTCGCTCCGGCTCCTTACCCTGTGCTCTCAGGTAAGGCTCTGCTGGCTGCAGACCGGGGACATGAGAGGCTCTCTGTGCAAGTGTGTGGTGGGTCTGTGTGGCCGTGCTTTCTCTGGTGTGTGTGCATGTGTGTGAATTGGTATCCGTGCCTCTGTTTCTGCTTGTGTGGGTGCGTACATCTGGGAGTGTTGGTCTGTGTCTCTCACGAGCACAGCGCGGGTCTGTGTGCCATGTGTCTGTGTAGCTGCATATGCGCCTCCCCAGCCCCAGCGCCTCCGCCATGCCAGGCAGAGGGGTCTCACCGAGCACCGAGGGGTTCAGGTGTGCAGGGTCCTTTTCAGAGGAACCTGCACGCCAGCTCCTGTCCTTCAAGCTCCTTGGCCTGAACTGAGGAGAGAAAGTCCAAGGCTCCTCTTGTTTTTTCTAGTTGAGGTTTAATTGACATACATTATGTTAGTTTCAGGTGTACAGCAATTTGTACTTTTTTAAAAAAAGATTTTATTTATCTGAGAGGGAGAGAGCGCGCACCAGCAGGGGGAGTGGGAGAGGGAGAAGCAGGCTCCCCGCTGAGCAGGGAGCCCGACGTGGGGCTCGATCCCAGGACCCTGGGATCACGACCCGAGCCGAAGGCAGACGCTTAACCGACTGAGCCACCCAGACGCCCCAGTTTCTACTTTTTTTTTTTTTTTTAAGATTTTATTTATTTATTTGACAGAGAGAGAGAGACAGAGTGAGAGGGAACACAAGCAGTGGGAGAGGGAGAAGCAGGCTTCCCGCTGAGCGGGGAGCCCAATGTGGGGCTCGATCCCAGGACCCTGGGATCATGAGCTGAGCCGAAGGCAGACGCTTAATGACTGAGCCACCCAGGCGCCCCCCAGTTTGTACCTTGTGACACCCATTTTGCACCTCCACCCACCCTCACCCCCTCCACCCACTGGCCACCAACCACCAGTCAGTTTTCTGTGTCTATGAGGTTGGGGGCTTTTGAGGGGGTTTTTTGGATTTTTTTTGATTCCACATATAAGTGAGATCATATGGTATTTGTCTCTCTCTGACTTATTTCACTTAGCATAATGCCCTCAAGGTCTATCCAAGTTGCTGCAAATGGTAAAATTTCCTGCTTTTCGATGGCTGAGTAATAGAACACTCTATAGCAGGGGAGGCTCAGATGGTTAAACATCTGCCTTCGGCTCAGGTCATGATCCCAGGGTCCTGGGATCAAGTCCCACGTCAGGCTCCCTACTCAGTGGGGAGCCTGCTTCTCCCTCTGCCTCTGCCTCTCTCTCTCTGTCTCTCATGAATAAATAAATAATATCTAAAAAAAATAGAACACTGTATACACGTACCATGTTTCCTTTGTCTATTCATCTATTGATGGACACTTAAGTTGCTTCCACTTAAGTGGAAGTAATGCTGCAATGAACCTGGGGGTGCACATATCTTTTCCAATTAGTGTCTTCATTTTCTTTGAATAAACACCCAGAACTGGAATTTCTAGATCCTGTGGTAGTTCTAGTTTTAATTTTTTGAGGAACCTCCATACTGTCTTCCATAGTGGCTGCCCCAATTCACATTTCTACCAATAGTACATGATGGTTTCCTTCTCTCCACATCCTCACCAACGCTCGTTATTTCTTATTTTTTTGATACTAGCCATTCTGACAGGTGTGAGGTGATCTCTCATTGGGGTTTTGATTTGCATTTCCCTGATAATGGGTGATGTTGAGCATTTTTTCACATACCTGTTGGCCATCCATACATCTTCTCTGGAAAAATGTCTATTCAGATCTGCTGCCCATTTTTTAACAGGCTTGGGTTTTTTCTCCTTCTTCCAACTTAACTAGCCTTAAGCTTTTCTTTATCACCCCCTTCCCTAACCCCAGCCTCATGGATCTCTTCCAGACTCAATACTCACTAGGGGAAGGCTCAGGGGTCAGGAAGGACCATGGGCATAGCTCAGAGGCTGATCTTAGCTGAACATTTGTGGTAGAAGTAGAAGCCAACAAAAATGGGTGACTCGAGAGGTACCCATTGGGTTGGGGCTGTTGTATTAGGGGTGTGTGTGTGTGTATGAACATTTGTGCTTGCATGTTCAGCAACCATACGAGTACCAGAGCACCCTGATGTCAGGTATTTGGTCCTTTTGTCATATACTATAGTCTGACTTGGGGGTCAGAAGAAATAATGAATGTATTGTGTGTGCACAGGGTCCATTCTGGGGTTGTGCATTATGACCTATGTGTCAGCCCCAAGCAAGCCAGCCTTGGCACCAGAGCACATCAGCAGCTCCATCCAATGCGAGGACACCCGTTGGAGAATGGCAAACTGGCTCAGACCCCAAGCCTGCCACAACTTCCAACCCTGGTGGGAGGAGGTAGGAACAAGCAGCTAGGGCCCTGGAAGGCTTTCCATTCACTTGTGCTGAGTCCCCCAGAGGCCCTTACAACCCCATCCTGCTCTTCTCTGCTCTGGGTACACTGCTGTCTCCAAGCCTCCCTCTCCCACGTTTATGCCAGGTGTCTACACAGGGACAAGAATCTGTAGGGACTGGGTACCATGGCCAGGCACATGGTAGGCACATGTGAATAAGTAACATGACTGGCCTTGACCAAGTGGAATTGAGTTAACACGGGACTGGGAGTCTGGGGGTGGTTCTGGGGGTCAAGTGTGAGGGTGTGGGGTTCGGGGGCCAGTGCCTGATACTTTTATATCCCTGTCTACCCACCATGTGGGTGAACCCACTGTGTGCATTCAGCACCCATGCCTGGCACCTACTTCGTGCCCAGCTCCATACTGGGTACCAAGCTAAGCCAGAGGGAGTGCTTTTATCCCTTGAAGGGGCTGTATGTATACATCCCTGGGAAGGAAGAAGGAGAGACTGCGATTTCGATCACAGCCAACTAAACTTGGCCTGTTGAACCACAGGTGGTCCTTTTGTCCCTCCCGGTGCTTGGCTGATAGAGATGGATCCAGGTAAGCGCTGCAGCTGGGAGGCTGTGGGGTGAAGAAGGAAGGAGAGAGGTGCGGGCAGAGGTCATCAGCCGTATCTACTGCAGGCCAAGAACGTGTGTTTGTGTGAAGGTGGCAGAGGGTTCTAAAAGGAAAACAATCTCTTAGATTTTGTAGAACACTTGACAGTTTAGGAAACATGCTCATACATCCTTCATCTCACTAGGTCTTCAACCTCAAGAGTAAAACAGGGTGCTTCTCCCATCGTACGCATGAGGCCCAGGGAAATTAGAGGCCATGCTCAGGATGAGGCTGTGGAGATGTGGAGGGCCTGGAGCCCAGAACTCAGCTCTTGGCAGCTGTGCCCTTGGCTCCCCTCAAAAGGAACAAAAGACTATCCTGGCCCTCAAGAAACAGCAATCTCATCGAGCAGGTGATTCCCACCAACGGAGCACTTCAGGATGCCCAGGACCCCTCTGACTGGTTGTTGCAGAATGAGTGAGCCCATTGGACCCACCGTAGCAAGCAGAGCAGCAGGATGGCCCAGTATAAGCATGCTTTCTGTAGGAAGGCACACAGAACAGAGCAAGAAAGATGTCCAAGTGGCAGGAGACATGAGCAAAAGCTAAGAGTTGGGACTAGAAGGTCATAAGCAGGAACCCACAAACAGCTGAGGGTCTGAGCAGAGATTGGGTGGGAAAAAGTAGGTTTTGGGGGAGGGGGTGCATGGGGAGGCAGGGTAAGGACTGTCTGGAGGTGGAAGCAGAAGAATCAGGATTTGCCACCGTGGAATGCCTCCCTTAGCATCATGGAATTTGGCCAAGGTTGAGAGGGCAGACAGCCCACAGGCTGGGGATGAGAACCCACACTCCTTGACTTCGCCCCACCCTGGAGGGCTCAGTCAGCTCTTGAGCAAACAGGGATGCACAACTGAGCTTTGTACTGACTTTCAATATATCTGTATCCATTGTTGAGAGAAGCAATGATGGTCAGGCAAGTGACCAAGTCTGAAGAGCCTTTGAGGGGCTTGGCGGTGGGGGTGGGGCAGGGTTTGGTGGCCACAAAATGGGGCCACAGGGACAGGACAGGTATCTCACTGCAGAACCAAATGACCAAAGCTACTTCTTTTTCTCCTTTCCTCTCCCACAGGTCCAAGGGTAGGAAAGCTCTCCAGCTGTCTCCGTATCTCCTCCCCGCTGCCATGTCCTCCAGACTTCCAGGCCCCTTCCTTGACCTTCAGGGAGCAGCCATGACCTTCCTGAAATGAAAAGTGGGGAGCAGGCTTGGCCATCAGCCCCATGGGCAGGCAGGCAGGGGCACCACAGTGCTCCTCCACCCCCTGCCGGCTGCAGCCTTCTCCTCGGCTCCTCTCCTGTTTTCCCATCTGTCTCTCCGGCTTCCTCACACTCCCTCCCTGTCTCAGCCTCTCTCCTGCTGCTTCCCCGCCTGTTCCATGCTTCTCTGCTTTCCTGGCTACCCCCACAGCCTCCCTGGATGGCTGGCTTGCTCCCAAACCCCAACCTCACGGCAGGACCCCAGTGACCTGCCTCTGCCAGAGAAGGGAGGCTGCCCACCCCCCTCCCCTCCTTGGCTCCCACCAGCAGACCCAGCTCCTAGGCCTGGAACTGGCCCCACCCCAAAGACAGTCATAGAAGGAAATGCGGGCAGGGTGCGAAGTGGCTGTTTGCAGGCATCACTGAGCCTGGACGAGGAAGGGGCTGCTCTGAAATGGTCACAGGAAGGCCCCGAGCCCTGGAGCCTGCCTCTTCCTTTCCCATGCCAAGCCTGGAGGCAGAAGCCATCTGGGGATAGGGGCATAGCCCCACCCCCACTCCCGCAGGGCTCCAGGCCCCCAATGCCCCAGCACCAGAAGCAAGGTGGTTGGTGTCTCTCTTCTCTTCCTTGGGCTTGTGGCAAGAGGCTAAGAAACTCTTCTGGCCTTGGGCCTCAGGAATTGTTCCAGCAAAGACAGAAGGTTAAGCCACACTCTTTCTGGCCTCTTCTGGCTGAGGCAATAAAGCCTTGATTTTACTATTTTTATTCTTCCTGGTTTCTTGAGTCTAGCACCTGTTCAGGGACAGGCGTGGGCTCACACACGCTCCCACCGTCACACATACACAAGCACGTACATGCGCCGACATGTGTATATCTGCGTGCACAGCAGGCAGATGTGCGTACATCTGTGTACCCGTGCATGCGGTGGCACCCACCTGTGCACAGACAGGTAGAAATATTTGCATGTAAATGGAGCACACACCCGTGTACCGACACACACACACACACACACACTCATATAGAGAACATGTACATCCTCACCTTGCCACCTACTTTGGGTCTCCTCCCACCCTCTAGCTACCCTCCTCCTCCTCCTCCTCCTCCTCCTCCTCCTCCTTGGCTCCTGCATCTCCCCTAACCCTGCCTCTTGTCTCCTCCTTGCTCCTGGCCCTCAGTGAGCTCCTTTATAGCCGCCCCCAGCCCCACCCTCACTTGTGAGTAGTCAGCTTGCAGTTCCTAGCCTGGCAAAGTCTCGAATGACTCTGTAAGGGTTCCTGGGTGAGAAAAGGGAGAAGATGAGATAATTCTGCTCCTTAGTTACAGAAATAAACCAAGGTCCAGGGAGTAGGAGTCATTTCTTGGCTCAAGGAATGGAAATCAATGAATCTAGGTTCTTCCCCTTTTGTCTACTCAGTGCTCTGGCTTCATCACTTGCTGTCCCTGCCTCGAAGCCCTCCACCACCATCCCCTGCTAGTGCCTGGGAATCCAGAATCCTCTACAACAGAAGGTGGAGGGAAGGGGGAAGGAAGAGGAAAGTTGATCTCAGGCAAGACTGGCACTGACCTCTGACTCTAACACTGTTCATTTGGCTTTCCACAGGGACATGGCCATGGTGGTGGCCATCCCCCAGGACCCAGTGGGCACCCCCCGGCCATGGCCCAGGGCATGGTTCTGGAGGGAAACCACCCCCAGGGCCCTGTGGGCACCCCCCGGCCATGACCCAGGGCATGGTCCTGGAGGGAAAAATCCCCCAGGGCCCTGTGGGCACTGCCCTGGTCCACCTCACTAAGGAAGCAGAAGAAAGAGGACACAAGAATGGAGAGCCTGAGTTGGGTTGCCCTGCTGACCTGGCATGGAGCCTGAAGCAGAATCTTCTCTTCCTAATAAACAGCCTCCCAGAGGCCCTATTTTACTCTTAAAGAGCCTATCTTCCTTCATATCCAACTTGGTACCCAGGGGCCCTGGTGGTCCCTGAGTTCCCTAATTATAAAAATGAGCACCTAGCCAGGCATTCTCAGAAGCTTGACTCAGTGGTGCCCTTAGCACATGGTTGTATAAGACCACCGCTCCTTTCCTTTTCACCTCTGCCCTCTCCCATCAAACAGCCTCAACTGTGTCCTCATCACTTTAACCCTATCATATACACCAAGACCTGATGGGCCTCCCCAGGTTCCATCTAGATGCCTCACTCTACACATCAAAAGCCTTCAATAGATCCCTACTGTCCAGATGTATTTCTCACCATTCCCTAAAAAGACACTGAACTTTCCAGCCTCCTTAACTTTGCTTATTTCACCACCACCACCACCATCCCTTCCCCACCTCCAGCCAGCTTCCCTCCCATATTGAAGCTCCACCATCAATATGAAGCCTTCCCTAAAGCGCATTACGAAGAGAGAGGTCCTCTTCACTCTTCTCTGTAGCTTATATCAACCATCACATGGGCCTGACCACACCCTACCCAGTTGGCACCAGTTTATGGGCTGGCCTTTTATATTTCCAGCCAAACTGTAAGCTACTCAGACAGGCCCACCACTTCTACACCTACCTCTAGATTCTCCCACCTAGTGACCTATGCCTTGCGTAGAGTGACATTTGCACACAGTGTAAGGATACCTATATCCTCAATGCTTGTAGGTTCTGACTCTCTCCCCAGCCCCATTCCTCAGCCATGGCACCTCCCTGCACATTCAGCCAGCATGCTTGCTGTGAAACCCTTTCCAACCAAATCCCACATCTGGAACCCTCTCCACTCCCCAACTCCCAGGCCTCTCACATCACCCACATCTATTCTAGCCCTCTACCCGGGCCTGTCCCAGGCCCATCACCCCCTCCCCTCCCTCATAGCCATTCCCTGATGGTGGAGCAGCAAGTGTCTTAAAGTGAGTGGCTATTGGGTACCTCCGAGGCTTAAGTGGGGTGATTATAAGAAAAAGAGCTGCGAATTCTCTCTTCTCCCTCTCCCCACGCCGCATACTCCACACTTAAATAACAGAAGCCAGGCTCCAGGTCTGAGGGGTGCAAACCCAGGTCCAGGTCCAGGCAAATGTGAAGACGGACCCAACCTGAACAGTGCCTGGTCCCATTGGGGAGGAGGGGGTTGCTGAGCAAAGCCGAGAGAAATGTGGGACTTAAGTCGCCCGATCTCTCAACCCTTCGGCTTCCTGCACAGTGAAGTGCGGGTGTGGAAGTTCCTCCCTCTTTCCGGCTGGAAGAGTGCGTTTTAAGTAGCGATGCTCTCTGCACGGTGCCTGGAGTCGCGCTTCCTGGTCCCTTACGGGAAGATCGATGTCCCCCTGGGAACGGCCAATGTGCGGACTACAGCCAGCCGGCCGGACTCCTAACAGCAGCTCTCAGACCTGGCCTGGGTAGAGGGGCCCACCACTACCGGCCCCGGGGTCTTAAAGACAGCAAGTCTCCAGCGCTAGGCAGCCGCGCCGCAAGGAGCCTCTGTCCCCGCCCCCCCGGTGCCGCGCCCATTGGCTGGGCTTCTTGTTGGCCCCGCCCAGCGATCTGTCCGACTGGCGCTGACGCATGCGCGGGAGCTCGCCGCCGCCACGGCTTCAGCACCAGCGCCCGGACAGCGGTGCCGCCCACGGGCATGGACGCCGGCAGCGGCAGCAGCAGCAGCGGTCCGGCTCCCGGCCCGGGTCCGGAAGGGGAGCAGCGGCCCAAGGGGGAGACTTTGGCCCCAGACGGCAGCTCCCCGGACAGGTAGGGCGGACCTCTCCGCAGACCCAGCTCGCAGACCTTCCCAGCACCCCCGCCCCAAGTATCCCGGTAGCCGCCATATGTCTCCCTCATTCATTCCTCAGCCCCTCCCAGAGCCCCTTCCAGCGCCTCGGAGCTACCGGCCCCCTGGCCACGCCCTCATTCTGCTGGGTCAATTTTCTCCTCCCTGATACCCCCTACTGTCAGTCCCCATCGCCCTCACTGCCCGAATACCTGCCCCATCCACTGTTCCTACCTTACCTCTAGGGCCGGGGATTCCTCTGACCCTTCGGCCTCCTGAGCCCCTCCCTCTAGGCCCTGCCCCCGCATCTTCTCAGTAAGCCCCAAGCCCGCGGAGACCTTAGTCTGGGTTCCAGCATGTCAGTGTGCTTGAAGGTGCGCGTGTGGCATAGACGGGAGGATCCCCCAGGTGTGTGTCCTGGGGAGGGCAGACAGTCGCCGCCACGCTAGGAACTGTCTGTCCATCACCATCAGTCTCCAGTCTGCCTTCATAGCTGGCTGCACACGTGTCGGCTTGAGTCCCTGCGTGTGGCGACTACCAGCACACTCGCTGGAGGCGCAAGGGTGGGCAGGCTCTGAGGCTCAGGCTGCGGTCAGTACCGTCCCTGAAGGAGTCCCAGGCTGGCAGGACAAGAGAAGCACCTTCTCACTGAGGGCCCAGATCTCAGTACCTCTCCTCCACCTTCCTCCACCATATGTGTGAGGGAACAGCCCAGCCAGGTAGCAATATGGCGCAATTTCTGTGCCCTGCCTGGTCTGCCACCCTCAGAATCCCTCCTCTGACATGACACTGCCTCTCTCTCTCCTGCCTGGACTAAAATAAGGCATTCTCTGGGGGCAAAAAGCAGAGGTGGACATACACTGCCCCAGTTAAAATGTACGTTCTGCACCTCAGAGCAAAGAGGAGGCCCCACAAGTAGAGAAAAATGTTTTCTTCCCTTTACTGTTAACACATCAGCCTGGATAGATTTAGCCACCTTTCACTCTGAAAGGCACAGAGCTTTCTTCAAGGGAGTGAGACACAGGATGGATGTGTTCCCTGGACCAGGGAGCTGCCTGGAACTATTGCCTGACCAAAGAGCCACGGATGGACAGAACAGGGACAGGACAGGCCAGGGTGGGGACCTGGGGCCAGGGGTATCCCTAGAAGGGGCTGGAGAGTCATTTGCTGCCTTGGATATTTCATCAAGGATAAGCCTTGTCTGGTCTGATCACTTCCCCTGCACATGGGGGTCATTCTTGGGCACAGGAACCACTTGTTCTCTTTCAGCAACTCCTTGGGACCTCTGGCCTCTCTCTGCATTTCTCCAGAGACCCTGGACACTAATCAGGCAAAGGGACACAGTTCAATTCAAGAAACACAAATATGTTCCTGCTGAGCTAAGTAGTACTCTGGAGTTAGATACACAGCGAATAAAACAGTGTGCTGTTTGCGTGTAAGCACACCCATGGTCCTTTACTAATTCATTGACTCCAGAGCAATTTGAAATAGTTCATTCACTGTGTTTTTAAAATTACCTTTTTATTTTCCTAGTGACATGAACTTCTCCCTCATCTGCCTTGGCCACTCTGCGGGATCACATGGATGGCCATATGGCTATGTGTCTGTGGGCCTGGGGGTGCCGTTAATGCGCATGTACATTCACCTCTTATGATTCTCCCAAGTGGGGGCTGTGTGTGTGTGGGGGGGGCTGTCAGCCAGGCCCTGGCTGCTTTAGCTTTGGCCTCTTGAGGAAGCCTGTGTCACCACTTTCCATCCCCCTGCCTGCCTGCCCCAGTCACTTGGGTTACAGGCCAGCCTAGGAGGTTGCTCACCCTTGTCAGAGCCGTGGAACTGAGGGGGTGAGAATGAATGCCTCTTGGGGCGGCAAGGCCAGGGGTGTTTAACCTGTATTACTACTAGGTCTCTGGAAAACCGAGGGCAGTGGGGCCTGGCAGGAGAAAGCTTTTATTCTCAGAAGAGGTTGGCTCTTCTCCTCGGGAGGGTTGAGACCAAGGCCCGGTTCTATAGCTAGAATGTGAAGGATTTCAAATTCTGCCACATGGACAATGATGGGCACTGTCAAGAAGGATGAGATTTGGGAACAGCTGATCTTAGGTCTCTGGAGAGGGATGAGAGGGGTTGAGAAGAAAGGGCTGGGGCCAGGGAGACCCCAGTAGAAGCAAACTAACAGTAGAGGCTAGAATCCCCCTGGAACAGAAGTCAGCTCAAGAACAGAGCAGGCTTATGAGCTTTGGCAGACTGGTTAAGGGGAAGTGCTCCCTTTCTCCTCCAGCACCCCCATAGTGCTAGCTACCCTTAATGGAAAAAACCAAAACAAAACATTCCAAGTGGGGCAGGGGGACCCTGGCTCTAGGAAAAGCCCAGTACTCAGTGAGTGCTCTAAGGCCATGGGCAGCTGGACTAGACACCCTGGCTGCCCCACCCTCCTGAGCCCTGGAATGCAAGCTTTGCTCTAAGGAGGGAGACCAAGGGGCGCCTGGCTGGCTCAGTCAGTGGAACACGTGGCTCTTGATCTCGGGGTTGTGAGTTTGAGCCCCACATTGAGTGTAGAGATTACTTTAAAAAAAAATCTTGGGGCACCTGGGTGCCTGAGTCAGTTAAACATGCGACTATTGATCTCATCTCGGGTCTTGATCTCAGGGTCGTGAGTTCAAGGCCCATCTTGGGCTCCATACTGGGCATGGGAAGCCTGCTTAAAAAAAAATAAAAAATAAAAATTAAAAAATTAAGTCTTGGGACGCCTGTGTGGCTCAGTTAAGCATCCAACTCTTGATTTTGGCTCAGGTCATGATCTCAAGGTTATGAGATCAAGCCCTGCATGGGGCTCAGCACTGGGTGTGGAGCCTGCTTAAGATTCCCTCTCTCCCTCTGCCTCTGTCCCTCTCTCCCCATGATGCACGCGCGCTCTCTCTTTCTCAAAAAAATAAAATATAAAATAAAATCTTTAAAAAATAATAAATTAAGCGGAGACCAAGACTAATGGGTCATTTTCATGCCTTCAGGATAACCCAGACCAAGAGTGGTGCCCAACATGTGATAGGAGCTCAAAAGAGACCTGCAAGGGGCGCCTGGGTGGCTCAGTTGGTTAAGCATCTGCCTTTGGCTCAGGTCATGATTCCCAGGGTCCTGGGATCGAGGTCTGCATCAGGCTCCTTGCTCCGTGGGGAGCCTGCTTCTCCTTCTGCCTGCCTCTCTCTCTCTCTGTCAAATAAATAAATAAAATCTTAAAAAAAAAAAAAGACCTGCAGAATAAAAACTTTAAAGAAGTAAATGTCAACACTTATGCACATAAACCCAGGCCATTTATCCAGCTTCAGATGACAGAGCCGGGAGCCCACCTCCAGTGCTCCCCCATTTTGCCCTCGGCATGAAGGTCGTGCTTTCCCAGACTGCTATGCCAGCCAACCATCCTTCCGTGAGGAGGAGGAAGAGCTTGCCTCTTCTTCCCAGTTCCTCTACTTAGTCTCTGGGCAGAACCCAGTGTCCCTGGGCAATGTCTGCTTGTCACCAGGGCCAGGACTCTGGCCTCTCCCCGCTGTGGGAGTGCAGCAGGTGGGGCTGAAAGCCAGGGTTGGCTCGGCGTAAACCACACAGCTACACAAGTTCTGGCAGGCCAGGTGAGTCCGGTGAATGCGGGGAGGAGACAGGGCTCTGCCAGGGCTTCCCAGCCAAGAACCTCTCTGGGAACACCCCATAGCCATCTACTCCTGTCCCAAGTCTGGTGGTCCTGCCTCCCCCTGCACCCAGGAAGTGGGGCTGGGTCCATGTACTGAGTATGGCCCTCATGAGTAATTTTTTAAAAAATATTTCATTTATTTATTTGAGAGAAAGAGACAGAGATAGCAAGAGAGAGCATGAGTGGGGAGGAGAGGGAGAAGCGGGCTCCCCGATGAGCAGGGAGCCCGATGCGGGGCTTGATCCCAGGACCCCGGGATCATGACCTGAGCCGAAGGCAGATGCTTAACCAACCGAGCCACCCAGCGCCCCCATCATGAGTAATTTTGAAAGAAGAATCTATTGCTGACTCCGCCTTGGTAAGTTCTTTGGGGGTCCCAACTCCCTCTCCCAACTGTGCACACTCTTGCAAAGCAAACCTTCTGCCCCATGGCCCAAGGGCGGTGGAAAGGCAGCACTTGACTCTGCCAAACTTTCCCCGACTACCCCCACCCCTGTCAAAGTTGGGCCTTCCTCCAGGAAGCCCTCTGTGACTTCCTCTCTCACAGCACTCAACATGTTGGACTCTTGTCAACGTCTCCCACCTACTATGAGTGCCTAGAAGACAAAGATGGGCCTTATTCATCCAAGCACCACCATTAGCAGCTTGTCTAGGGCTCAGTATTCACTCAACAAACATTCCCCGGGACTCTTCTGAGTGCAAGGCACTGTTCAAGGCCCTCGGGCTACAGAGATGAACAAAGGCACAAGACCCTGCTCTCCCAGAGCTCACATTCCATAGGAGAGGCAGGCAAGAAACATGACAACTGTATAATGTCCGGTTGCGTCAAATGCTGTGAATAAACATAAAGCAGGGTAGGGGGATAGAGAGCTGGCAGGTAGTTATTTAGAAAGGGTAGTCAGGGAAGGCTTCTCTAAGAAGGTAATAGTTGAACTGAGACTAAAGGGAGGCTGTGAGCCATGCAGTTATCTTGGGGAGGAGACCCCAAGCTGAGGGAGGAGAAAGTTCAAAGGCTCTAAGGTGGGAACAAGATTGTAGTAGGTGCTCAATGACTGTCTGCCAAGAGAATAAACAGGTGGCTGCAGCAGAAAGAGCACAGGACTGGGGCTCCTGGGTGGCTCAGTCGGTTAAGCATCTGCCTTCGGCTCAGGTCATGATCCCAGGGTTCTGAGATCCAGCCCCACATCGGGCTCCCTGCTCAACAGGGAGCCTGCTTCTCCCTCTCCCACGCCCTCTGCTTGTGTTCCCTCTCTCTCTGTCTCTCCCTCTGTCAAATAAATAAATAAAATCTTTAAAAAAATAAATAAATAAAATAAAATAAAATCTTAAGGGGCACCTGGGTGGCTCAGTCAGTTAAGCATCTGCCTTCAGCTCAGGTCATGATCCCAGGGTCCTGGGATGGAGCCCTACATTGGGCTCCTTGCTCAGTGGGGAGCCTGCTTCTCCCTCTGCCTGCCGCTCCCCCTGCTCATGCTCTCTCTCTCTGTTTCTCTCTCTCTCTCAAACAAATAAATAAAATCAGAAAGAAGAAAGAAAGAAAGAAAGAAAGAAAGAAAGAAAGAAAGAAAGAAAGAAAGAGTGCAGGACTGCAAGTCAGAATGTGTTTAAGGCCCAGCTCTTCTTATCTCCCTGAACCTATTTTCAAATATAGAACAAGGAAAGTATTTCCCCTGTAGGGTTTTGTGAGAAGTACACAAGATCATACACATAAAAGCACAGTGTCTGGCACGTAGCAGGCTGCCAATAATGTTTTTTGAGTGCATGCACAGGTGAGTGAATGAGACAAGCTACCCAAGAGGTAGGATGGGGATGGACAGCTAGAGGCTGCACCCTCTTCACCTCTCCCCCAGGACTAATAAGAACAACCCCAAGCCTCCGTCTCCTTGTCTCAGACTACTGAACAATGCTGGGGCATGGGGTAGCCCAACACCATCCCCCACCCCCATCACCCTTGTCTCCTCTCTCCCCAGGTCCCAGAGCAAGGCCCCTGAGGCAAGCCCAGAGAAAAGCTGCTGCCCCCACAGAGGCCCCTTGGAAGACCCTTCCAGTTCTTCAGGACCCCCACCAGCAACTTCCACCCTCCAGCCTGTGGGCGCGTCCAGCCCCTTGGCCCCTGCACACTTCACCTATCCCCGGGCACCACAGGAATACCGGGGGGACAGTTCCCTGCCAGGGCTTGGGGACCGGGCAGCTCTGTGCTCCCATGGCTCTAGCCTCAGCCCTTCTCCAGCCCCCTCACAGCGAGATGGGGCCTGGAAGCCGCCATCTGTGCAGCACCCTGTGGTCAGTGTCAGGTAAGGAAGGGTCCAGCAGCCTGCAAGCTTCCGTTGGAAGATGGGGCAGGGCTTAAAAGTGGGGTGAGCCCCCCGGGCTCTGGACTCCTCCATTAAGAGGCAGCCCAGGATGTCCCCTGCCTCTGATGGAGGAGGCAGCCTGGATGGAGGAGGAAGTAAGGGTTGGAGCTTGGGAGTAGAACAGCCTGAAAGGGCTAATACCATCTTGCCCTGTCCCCACACCCTACGTCCCACCCTACAAGATGGCTCTGACAAGCAAGTGTCTTTTCTTCTCTTCCACAGGCAGGAACGGACCTTCCGGATGCCAAAGAGGTAGGCCTGGGCCTCTGGCCCCCTTGGGGTGACTAGGTTGGTGCCGAGTCTGGCCCTACCACCCCTTCCTGGTGACTCCTAAGCTCAATGTGCCCTGCTACCACGCCCCACACCAGTTCCAGTGGCTTCTCTTCCTCTTTCCCAGCTATTCCCAGCTGATCGCCGAGTGGCCAGTGGCTGTGCTCCTGCTGTGTCTGGCTGTCACCCTCCTCTGCACCCTGGCTGCCCTGCTGGGGGACCAGCTGCCCGACTTCTCCAAGCCCTTGCTGGTAAGAGGCTAAGGGGAGGGACAGGGACGCCCGGACTGGCCACCTCATCTCAGTCTGGGGCAGAAAGTTGGAGCAACTCAGCTGGGGGTGGGATGGCAGTGGTGGGCTCTTGACCCCCAGAGCGAGTTGGGGAGATGGCACAGAGGTGACACTCTCGTCCAACAATCCAGAAAGGCAGGCTGGCCTTCCCCGCTCCAAGGACCCAAAGGGGCAGAGCCAAGAAGGGCCAGAAGGAGCACTCCTCCTTCTGCCCGCCTGATCTTCTCTGTTCCCCTCCCTGCAGGGCTTTGAGCCTCGAGACACAGACATTGGGCGCAAGCTAGTGGTCTGGAGAACACTGCAAGCCCTCACGGGCCCCAGGAAGCTGCTTTCTCTTTCCCCAGACCTTGAGCAGAACAGGTAGTGGGTTTCCATCTTTCCACTGTTGAAGGGAATGGGGGAAAGAGAGAGGGCATTGGGTGACCTCCCCAAATGCAGGTCAGAGGGACTTGCTGGGGTCTGCTGGGAAGTGGTGTCTGGCTTCCTCCGAGCCCCCACCCCTTGATGGTGCCTGGCATAGATTTTTCTCTCTACCTCAGCTCAAACGCCCACACCACTCTGAGCCCCACACCCTGGAGCAGTGCCCAGGAGGGCTTAGTCCGGCCTCGAAGGATGGTGGAGCCCCTGGAGGACAGAGGGCCGGAGAACTTCTTCTGTGGCCCGCCTGGTAAGCAGCAACCTGGCCAGTTCCTGCCTTTAATGGTAGTCCCCATCGTGCCTACTACAACAGGAGGGCGCAGGAGAACAAATCAGGGCAGACAGAAAGGAAGGAGGCCGGCTGGCCACGTTCAAGCCAAGGAAGTTGGGTTATAGTTGGGAGGCTGAGGTAGGACTCAGGTGCTCCAGCCACACAAAGTCAGGCTGGGTGGGGGCGGCGGGAGACCGGATCAGGCAGCCAGGCACAGGTCTCAGACTCCTGAGAATCTGAACCTCATATGGCCCTGGGTAAGCGTCTTCCCTCCAGTGGGCCCAGGACCTGATGCCAAAGAGCTGAACTCTGGGGTGTGTGTTGCAGAGAAGAGCTATGCACAGCTGGTGTTCATGTCCACCTCAGCGGGCAGCCTGTGGAACCTGCACGCCATCCATTCCATGTGTCGCATGGAACAAGACCAGGTGAACCGACTGGGGAGGTGCCAGGGGTTGGGAGGTTGGGGGTGGGGGGCAGGCCAGGAACATGAGGGACCTAATCCCCAGGAAATACAGCTAAGCCAGGACTGCCAGGGTGGACTGAGGAAGAGTACTCCTTGCTTAGAAAAGTATTCGAACCCCTGTTGAAAGGTTCCAGATTGGGGTAGGGAAAGAAGAGTCAGCTGTTTTTAGAAAAGCCAAACACAGCCAAGACAACAGAGACTATGCAGAGCCTGGGGATTTTCAAAAGGTCCTGAAAAGGAGTCTCAAGAGCTGTTGAGCAGGCCCCAGCCCAAGGCCCCCACCTCCATCAACCCAAGCAGTGCCAATCCAATCATGCTAATTGGAGAGCCATATACCATAACATCTGAAGAAAGGTTTGCTGCTAAAAACAGGGTAAACACCACTGAGTAGCCCAAGGCGCTCCCCACAAGTGTATCTCAAGTACCAACAGACCCTGGTTAGGAACGTGTGCCCTGGAGTCAGATTCCTGAATTCAAGGCCTGTTCTTTCTTTCTTTCTTTTTTTTTTTTTTTTTAAGATTTTATTTATTTTTTATCTGAGAGAGAGAGACAGCAGGGGGAGGAGCAGAAGGAGAGGGACAAGGAGACTCCACGCTGAGCACAGAGCCCCACATGGGGCTGCATCCCATTATCCCGAGATAACAGCCTGAGCCAAGATCAAGAGTTGGGCACTCAGCCAAATGAACCACCCAGGTGCCGCAAGGCCAGTTCTAATACTCCCTAGCTGGGTGACTTGCAGGCACCTTTCTAAACTTCTCAGTGCCTCGGGCTTTGTATATAGAAAATGGGGCAAATAATGGTACTTTTCTCATAAGGATGTTGTGACAATTAAACAAGATAGAATTTGCCATAAAGACTGGCAATAGAAATCTCTCAATAAATGTTGCTGTTGTCACCATGATCTCAGGCCCAAGGCCATACCGCCAGTTGGTAGCAAAACAGGGCCTCGCATCCCCAGGCCAGTGCCCTCCAGAGCTACACCAGCTGTTGTGATGTGTCATGTCAACAGCAGGTGGGAGAGAAAAGGAGGCATGAGGTCTGAAAAAGAAATAGCCCTGTCCCTAAGACGGTCTAAGCAGCCCAGTGGATAGAGGTAGGGGGCTAAGGTTTGGCACTGACCCTGACCCTGGAATGTTTTGGCCCCCACTTTTCCCACTGCTGGCTTCCAGTTCCCCGGACCCTTGACCCATCTGTGGCCGACACTGCCCCTTCCACTCCCAGCTGAGGCAGGGCAGAACTGGGGTGTGTGCTGCAGGGGCCCTTAGGGCAGGACCTCTCAGGCTGAGGCCTCGGGAAGCATTCCTGCGCCGCCCCCCCCCCCCTTTGGTGGAGTGAAGACGTGGCCAGGAACCAAATGCAGATCTGAGACAAGCCTCGGCTGCTGGGCTGTCAGGATACCTCTCCGCCTCCGCCCTCGAGCCTGACGGGAGGTGAGAGGGCCCTGGACAGGGCCTGGGGAACCTGGGCCCCCGCCTTGCCCCTGAGCTCTCTCCTGCCCTGTGTGCCGTACAGATCCGCTCCCATAGCCACTTTGGGGCTCTGTGCCAGCGTACGGAAGCCAACAGGTGCTGCCCCAGCTGGTCCCTGGGCAACTATGTGGCCGTGCTCTCCAACCGCTCCTCCTGCCTGGACACTACTCAAGCCGATGCAGCCCGAACGCTGGCCCTTCTGCGGGCCTGCGCCATCTACTACCACCGCGGTGCCCTGGTGCCCTCCTGTCTGGGCCCCGGGCAGGACAAGCCCGCGCACTGCGCCCAGGTTCCCACCAAGTGCTCCCGGAGCAGCGCCGTCTACCAACTCCTCCACTTCGTGCTGGACAGGGACTTTCTGAGTCCCCAGACTGCTGACTACCAGGTGCCCTCCCTCAAGTACAGCCTGCTCTTCCTGCCCACTCCAAAGGGGGCCTCCATGATGGGCATCTACCTGGACCGCCTAGCCACGCCCTGGGGGCTCTCTGACAACTACACATCCATCACTGGCATGGACCTGGGCCTCAAGCAGGAGCTGCTGAGGCACTACCTGGCCCAGGACACCGTGTACCCCTTGCTGGCCCTGGCTGCCATCTTCCTCGGCATCGCCCTCTACCTGCGTTCCCTCTTCCTCACCCTCATGGTGCTGCTGGGGGTGCTGGGCTCCCTGCTGGTCGCCTTCTTCCTTTACCGAGTGGCCTTCCGCATGGCCTACTTCCCGTTCGTCAATCTGGCAGCCTTCGTCCTGCTCAGCAGCGTCTGCGCCAACCACACCCTCATCTTCTTCGACCTGTGGCGCCTCAGCAAGAGCCAGCTGCCGTCGGCGGGGCTGGCCCAGCGCGTGGGCCGCACCATGCACCACTTCGGCTACCTGCTGCTGGTCTCGGGCCTAACCACAGCCGCCGCCTTCTATGCCAGCTACCTGAGCCGCCTGCCGGCCGTGCGCTGCTTCGCCCTCTACCTGGGCACGGCCGTGCTGGCGCACCTGGCGCTCACGCTGGCCTGGCTGCCCTCCTCCGCCGTGCTCCACGAGCGCTACCTGGCGCGCGGCTGTGCGGCCCGGCCGCAGGGCCCGCGGGGCGGCAGTGCGCCCCGGCGACTGGCGCTGGCCCTGCACCGGCGGCTCCGCGGCCTGCGCAGGGCGGCGGCCGGCACGTCGCGCCTGCTCTTCCAGCGCCTCCTGCCCTGTGGGGTCATCAAGTTCCGCTACATCTGGATCTGCTGGTTCGCCGCACTGGCGGCCGGGGGCGCCTACATCGCGGGCGTCAGCCCCCGCCTGCGGCTGCCCACCCTGCCGCCGGCTCGCGGCCAGGTCTTCCGGCCTAGCCACCCCTTCGAGCGCTTCGACGCCGAGTACCGCCAGCAGTTCCTGTTCGAGCGGCTGCCTCAGGGCGAGGGCGGCCACATGCCCGTGGTTTTGGTGTGGGGCATCCTGCCCGTGGACACCAGCGACCCGCTGGACCCCCGCAGCGACAGCTCGCTGGTGAGCGACCCCGCCTTCTCGGCCGGGGGTCCCGAGGCCCAGCGCTGGCTGCTGGCCCTCTGCCACGGAGCTCGGAATCAGAGCTTCTTTGGAGCCCAGCCGGAGGGCTGGCCCACACTGTGCTTCGTGGAGGCCCTCCAGCGCTGGGTGCAGAGCCCCGCTTGTGGCCGCCTGGGGCCGGGCCTCTGCTGTGGCCACGCAGGTTTCCCTTGGGCACCGCAGCTTTTCCTGCACTGCCTCAAGATGATGGCTCTGGAGCAAGGCCCCAACAGCACCCGCGACCTAGGACCCCGCTTCAATGCCCACGGCAGCCTGGCCGCGCTGGTTCTGCAGTTCCAGACCAACTTCCAGTATAGTCCGGACTACAGCCAGGCCCACCGCTTCTACACTGAGGTCAGCCACTGGCTGGCGGCCGAGCTGGGCCGGGCACCCGCCGGCCTGCACCGGGGCTGGTTCACCAGCCATCTGGAGCTCTACAGCCTGCAGCACAGCCTGAGCACAGAACCCGCTGTGGTGCTGGGCCTGGCGCTGGCGCTGGCCTTCGCCACGCTGCTGCTGGGCACCTGGAACGTTCCGCTTAGCCTGTTCTCCGTGGCAGCGGTGGCGGGCACCGTCCTGCTCACCGTGGGGCTCCTGGTTCTCCTCGAATGGCAGCTCAACACTGCCGAAGCCCTCTTTCTCTCCGCCTCTGTGGGCCTCTCGGTGGACTTCACCGTCAACTACTGTATCTCCTATCACCTGTGCCCACACCCTGACCGCCTGAGCCGCGTGGCCTTCTCCCTGCGCCAGACCAGCTGTGCCACGGCAGTGGGGGCCGCCGCCCTGTTCGCAGCCGGTGTGCTCATGCTCCCCGCCACAGTGCTGCTCTACCGCAAGCTGGGCATCGTCCTGATGATGGTCAAGTGTGTCAGCTGCGGCTTTGCCAGCTTCTTCTTCCAATCTCTGTGCTGTTTCTTTGGGCCAGAGAAGAACTGTGGGCAGATCCTCTGGCCTTGTGCCCACCTGCCGTGGGACGCTGGAACCGGGGAGCCGAGTGGGGAGAAGGCAGGCCGCCCACGGGCAGGGCCGGTGGGAGGGGCGCCCGGATCCTGCTCGGAACAGTACGAGCTCCAGCCCCTGGCACGGCGCCGGAGCCCCAGCTTTGACACCAGCACGGCCACGAGCAAACTGTCCCACCGGCCCTCAGTGCTCTCTGAGGATCTCCAGCTGCACGATGGCCCCTGCTGCTCCCGGCCCGCACCGGCCCCTGCGTCCCCGAGGGAGCTGTTCCTGGACCACCAGGCCGTCTTCAGCCAGTGCCCAGCCCTGCAGACCTCCTCCCCCTATAAGCAGGCTGGCCCCAGCCCCAAGACCCAAGGCAGGCAGGACTCCCCAGGGCAGAAGGCTGAGCCTGTGCAGGCCTCACCAGAAGCGCCCGCCCACACTCCCAAAGCCAGGGCTGTGGAGCCTCCCGATTGCCTCTCCTCCTCAGCCAGCACCCTGGAGGGGCTCAGCGTCTCTGATGAGACCTGCCTGAGCACCTCGGAGCCCAGTGCCCGAGTACCAGATTCTGCGGGTGCCTCCCCAGACGACCTGGACGAAACTGAGCCAACAGTACCCGAGCGGGGCCAGCTGAATGGGAAGCGGGACACCCTGTGGCTGGCACTGAGGGAGACGGCGTACGATCCATCACTGCCTGCCTCCCACCAGAGCAGCTCGTCCTGGAAGGGCCGTGGGGCCCCGGGGGATGGCAGCCCCGTGGTGCTGCCCAACAGCCAGCCAGACCTGCCAGATGTCTGGCTCCGCAGGCCCAGCACCCACACTTCTGGCTACAGTAGCTGAGGGAGGCCCGGGGAGGCCGGACTAGGGTGCAGAGCCTGCCGGAGGTGACGAGGCAGCCCCAGATGGAGCCTGATGGTGTCTCCCCACCTCAGCATGGAGAGGTTTCACCGCCCAGCTGTGGATTTTAAACCCTGCCACATGTGTCAGCCTTGGTCCAGGCTGCCACTTACTCCCCACATCTGGAGGATTCAGTGGGACGGATCTTTGGAGTGAAAGGTCACAAGCTCATGTCCTGTGACTTGCTGAGCTCTCGTCTGCCCCGTGTAGTGCCAACCAGGACCTCTGGAGGAGGGAAGGCCAGATATGTAGCCCCAGGTATCAGGGGGAGGCTGACCTGGCCCCCACGCTAAGTGGGCATGAGGGGCCCAGTCCTTGGGACCCTGCACAGCGCCTCACCAACCAAAAGAGCCCTGGGGAACCTCAGCAGCCTCCGGGACCTCACACCTTTCAGGGGCTCTTTATCAGGACACTTCCTTCTCTTTGGGGAGCTTCTCTGGGCCAGAATTAGGTGGAGGCCTCTTTCCTGAATGGTGCTACACCCTCATACTCCCCAGTCTGACCAACAATTTGTCAAGGCTGGGCAAAGATGGCTGCTGGGAACGAAGCAGGGGGAGGAGGGCTGATCGGTCCCAGAGTGTCTCTAAACCGCAGGATGGTCCCTCGTGGGGAGTTGCTCTGGCACAGAAAGAGTGCTCTCCCCTGTAAACAAACAATAAGAACCCTTTACACCCTGCATCTCTTCCTTTACACAATACTTAACTTGCATACCCATGTCTCCCTGGAATCTCACCATTTCACTCTGGGGTAGCCTGCAATTAGCCAGGTCCTTTTGCCCCCTGATTTATAGGTAAAGTCATTGAGAATAAGTAAGGTTAAGTGACTGACCCACAGTCACAGAGCTCATAAATGTGGGAGCGGGCTTCCTGGCTCACTCCACCACTAGAACTCCCACTCTCCTGGCTACATGCCCCAGGGCATTGGCCTGTGGCTAACTTGCTGGTTCACCTTGCAGGTGTCTCTGAGGACACTCCCATCCTTCCCGTCTTCAGACCTCCATCTCCAGACAGAGCGATACTCTGAGCAAGCCCGCAGTTGTTCCAGCCCTGTGCTTCCCTCCAGATCCACTGAGAACCTACCGGCTCTGGGGCATCGTGGCTGAGCCAATTCCCAGGCTCAGGGGCATGCTTCTTCCATGGCCACAGTGTGTGGAGAGCCCCTGCCAGGAGAGGCACGGAGGGCAGTAGAGAATTCAGCTAAGGCGGGAACTCAGGCCGGCCCTTTTTGGGAGTGTGTGAGTCCAAAATTGTTCCCCGGGTCAGGGTCCCCAGCTTCCTATGGACAAGTCTGTCTGGGGGCACTCAGGAGACCAAAAGGTGACTCCCTGTCCCCAAAGCAAAGAATCTCTCTGCAAGGTTTTGTGCCATGTGAGAGCTCCTGGCCCTTGGAGCAAATTTACTTGAATACTTACTCTCATGTGGAACCACAATGAGACAGAAGCATGGAAGGGAAACTGAACATCTGCCCTCGAGGAGCTCACGTGCTAGCTGGGGGAGCAGCTCGCACACATAAGCAGGCACAGATGGGTCACTGATGGCGCCATGACTGTCACCATTCATACTGCTAGAGGTCAAGTACCCGAGATCAGGTGACCAGAAAGGCTTCCCAGAGGGGAGACAACTTGAGCTGGGCTTCAGAAGTCCAAGTATCTCAGACTGGAAGGGACCTTAATGACCATTTATTCCAGCAGTTTTCAAACTTTGTAGCCTCAGGATCCTTTCTTCAAAGAATCCTTGTGTGAAAACGCAGTATGTAAAACAGATAAAAAGCAGCTACTGTGGTGGGTGCTCAGTGGGGGGCGTACAGAGTCAGCTCAGCCTCCCTTTCTACTGGGTCTCTCGGGGCCCCCTCCAGCTCCTGGCAGCTCCACAGAATGTGGTATGAAAACCACTGATCCAGGCCGTTTTACAGATGAGTATCACAGAGGGGGATGGATCCTTCTAGGGCCAGACAGACAGCCTGTGATGGAGCTGGAGGCAAATCAAGAGGTGTTTTCGTTTTGTTTTTTTCCTATATTGTTGAGACCTACCTCCCACTGCAAGTAGCCCATGAGAAGTGGAGCAGAAACCCAAATGACACACAGGAGTTGTGGAAGAGAGAGAAGACCATGGGTGGGAATGACAGGATACATCGGCTCCTTTGCAAGATAAGAAAATCAAACCCATTTGACCCCTGACACCTGGAAGAGGAGGCAGGGACTAGACCTATCCTCTCGGAGGTCTGTGGGGACCACTCTATCCTCATGTCCAAGTGGAATTCCACCTCTCTGGCCTGGGGCTGCTCATCAGGGTCTTGGCTTCTCTACACCATGGACAATGCCCTTCTGTATCACACAGCCACGCCTTGAGAGCCCTGGCCTCATCTGGGACAATCAGCCAGAGGGAGGACAAGGTGAGCCCTTCCTCCTGAGCATGAGCAGAAGTCTGGCCTTGACTCAAAAGAGAGACCAGTGTCTTAGTTGCTTCTGAGCAGCTCAACAAGGCTCTTCTGCCTTGTATTGTAGAGGGGCAGCAGGGACCTGGACCAAAAGAACCTGCTCCTCCACATCCTCTTTTGTGTCTTGCAAAGGGAGACATGGTGTCTGGGACTGGAGCTTCAAAACTTTGCCTGAACACAACCACTGAAATGTCAGAATACGGAGCGGTGGGTAGGGTGGGCATCAGGGCTGTGGGCACAGCTGAGGATCCTACTCGGAGCTTTCTGGGTCCCATTCTTGCAGGCCACAGCCACAAAACCCTACAGGAAGGCAGATGAACCAGAGTAGCTGAGGTACTGACTGGATTTATTCTTTCTAACACTGGCGCCCAAAGACTGGAAGAACCCAGTGGTAATCTAAAACATCACCTCACAGCTAGAGTGGCCCATACCAACAGCAGGCAACCCACATGAATGGATAATCCAGCCTGCCTCTCCAGCCCCAACTTTGGAAAGCAGGATTTAAAGCATTTCCAATTTCCTGTGAGTTTCAGCAGACCTATTCACTTTATTATTATTACCGGTGGTTACAATGAGTATATGGCTTAGAAGCATGCTGCGGCAGGGGAAAACCAGCTAAAGCATTCGTGTTTGCTCTGAAAAATTCAAGAAAAGTTTTCTTAACACTGAGACACTTTAAAATGGAACTACACTGACACCCATCTGGGACTTAAGGTCATTTCTCCTATTTGTGCCACAGATCCTTGAACTCACACTCAGAGTATGAATAAGTGTGCTGTATGTTTTTAAACTGTAACTTGGTCTACTTTGTTACTACGGGAAAACCCATCCTTCCATGGCTGTGGCGCTTTGTTGACAATGATAGAGACTGATTTGACTAGCACTCTTAGATTTTACTGGCACAAGGCATAAGTGATACCATGATATTTAGGCAATAGCCCAGCTTCAGCCTGATTCTGAAACTGACATCTCGCAAGAGATTTATAAGGTAAATTTCCTCGGCCCCGTCTAACTCATTCCATTCTTCTCCCATTGCATGACAGGACAGGGAGGCAGGTGAGAGGTATCAGGAAAGAAGATTCATTGGTTTACAACCTTCACCCATTTATCTGGAGAGTTTCTGATCTTTTCTTCTATGGTGGCCTTATCTCAGCCTTTGATAATACATGTAGGCAATGACAAGCTCTCTGACACCCCATCCCATCCATCAAGATTCCATTTGCTTGGGGATAGAAAAAACAGGCATTCCTCACCCTTTCCACCCACACCCTTGATCCCAGGGACAACTATAACTCAAGGTCTGGAGGTGTTTATGCTTAAGAGAAGAAATTGTAACTCAGTTCGATGGGAAGATGAGAAACAAAAGAAAGCCACTATGTGCTATATGTAAATGATTGGTTGTCCAAAGCCATTCTGTGCTGAAAAGCCCTGGAAGGACCTTGATAAAGTTATAATCATTATGAGGCCTCTGTGTGGTTATTCAGTTCTGTGCCTTCTTCATTTAAGAACTTAAATTCAAGAGTGAAAGGTTGATACAGGATGCATATTAACCACATTTGTTTGGACTGAAAGACAGTATCAGATTTTTCTGATAGAAAGTCAGTCTGGGGGCATCTGGGTAGTTCAGTCAGTTGAGCGTCCGACTCTTGATTTCTGCTGGGGTCATGATCTCGGGGTCATGGGATCGGCCCGCATAGGGCTCCATGGCCAGTGGGCAGTCTGCTTAAGACTTTTTCTCTCTCCCACTCCTTCTGCCCCTCCCCCTACTCTCTCTCTCTCTGTCTCTCTCTCTAAAATAAATAAATCTTTAAAAAAAAGAAAGCCAGTCTGATTTGGCTGATAGGTACAGAGGTCTAGCTTTGCACATAGGATATATGGCAGGCATTATCCAAAAATGGAATGATTTAAATCTGCAGCTCCATGGTTTGAACAAAAATACATTTAGAGTACATATGCAACTTCCCCTTTCAGACAAGATGGAGTAGCAGGGAACAGATTTGCCCTCCTTCCTGAAACAATCAACTAAACATAAAAACTGTGAAACAACAGTTTTCAAGATGGTGGACATCAGACAACAAAGGACAGTGATCCCTGAGAGACAAGAAACAAATGAGGTGAGCCCTATGATTGCCTCAGCTTATTGCTTGAGAGAGTTTCCAGGACATATTGCAGGGAGGGAGAACCCAGGCAGGGCCATGCAGGCTCCCTGAGCTGAGGAGATAGCTAGAGTTTGTGGCAATCCAAACTAAAGTGCTCAGAACAGAGTGCTGGTGAGAAAAAAGGTACGTAGAGAGAGAATTCTGGAGATCTGTAGAGCCCCCCACCCCTCAGCGGAGCACTACTCATCACGTAAATGTGAGGAAATTACTTGAAACTAAGGATAGAATCATCCAAAATGATTAGAACAGTAGCCAGTATTCATAGAGGACTGGAGTAGTGTCTGTTCCCATCAGCCAGACTGGAAAACTTCATAATTTATGAAGCATTGGTTGGAGTTCTCAGAAGGGTCTTGCCTTAGCAGTGGAGACACATTAGCCCCAGTTTTTTTCTTTTTTTAATTAGCCCTAGTTATTCATCCCATCTAATAAATTTTAAAAGCAAGACCTGAAGGGATCAAACTGTTTCTAAGTAATGTAACTGCATCTCAGAACAAACCTCAAGAATACTTACAGGAATACAAAAATAACCAGCACGCAAAAACACAAAATTTACAGTGTCTGAGGTCTAATAAAAAAATTACCTGTCATGCAAATAAGCAGAAAAATATGAACCATAGTGAGGAGGAAAACGAATTGACACCAACCCAGAACTGACACCGATGTGAGAATTAGCAAAGACATTATTATAGCTGTATTCCATATGTTCATATAGCTAAGTAGAGACTTGGAAGATATTTTTAAAAATACACAAATTGAACTTGCAGAGATGAAAATAACTGTCTGAGATGAAAAACCACTGGATGGAATTAACAATAGTTTAGACACTGCAGAAAAAAAGATTGGTGAACTTGAAGACATGGCAATAGAAATTGTCCAAAATGAAACACCAAAAGAAAAGAATTTTAGAAATGAATAAAGAGGTACACAATATATAATAGGTGGAAAGTTGGTCCTTTACAAATACTTAAAATTATGAAGAAAGGTAGGCATCAGGTAAAAATGGATGAGAGGGCACACTGCTTTTGTTTTTGCTTAATTATCGGTAGAGGTATGTGAACAAAAAAAGAGCAGATTTTGCAAATGCTACTCCAGAGTCCGTCTTCCTTCCCCGTCTGTGTATGACTTTGCTCCTCTGATCATCCCCTCTCCCCCTGAAGTATCCTTTTCTTCCCCTCAGCTGGCTCATTCCCCTGAGCACATGTATCCACTAGCAGCTGCATCTTTGAGAAAACCCTGCCTTGACCCCCACAACCCACCTCCACAGTTACTGCCCAATTGCTCTACTCCATCCACAAAGTTCCTAATGTCTGCATCCGCCATCACTGCTTCTTCATCTCTCATGTACTCTTTAACCCACTCCAGTGTGGCTTCCACTCAGACCTACCTCTCGCCCACAATTCCTTTTGCTATATTTGCCAATGACTTCTTTACCAGTTATTTTCAATAGTTTACCACTCCCTCCTTCCACAGTTTACCACTTCCTCCTCCTCGGCTTCTAAAGCACCGCCCTTTGTTTGTTGTCTTCTCACCTCTCTGGCACCTCTTTATCAGGTTTCCTGGCTGGCACCCTATCACTGCAACTTCTAAAAGCTGCCATCCCTATCTGTGGCTCTCTGTACACTCTGTACACTTCCTCCCTTGCTGATCTCATCCAGTATCTCAGCTTTTTTTTTTTTTTTTTTAAATACATCCATACACTGACTCTCAAGAGTAGATCTCCAACCCAGACTCTCCTCTGGGCTCAAAGCCCGTATTTCAAACTGTCTACTTGACGGCTCCACTTGAATGTCTGAGAGGCATTTCAAGTTTAACATGTTCCAAACTAAGCTCTGAATCTCCCAGCAACATAAAATAGTGACTCTATCCACACAGTTATTCAAGCCTGGGAATTCTCCTTCAGAGTTCCTTCTCGGGGCGCCTGGGTGGCTCAGCATTCAACTCTGGGTTTCAGCTGGAGTCATGATCTCAGGGGTTGTGGGATTGAGCCCCACTTTGGCTTTGGGCTCCACGCTCAGTGGGGAGTCTGCTTGGAGATTCTCTCCCTCTGCCCCTCCCCTCATTTGTGCTCTCTCTAAAATAAATAATCTTTTAGGGGCGCCTGGGTGGCTCAGTCCGTTAAGCATCTGCCTTCAGCTCAGGTCATGATCCCAGGGTCCTGGGATGGAGCCCTACATTGGGCTCTCTGCTCAGCAGGGAGCCTGCTTCTCCCTCTGCCTCTTCCCATCCCCGCCCTGCCACTCACCCTGCTTGTCCTCGCTTGTGCTCTCTCTCTCTCTCTCTGTCAAGTAAATAAATTTTTTTAAAAATCTTAAAATAATCTTTTAAAAAAATTTTTCCTTCTCCCTTTGCCCTCCTCCCACATCCAGTCCAACCCTGTCTGCCACGAGACAGTGGGTGGGGGCTGTTTTTAAAGAGGGAAGGTGAAGAGGTATGTTGACATATGGAATCTTCCCTTTTTCGGTAACTGTGCCTAGTTGTAGTAGCCCATTGGTCAGTTAGGACCTATGGAGATTTTGAGGTGGGTCACCTGTTGGGTCCATCTGTATTCAGCCAGGTGGTTGCTGTAGGCTCTTTCTGCACTCCATCACTCTAGCCTGTTTGCTTAAAAGCGGCCTCTACACTCTCAGTCCTACCAGCACCCTCATGGCCAAGCCAACATCTCTCATGTGAATCATTACAGTAGCCTCCCAACTACCACCCTAGTTTTGCCCTTACCCCCCTTCAATCCTTCATGAAGTACTCAGAATGAGCTTTTTAAAATATAAATTGAATAACACTCTCCCGCTCTAGTATTTCAATGACTTCCCATTACTCTTAAGATAAAATCTTAGTCTCTTTACCTCTGGTCCGCAAAGCTTGCCATTTGACTTACTTCTGCAGCTTTATCTGTATCACTTTCCTCCCATCTCTCCTCCCATCTTTCATTCCCAGCTAGTCATACCAGCTTTGGGACTTTGCATTTTTCCTCTCTCCCCCATTGTTCATCTGAAAAACTCCCACTCACCTTTTTTTTTTTTTTTTTTTTTAAGGATTTTATTTATTTGAGAGAGAGCGAGAGAGGGCACAAGCAGGGGGGAGGGGCAGAGGGAAATGGAAGCAGACTTCCCACTGAGCAGGGAGCCCCACGTGGGGCTCCATCCCAGGACCCTGGGATCATGACCTTAGCCGAAGGCAGACACTTAACTGACTGAGCCACCCAGGCTCCCCGAACTCCCATTCATCTTTCATTAATCAAACATCACCTTAGATGTCTTCCCTCACTATCCAATTTCAACTGTTTCCCCAATTTTCTTCTCATAGCACATTGTGCTTTTCCTTCATAGTTTTACTACAGTTGGTAAATATATATTTATTTGAGTTTTTTTCCCACTTAACTGAGATGTAACTAATAAGTTTGTGTGATTTTTTTGTTTCCATTTTCTAGATTGTAAACTCCAGGAGGGCAGAGCCAAAGTCAGTTCAGACTTTGTTTGTTGCTCCGCCCCCATCTGTCCTCTTAGAAGAATGGTCTGGCACACAGCAGGTGCTCAATAAATATTTATTAAGTAAAATGAATGAGTGCCTTAAGTGCTTGAGAACCCTGCCCTGTTCTCTAGGAGTAACTCTGAATCTCTGCTTAAAATCTGGATAAGTGTGGGGGCACCTGGCTGTTCAGTTGGTAGAGGATGGGACTCCTGATCTCTCCGTTGTGAGTCCAAGCCCCTCGTTTGTCCTAGGTGAGGCCGTATTTCCGCCCACAGATCCTTTTTAAACCTCACCTGCTACTCTCCACCCTACCCATCCAAATACTCTTATGCTCTTGCCAATCAGGCATCATGCAAAATCCCTAACAGTCATGGACCAAATAAAGAAGATTGTGACAGACTCTAACGATGACCGCGTTTGTGTCTCAAGCCCGGAATAGGACGCTGGCGGCTCATAGCTCCTTTCAGGCAGGCAAAGTGTACCACTCCCCTCCCCCGCCCATACCTGGGGCCTCTGACACCCAAAGCCTAGAAGCTCAGGCACTGGGCTCAGCTCTGACCTGCCGTACAGCATGGCAGCCCCTAAAGGCGTGGCCCACAGCACTGCTATCCGTACAACATGGCCGCCTACAGAGCGCGAACCGCTCCCCCTCCCGTCCAATCACCGGAAGTTTCCATTTGAAAGCCGGGCGGCAGACCCGGTAGCTGGTGCGGCAGTTGCCGAGGAGCCTCCTTTGAACCAGGGCAACGAGGGCTGCGGGCAGGAGCTGCAGGAGCCTGGGTTCGACTCTCCCGGGGCGAGGGACGGGGCTGGATGTCGGGGGCGGGCGGGATGGGCTGGGAATGGAGAATTTTCTTTCTCCAGACTTCTTCCCCGGGCCGGGACAGGCCAGGTCGCGCTCTCCGGGGACCCTCCACCTACACGGGCCCCCAGACCCGTCACGGTAACGTTCACCTTGCACCTTCCAGGGCCCAGCCGTGCCGCCTCGTTACGATGACCAGCGTGGTTAAGACAGTATACACTCTGCAACCCCCCGCTGTGCAGAGCGGCGCCCTGCCGGCAGGTAGGTGTCCACGCAGCCCTACGGACCGGCGGGGCTGGTCAGACCGAGGAGTAAGAGGGCACAGATCAGTGGCCAGGAAAGGGGGGCGCGGGCAGGGGAAGGGCAATTCATCGGCTCTGACAACCTGCTACCTCCCCTAGAACTGGGCTGTCTAGGTTTATGATGGGAGTTGGGGCAAGGGCCCTGTGGTAGGATTTTAGACCTGCCCTCCCCCATTCCTCTTCCCAAACCTAATCATGCTGCATTCACTAATTAGATTTAAGTTGCTTATGGTTTCACAGTATTATTTCTTTAAGCTAGGAATCCCCCCCCCCTTTCTTTTAGATTTTATTTATTCACTTATTTGACAGGGAGAGAGAAAAAGAGAGAGAGCACAAGCAGGGGGAGGTGCAGAGGGAGAGGGAGAAGCAGGCTCTCCATTGAGCAGGGAGCCCGATGTGGGACTGTATCCCAGGACCCTGGGATCATGACCTGAGCCGAAGGCAGACACTTAACCGACTGAGCCACCCAGGTGCCCCAGGAATCCCTTTTTAAACAATTGCCAGTTTGATTTCCAGATCTGGGGTATCTGGAGGGACTGGGTTTGTTGTCAGGGAGAAGGGAGGAGAGTCATTTGAGAAGCGTGATTCTTAGAGGGAGGCACTAGAGCTCACACTATGTCTAGTTCACATTTGTTTCTGCACTGTTTCTCTTATATAGTAAGTTCTCAATAAATTGTTGGGTGAAGTGAGAGAGGGGCCAGGCCCAGCCAGAGTTTTCCATAACCTTGGGAGAAGAAATAGGATTAAAAGCAATTTTTGATTGCTTTGCCATCTTGCTTCGTGTTACTGGGCTTGTGGTTGAAAGTCATCTACGCTCGGCAGTTGTCAAGTTGCCTAATTTCTAGAGCAGGGCACAAAATAAGCTTCAAAAATCAGAACCTGTGGTGGGAGATTTTGAAGTAGCTATTTAAGACTCCTTCCCAGGGGACTCTGTGCAGCTGGTTGATGAGCAGTAGCTGTAAAGTAAACAGGCTTTTGATCTGTGCAGTAAACAGGCTTTTCTCCAAAGGCTTAAAGGGGTTTTTTGTTTGTCTTACCCGGCCTCAAAACACCTAAATGGTAATCTGGCATCAGCAGGACCTAGGAGTTGGGGCTGGGGGGGGTGCACGCCCCTTGCACTGCCTTTGCCTTGGAGAGCAGTGCCCTCTCCTTGGGTGGAGAGTGACTGGCTCTCCTCAGCCAAGTTGGAAGTTTTTATCTCAGCATTCTATTCCTGTCCCAGCTTTATGATCACATATAACCTCAATAGTTTAACATTTTAAGGCTATCTCTAGGTTTTTTGCCTACATAACATATACATGTAAAAAAGAATCCAAAGTTAGAAAACATTATGCAGTGAAGAACAAGTCTCTTTCCCTTCCTTGACCAGCCATCCAATTCCCCTCCTTAGCAAATCTCATTTTTTTTTTTTTAAAGATTTTATTTATTTATTTGACAGAGAGAGACATAGTGAGAGAGGGAACACAAGCAGTGGGAGTGGGAGAGGGAGAAGCAGGCTTCCCGCTGAGCAGGGAGCCCGATGCGGGGCTCGATCCCAGGACCCTGAGATCATGACCTGAGCTGAAGGCAGACACTTAACGACTGAGCCACCCAGACGCCCCAAATCTCATTTTTTTTTAAAGATTTTATTTATTTATTTGGGGAGGGGGAAAGAAGCACACCCCCTGCTGAGCAGAGAGCCTGTCTCAGGGCTTGATCCTGAGACCCTGGGATTATGACCTGAGCCGAAGGCAGACGCTTAGCTGACTGAACCACCCAGGTGCCCTGCGTCTCTCATTTCAAGAAGACAGTCTTCCTTAAGTGCTGCTAAGTTTTTCCTACAATGCAGTCCTTAGGCTCTAGCAGGTACAGATTAAGAACTGATTCCAGTCAATGAAGAGTGTTAATTTTGTGATCAAAATTTATTAACACCTTTTCACCTGGGGGTAGATGTGTTACTGTGTATAACTTACTAATACTTGAAAGAGGACGTAAATATGTTCCCCTAAGGTTACCTTTTACTTCAGACAGAGACCTGGGGCACCTGGCTGGCTCACTTGGTAAAGCATGTAACTCTTGAGCTCGGGGTTGTGAGTTCAAGCCCCACGTAGGGCATGGAGCCTACTTTAAAAAAATAAATAAAAATGAATAAAGAGATAACAACAACTATGCAACGGTTGAAAGAGAACCTCGCAGCAGTTTGAGCGTAGCCTTGGGAGAACGGGCAGAGGGCAGAGGAGCTTCGCAAGGTGGTCGGCTTCCACTGGTCCCGGAGGAAGGCTCCAACTGTGAGCTGCCCTGCGGACCACCACACTACCTGTCATTTTGCTCTTCGCTTGTATCAACATCCACTTTCACACCGCTACCCTCTGGCCGTTCAGTTTGGCCTATCATCAGGCTTTTGGCGATCCTCAAATACATTGCATTGTCACCTTCAAAGGATTTTGGTTTCCATCTCCAATTAGTCTAGAAGTCGGATTCTTCTGAATTAATCTTTGCAAATTGAGATGGTCCAGAATGAAAATACAGGGCTCTGGGGAGGCCTGGGTGGCTCAGTCGTTAAGCGTCTGCCTTCAGCTCAGGTCATGATCCCAGGGTCCTGGGATCGAGCCCCGCATCGGGCTCCCTGCTCCGTGGGAAGCCTGCTTCTCCCTCTCCCACTCCCCTTTCTTGTGTTCCCTCTCTCACTGTCTCTGTCAAATAAATAAATAAATAAAATATTTAAAAAAAAAGAAAATACAGGGCTCTGGAACTGGAAAATACAGGGCTCTGACAACCTGGAACAGAGCTGTTACAGAGTTGCAGCTGTTGGGTCACAATGCTTGAGGTTTCACCCACTTGTCTTCCTTTGCAGACACACAAACTCGAGCCACTTCTAAGAGCTTATTACCCGTTAAGTCCAAAGAAGTGGATGTTTCCAGACTTCATTCAGGAGGTTCAGAGAATGATGTTACAAAAATCACCAAACCCAGACGAGAGAATGGGTGAGAGTCCGATCATTGGTATCCGATGAGAACATCTTTTTTTAATTTTTATTTTATTATGTTAATCACCATACCTTACATCATTAGTTTTTGATGTAGTGTTCCATGATTCATTGTTTGCGTATACCCAGTGCTCCATGCAATACGCCGATGAGAACATCTTGCTAGAAATTGCTCAGGATCAAGATTCTGTGTTGAGCAGTTCTGAAGAGGCCCAGCAAGGGTTAGGATAAGAGGTACTTTGTGCTCTCACCACTTGCTCCGAGTGTGCAAACAGCAGTACCGGGGCCAAACACCGCCCCAGGTGGTGGTCAGAGTGGGTGGGGCTGATTGTTAGCCTAGGTGCTGGTCTGAGCATAGTCCCGCCCAGGGTGGGTGGGTGTTTCCCTGTGCTCAGTTCCCACGGAAGCCAGCTTGACATGAGGTAGCCACACCATTTTGAGCAGCCGCAGGTCTGTCGGAATATTGAGGTGGGTCAGGAGAGGAGCCCATTCCCTATTCATAAGCCTTTTCCAATAGTCTAGGCTGAAACAAAAGTGCACGGACCCTCAGAGCTTCTGAAGCTGTTTGCATTGTATGTAGTCTCTGGTTTTTTCCTCAGAAAACCAGGCTCTTTTTTTTTTTAATACACATATATATTTTTAAAGATTTTATTTATTTATTTGACAGAGAGAGACACAGCGAGAGAGGGAACCCAAGCAGGGGGAGTGGGAGAGGGAGAAGCGGGCCTCCCGCGGAGCAGGGAGCCCAATGCGGGGCTCGATCCCGGGACTCCGGGATCATGACCTGAGCTGAAGGCAGACGCTTAACGACTGAGCCACCCAGGCACCCCAGAAAACCAGGCTCTTTGTTCTGCCTTGTTCACAACACACAGAACAGCAATGCTACCGGTCTCTGATTTCTTTGTTGTTGTTTTTTTAACTGAGGTCTATTAACACACAATGTTATATTAGTTTCAGGTGTACAACATAATGCTTAGCTATTTGTATATAGTGCAAAATGATCACCACAATAAGACGAGCGAACATCCTGATTTCTTTGTTTTTGCTTCTCTAGGCAGGTAAAAGCTGCAGACGCTGCCATGAGGAAGAACATCAGAAAGAGGTGAGCATCAGGGTAAGCGAAAGTTGGCCACCATTTTAAGGTGGTGGATCTCAGTCCTGGTTGTGCCTCAGAATCACTCGTGGGTTTGTTTAGTGTCTGACAGCCTGAGTGCCACCCCAGAAATCTGAGTGGAATTTCCAGGGGTGAGGCACAGCCCAGTTTGAGAACCACTGGCAGGGCAAGGATCTGCGATGCTCCCATCTTGAGAACCAGACAAGAGCTTTCTGGGCTCCATGCCAGGCCCACGGCTGATTGGAAATCAACCCCAGCTCTAGCCCGTTGATAGGAGGGTGAGCCTTCAGGATAGGAGGCGCTGCGTGTGGTTAATGACTTCGAGATGGTGGGGGTAGAAATCCCGGGGAAGGATCCATCTCTCTGTTTGAGGCTGGCTTGGATGTTTTGCTTCTGAAGACAGAAATAATACAAGCTGGAAAGTTTATAGAAATAGGTTCTAATTCCAAGTCTATTATTTGGGCATGTGTTAGAAGTTCTGAAGATAGGGGCCCTGGCTGGCCCAGTTGGTAGAGCATGCAACTCTTTTTTTTTTTTTTTTTTGATTTATTTATTTATTTTAGAGAGAGTGTGTGCAAGCTGGGGAGGGGCACAAGGAGAGGGAGAGAGACTCAAGCAGACTCCCCACTGAGTGTGGAACCCCCACGTGGGGCTTGATCTCATGACTCTGAGCGGAAATCAGGAGTCAGACACTTAACTGACTGAGCCACCCAGACGCCCCAAGCATGCAGCTCTTAATCTCGGGGCTGCAAGTTCGAGACCCACTTTGGGTGTAGAGATGACTTAAAAAATAAAAATTAAAAAAAAAAAAGTTCTGGGGCACCTGGGTGGCTCAGTCATTAAGCGTCTGCCTTCGGCTCAGGTCACAATCTCAGGGTCCTGGGATCGAGCCCCGCATCGGGCTCCCTGCTCCGCAGGAAGCCTGCTCCTCCCTCTCCCACTCCCCCTGCTTGTGTTCCCTCTCTCGCTGTGTCTCTCTCTGTCAAATAAATAAATAAAATCTTTAAAAAAAAAGTTCTGAAGATAAAATACTATTCAAGAAGGACTCTGAGGCCACTGAAGAGAAGTGATGATAATGGCTATTATTAAGTATTTACTATGTGTCAGTAGCTGTGCCAAGAATTCTTCATGTATTCTCTCCCTTTATTTTTCACAATAATTATATTATGAGATGTGGGTATTATCCTAATTCTAGAAATGAGGAAACAAAGCCCCAAAGAGGTTATGTAACTTACTGAGCATCATATACCACTATGTAATGACCCCAAGATTTGAACCCCTGCTCATATGACTCTATAGCCCATTTTCTTAACACCTCCACCTCTTCAGCTGAGCACCAATTATCATTACAGCTACAAACCGCTGAGTAAGCAGAAATCAGAGGAAGAGCTCAAGGATAAGAACCAGCTCTTAGAAGCCATCAACAAGCAGCTGCACCAGAAGTTGACTGAAACTCAGGTAGGAGACCCACCAGACCTCTGTCATCACTGCGCTAGGCAATGTGTGGACTCCTAAGGGATGGTCCCTGGGGGAGGAGAAGCTTGTAATGCCCGGGGGCCTGGGGCGAGGAAGAGAAGACGTTAGGCTTGTGCTTGTGGTACCATTAGAGCAGGGGCGAGAGAGACCCCCGCCCCCCACATACACACAGGGGAACAGGCCTGATCTGTCTCATGGCACCTCCATAGGGAGAACTGAAGGACCTGACCCAAAAGGTGGAGCTGCTGGAGAAGTTTCAAGACAACTGCTTGGCAGTTTTGGAGAGCAAGGGCCTCAACCCAGGTAAGAGACAGTACATGGTTGCCTTCAGAGGAGTCAGTGCACGTGCCCCTTCCTGGGGGGGATTGTGGACTGTGTGTCAAGAGTCCAGCATAGCATCAGCCAGCCCGTTCAGTGTGGGGTTGCTTAGCAAAGCAATAAAGATTGGGAGGATCCTTTCTTTCTTTCTTTCTCTCTCTCTCTCTCTCTCTCCCTCCCTCCTTCCCTTCCTCCCTCCCTTCCTTCCTTCCTTTCTTTTTCAAGATTTTTTTATTTTTAAGTAATCTCTACACCCAATATGGGGCTCGAACTCACAACCCCGAGATCAAGAGTCACATGCTCTACAGACTGAGCCAGCCAGGCGCCCTGGAGGAGCTTTTCTGTGTTCCCTTGTGGTGTTGACTTTAACCAACAGAATTTCAGATGGTTGTGGAGAGAGGATTATCTCCTATCTGCACACTTTTATGCCATTCATTTGGTACCAACAATTATGACCTTGCAAATAGACCGGAAGTATTTTATTTCTTCTAAGGCAGGTAACAAACACGGTGACTTTCCCAGGTGGGAAAAGACAGAGGTGATGCTGTTTCCAGGGCTCCTAAAGCCGCTCGTCAGCAGAATCACAGTGGTTACATGTGACTTCTGTTCCGGCCCTGTCCCTGGAGAGCGGAGTCTGTGGCAAGGAGGGGAGGAGAAGAAGGGACTGCCCAGAGACGGTACAAGAGCTTCCGACTGAGTTGGGGAGCCTGAGAATACCCGCGAAGGGGCCCAGGCTTCTCTGAGTTCAGGAACACTGACTCTGAATGCTGCTGATTAACCTGTGCATTTTAGGATATATTCTTTATAGTCACCGTATATGTTTTTGTATGATTTTAATTTATAATGCACATGTACTACTTTTACCAAAAATAATAACTTTTAAGCCCAAAAAGCTTTAAAAAATAGTTTTTTGTGGGGCGCCTGGGTGGTTCAGTCAGTTAAGCGTCAGACTCTTGATTTTGGCTCAGGTCATGATCTCACGGTCATGGGATCCAGCCCTCTGTCAGGCTGTGTGCTCAGTGGGGAGTTGGCTTGAGATTCTCTCTCTCTCCCTCTCCCCCTGCCCCTCACCTCACTCCACACTCATGCGTGCTCTCTCTCCGCTCTAAAATAAACAAATCTTGGGCACCTGGGTGGCTCAGTCGTTAAGCGTCTGCCTTCGGCTCAGGTTATGATCCCAGGGTGCTGGGATCGAGCCCCACATTGGGCTCCCTGCTCCGCAGGAAGCCTGCTTCTCCCTCTCCCATTCCCCCTGCTTATGTTCCCTCTCTTGCTGTGTCTCTCTCTGTCAAATAAAGAAATAAAATCTTTAAAAATAAAATAAAATAAATAAAAATAAAATAAACAAATCTTTAAAAAAATTTTTTTCAAATAAAAATAATTTTTTGTATTATAAACAAAACAAAAAAATCCAACCGATACATTTCCTTTGGACAAATTTTCTGCTAAGCTGAAGAGAAAGCAGAATGAACTTTTAACCATATCCAAAGCTAGAGAGGAGGGAGGTAAAATAAAGCTCTGAGGGTAGGTGTGGGTGGCCCTGCCAAGGTGAAAACTCAGGAGAAACTCAGGGACCAGGCTCTTCGAGAAGTTTCCCTCATGAATATTCCTGTACTTGTCCGTGGAGGGGTTTTTAGTTTTTGTTTTAGGTGCAGTTCCCTAAGCAAGGCTGACTTTGTCATTTGTGTCAGTTTTAGGCAGTGAGACCCTGGCATCACAGCGGGAATCCGCCGCAGATCACACGGACTCTATGGTGAGGGCGTGGGTGTGAGTGGGCGAGGGCCAAGTGCTCAGCAAACCCCAGGAAGCCGCCTTTGTTTTCCATGATAGTGGAAGAGAACAGTGGATGTGTACTCAAAATAGCATATTTTACTTGGAAGGCGACTTTGTGCTTACAGATGTGAGTGAGTCGGAGTTGAAAATATGCTGCTTTAAGGCACATGTTACAATGGACCTGTATAGAGAACTTTCTGGTTTCTCTGTTCTCCACTTTACCATATTTCTCCCCTTGTCTGTTTATTGAGAACTGTATGAAAGAAAGGTCCAGCCTGAATTAAATTTGGCTTCTCTTTGGTTCCCTCCCCAAAGTAGGAAGGTAGTTGTTTGGGATTAAGTCTTTGAGCTTCTATACCCTCTTCCCCGGAAAGATCAGTTGTCATCTTAGAATCCTAGAATGCTAGCTGTGGAAGCCTTCCTCCACCCCCCAGGCTAGTCGTCACCTCTTTGATGGCCACTCTGTTTTGTCCACATGGCCAGTGTAACGTAGAGCACATGGAAGTGGGGTGATCTGTCCATCCTGTGGACTGTGTTCCTCCAGGGGTGCCCAGGAGAGGGCCTGGCCCATGGGGGATGCTCAGTAAATGCCTGAATGAACGGAAGGGTTGTTAGCAACCAACTAATCAACTTTCATTTTATATGAAGAGATTAGTTTATATGAAGAAAGTTTTCACATATCAGTAAAGATTTGTTACTACATTGTACTTTCCTCTTAGTTGCTGTTAGAAACTTTGCAAGATGAGCTGAAGTTCTTTAACGAAACGGCCAAAAAGCAGATGGAGGAGTTACAGGTGAGAGGCAGGCACCATGCGGCAGGATGACCATTTCCTGCCACAGTGGCTGGGGCTCTGGAGGACTCTTTCTTATTTATCAATTTATTTCTTTTTAATAAACTGCTTTGTAATAATACATTTATAGGAAAGTTGCAAAGATAAATAGAGGGAATTTAGTGCCCTTAATATGAACATCATAGATTATCATAGTATATTTGTCAAAATTAAAAAACCAACATTGATGCATTCCTATTCACTAAATTGCAAGACCGCTTGATTTCACCATTTTTTTTCAACTGACGTTCTATTCCAAAGACTCAGAAGTGTTCACATCTACAGGGCTTGAGGCAATGTGCAAAACACTAGGTTGCTCAATGTAAGAGGTGTGACCGCTATGATTTGGAAACTTGATATCTCAAGGAAACTGTAATAGGAAACCCGGATTCTTGAGTCTGGACTGCTTTGGATTGCTTGGAAGAATCAGGGGACAGTACACTGAATCCTAGAGGATTTCAAGGCTCCAGTTTAGAGATAAGAGTCTGTAGTAGAGAGAGACCATTCCTAAAACCAGCACAGATACACAGATCTAAGATAGAAAATCACGTGTCAGTATTCCAGTGGTCTTCCTCAAGGGAAGAGAAGCATAATGTCCTGAGATGGTATTGCCTTTCATGTGAATCAAAGTTTTGTACATGTTCGTTTCTTTCTTTTTGAATGTCTTTCCACGCAGGCCTTAAAAGTCAAGTTGAAGATGAAAGAAGAAGAGAGGGCCCGGTTCCTAGAACAGCAGACTTTATGTAACAGTCAAGTAAATGATTTTACAGCAGCCCTGGAGGAAATGGAGCAGCTATTAGAAATGTGATAAAAAGCAAGTGACCAGATGGCTCCCACAGGGGAAGCCACTCAGGACATCTGCTTCTCGGCCATGACCTTCTAGGACTCACCGTCCCCAGAATGGAGACATTTGCTGCAGTAGGATTAAGGACAGTCTATGCTAGAATGGCGCTTCCTCCTTCAGGCAAGCGAACGCCACCCTCAGACTGGTGGGTTCCCCCGAACCTCACACACACATAATCGAGGCTGACGAGGGGGGGAGGTGCAGAAGCTTGGATCGACCTGCTAGGCAACAAAGCAGCAGGCCATTAGAATCAGGAGACCAAACCAGCCACAGCCAGAGGATCCCAAAGGTCACATTCAGATGTGTAGGAAGAAAACCTTAATTGTGCGGTTAGAGTGCAGAGGTTCCACGGGAGACATCAGTGAGAAGTGATCCTATCCCCTTCTAACTTGGAACACATTCCATCTCATCCTGGTTGGGCTCTAGACCTCATTGTAAGTTAATGAACGTGAAGTTATTGAAATGGCTTAATAAATGGGGTGAGCGTATAGATAGCAATAACACCTACCTGAAATAATACACCTTGGAGCTTTTAGTCTAAATCACTTCTTCTTTTATTTTTTACTAAGTGCTACTTTTAAAATAAATATTTCTGTGACTATCCAGACTATAACACTGAGAAATGAAAAGAAACCTTTTAACTGAAGTACGTCCACCGAATACTCTTGACCTAATCCAGTGAACAAGTTCAAGACTCCAATGTAACCCAGAATATTTGTCTTCCACTTCAGTGCTCTGTGGCTAGCCCTGCTGTCTTCCAGGAGCGGTAGCTGGTCTTCTGAGGGTGTCCCCTGTTTGTGGCGGGGGGTGCCTGACTCCATCCCCCAGCTGCCTGTGCCCTGCCTATATTCCTGAGCCTGCTCTCTACTGCTCTTTGCACAGCCAGTCCTAGGCCTGGCCCCGTGGCTCCCTAGGTAGCCGAGTCTGTGGTAGGCTTCCCCCCGGGTTTACCAAAGGCACAGCTCTATTTCATTTCTTAGTTGATCTAGGCAGGCTTTGGCTTTGGCTCTCTTCCATGTTTTTCTGCATCTCCCAATTTCTTCACCGATCTCCCCCCTCCCCTCTTGCTACCACCCAGTCAGGCCAAGGAACACCCCCACCCTAACTTTCAGGGCTAAGTTTCTTTGCCTTCCACACAGACATTCACACAGTTGGTTATGTCCCAAAAATTAGGAGGGGGTAAACCCAGTTACATAACTCTCACCCGTGAGAAGAGCTGAATATTTTCTTCTACCCATTTTCAGCATGTTTATACTTTAAAAGATTGTTTACCCAAATGAATTTGTAATTGGCATTTCTGCCCCCCCCAAAAAAAGTTCTACTTCCTTCTTGGCAGGAGAGGGGGAGAACTCACCTCCTTGTCAGGCCTCCCTAGTTAACACCTGGGAATGTAACTCTCAATGCCTGTGACTCCTCTCGCCCAGTGCCGAAACCCTGGTGGCTGGTGGCCTGGGCTCCCGAGGGGCCTTCCCCTCACGGTTCTCTAGCACCAGCCGGCACTGGTGCCCCTCTGCCTTTTCTCTTGATTCCTCCGACCTCTGTTGCTCCATCTGCCTTTTGTACGTGTGGACGTGTTGTGGGCACTTCATCTGTTCTGGAGGCGGGACGAACCCATGTTAGAGAAACTCAGCAAATAGTGACCTGTGCCCTCCACTTCGCCAGATGCTCTAGGAAACTTGAATGTAGCATGGCATTCTTCACCTCAAAGATGCTTGCAATCTCTTCGGTAAAACTTACACGTGCAGGTGACGTATAAGTGAAATCGCCAACAGCAACACCTTACTAACTGTGGGCTGTGCGGCCTAGCTGTGTGCTCTAGTAGTTCACTATGGGCTACTTTGGTTGCGGAGGGCTTGATGAAGGACGTAGGCTGGAGACTGAAGGAAGAGTAACAGTTGGAGAGGCTAGCTGGAAAATGGAGGACCTTGCAGGTCGGTGAGCATGTGGAGGTTTGGGGAGAGGAGCAAGCTCAGGTCATGGTAGCCCCACTTCCTTTCCCCACACCTTGCCCTCTGCATCTCTTCCGCCGGGCTCTTCCCGAGTTACAGCCTGTGCGATAAACTGATCACCTAGTAAATAAAAGGTTTCTCTGAGTCTGTGAACTGCTCTAGCAAATGATAAACCCAAGAAGGCGGGGCTGCCATTGGAAGCTCCAGGGAGAAAATAAAATCATGAAATGCTGAAGGAAAGAATAGAGAGCTGAGATGAGTCTTGGGGAAGTGAGTTGGGGAACTGGGCTTGTTCAGAGACTCAAGGTGAGGGGATTATGTCCGACACTTAATTGAGCACTTGTACTCTGCCAGATACACATAACTCCTTGCTGCACTTCTCAGGTAATCCTCATTACCATCGCAAGGTAAGCACTATTATCTCTTTTTACAGCTGTGGAAATAACGCTCAGAGATGTTAGGTTGATTTACCCAAGGTCAAACAACAAGCAAATATTGGAGAAAGATTTGAGCCAGGGAAGAGTGGGGCGGGAGGTACTTGGTGTTAGTGGAAGTCTTGATCCTTTGGGGCGCCTGGGTGGCTCAGTCATTAAGCGTCTGCCTTCGGCTCAGGTCATGATCCCAGGGTCCTGGGATAGAGCCCCGCATCGGGCTCCCTGCTCAGCGGAGAGTCTGCTTCTCCCTCTCCCACTCCCCCTGCTTGTGTTCCCTCTCTAGCTGTCTCTCTCTCTGTCAAATAAATAAATAAAATCTTTAAAAAAAAAAAAAAGAAGTCTCGATCCTTGAATGCTAGGCTAAGAAGTGTGGATTTTTATCATCTAGGCCAGAGGTTTCCAAACTCTCAGTTCATGATGCCCCTAGTTAATGTCCTAGTAATATTTATGACACCCAAAGAAGTATCAGTGGTTCTATTTTAAGTGATCAGATCCAACAACTTAGTAGGTATTTGAAAAAATATTTTTATTTCATTTTTAAATAACTACAATTATTCACTAATGGAATTGTCCACACAAAATGAACAAACTTTTTAGAATCGCTAAAAGTAAGGAGGGGCGCCTGGGTGGCTCAGCAGGTTAAGCTGCCAGCTCAGGTCATGATCTCAGGGTTGTGGGATCAAGTTTTGCCTTGGGCTGCGTACTCAGCGTAATCTGCTTGTCCCTCTCCTTCCCCATCTGTGCCTCCACCACCCCACACTGTCTCCGCTAAAAAAAGTAAGGAGTTTTATTAGGGCCCAAGTTAGGACAGCTGTCTGGGGAAACATGCTCTTCACAAGGAAGAAAGTGCTCCGGAAAATGAACAGGTTTGTTTGTTTTTTAAAGATTTTATTTATTAGAGAGCGAGAGAGAGAGAAACAGCATGAGAGGGGAGAGGGTCAGAGGGAGAAGCAGGCTCCCCACTGAGCCAGGAGCCCAATGTGGGGCTCGATCCCAGGACTCCAGGATCATGGCCTGAGCCGAAGGCAGTTGCTTAACCAGCTGAGCCACCCAGGCGCCCTAAAGATTTTTTATTTATTCATTAGAGAGACAGAGCATGAGAGCACGGGCAGGGGAAGGGGGGACGGTCAGAGCAAGAGGGAGAAACAGACTCCCCATTGAGCAGGGAGCCAACTTGGGGTTCCATACCAGGACCCCAGGATCACGACCTGATCTGAAGGCAGTCGCTTAACTGGCTGAGCCACCCAGGCGCCCCAAGAATGAACAGTTTTTATGGTGTTATCCTTTTTTATGTCTTATAAAAGCTCAAAAGATTACTTTTTTAAAGATTTATTTGAGGAGGTTTGGAGGAGCAGAGGGAGAGTGAGAATCTCCAGCAGACTCCCCTCCCCTCGGAGCCCGAGGCAGGGCACAATCCCACAACCCTGAGATCATGACCTGAGTGAAAATCAAGAGTCAGATGCTTAACCAACTGAGCTACCCGGGCGCCCCTCTTTTGTTGTTGTTGTTTTTTAAGATTTTATTTTTAAGTAATCTCTACACCCAACGTGGGGCTCGAACTCACACTGCCCAGATCAAGGTCACATGCTCCACTGACTGAGCCAGCCAGGCGCTCCCACAGTCAAATTTCTGAGTTTGCACTGTCTGTCCTCTTCCGCTTTCAATCTGGCTTAAAGACAAAAACAGTCATATGAGATACCTAAAGTACCTGAGTACCTGAGTACCTGAGGTACTCTCCTTCACAGAGACAGAATGTAGAATAGAGGTTACCAGGGGCTGGGAGGGGCAAGGGCAGCGGAATTATGGTTTGATGGGTACACAGTTTGTTTGGCATGATGACAAAATTCTGAAAATGGATAGTGGTGATGATAATGGCACAGCACTGTGCATATACTTAATGCCACCGAATTGTACGCTTAAATATGGTTAAAATGGCAAATTGTTATGTATATTTTACTTTTTGAAGAAAATGTATTGAGGCGTCACGAAGTATACTAACCTTAAATGTACATGTCAGTAAATTACTGCCCCCCTCCATTCTGACAGAAAATCACCATCTATGGGTATTGTCTTTTCTTGAACTTTATATAAATGGATTTGCCCATCTCATCAGTGTAAAATGTATTGGCATAAATTGCTCAAAATACCCTCGTCTTTTTTCTATCTATAGGACCTGAAGGCTGACTTCTTTTTCATTCTTGGTATCAGCAGTTTGCAATTTCTCTTTTTTTTTCATCAGTCTTGTTAGTGGCTTATCAATTTTATGTTGATTTTTCTCTGTTGTACTTCTCTAGTTCATAATTTCTATTCATATTCATTTCCCTCTATATTTGGGGTTTTAATTTACTGTTCTTTTTCTGCTTTCTTAAAATAGGAATAACTTCATTTTAGTTTTTCTCTTTTCCAGTATATGCCTTAAAACTATAAATTTCCCTCTATTAAGGGGCTTAGCAAAAGTGACTCCATTTAGGGGGCGCCTGGGTGGCTCAGTCGTTAAGCATCTGCCTTCGGCTCAGATCATTGTCCCAGAGTCCTGGGATCAAGCCCCACATCAAGCCCCACATCGAGCCCCACATCAAGCCCCACATCAAGCCCCACATCAAGCCCCACAAAGGGCTCGCTGCTCTGCAGGAAGCCTGCTTCTCCCTCTCCCTCTCCCCTTGCTTGTGTTCCCTCTCTCGCTGTGTCTCTGTCAAATAAATAATATCTTAAAAAAAAAAAGAAGTGACTCCATTCAGGATCTATTGTTTCGTTTTAACATCTCTAAGGGCTAGATAGCTGCATCCCACTGGTTTTCCTTTGTCATATTTGCATTATGTTTCCATTCAAAATATTTTCAAATGATTTCTTATTTTACCTATGGCTAATCTGGCCTTTTTTCTCATTACTCTACCAAAATAATTTTTACTAAGGTCACCAATGACTTGCCTGTGGGCAAATCTGTTTTCAGTCTTTGTTTTGACTTTCAAAGTAGCTGAGGACACTATTACCTACCTCCTTGGAGTTTGGGATCTTGGCTCTCACTGTGTTGGTGGCCTGAAGTCTTGGGGAGAGACATTCTACCCCTTTGGTTGAGCTGTGGCCCTTGAAAACAGGGTGAGGTAGGGGCCAAGACCCTGCTTGGGGTCTAGAAGGAGAACCTTTATTTGGGGTTTGGAGGGGAAACCTGTTCTCCACTTAGGGGAGACTCATCATATGTGGGGTGACAGCATTTCAGTCTGGACAAGCTCACAAAGCCTGGCTTTTGTCTTAGCTGTGTTTCAGACCTTGGACTAATGGGGTGCTGTTAAGAAGAAACACAAATCATTGTCACCAAGTACGCTAGCTCCTTTATTCCTCATTAAAAAACAAAATTCAACAGAGTAAACCTGAAGATCTAATTGGCTTTATTAAATCAATTCATGAATCAGGCAGCATCCCACCTAGCAAGTAGAGGGGAGCTGCAAGGAGTTGTTGGAAATATAAGGTTTTTGTAGGAAGGAAGATGGGGCAAGGAAGTCACTAGCGAAAGAAAAGTTTGTTCCAGGCAAGGTCATCTTTCTTTAGGGGGAAAGGTATGGATTACTTATTTGGTGGGGGGGGGGGGGGGGGAATGAGAGGACCCATGTGACAGATTACCTCATTGGTGCTGACCAGAAAATTCCAAATTGATTGGTTTAAAATTCTACTCTGGGAGAAACTGAAACTGCAAATAAGTTTTGATTTGCTGTCCTGGGGGCAAGTGACTCCACCTTGGGCCTATGGCTTCCTTTTTAGCACTCCTAACAGCCTTGCTGTGGGTGATATTGGTGGTACCGTTTTCATTTTCATTTCATGCAGCACTTCATCCCCGGACCCAGGGCACTTAACACCTGAAATGAAATGGTGGGCCAATGCGAAGGAGGAGGAAAATAGCGAAGGGGGATAGAGGCTTAATTTTATCAGCTCTCCTCTTTCCCTGTTAAAAAACAGAAAATTCAACTGAGTCCATTTTAAAAGATCTAATTGGCTTTATTAAACAGTTCATGACTCCGGCAGCATCCCATCTAGCAAATAGAAAGGAGCTCCATCGAGGTGCAGAAAAGGAAAGGTTTTTAAACGTAGCAAAAGAATAGAAAAAGGAAATAGGCAAAGGATTGTTTCAGGTAAGGTCTATCCTAAGGGGAACACAAGAGGGTACTATAAATTTCCCACTGCTGATAGGAAATTCCCATGTCGAGTGGTTAGAGGTTACATTCCTGGGGCGGTGAAAACTACAGTTAGGTAGTTAAGTCTTGGTTTACTGATTCCGAGCCTTAAGTGGCTCCGCTATGGCTCGGTGGCTTTCTTTTTAATACTCGTAACACACTACTTTCCCTTTTCTATATCTTCACACCAACCCCCAACCCTGTTTTTAAAAAGTCCTGATGTTCTTCTTGTACATTAAATAATTTGGAAGACAGCAACTCTTTCGCATAGAACTCCAAAATCACTACACCCTGTTACATAATAAAGCAAGTTTTACTGGTTTCTAACTGCACACCAGAGCCAGCGCCACTTACCCAATCTTAGATATCCCAGATTTGCTTTAACAATTTATTTCCAGGGGCGCCTGCGTGGCTCAGTCGTTAAGCGTCTGCCTTCGGCTCGGGTCGTGATCCCAGCGTCCTGGGCTGCAGCCCCGCATCGGGCTCCCTGCTCAGCGGGAAGCCTGCTTCTCCCTCTTCCACTCCCCCTGCTTGTGTTCCTTCTCTCGTTTCGTCTCTGTCAAATAAATAAAATCTTTAAAAGAAAAAACAAAACAAAAAACCAATTTATTTCCAAGCACTGGGCATCTTTTTCCCCAGACTGTTTTAACACTTCCTCTCCCGCAGAGATAGACTTCTGTAGTCAGAGGCTGCTACTTTAACGCAGGGGAGATACCATTCCTCGATTCCGAAGACGCCTTTCTCGCTCTCCCACTTAATAAAGTCTCCACGTAGGACTGACTCCCGCAAAGCGAGTCCAGCCCCACGGCTCCTATCGCGGGGGTGCCCCGGGAGTCAAGCCGTCACCGCTGATTGGCTCGCGTGGTGACCAAGGGCAGCGCGGCCTTCAGCCGGCCGCGGAGGGTGATAGGCTGCTGGAGACCCACCCCCTCACCGATTGGGTGGGGGCAGCGAAGCCTGGGATTGGTGGAGCCCAGGGGGCGGGTCGTCGCCGCTGGAGCTGGCGCCGCAGCTGCCCCTCCGGCTCCCGCTCCCCGTGCTAGGCAGAGATGGCGACCTCGGCTTGGCTTCTGGGACGGCGCGCGGCGAGTTGGAGGCTGCGGGCGCCGCGGGCGCGGCTCTCCAGCCTCGTGTCCCAGCGGGCCCACTCCCTCTTGCCCGTGGACGATGCGATCAACGGGCTAAGCGAGGAGCAGAAGCAGGTAGGGAGCCTCATCCCCTTCCGGGTCCCAAGGCCTGCTGGCCAGGCCGCGTCGCCCCGCTCGGAGGTCGCCCAGACGCTCCTCTGCCCGGCGCCCACTCAGCGGCGGCATTGGGAGCGCGGGGGGCGGGCGCGAGCCTCAGCCTCCCCTCTGTGGAAACAGCAAAGCCTAGCTGCCGAGTTAGATAAGGCGTCGGAGACAGGAAGGCTCCTGGGAGGCTGATGGTGTTTTGGTGGAGGATTGGCAGGGCCACCGGCATGTGGCAAAAAGACCCTCGGTCTGTCTGAGGTCCGCTTACACCTGAACACTGTCTTAAGACTATGGTTCTCAAGCCTGCTTAATCATCATCACCAGGGAATCTTTCGAATACACACTTTGGGGGCTTTGAAGTGCACTGTGTAACCTGCTATAAATTCTTCAGCCCATTGCGTCCAAGCACAAAGTTGAACGGTAACATGCAAGGGCATTACAGGTGAAGCTGAACCAGAGCCTTTCTGGAAGGAGACTGTTCACTTGGATGCTGGCACAGAGTTCCCCAGGAACCTGATTCTCCTGGCTGTTAAGCAAGTGCCCCAGCCTCCAGGAAGTCCAAAACCCATTTGGGTTTGCAGTCAGTAGACAGAGCTTTGAATCACCTCCTACAGAAAGGGTTCAATCCGAGCTCTCAAACTTGTCCACCAAGAGTTTCTAATCCTTTGTGTAATCCTTTGTAACCACAGTCTCAGATCAGAAAGCCTGGCATGTGCCAGAAACTGAAGAGGGTATGACTAGAGCACAATGAGTGGGAGTGAGAAAGGTACTGGAGAAGGCTGGAAGAGTCAGTAGGAGTCAGCTCAGGCAGGGCCTTACAGGCCTGAGTAAGGAGCTGATCTTCTAAGTACAATGAAAAGCCATGGAATGACTTTATGTACAGGAGTGACATTTTAAAAATACTCAAGCTGTCTAGGCTGAGGACCTTAAAAGAGAGGAAGATCATCTCCGAGGAAGTATATAAACTGGTACGGCCTCTAAGTTTCAATCTAATGCCGTTTGGTGGGGTGTCCTCAGTAGTGGAGATGCTGTTCTTGGTGGCAGTAAGGGACTGTTGCAGCGGCATCTGTCCACCTCTCTCCCTCTAGCTTCGTCAGACCATGGCTAAGTTTCTTCAGGAGCACCTAGCCCCCCAGGCCCAGGAGATTGATCATATCAATGAGTTCAAGAACCTTCGAGTGAGTCATGTTGCCCACGGGGGGGGGGGGGGGGGGGGGTGCGGGGGCGGGGCGAGCGGCAAGGGGGCAGTTTGGGGGCCGGGCTAGACTGGGTTGGGAATTGTACTGCTGCCTGGTAAATAAAACCTCCCTAACAGTGCAGCCTCTTTGTGTGAAGCATTTGGGTCTCGTGCCAGATGTGCCAGACACCTGTGACTGGCCGCCTTCTCACAGTTCACTGCACTCACTGCTTTCTGTTGGCAGGAGTTTTGGAAGCAGCTGGGAAACCTGGGGGTCTTAGGTATCACCGCCCCTGGTGAGTATAGTTTCCTTCCCTAATGCGAACTTTTCTTGCATGCCCTTTAACACTGTTTCCAAAAGAAACAGGAAAGGAGGGGAAAGATCGTGCTCAAAGAAACCCAAGACTTCCTCTTGGACCCGAGAAAGCACCCACTGACTATCAGCCCAGAGAAGAGTACACTAAGCAGTAACATCCAGAAGGCAAAGGGATGAGGCCAGTGTGGTTCACTGGGTGAGAATCACTTAGACTCTTGAACTCTGCATGTTTAATAAGCTCCCCCAGGTGATTTGGGGAGTTTAGAAAACTCCATTATCATGCAGCTGTCTTGCACTTCAGTCTTACCATCTCCCCTAATCCCAAAGTTCTGCCCTACTATTAGCGTCTAGGCAGGACCACTCAGGACAGGTATGTTCCTGTGGGGACGGCCTATGTCCTCTGCCCACGGCTGGCCCTGGAGCTCATCTGAGAGCAGAGGGTGGTATGGGGGAGAGAGATGCCTGAGCCTCCACGTGAGGTGGCCAGATGATGTGTTTAATAGGCTCACCCTGGGCCTGCCCATTGTCCTCTATGGGTCTTACTACTTGTTTCCAGGGGGAGAGGGCACAGAGCTGGTGGGCTTTGGTTTGGATGTTGGCCCCTGAAGGAGAGGCCCAGCCTGGCTTGCAGCGCCCAGTAAAGAAATAAGCCTGTGGCCTCACCTGCCAAAGGCTGGACAGTCCGCATTGATTCAGCTTGTATTCATGTGTTAGAACAGAGGTGGAACACAGTGTTCTTAATGTCTTCCCTCGCCACTTGGAGACAGTTCCTGGGATCTAAGCTGATTACAGAGTCATGATAAAATGGAAAGACTTATAAATGTAGACCATCTTAATGTAAAGTGGTAGGGGGAACGCTACTGGGAACTCCCAAACCAGACTGCATCTTGGGGGTTTATGAGCCCCCAAAGAAAGCCAGTTCTGGTTGGTAAGTTCTGGTTTCCACCTGGTTGTCCTGGTGGCTGTTTCCAGTGTCACCCACCTGTGGGCTTACCTTCCTAAAGTTGCAGGGGTTGGGCTAACCTTTCCCTAGAGCCTAAGATGAGCCTGACTTCTTGGGCAGAGTAAACGTGTGTAGAGCCTTATTTTGTTTTAAGATTTTATTATTTTTTTTTTAAATCATCTCTTTACCCATCGTGGGGCTCGAACTCTTAACCTCGAGATCAAGAGTCGCATGTTCTGCCAACTGAGCCAGCCAGATGCCCCCGTGTGCAAAGAGTCTCACCAGGGTTTTGCCAAAGAGCAAGGCTGGGGGTGGGAGGTGGTAGTACCAGATGATCCAGCCACTTTGATTTTGGATCTGTTGCCAAGGAAAAGCCACATTTTTTTGGTAAGGAGCTCTGAAATTCACTATCTGTGGCACTCCTGTCCCCCGTTACTAGTCTTTTTTTTTTTTTTAACTTTTTAAAGACATAATTGACATATAACATCGTATCAAATAACATGTTGATTTGATAGCCATGCTTTGTTAGGTCCAAACACCTGTGCTATGAAAATCTCACCTTCCTTTGCTTGGTGTCTATTCTTAGTGCTCTGACCCTTCCTCTTTGTGTTTCTTGGTTAACTCCAGGTCGCCCTTCATTTATTCATCTGCCTGTGCACTTCTGTGGCTTTCTGAACATTTGGGTGCTCAGGCTCTCTTGTCTTCCTTAAGAGGTCTGTCCGGGATAACGCAGGTGTTTGCATTGCCTGTTTTCTGAACCACACCTCAGCTGACCAGAGGCAGCAGACAAAGCCAGTTCTGTGAGCTGGTAAAGCAGGGCCCACGGCGTCAGCCTATCGACCTTCCTAGGGGGTAACTTGGAGTAGGAGCTACAAGGGTATTTCTTTGCTGCCGGTAAACATTCCTGTGAATGTCCCAATGTAATCTGGGCTGCCTTTTCCGCTGTGCTGCCCCGCCTCCACTCCCAGTTCAGTATGGCGGCTCCGGCCTGGGCTACTTGGAACAGGTGCTGGTGATGGAAGAGATATCCCGAGCTTCTGGAGCAGTGGGGCTCAGTTACGGTGCTCACTCCAACCTCTGCCTCAACCAAATTGTGCGCAATGGAAACGAGGCCCAGAAGGAAAAGTACCTCCCCAAGGTGAGGAGATGGGGAGGGAGAGACCCTGAGGCACCCTCCTGGGTTGGCAAGGGCCAGTCAGACTTGCTTTCTGCAGCATGCTGCCCTCAACCAGATACGGATAGGAAGGGTCAGGGACTTGCTTTTAAAATAATTCAGTCAAAAGAATTAAAAATAGGACCAGAGGGGCGCCTGGGTGGCTCAGTTGTTAAGTGTCTGCCTTCGGCTCAGGTCATGATCCCAGGGTCCTGGGATCGAGCCCCACATCAGGCTCCCTGCTCAGCGGGAACCTGCTTCTGCTTCTCCCTCTCCCACTCCCCCTGCTTGTGTTCCCTCTCTCGCTGTGTCTCTCTCTGTCCAATAAATAAATTTAAAATATATATATATAATAAAAAAACAAAAATAAAAATAGGACCAGAACTCCTGAGTCGGTCACTGGACATCATTTGCAGAGCATTTGAAGAAATGCAAGACTAGGACTCACTTCCCTTGCAAAGGGAATGGGAAAGGGAGATATTTTTAGTCTTACAGATAGTGGGCTTCTCTTCCAGGACTTTACCAATACCTGGTCTGAGAGAAGTCTGAAGGGGTGTCATGTGAACAGGAGAGAAGCAATGTCGTAAGCTCCCATAGAGGACTACTGAAGTCATAACCAGCCCTTGTGGTTTTCCTTGCAGCTGATCAGTGGTGAGTACATCGGAGCCCTGGCCATGAGTGAGCCCAATGCTGGCTCTGATGTTGTCTCCATGAAGCTAAAAGCAGAAAAGAAAGGTGAGGCTCCTCTTGCCTTGGGAGCTTCTGGAATGGGAACTGAAATGGACAGAGGGACAGCCCTTCTCAGGGTGAGGGAGCAGTCAATGGAGGTGGCCTCTGCCAGGTTTCCAGAACTGTCCCAGCAGGGCAGCTTCCTGCCCAGCAGCAGGTCCATGAACTGACTGGTTGGGACAGGCCAACATGGCTTGAGCAGCCAACTTCTTGTCCTTAGGTGATCACTACATCCTGAATGGGAACAAGTTCTGGATCACCAATGGCCCTGATGCTGACATCCTTATTATCTACGCCAAGACAGATCCGGCTGCTGTGCCAGCCTCTCGGGGCATCACGGCCTTTATTGTGGAAAAGGTGAGTGGAGGGCAGTGAATGCCGGGAGGCTTTTGTCTCCTGAAGTCAGTACCAGAGATGGCTCTCTTCTGCTCGTCACAGACACAATCAGTGTGTGCTCTGCCAAGGCTCCCCAAGGTGAGGGCAGAGTAGAAGAGCCGACTGAAAGGAGGGTGGCCAAACTGGGAGCCCCAGAAGGATGAGTCAGGTCTGAGCATGGTGGAACCACACAGAGAGGTCCAGGAAGATAAGGACTGGAAGGAGGTAACTGGATCTGACAACCAGGGTGTCCCTGGTGGCCTTGGGGAGAGTGGCTGTGGAGAGCACCCTGTGAACAGGAAGGTCGGGGGCGGAGGGGGGGCAGTGGATGAAGGCCGCAGCAAAGCAAGGGGGAGATGGACCAGGAGTTGGAATGAAAAGGGGGACATTTGAATTTGTTTTTAAGAATGGGAGAAAACTGAGCAAATTATTTGGTAGAAAGAAAGGAAAATGAAGAAATTGAGGTGTGTGGGAGTAAGTGGGCCAAACCCGACAGTGAGCCATGGGAAAGGGAGGGCTGGGTTACAGGTGACGGTGGAGAAGCCATCTGCCTCATGACTGTGTGGTGTGAGGGCTGGGAACCGTGGGGGTTGGGGAGCTGCGAGAGAATTCCAAGATTGAGTGTCATAGAGGTTTGCAATACCCTCCATGGAGAAAGGGGACTAAGACTGGAGGAAAGAAAAGTGAGTAGTCCAAAGGGCCCGGCAGACATTGGGAATCTCACGGTCACGCGGTGCCACTGTCGTTAGCCTGCCCGTCCGCACGCTCTGCCAGGCACTTGGCAATGCATACTGCATCTGGTTAGCCAGGCCGGGGCAGGCAGATGGCCGAATTGGTCCTGGGTGGGACTCAGGTACAGATGGCAGAGGAACAGAGCCAAAGGAATTGAGTTACCTGGAGAGAGGGTCTTGGAAGTGCTTTCCCCTGAGGAGAAGAAACAAAGCCGGCAAAGGTCCAGGGCTGCCCAGGGAGTGGGTGTTTGACTGAGAAGGAACTGCTCCCGTGAGAAGTGGGGGGAACGCACCTAGCAGCAGAGGAGGGTGGGGTGTTAGGGCTGGAGCTTCTAGGAGTGGGGCGGCCATACAGAGTGGGGGTCCTGGGGGTAGGATGCAAATTCAGGGACTGGGTGGGAGGGTGGGCGTTTCCCAAGGGTCTGCCTTTTACTAGTCCCCGCCTTGGCGACTGGTCTGTAATCGGGGCCACCATTTTTCCCATAAAGGGGATGCCTGGCTTCAGCACCTCCAAGAAGCTGGACAAGCTGGGGATGAGGGGCTCTAACACCTGTGAGCTAATCTTTGAAGACTGCAAGGTTCCTGGTGAGTCCCTGAGAATGGGCAAGCCCCTGTCTGACCCTATCATAAGCTGAGAAAGCCCATCTCTGAGTAAGAGAAGCTCACCATTATTAGCTTACCGAGGCCATGTGTCTAGACAGTGGGCCTCTCTCTATCGCGCTTGTCCATGGGCCCATACGTGTGGGCCTTGGGCTGCTGGGTAGCTGTCCTTCTGGCCAGAGCTGTGTGCCTGCCTGTGGCTGCCCTGCAGGGTGCTGTTTCCTATGTGGCTGATACACCGTGCCCAGGGCGGTGCGCCGGTGCCTGGAGGAGATGGCTGAGATGTGCCCTCACCCTCTCCTGTCCTCCAGACGTCCTTGTTTGTGCACTCCCCTGAACAGCCAGGTGAGGGACTCATTAACGGTGCTAAAAAAACCATTCAGATACACTGAAGGAAGCCAGACTCAGTGAAGACAAGGGAATTCAGTTTGCCCCTGAAGCGTAACTAAAAACATGACCCATAGTGGGAGAGCCGGCATACCTGTCGCGTGCTTATTAGACCAAGGGCATAGGTGTGATGACCAGCCGGGTTTGCTCTGTGCCTCGGCCAAAGACCATCCCTCTCCCCCCTGACCCAGGAACTCAGAACAGTATGCTTCGGTTACAAGGAGCATCTAGGGAGGCGGGATCAGTGTGGATTCTTCTTCGTCAGCAGGAAATAACTGCCATCATTAGGCGGGTCAGTGGTCCACCCTGTACTGGGTTTCCTGCCCATACCTCCCAAGGCCATCCAGTGCCCTGGCTTCCGGGGTGGGGAGGTGCTTAGCAGGTTCCAGCACTGAATGACCCATCTCTTAGACAAAGACTGTTCCAGATACCACTCTTGTCAGGGTTAGGGGCTGATGATATTGGAGCAGAGAGCAGACTCAACCCAGGGGACAGTAATTCTCAGTCTCCTTTATGGGCATGGGTAAAAAGAACTAGGGAGGGGTTGGATGGCTTCTAGACCAAATTAGCTTTTTTTTTCCCATCCAGAGCAGTTGAGGAAGAGAAAGGGAACGTCTAAAGATGGGGCCTTTGTGTCTTGTCTTATGAATGGGGTGTGTGTGTGTGTGTGTGTGTGTGTGTGTGTGGCGGGGCGGTGGTTGTGGGGGGAGGCCCTCTAGCAAGCTCTACTTCTTTTTTTTTTTTAAAGATTTTATTTATTTATTTGAGAGAGAGTGCGCATGAGCGGGGGAGTGGGGAGGGAGAGGGAGAAGCAGACTCCCCGCTGAGCAGGGAGCCCGAAGCAGGACTCCATCCCAGGACCCTGAGATCATAACCTGAGCCCAAGGCTTAACCGACTGAGTCACCCAGGAGCTCCGTAGCAAGCTCTACATCTAACTGGAAGTAGTAAGCTCCATCCTTTTCTCTCACTCGGAACCCTAGTTGAAGGTCAGAAGTCAGGTGACATTTTAGGGCCTGTGTGAAAGCCACAAAAGCAAACCTAGCAGCTTTTATAAAAGTGAGGAGGCTGTGGACAGCCCTCTCCCCCCTGACTGGCACTTTTCCCGGCAGCTGCCAACATCCTGGGCCATCTAAGTAAGGGCGTCTACGTGCTGATGAGTGGGCTGGACCTGGAGCGGCTGGTGCTGGCTGGTGGGCCCCTTGGGTGAGTGTGAGGCTCGGGGGAGCTGGGCTTTTGGCCTCCTTAGCAGATCATGACATCACAGCCTTCCCCTTGGGGGGGCCAATGGGAACTGCCTCCTGGAAGATGTACCTTCTTTCTTGGAGACAAAATGAGCAAACCTCCCCCTCCCACATGTGCTTTCTTCACAATGAAAGGAAATATTATCAGATGACAGACAAGAGGCCTGAGGTGCCATTCTGCTTAATTATTCAGGATGAAACAGGACACCCAGGCTCGGAGGCCTGTCTGCACAGGGGTCCTGCCCCTCCATCTGGTGTCAGGGAGACAGGCACAAGTCCTGGGTGGTCGGTGCAGTGACTGAGCAGGGGTGATCAGAGTCCTCATGCTCCTCCTCTCCTGCCTGAGACTCCAGCTCCTTGTCCTGCCAAGCCGTCTCCCCCCAAGCCTTCCCACGTTGGCATTCTGCCACCCCCACTGGCAATGGGGTACAGCGAGGCGCCTCCTCAGTGTCCTTCTCTTTTCTGGCAGGCTCATGCAGGCTGTCCTCGACCACACCATTCCCTACCTACACACAAGGGAAGCCTTTGGCCAGAAGATTGGCCACTTCCAGGTGAGTGGAATGCTTTTGCTGAAATGTACTTTTTCATTGGGTGCAGATTATCTTTAACAAATGAGCAAGTGGGGCATTCCCCATCTTTTGCCACCAAAATGAGTCTGGAGGCTTGGATCGGAGGCTCCTTCGGCATGCCACCTGGCTTTGGGAACTTGTCAGGAAGTGGCTCTCGTGTCTGCTCACTTCCTACTCGAGATGAATGAATTAGACATTGTAAGGCTGGACGGTGAAGCGTGCAGGTTGTAGGCAGGCCCGAGGGAAGGGAGCAGCATTTCTGGTCACGCTTCCTGCTGTGAAGCCACCATGGGCGTCCGTGGGGGTTGCGGCCGGGGGAGGGCCCTCTCAGCTTGCGGGCTCCACAGTGCGGCGGCTGCTCTCTGGGCATCTCTGTCACCCAGGCAAGTCCAGTCTCCTCGCTGTGCCCTGGCATCCCCGGGCCAGGCTCTCGGGTGGCGACCGCTGACCTGCTTTGGGTGACTAGGGGGAGTGTCTGAGAGGAACGTGGCTGTAGCGTGTTGACTTGTGACCACCCCCCCTTGTGCCCAGCTGATGCAGGGGAAAATGGCCGACATGTACACCCGCCTCATGGCCTGTCGGCAGTATGTCTACAATGTCGCCAAGGCCTGTGATCAGGGCCACTGCACTGCCAAGGTAAGGGCCGGCTGTGGGGACTCCCTCCCTGCGTGGCCCTGGTAGGGCCCTGCTGACCTGGAGCCCCCTCCCACAGGACTGCGCGGGGGTGATCCTTTACTCAGCTGAGTGCGCCACACAGGTGGCCCTGGACGGCATTCAGTGCTTCGGTGAGTGGCCCCCGCTCCCAGCCGCAGTGCTTCCGCTCACTGCCGCCGAGCCAGCACCTTTAGGCTTCTGCCCCAGTCACTAGGAAGACAAGTTAAAGCAAATGAGAAAACTGCCAGAGGCCCCGAGGGGCCCGTGCCGGCAGCAGTGCCCCCCTGTCACACTTACGGCCTGGTCCTGTGAATCCTGGGAAGTGGGGAGGGAGGGACGCCTCGGGGGCGGGACGGCCTCGTGTCCGTGCTGCGCAGCGCTGCAGAGCCCGGAGCTGGGCCGGAAGGCCTGGGTTTGAAGCCTAGCCCTGCCACCGACTGGCTTTGTGACCTGTGCAAATGACGTACCCTCCCCGGGCCTGGCACCCAGGGACTGCTGTGCAGTATCTTCCTGTCTGCCCCCCCAGGTCGGCCAGTGGTGGTCCCCATCTTTGCCTGGTGGCCTCAGCTCTCTGGGTGGCCTTCCAGCCCCTCGTCCCCGCTGGTGTTCCCCACAGCCTCCCCTCTCCCCACCATTTGCTGCTTCTCCTTAATCAGTTCTCTCCTCCTCTGGCCTGTGCCTATATACTTGGCTCTCCGTTTGCTTTCCTCACTGCCCATCACCTCCTGTTGTCTCTTCTTCTCGGCCCGAACCCTGGCTGCAGGTGCCAACGGCTATATCAACGACTTTCCCATGGGCCGCTTTCTGCGAGATGCCAAGCTGTATGAGATTGGGGCTGGGACCAGTGAGGTGAGGCGGCTGATCATCGGCAGAGCCTTCAACGCAGACTTCCATTAACCCCAAGACCCTTCACCCCCTTTCTCAGCACCTAGAGGCCTTTCTTTGGACATAGAGATACGGCAGCTCTCTTGCTGCTCAGCTGCACTTGCATCAGCCCTCGGCCTCTGCGTGAGGTGTCTACCGCGGCTGACAAGTGCTGTGGGCCCCAGAGCCTGGCCCGCCTGCCCGGATGCCGCACTTAGAGGCAGGCACGGGGGAGAGGGAGTGCCATTTCTGGTCACACCTTCTGGTCGGAAGATGCTGCCTGACATTAATGAGGTTTGAGGTGGGTGGAGGGCCTCCCTGAAAAGTGTTCTGTGGCTTAAAATGGACCCAGCAGGAAACATACTGGCTTTTCTGGGGCTTGCTGGGAAGGCTTTGGTGACTCTCTAACGTCCGAGCCCTCCACTTCCCTGGGTGAGCACTTGGGGGCGGGCAGGCAGCCACCTCTTTTTTTGGAGGGGAGGGGGGCTATGCCTCTGGCAGGGGGCCCAGTACACCAGACGCATTGCCCCTCTACATGTATTTGAACCTGGCAGCCTCTTCTTTCTAGGGGGAAAAAAAAACCCAAACCTAGCCTTTGTTTCTGCCGATTTCTAGAGGCATCAGTTCCCAGTAGCTTATGAGCAGGCACCCGCTCGGCAGCAGTCCCTCCTTCCCCCCAGGGCTTCATTCCTTTAGGGCGGAAACCCCATGGTGTTGGTGTTGGGGTGGAGCATCTCAGACCTGGGCCATCCAGACTGCACGGGGGGGGGGGGGGGGGGGGGGGTCGCAGAGGTCAGTGTGCTTGCGAGGGATCGGCTCGGCACCAGCCTCCATAACAACACCTCTGAGCCCTTCAGCCCTGCTCTGCACCGCCACCATCTAGTCCTGGCCGGATGACGGCCCTCAGCTGACTGGGCAGCAGGCCTGGCTGGCAGCTCAACTCCAGCCAAGGCTGCCTATGTACATTTCTCTCGGTGCCCTATGGCTAGTTTTGTTACAACAGCCCCGCGGCTGCTGCCATTTTGTATTAAGCATTAGGAAGCAAACCCATCTGCTTTTAAACTGGTGTTTTGGGGGGTGAAGCAGTCTACTTGCTACTGCCTCCTGTCTGGCGCTAGCCCCATGCCTTGGGGAGTAGTTAGTCCAGGTCCTACTCCTGTCCTCCTGCCTACTCATTCATTGGTGATGCGGGACAAAGAGATGGCATCTGCCTTGAGGACAGAAGAGGTTTCAACCTCCCTTCCCCAGATCTCCCAGTGGTTTTAAAGGAAGGAGGGAGTCCAGAGAAATAAGAGTCTGAGAGCTAGAAGGAAGCTTATACATTTCTGGACACCATCCCCATGTTTTTAAAAGACTAAGACAGGGGCGCCTGGGTGGTTCAATCAGTTAAGCTTCCAACTCTTGCTTTCGGCTCAGGTCATGATCTCAGGGTCATGGGATCAAGCCCCACGTCAGGTTCCACGCTCAGCACGAGTCTGCTCGAGATTCTTTCCCCTCTGCCTCCCTCCGCCCTGCTCTTCCACCTGCTCACACACACTCAAGTAAATAAAATCTTAAAAGATAAAGACAATTTGGTTTTCCCAAGATCAGAACTGGAGCTAGAATCTAGATCAGCAGAAACGAGAATGCCAGCCTGGAGCCCCCCTGCACAGTCAAGAGTGGAATGGGTTTGGGTTGTTCCACCGTATCTAAATTCCCTAAAAGAACCAGTTTTCTTGTCTCTCGGCCCAGGGGTGCCTTTCGGACTTTTGGTGCTGGCCTGCGGCCAAGTGCTTTTCCAGCCTGATGCCTGAGACAGGTGGAGTTAGCCCAGTTCTATCCTCAGGGGGAAACCCAGGGCTTGTGGCACTGTCCCTTTACTTCCCTGGCCTACCCCCTGCTTTGTTGGACATGAATGGGGCCGAAATAGTGGTCTTGCTGGGTTTAAAGTGTAGCTGGAACAAGCAGCCTGGAGCTGTTCAGAATGTGACAGGATGGAATGTTTCCTCCAGTCCACGTGCGCTATGGAGCCCCGCCACCAACTTGGGGAGAATGTGACTGTTCTCCCAATGCTATATATGAAATAGAAAAGGTGTATTTTAAAATAAAGCCAAAAATAGAGTGTAGCCTGATTCGCGAATGGAAGAGCAAGGGGCACTTCACTTTGGTTCTTTAGGGGGGTTTTGATTTCTGAGCATTGTGTAACCACAGCACCAGCTAGTCCTTCCTGGGGCTAGTCCTTCCTGGGGCTGCTTCTAACGCCACCCACTCCAATTTTAGGGGGGTCACACGACCAGCCCAGGCCCCCATTCGTTGTTTGCCTAGTGTTTGTCCTGTGGGATGGCAACAGAAGCTGAGAATGGTTCTCAAGTGTGGTCTGGGCACGCTGTTGATCAGAATTTGGCAACCAGTAAAATGCCGGTTCCTTGATCAACCCTGGACCTAATCACATTCCCAGGGGCCATTCTGAGGCGCGGGCAACCTTTTAGAAAAATGGACCTGGGACCTAGAGGACACTTCCCCCCGAGGCCTGAATCCTAATTCTAGTAAAAACAAGTCTTATGTGGCACTCTCAAGTCTGGATTTGATGTATTAGCTCCTTGGTCTTGACCACAACCCGGTGTGGGAGACAATGTTGTGCAGGGCGGCCTTCCAGATGACAGGTGAGTGGCCCAGGGGCACGGAACTCGGCCTGCCGGGAGCCAGCCACCCAGCCACGCCCAGACGCGAGGTGGAGCCAGGGCGGGTGTGAACGCGGCGTGGGAGGTGGGGTGGGAGAACCCTCTTTAATTCGACGGCTGGCGCTCAGCTTACGCCCCGCCCGGTAGAGCCGGGACCGAGATCCCGGGTGACTGTTAGTCGCGACCCCTAGGTTAGGGCAGGCCGGGTGTCCTCCCCGTACCCCGCTCCGCCGAGGGAGCGCTGCTGGGACTCCCGGACTCGGGCGCGGTTCCGCGGGGCCTGCGTGGAACTCGCCTGACCTCTGCCGGCCGCCCGCGGTCTTGCAGGCGAGCAGAGTCGCCGCTCTCCGGCCTTAGGCCCCGTGCTCTGCACCAGCGGCTCCCAGTCTCCGATGTCAGGATGCCCAGGGCTCAAGGTCTTTTTTCGTTTGTTTTGTTTTGCCAAATGAGGACGTGAGGGGAGCGGGGAAGAAGCTGGCTATCCTCTATCTTATATCGTTTCATACCAAAAAAAAAAAAAGACACTTTTAGCAATTAAAGTGGAAGGGATGTAAACTCAGAACAAAAGCCAGTGCTTTTCTTTTTTAAAATTACATACATGTTTTATGTTCATGAGTTTTAAAAGATGATAGTTTTAACATGTTTACTTTTTTAAAAAAATAACCCCTGTCCTCCACCCCTCCTCCCCAGGATTAAACCACTCTTGAATCTTTAAGAGATTTCTTTTGGTAATGCACTTGATGCCTAAGTGATGTGCTTCTTTATTGACTGAATTGCAAACGCTTCTAAGGATAGTTTTTCAGTGTGCATACATTTCATTTATAAGCAACTCATTACATGCCCTTGCTTCGTCAGTCCAGTCCTGCCCACAAGCCAGCCTTTGCGAACCCTGGGATCAAATTGTGCAGGATCCCGTTCTTATTCCTCACCATCCTCTGCCCACACTTAGTGCTCCTTGGTACCCAGAGCCCAGAGCCACACTAGTTCTGGCTTGGAGCCCTCTTTTCACCCTGCTCCACCTGGTGGCTGGGCAGGGAGCTGGTGTCTCCCATACCCACCACCCATCTACTCTCAGAACTAGCCTATCTAAATATTTTTTGGATCCACAACAACCTGACAACCTGTCCGCCTTCCTCCAATCCGTGTCCCTCAACACTTCCTCTATTCTGAGCCAGAGTGAACTATCCAGCTCCCCTTAAATCTTTCAGTGGATCTCAGCACCTATAAAATCTAAGGTTTTTACAAGGCAAATATGACTCTGATCCCCCTCGGCTGTCCCCTCCAGCTGCTTCTCTCCCCATCCCTGCTGAGTACTTGTGTTTTGGTAGCAAATAGTAAGGTGCTGTTCCTTACCCCTGTGCTTTTGCCCAGCTGGTCCCTCTGCAAAAGATGTCCTTCCAGCCCTTCACCTTGTCCTTGTTTTCCTCATCCCTAAAGTCTCAGTTCAGGGTCTGAATGTTTAGGAAGACCTCCCTACTCCAACCTTCCCCACTCCATCTCACCTAGCCTAAGCAGGCAGGGGTGAGAGGAGGTGGCCTTCCTGCTTCTCCCTGGGCCTATCTGCCTCAGTGGGCTTGCCCCACTGTTGTATTTATCTTGGATGGGTGTTTCCTCCGAATTAGGCTAAGAACTTAAGGGCCAGGATTGTGATTCAACTGCCCTTATATGTTCACCATCCAGCACGGTTCCTGGTACATAATAGGTGCTCAACAAATGTTTATTGAAAGAGTAGATAAGTAGTCCTGTAACGCTTAGCTCACATTTTTCTGGTACCGTATTATTCGTTTATATGATTCCCTCTGAGTACAGTGTAAGATCTTTGAGGTCAAAGACCACTTCTCACTTATCAGAACCCTCCCAACAGCACCCAGTGCTCACAGTAAGTGCTCCGTGCTCTGTGCATGTTGAATGAGTGAAACAACAGGTGGGCCAGAGCCCTGGCCTAATCCCCAGAGTTGGCAGAAAGAGCCGAGCCAGCCGGCCTCGCCTGGCCCGGCTTTCCCCAGGCCTTCTCACCCTGGAGTAGCCAGGGCCCAGCTGCAGAGGGGAGGCCCTCACCCCCGTATTCCTTTGACCCACTCAGAAACAGAGGAGAACTGGATGAGGAACCCTGGCCCCTCCTCCGGCAGCCGAGGACAAGAATAGGGATTGCATGGAGAAAAGGGGCAGAGTCGAGCACATACCATCCCTTTTTTTTCTTGTGTAAAATGTATGATATATACAGAGGAGTACATAACATGCATAAATGCAGTATAAAGAACAATAAAAAACAAATGCCCAGCCCCCAGGTCAATGAATATTCCAAGTACCTTAGAAGCCCACGTGCCCAACGGTGACACATTCTCCCCAGAGGAACCACCATCCTCCATTTAATGACAATCCTTGCCTCCCCACCTTTTTTTTTTAATGGTTTCCTCCCTCTGTGTATATCCCTAAACAATATTGTTTAGATTGCCTGGGTTTTTTTGTGGGTTTTTTTGTTTTGTTTTGTTTTGTTTTACTTTCTACAATTAGACTCACTCTATATTCTGTCTTGCTTCTTTGACTTATCATTGTATGGTTTTTAAAGATTCATTCGTGTTAATGAGTGGAGCTATAATTTGGTCAAATTTTTTTTCCTGTATAGCATTCCATTGTGTGAAAATACTACAAGTTAATTATCCATTCTAATGTTGATGGCCATTTGGGTTGTTTCCAGTTTGGGGCTACTTCAAAACATTCTGTATGTATCTTCTGGTTTCTGTGTGCAAGAGTCCCTCTAGGTATTCCCAGGAATGGAATTTCTCTGTTGTAGGGTATGCATGTGATCAACTTTACTAGGTAATTCCAAACTGTTTTCCAAAGTCGTTGTGTGCCTATATTTTTTAGATTGGTACCACCAGAGGTGACCTGGGGTGGAGGTGGCATGCCAGCCCCAGGGCCAACCAACGCTATGAGCTTATTTTCAACAAGGGGAAGAAGTCGGCGAAAGAGGGTCCATCCCTGCTTCCCTTCCCCGGTCCCATAAACCACATGGTCAACAAACCTTTAAAGACAAGCTAAGAGGGGCGCCTGGGTGGCTCAGTTGGTTAAGCGACTGCCTTCGGCTCAGGTCATGATCCTGGAGTCCCGGGATCGAGTCCCGCATCGGGCTCCCTGCTGAACAGGGAGCCTGCTTCTCCCTCTGACCCTCTCCCCTCTCATGCTCTCTCTATCTCATTCTCTCTCTCAAATAAATAAATAAAATCTTAAAAAAAAAAAAAAGACAAGCTAAGAGCCATGCGCCAGCCAGGGCCTGGGAGACAGCACTGAGTGAGCACAGATCAGCCTCAGAGACAGTTATGTTTCCACTTGCTCTGCCAAGCCATCTGACACAGCTTTGCCCTGGAAGGCTCGGGAGAGTGAGGGCCAGACAGGCAGGTGGGAGTTGTCTTGAAGAGAGGAACAATATTCCCGGCGCAGGGGTATGTGGGGCCCTACAGCACAGGTAGTGTCGTCCCTCCTCGGAAGAGGGCAGTGGATCCGTGGAGCAAGTACAGAGCAGAGGGCGGGAGGGAAGAAGGAAGACTAGAGCTATGCCTGGAGCCGCAGAGACGGACACCGCCCCATCCAAACACACCTGTGCCCTCGAGCCCATCCGGGGCCAACCGCACGTGTGCATACACCACAGACACATGCACACGGCCACACACACACACCAAGAGACAGGCTGGTAGACAGGCTGCAGGAGCAGAGGCAAGGAGCACCAGCCTGCAGCTGCCCTCGGGACATGAGCCCAGCCCTGGGGGCCGCCGGCCTGGCCTGCCTGCAGGGTCCCCGAGGTGGCGCATCAGCCTGGGTTCCTGGCAGGCAGGTTCCGCGAAGCAGAGTGTTTTCAGGACCACCTGGGGACCCCACCCCACATGGCTGCTCCGTTTATGGGAATGGGGTAGCCGAGTCTCTTAGTCCGTACTTGAGGCCCCTCTGCTGCTGCCAGGCTGGGCAGGCTTGGCGATGCAGTAGGTCCCTTTCCTTGTGGAAGTAAAATTGTTTAATTAAATTTATCCTGGGGTGAAATAAGATTTGGAATAGGGGAAGGGGGGGCGCCTGGCTGGCTCAGTCCGTAGAGCATGCGACTCTTGATCTCGGGGTTGTGAGTTCGAGCCCCACGTCGGGTGTAGAGACTACTTAAAATTAAAATCTTAAAGAAAAATAAATTAAATAGGGGAAGGAGGAATCTGAAAAGAGAACAGGCTGTATGGAGGTGAGACTCGCTGTCTTTCATCTTTGGCACTCAGCCTGCCCAGTCCTTCCTTGCTGTCCAGACTCCCACCACTGGCCCAGAGTGGAAGGGCGTGGCGGAGATTGGGGCCACTGCAAGATTGCTAATTAAGGCTGAAGGTATGTGAATTTTGTATAACTGCAGTTGCCTAGGAGAGCGGGGATCTGCTCCCTGGGCTGAGACCACTTCCAACACCAGAGCTGCGGACGGTTCAGACTAAAGAATCCCCACCCAGCTACTCAGACCCAGCAAGTGCCAGCCCCTCTCCCCACCTCTTGCCCTGCTCCGACCTCCCAGGTACCCCTGGGCAGAGTATACCCTGTGGTCCTGCAAAGCTGAGAAGGAGTGGGTGGGAAATAGTTGGCCTTTGGGATCTCCATCTCCTGGGGTACACTGGCTCCCTGGAAGGCTGCCTGGCTCTGGAGTGAAGGAAGGTGAAGTCTCCCTGGAAAGCAAGTGGGGCCTTCCTTAGTCTTCTCCTTCTGTGCGGGCCTCCCAGGTTCTTGGAACCCTGCCACACACACCCCTGTGCCCCATTCCCCACCCCCTAGGAGCCTGTTGGAGAGCTTCGGGTGCAGTGTTTCTGCTCTCTCCACCTGATCACCCACACCTCCAACAGGCTGGAGCCTCTTGCCCTGGACTCCTGAGCCCTGGAGTGAGCCGTGGAGAGGGGGCAAGAGCCCCTGGAGTGTGGAGCCTGTTGTCAATAGGCAACAAGGCAATCTGTAAGTGAGGCTGTTAGCCCTCCCCGAGGAAAGGTCAGACAGGGAAACACTGGCTTCTCAGTGTTTGCTCTAGGCGTCTCCCTCACTAATGGGTACCCTTCCTATCCCATATTCTGCTTTCCTTCAACTTCTATGTCCCCTCTGCTCCAAGGCTGGAAGCCCCAAGTGGCCACTCCTGTGGACTCAGCCATCTTCAGCTCCCCCCCAGGGTCCTCTGATAAGCCCCTTCCTGCCACCCACCCCACCCCCAGCCTGCTCCTCTCACCAGGAACAGTCACCCAATTCATTTCCATGCTGCCTCCTGGAAACTTCATCTCTCTGGACCTCAGAGTCTGCGAGGGTTACCTGGGGTCCACCACCCAGCGGTCAGTCAATAGATGGACCTCCTGCCCCCGCCAAGTCGGTACACCCCGGGCTCAGCCTACTTGAGTGACCTGCCCCTTCACCCGCCAATCCCCAGCTGAGTTAAGAATAACTGGCATTTACTGAGTGGCCACCATGTGCCGGGGCTATAACAGTTGTGGGGCCAGAGGAGCTTACAATTTAGTTGAGGAGGTAGACATAAACCAGATCATTTCCATCACTCCAATCAATTTTAATGTTTTCTATTCCTTAAGACCCAGCGCTGAGCACTGCTCACCCCAACTCTACCTGTCCCTGGCTTGGTGCTATATCCCCAGCATGAAGCCTGGCTAAGCAGAGGTGCCCATCCGATTAATACTTGCAGAATGAATGCCTGCCCTGGGGGCTGCAGGAGGGGACCACTCTTTTCCTGTTGCCCTCCACTGAGCTTATCTAAATGAAATCAGATTTAACTGAAACCTAAAGGGCAGACTTGCAGGAGGAGGGACAGAAGAGGGCAGGGGAAATCCCAAGGCTTTGCCTTGAACTAAATTCTCCCATCTTTTCAGTAGCAGCTGAAAGAGCAGGGTTCTGGGGCCACAGACTCTAGCTTCTTGGAGAAGCCATCTGGACTGCCAAAGCCAGGACTGTGACTTTTATGTCTTCTGTTTCAGAGTCTGCCCGGTTGGAACCGTAACTATTATAATCCAGCCACTGAAGTAATCAAGTCAGTGAATTTTATAGTAAGAATATACACAAATCGCAAACCCCACGAGCGGTGGAGCCTCACAGGCCAAGGTAACATCATAACTGGTCCTGAAACCAGGCCGCCTGGGCTGGGAGGAGTGTCTCGGGGCAACAGGCAGGGCCCGGCACACAATGTGGCTACAGGAGGTAGTCTGCTAAGCTGATAGAAAAATCCAGCGCCGTGGCCACTGGGCAAAGCAGTCGAATGGCAGAGCCGCTGCGGCACAGGCAAAGGCTTCAGTCCTCCACCAGTCATTTATTCATTCACCATTCAGTAATTGTTACTGAGAGCCCACCATGTGCGGGTACCCGGCCAGGCTGTGGGGAAACAGTGGGACCCAAAGCAGATGTGGTCCTCCCCCTCACCGAGCCGGAGAGACAGGCCTCGCCCAGAAGCCACTGACTTGCTCAGCCAGGCTTGGGAGAGAGGGAGCATCTCTGGTTCAGGAGTGTGATTTGGGGGAGGAGGGGTTGGGATCAGGGAGCCTCCCCACTGGGGCAGCCTCCGGTCGGTTGTCCTGGGTTCCAGATTCGGATCTTTATCCTGACAGCCAGCAGGAGCCTCAGAAGGGCTCCCATAGGAGACGGATATGATGCAGTCTATTTTGGAAAGATCCTCTGGTTGCTGTGTGGAAAACAGACATGGGGGGGGGGGGGAGGTGGTGCACGACGGGGCTGTGCTCCCTGGAGTGGGGAGGAGAGGGTGGTCGAAGTGCTGGTAAATGACAGTCAGGCTGTGGTGATGGATTAGCTATGGGTGGTGGCTGGCATGGGAAAGAGAGGCACCAAGGAAGACTGGAATATTCCTGGCTTTGGAAACTAGGTGGGAGGTGGTACCTTCACCCCAAAATCAAAACACTGTGAGAGCACTGGGTTTGCCTGTAGCTGGAAGTTGGCTGTAGTGTATCTGATGTTCCTGAAAGACCACGTTGTTATTTCAGTGTCAGAATGAGTGCAGAGGGCAGGGAAAGGGTACTTTTGATGAGGCTTTGCAAAAGGAATATTCTTTTTATGAAAAAATATGACAATACTCTCGCAATATTTTGCCCCCAATCTAATAGTGAGATGAATGTTACTCACAGCAACTTCATTTGTAAAATCCAAATGAGTTGCTAACAGACGTTTGGAAAACATAATAGAGAATTGTTTGGGGAAGCTCATTTAGGAACGAGTGATAGAACAATTAGAAGTGACAAGGCTGGGATCTGAACCCTGGCTCCGCTACTTATTAACTGTGTGATTCTGGACAAGTTACTGGATTTCTCTGTGCCTCCGTTTTCTCATCAGTAAAATGGGAATAATAGCAGAACCTATTTCATAAGACTGGCTGAGGATTAAATGAGAGCATATAAAGAACTTAACACAGCACCTGGCTCACGAAGTCTCCCTAGGAATGTTACCTATCACCACAGAACACGCTCCAACAGAGAGAAACAGATGAAAAGGGCAATTGCTGACTTCCCCATATGCGTCTGAACAAAGCAGAGTTGCCCGTATAACTAAGTGTGAATTTCACAAATCCCCTTGTGAGATTTTATTAGATACAGTAATAGTCACGAATCGGGAACAGTATTTGTCAGATCTCATGCCTGAGTCTTGGTGTCACCTGCCCAGCCATTTATCGTCTGACCCTAGTCCTGCTTGAGTCATAGACTCTTCGCCAGGTTCTTCAGTTTCAGAGGGTCCTCTGCTGGGTGGAGTGGAAGCTTCCCAAGGTCTGAAGCAATGTGATTAGCATCACCTTCTAGGTTCCCCAGGTGCCTGAATGGTGCTGAGCTTGAGTAGTGCTCTGTGTAGTAGGTTGACACAGTACTTGTGGCCCAGACTGTAGTTCCGGGGACCTCTCCAGCGAGGGTCTCTGCTGGGGGAGGGGCTGGTCCTGGCTCTGGTGGGTTCACCGAGGTTGAGGGAAGATAGCCAAACAGCCACGGGCGACTCTCCCTCTGCTCTTGGTTTGGAAGACTAGAGAGGTCGGTGGCTATGGCTGGGACCCTGGAGGTGGAGCCACCTCACCTCGGGGAGTGGGATTAAGGATGCCAGGGGAAATCTTTCCAAATGCAGAGGAGGACGGCTAGGGTCACAGAGACAGCCCTGGTGTTGCGACGGTGTAGTGGATAAGCCCTGGGGAGAGAGGCTGGTCCCTCCTTTAGAGCCAAAAGGCAGGCACCCAGCCTGGCTGAAGCCAGAGTGGGACATGCCGCAGCTGGGTGGACAGAATACAGCCATGGGCACGACATAGTAGGGACTCCACATGGGAGACAGGGTGCAAACAAGGGTTGCAGGACTAGATTTGAATATAGTAACAGGGCAGACTGCAGGAATGGTCCGATGGAGGCATGATGCAGTAGGTTCATAACTGCTAATGCTTTGGGGGCAGTTGCTATGGGTCGGGCATCGTTGCAAGTACTTTGCATGTTTTAGGAAGCTGGAGAGCCAGGACTTCTACTCAGGAAGTCTGGCTAAAGAGTTTTTATTCTTTTTTTTTTTTTAAGATTTTATTTATTTGACAGAGAGAAAGACAGCCAGAGAGGGAACACAAGCAGGGGGAGTGGGAAAGGGAGAAGCAGGCTTCCCGCGGAGCGGGGAGCCCGATGAGGGGCTCGATCCCAGGACCCCGGGATGATGACCCGAGCCGAAGGCAGACGCTTAACAACTGAGCCACCCAGGCGCCTAAAGAGTTTTTATTCTTAACCACTGCACTCTATGAAATGTAGAAAGAGTCAAGGTTTTAGACCTATAAAGGGTTAGACCTCTGTTTAACATTTATGCTAACTGCTGCACTTAAAAAAGCAAAGGTTTGGAGTCCCTCCAAAAGAAGTTACTTAGACTCTCCATCCAGATCTGTTTCCTCGTTTGTTTGTAAATTTGAGAATAATATTTTCCTAATAGGGTTGTTGAGGATTAAGGAAAGAAACAGGTGTTGAGCGCCTACCCATGCATTCTGTTGAAGACCCCTGGCTTTGGAGGCTTTCAGGACCCTGCGCATTCCAGATTGAGTTTCCTCCTCATCCCAGGCGTCTGCAGGTCGGGGTTGAAGGAACCACAGTGGGTGCAATCCCCACACACTTCTAGTCCACAGCCCATGGGGTTCCTCAAGGGAGGGGCCTCCCCTAAAATATTCCCATTTGATATCTGGGCAGACAAACGTCATGACATCAGTGACCCCGAGGAAGCTGAGGTCCCAAGCAACAACCCACACCCAGAACATCTCAGACATCGTGCTCCTTGGAATGGTCTTCCCTTCTCCATTAATGTATTCATTCAATTAACTACTTACTAATCACTAGTCAGTTCATCAAACATTATTAGGCACCTACTATTTGTAAGACATTATGCCATGCTCTTGGGAGTAGTCATTTAGAGAAGCCCAAAGACTCTGGACCATGTTGAACATCCCTTTTCATCTCCAGCCTTGGTCTATGGCTTCTGCACCTAGGGCACTAAAAAAGGTGCTATTAGAGATGGCCCATGAGAATATAACAAGGCTCTCCGAGTAGGTCCAAGGGAGGTAGACACTCCAGAGGCCTGGACCATAACACCCGTCTGTGCTTCTGTGGCCACAGTGCAAGGAGCACAAGACTGAAAAGCTTCAGGGATCAGGCAGGTCTTACAAGTGCCTGAACAGGGCCAGGCAGAACCACGGCAAACAGAAGCATGTCTGTCCCATACAGATGGGGTTTGCTACTTGGCACCAGCCCTACTGTTGCAAGTGGAGATGTGGGCCAAAGGTAGTCAGATTTTCTGATTTTTCAAGAGAAACTGGAAATCTGAATTTTTATTTTAAATCTCAAGAAATTTCAGCATTGGCTCCTAATTTTAATCTTTTTGAAATCCCTGTGAGATAAGAACTTGTCAAATCGGGGTGCCCGGCTAGTTCAGTCGGAGGAGCATGAGACTCTTGATCTCGGGGTTATGAGTTTGAGCCTCACATTGGGTGTAGAGATTACTTAAATAAATGAATAATTAAAAAAAAAAAAAAGAACTTGTCAAACAGAACTTGTCTGCCTGCTGAATTTTGTTCAAAGATTGCCAGTTTGGGATTCCTAAGTTGGTGTGTGGAAAGAGAGAGGTAGTAGAGGATTGTGTGTCCTGAGGCTAGGTTCTGAGGGACCTAGAATGCCATCCTTCCTTGGGTCCAGGGATGTGCTAGACGCATAGGAAACCACAAAGAGGAAGATGAAACCATAGGCGTGCCCATCAGGGGTCTATAGTCTCATCACAGAGACCCAAGCAAAGCAGAAAATGGTTAGAAAGAGAGTGTAGAACCCCCATGAATTCAGTGTGGACCCCCTGGGAATTTGGGGAGCAAGATGGACCAGAGTTTCAGGAGACCTTTACAGAAAGTAAGGCTTGAGAGTTGGAGGCAGAGTCTAGGTTGCTCCAGGAACAAATATTAATGGGTACAACCTATGCTAGAGACCCCAAAGAAAAGCCACAGACTTTGCTTCCAAATGTTGTAGGCAAAGGCTCCCTGGAAAGGGTAGGGCTATAGTATGAGATTTCACTGACACACCCACACCGTGTCCTACTCACCTGGCAATCCCAATTGTGGTCGTGGTCAAAGGGAAACAGGTAAGCAAGCAGGGCAAGGTTCTCCAGGCTCATAGAAGGTAGGCTGGGGTTTAAGTCTGCCTGCCTGTGTGACCTGGGACAGACATTAACTGCTCTAAGCCTCGGTTTTCAAATCTGTGAAATGGTGACAGTAATCATGCCCACGTTTTGGGACTGAGGTGAAGGCAGGACCAGCCCCTGAAAGTCAAATGCTCACTCAGCCTGATGTTAGCCCGAGGGCCCCACTGAGGGACATTTGCCAGAGTCTCTATATGGTTTTTATCACCAATGTCCACTACCTGAGAATTCTAGTCCCAAATGAGGTGCAGAAAGAGCACCTGGAGAGGAACGTTGGTCCCCCGTGTTTGCCGACTTCTTTCCTGTCGCTGCTCCAGGAAATAGCATTGATTCTGGGAGGGCAGAACTCTCTAGAAGGAGAGAGGAGATGGAGATATTGGGGCACCCCCTCCCTTCCCAGGGGGGAGGGAGAAGGTAGAGTCCCTGCACGGCAGTGAGAGCGGTGCTGAGAGAGGATTCTTCCCTAAAGATGGACCCTTTACCGCCCAACCTGGACCTGAGAGGGAGGGTAGAGACCCATCCTTCTGGGATGCCCGCCAGTCTGCTGGGTGGAAACCCAAGCGCAACATTCTCCCCGCCATGAGCCACATTCCGCTGCTCCCCACAGCCCACCTCCCCAGATCCCTGTCAGACACAGATCTGACCAGGACCTTCCTTACTTAAAATCCTCCAGTACCCCCCACCCCCACCCAGTTCCTTTGGAATGAAGCTCCGTGACAAGGCTTAGGAAGCCTGGGTGGCCCCAGCCACTCTCCAGTCTCATATCCAGCCTCGGCCCCTATTTCCCAGCTCTGCGCCTTTGCTAACGCCAGCACCCCGCCTGGGGCTTCCTCAACTTTCCCCCTACGGATGGCAGGTCTGCGGGGGAGAATGCCCGCTCCTTCAAAAAGCCTCCGCACAACTTAGCCCTTTCTCGAACGTTCTCACACCTCACCCCAGCCCCACACCAGGGGCAGACCATGGCACCCTTCCCTTTCTTCCTCAGCAGCCATTACGCGTTGCTGTCTTCTGTCTACTTGTCCTTCTATCCCCAACACATTCCAGCCCCCGACTGGAAGCTTCTTGAGAGCAGGAACAGTCTTGTTCCTCGCGGTAACCCAAGGGCTTGCCCTTTTGCCGGGGGCACTCAGCCACTCCGGAAGGGACGGATAGCAGGGCGGGGGCACGGGCCAGTGGGCGGCTGGATGGAAGAACTAGTGCAGTGGACGGGGCTGCTTTCTCAGAACCCGCGGGGGGGGGGGGTAGGGTGAGATTAGCATTTCACCCACCGCAGGAGGCTCCTGCCGACGCCAGCCCACCCGGCCCCGCTCCCGCTCGCGGAGCCAGTGCCCACCCAGCCAGGTGATCTCGAACCTTCTCCCTCTCACACCCCAACAACAAACAACCCTCGCGCTCTCCCTCCGGAGAAAGGAGGTGGAGCCTGACCTCAGCCGGAGGCTGCAGCAGCTGCCGGAGGGGGGGGAGGGGGGGTGGGGGGAAGGCCTCCGAGCTCCAGCCCTTGGGGGGAGCCTCTCCTTCAGGGAGTGGCAGCCGTGGGGGCCTTGGCGAGTTCCCAAGCGCCTGGGGAAGCCCTCCCTTGGCAGCCTCGACCCTCCACGGGCGAAGGGAGGAGGGGCAAAAGGGGTGGCTTCAATGAGTGTCTGCTTCCGACTCTGTCCCGCTGTCGGTCTGAGTGCCCTCCGACCCTTCTGCCCCCCATTCACACCCACCCTTCCTCGAACCCTGAAGACCCAAGGGCTGGGTGAGACTAGGTGCCGAGTAAGCAGGAGGGAGAGGATGCAGCTCTGCTGGGCTCCGGGGAGCCGAGGTGTGCCCATCCCCCACCCCCTTGGCTGGTGGGGGGAGGGCTCAGGGGGTGAGACGGACCCCAGGGACGAGCCCTAGGGCAGGAAGGAGCCTGAAATGGGATGTAGTCTGCAGTTGTTGGGGCTGTTGTAGAGGCAACTTGGATAAGGGGCAGAGAGGGCACCCCAAGGGGAAGGCCAGGGGCCCCAAAGAGGGTAAGAGTCAGGAGTTGGGAGAGAGGAAAGGAGAATGCAGCTTTTTCGGGGCGAGGCAGCCTGCTAAGACTTCCCCTGCCAGCAATCTGGAGGCTTGCACTGGACAGATGGGGGTTTTGGACACAGCACCATGGACATGTGTTCCCCAAAGTCTGAGCGCACATAGCCCCCCTTGTTCCATCTTACAAGAGACTGGGCCCACACAGGCTCCCACTTCACCTTGACCTTCCCGCCCTCCCCCAGGCTGTGGCAGTGAGTGCCATTAGAGGAGAGAGGGGTCCTGTTCTCTGCTGGGCACTCAGCAGCTGGCTCCTTGGTGGCAGGAGGGGACCTTGCCCTTCCAGTTCAGAGTCACACGGAGAGCACTTCTGCCTCCCCATCTCTAGGGAAAGGGGCCCCAGCAGGTAAAGACCAAACAGACGCTTGCACTTGGATTTCCTTGGGGGCAAATAATTTCAGGAGATCCCTTTAAGGAGAGGGTTCCGATCCCTTTAAGAGGGAGTGGGTCAGATAAAAGGACTATAAAAGTCCAGCTTTCTTTATCCCCCCCACCCCGGGGGGGTTCCTATGCTGGGGGGAGGGGGCAAGTGCTGCAGCCAAATTTAATTGGTGCCCTGGTGTCCCTGCCCCCAGGAGCTGTGCCCTCCAGTTAGTCCATTGGGGCTGAGGGGCCAGGTGGCTCAGTAAGTGTTCCCGGGACCTAAAGTTCAGGCACTTTAGGGGGCAGGGGAGCCGCCGCCCCACTCCCAGGACAGAGGGGACCAGGGCGTGGAATGGAGGAAGGGGCAAGTGGGTACTGCCATCACTGCAAGGACTTCGCTGCCCTGCTGAGGTGCCCTGCCCAGTGCCAGGTAGCTGGAACCGAGGGCAGGCGGTCTGCAGGGACTGCGCCGGGCGGTGGGGGAGGTGCCGGGCGGCGGGACTGGAGATGACCGAGCAGCCAGTCTGTCCCGGCTGTCAGTCTGGTCGCGCACGGTGGGGGAGGGGTGTGCAGCGTGTTTTCTCTCAGCCCTGGATGTTTTCCTCTCTGCATCTCCCTCTCTCTGCTCTCCCGCTCTGAGGCAGTTAACCCTTCCTGATGGGTCTGGAGGCGTCTGGGGAGAGAGAGCCCCCTGCCTGCAGGTACAGAGAGGTGGTCCAGGAGACCTGATTGATCCATTCCTGTCCCCAGACCAAGCGGCAAGTCCTTTGCAATGGGGGACATCTGGGCTGCTGGGTGTGCCAGGGTGAGGAGAGGCGATGGGCCCAGGCGTTGGCACCACTGCCTGGGTGGGGTGGGGTGGGAGCAGCACTCAGGAGAGGTCAGGGGAGCTGAAGGAAAGTTAGAAGAGGAAGAGGTGGAGGCCCTTCCCCATGCGGAAGGGCTCTGGACTGGGAAGGAAAGAGGCCCAGGTGAAGAGGTCCTGGCAAGTGTGGTGCCGGAGGAGAGGAGAGGCCAAAAGGTCCCTTGGGGAACAGGCAGGGTGTGCAGCCCCTGGCCTCTTCTTTGCGGGTTTGCTGAGCAGCTTTAACAAAGGGGGCAGGGAACTGGGGTAGATCAGTGGGCTGGCACAGCAGGAACACCAAGTGCCTTTAGCCCGCCTGTGACTGTAGCCCACTCAGTCAGAGCCTCCTGGGGCAAAGGAGACAGCCACCCACATGGGGGAGGCTCAGAGTAGAACTCCTCCAGCCGCTGGGCAGGCTGGGCAGGCGGGGATGGGCTCTCATGACCACTCAGCCTCCCTCCCACCGGGACCCCAAATAAAGATGACTCTTGCCCCCATCCCCCCTTCCCAGAGCCAGTGGGTCTTCACTCCTGGATACTGGGGGGAAAGTCCAGTCCTCCAACCTCACCCTGCAACCACTTCCTAGGCCAAGCATGGGCTTCCTGCCACTTGGGTCTCCTTCCCTGTGACTAGGTACGTTTCTCTTCTGACCCTTTTGGCCTCCATCCCTGCCCATGAGTGGGCATGAAGCCAAGGTCAGCACAGGCTGGGCTGCTGACAGAAGCCCTGTCCCCTCTTCTGCTCTGGCTCTAGGCTGCCAGAATGGCACGCTCAGCTCCAGCGGCCACTGCTGCTGTTACCTTCTACCACCAGTCTCTGATGAGGGGTGGGGGACATCAGCCCGTGAGGCAGACTGGGACAGGGAGCAGGGGCATTTTGGGAGGTGGGGGGTAGGGCTGGCCTGGTGGTGGCCGGGGGAACTGCTAGGAATCTTTGTCCTGGGAGGCTCAGGGAGGGGAGAAATCCTTTAGTGCCCTCCTTTTTTTTTATAGGTTTGGGGAATCTGCATTCCCTAAGGGTGGGAGATAGGAGAAGTAGGGGGGACTTGTCCTAGGAGAACCTGGCCCTTTGAGAAGTTTCCGTGCCATGGTCTTAGCTTTCAGCTCTCGTTCCCACACTTCCTCTGCTGGGTGACCATGTCCTTTAAAAGTGTTTCCCAACACAGCTTGGACTGTCTGGGCCCCCTTGACAGCTCTGGAGGCAGACGGGGAAACCATCTTTTAGAGTTCTCTTTCCCCACCATGGAGGCCAGCAGCGCTGACTGTCTCAAAGGCTGCCTTTCTGCGGGCTGGAGTCTCAAGGTCTAGGAAAGGCTAGGCAGCATGTGGTGCAGGAGCCCCTCAGCCACACTCCGAGGCTGGCTTCCTCCTCAGGCTCGGGCAGCCCCAGCACTCGGGGTGCTTCTCTGTGCCAGAGGCGCTCCTCGGCCCAGCCCCCCCGGGCTGCTCCCTGCGCTCCGGTGACTTGACACTACCCCTTTTGCTGCTGCTCCTTTTACCTCCCAAACCTCCCCTCCCCCGCCTGAATTGGGAATGAGGCTTTGTTCTGGGGTGGACTCAGCATTTCTCAAGAACCTACTATGTGCACAGCCAGTGCTTGTTGACGTGAAGCTCTCTGCCGTCTCTGGCGACACAAGCTGCCCAAGACACAGCCCCTTCCCGCACCTCCCAGGGACCTCCCACCCCTCCGTGTGACCTCAGCCCGCTGTGCCCACCCACCCCGCTGACCCCGCGAGCGTGCTCGGGCTTGGAAAGGCACGTCTGTGGGTGTGAGACGGAGCCACGGCATTCGGTGACTAGGGGGAAGCCAGGTAAGTGTCCACGCTCGGTCCCATCCCGGCTTGGGGACGCCAGGGAGGGAGGCCAGCCGGGGCTGTCAGGCTGCCCGCCCCCTCCCCCCTCCCCCGGAGAGCTCAGATGTTGCCCGCGGTGGTGGAAGAGGGTGTGTGGGTGTCAAGGACTCACAGACCAGGCTCTGCTGTCAGCTGGGAATGGATGAGGGTTCCACACTCTGCTTCTGAGAAAGGTGAATTAGGAGCTGGAGTGGGGGGCGGTAGATGAAGGGGAGAAAGAGGAAAAAGAGATGCGGGTGAGGGGTTACCGAGCTAGGACCGACCTTGCTTGAAAGGAAAGGAGACGTGGCAGGCAGGGAAGTCGGAAAGATGAGGCAAGGGCGGGAGGGGCTTCTCAGCAGTCGGGGCCCTTTCGCTGGAGTCTGGGGCCCTTTCTGCAGGAAAGGGGGGTTGTCCTCGCTTGATTTTTCGGCTGGTCTTCCCGAGGCTTTGCCCTGGGGGCAGCAGCCGCTGGCGAGGGTGGGGTGTTTCTCGGCCCGCAGTTTTCTACAGTGGGTGCTAAGGAGGAGAAGGGGGAAAGGGGATGTAGAGGGGTGACGGCCAGGGCGGGGGCGAGATAAGATTTCTCGGGGGGTGGGGTAGCAGCTGGGGGATTGGGGCGCCAGGGTCGGGTCACCATGGGATACCGGCTCAGGCTCTGCAGCCGAAGAGAAAAATCCAAGAAGCCGGCAAAGAAAACCACCCCCCGCCACCACCCTTGGCACCGTACCCCTCCCCCCAGGCCCCACCACTCCCCGCACCGCCTCCCCCGGCCGCCTCGTGCTGCCCCCTGCGTTGGGACGACCGACCCACGGTTCTGATTGGTCGGAGACCGGGAGGGGGAGCCGAGGGCCGGATTGGCTGGCGGGGCCAGCGCAGGGCGGGGCGGCTGATTGGCGGAGCTGGCCGAGGGGCGCGCTGCTGATTGGCTGGGGACGAGGAAGCAGGAAGGAGGGCGGCGGAGGCTCCGCTCTCGGGGAGTTTGTGGGGGAACCGCGAGCGGCGTAGCGGATCCCGGAGCCCGGCCCCCGCCGCCCGCCCGTCCGGCTGCCTGCCCCGCCCGTCCGGCCCCCGCCGTCCGCCCGCCCCGGCCAGGCGCTCCCGCCCCCCCCGACGGCCCCGCCCGGCCGCGGCCCCCGCTCCGCCCGCCCGGCCCCGGCCCCCAGGAGGAGGCGCTGACGCAGCAGCGTGGAGCCCGGGAATTGAGCGCCCCCGGGGGGTTCCAGCCGCCGGATTCCAGCCCGGCCGGGGCCTGCGGGCGCCCAGAGCCGCGCCGTCCGCGCCGCTGTCCGGGTGAGCTAGGGGCCGGGGTCGAGGAAGGGCGGGGGGCGGGGGGAGGAAGGAACGAGCAGGCGAGAGGGAGCGAGCAAGGGAGGTAGACGAGTGGAGGGGAGAGGACCGGCCGCCCGTCAGCGCGCCCCACCGAGCGCGCCGCGCCGCCGCCCCCGTCAGCCCGGGAAGGGACGGACGGACGGACGACGCGAAGCAGGTGCGGCCGCCCGCTTGCTCGCGCCGCCTCCCTCTCCACGGGTCCGGCGCCACGGTCCCGCCATCGGGGAGCGCAGCGCGCCTCGAGGTGACAGCCCCCGGGGGCCGCCCGCCTCTCAGGCTGGGGGCGGGGTGGGTGGCGGCCGCAGGGTGGCAGCTCGGCCGGGCGGCGGCGGCGCGGGCGTCCCGGGCCGCGGAGGGCGGGAGGACGCCGGTCGTTTCCTCGCCGCGGTGGAGCGGGCTCGCCTCCGAGTGCGCGGGCGGCAAGGCCCCCGCCCCCCCCGCGCCGCGCCCCCTCCCCCCCCGTGCCGCGCCCCCTCCCCCATCGCGGTCCCCGAGGCAAGGGGCCGCGGCCGGGGGCGGCGCCGCGGGATCGCCCGCTCAGGGTGGGGGGCGCCCTCCCGCGCTGGGAGCTGACCGGTTATTGCTGGATGGGGGGCTGGGGCTGGGGGCCACACCGGGGCCGGGGGTAATGTAGACCCGACCCTATCGGGCTGGAAGGAAGGGAGGCGCCGAAGACGGAAGGGAACCGGTTCGAGAAGCGAGCGTGGGCCGCGGGAGGCCCGGCGGAGACCGTGCGGAGCGGCGGCCGAGTCCGAGGTGGGGCGGGGGGGATCGAAGTTGTCAGACCGCCTCCAAGTGACAGCGGGACCCGGTGCTCGCGGCCCGGCCTGGTCTGGCCCTGCCCGCCTCTCCGCCTCTTCTCCGGGGCCGGGGGCCAGGTCAGGTCGGGCCCGAGGGGCCCGCTCCGCGGTGAAGCGCCGGACAAAGGCGGCGCCTGAGCGGGCGCAGGTGGTGGCGTCGGGGAGGGGAGCAGGTCCGAGCCACCCACCCCGAGGGGCGGGCGGCAGGGCCGGACTCTGCCCCAGGGATTGCGGGGGCCAGGGTGCCCGCCGGGAGAAGCTGCGGCAATGGTTCACCGCTCCAGCCGCTGATCACCTCCCGGTTCTGGGAAGAGTGGGGTCGACCCGGCTGGAGCAGAGGGGCAGAGGTGGGGTTGTGCACACGGTGGGCCTGGCCGGTGGTGACCGGGTTAGGAGACAGTCTGGTGAGCCACTCTAGAGCCTACTAGGAATGAGGGGTTTCAGCAAGCAGAGTCTGCCCATGAGGAGAGGTTTAGTCCCATCTGGGACATCTAGTCGCCCATTGTCGACAGCCTTAAGAGGGTAGAAGACCAGTTGGATTGGAGACTAGGAGATTCCCCCCAAATGTGCTCCAGCAACCCATCCTCAACTGTTTTCAGCACTTTTCTTTAGCCAAGAAGATACTTACAAAGGATAATGAGAAGCTGGAGTTTATAAATCCAGGCAGTAATTTAATGATTAAATGAAAAGGTTTCCAGTCTTTTTCCTTTGTGGCACCCGGAGACTTTCCCACTACCCTCTCCACTCCCATGTCTTCTGAAAAAAGGAGAAAAGGGCCCTGGAGGGAGCACATGTCCTGGAGGGACATCACTGTCGTTGGCTAGCTAGAGGATACTTGGGAACCAGTGGCTTAAGCTCTTGAGTGCCTCTATCCCCACCAGTGATCATTTCTAAGCTGGATGCTGTTTTCCATTTGTAAAAACCCACTCAGAACTCTCAGGGCTCCTCAGGGTTCCCTATACCTCTTTGAAGAGTTCGGATCACAAAGACAGGGGGACTGAAGCTGTTCTTGAATGTCCACTTTTGCTGAGATTCTGGGTTCAAGTCCCACCTCAGGTAGCTGTTGGTTAGGAGCTTCTCCCAACTGAGGCCCATCCTGGGAAAGTTGCGTGCCAGCCTTGCTTAGTATGGGCAGGGAATTAATTCACAGCCACCCTCCAACCCCCTCCTCGGAAGGGTCTATACCCCAGCCTGGGTGGAGTTGAGGCTTGTGGGAAAGGGAGGTATTATCTCATGCAGGAGACTAACGTTTGTTCTGAGAGGATTTAATTGTATGTCTAAGATTCAGAGAATGATGAATTTCAAGGCCTTCTTACCTCCTTTAGGGCTACATGGTATGTGATTTCTTTTGGTGGCAGTCAGATGGGGATGACCTGGTCTGGCCACTGGAATATAAAGGGGAATTGCCTCTTTGACAGGCTCTTACCTGGCCAGAGACTCAAGTCAGTCTGGTCAGGTGTTTAGGAGGCTTTGCTCTGGAGAGTTTACTCCAGTGAAGAGTTTCTCTGTTTTTCCTATTGCCCTCCTTTCCTTCCTTTCTGTTGCTCTTCTGTCCCCATGGCAGGCCTGTGTTGTCCTGGTCGCCTTTTCCCTCCTGCTTCCTCTGGCCCTTCTGATCCAGTCTGTACACAGCTGCTAGATCATTCTTCCGAAAGCACTCCTTCGCCCATGTCATTCCCCTGTCCACACACTTTCAGTGGTTCTTCTTTTCCTGCAGCCTGACCCTAGATGGACCCCCTAGGCTCCCCCCTAGCCGTGCGGGTCACAGTTCTCTCCCCGCATCTTTGCTTCTGCTGCTTTCTCTGGTTGACCCCAGTGAGGAGCCTCTTGCCTTCCTTTCCTCCCACCTGAACCCTACTCATCTTTGTCAGTCAGGCCCCTCTAGGCCGCCATTGCTTGCCTCTGAGATTGTGAACCTGGATTTTATAACATGGTGTCTTCTCGAGTTGTTTTGTAGGTTGGAGGTTTCTTAAAGACAGGGACATTATGAGTGTTAAAGTGGTGTGTGTGTGTGTGAGAGAGAGAGAGAGAATATTTTAGGATTTTTGGTATACTGCTCTGCATGCTGTTTTGTTGAATGAATAAATGCAGTTGGCTGCTTAGTTGATTGGGAACAGGGGAAACCTTCCCTTCTTCCCAAGAAATGCTCAGTATGGAGTCCTTGGTGGTTTCCAACCTATTTTGTCAAAGGCACATAGGTGGGGCATGTTTGGGGTGCTTTAGCGTGGGGAACAAATGGAACTTAGCTGTTGCTTCTGATACTTCAGCTGGTGGAGAGTCCGTCCTGTGGATTGCTCACATGACACCATATAGACACGCACTGAAAAGGGCTGTAGTGCTGTTTTGCTCCTACCCCGCCAGGCCATTCTCTGCACCCGGCTTTGCTGCTCTTAGGCAATTTTCCTTGTTGTCCATGCTAAACGAATCCATATGTTTTATCTCTTCTCAATCCTGGGTGTAAATGAGGGAGAAAACACGGTTTTGAGAACAGAAAAGAAAAAGATTCCTGGGTCTGGCCTGTGGACAGGACTTTGGGGACTGGCATTGGAAGAGGTGTTTGTCACTGACATCAGAGGCACGATCAGCCCCACACTGGACCCACCCCATCGAGGGGAGAGCTATGATCCCAACTCTCTTGGAACTTCCGTTTTGTTTACCATCAGACCTTGGACCACGGGGGAAATGGGAAAGAGAACTGGGGACTGGTTTGACTCGAGACAGTGAAAAAATAAATTCTGCATCCATCCCCTTTCCCCCAAACCTCCCTTTTGTGCCCCAGTTTGATGATTAATGGGCCAGCATTTCCCTTCCAAGCGGGAAGGCCACCCCTCACAGTTGCCATGGCAATGCAGACCGCTCCCGTCAATTAAAAAAAATCCCTACTACTTCTCTCCTCCTTGCTTCCACTGTGGCAGGAGACAGGCTACCTCAGAATGCATCTCCCGGGCTCTCTCCTCAGCTGCTCAGGCCGTTTGGCTGTGCGTCCTAGAACACAGTCCTTCCTCTCTTTCTGGGGTCTGCCCGAGTTTCATGACCCTGAGCCGGTTGTGCCCCTCTTGGATCCAGCAGCCCCTGGAACACGTCTGTGAAGAGGCAGAGAAAATGACTGTTTTTTTATTCATCCACAATGCGAATTAAAGACCAGAATGAGCCCTCGGCTTTCTTTTCTTTGGGGGTTAAAAAAATTCCCTCCCCACCTTCTCTCTGGTAGGTAGAGGTATAAGTTGGGGACGGTTTTGACATCCATAAAGGAAGTTTCAGTAAACCTGGAAGGAATTCAACCTCCCAACATACATACTTCACATTGAAGTTGTATGGGGATTTTCAATTTATTGATTTTCGTCTCTTCCAACCTCTCTATCCCAGCATTCGGGAGGACCTGTGTGTTTTCATTTTATCTGTCCTTATTCCTCTTGGCCTTGCTTTGGCAACATCTGGCCTCAGCGCCCTGTTGCAAGGTGAGTCATTAAAGAAAAAAAAAAAATCTTAAGGGAAAAAGTCTCTGGAGCTGAGAAGTAGCCTGTGTTGAACTAAGGCTGCCAGCCGAAGCTGCTGGGTTTATGGAGCATTATATGAACAGCCCCAACATTAAAGGGCCTCCTTTTTATGAATGGGTTGTGAAGAATGTAAATAAAGCAGCATCTCTCAATGGGGAAGCATTTTACATAAGCAGTACTACCCTGGCCCAAGTATTTATGGGAATTTGCTAGCACAGTCTGGCAAGACTCACTTCCTTTGTGAACTTGCCATTGTGCGGGGGACTTCGGAGGGACAAGGAGAGTGCTTCGTTCCATACCGAGGGCAGCCCCAGCACTTCTGCTCTCTGGGTCCATGGCCTTGACCGGATGGGCCAGCTCATGGCTAGAGTGCCTGTTAACTTTGAAAAGGCAGGAAATACAGAGAATATTCAAGAGCTCGTGAAGATTAGAAACGGAGGCTCCTGATGCCCCGGGCCCAGAGATTCTGCAGCTCCTTACCCTCTGGGCTGCTTCGACCTCCCCAGGTCAAGGGTCCAGGGAGATCTTGGTGGATGAAATCCTGCCTGGTTTTATGGGAGGTACCTCACTGGAATAAAATGGCCCGGTTTGAATTTCAGCTCCTTTATGTTTCCCCTGCCCACCTCCTGGTAGTACCACTAATGAGCAGTAAACCGGCTAACAGGGAGGAGGAGGAAGAGGCTGCAGAGGCCTGCTCCGGGGCAGACGGCTGGCCGGACAAGCCCCCTCAGCTCCACTGAGCTCCTGTCTCCCCCTCGGCTTTGCGGCTTTACCGAGCTGAGCAGCGGCTGCAGGCCCAGGGCTTCCAGTGGCAGAATTGGTGCCCTGCCCTAGGCCATGTGCTGCAGCCGCTCAGGACCAGAGGACTGTGGGTTTGCTGAGCAGGCCTCAGGGCAAAGTCATGTCCAGGACTTTGTATTGTGTCCTGGGAAGGATTTTTGTGCAGATTCCATTTTTCCCAGTGGGAAACACCTGCAGAGGATGGTTGGTTATTCACCTGACTCAGCGTCCTACAAAAAAACAAAAAACATTGTCCTTGAGAGCCTCTGCAGGCCTGATCCACCAGGAATAAACGAATGGGTTTGTCTCTGAGCCTTTCTGAGATTTGAAATGGGATTTTTTTTTTTCCAAGGCACTGTGACCAAGTTACCTGAACGGAAGAAATGATAAGTGACTCCTTGTAGTTAACAGGATCAATGCCAGGCAGAAACTTGGTGTCTACATCTTTTTTCTCACGTCCGTTTCTTTTCCAGTGGGTTTGGGGGGACAACGTGCTTTGACCCCCTGCCCTTGGTTCAGGAAGTGGGACCTTAAGGTATGCTTCTGCCTTTTGTGACCCCAGGATCTCACCTGGAGTGGTGGTGGCTGCTTCTCCTTCCTTTCCATCTCTGGCTCCTGTTTGCTGCCCACCCTCCCCCCCCCCCCAGTCCCCCCATGAGGCTCTTTCAGTTTCCTGCCTGCAGAGGAGCGGGGTGGCCCACCCTTGGGCCCCTTCTCCAACTTGAGCCTCGCTGTCTAAAATGGGGCGGGGGAGGGAGGGAGATTTAGTTTGTTAATCACATTCTCATCTGGCCAGGTGGTTTAGAGGTGAATTATTAGGGTTTAGAGGATGTTTGTAGAAATCATGGGAAAGGTGTTAGGGTGTTGTTTGATGCCAGGATACCCTGACAGGTATGCCAGAAGGGCAGATGGAGTCACATTCCTAGTAGAGTCAGAGTTGGCAGGCCCTCCTCAAGAAGTGAGGGGTGTCTCCTGCCGTGTGCCTGGAGGGGTTCACACAGATTCCACAGGACGGAGGAAAGAATTATAAAGTGGATTAAATGAGTATAAGACGTGATCTTCAGAGAAAATTGAAAGGACTTAGATTTACTCAGCCCAAAGAGAGGTAGCCATGGGGCAGTTAATACATCTTTGAATATTAAGATGGCTGGTCGGTCGGAGTGTGATGACCAAATGTCAGTCTTTATTGCAGTTTGCGCTGGAGGGAGATTGCATCTGGTTCAAGAGCTGTGGTGAGATGTGTGGGGCCGTCTATAGCCTTCTCTTTTGGATTTATTGTAAAATCAAGACAACATCTCTTCGAAGCCCTTTACTCCTTCGTAGGATATGAAATGGATTTCTTACCAAAGCGCATATGAGAGTTGACTGGGGACTGTGGGCAGACTTTGCTGTAGAAACAATTTGTAAAAGTATGTGTATGTTCTCTGGCCCGCCGCTGCCATTTCATTGGAGTACATCTTCAGTTCCTTTGTGATGTAAAATCAGGAAAAATGACTAAAAGTTAATACCAACAATTAAAACAACACAGAAAATGCGAAATTGACTGTGCAGGTTGATGTGGAACGTTGGTCCGTGAGCCAGCCAGCTGTCCTGGGTTGCAGTGGGGGTATGGGCTTTGGGACTGAGCCCGCCTGCCCCGCCTCTGCCGTCTGCAGCACGGGAGTGTGGGCAAGTTCTTTTACCCCTCTGTACCTGTTTTCTCCTCGTTTGGATGAGGTGGTGACAACCCCCTCAGGAGGCAATCGTGAGGATAAATGAGAGTGAATGTTACCCGTTTAGGGTGGTGCTGGGCACGTAGTGAGTGCTTGACAAACATTAGCCATCCTGTTAGACTAGAAGCCTCGGCGGTGAATCAAGTATTCCCTACCCCGCACGCTTCGGAGATTCGGGGACTGACACTGCTGGTTCTCCGCGGCGGAGTCCAGCTGAACGTCTGTGACCTTCTGTCTTGGTACAGGTGTGCTTCCAGGTCCGCCCCTGCTTGCTCAGTGCTTTGGAGTGAGAGGTGGAGCGAGAGGAGTATTTGCCTGAGGTACAGCTGGGCAAGTTGGGAGAGAGGGAAGAGGATGGTAGTGGACGAGGGTGGTGCCACGTAAATACAGGAGCTTACCCGCAAGTAGCCCTGTTGAACTGTTGATCACACTGAAGAGGCACAGTGGGCTCCTGGGAATTGGGGAGAGTTGGGGGGGTCAGAGTTCCCAAGTGATGCCATCAGTCTAGAATAGAAATGTTAAATGGGGTGGAGCAGGTGGGCAGCCAGATCTTTGTTCATTCAACAAGCTCTTATTAAGCCCTGCGGGTGAGATTTAGTGCTAAGGCAGGCAGAGCCCACCTGTCCCCATGGAGCTTGCATCCTAATGAGGGTGGCACTGATCATTTAGTTAATTAGTTACCTGTGAGGTATTTGTGTTGGGTCCCCGAAACTCTAGTAGGGTTTGCCTTGTGGTTTTGACGGTGCTGGTGGAGTGTTGGGAAGGCCTGGTCTTGGGTCTTGTTCTTCGTGGCTGGCTCACTCAGGAGGTGAGCCCTCCACCGGGGAGTCTGAGGGCAGAGCTCCCAGCTTGGCCTGGCCAGCCAGTTTCTTCTGTTCAGGACAAGAGATAGCACCTCCAGGCTTGGCAGACCATCTTAGAAATCTAAGTTGTTGGTTCCGGCAGTGTCCTGGTGGTTGAAACAACACGTATCCTTTGCCCTCCTGGGCAGGTGTCCGGAGCAGGCTGATGAGCTATTGTTGTGTTTTTTGAAGAATTGTGTGTCAGAGGCATGACATTTCCTGTTGGTTTTGTGGAGGGCCTGTTGCTGAGCTTTGGAGGGCCTGTTGCTGAGCTTTGGGGTGCCCTGTCTCTGTTCCTGTTGATTTCTCCCCCGCTGTTAACTGCCCGGAGCAAACGGGTCCTGCTCCAGGAGTAGATGTGCTTCCGGCCCAGCCTGGGTGCTGTGGAGTCTGGGTGGGAAGGTGTGAGGGAGCCTTAGCCTGGAACTCTCTTGTCCCCCAGGCTGGAGTAATCTTACATGGAGCTCCTAAAGGTGAGTCTGGGAACGGTTGCATTTGTCTCCTGCCTCAAGACTTCAACTTTGGTCTGTTGCTGCTTCCTACATCCAGATATTCATGAAGCAAAGTTCTCGGGCTGTTGTTTCCTCCCTGCGTCCGCCCGGCAGGAAGCAGGCCCTCGGTCAGTGTCGAAATGCAGACCCGGCTCCGATTTGGCCTCCGTGAAGCTGCCATGGAGCCAGAGCTCCCCACGCCGAACCCCAAGGACCCTGTTACAGTCCTTGTCACGCTGTCTCGTCCTCTTTCTCCCTACCAGTCCAAGCCCCAATTTCTTCGTCTCTTTGGCATTTTTCTTCAGCATTTAGCCTCATACTTGACACACAGGGGAAAAGAGTGAGCTCGTATTGAGCACCTGTTGTATCCCAGGTATTCTGCTAGGCACACATTCTCATTTAACTTGATCCTCATAACAGCTTTGCTGTGTAGACAAGAATACCAAGGCTCCGAGAAGTTCAGGCTGTTCACCAGCCCCACTTAGGATCAGCGGCAGCACGACGTGGCTTCTAGCTGCTGCCGGTCTCACATCTGCTGTGTTGAGCCACGGTGAGAGGTCAGCCAGTGTTGGCTGAATGAGTAAGGTCACAAGAGATGCCGTGTGCCTGGGAATGAGCAGCAGGCGCTCTGGCTTAGCTGGACTGGCACCTGCGGATGCGGGTCTACCTCGTGTGCACAGGGGGTGTGCACCAGGAAGAAGCTGGGGAAGGCACATCACCTCACGAGGGTATGTGTGCCTTTAAGGAAACCCTCTACAAACTAGTTTTGCATTGCATGTGATTACCTTCTGATTTGTCAGGTTAGAGTTTCTTTCTTTCTTTTTTTTTTTTTTTTTTTTTTTTTAAAGATTTTATTTATTTATTTGAGAGAGAAACAGCATGAGAGAGGAGAGGGTCAGAGGGAGAAGCAGGCTCCCCGCTGAGCCGGGAGCCCGATGTGGGACTCGATCCCAGAACCTTGGGATCATGACCTGAGCCGAAGGCAGTCGCTTAACCAACTGAGCCACCCAGGCACCCAGGTTAGAGTTTCTTAAAGCAGAGCACCGTGGTGTGACTAAAATACAATGCTCTCTGCCCAGTATCCTCGTTCAGTGGTCCACGTGTGTATGTTGATTTCTAGATCCTAGGGGTACATTGTCTCTCTCACTGTCAGCCCCTACCTAAAGGAAGGGCCTTGCCCCACAACCAGGGCACTGGCAATTTCTAGTGAGGAGATTCCTTCAGCTCTACTGTTAACTATATTCCTGCACTTAATTGCAATTCTCATATAAAATCAGAGAGTCCCTTTATAGTTTGACTCAGAACTCCCCTTCCTCCCCACTGAGATTTGTGTTCCTTTAGTTACAAGAGGCAGGCTGTCCGGCTTTGCGTCTGAAGCCAGAAGTAAGTGGGGTTCTGGATACTTGGGTGCAGCTCTGGGCCTGTGTGTGTGGGCCCTCCTGCTGGGATGGTCATAGCAGACAGGAGCAGCCAAGATGGGGGCCAGGCTGGCCGAGGTACCAGACGCAACGTGGCGTGGGTGTGAACATTCGCTGCCCGGGTGCCGCCACCTCTCTGGGCTCCTGGGGGCCTCGAGTGTGAAGTGGGAGGAGCAGGTGGTCTGACAGGCCATAGATGGGCTTGGTGCCTCCAGGGGCAGACCCAGCTCTTCAGTTGGCCACCAGACCCGAAGGCACTCCATAAAACGAGCTGTTTCCAGACGGGTCGGGCCAGTTCTGTCTGGTGGCGTACGTGCTTCCTGCCCAAGTGTTGTAGGATCCCAGCCTGACTGCCCAGTGAATTAGGTGCCCACAGTCGGTGAGGCTTGAACAGGCACCGGGGAGGCGGGGCCAGTGGCCGAGGCCACTGCTTTCTCTTTGGGGGCAGCACCCCGGAGGCTTGGACACTTCTGCTGTCTGTGGGTGCTCGTGCTGAAGCAGCAGTCCCACGGCGGGAGCTGGCGAACGCACGCCTCCTGACCCCATCCCCTGGCCCTTTCACCATCCAGCTGAGTATTTCCCAGACGCATGGAGCTGTTGTTCAGGGTTTGTTGGGGTATAGTTTCTGCCCCTGTCCTCTCATTGTGTTGTAAACAGAGCCCCCCACGAGTCCCACCCCCCACCCCAGTGTCCGTCTTTCTCCGGGATTGAGGAGAAAGGTTGGGTGTCTTTGGTAGAATCCAAGCAGAGCAGAGTTCAGGTGCAGGCTGGGTTTTCAGATTTCTCACAGCCCCCACGGCTCCGGGCCCCTGATGTGGGGAACCCCCCACGCCAAGGGCACACTGCCCTCCTCTGTCTGTGGGTCCGGAAGGCGGGGTGGGGGCATCTGCCAGCCTGCCTGTGCAGAGACCCGTGTCATCCTCACCACCACTCTAAGTTCCTTCTGATGTATCCGTTGGAGATGAGGAGTCTGAAGTTCAGGGAAGTTAAGCTGTTTACCAGGGGCAGAGCTGGCTTGCAAATGTGGGGCTGCCTCCCTCGAAGGCTGGCTTCTTTCCAGTTTACCAGCGTGGGGGGATTCGAGAAATAACAGCCGTGGCTGACCTGGCTTTATCATAAGAGTTTCAGCAGCTTCATGAAGTAGCACCAACTACATTTAAATGAGCAGGAGCCTGCCTTTGTGCTCTTGCTGCCTTTCTTCTCTGATAGGAGATTTAAGAAGCTCAGTGCTCGTGAAAAGCTCTTATTCCTTTGGGGGGAAGTTACGCCAAGAGAGCGTGCACAGGAAGGCAGTGCTTAACTCAGTGCCAGTTGTGTCACTTCGGGTATCATCGAGGGAGGCGGCTTGGGGCCGGGCCCTTCCTGACCCTCACCCAGGTGACCGCCTGGTCTGCCTTTGCCTAAGACCTGCCTGAGTGGGTGAGAGAGGTTTCAGGAAGGGTAGTGGGGCAGAGCCCTGGGTCCTGAACCCCAAAGAATGGAGGTGGGTGTACAGTCTAGAGCTGAGTAAATAAGGGGTGGGGGGAGAGCTGTGGCCAACGTCTTCCTGCCCCAGGGCAGCCCCTGCTTACAGGAGTGATCTGGGCTTGACCCCCTGGTGTTCCCTTCAGTGCTGCCCACAGCCCACACTCGCCAGGCCTCTGACCCTCCCTTGCACACAGCCCCTGGGGTGTGCCCTGCCCGTGAGAGTGGGCCAGGTGCCTGATGCTGCTGCAGCCCGAGGGCAAAAGCCAAGTCCTCCCTCCCTTTCTGCTCCTGTGTGGGGAGGACTCCTAGCCCTGGACAGACGTGGGATGCGGGATATCAACGCTTCAGCTGGGCCTGCTGGGCCTGCTCTCCCCCTCAATTTCGTGACCCACAGTGCCTGGGCCTGTGACGGCCTGTTTGCTGTGTTTAGAGTACACTCGGGATTTTGGATTCAGCCTGTGGTTCGCTGGGTCTCTGGTGTGGAGGACACCGGCCGGCCACTGTCCTTCATGGCAGCTGGCTGTTTGCTCATCAGAGCTGGGGACAGTCAGACTGGTTTTCTTCAGTGCGAGCTAACTTGACACAGTCTAGGTGAGCAGTGATATGCCCTGGGGAGTCCCTCCTAGGAACCTTCTCCCGAGGGGACCCGGACTACCTATGCCTGGGAGGGCAGGGCTTCCCCGAGAAAAGGGTGGTGCTGAGAGAGCCCATGCACCCTTGTCTCTCGGCAGTGGTAGGAAGTTCCTGGTTGGGCTAGTGTGTGGGGACAGGACAGCAGGAGGATTGGCCGAGCTGGAATGGGAACCACGCCTCCTGCTTTCCCAGGGTTTTCTCCATGCCCTCCCTCCTTGAGCTGGGCCACCCCTGCAGGTTAGAGGGGCCTGGCAGTCTGGGAGCCCCCTGCACCCAGCCCCACCCGAGGGAAAAGCTGCATCTGAAGTTCTCACAAGTCTGGCTTCAAAGCATGACTCATACTCGCTCTCCTCAGATGGGAGTGCAGCGAGGCAGGCGGCAGAGACCCCAGCCTCTCCTCAGGACGGTGAGTGACATTGCTGCCTTAGGCACCACATGAAAGTTAGGAGTTCTCTTGCCGGTGACAAGGGGTTCGGTGGATTCAGGAGAGGCTAGCAGGAAGCTCTTAGGCTTGATTTGGAAATGTGACGTGCACCCTGTGATTTACAGGCTTCCTGGGATCCGGGGACAATGGGTGTCCCTGAGGGACTGGAGAGCTGAATGGGAGGTAAAGGAGGAAGACACTATAGGGAACACGTCCCCAAGTTCTGGGGACAGGCTCCCCTCCCAGCCTCTCCCTGCTGGGACCTTTTGCATGTGGAGAGGGGGAGTCTGAGGGGGTGGGGCCAGTATCCCAGAGTCCACCCTTGCAGCTGGTCCACCAGCAAACTGGGGGGGTACGGGGGCAACGACGGGACAGGCCAGTCAGCCCTCCAGTCAGAGCGCTTTTGCTTGCCAGGCTTGCAAGCACCTCCCTGAGCTCACTCTCTTTCCCATCTGGCCCCTCCTTGCTCTGTACTTGGTGTCCATGTCCTTAAAGGCCACAAGCCCAGGTGACCTCAGCCTTGGCCCCCAGCCATTCCCAGGCCTGACTCCTCTGGTAACTTGGGGCCTGTTGAGGGGCTTCGGCTCTTGCTCAGCTGTGCGGTCTGTGGTCTGTTCACGGATCCTCTGTCTCCAGGCCCTTTGGGGGTGGGGAAGGGCTGGGCCTAGGCTTTCCTAGGAAATACAGATGTGCTTCTTGTTGGGGCTCCTCTTCCAGCACAGGGGTGCCCCGCGTTTGAGAAGAGGGCCTGTGGATTGTAAAGGATGCTTTTTCGGAGTGCAAGGAGGCATTGCTAATAAGCCCGCTGAGCAAACAGGGATGGGGGGCCACCCTGCATGGGAGGGGGGGAGGGCAGTGTTAGGGAGCCTAGCCGACCACCTGGGATTTCTTAGGAGCCCTCCTCTATCTGTGCTTCAGGGAGGAGTGGGTTTGCCTCCTGTGCCTCTGTCTTGCCCCACCTGGTCTCCGGGCAGTGGCAGGGCCCTGCATGTGGCCAGAGCTGTGCCTGGCACGGTGCCTCCCTTTTCCAGTTTTCCGAGTCCTTTCTGAGCCTGACACCCACGATGCTCTCAGCCTGGTTTCCCGAACTCTTTCTCAACTAGTACAGTGTGTGTGGGGAGAGAAGATACCCAGTGACCCCAGCCACTGGCCCACGGCCACAGGAGCTGCCTGGGAAGGGCTCGGGAATCCATGGGAGCCTTCAGGCTTGGGGCTTTCAGGGTTAAATCCTGGCCCAGCAGGGACTGCTCCCAGCCTCTCTGGGAGAGGGAGTATGAATAACAGCAGCAGTGGCGAAATCAGGCTGGAAAGCCTGGGCCTGCTGGGTGGGGAGGGGGCTGCGGGGTGCCTGGGAGGGCAGAGCCTTGTCTGGCACCTTGTTAGGCAGCCCCTTGCTTTGGGTTGGGGAGCAGGTAGGGAGTGAACGGCTCAGTCGTCTCAGACCACTGACACTGACGCCTCCACCCCCCCACCCCCGCCAGTTCTTCATTGCCTTGGCCGTGCCAGCTTCCAGGATACAGCCCAGCTCTGGCCTCTCATTCAGGACGGGGCCCAGGCTGCCCCAGGTATGTTGGGGGCAGGATGCTGCCTGGTCGTGGGCATTTTCTGTCCAGGGGTTTGGGCTTCCTGCCATGCCCCACCCCCCCAGTCCTCTTCTCTGCCTGGCATCTTGCCTACCAGGAGGGAGACCTGAGAAACAGGGCAGGGCTAGCAAGGCAGCCCAGGTTTGGTTTGTCGGTTTGTCTCCAGTTAGTTCTTGTCTTTGATACTTTATTTCCCGAACTCTTAGAGGCTGTTGCGTGGGGTTCCTACCCAGGAATGCTGGCTCCTGGGGCTGGCTGAGACCTCCCCTGACCCTGCACTCCTCACAGCCAGGCCTTCCCCTTCAGGGGGCTTTTCCAGCAAGACCCAGGTTATGGCTGTCCTGCTGTACGTGCCAGGCAGGGTGTCCCCACAGGCTGGACTTTGTTTTTCTCCACAGCCCAGCAGGCGGGTTCCTCACCTTAGCTCCTCACTGTCTCTGTCCTTATCTTCCTGTGGCCAATCTCAGAAGCCCCAAGATGGGGGAAGGATTGGTAATGTTATTGAAGGAGCAGATGGGCTCCCACCACCCCAGCCCCATCCTGGCTTGGTGTCTTCAGAGCCTCTTCCTGACCTGTGATAAGTATCTAGCGGGAGAAGGACAGGTAAAGAACTGAGAACTTTGCCCCCAGCGCCTTCTGTCTTCTGACCCCAGGGCCTGCATCCTTCCATAGGCTGTTGAAGGGCTTAGTTCAGAGAAGGACCCTAGGCTAAAAGAAGAGTGGGGCAGCCAGTCCTTGCACAGCTGTTGGTGGCCTGACCCCACTGGACCTTTGCACTCTGGAAGAGGGGTCTTGGGAAAATCCGGCTGTAGATGGGGTGAGGGTAGGCCAGAGTTACCGAAGGGGGAGGGCGTTGACACTGGACGGGCTGCAGCAGAGGAGAAAGCAGGCCAGGCAGGTCACGGTGGGCTTCTCCCTTCTGCCCTGCAGATTGGAAGTACCCCATGACACACACACGGAGGAAGTCCCTTCCCATGCTGAGTTCGGGCCCCTCTGGCCGCCGGGAGCCCCTGCAGATGGAAGGCAGCAGTACGGAGCCGGGGGCAGAGAGTGTGGAAGCAGGCATGCCCGAGAGCCCAGGGCACTTCACCGGGCGCCGCAAGAACTACCCACTGCGTAAGCGCCCGTTGGTCCCCGAGAAGCCCAAGGCCTGCAAAGTGCTCCTGACCCGCCTGGAGAATGTGGCTGGTCCACGGAGTGCAGATGAGGCTGATGAGCTGCCCCCTGACCTGCCCAAGCCCCCGAGCCCAGCCCCATCCAGTGAGGACCCTGGCCTTGCCCAGCCCCGCAAGAGGCGCCTGGCCTCCCTCAATGCGGAGGCCCTCAATAACCTGCTGCTGGAGCGGGAGGATGCCAGCAGCCTGGTGGGCACCCGTCGCAGCCGAGGGGGCGACTCTCACCGCAGCCGGGACCGGGCCGCGGGCGGCTGGTCCTCCTCCAAGAAGCGGCCCCGGCTCGAGGACCTTGGAGGAGGAAGTCGGGACCTGTCCCCAGAGCCAGCACCGGATGAGGGTGCCCGTCGAGATGGTGACCCAGCGCCCAAGAGACTGGCCAGCCTGAATGCAGCTGCCTTCCTGAAGCTGAGCCAGGAGCGGGAGCTACCCTTGAGGCCACCGCGTGCCCACCCAGAAGCAGAGGGGCGCTCCGCAGAGCCACCGGCGCTGAGGGCTCCGAGGCCAAAGTGGGCTAATAAGATCAATGGCAAGAACTATCCCAAGGCCCAGCAGGGCCCTGGCTCTGGGGAGGCTGTAGGCCCACTCGACTGGCAGAGGCACCCCGAGGAGCCATGGCCATCCGCCACCCCTCGGGGGCCAGCCAGCCAGCCACCTTACCAGCCCCTGAGCAAGGCTCTGGAGAGTCCCTTGGGGCTGCGCCCCCACCTGCCTCTGCTGATGGGTGGGCAGGCAGCCTTGAAGCCAGAGCCTGGGCGCCCAGGCGAAGAGTCGCCTGCCCCCAAGCAGGAACTGCACCAGCCTTCTTTCCCCACACCCCAGCTGTCCCCCCTGCCGATGCCTGGCAACCCTGCCCACTACAGTGGCCTGTGCGGTCGACCTGAGCTCACTGCCCTAGGCAGCTTCTACCTTTACTGCAGCCAAGACGGGCTGCAGTGTGGAGGCTACGCCCCCTGCCCCATGCTTCCCGAGGGCAAGTTGTCCCCAGTGGCTGCACCTAACGAGGGGCTCCTCTTGGCACCGAGCTCAGTGCCCGCAGGCACCCCTTTCCAGCACACTCCCTGGGGCTCTCGCTACTGTTCTAGCGAGGACACTGGAGTGAATGGCTACAGCATCTGTGAAATGTTGCCCCCATCTCTTACCCACATCGGCACTACCTGCGGCGGCTGCCCCTACAAAATGCCTTTTGCAGCAGGTAAGACTTCCTAGGTGCGGGATGTCCAGTCGCAGCAGGGTGGGCCATGGATCGGCGTGGGGCTCCTTGAGGTCTAGCTACTACGTGGGAGGTCGGGGGCTTTGGGAAGGGAGGCTTCCCCTAGTTTCGTGCCCCAAACCGTGGAGTAGTCCCAGAAAAGGGGCCCGTGTCTAGCTCTTAGCTCTGTTCCCCACTGTCTATGGGGATTTCTTGGCGTGGCAGGTAGCATTGTGGCAGTGGAGGGGGCAGGGAGAGCCACCCCTCCGTCCCCATCGGGATGCCCGTTCTTCTACTCTTGAGTAGCAAGTTACATGTTGAAAATAGGGCTTTTGCCAAGTCGCTCTTGTGTCCCTCTGCCTCCCTCATGGAGAGCTAGAACTCTACCTTGCAGGAGCCCATTCCATCTGCGTGCTGGCCTAGTTCAGCGTTCACGGGAAGGGTGGTGGGTACTAGGCCCCGTGCCAGCCACAGGAGGACTCCTTCGCCCTGGCCGTACAGGCCTTGAAGGGGACGTAGTACGCAGACGTAGCCTCACCTCGCGAGGGGCTAACAGAGTGGGCACACGCCAAGAACAGACAGGCAGAGTCCCCTACACAGGCAGGACGCTAACAGGGCCTGGGGCTTTGGTGTCTGCCTTCCTAGCAAGGCCCGGACACCTGAGAGGCTCGCACTGCAGCCGGTGGGACAGCCCTCCACGGGGCTCTCTTCCCCCAGACTGGCAGAAGTGTCCTCACATGCCTCTCCAGGCTCCGGCTCTGGCTCCCGGGTGGAAATGAGGTGACCAGAGCCATCCTGTCTGGCAAGTCTGCCCTGCTGCTGGTGAAGTGAGAGGCCAGGCCTTACCAGGGCTCTCCCTGCCACCACCCCACACCCCTTCTGGTAGGGGTCTATAAAACAACTTTATAGACCAGTTGACTGGCCAGACTGGTTGTTTCAGGTTTTGGCGTGACTTGGAGCTCTAAGAAATGAGATCAGGCTGCTGCTTGGGCTTTTCCTTCTTTTTTGCATCACTCTCCCAAATCTAGACCCCTCATCCGTGGGACCCAGGACCCTGCCCCCTCGCCCTGGAACCCCAGTAAGCACCACGTGCCAGGTATTGTTCCGAGCGCTTTACATGTGGGAGGCCACATGGCATGTAATTGAGTACAGATTCTGGAGCCAGACTGCCTGGAGTGAAATGTTCTCCCCCACTTCCTTAGACACGTGATCGTGGGACAAGCCAGTAACTGCTCTGTGTCTCAGTTTCCTTCATTATAGAATGGTGGTCATGGGACTTACCTCGTAGGGTTGATGCGAGGCATTGATAAGAGAAACACCCAGGACCCCCATATGATGGTTGCCGCCCCTCCTTCTGTTGCAGGGCACTAAGAGGTAGCGTGGCTTGCCGGAGGTCACACAGCCAGTGAGTGGCAGGTCTGGGACTCATATCCCGGGCTGACCCTGGCCCCCCTGCTCCTGAGCACTGTGGGAGCTCTGGAGGAGATGAAGTCAGAGCTAGAGACACTGTTCCCATTACCCCCCACCCCCTTCTTTCAGGCTAGCAGGGGGAGATGGAGATGGCTGTGGGCCAGTCTCCAGGGGCAAGAAACACCCTTGGCCAGTCACTCTGACGATCCACCTTAATGGCCCCTGACTCCGCTTGTCACCTCGGCAGCCTCAGGCTTCACACTCAGCATGACGACAGGAGCAGGCTCTGAAAGCAGGGGCACCAGTGGGGTTAGTGCTCATCCTCACCCGCCCTCACCCCCTCTCTCCTTTTTCCCAGAAGGCTGCAGGTCCCTGGGCCAGCTGGAATTTCCTCTCCCGGAAGCCGGCCACCCTGCCTCACCTGCCCACCCCCTCCTGGGATGCCCTGTGCCCAGCGTGCCGCCTGCAGCAGAGCCCGTCCCCCATCTTCAGACCCCCACCTCGGAGCCCCAGACAGTAGCCCGCGCATGCCCTCAGAGCGCCAAGCCTCCCAGCGGCTCCAAGTCAGGTCTGCGCACGGGCTCTAGCTGTAGGCACACGGCGAGAAGCAAGGCCGCATGCAGGCCCAGCCACCCCAAGCAACCACGTGTGCAGCGCCCGCGCCCGCGCCGCCGCCGCCGCCGCCGCACTAATGGCTGGGTGCCCGTCGGGGCTGCGTGTGAGAAGGCTGTCTATGTCTTGGTGAGTGCCAGCTGTTAGCGCCGGGGGGAAGGGGAAGGTGGCCGTGGGGACATAGGACCTGCTGTGAGGGGATCCCGGGAACCTTTGGCTCTAGCCTGTCTGGGAACTGATCATGCTGGCCCAGCCTGCTCCCCCAGCCCCAGCTGGTCCGGTACCGCGGGCCTTGGTAAGGTGAGGGGGTGCACGGTCAGTGTGTTCACCTCTCATCCTTGCTTATGCTGTCTTTTCTATCCTGGCTTATAAAATGGAGGACTCTCCCGGAGGCTCTTTGGATAAGTGTATGTGTAGGGAAAATTGGGCTAGGCAATGAGTGATCCAGGAACATCTGGGTTGAGCAAAAGAGTTATCGACTAAACTTCATTGAGCTAAGGTGCTTTCATCCTCACCGCTACCCTGTGAGGTGTGTATCCCATGTTCCTGTCCTCATTTCACAGACGGGGAAACTGAGGTATAGCGGTAGATTAAGTAATTTGCCCAGGGCCGTGCCACTTCACAGTGGTGGTTTAAAGATCAAAACCAAATTGCCCCAATAGGAAGTTTGAGGACCTTCTCGATGCTGGGGCTTGGAGCAGGGGAACTGGCTGTTGGGTTGTGTTGGTCACAGCGCAGCCCCAGAAGCTTTAGGCCACTTTCCCACCCCTGTTCCTATTTTGTATCCTTTCTCTAGCCATGGGGAGCTCCCACCCCTGTTGTGGCCCTGAAAGCCAGGCTTAGGGAGAAGAGACCACTATGCAAACTGCTTTTGTAGTATTCCGTCCTCAGTGGTTTGACTGCCCGGAGGAAAGCACGCAGAGAATGTCTTCCGCTCACTCCCTCCTTCCTCCCCTCCTCATGAGCCCGTTTGTGTTGTTGGTTTGTTGCTTAGGATGAGCCAGAACCAGCCATCCGAAAGAGCTACCAGGCGGTGGAGCGGCATGGAGAGACGATCCGAGTCCGGGACACTGTCCTCCTCAAGTCAGGCCCACGGAAGACGTCCACGCCTTATGTGGCCAAGATCTCTGCCCTCTGGGAGAACCCTGAATCAGGTACCCCCTGCCTGCAGTCTGACCTGGCACTGGTCTCCTCGTGTTCTTGCCACGGAGGCTGCCCTCCACTCAGCCACCATCTGTCTGCTGCTAAGGGCCGCAAGATGGCCTATGGTTTGGGTCGGATCAGCTCCTTAACCTTTCCGGCCACCAGGACCTGGGCACCTGTCCCCCCACCTCACCTGTCAGTACCTTTTCCCCCTTCTTCCTCCATGCCTGACAGCATTCCAGGCCCCTGAATTGCCAGGCTTGGCCTGAGGCAGGGGATATGGGTGGCTGAGCCTGTAGGATTGGCCCAGGCATCGAAGTTGGATGATCGTCCCGGGCAGGTAGCCAGCCTGCCTGCCTGTCTGAGTTACTCTGGGGTTGCCAGCTCAAGCCATGACTGCTTCTCCTGTCCCCCTAGGAGAACTGATGATGAGCCTCTTGTGGTATTACAGACCAGAGCACTTACAGGGAGGCCGCAGTCCCAGCATGCACGAGGTGAGTTGCCTGGCAAGTGTATCGGGGAGGGCCGGGGTGGCAGGGAGAAGTTGTGGCACCAAGAACATGGAATGGGGAGGCAGCCACGGGCAGTCAAGTCATTGTCACCTTGGACACCACAGACGGGCCTGGGTTTTAGCCTGTTTTCGCAGCACTGCCCCAATTCACATTTCAAAGGGAATAGTAACCTTTTCCTTGAAAGGGGGAGCAGGAAGGGAGACCCCCAAGGGCATGCCAGAATGGGAGCAAGTGGCAATGTCCTCGCCCCAAGAAAGGGGAGGTGGGGCTGCACCCCTAGCCCCCTTTGCTGCTGTATGTGGCGCGAGAGGGAGGAAAGAAGAGGCTCGGGACGCCCCCGGGCACGCTACCAAGCAGGGTGCTAGGAGAGGTAGTGCCGTCGGGCGTGGTCACTCGGCCCCTGGCCTGGGCTCCCCGGCACTTTGTTGCCCTTGCTGGACCTTTCATCTCATGGGGAGATGGGTACCACTTCCCCTCTCCTCCCCTGAGCTGGGGGTGGGGGTCAGGAGGCTGATGACATGGGGCGGGGGGCGTTGCTGGATAGGCCCCTGGCTGTTCCTGAGTAGGACGGGACCTGGGAGGAGTGCCCTGGGGTGGGGGATGCTCCCTGGCTTTCTGGGCACTGGCTGGAGTTATCTCAGGTCAGGAGTCCCAACAGAAGAGTTAATGTCGGCCTTGCTTCTGCAGTTACGTGCTTCCAACCCTGGTACCAATGTCCCCCTCTCTCTCCTTGAGCCTTTGCAGAATGAAGTCTTTGCATCGCGACATCAGGACCAGAACAGTGTGGCCTGCATTGAGGAGAAATGCTATGTGCTGACCTTTGCTGAGTACTGCAGGTGGGTGGTGCCCTGCCCGTCTGGCTAGCTTCTCCCCTCAGACTCCCCAGGGCTGTTTAGGGGCTGCCCGAGCTTCCCAAGAGGATTTCCTTCACAGGGCCTGACCTCCCAGAACGTTCTACCTCACAGCCTTCTTCTGCCTTCTGATGTTTGTAGAAGAAAAATTGTTCCTCCTCTGAGGCAGGGTGGTTGGGGCAGCGTTTGGGGGCGGCTACAGTACTGCTCTCAGAGAACCATCGAGGAGAATTGGCAGGTGTTGGGAGGGAGGTCCCAGCAGATGTGCTCCCCCAGTGACCGAGAAGATGGACTGGCGATCGGCAGAGAGGCTGGAGCTCCCAGGCCAGGGATGGAGGCAGCACCAGCCCTTGTGGGGGTGGGAGGGGAGGCCCCAGCTCTCTGGGCAGGGTGGGGAAGGAGCTGATCTTCCTGCAGAGGCGGCTGCGGTAAAGACAGCAAATGGTGTGTGTCACTGCAGATTCTGTGCCATGGCCAAGCGCCGAGGCGAGGGCCTCCCCAGCCGAAAGACAGCACTGGTGCCCCCCTCTGCAGACTACTCTACCCCGCCACACCGCACAGTGCCCGAGGACACGGACCCTGAGCTGGTGTTTCTTTGCCGCCACGTCTATGACTTCCGCCATGGCCGCATCCTCAAGAACCCTCAGTAGCCTCCTCAGGCCCACACTGGGCCTGCCCATGGGCAAGTGGGGCCCGAGGCAGGGGGCACTGCTTGAAGCACAGCACTTGGTTAAGGGGCCACAGGGGCTCGAGGTTGCTGGCCTGTGGTTCTCTTGGGGGGAGGGCAGGGACCCCTATGGGTACTGGGCCCCTGGGGAGGGAAGGGGAGGCCAGGGTATAAGGAAAGCATCACAGCCCTCAGCTTGGCCCAGAGTACCTCTCTGTGGTTGCCTGGGTGGAGACTTGAAGAAGCAGTCTTCCCTGAGGCCGGGCCAAGCCTGAGGGGCATGGGGCCCTGGGGGGAGGGGAGAGTCCTTCAGGAATAAGGCCCAACAGGCTCTTCTTTAGCCCCCCCCCCCGGGCCCTTCAAGGGGGGGGAGGCGAGCGGGAGCCAGCTTTACCTCACCCACTGTGACCCACTGCTTCCCCATCAGCCTGGGACCAGGCTCTCCCAGATTCTAGCACAGCTCCGAGCTCCTTCCTTTGAGGCATAGAGAGCCAGAGTCTGGCTTCCAGAGCGTAGACTTTCTCTTTCTAGACTCGGGGCCTTTCCCTGGCTTCCTCCTTTGCCCCTGCAGTAGCCCCCGCGCTGGGACAAGTTACCCAGTGCGCACAGTCATGGGTGTGGCCCACTTGTGGGCGTCAGCTTCCTGTCTGCCTCCTGGTGAGGGCCATCCAGCAGGTCTGGCTTCCCAGAAGCTAACTGGTCAACATGGGGTTTGTCATGTCTGGGAGGGCGGAAGGGAGCTGGGAGGGGGTGGGCAGGGGGCAAGGAAAATTGCTACCTGATTTATTGAAGACTTTTCCTCTTGCCTTACACTTGGAGGTTGTAGGAAACCTCTTGCAGAACTTCATACCTGACTCTTCAAGCCACACCCACCTGAAATCAAACCAAAGGAGTGCTGTGGCTCCCCTTGCCCCCCACCCTTACCCTGGTCTTTTGTAGATTGCACTAATTTACATCCCTGCGAGAATCAACACTGTATCAGTCCACAGACCTGCTGAGCTGCAGCCACTCACTCTAGGAGCTAAGGACCTGCATTTTCAGTTTGTTCCCGTTTCCCAGGGGCCCTGTTCTCACCTCATGCTGCTCCCCAGAGTAGGTTAGGAGGCTGGGCCCCCTGTTGTCCTTGCCAGGACTAGGCCCCTGGCCCCCCGGGGCTCTGTGAGGGGGCTGGAGCAGCCTGGTTCTATCCTATTTGTACCAAAGAGGAGCATTGGTGGGGAGGGGGAGAGGAGCACTGTGTGGTCTGGGCGCTGCTGTTAGCACTTCCCCGGGGCACACCCCTGGGGGCAGGAGCCAAGGAGGGCAGCGCTCCTCCTCCTCCTCCTCCCCTAGGAAAGGGCAGGCACAGACCCAGCCCAAGCTAAGGAGGTGACACTGGGTGAGGACAGTCAGGCTGGGTCTGGAGAGGGAGGTCGAAGCGAACCCCCAGGGCCCTACCAACAACCCCAGGCCCTGTGCTATCCCTGAGAAGACAGGCTGCTCCCGATTGGTCACTGGGCTTGGGGGAGGCCTGGAGCCTTCAGAGGCGAATTTACACATGGAAACCCCAATCCCAAACCCGAGGGGAAGGGACTAGGGTGCCCTTGTATTGAATAAGCTGTTTGGAGGAAGGAGTGGGGCAGTAAAAGAGGTTGGCAGAGAGTGGCTGCAGGGGCTCTGGAGAGCCAGCCTGGGAGCCTGCTCATTCCCAGGGTGCTGGGCTCTTGCGGCCAAGGAGCCCAGCCTCACTCAGCAGGAGAGATCAAGGCCCCTCCTCCCCTGGAGGCAGGGTCTGCTGCCCAGAACTTAAATGCTTTTGAAATCTCTTAGATGTGGAAATATTTTTTCGAACCTGAAAATGCAGCTGGTAGAATTTCAATGGAAGCATAATTCATGTAAAATATATTTTAGTTGATATTTTGTAAAATGCACTTTTTGTGTGTGTCGACCCTGGTTTCTCAGATCTGTATTTCAGTGTTTACAAGGGAGGGAGGACCTTTCCTCACCTCCCTTTTGACAGAGATTAGAAGTACTTCTTTAAGAAAAAAATAAATTTGAAAAATTGTATTGATTTAGAAAAGGATTGTTCCCTGTGTGTCCTGTCATCTTTTTGGGGGGGTTGTATGTGCAGAGGGGCTCACTATTTAGTGGTGAGGCAAACAAATTGGCCTTAAGGCCAATAAACAAATAGGGCAGGAAAGTAGGGGGAGAGCAGATGGAGGAAGGGGGCCGGGGAGTGGGGTGGGGATGAGAGCTTCTCGGCATCATGGTGGCCAGAGCTACCTGCCTGGACAATGTGAAATCCTTGGGTGGACAGCCTTGCCCTGGCCAGTGACCTGGGAACTGGTCCCCAGGTAGGTGCAGAGAGTGGATAGCACCTCATCACCTTGGGTCATGTCCTTGGGGAACTGGCCAGCAGAAACTGCCCTAGGGCCTCAGGGTCTAGTCTGGCCCTCCTTGCTGAGGGAATGAAGGTCACATCACAGGCCCAGGGTTTGTGACTGCTTGGACCTTGGTTCAGCCCAGCCTCCGAGTTGACCATACTCCGTGTGGAGCAAGCTTTGTGATCATGGGGATTCCTAGGGGGCAGAGCGTAGCTGCCCCCCCCTCGTTCTGGTACAGACATCGGGGCAGGTCATTTCGATAGAGGGTGCTGGTGGCACTGCCACGCTGCCCACCAGAGTCCCATGAGGTGGGTAGTGGCCTGTCATTCTACAGATAGCAATGGTGTGGAGACAAGTGCCTTGCCCAGGGACTCCCCCAAACTAAGTGGCTATTCCTGTACTCTACTTTGCTGTGACTGCTAACACAGAAGACTCTTCGGAGGAATGAGCACATGTTGCCAAATTATCCAAACATTTCAAAGGTTTTGTTTTTTTCCCCCTCTTCTAGTATAAAGAACATTTATTGTTTAAAAAAAAAAAAACCGATTCCAGTAGAAAATAATCCCAACACCAGAAATCTATATTCAGTGCTATTGGAAGCGAGGAGCAGTTCAGTGAAGGCTGAACCTGAGGCAAACTTCTAAATCAGCGGATGGTGCATCCGGAGATGCACCCCAGCAATCAGGCAGTGAGATGTTGGGAGCCCACTGAGAAGCCGGAAAGCCAGCAGGCTTCCCACTCCTTCCCCGCACTCATCCTGTGTGCTCTCACATTGCTAGGGATCATGGGCCATCCCTGAGCCCTCTAGCTTCATCTAACCCCCGGGACTCCTTACGCTTCTGAATTCATCTGATCAGTGGTACCTCCTTCTCCCACTAAACTCAAAGCCTCTGGCATCTTCTCCTCCTGTTCCATTCAGCCCTTTAGTACTATAAGCTAGGATCGGCTGCTTCCTCCCAACCATTCCACGTTTGTGGTCCGTTGATCTCTGAAGGATCGCGATTAGGAACGTAGGTTTTAAAATCAGACTGACCCATGTAGAGTCTCAGCTTCCCTGAGCCTCTCGATTTCCTCGGCTGTGCAGTGGGAAGGCCTGTAGTACCTGCCTCCCAGGGCGCCTCTGACAACTGAAAGAGAATACCAGACACTGAGCAGGCACCTGCCTTGGTAAATGTGGACTCTGATCACATCACTACTCCCCTTCAGAGCTTCACTGGCTCCCCACACATGCATACCTAACAGGATGAAGTCTGGACCCTTGGCTAGGTACTCAGCTCAGGTGGGGAAACGCTGGCCCCTGCTGTCCTAGGCATTCCCATATCTGCCTGTAGCCCACATGGTCCGCTTGGTGCCATTGAGCGCATGCTTGGCTCCAGGCAGGGAGGCTGCTGCCTTGTGCGCCCCAGCTCCTCACCCTTCAAGATGTGTGCTGATCACACTAGTGATCACCAGGCACTGACTTGTCATTGGCCCCTCACCAGAGTGTCCCAGTTATCCCACCTCTTCAGGCCTGGGGGAGGAAAGACAGGAGGGGAGAAGACTCCATTTCCAGACATTTCATCATTACCCAGTGGATGAACACGGTAATCCACCAGGTACTGTTAAATCTAACGGTCACCATGGAGATGAGCCACTGGTCAGTGCTTGGCAGTCTTGCTCCTCTTTACTGGAGTGGCTAGGGCAGGGTGGGTGGGGGGAGCACACCGGGGACTCTGCTTCCAGCGAGAAAGAAGAAGGGTTTCCCGCAAGCTTGGACTCAGCGCACAGCGCTGCGGGTGCCCTCTGCCTCCAGACGCGCTGTTGGAGGAAGGTCTCAGCCAGGCCAGAGTGTGCGGCAGGGCGTTGGGTGCAGGTCTTCTCCGTCCAGCTCCCCGAGGGCACGCGCTGCGCGAGAGCGAGCCGTGGCCTGGGTCTCTTTTGCCTTTCGGGCCTCGGCAGCTTTTGTCTCCGAATCCCGGAGCACCAGGGCGGCCCTGGCTCCGGCGCCCTCTCCCGGGTGGGGGTCTGCACGCACCCTCCGAACCCGCTCGGTGCAGGGGCGCCCGCCCCTCTCCCCGCCCCCGGCCTGGGCCCGCCTCCGCGCCTATGTCACGGCGGGGCCGGGGGCGGGGAGCTGCCGGGCGGGACATCCGGCCACGGTCCCTCGCCGCGCCCGCCCGCCCGCCCGCCGCCCGCTCCGGCGCCGCAGCCCGGGAGCCGGCCACCCCCACGCGCGCCTGGGCCTCCCGTCCGCGCACTCCTCCCCGAGCCCTCCCCGCAGCTACGGGCCCGAGCCCCCGGCTCCCGCCCCCAGCCCGGGCCCGCCTCCCGGGCCGCCCTCCGACCGGCCGGGCCGGCGCAGGCCCCCACCCCGGGAGAACCATGTTCCCCCGCCCGCTGACCCCCCTGGCGGCCCCAAATGGCGCCGAGCCCCTGGGCCGGGCGCTGAGGCGGGCCCCGCTGGGCAGGACCCGGGCCGGGCTGGGGGGGCCGCCCCTGCTGCTGCCGTCCATGCTGATGTTCGCGGTGATCGTGGCCTCCAGCGGGCTGCTGCTCATGATCGAGCGGGGCATCCTGGCCGACATGAAGCCCCTTCCTCTGCACCCTCCCAGCCGCGAGGGCGCGGCCTGGCGCCGGGCCCTCCCCAGGCCTGGGGGGCTGTCCCTGGAGGCCGGGGACCCGGACTTGCAGGTGAGGCAGGACGTCCGGAACCGGACCCTGCGGGCCGTGTGCGGACAACCGGGCATGCCCCGGGACCCTTGGGACTTGCCCGTGGGGCAGCGGCGCACCCTACTGCGCCACATCCTCGTGAGTGACCGCTACCGCTTTCTCTACTGCTACGTCCCCAAGGTGGCCTGCTCGAACTGGAAGCGGCTGCTGAAGGTGCTGGCGGGCGTCCTGGACAACGTGGACGTGCGCCTCAAGATGGACCACCGCAATGACCTGGTGTTCCTGGCAGACCTGCGGCCCGAGGAGATTCGCTACCGCTTACAGCACTACTTCAAGTTCCTGTTTGTGCGGGACCCCTTGGAGCGCCTCCTGTCCGCCTACCGCAACAAGTTTGGCGAAATCCGAGAGTACCAGCAGCGCTACGGGGCTGAGATCGTGAGGCGGTACAGGGCTGGCGCGGGGCCCAGCCCTGCAGGGGACGATGTCACCTTCCCCGAATTCCTGAGATACCTGGTGGACGAGGACCCTGAGCGGATGAATGAGCACTGGATGCCCGTGTACCACCTGTGCCAGCCTTGTGCGGTGCACTATGACTTTGTAGGCTCCTATGAGAGGCTGGAGGCTGATGCCAACCAGGTGCTGGAGTGGGTGCGGGCACCGCCCCACGTCCGCTTCCCCGCGCGCCAGGCCTGGTACCGGCCGGCCAGCCCCGAGAGCCTACACTACCACCTGTGCAGCGCCCCGCGGGCCCTCCTGCAGGATGTGCTGCCCAAGTACATCCTAGACTTCTCCCTCTTTGCCTACCCGCTGCCTAACGTCACCAGGGAGGCCTGTCACCAGTGACCGTGGGTCTGGGCCGGCGGCTGTCGGGGACTGGTGTTGACGATGCCAGCTGCCTGCCATTTAGAGAAAGCCGAGCCCTGGGGGCCTGGGGCTTCTCCAGATGCCTGGATGGCCGGCACTGCCCTCAGAAGTTCCTTGTCCACGGTGGGTGCCCACAGTGGCTCAGAGTACAGGCTTGGTTGGACGGGAGGCCTGGTGCTCCCCACTGGGGGGATTTCTTAGGGGCCATGTGACCTTTCTTGCCCTGGCCGGGGCTAGACCCCAGTTTGCCAGCGAAGCAACACATCTGTTCTAAAGACTGGCTCCGGGCCCCTGGTTGCCGGGACCGTGCCGTCCACTTGATCTACCTTAACCTGCGGCCAAACCTAGAGGTGACACCAGTCAGGGGAATGGCCAGAGCCAGGGACCCTGGGCTCTGACCACCCACCCATCTGCTCCCCGTGCCTCAGGCTGCAGTCCGCATTCGTGCCTTACACGTGACTTTCGTGCCTTTCTGCTTCAGACTCAGAATTTCCTGCACTTTCCAGGTTCTTTCTGTTTTTCCAAGGAAAGGAAAACTGAGTCAGGGCCCTTGCCTGGTAGCTCCAGGACCTGGCCCTGCACACATCCAAAGAGCCCTGTGCCCAGCCTTCCTGGGGGGCTCTGGGCACCTCCTCCCTTGCCCCAGGGTTGTGACTGCGGCTGGTGGATCTGGCTGCCTCTTTTCTGACTCATTTATTTAAAATTTGTACTTTTTGATAGAATGCTTGTGAAGGCTTTGTTTTCCAAATTGCTGAATTTTTAATAAAGTTGTTTTGTATACAAAAGCAGCATCCGTAATTCTCTTTCTGAGCTCCTGTGTGTGCAGAGTGTCTCCATGACGCCTGTCTCCTCGGGTCAGGAGAGGGAGCTTGCAGGTAGAGAAAGTGAGACCAAGTGTAAGCCCAGTCCAGTGGGCCATTTCCAGACCAGGGAGCCTTGGGGGGCTTCCCGTAGGCCATACCCGATCACAAACTCAGCTTCTGGGATGCCAGCACGGGACAAGCCCCATGAGGAAGGACCCCCTGTCTAGAGCACACCTACATGGATTCTTCCCTGAAGAAGGGGGTGAGTATGAGACATTGACCCCTCCTCCTCTTAGGCAGGAATACTTCTTGATTGAGGAGGCCCCAGATGCAAAGGGGATTGTGGTGTGAGCCAGGGGAGGTTATTCCTGGCATTGAGAATTACAAAGAAGGCAAGAAGTTTGAGGGAGGAGCAGGGTCTTGCTGACGACGTAGGGTCCAGAGGAAGTTGTAGGCAATGTGGGAGGAATACAGTCTGGGCACTAGAGGACAGGCCTCCGTGTGACCTGTTCCCCAATGCTATCCAAGATCCCAGGACCACCAGGGGATGGGAGAAAAGGCAGCTGGGCCCGCCCTACCCATGGGAGAGATGCAAGGCCAGAGCCGGCCCTTCCTTGTTAGTCCTGTCATATACCTCAGTGGGAACTGCTGTACTTAGGGACCCGAGGCAAGGGTGCAAAGTGCCAGAGAGGGGGCGGGAGGGAGGGAGGTGGGAAGGGCCCCTTTGCAGATATCACTTATACCTAGCCTGGCTATTGGCCTGACTTTAGAGGAGAAATCAGGGGAGGGCAATTCTATGGGCACTCATGGTTCTCTGCCATGACTCACCAGGAGGCCTTAGTTGATTCCCTGTCTAGATCAGAGGCCCCTCTTCAAGGTCCCCTTGACTCTGGACTTCACCTCTGATAGCACTTGTTCCGTTGTAACTGCCCAGTTACTTATCAGTCTCTCCCATCGAGAATGCAATTGTGTGAATTTGAGACTGTGTCTGTCTCGTTCCTTTGACATTCCCAGATCCTAGCCCAGGGGGCTGGCATGCAGTAGGCTTGTATGGCCGGGCAGAACCAAGGTGTACATCTTGCTGCAGGACAGAGAACACTGTGCTTGGAGTCATCCAGACGGATCACTCCCCCAGCTGCCTGACCACTTCTCTGAGCCTCCCCAAGCTCCACTGGATCCCTGGAATAACAGCAGAGTCCTGTGAGGATGAATGAAGACTAAATGAGTAAAAGGACCTCTCCTAGCTCCTGGCTGAATGGATGTTCTTTGAAATGCTAGTTGAACACCTGATCCCTCAGAGGCCTGTGGGGACAGGCGAGAAGCCAGGACACTGTCCATCCAGCGCTGCAGACTGGAGCTGCCTCTGGGCAGAGCTCCTTCGACCTGTGGGTTCATTTCCCCTGCCAAATGGTTAGTCCTGGTTGGTCCTTCTCTGAGGTTCCAGCCCCTCTCAGGAGCCCCCTCTTCCACCCTCCCCCCAGCTGCTTCCCTCTCCCCCCAGCCCTGGGCTTGGAACACCCACCCCAGACCTACAGCAGCCACTCAATCCCCCTCACTAGGGCCTGCAGTGCGGGGCGGGGGGGGGGGGGCGGGGGGGGACCCAGAGACTGCCTGCCCCCTGCCCTGCGTGCCTCATTTAAATCTCGCCACAGACCAATAGCAGAGGAGTCGTCCTGCTGTCATATGGACTCGGAAACTGGCACAGGGAGAGTAAGTACCTTGCCCAAAGTCCAACCCAGGGCTGTGTGCCTCCCAAATTCCAGGAGGGGGAGATCGGTGATGGTGGGGGTGGGGAGAAAAGGGAATAGGAAGGTGAAGGAAAAGGGTGGATCAGGTTGTATTTGGGGGCATTGGCACACATTTTCCCTCCTCAGTTCTTTCCTTCCTTCATTTTTGGAGAATCCAATTCAGTCCAGCTGACATTTACCAGTCCCTGCCCCGGAGGAGTGGGGGTCAAATGAAGTCCTTGATGTGGTTAGCTTATTGGTTCCTCTCCAGGCAGAAAAGGGTGCCAGGCCACAGAGCACTCGACAGCTAGAAGCAGACACCTGTGGTGTGGGCAGGAGGGTTGGAGGTGAGAGGGAAAAGGCCTGCTGAGACAAATTGCCGCCTACCACCATTTTTCCCTGGAGTCAGCCCTGAAGGACTTAATTTGTCACCTACCCTTCTTTTCAGGAAAAAGGGCTTCTTAAAAGGAGGTTCCAGAGAGCTGTGGGTGGCCAGGTGGCCCTAGTAGGGCCTGCCTTGTACTGGGCACCCAGGTCAGAGCGAGGGGTATGTGGCAAGCTCTGGGCCACCAGGGGTGGGACAGAGGCATCCCCAGAACCGGACACCTGGACTGGGTCTTCTTGGAATTCCCCCTTTGCATTGGGTCGGCCCTCGTCCCCACACAAAGCTACTGCCACCGGCCGGCGCCTCTGAGGACAAGGGTCCCCTTTCAAACTGGCTCCAACCTGTACAACCTAGTTCCCCAGGGTACAGGGGATGGGGCTGGCAGTTTAACTTCTCTGACTGGCGGAGGGCCAGGAACAAAGGAAAGGGGAGGAGCCTGAAGGGGCGGGCCCTCCAGGTCCGGGCCCTGACTCCACCCCCAGGCTCCAGTTCTGGTCCATTTCTCATCCTGTCTGGTGCTGCTACCCAGAAACCACCTCACCCTAATTTCTGACGTCCTTTTCGCCTTCCCTTCCCTCCCTGCAGGAGAGTCCCCCCACACAGACCCTCTGCGGGAAGTAACAAGGTCCCACTGGGACAGCTAACCGCCACCCCCACCCCCCACCCCCCACCCCACTGCGAACACAGAACCCTCACCTTTTCCAGGGGTCACAGGAGGGCCAAACCTGCAGGCCCCTTCCCAGGGTGGATCCAGTGTTGTTGTTGTTGTTGTTTTTTCCCTGAACCAGTCCCTGCCTGTTTTCAAGCAACAGGAGAGGCCTCCTCTCTCTCTTCCTAGAGGAAAATACGAATAATTAACAAAGCTACTCTGAATTGAGAGCACCTGCGCCCGGGCGCGGCCAAGTCCTTTGCATGCGTCACCCTCTTCATTCTTACAACGCAGCAAGGTAAGTCAAATTGTTCCCATTTTATAGATAAGGAAACTCTCCCAAAGAGATGGCCGGGGTTGGGATTCAAACCAGCTCCATGTAGTGTCTGCCCCTTCCAAAGTGGGGCAACTTAAGTCCATCGTAAGTTCTCCAGCTCACTGCATCTGCTGATAAGCATTGTGTTCATTTTCTCGGACGTGTGCACCCTCCTCCAGTCTTCTTTCCCAACACTCCACACGTGATTCGGTCCACAGGCCCCTCGGCTATTATAAAATCCTCCAGATTTGCCCACCCTGAGAATCAACTTCCGAGGGGTGTTGGACCCACACCTCGAATATACTAGACTTTCAGCTCAGGTCCTCTGAGCAGCAGGTGTCAAGATAGAATTAGACACGCAGGAGATGGATAGGAGAGAACAGCTGTGCGGGATGAAAGGGGGAAGGAGCCGGGGTCGGCAGGAAGAGCCTGGTACCTGTGAACAGAGAGAGGGAAGGAAGATTGGGTAGGAAGAGTCTCAGATTACAGTGCAGCTCTAAGAAAGGCCCAGCAAGGCCAGTGGGGAGTCCCGAAAGGTGCGGCAGCTGGTGGCTTTGCACTTCTCACAGCAGGTTCTCTCGAAGGGAGATGTGAGCAGGGCACCTCCATGGCTGCCACACGGCCCCCACGTGGCTGCTCTGACCTGCGGGGATTGTTCCCCTTACGTTCTGTGATGACCTTGCCAACAACCAGAAAATCACTGTTGGCCGAGCAGGAGCCTGTCGATGGCTGGGGGACCCTGAACTGAAACCCTGGCCCCTGGCTTTATAGCAGGACCACTGCCCCTGCCTTTCATGTGGGCGTTGGAAGACATGTACCATCAGCATGCCCCAATGCCCATGCCGTCATTTTCAGGGTGTTTTCTCTGCAGTGTACCCAACTGGCTGCAGGTTCTGGTTGTCGTTGGACTGTGTCATTGTCATTAATTGGGTGGATATTGATACTCACCCTCACCTAGCTTCTGTCTTGCATAGGCTCACATCCTTTTAGCTGTGAACAGACTCACCAACAGGTTGGGTCTGGATGCTGGTGCCCCAGACCTCCCAGGGTATATAATCTAGGCTTCCTCCCAGTGTGATCATCCAGCTGGCTTTAAACTCAAGGGGCAGCCTGAGAGGGAGTGAAGTTGCCCTAAAGTGAGCTTCCAGGGACCCACATGCCCAGGAGTACCACCTCTTCCGTAGCATCCTCCTACTGAGCTCTTCAGCTTGTTACTGCCCAGTTCTGGACCTGACTGCACAGAGACAACAAAGAGAATCACAGCTTCAGTCCTGACTGTGCCATTGTGAGGGGACAAGAAGGACCAAGGTCAGGCCAGTTCATCCCCTGCCCCTCGACCCTCCAGCAGAAAAGCTATGCCGGTCTCAGCCTTTGGGTGGGGTTTTGCGAGGCAGAAAGACATGAGAGGCTTCGGGACCTAGGGAAGGAGGAGCCTGTTGCGTCACTCCTGTTGCCCCACTGTGCCCCCAGACCCGCTAGGCTGCCACCTTGTCATGTTTGCAGATGGAAGGAACTAGGTACTCACCCTCCCCACGGAGAAGGACGTCATCAATGCTCCACTGGATCATTTCTCTGTCCTCAGCCCTGGAGACACTGAGCTGTCCCTAGGACACACACCCCCCCAGAACCCCAGGGGTAGCAGAGTCCCAAGAGTCCAAGCACTGTGGCTAGAGGGGCCATCAGAGCAGAGTAGTCCATGAGAACTGGAGATCAGGCTGGCCCCTAAAACATGCTGCTGCAAAGGGCCACAGACTGCCTGAAGGAAGGCACTTGAGGCAGGCCCAGGAACAGTGGATTTGGCTGGGCAGGGGTGGGGGAGGTGGGGCAAGGCTTTCTGGTTGAGTAGCGAAGTCACATGGGCATCAGCTGACCCCTGCCAATTCTGGCATGCCTCCCTACCCCACGATGAGAAGCTGTAATGAGCGTCTTCCACAGAAGCTGCTAGCCGCAGTGGCAGGCCAATCCCCCATGAGAGGGGTCGCCTGCTACCTGGGTACAAGGGTCCAGTCATAAAAAGAGAGCTGTTCTGATAGATGAAAGAGAGAGCTGGCCTAACTAAAGCAGGAGAGCCAGGAGGAACAAGCCAGCCCCTGGGCAACTTTTAGGGAGGAGTCTTTGATTTTTGTCCCTGTGACTACCCTCAGCCCAACTACCAACAGAGAACAAAGTGAATAGATGGGGGACTGGGGAAGCGATGGGCACAAAGGAGGAATACAACAAGGAAGGGGACTCATAGTCACAGCTCAGATACCTGGTGCTCCCTAAGGCTTTTCTCAGCTACTGGCCAGTGAGCCCCTCCCTCCTCTGAAGTCCCATGGTCCCTAGAACACACTTCTAGAAAAGTTTTCAATCCATGGTGTTATTTGTCTGTCCCTACCCTGTAGACTGGGGGTTTCCCAAAGGCAAAGGCCAGGCCTTGTTTTGCTTTGTATTTGGTATGTAGTAGGTGCTCAATAAAGGTCGAATAAGTGAAAAGTCAGATGATTGGATGGATGATTACACGGATGGATGATTACATGGATGGATGGATGGATGGATAGATGTTTGGATGGATGGATGGATGGATGGATGGATGGATGGATGGATGTGTGAGTGAGTGTGTGTTTATGTGTGTACCTGTGTGAATGGAAGGATGTATGGCTAGATAGATAAGTAGTTGGATGCATGGATGGATGGATAAGTGTGTGTAAGTGTGCATGTGTATGTGTGTGAATGGAAGGATATACGGAGATACAGAGTTGGATAGATGGATGGATGAATGGACTGACGGATGGGTGGATTGGTGGATGAGTGAGTGCATGGATGGATGGATAGGAATGTGAGTGTGTGTGTGTGTGTGTGTGTGTGTGTGTGTGTGTACATGTGTGAATGGAAGGATGGATAACTAGGTGAATAAGTAGATGGATGGATGGATGGATAGATGGGTGGGTGGATGGATGGATGAGAGTATATGGATGGGTAGATGGGTAAATGGCAGCAAAGAGAATAAAGGAAAAGGAACTTCTGCAGGAAGAGGAATCAGGAATCACAACAGACATCTGGCAGCAAGCATATGACTTCTTAAAAGGAGGAGACTGGAAAGAAGGAGAGATGTTCCACCAAGGAAGCAATAGTAGAGGTTCAGGAAGTGGAGCAAGCAGCCCAGGCAGAGCAGGGGAGAAGGGGTGTCACCTGGACTGGCCATAACATAGCCAGGTAAGAGAGATGTCCTGAAAAGTGGAACCAAGAGAGGAGCCAGGAGGTGAGGAGTGGCCATGGGAATTCTGCAAAAGGAAGACTCCCAACAATCAAATGCCTTCGCTAACACAGAGGTAGAGGGGGCTGCATTCATGTGTTCCCGACCCATCCGGGCTGCCTAGAGGAAGTGGGTCTCAGCTGCCACTGGTTATTGGGAAGGGAGTCCTCTGAGGTATTAAGGACAATGAAGAACCCAATTCCTGCATTCCAGTCCAGACTCTGCCACAAGCCTCTGATGATCTTGCTCAGTCCCTTGTCTGAGTCTCAGTTTCATCACCTGTCACCTTCACTACCCCCACGAGGACTTGCAGATCACGAAGAAAGGAGCTTTCCATGGCATAAAACTCTGCACAGACAGAGGGCTGGAGAACAGCAAGGGGGTGGTGAGAGCTTAGGAGTCAGAAGGTCCTGCATTCAGAAACTTGCTCTCTTGCTCAGACACTTACTCACTGGGCCAATCGAACAAGTCTCTCTGCCTTTCTGAGCCTGTGTCCCCACAAGCGAAATGAGCAAAACAACATCTCTCCCGAAGAGTTGTAGTGAGGTTTCAAAATTAGTCACGGAACACGCCTGGCACTCAATAGATGGAAGCCAATATTACGTAGAAGGGATTCATCAGTCTGCTGTGCGGGGTTGGGCAGTCAGGGCCCGGACATAAGCTGGGTCTCCCAGAGGAAGGAACACCTCTTTCTCATTCTCACAAAAGTACCGTCTGCTCCTCAAGATCTGCACCTGGAAGGCTGCCCCCAGCAAGCCTGGGATTAAGAGTGTCATTTCCAGCTCTACTCTCTTACCTTCCTCAGAGGAGAAGTCTGCAGGCCAGGCACCCACCCAACATGGCTGATGACCCGGGCTGGGTGGCCCAGACATCCTCCTCCCAGAGTGTGAGAGAAGGAGCTCCATCTCTGTGTCGGGAACACTGTCATCAGCCCTTGAGGGACCAGGCAGAGTACGGGAGGCTCCAGCAAGGCCCCACACCCCGAGTCCTGCCACCATCTTGTGCCAGAGTCATTCCACTGTGCTATAGCCACTCTTTGGTTTTAGGGAACCATCCCCACGTAGATGAAAAGTCAAAAAAGCGTAAGAAACTATCATTCATGAGCTGCTCTTTGTGCCAGACTATATACCTTTTCTCCTATTTTTCATTTTGAAAAAATGTTCTAACTTACATAAAAGCTGTGAATATAGTACATTGAACACCCATAGATGTAGATTCATCAGTTGGCATCTTGCCACCTTTGTTTTATGTCTCTGTATATGTATGTTTTACTAAACCATTCCCTTCCAGAATAGATTACAGACATCTCAACGCTTCACCCCCAAAATATTTCATCATGTATCTTCAAAGGAAAAGGACATTCTGCTATATAACCCAATATATAATCAAACCAAAGATGTTTTATATTAATACAACAGTATAAGTCCACATTCAAATTTTCCAGTCATTCAGATGATAACTTATGACTTTGAATTTTTTAAATCCAATCAAGGATCATACACTGTCTTTAGTTGTCATGACTCCTTGGTCCTTAGCCTCCTTTCATCAAAAACAGTTTCCCATCTTTTTTTTTCTCTTTGGTCTTCCATGCCATTGACATTTTGAAGCATTCAAACCAGATCTTTGCAGAATGTCCCTCCGTTTGGATTTTCTGATGGTTTCCTCATGGTTAGATTCAGGCTGACCTGCATGTTTGACCCTCCTCATGGCTTTCTGATGGATTTTACTTGTCCATTTTACAGAAATGAAGACAGAGGCTTGGAGAGAGTGGTCACACAGCTACTGAGAGGCTACCCAGATTGGATGCAGAGAGCTCGGTGGTCAGTCTGGGCTCATACTCCACACTGCCAGGAGCATCTGCAAAGTCTTCCCAGGTGGGTTCTTAGGACAGATCTGTTATCAGCCCCCTTCAGCCCCTTGGCCATGAATAGAGAGCAGATTCTGACAGGAGCTGGTAAGGGGAGAGGAAGTACCCCCCGGGGGGGGCATCTCCAACATACTCAGCAGTGAGCCCTAGTCTCCAAGTCAGCCCTGGAGAGAACCCCAAAAGTCCCTTTAGGCTGTTTTCTTTGTCTATTAGGCCATTTTGGAAATGTGACTTTTTCTGCCCCCTTCTAGACCTCCAGCGGAAGTGATGCATCACACGCACACACACACACACACACACACACGCACGCACACACACACTCACACACCACATGCCACACACTACCAAGGGTGTAACAATCTTCTGGAGACCATCATCAGTGAATTCTGTCCTGTTGCCTAGCAACCCTAGGGCATTTCAGCCCTTCCCAGCCAGAGGGTAGGTAGAGGGGGCACCCATGTGACTGGCTGGGTATCTCTTACTCTGGAGGTCTCCTGGCCCTGCTTCCTTATGTCTAGTTGCCTAACAACCAAAGAGGTCCTTGTGCTCTGGGGAGCTCCCCTCCTCCTCGTAAGAGATGAGCAGACTCTCTTTAGGGCCTTCCCTCTTGGTTGGGGAGCCACACAGGGGCACTACGGAATGGGGCTCCTCCCAGGGAGGGGTTCCAGAGAGCTAAGAGGAGGACACATACCTCCCCCTGCAGTGAATCTTTGACGGGAAAAGGGTAAAAGGAAAAGATCTAGGTGCTAGGACGGTGAAGCTTCCTGTGATACGTGCCACAGAGGTTCAGAGCGCTGCTGCCGACAGTGCTGCTTGGGGTCCTGGCCGTGTGGCTCCGGGAAGGGAGAGAGATGGATGATCCATGTACCCGGGCAGCCCCTTAAGCATCCAAGCCTGCGGTTAATCTTGAATATGTGTGCATAACTTTAACCATTTGATTTGAGTAAGATTTAGGCCACGGGTACTTGCCTGGGGTCCTCAGGACTCCTTAGGGGTCTGTGGGGAAAAGTTACATCTTTCTTTTCCCAAACCTCTCCTGAAATGCCTGAACTATTTTATAAGATATTGTAAATTCATAGTTTTATGAAATAATAAAATTGGGGACTTTGTCATAGAAATCACAGACATTTTTATATCACTTCACAGTTGTTGAAGATATTATAAGCTATCGATTATACTCATCACTACCTAGAAATTACAAGTTATTAGACCTGCCATTAGCTCCTTAATGTGCTCATGAAGAAACATAAATCACCATCACAATTTCATTTTTAATATTTTAATAATTAAATGTCAATGTAATTGGCTTCCTCTTCAATCCCTCCCATTTTTTTTTTTTTTTTAATACAAAACATTATTCTGAGGCTTCACCAGGCCACCAAAGGGAGCTGCAGTACAAAAAAAAGTTGAAAGCCTCAGGTTTAGGCTATGGAAGTTTTGTCAAACTAAGACCCAAGGAAATATTCTGGGGAGTCTTCTCATTTTGAATGGTAATATAAACAAATTACTGCATAGCATTCCTGAGGGTTTGAACAACCTCCTTAGCATCAAGTACTGCCACACCAGCCCTATCAGCTTCTGAGTTTGCATTTACAGCAGAGACGATGCCAAGCAGCTCCACCCAAATTGTTCCATTCTGATTAGAAAAGAACAGAGATGGGCTCCTGTCTGGCTCAGTCGGTGGAGCCCCAGCTCTTGATCTCGGGGTTGAGTTCAAGGCCCAGGTTGGATGTAGAGCTCACATTTTAAAAACTTTAAAGCGGAGGGCCTGGGTGGCTTAGTCAGTTGAGCCTCCAACTCTTGATCCCAGCTCAGGTCTTGATCTTGGGGTCATGAGTTCAAGCCCCGCATTGGGCTCCGGACTGGCTGTGGAGCCTGCTTAAAAAAAAAAAATTAAAAAAAAAAAACAGATACAGATAAAATATGGAAATGGTGACAAAACCAAAAAGAAGAAAAGTGGCAAGGAAGTTGGTAGGACACAGCGTCCCGAACCAAAGAACGTGCACCCCAGCAATCAGCAGCAAAAACAGGTGGGCAGAATTCTGCTGCAGCAACATGGTATCATTTATCCCATAAAATTAATGCTTTCAGTTCGGATTGCTTGTAGTAATAATTTTGTTTGAACTTGTACTTTTGGTTTTCGCAGTAGTATAATAACTATTAGCGGAAGTGTCATTAGCTTCATGTTTTGTACTTACCTGAGTAGTAAGTTGCCGGCAGAGATCTGAGCATTCTTTCTTCTCCTTTAATGGGGGTCTGTTCCTCAAGGGTGAGAAATGCCAGGCTCCGGTACTCACTGATAGCTCTTCGTGTTTCCTTCTCTACTTTACCTCGTTTTCTTTTGAAGAATGACTGAGTTAGGGCCTCAAGCATGGGAATGACTCAATTTCAGAGGCTTCCCAGATACAGGTTGAGATAGCAAATTACCTAGTAATTTCTGCAGGTGTCAAGCATATGCATGATTTTTTTTTTTTTTTAAAGATTTTCTTTATTTGACAGAGAGAGACGCAGCAAGAGACGGAACACAAGCAGGGGGAGTGGGAGAGGGAGAAGCAGGCTTCCCACCGAGCAGGGAGCCCGATGCGGGGCTCGATCCCAGGACCCTGGGATCATGACCTGAGCTGAAGGCACACGCTTAACGACTGAGCCACCCAGGCGCCCCAAGCATATGCATGATTCCTTGATTTGTCCCAAGTCACTTTCCCACATTGTGAGGACTGAAGCAGATGGGTAGTTTTATTTCGTGAGCATTTTGGACTGTGTTTGACTTTCTCAAGATAGGGTTTCCTTGTGATATAAGCATTAATTATGAAGTGGGGGGGACCCATACTGTCATGAAGTCAAAGGGAGAGGCCAGGCTGAACATATGGCGGACATAAAATATTCCTCCTTTCCTAATCTATTCTGGAAAGCATTTAAGTCATATTTTCTACAGTTCTATCAATTGATCAAAGGCTATTCTAAATATGCTATACATATTTTTTCTCCTGTAACAGGGCCTGAAAATGAGAAAACCTACAAAGTTTCATAGGGTTCAACATTAAAGTCTGTCTCAAAAGAGTCAAAAGTAATGATTAATTTTGACTCTCTCGAGGATCAAATATCAAGCAATTTACCAGTGTTAGTTTTTTTTTTTTTTTTTTAAGATTATTTATTTATTTATTTATTTGACAGAGACACAGCGAGAGAGGGAACACAAGCAGGGGGAGTGGGAGAGGGAGAAGCAGGCTTCCCGCGGAGCAGGGAGCCCGATGCGGGGCTTGATCCCAGGACCCTGGGATCATGACCTGAGCCGAAGGCAGACGCTTAACGACTGAGCCACCCAGGCACCCGGTGTTGGTGTTTTAAAATAGTGTGTATCTCTCGTCGGAGTCCCATTCAATGTGGCAATGTCGTGCCCAGAACTAAAGGCTCCTTCTCGGTTTGAGTCCCATCTGCTCCCATTGTCCCTCCACTGCTGTGTGGGCTTTTCCAGTTGTCCTGGTGACCTCACTCTATGTTTCCAGGCTACTCAACAGCCTGTGGAGTGGCAGCCAGCCTTGGACAGTGCCCTTACCCCAGCTGTGCCCTTCCTCGGGGCAGCTTCCTCTTCCCCCCTCCCCCACTGCTGTGCACTGTGCCACTGTGACCTTACTCCCAAATCAGCTCCCCGTGCCACCACGCCTGACCCCTAGAGGTTGGGATCGTTTTTCTTCTATCATTCAGCTCTTGAAGTGTGCAGAAAGCTCAGGTTTACATTCCTTTTCTAGAAAGAACTTGGAAAATAAGTGTCCCAGGGCCTGGCGGGAGGATCCTGCTTGAGGAACATCAGTCAGAGCAGCATCAGAAGAGATTCCTAGATGAGGATTTCTTTTTGTGTGTCTGTCTGTGTGGTAAAACACACGTAACATAAATTTATCCTCTTTTAAGAATTTTTTAAGTGTATGGTACAATACTGTTAACTATATGCACATTGTTTACAACAGATCTCAAGAACTTTTTCATCTTGCATGACTGAAACCAAACCCATTAAACCAGAACTCCCTAGTTCCCTTCCCTCGGCTTCTGGCAACCACCATTTTACTTTCTGTTTCTATGAGTTTGACGGCTTTAGATACCTCATGTAAGTGCCATCGTGCAGCATTTGTCTTTTTGTGGCTGGCTTATTTACTCAGCATCGTGTCCTCAAGGTTTACCCATGTTGTGGTAGCACGTGCCAGGATTTCCTTCTTTTTTTAAAGCTGAATAATAGTCCATTGTATGTATATGCCACACTTTGTTTATCCATTCATCCATTGAGCATTACAGTTTCTTCCACATTTTTGCTATTGTGAATACTGCTACAATGGACATCAATGTGCAAATATCTCTTCAAGATCCTGCTTTAAATTCTTTTTTGGACATATAACTAGAAGTAGGACTGCCGCATCATAGGGTGGCTCTATTTTTATTTATTTGTTTAAAGATTTTATTTCTTTATTTGAGAGAGAGAGAGAGTGAGGGAGAGAGAGTGAGCGAGAGAGAGCACGAGGCAGGGGAGAGGCAGAGAGATAAGCAGACTCCCTGCTGAGCAGGGAGCCCAATGAGGGACTCAATCCCAGGACTCTGAGATCATGACCCAAGCCGAAGGCAGACGCTCAACGAACTGAGCCACCCAGGCGCCCGCTATATTTATTTTTTTGAGGAATTTCTACACTGTTTCCGATAGCAGCATCATTTTACCATCCCACCAACAGACCCAAAGGGCTCTGATATCTCCAGATCCTCACCAAAACTTGCTGTTTTCTGTTTCATTTTTGTTTTGTTTCTTACAGTGGCCGTCCTAATGGGTATGAAATGACATCTCATTGTGGTTTTGATTTGCATTTCTCAGATGATCAGTGATGTTGAGCATCTTTGCATATGCTTGTTGGCCATTTATATATCTCCTTTGGAGAAATGTCTATTCAAGTCTTTTATTCATTTAAAAAATGGGTTATTTGTTTTTTTGTTGTTGAATTGTAGGAATTCCTTATGTATTCTGAATATTAACCTCTTATCAGATTTATGCGTTGCAAATATTTTCTCCCCTTCCATAGGCTGCCTTTTTATTCTGTTGTTTCCTTTGTTGCACAAAAGTTTTTAAATTTGATATAGTCCCATCTGTCTATTCTTGCTCTTTGTTTTGTTTCGTTTTGCTTTGCCTGTGCTTTTGCTGTTGTATCCAAGAAATCATGGTCTGTCCAATATCATGAAAGTTTCCCCCATGTTTCTTTCTAGATGTATAGCTTCAGGTCTTTCATGAGGTCTTTAATCCATTTTGAGTTCATTCTTATAGATGGTCTAAGGTAAGAGTCGATCCTGATTCTTTTTCCATGTAGTTATCCAGTTTTCCCAACATCTGAAAGACTGTCCTTTCTCCATTGTGTTGTCTTGACACCCTTGTTAAAAATCATTTAAGCATATATGTGAAGGTTTATTTCTGGGCTTTCTATTCTGCTCCATTGGTCTATAATATGCCTGTCTTTTTGTCCATACCATACTGTTTTCATTACTGTAGCTTTGTAATATGTTTGGAAATCAGGAAGTGTGAGGCCTCCAGCTTTGTTCTTCTTTCTCAAGATTTTTTTGGCTGTTTAGGGTCCTTTGAGATTCCACATAAATTTTAGGATTTTATTTCTATTCCTGCAAAAACACCATTGGTAGAACAGAGGTTCTTCCCCTGTGGTCTCATAATCTCTGGATGGCACTTGGGGTGCTGAGAGCCCCCTGGAACTGTGTGTTGAGCATTTTTATCTGGTCTCTGCTCAGACATCTGAGAGTTTTCAAGAATCTACAGATTGGGCTCCTGATCATTTTTTCCACAAAGGTCAAGAGTGATAACTGTGGGCAGTCGATTTGTCATTATACAAGGAGAAATCTCACACAGGCATAAAATCCAAAGGAACTCATGGAATACAAATCTAGCCTTATTGTTACTTAGTATCGTTACTGATTTTTTCATTACCACCATGGACACTTGGGGGAAGATAACTGCTGTCCTAATCCATACCTTGAAGGCTTAGTTCTGAAGAGCAACATTCCATTAACTGATTATAGCTATCGGAGTGTTTTGTCCTAAAATGGATGTCTGCTTTTCTCAAAACCTGTCCTCTTTTTCTGTTTGGGTCTCTGCTGGCCTATCATCTCAGACTGTAAGCCCCACAGTGCGTAAAGGACAAGTGTTATTTTTAATTGTCCCTGCCTCATTGTATTAGCTATGAGAGTTTGGTGATGGACTTGTTACTGTGCATGGTTCCTGCTGGTGTCCGAGCAGGTTGGGGGGCAGCTCCACCATGTGTTGACGCATTATGTTCAGCAGTTGGTAGTCTTTTTTTTTTTTAATTTTTTAATAGATTTATTTATTTTTTTTTAATAGATTTATTTTTTAAAAAATTTTTTTGAAGATTTTATTTATTTGAGAAAGAGAGAGAGGGAGAGCATGAGCAGGGGGAGAAGCAGACTCCCTGCTGAGCAGGGAGCCCGATGCAGGACTCGATCCCAGGACCCTGAGATCATGACCTGAGTTGAAGGCAGATGCTTCCCCGACCAAGCCACCCAGGTGCCCCCCCTTTTTTTCTCCAAAGGTTTTATTTTTAAGTAATCTCTATGCCCAACGTGGGGCTCAAACTCACAACCCCACTCACAACCCCAAGATCAAGAGTCCTATGCTCCACAGACTAAGCCAGCTAGGCACCCCTAGCAGCTTGTATTCCTAAGCATAATGGGACAACACACTTTTCACAATAATTGTTAATGTAATCATTGTTAATGAGACTGCTATGGGCTGAATGTTTGTATCCTCTCAAAATTCATTTGTTGAAGCTCTAATCCCCAATGTAATAATATTAGTAAGGGGGGGGTGCTTTGGGAGGCAATTAGGTTCAAATGACATCATGATGGTGGAGCCCCTGGAATGGTATTTAGCGTCTTATAAGAAGAGGAAGAGACCAGGGGCGCCTGGGTGGCTCAGTCGGTTAAGCGGCTGCCTTCTGCTCAGGTCATGATCCCAGGGTCCTGGGATCGAATCCCATGTTGGGCTCCCTGCTCAGCGGAGAGCCTGCTTCTCCCTTCCCCTCTGCCTGCTTCTCTGCCTACCTGTGCTGTCTATCTGTCAAATAAATAAAATCTTTAAAAAAAAAAAAAAGAGAGAGAGAAGGAGAGACCAGAGCTCTCTCTCTCTCTCCTCCTTATGAGCACACAGTGAGAAGGCAGCCATCTGCAAACCAGGAAAAGGGCTCTCTCAGCAGACACTAGATCTCCCAGTACCTTGACCTTGGACTTCCCAGCCTCCAGAATTGTGAGAAATGAAAGCTTGTTGTTTAAGCCACCAGTCTATGGTTTTCTGTTATAGAAGCTCGCACTGACAAAGACAGAGACTCTTACTGATAAAAACACAGGTCAATGACAGGATGTTATACTTTATTTTTCATAATTCAAGGCATCCTTTTTGTCCTGGAAACTACCACCTGAATTACAAACTTGAAGGTTATGTTTCCTTGGACCAGCAAAGCAAATTTGCCCTCTTCTGAAGGCTCCCTCCTCTCCTTTCCCTTCCACCAGAGTGGGTATGACTTTGTCCACATTCCCCCTCCCTCTTGGACCTCCACTTTACTCAGAAATCTGAGGTATTTTACCATTCAGAGTGTGCTGTCCCTAGCATCTCCGGTCAGGAAAGCATCCATCCGTGCCCTGGTCATGAGTGGGCGCCTACCTCGGGCCAGGACCATGCTGATGTTTCCCCAGCGGAATACAAGTCTCATTCAGGTGATAACAAGCCTCGTGACAAGTTTTGGTGATCAAATATGGTGGGGAAATCCAGAGTTACACTTGAATTTTTTTTTTTAAGATTTTATTTATTTATTTGACAGAGAGAGAGCATAAGTAGGCAGAGAGGCAGGCAGAGGGGGAGGGAGAAGCAGGCTCTCTGCTGAGCAGGGACCCCAACGTGGGACTCGATCCCAGGACCCTGGGATCATGATCTGAGCAGAAGGCAGCTGCTTAACCAACTGAGCCACTCAGGTGCCCCAGAGTTACACTGAATTTTGAAGATTACTGCGGGACTTCTTTCCTGATATTTAATGTGTCTTGTAGATCTGAATGGAAGGTGGAGACAGTGGAGCTGCTCTTCCAAACTTACTTGACTGCATAATCCCTTTTTTTCACAGATCTGAGTCCACTTTGGGAAAGACACATCTGCAAGAGGCTCAAACAGCTCCTAAATCAGCTTTACTGTTTTGACTCTTCCCTGTAGATAAACGCATGTACTGGGATGCCTGGGTGGCTCAGTCGGTTAAGCATCTGCCTTCTGCTCAGGTCATGATTCCGGGGTCCTGGGATTGACTCCTGCATCGGGCTCCTTACTCAGCGGGGAGCCTGCTTCTCCCTCTCCCTCTGCTCATGCTCGCTTTCTCTCTCTCTCTCTCAAATAAATAAATAAAATCTTTTTTAGGGACGCCTGGGTGGCTCAGTCATTAAGCCTCTGCCTTCAGCTCAGGTCATGATCCCCGGGTCCTGGGATCGAGCCCCACATCAGGCTCCCTGCTCGGCGGGAGGCCTGCTTCTCCCTCTCCCACTCCCCCTGCTTGTGTTCCCTCTCTCGCTGTGTCTCTCTCTGTCAAATAAATAAATAAATAAAATCTTTAAAAAAAATCTTCTTTAAAAAACCCGCATGTATTAAATGTTCCCGTCTACTTCTAATTTCTAGAAGTAGCAGAAATTAGTAGGTATGAGTCAGGTAGAAAGATGGGTGGTGGGTACGTGAGCATTTTATTACTCTTTGAACTATATATATATTTTATGTATACTCTTTTGTATATATATCTTGTCAAAAATTATTTTTTTCTTGCTTTCATGCTAAGTACCATAGCTTTTAAAATCCACCTACCATGGTTTGTTGCCTAGAAATGGGGAAATGAGCTTCTTGATGTTTTAAATTATAGTAAGCAAATCTAAATATCGGTCAGAACAGGTTTATTCTTTTCTCACTTATCTACTATTTTAAATCTGTTTTCTTCAAAGCATATGTAAAGGGATTGTGAGGCTTGGAATGACTGTAAATATCACTCCGTTGAACTGTGTGCCACAGCGTAGAAAATGTCACCTTCGAAGGCTCACCTTGTAAGCCCCTGTTCTTTCCCAAATATCTAGCATAGTGGTTTAGATCACAGGGTTCAAAATAAAGGAGATCTATATTCAAATCCCCATTTCATTACTCCTCTCTATGACACTGAGTAATTGAGTCACTTCTAGCAGCTTCAGTTTCCAGATCTGTAGAATGGGATTTCCTTGAAGATTTAGATGGGATCATGCACGTAATGCTCTATAAATTGTGGCCATACATATGAAGTATGAACCAGCACCATGACTGGTCTGGCCTTGTGAATTAGCAGGCAGAAGGGGGCAGCAAAAAGTCTTCCTGCCTGCTACCTTTGTGATGGTTAATTTTATGTGTCAACTTACCTGGGCCATGGGGTGTCCAGATATTGAGTCAAACCTTGTTCTGAGTGTTCGGGGACGAGATTAACAGTTGAATCAGTAGGCAGAGTAAAGGAGATTGCCATCCCTAATGTGAGGGTCTCATCAAATCCGTTAAGCCCTGAATAGAAAAGAAGGCTGACTCTCCTGAGAGTAAGGGGGGAGCTCCTCCTACCTAGCTACCTTGAGCTGGTACATTGGTCTTTTCCTGCCTTTGGACTTGAACTGAAACATTGGCTCTTCTTGAGTCTGGAGCCTGCTAGCTTTGAACTGAAACTACACCTATCGGCTCTCCTGGGTCTCCAGCTTGCCAACTGCACATCTTGGGGCTTCTCAGCTTCCATAATTGCCTGAGCCAATTCCTTCTAATAAACACACATGTCAGCGTGCGCACACACATGCACACACACACCCTATTGGTTCTGTTTCTCTGGAGAACTGTGACTAATACAATTTTGGTAGCTATTCTTAAAAATTCACAATTAAGACAACCAAAATGAGTGGAAAACATCAACATAAAGACTGGTATGAGAATTAAATATACAGTTCCTCCTAGAACTAAGACTGACGGTTCTAAGGGTTAAAACAGAGAAAACATGGAGTGCAAGGACCACACGCTCATATAATGTTGCTGTAGCACAATGACAAAAATGGGGGGAGAATGGGGAGAGCAAATGCAAAAAATATTTTAAGTGTCCTCAGTAATTATATCAGTGGTGGTAGTATTAATGTTATTCTGAGACGTGTGTGTGTGTGTGTGTGTGTGTGTGTGTGTAAGGGGGATAAAGCTGATTATTAATAATGTGATATTCTAATTTTGTCCTTTGAGAGCCAGGCTTCTTGGAGTGGAAGGAAGGAGATACAGATGGAATATAGAAAAGGTTAAGTGAAAATGCTATAGTCTTGCATTCTTTTTTTTTTCAAGATTTTATTTATTTATTTGACAGAGAGAGACAGAGCAAGGGAGGGAACACAAGCAGGGGGAGTGGGAGAGGGAGAAGCAGGCTTCCCGCCGAGCAGGGAGCCCAATGCAGGGCTCGATCCCAGGACCCTGGGACCATGACCTGAGCTGAAGGCAGACGCTTAACATCTGAGCCACCCAGGCGCCCTTTGCATTCTTTTCTGAAAGCACAGCTGCCTTCCCTTGTGCCTATAGCCTTCATGTTCTCACACCCAGCAGGATGTGGACTTCTGGTTTACTGAGGTTCCCTCTTGCCTGGAAATGACTCTTCCTTCTCCCTCCTCGGTCTTCATCCCCCAGTAGCCCATGTTTGTAACACATGAAAGTACCCACTGGCTGGAAGTGTTTGGACACCTTTTACTAACCACATGTATGATGAAGTAGAGAAAGTAGATCTGGGGAAAGAAAAGCAAGAAGGTGCCCCACAGAGAAGGGCTACCCCTGATCTCTGACAACTTTCTTATCCCCGGTTCCACTTCCTCCTGAGGCCTGCCTGCAGTTCTGTCCTGGATGCTGTGTATCCTTATGCATTTCCCTTTCCTGCTTAAGCTTGAGAACTTCTTCTCATCTGTCAATTTGGGAAGAATCTGGCTAATTCTTACTAAAGTATACATGACTAATAAAGCTCCCTAAGAGTAAAACAAAGAAACAAAAACCCTTTAGTCCTGAATTTGAATTGGAAGTATCATTAGGAATTCATGAGATGTTTGATATTTATCTGTTGATTGATCTATTGGTGGAGCTAGCCATCCTAGCTCTGTCCACTGAAGAGGGCTAGAAATAATGACTAACCCAGTAGCAATGAGTATCTATAGTATCTAGATTGTAGTCTTGAAATACCATCTTCAACAAAAAGAAACCAGGGCTTCTTAGAGAAATGGCTGATTTTAGATGTGGGCTAGGCAATGTACAAGATCAGTCTGGACGTCTTGTTTTACTAGATAGCAAGGAGTAATCAAGGACGACTGCCATCAGGTCAAAAGAGTCAGGAGCCAACTTATAAAGTTTTCACTTCAAAAAAGACAATAACTATAACTGATTAAAATCATTAGCTGTGTTCAAATTTATGAGCTCATACTACTATTTAAAAGTCAGTTAGGACGCCTGGGTGGCTCAGTTGGTTAAGCGACTGCCTTCGGCTCAGGTCATGATGCTGGAGTCCCGGGATCGAGTTCCGCAAAGGGCTCCCTGCTCAACGGGGAGTCTGCTTCACTCTCTGACCGTCTCCCCTCTGATGTCTTTCTCACTCTCTCTCTCCCTCTTAAATAAATAAATAAAATCTTAAAAAATAAATGTCAGTCATCTTCAGAAAATGATAGCCATGATCTTCAAAACTGGTAAATAAAAGGAAGAATCAATCTTGCTTTTCTATTGAACTCTACCACTGGGTAACCAAATAGTAGATGAAATGAAGCATTTTTTAAAAATAAAGTACCCCAGTTAACCAAAAAAAATAATACCAATGATAGAATATCATCATTTTGCAACCACCAGTGAAAATAGATCTAGGCACGGAGCCTCAACAGCTGTTAACATCATAAAACCTGAGATGACCAGCTGCCAATTTGTAGGAAATACTGCAGAGCAACATCTTGAACTGCAGCTTAGGGAACTGGGAGGATACGGAAGCAAGGCCCTAAACCCCCAACAAAAGTGGCTGACATTTATTAGGTGCTTACTACATGCCAGGCGTTGCCCTGGCTTTCCACATAGGATCTCACTTAATCTTCATAACAGCCCCCACAGAGCAGGTACACTTACCATGCTTAATTTATAGAGAAGGAAAGTGAGACACAGAGAGGTTTAGTAATTTGTCCAAGGTCACACAGCTAGGGAACACAAGCTGGAATTTGAACTCTGGCCATCTGGCTCCAAGACCTACTCCCTTAAACACTAGGTTATATTCCCTCTTATTAAATAAAGTTTTTTCTTAAATAAAAGTAGAAGATAATAGTGGCAAGTCCATGCATACACAGATGCATGGAAACTTTTACGATTCTAAATGTTATTTAAGGGGCACCTAGGTGGCTCAGTCATTAGGTGTCTGCCTTTGGCTCAGGTCGTGATCCCAGGGTCCTGGGATCGAGCCCCACGTCGGGCTCCCTGCTCTGCGGGAAGCCTGCTTCTCCCTCTCCCACTCCCCCTGCTTGTGTTCCCTCTCTCACTGTGTCTGTCTGTCAAATGAATAAATAAAATCTTTTTTTAAAAGAGTAAATGTTATTTAAGAAAACATGTACACATGCTAAAACCATAATATTAAACTAGGGATAGAAAAGTTCAGTGGGTTCCTTCCCCTGAATCTGGTTTGGTCCCTACCAACTATTACCTTGATTTTCTCGGAAAAGTGAAGGCAGTCAACAGAGTTGATTCTTTGGAGCATATGCTCCAAATTAAAAACAAAAAACAAAAAACGTGTGTTGCAACAAATTTTAAGGTCCTGTGTTGACATGGTAGTTATCGAGACTGATGAAAAGACGTTGGAAGCAGTCCTAGGCAAACAAGTGCCTAATGTCGGGGTGCCTGGGTGGCTCAGTCGTTAAGTGTCCGCCTTCGGCTCAGGTCGTGATCCCGGAGTCCTGGGATCGAGCCCCACGTCGGGCTCCCTGCTCAGTGGGAAGCCTGCTTCTCCCTCTCCCATTCCCCCTGCTTGTGTTCCCTCTCTCGCTGTGTCTCTCTCTGTCAAATAAATAAATAAAGTCTTTTAAAAAAAACAAACAAGAACAAGTGCCTAATGTCTGCAGAGAGGGCAGCCCGAGGGTGGCAGCTATTTCACACGCCCACTATCCGGACAACCCAAGCAGGGCGCCCAAGAGCCCACCTCTGGCTGTTTCCCTCTCTCCCTTCCCTCCCGTCAGAGCCAGCCCTGAGCAAAAGCCAACATGTGGATTCCGTCTGCCTTGCCTGGACAAAGCCCCACCCCTCCCCTACCTGCAGCACCCCTTGCCTTTTGTGCTCGGGTCTTTGTCCCACTCTCCCTCAGGCCCAACCAGTTTTCTGGAAGCATCACTTAAACCTGAGCGTGAATGTAAAACTCCGAGTTACCGCTTACAGGGCCATACGCGTTTACATTTATCTCTAACTCCAGTTAGAGGATTCCTGACTTGCAGGGTGGGGGGAGTTTTGTGATTGTAATTTGTCACTGAGGCCACCCTCCCCCCAGAAGGTCTTTGCCAGGTACTGTCTTTTCATCCGGGCAGAAGGTTGCCTTCTTCCCCTGGTAATGGGTGGCTCTGCCAGGAGACCCGGGGCCCTCTGGTCCTGTCCACTTGGGGGTCCTGCCTGGGGCTCACCTACCTCATTCTCCTCCTCCAAAGATAGGGAGACGTCAGTATTTGTCAGAGTGCACTGTGGCGCAGACAAGCGAATTTGGCAGCTGTGGCGTCTTTCTTAAACCCAAGGAGGAGCGCAGGCATGAGGAGAAACAAGCACCAGATGTCTGAACATAGATAACTGTCGCTGTCAAATAACTGTCTCTGAAAACTCTTCCCTTTAATATATGCACGGTCTGTGCATAAATACGTTTCAAGTGTGCCCCAAGCCGTTTTTAAGTAAGGCCCAGCGCTCTCGGTGTAGAGCACCTCTGCTATCGATCCGATGTGCCGTAGACCTACTTGCCTTAAGGAACCTCAATTTGAAAGTTTCAGACCTTCTCTATTCTCCTGACATGTATTTCAACTTTTCAGGATGTGCTTCTTTCCAGGTACAAAGAATACAGTAGAAAGAGGGGTACCAGCCTCTGAAACGGAGCCTCTGGCTATCGGATGTTAGTTAGGAGATTTGGGGCATATGCACAAAGATCAAAAAAATGCCCTGTTCCTATTCAGTACCAAATGAGTGCTGTCAGTGTCTTTAAATGGGTCAAAATGTCTGAAGCATTAGGATCCAACATGACTGAAGGAATCCTCTGCCTTTGACGTTGGGTATCACAGCTCAGGCCTTTCGTGTGTGTCTCTGACTCCCCGGTTCCTCCTAGTTCCCATCTGTGAGAGTTGAATGAATGTCACATACCTGTGTTTCCAGAGCAGACCCTCCCTCTTGGTTTTAAGGTGGCCTCGGTGCTGTGTGAAGTGTCCCGGACAATGGTGGGGAGACCCGCGTGCTGCTACATGCCGTGAGTCAGGAATTCTGATGCACACATCCATCACTGTGATTAGTCTCTTTCCCTCTCGCTTCCTGTTTCTAGCAGATCAACAGGCTAAAAATGCCCCTGTGTCGGTAATTGTTTACCAAACCATCTGCACATGCAGATCATGCTGTTTAGGTTTACAGACGCATCCCCAAAATGAAGAGCATTTGTCTTGTTGATGCCATGATATATGTAGCAATCCCACCAGAATCAATGCTCCACAGATTCATTAAGGGGGGGGGGGTACCAATTTTGTTAGTATGTGGATTTCCCATTGACAAATGATGGCTCTCTTTCCATTGAAATATGGTACTTGCTTCAGTGAATCCTAATGCACAGGTTTCAACATCACAATTGCATGTTCTAACAGAATAATCAAGCTTCTAGAAAGAGTTGTTTATACTTGCTGTCTCCATTTCCTAAGTTCCTATTTATTCCTCACCCTGAGCCCCATCACTGCATGGAAACATCTTTCCCCAAGATCAAGATCTAGTGACCTCTGACTCACTAGATCCAGTGGACATTTTCAGCTTCATTTTCAACCTCCAAGAATACATTCAGTGACCTCCAAGCAGCATTCGATCCCGTGGACCACTCTCTCCTTCCTGAAACACTCTTCTCCCTTAGATTTCTGGACAATCCCTCTACTGGTGCCCTTCTCACTCTCTGATCCCACTGCTCTGGCTGCTTTGTGGGCTCATCTCCATTCAGCCATTGAATGTCGAGGCTCATCAAGATCTTTCCTGGGCCCCTTTCTCTCTTCCTGTATGCTTTCATCCCCAGCCCAGTGTCGAGTACCATATATGCCAATGTTCTCACACATAGATCTCTAGCCCAAGAGCTCTATCCATCACCCTAGTGCCAAAAGTGAGGGGACAACTAACATTATCTGGTGCCTAGGACAATTGCAATAGCCTCCTTTCTCTCTCCCCAAACCACAATTGCCCCGTTCTAATCCCACTCTGCTTACATCCTTCAATAGCTTCCCTCTTTTCTTAAGATGAAGACCCACATCCCCAACACAGCCGTAGGCCCTGCATGGTCCAGCTCCTGTCCTTCCATTTTCCAGAGCACTCCCCTCGTTCCTTAGTTCTCCCTGCTTCCCTGCCTACCACAGGGCCTCTGCTATTCCCTCTGTCTGAAATGTTCTCCTTCTGCCTCCACCCCCACTTTGCCTGGTTAATTCCTCCTCGTCATTCAGATCTTCTCAGTTGTTACTTCCTCAGGAGAGCAGCCTCTCTGACTCCCTACAGCAGATCAGTTGGCCTGGCAATGAGACATACCTCATCTTTATGACACTCCGGGCTGGGTGTGATTACGTATCTGTTCGTGCAATTATTTAATTAATAGCTGCTTCCCTCATTAGCCAATGAGTTTCATGAGGATAGGGACTGTGTCTAATTTTGCTTACCTTTCTACCCTCAGTTTAGCCTTGGAGTCTTAGCTATTTCAAGTACTGAAAATGGGGGCACCTGGGTGGCTCAATCAGTTAATCATCTGCCTTTGGCTCAGGTCATGATCCTGGGGTCCTGGGATCGAGCCCCGCATGGGGCTTCCTACTCAGCGGGAAGCCTGCTTCTCCTTCTCCCACTCCCCCAGCTTGTGTTCCCTCTCTTGCTGTGTCTCTCTCTGTCAAATAAATAAATAAAATCTTAATGGGGCACCTGGGTGGCTCAGTCATTAAGCGTCTGATCCCAGGGTCCTGGGATCGAGCCCCGTATCGGGCTCCCTGCTCGGCGGGAGACCTGCTTCTCCCTCTCCCACTCCCCCTGCTTGTGTTCCCTCTCTCTCTGTCTCTGTCAAATAAATAAATAAAGCTTTAAAAAAAAAAATCTTAAAAAAAATAAAAAACAAGTACTGAAAATGTTAACTATTTAATGATAAAAGTGGCTTTTCAAATTTTGCTTTAAGAAAGTTTTTAATGGGTTTTTATTTACATTTGCTTAAATGACCATAAATGTAAACATTCACTACTCTTACTCCTTTTCTTTTGGTAGGCATTCCAGTTGTGGGTAGATCTACAAAAATGAGGGAACAGAGGGCCCCCAAAGAGTCAGAGCCTATAGTAAATTATGTTTTTGATGTCCCAGATCTTATTTGGACTCTGAGTGTGCCAGGTGGTTATTGTATCTGTTGTTTATCAGTACTCCTGGAAATGCCCCCTGAGAGAATGCCACTTGTTTCAAGGGACCGTAAGCCGTGCTACCCACACAAACCCCCAGTTGTGGACCTCTGGGGGGCTTTATCATCATGTTTTCACAATCTGACAATCTGGAGGTCAGTCAAGGGCATAAAAAAATGCAACGATGTCTAGCAGCCAGCCCCCAACACACTGACGTCATTGGATGAGACCCTAGCACCCCAGGCCCACCTTCTCCACTGGGTTGATACCGCTCGCTTAGGCTCAGATGAAGCCGCCCTCCCTGTTCTTGCCTTTCCCCATCTGCCACTCCCTGTAGCTGCCATTTCCTTACTCCACCCACTGAGTGCCAAGGGCCCGGGGCCACTATCCCAGCCATCGTGATGGTCAGCTGCAGCTGCCATCCCCTATCAGTTCAGGGGCTGGGGGGTTCCTCCCTCATCTCTAACCCTAGCTCTCTTGAGTCCGGGCCAAATCCTGAAGAGTCTGGCTTGTGATTGGGACACTAGCTCATTTCCCCGGATGCTGTCATGTGGCCTATCCCTCTCCAACCTGCCCACCTGGCTTGCTTCTCTCAGAAGTTTGGGGCAACATTTGTCTACCTTTCTTACTTAGGAGTGCTGGTTTGGGAGCCCCCAGAGCCTAACCCTGAATCCCAAAATCTCTCTGCCATTTTCCCAGGATGAAGTGGGCCTTCATACAAAGGAGGTTCTCGATAGCCAGTACTGTTATCCTAGACCCTGTTCTGTGACTCCAGCATAATCCTTGCTACACTTTCCCTCCTGCGAAGACACCTCCCTTACCCACCCCCACCCCCACCCCCCGCATCCCCTCACATAGGCAATGCCTCAGCTCAGTTGTTACTTCTTAGAGCAGCCTCCTCTGACCCACAGACGCGATCAGATCTCTCGGAGGTTTGCTCCCTCTCCTCTGTAGCTCTTACTAGAGTTTGTAATCCTATATTTGATTTATATCTACATCCGCCTTGAGAAGATAAGGTCATGGAAGGCGGCAGTTTTGTCTTTTGCCCACCATGGTGTCCCCAGCCCCCTGCACAGCACCTGGTCCATGTAGGGACTCAATAGATATTTGTTGAATGAGTGAATGAACTATGATTCACTTCATTATGTGTCAAGCTTTTGAGAGCCTGTCTTCAGCAAACCCATTGGTCGGTGATGGCGAATAAAACGCTTTGGGGGCCAGTCACGAACCAGCACTCATTGCATCTGTGAGCACCACAATATTTTTGCTTGTGGGTTCGATACTCCAACCCCATATTTTATTAAAGTATTTCGTTCAGGGTGGTAAAAAACACTGTTACTGGCTTGCGGGCAGTTAAACCTGGCTCTGGGGGAAGGGGTCATGTTACAACACTGCAGATAAGTGAGCATATCAGTGCCAGGCAGGGAGGAGGCTGCAAGAACACCCAGCTCCTGCTTGGGGACATCTACCTCCTCCCTTCAGCTGTGTGGATTGCAGAGGGCTTGAAGAAGGGGTGGACAGTCCCAGAACCAAGTGACAGGTATTCCTATGATCCCCATAGTCATGAGGTGGCTCTTTGGTGTGGGGGGGGTGGTCCTCAAAATGGGACGCAAGTTGGCATCAAACATTTCCCGGTTTGCTTTGTGGTTTGTCAAGTCATCACACTGCTGTGCTGTTGGAAGGTGGCAACAATGTTTTTGAACAAAAATTGACAACAAAGCAGCTGTGATGTTGAGTGATGAGGCCCACTGGAGTAGGAACCACCATCCAGGGGCGCCTGGGTGGCTCAGTCATTAAGCATCTGCCTTCAGCTCAGGTCGTGATCCCAGGGTCCTGGGATCGAGCCCCACATCGGGCTCCCTGTTCGGCGGGAAGCCTGCTTCTCCCTCTCCCACTCCCCCTGCTTGTGTTCCCTCTCTCTCTGTGTCTCTCTCTGTCAAATAAATAAAATCTTAAAAAAAAAAAAAAAAAGAACCCCCATCCAGTTCACCGGTGCTCAGTAAAAGAAAGAACCCTTGCTGAATGGAAGAAGCTCCTGGGAAGCCAGTGTGGAGAAGGTGGAAAGCGCACCAGGCATGTTAAGGTGATGACCATGCTACTTGCCACGGTGGGCGGTGGGCGCTGTGCTGAGCGCTTTGAACACGTTGTTTCATTTAATCCCACAATAGCCTATGAGGGTTCTCATTATCACTATGTTTCAGATAATGAAACCACATGTCAGAGTCAAAAAAAAAAAAGTGCCAGAGGTAACACAGTTGAGTAACTGACAGAGTCAGGATTTAAGGCCGGTTCCGTGTGACTCCACGTCAACCCACTTAATACTGGGATACACTGCCCATTGGGAAAGTTGGGTTCAAGCCCTGATTCTTCCATGATGGCTGTGTGTCTTGGAGTAATTGCTTCACTTCTGCAAAAGTTTTATTATCTGTAAACTGTGAATAATAATACCTACAGCAGAGGGTTAGATGAGACAAAGTCCCTCACTAAAACTGTGCTAATCCCTCAGCCACTAGCCGCATGCGGCTCCTGAATACTTGCAATGTGGCTAGTCTGAACTGAGATGGCCTCAAGTGCAAAATAGACACTGGATTTTGAATACTTATTATGAAAAAAAGAATGCAAGGAATCTCATTAATAATTTTTCATGTGGAATATATGTTGCAATGATAATATATCGGGTTAAGTAACATATAGTACTAGGATTAATTTCACCTGGTTCTCCTTATTTTTTTTAACATGGCTAATAGAAAATTAAAATTGTATATATGACCCACATTATATTTCTATTGGACCACTCTACTCCAGAGAGCTATAAAGATGAGGGATTCTTGTTATGGTAATTTCGCACAGAACCATATTCCATTTCACCACTGAGGTCAGCACCTAGACACTCTGACGCAGAGTGAGTCCCCGTTTTTCTATAAACGTGAGTTTTAATGAATTTTAAAAGCTGTAGGTTTTGTTTATTTATTTATTTTCTTTGAGTATAGCTGGCACTTAAAAAACAAGCTGTAGGTTTTAATCTTTCTGAATCCAGCCTTTCTGATTCGTGTCTTGTGTTTCAAATAAACAAGATCTTCCGGGTGGAGGGAAGTCTCTATGTCTGGAGAAGTGAACCCACTCAAAGTGGGTATGGATGACAATTCAAAACATTCTGACCCAGATTCTTTATTCAGGTAACTGGAGAGTAAGCTGCATCTCATGAAACACAAAAATCCCTTTTCCCTGACACCTGGTAGAAATGCTTCCTTTTTTTTCTTTCACTGCTTATCAAACATTGCATAACCCAATTCATCATAATGTATGAATTGTTTCAGACCACTGTCAATGAAAGCATATCCTTTCAGTAAGTGCCTAAATTTTGTCTTGTTACTTTTAACCCACCATTCCAGTCTAGAGAATTTTGGATCCTGATTCTCTCATTGAGCATCATCATGCGATCTCTTTCAGCTTTGCGTTTGTCTGCAAATTTCATTTTAGACCTTCCATTGTTCCTTTAGGTCACTAAATGAGAACATGGCTAAAGACAGAAGAGTCAACTTAATTATAACCTTCATAAGGACAGAGGGGCCAAACGTATGTAGCTGAGACTAACGACTGGTCTACATTCCACGTTGAAGTAATATTCCAGGAAAAAGCACCCTATCATGAAAGGATTTTTGTTTTAGTTGGGGTCATGCTAGCTGATGTAATGCCCAAACCCCAACATTTCAGACGTTTAACACCACAGAAGTTTATTTCTCCCTCATCAGAGTCCAATGCTGGTGTTCCTGCTCGGTGGGTATCTTTTCTTCCTCTGGTGATTCAGGCCCAGGGCATTCCTTCCAACACCATCACACGGCTCCACCACCTCCTAGGACCTTGTTATCCTCTGCAGCCAGTCAGCGAAGAGAGCACTTGGAGAAAGCACCTACGTTTCTTTTTTCTTTCTTTTTTTTCTGGTGGGCAGCAAAGTTTATTGAGCAATAGCAAAGTGACAGTACAAAGCTCCCAAAGAGGGAGGGGACCCGAGAGGGTTGCCCAGCACCTACATTTCTTAAACCTGGCTTGAAAGTGGTATACAGTGACTTCTGTTCATATTCCATCAATGCAAATTTAGCACATGGTCCCTCCCAGACGTAAGGGGGGAGGCTAGAAATACAGTTCCTGGATGGGAAGCCCCTTTCTAGAAATGTACTGTACTATGGACAAGGAGCATGAAGTGTAGTAGACAGTTCTCCATCTCTACTACCTTATACATGGAAATTATTTCCATAAAGATGAATGCAAAAATGTCAATGTATTTTGAGACTTCACCATTCAACATTACCTGTCATCACTGCCCCCCAAACACATTAACTAACCACTTAAAATGCATAAAATAAGAGGAATAATAAAAAGATCGTTTAATTACTCCTGGTTTAAAGGGACACTACACTATTGCCCCAAAGGCAATGGTCATAAAAGTATATTCTCAAGATGGAATGAACTAGGCATAGGAGGATGAAGGAGGGAGCAGCAAGACAACCACCATACCTCTATTCACTCCATTAAGGGGGCAGATGTAGAGAGAACTCAAGTTACATCAATTTGAGGGAGGCTGCAGTCCGGCCTCCTTATCACCCTTGAAGTTGGTAAAAGAGAAGTGAAGTATCAACTGTTTTCCTTTTTTAATTTTAGTAACAAAAATCACAGAGTTATTCATATTTGTTCTCTGTTGGCCAAAGTTTCTGGATGACTTGCCAGACAAATACCTTAGAAAGATGACTTAATACCTAAATTGTCACATAAATATGTGCAAAATTATGTAAAATATCAAAGGGTAAACATGAACAATGACCTTTCCATTTCTTTATAGCCCCCGCAGTGCTCAGCAGTACTTACCGCAGCAGGCACCTGCTACGTATGTATTGATTTTTGATGGATTGAGGTGGATCCGGAGTTTGTTATGATTGTGCCTTACCTGAGTATTCTGTTCTAAAAATATTGATTTTAATAGTTTTATATATGGTAGAAGCATCAGTTCCCTTCATGGAGACTTCTTCCTTTGGTGTGAAAGGGTATACTCTATAAAAAGATACCCTAGATTGAGGTTTTCCCATGTCTTCCGTTTTGAATCTGGCAACTGGTCAAGGAATTAAATCTCTGTTCTTTATGTCAGTAGAACATATTAAGTAAAAATATCTAAAAATAGCTGAATATGGACATCTTTCTGCTTAAAAGAGCAGTCACTTTTGGTCATATTATGCTTATTTATCTTATGTACTAAGGTGGGGCAGGGGAGGGGATCAGCACTATGCAAAAAATGCTTGTAGATAGTCTTATAAAGGGGCACCTGGCTGGCTCAGTTGGTGGAGCATACCACCCTTGATCTCAGGGTCATGAGTTCAGGCCCCATGTTGGCTGTAGCGATGATTTAAATAAATAATAAATAAATAAACTTTAAAAATAGTCTTATAAAAATATAATATGTCCTGCTGTTTTAATAAGCTCCTCCCTTAAAGTGGGAAGATCATTTTATCCCAGCATCCACACACACACAAAATGACTGATATATTTAACCACATTGGAAAGAAAACACTCCTGCATGGCAAAAATACTATAAGCAAAGTCAAAAGACAATGTAAAAGTTGGGGAAATATTTGCAACTTGAATAACTAAAATCTAATTTCCCTGTTATGCCAAGGACTCTTAGAAATAAAACAAAAACAAGAAACAAAACCCACTAATAACCCGGTAGAAAAATAAGCAAAGGATATAAAAGACCACACATAGAAAAGTAATACAAAAATCCTTATATATGAAAAGATGCTCAACCTTGTTCATAAGTGTAAGTTAAAACGACAGTGAGCACATTTTTCAGTAAGAATTTGGCAAAAATCTAAACCTTTGATAAGACACTGTGTAGGTGAAGGTGTGGGGAAACACAGAGGGTAATGTGGAACAACTTCTGCAGAGAGCAATTTGACAATATCTCTCAAAACCGAAAATGCACTTACCTTTACACCCAGCAATTCCACTTCAAGGAATTCATCTCAAAGATATAACTTAGGTGCAAAGTGACATGTATACCAGGTCATTCATTGCATTGTTTGTATAGCAAAAATACTGGAAACAACCTAAATGTCCAGAGATAAGAGGAGTGTATAATTAATTAATGGCTCACTCATACAGTGAAATACTATCATACTATGAAAAAAAGCATTTTTATTTTCTATTTTTTTAATTCAGGATTTATTTATTTTTGCGAGAGAGAGAGAGAGAGAGAAGGAGAGCATGAGTGGGGGGAGGGGCAGAGGGAGAAGCAGACTCCCCGCTGAGCAGGGAGCCCGGGGACTTGACCCCAGGACCCTGGGATCATGACCTGAGCTAAAGGCAGCCGCTTAACTGACTGAGCCACCCAGGCACCCCCCCAAAAATTTTTTTTTTAAGATTTTATTTATTTATTTTAGAGAAAGAGAGAGAGCACACATGTAAGGTGGCAGCAGAGGGGGAGGGAAAGGGACAAGCAGACTCCTCCTGGTGGAGCAGAGCCTGACCCGGGGCTCAATTCCACAACCCTGAGATCACGCACAACCCTAAGATCACAACCCAAGCCAAAACCAATAGCCAGACACCCAACCAACTGAGCCACCGAGGCATCCCAACATTTTTTTTTTAAATGAGGAAGCTCTCTGAATGCTGACATGGAAAGATCTTCAAGATACATTTAGGGGGGAAAGCAAGATGCAAAATGGTCAACAGTATGCTATATTTTGTGCAAAAGAGGGGAGATTATTCTTATATGCTTATTGGCCCATAAAGAAACTCTGGGATCAGACTAATGACAGTGGAGGAGGGGCAGATCAGAACCAGTAGCTAAGAGATGGCATAGGTAGGAGACCTTTGTGAAAATGTTTCGAACATCTCCAAATGTTTGAACCTTGGTAATGTATGGTCTATTCATAAGTTAAATTTTTAAAAAGTAACAAGTCTCAGAGAACTTTGCAGCTTTGGTAGGATGATGATGGTCTTGGGACATGTGAATTTTCATGGTGAGTGACATAATTGTATGGTATAGATCATCTTGTATGGCTCACTGATTGCCTCTTCTGCCCAAGTCTTGTCTCCCCAGCAAAACCTCCAGTCCTCACCTCTTCTGGAGCCTCCTCATTGTCTAACCTGAGTACCCAGTAGGGGTCTGAGGAAAACTTGTTGATTGATTAAGCCTCTCAGACTTTTATCTCTTTTCATCACGAGCACTTCCTATGTGTTTTCACTTCTTCCTTTCACAGAAATCAAAATATTAGTGTGAAAGGACAAGGAAGGTAGAAAGTTGCCAGGTAAATTGGGCCTCTTGAGAGTGCATCTTCAGATTAAAAAAAAAAAAAAAAAAAAAGACAGTCTCCATCTCATTGATGAAAATGTGTTTGCTTTCTATTTAGTCAATTACCTATCGTACGTTGGATGGTATTTTCTGGTTCAAATGGCTGTCTGTATCAAATGCCAGCATTTAAAAATCGATTTCCTCTCTATAAAAAATCTATTTCCTCCACTCCTGTTTCAATGTCAACAACTCTACTGTTAGAATCTGGGAGTTGGTGTCTTTCCAGCCAAAGGATAATTCAGCCGAGATGCTTGATTTTATGATACAAATGTGATCTCACTTCTCCATGAGCTGCCTCCTGAAAAATCACTTAGTGGAGAAGAGACAAAAAGACCTAAGAGCCCAGCGCGTGCTGTGCTAGCTGCTGGCTTTGGCGGCGGCGGCCGGGGCAGCCAAGTCTGAAAGAGTCCCGCCAAGGCGGGAGGGGGCTCCCGGATCCCCTCCAGGAGGTGGACACCCGTCCTCCCCCCGCCTCTCGAGGTGGAGGATCGGCAGAGAAATCATCCTGGGCCAAGCGCTCTAGCCTGGTGTTTCACGGGAGCCCGGGTAGAGAGGATAGCTCACCGCCCTGCCCGCCCGCTGCTTCCTGCTGGGGGAGTCTGGGCGAACAGTGGCGGGCCAGGGGGTGTGGTCGGCTGCACCCCAGGCTGGATCCCAGGGGCCTAGCCCGACTGCACATGGCCCCTCCCCCAGGACAGACAGAGCGCCGCTCAAGGCTAGCCCCTCGTGGGTTTCGCACCCTCTTTCCTCCCCCCTCTCTCTATCCAACAAAAGACTCCAGAACACACATGCTTGGACAAGTTATTTGGGGACAATAAATGAAGCTGGCAGGGCCTCAGTTTCCTCTTTTGTATAATAATATCAAACTTTACATTTTTTTTAAAAAGATGTTATTTATTTGAGAGAGATCAAGAACGAGTGGGGTGAGGAGCAGAAGGAGAAGCAGGCTCCCTGCTCAGCAGAGAGCCCAATGTGGGACTGGATCAGAGGACTGAGCACGGAAGGCAGGCACTTAACCAACTGAGCCACCCAGGCACCCCAAACTTTACAATCTTTAGAAAACGATTTGGTAATGTCCTATAAAGTTAAATATACACTACTCAATGTATAAGTATTTCCCCAAGAGAAACTAAAATCTTTGTCCACTGAAACACCTGCCTATAAATGTTTATAAGCACCTTAATTCATAATAGCCAAAGACTAGAAACAACTCGAATGTCCAATCAACAAGTAAACTGAAAACACACAGTGATGTATTCATATAATAGAATACTGCTCAGCAATAAAAGGAACAAACTACTGATGTTACATGTTTAAGCATGAGCTAATCTCAAAAAGATTATGCTAAATAAGCCGGACTATGATTCCACTTATATGAAATTTCGGAAAAAACAAAGCTAACCTGTGGCATAAGAAATCAGAACAGTGATTTCTTTGGATGATATGGACTGAGAAGGGCAGAGGGAACTTTCTGGAGTGATGGAAATATTCTGTATCTTGAAGTGAAGGTTACATGAGTATCTACATTTGTCAAAACTCATAGAATTGGGGTGCCTGGGTGGCTCAGCCGTTAAGCGTCTGCCTTCGGCTCAGGTCATGATCTCAGGGTCCTGGGATTGAGCTCCACATCAGGCTCCCTGCTCCGCGGGAAGCCTGCTTCTCCCTCTCCCACTCCCCTTGCTTGTGTTCCCTCTCTCGCTGTGTCTCTGTCAAATAAAATCTTTGAAAAAAAAAAACTCATAGAATTGTACTTAAAATTTTGTATGTTTTATTTTCTATAAATGACACTTCAATTTTAAAATATATCTGAAAGAAAAAACATTTGAAAAAATAATAGTACCTTATAGGGTTGTTGTAATAACCAAATGAGTGAATATGTGAAGTGTTTAGAGCAGCACCTGGCACATAAGATATTACCATGTAAGTATTTATATAGTATTTATAGTCTGAACATGTAGTATTTATATAGCAGTTTTACATAATACCTGTAATTAATCTGAAATCTGTGACACTGGGACTTATATTTTAAAATACTGTATGTCAGAATTTTCCATAAAGGAGTTCACATTGGATGAATTGACCTCCCTAAGCCTCAGTTTCCTCATCTGTAAAATGGGAATAGTACCTATCCCATGTGGATTTGGGGGACCATTGTATGAAACCACCTGTTTCAGAAATAAAACTATTGCTGATCTCTGCGGAAGTGGAACGCTGGTGACGAGAGGGTCTTTGTTGAGCATGCCTTCTCAAGAGCAGTTATGGGAAGACAGGCCCCAGCTGCTCTTCTCCGCATGAGGTTGGAGGAGAGATGCAGAAGCTCAGAGGAAAATCTTGGAGGGAGTGCCTGGAACTGGGCTAGATTCAGAGGCCTCTCAGAAAAAGCGTGGATTGGAATATCCAAGAAGGCGAGTAAGGCAAGAGATGTCTAATGGAATGAAATACTGCACCCTGCTGTATGTATAAAATTCCCTCTTTTCTTGGTCTCCTCTATAAGCCTTCAAAAAAAAAAAAAAAAAAATCTACAAGATAAAGCTCTCGTGTTAAGTGGATTTTTTGGAGAAGTGAGAGGAATTGCTAAATCCTGCATCAAGGGTGGCACTGGGAGGGAAGGTAGGCTGCAAATACCCAAATCTGGGTTATCCGGGTGTCCGGCACCGTCCTGAGTGCAGGGTACGTGCTTAATAAATGACAGACATTTTACGTCGTGTGTACACTGCTGGCGGAAGATCCTGCCTCGTTGCAAGCGGTGGGCTGAGGTCAGAGCTCCAGAGCAAGTGTTTCTATGACAACAACGGCGTCTCTGCGCCCCGGAGTGGGCGCGTGCAGTAGGGACGTGGCCGGGGTGGGCTCTAGTTTGCCTCACCTGTGGACCAGCAAAACCTCCCTCTCTGGGGCGCAAATGATTCCCTCCCACCCTCCACTTTAGCTTCGTGCGGGTCCCCAGGCGCCGCTCGGCGAGCAGTGAGCGGCCTCTCAGCTGTCGCGCCCCGCCGCGACCCTCGCCCACGCCCTCCCGGGATCTGGCCACGGGGGCCCGCAACCCGGGCCGGTGACAGGACCCTGTGCTCTGCGAGCTGTCCTCATTGCGGCCCTCGGCTCGGGACTCTGGCCCGGGGCCCGCCGGCCGCCCGGACTCCCCACCGAGCGAGCCGGAGAGTGCGCAGGGACGGCTCCCCGGCCCAGCGCTCACTCCCCAGGGGCCGGGCGGGGGTGTCAAGGTCTCGGCTCCGTTCGCTCGCAGCGCCGCCCCCTGGCGCTGAGCCGGCGGCAACGTGCGGACGGCCGCAGCGCGGATCTGGCGCAGCCGGTTCCGCCGCCGCCGCCGACGGGGCGGAGACTGGGCGGCCGCGTGGCCCCGGCAGCCGGCCGGAGGGGTCCGAGCCGCTGGCTGAGTAACCGGCCCGGGCCGCCGGGTCGTGCGTCCCCCGGGGGCCTGTGCTCTGCCTGGTCCGAACGGAACGTTTGACGTCGCAGACGGCGCTCCCGAGGCTGCGCGGATTGGGACAGGCATGTGTAAAACAGGGTCGCAGCCTCAGTGCCCTCAGCTGGTGATGCAGCCGTGGGCAAGAGCCAAGCCCTTCTGCAGGCAAGGCCAGGCAGGCAGCCTCCCACCCACCGAGGAAGTCAGGAGTTCCTGACCTCTCCCCGTGACCACATCCCATCTGCCTCTGCCCTGGCCCTCTGCTCCCCGAACCTGTTTTGAGGATAGGCTTGAACTCCTGCTTCTGACACTCACACCTACTGAGTGTCCATCTGTAGGGACCTAGCGTTGCCCTCTTTGTCTTTGTCCTCCCCCACCACCCCCACCCCAGCCATCACCCTGTCTTCCCCAGTGACCCAGTCTCTCCTAGACCTTTCCTCAGCCCCACCCCTGACGCTTGACCCTTATCACAGGTGAAGCTCACGTAGCTCCTTCAGCAATAAGCCTGGTGCTCAACCCCACCCCTATTTTCATCCGTGTTTCCCTGTCTTCACAACCTTGTGGCTATTTCTGGCTCCCTATTCCCCCAAGTCACCACTATCCATCCTTAACAGGGACTCCAAACCCTGCCTTCCCCACTGTCGTCATGGTCCCTGACTCAGCCCCCCAGCCCTCCTTGAATCTGGGATTACTGCCCCAGTCCAGTGCAGAAGCTTCTCCTGACACGGCCTGATGGACCTGCTGGTGTCCCCGCTTGAGACTCCAGCTTCTGCCCTGCTCTGGGTCCCACCCCCAGCCTGTACTCTCACTTGTGCTCACAGAGCTGTCAGTGGAATCCAGACTCCTGGCAGAAACTTCTCTCCCTGTTCAGCAGCCCTCCTGGGGTTCACAGAGCAGATTCAGGCTCCTGCTTTTTCTGCCCGAAAGGATGGAGCCCCATTTTTTAATCTCACTTGCTCCTGTGGGTCCTGCATCCTCCAGGGACCTCCTGGGATGATGGAGAAGGAGGGGAGCTTGCCTCATCCTTCCCTCTGGCACACCCTGGGTTGCTGTTTGGTCAGCTAAATATTCCCACCAAAAATTGGTAAAGGAAGCAAGAGCTGGTTTAATCCTCAGAGTCTTGGCTGCCCCTGTTTTCTGGAGTTTATGATGGCAACATTGCCACTTTCTGAGCACCTACTGAGTGTATTAATGGACCCCCCAGAAAGGAAGATCATCACCCTTTCCCCTGGCTTAGCTAAATCCTAACCCTGCCATCAAGACTCAAGCCCCATGTAGCCAAGGGCTTAATTAAGAGCCCACCTTTATCACTTGCCATGATTTTCTCACTCTGTTGTTGCTGTCTCCAGAAAGAGACAGTGATGTCAACTCCGTCCCTGTGATCAGCTCTGGTGTACCCCAGCACACCCCAGCACACCCCAGCCAGTCACATGCCAAGAGAGGGTGGACTCCCCTTTCCAGTGGCACTCGGGATGTATGTTGTGGATGGGTGCCCAAGAAGATACGTGGATGCAGGTCCCTCATGCCCCATGAGGCCACCACAAAGCTGTTCTTGGCCCATTACTGAGGACACATGGTGTCCTGCCTCTGGATGAAGACAGGAGTCCATCCTTTTGGGGATACACACTAAAATAGTGCTTCTCATATTTCCAGGTTTTTTGCACCAGGAAAAATCACTGGCGTAGGGTCCACTGGGAGCTTGCTAACTTTTTACTTTGCCAAGAAGTGCACTGACAGTAAGTACCATCTACTATCACCATCATTTCATTTATAAACGAATTTTAATTCCAATAATATGGGAATGGCATTGATGCATACTAACAGATTTTGCTTTTTAAAAAGCTTTTGTTTTGAAATGTTTGCAAACATAAACAAATTGCAAGAATAGTACAATGAACTCCTATATGCCCTCCCCTCAGATTTACAAAGTACTAACATTTTGCCATATTTGGCTTATTGTTCTCTCTTTCACACACTCAGAAAGAGAAAAAGTAGTCTCTATACAAATAAATTTATTACCTAAACCATTTGAAAGTAAGTTGTAGATATGGCACCTCTTAACCCTGAAATACTATAGTATTATTATCGAAATCAGGAAATTTAACATCTTTGGTACAATAGTATTATCGAATCTATGTACCTTCTTCAATTTTTGTCAGCTGTCCCAATAATGTCCCCTCCCCCTGCTGCTGGAGGGGAGCTGGAGGAGGGTTCCCTCCTCCCTCCCATCTCCTCTCCTGCTTCTCTCTCCTCCCTCTCTTCCTCCTTCTCCTCCCTCTTCTCCACTTCCTCCTCCTCTCCACCCTCCTCCTTCTCCCTCTTTCTCCTCTTCCTTCTCCTCCTCCTGCTTCCCCTCCTCCTCCTCCTCCTAATAGCTGTTGGTTTCTCTGGTCCAGGATCCTGTCCAGGATCAGATACTGCATTTAGATGTCTTGTCTCTTTAGTCTCCCTCAAACTGGAAGAATTCCTCAGCCTTTCTTTGTGTTTTATGACATGGACTTTTTTTATTTTAAGTACAGGCCAGTTATTATGTAGAATATCCCTCAGTTGGAGTTTGGCTGATGTTTCCTCATGATCATATTCAGGCAGTGCCTTTCTGCCAAGAATATACCACAGCAGTGATGTGTCCTTTCTCAGTATATCACATCAAGAGGCACATGACATTGGTTTGTCCTATTTTGAGAAATGTTAATTTTGATCACTTGGTGAGAATGGTGGTGACTGTTTCCCCACTGTTAAATTACTATTTTTTCCCTTTGGAATTGGTAAGTAATTTTTCAGGTGAATTAACAAGCCTTTTAAATGAAATAAAATTGGCTTTCTGGAAAACTCATTCCCTAGTCCCTATTTTCCTCATTTGCTCATGTCTGTTGAAAATATCTTCAAATCATCAGTGATCAGGGCGCCTGGGTGGCTCAGTCAGTTAAGCGTCTGCCTTCAGCTCAGGTCATGATCCCAGGGTCCTGGGATTGAGTCCCACACTGGGCTCCTTGCTCAGTGGGGAGCCTGCTTCTCCCTCTCCCTGCCGCTCCCCCTGCTTGTGTGCTTTCTCTGTCTCTCTGTCAAATAAGTAAATTTTTTAAAAAATTTAAAAAAGCAAACAAACAAAAAACAAATCAGCAGTGATCCATACACTGGCTCTTAAAAATCGCTGCACAAGAATGCAACTAAATTATTTATCTAACAAATACTTGAGTACTATATAAGGCATGCAACTCAGAGGAAGAATGGTTTACAAGCAGGACCAATAAATAATACAATCAAATATGGCACACCTCTTTTATAGAAAGCCTCTGAACCTAACTTCGGATTTGATGAAAACACAGGGACAGAGGAACAAGCTGAACAACACAATGGGGAAACAATCACTAAATCCAGAATGTGGAACATTCTGTAAGAAAGCTGGCCTGGGGCACCTGGGTGGCTCAGTCAGTTAAGCGTCTTCCTTAGGCTCAGGTCATGGTCCTGGGATCAAGTTCCGCATCAGGGTCTCTGTTCAGCAGGGAGCCTGCTTCTCCCTCTCCCTCTGCTGCTCCCCCTGCTTGTGCTCGCTCTCTCTCTCTGTCAAATAAATAAATAAATAAAATCATAAAAAAAAAAAAGAAAGAAAAAGGAAGCTTGCCTGCAATCTTCAAAAGGACGATGTCATAGAAAAAGAAAGGAGTGACTAATCTGAATTAAATGATGCAACAATTCATGAGCTTTGATTGAATCTGATTTTAAAAAAACTATAATTAGGGACAATTGGGGAAATTTTCATATAGACTAATATTAGATGATACTATGGAATTATTTTTGGTTTTCTTAAGTATGATAATGGTTTTATAGTTATATAAGGGAATGCCCTTATTTTAGGAGATGCATGCTAATGTGTTTAAGGGTAAAGTGGCATGATGTTTCCAATTTACTTTCAAAACGTTCAGCAAGAGGCACCTGGCTGGTTCAGTTGGAAGAGCATGAAACTCTTGATCTCAGGGTTGTGAGTTCAAGCTCCACGTTGGGTGGAGAGATTACTTAAATAAATAAAACTTAAAAGGGGCGCTTGGGTGGCTCAGATGGTTAAGTGTCTGCCTTCAGCTCAGGTCATGATCTCCTGGTCCTGGGATAGAGCTTGGCATAGGTCTTCCTGCTCAGTGGGGGGAGTCTGCTTCTCCCTCTCCCTCTGCCTCTCCTTCTCCCTCTGACTCTCCGCAGCTCATGCTTTCTCTCCCCCCCAGCTTGTGCGCTCTCTCTCTCAAATGAATAAATAAAATCTTTAAAATAAATAAATAAGGGATGCCTGGGTGGCTCAGTTGGTTAAGCATCTGCCTTCAGCTCAGGTCGTGATCCCAGAGTCCTGGGATCGAGTCCCACATTGGGCTCCCTGCTCAGCGGGGAGCCTGCTTCTCCCTCTGCCTGCTGCCCCTCCCACTTGTGCTCTCTCTCTCTGACAAATAAGTAAAATCTTTTAAAAATGAATAAATAAATAAATAAAACCTTAAAAAAAGGTTCAGCAAAAACTCATGCATATTATATATAGAGAGAGCAAAGTTGCAAAATATTAAATGTTGAAGCTTGATAGAGAGTAAGGATGCTCATAATACTATTCTTTCAACTTTTCTGTGGTTTTGGATTTTTGAAAATCAAAGATTTGAAGGAATAATATATAGGTGTAATTATGATTAATAAAAATAAAACTCCCTTTAAACTGTTCCTGAATTTACAGGGCACCTGGGTGGCTCAGTGGGTTGAACGTCTGACTTGATTTCGGCTCAGGTCATGATCTCAGACTCCTGGGATTGAGCCCCGCATGGGGTTCCACACTCAGTGGGGAGTCTGCTTGTTTCTCTCTCCCTCTGCCCCTCCCCCTGCTCACACATGCTCTCACTCTCTCTCTTTCTCTCTAAAATAAATAAGTCTTTTTTTTTTTTTTTTTAAGATTTTATTTATTTATTTGACAGAGAGAGACACAGAGAGAGAGGGAACACAAGCAGGGGGAGTGGGAGAGGGAGAAGCAGGTCTCCCGCGGAGCAGGGAGCCCGATGCGGGGCTCGATCCCAGGACCCTGGGATCATGACCTGAGCTGAAGGCAGACGCCTAACGACTGAGCCACCCAGGCGCCCCTAAAATAAATAAGTCTTTAAAAAAAATAGTGTTGCTGAATTTACAGTATTTTTTATTATTGTAAGTTTTCTCTACTAGTTTCTCCTTACTGTTACATGTGGAGAAGCGCCTCAATTTTTTTATATTTAAAAAGGCTCCTAATTCAGCCTTTCTGGAAAGAATCTTGGTGATATATGAGACATCTTACAAAGTTCATTATCACCTTTGACTTGGGTATTTACCCGAGAAAATAACCATGCACTTCTGTAAAGATTCAGCAACTGAGTTGTTCATTCCAGCGTAACAGTACCTCAGTGAAGAAATTGTGTATAATTTAAATGCTCAACTCTTTATTGCTGGTTGAATAAACTATGGCCCAACCACCTAAAGAAAGGAATCTGGCACAGGCATTGAAAACGTGAGGTCAGCCATGTTGTTGAGGCTTGTAGCACAGGTGTCGTTGAGGCTGGATGACTCGTATATAGGAGCCCATTATTTTTCATTAATTAAAAAAAAATGCAGAACGATGTTTAACAAATGAAAAGATTGGTACAATATATTTAGCTTATGAAAAAAATAGTATGTACTGTCTAATCCTATTTTTGTTTAAAAAAAAAAAAAAGACTGGGAAAATATACATCCAAATGCTCAACCTTGGTTATCCGTTTTTATTTTCTCTTATTTATTTTATCTTATTTCAACTTTCTAAAATTTATAGACTGCACGTGAATTACTTTTATATTAAGAAAGAACAATAAAAATGATGTTTGAAAGATGACAGAGAGAGACACAGCGAGAGAGGGAACACAAGCAGGGGGAGTGGGAGAGGGAGAAGCAGGCTTCCCGCCGAGCGGGGAGCCTGATGTGGGGCTCGATCCCAGGACCCTGGGATCATGACCTGAGCAGAAGGCAGACGCTTAACCCACTGAGCCACCCGGGCGCCCCCGCAACGTGTTCTTCTGCCTAGTTTGAAGGAGCCCCACTGGGGGTCCCTGGGGCCTCACCCAGAGGTGGGACCATCCCCGGCCACAAGGTGGCAGTGCTGCTCGCGGAGGGCGCCTCCTTCTACAGAGCACCCTCGGCCGCACCCCCCCCCCCCCCCCGCCCCCAGTGTCTTCTGCCACCCCCCACCCCAGCTCCCCTCTTACCCTGAAAACACAGGAGCACTGCCTGAAAAAAAGAAAGACATCCTGGTGTGTACGGGGGCTCCTCCCCTTTCTGCACCTAGGTTAGGGGTGCAAATAGTGCCAGCCCTGAAGATGGCAAGTCTGGAAACGTTCCTTTCCTTGGGGATACTAGGCGGAGAAGCCTTCCCCGCAAACAGTTGTCTAGTTGTATCTAGATGTGGCAGAGCTGCCAGATTGAGAGAGAGAGTGTGTGTGTGTGTGTGTGTGTGTGAGAGTTGTGTGTGTGTGAGAGAGTGAGAGAGAGAATGTGTTAAGAATGTATTCTGCATGTTTTACTGATGTTATTTTTCTTGTTTGTGTGTGTGTGTGTTAATATTTAGAACATGTTCTTTTATTTCAAAACAACAATATGGGTAGAATGTTGAAGAAAACACAATATTTACTTCATATCCAATTCTATGCGTATTTTCTTCTGCTTTTCAGTCCACACATTGTCATCATCATATTGGAAATCCTTGCTATACCTTCCTTTGAAGCAGGATCAATGCACTATGCAGATATAATTTCAGCAAATAACTTAACCAATATGAAGTGTATTGAATAATAGTATCCTTTTGTGTTATGCTCTGTGGGCTTCTAAAAAAAGTGCTTTATCTATAAAACAATAATGTAACTATTTATAAAATTGTTTCCCAATTAAGAAAATGTCCAATAATTTATAAAAGTGGACATTTGCACAATTTTTTTTATAATTCATCTAGTGGTTTAAACTGTAAAAATGAATGTTTTTAGTATATTCACAGAGTTCTGCAACCATTACCACAATCAATTTTAGCAGTCATTATACTGCTGTATCCATTAGCACTCAGTCCCCATTCCCCCCCCCACCATTCCCACCCCAAGGACCTCAGCAAGCGCTACTCTGCTGTCTCTATACATTTCATTTGCCTGCTCCAGACATTTCATATTAATGGAATCATACAACATATGTTCTTTAGTGACTGACTTGGCATTATGTTTTCAAGATTCATCCATGTTGGGGCACCTGGGTGCTCAGTCAGCTAAGCATCTGCCTTCGGCTCAGGTCATGATCCTTAAAATCCTAAAAAAAAAGATTCATCTATGTTGTCACATACCAGTAATTAAGTCCTTTTTATTGCCAAATAATATTTCATGGTATGAAATTTTACTTGTCCATCAATTGATGAATATTTGGGTTGTTTTCCACTGTTTGGCTATTATGAATAGCCAAGCACTTGTTGTTAACTGTCTTTTGGGGCATAGTCATCCCACTAGGGGTGAAGTGGTTTGATTTGCATTTCTGTGATGGCTAGGGGCTATTTGCATATCCTCTTTGGTGAAATGTCTATTCAGATCCTTTGCTCATTCTTTAGTTGGATTATTTGTCATTTTAATACTGGATTGTAAGAGTTCTTTATATATTTTAGATACAGTCCCCTTATCAGACTTCTGATTTGCAAATATTTTATCTCATTCTGTAGGTTGTCTTTTTACTTTCCTGATGATGCTGTTTGAAGCACAAAAGGTTTTTTTTTTTTCCAAAGATTTTATTTATTTATTTGACAGAGCGAGAGAGCACAAGCAGGGGGAGCAGTAGGAGAGGGAGAAGCAGGCTCACTGCTCAGCAGGGAGCCTGATGCGGGGCTTGATCCCAGGACCCTGAGATCATGACCTGAGCCCAAGGCAGCCGCTTAACCATCTGAGCCACCCAGGCACCCCAAAGCACAAAAGTTTTTAATTTTGATGACGTTCAGTTATCTGTTCCTTTCTAAAAAGATTTTAAGTAGGGGCGCCTGGGTGGCTCAGTCAGTTAAATGTCTGCCTTCAGCTCAGGTCAAGGCCCTGGGCTCGTAGAATCGAGCCCCATGTCAGGCTCCCTGCCCAGCGAGGAGTCTGCTTCTCCTTCTGCCCCTCTCCCTCTGCCCCTCTCCCCTGCTCATGCTCGCTCGCTCTCTCTATTGCTCTCTCTCTCAAGTAAATAAATAAAGTTTAAAAAAACAAAAAATAAAAAGATTTTAAGTAATCTCTACACCCAACATGGGGCTCGAACTCATAACCCTGAGATCAAGAGTCTCATGCTCCTCTGACTGAGCCAGCCAGGCTCCCCAGATCCATAGTTCTTTATAAAGTTAACATACATAACACAACAGTAATTCCACTCTATGCTATTTACCCAAGAGAAATGAAAAACTATATATCCACAGAAAGATTTGTACATGAACGTTTATAGCAGTTTTGTTTGCAATAAGGAAAAATCAGAAACAACCCAATAGCCATTAACCTGAGAATGGGTAAATAAATTGTGGCATATTCAATACAAAATAAAGACAATTCAATAATTTAAAGGTACAAATTACTGATACACACAACATGCATGAATCATAAAAATACTATGCCAAATGAAAGAAGCCAGACACAAAAGAGTACGTACTGGATGATTTCATTTAATTGAAATTCTGGAACAATCAAAACTAAGCTATCATTACAGCAGGTCAGTGGTTTCCTGGGGACAAAGGGGGAGGGAGGACCAACTGCAAAGAGGCTTGAGGGAACTTTCTGAGGTGATGGAGGTGCTCCATCTTCATTGGAGTGGTTGTTATATGTGTGTATACCTTTGGAAAAACTCATCAAGCTGCTTTTAATGTACTTGATGTACCTTAAAATTAACATACTTAAAATGGGTACGTCTTATTATATGTAAATAATACCTCAATAAAGTTGATTAAAAAATAAGTCCACACTCGAGAGTTGGCTATTACAAGAGCTTCAGGTATCTCTATATCTTATCTGTCTCAGGCACTTCACTGATTATCATAATGAATATTAGAAATGGGTTTTCATTAAAAACTTAGAAAGACCATAAAGTATAATCAATAAATTAGTAAATGCCTCTCTCTGTATTGTTATGAGGATCCAATGTGATAATGTATATGAAAGTACAGCTTTGATGGGCTTTACAAGTTAAGTCTTGGCTCATAAGTCAGAGACGTCCCAGGCTTCCAGATTTCCAGCCCCCTTACGATCCTGACCTCAAGGCCTGAGAAGTCCCTCTGGGTGTCCCCTGCCAGGGTCTTGGCTTGCTTACACTTACCTCTAGGCCTCGCCTTCTGAAGGGCCCTGATCCCGTGTAGCATGGTGGGGAAACCCTTAGAATCTGCCTTGCCTCTGAGTGCCTGGGCGGAATTGGAATTGACCTTTACCTCTTGGCCCTTACCTGTCGCCCCAGGATGCTCTTTGCTTTGACTGGCCTGGGAGTTTGTAAGCAGTCAAGACAGCTCCACTGCACTCACACAGCCCTTGTTATGGCCTGGCTGCTTGTGTACCCCTCAAGTGGGTACCACAATGGGATGGTGTTTGGAGGTGGAGCCTTTGCTAGGCATTTGGGCTGAGGTGAAGTCATGAAGGTGGGGCCCTCATGATGGAATTCGTGTCTTTGTGAGAAGACCAAGAGACCAGAGTGCGCTCACTGCCCCTCCCTGCAACCACCACCACCAGGTGAGGACACGACAAGAAGGTGACTACCTGCAAACCAGGAATAGGACCCTCACCAAGACCTCAGCCATACTAGCAACCTGATCTTAGACTGCCCAGCCTCCAAAACTGGGAGAGATAGCTATTGTTCAAGCTGCCCAGTCTGTTGTAATTTGTGATAGCAGCCTGAGCAGACGAAGACAAACCTCATCCTGGCAAATAGGAGATGAATTGTGGCCCTTCTTCTAAAAGTCTCCTCAACTACATTATGTCTCCTAAATTTAGACAAATTCCTCCTGAATATTCCAAAGCCACCATACTGTTTTGTACCCATTTCCAGAATCCCAGGGAGGCCCGCCCAGCCTGTTCAGGCCCCTGTAAACTGACCCTCCCGCTCTCCAGTGACCTCTTACCCAGACCCAGATGTTCCTCTGACCTCACCCTGGTGCCGCTGGAGTTTCACACGGTCGTCCAGGCTCACCCTGCCTGACTCTGTCTCTCCCCTAAGCTTTGAGCATAGAGACCTGAGACTCCGGATTCAGCTACTGGAGTGTGACCCCCTGCTCAGGGCATGGGTTCTCCAAACCTTAGAAGCCACCCACCCACAATGTCTGGCCCACCCAAGACCTGGGCCCCTGGGGGTTCATGCTCTGGTGTCTCTCCTTAGGTATAAATAAAACAGTGTCCTACGTAACTGCACATCTTGTCCTTAGCTTTTTTTGCCTGACCTTGTAAGTTACCTTGAGCAGTGATTGGGAGTGGCTGGGCTTTCGTGTTCTTTCCCACGGAGAGAGCAGAACTAAAGACCCCCCAGCAACTCCTGTGAGCTGTGTGGTATGTGGGCGGGCTGCCCACTGCAACCTCACCTCCCATCATGTGAGCTCTATAGACCAGAGCCGAGGAAAGTTAAAGCTGCTCAGACCCAGGGATAAACACCATTGACAGTGGCCACTGTCCTTCCACAACTTTTTTTAGACATAGGAAAACATAGGGACTTGTTTCTGAGTGTGTGTTGGGGTGGTAATATTTTTTTTCTTTTAAACAGACTGGGATCATATTCTTTCAATTCAACAAGTATTTATTGATTACCTACTGTATTCTAGGCACTTTGAGCTCACTGAAAAATAATTCTGCAACTTGCAGTTTTTGCTTTAAAGCATAAAATCTTTCCATGTCAATACATAATGATGTGTCGTTATTTTTTCCATCATTGTAAAACTTTAGCACACTTAGCGCTTTAATGCATTTTCTGCTCTGATAAATATGGAATTGATCGAAGTACCTCTAGCTATTTCCATCACCATTATTGGGTGGGATGCAATGAACAGATTTCCTAAGGCTTGGGAATTAGGCAAAAGCAGGGTCATGAATTTAAGTCATAGAATCTTTCTCCCCAATGGGTTAAAACATATTTTTCAGTTTTACTTTCTACGGTGGATCTGTAAAAAAGTATTAGATTAGTACAACTATTTTTGATCTACATGTTTGTGATAGCTGATACAAAAAGGAATTTGTTGGGTTTGGGAGATAGCATGTGGGGGGCAAGATAGGGCTGGAGAAGATAGGCCCTGAGCACTTAGGACATTGGAGGTCATGCAAAGAGCCATGGAAGTCATTGTGGGGTTTTAAGCAGGAGCAAGATTGGAATTCTATTTTTTCCAGTTTCACTGATATATGATTGATATATAGCATGGTATTATGTTTAAAGTACACAACATAGTGGTTTGGTATAGATACATATTCTGAAATGATTACCATGTTGTTTAGTTAACACCCATCACTTCACATTGTTACTTTTTTTTTGTGATGAGAACTTTTAAGATTTACCCTCTTAACAAACAACTTTCAAATATACAGCACAGTATTGTTAACTATAGTCACCATGCTGTACCTTACATCCCCAGAACTTACTTATTTATAACCAGACGTTTGTACCCTTTGACCCCCTTTCCCCATTTCCCCCACTCCCTACCCACTGGCTCTGGCAACCACCAATCTGTTCTCTATTTCTGTGAGTTTGTTATTTTAAATTCCATATATAAGTGAGATGATCCAGTTTTTGTCTTTCTTTCTGGCTTATTTCGCTTAGCATAATATCCTCCAGGTCCATCCATGTTGTTGCAAATGGCAAGATTTCCTTCTTTTTTGTGGTTGAATAATATTCCACTGTATTGATAAATACCACAGTTTTTTATCCATTCATCTGTTGATGGACATTTAGGTTGTTTCTTTGTCTTGGCTATTGTAAATAAATTGCAATGAAAATGGGGGTGTAGGGGTGCCCGGGTGGCTCAGTCAGTTAAGTGTCTGACTCTTGATTTTGACTCAGGTCCTGGGATCCAACTCCGCATCAGGGTCTGCCCTCAGCGGGGAGTCTGCTTGAGGATTCTCTCCCTCTCCCTCTGCCCCTCCCCCACTCTCTCTCTCTCTCATAAATAAATAAATCTTAAAAAAAAAGAAAAAGGGGTTATAGATGGTGTAGATGTCTTTTTGAGATAGTGATTCTGTTTCCTTTGGATATATACCCAGAAATGGAATTGTTGGTTCATATGGTAGTCCTATTTTTAATTTTTTGAGGAACCTCCATACTATTTTCCATAGTGGCTGTGCCAATTTACATTCCCACCAACAGTGCGCGAGGGTTCCCTTTGCTCCACATCCTCTCCCACACTTGTTATCTCTTGTCTTTTGAATGACAGCCATTCTAACAGATGTAAGATATCATATTGTGGTTTTGATTTGCATTTCCCTGATGATTAGTGATAGCGAGCACCTGTTGGGTGCTCACTTTTCATGTACCTGCTAGGCATTTGTATGTCTTCTTTGGAAAAATGTCTATTCAGTTCCTCTGCTGATTTTATGATCAGATTGTTTATTATTTGCTAGTAAGTTGAATTTCTTTATATATTTTGGATATTAACCCCTTACCAGATACATGATTTGCAAATATTTTCTCCCATTCCGTAGGTTGCCTTTTCATTTTGTGGATGGTTTCCTTTGCTGTGCAGAAGCCTTTAGCTTGATGTAGTCCCACTTGTCTATTTTTGTGTTATTGCTTTTGTTTTTGGTGTATATTAAAAAAACCATTGCCAAGACTGATGCCAAGGAGCTTACCACCTATGTTTTCTTCCAGGAGTTTTCTGGCTTCAGATCTTTTTTTTTTTTTTTTTTTTTTTTTTTTTTTTTTTTTTTAAAGATTTTTTTTTATTTATTTATTTGACAGAGAGAGAGAGAGAGATCACAAGTAGGCATATAGGCAGGCAGGCAGAGGGAGAAACAGGCTCCCGCCGAGCAGGAAGCCCGATGTGGGGCTTGATCCCAGGACGCTGGGATCATGACCTGAGCTGAAGGCAGATGCTCAACAGACCGAGCCACCCAGGTGCCCCCTGGCTTCAGATCTTATGTTCAAGTCTTTAATCCATTTTGAGTTGATTTTGTATATGGTGCAAGATAATGATCCAATTTCATTCTTTTGCATGTGGCTGTCCAGTTTTCCCCACACCATTTATTGAAGAGACTATCCTTTCCCCATTACATATTCTTGGCTCCTTTTGTCATGAGCTAATTGACTGTACGTGCATGGGTTTATTTGTGGACTCTCTATTCTGTTACACTGAGCTATGTGTCTGTTTTTATGCCAATACCAGACTGTCTTGATTTCTATCACTTTGTAACATAGTTTAAAATCAGGGAGAGTGATGCTTCCAGCTTTGTTCTTCTTTCTCAAGATTTCTTTGGCTATTTGGGGTCTTTTGTGGTTCCATACAAATTTTAGGATTTTTTTTATTCCCATGAAAAATGCCATTGGAATTTTGATAGGGACTGCATTGAATCTGTAGATTGCTTTGGGATCTGTCATTATTTTTAACAGCTGCATGGCACCCCATAGCACAGCAGCAACATAACTCCACAGTTTCTAGTTCCCTAATTTTAGACATTCAGATTGCCTCCATATACTTTTCTATTACAAATAAGGCTACAATGGGGGCACCTGGGTGGCTCAGTCGTTAAGCATCTGCCTTCAGCTCAGGTCATGATCCCAGGATCCTGGGATCGAGCCCCGCATCAGGCTCCCTGCTCAGCAGGGATCCTGCTTCTCCGTCTTGCTCTGCCTCTCCCATATGCTTGTTCTCTCTCTCAATAAAATCTTTTTTAAAAAAAAAAAAAACAAATAAGGCTACAATGAGTGCCTTTGTCATTTGACCTTGTGCACATTTGTGAATATTTCTGATGGGCTCTGATGAGGAGAATTGCTTAATTGAAGAGAATGTGCTGAATATTTCTAGTTGTTGTTCCCCGATAACAAGTTTGTGTCCATTTATTCTCCTACCACTAGTGTGTGCGAGGACTCTGCTCCTTGTGGTCTATAGGTCATATTATCAAACTGATAGGTGAGAATGGGCAATAACCTTCTCCCAAGACCCTGGGATCATGACCTGAGCCAAAGAGGGATGCTTAACTGACTGAGCCACCCAGGCGCCCCGGCAGTAGGAATCAGCCTCGGCCATTGATACCAACTGAGCAGCTTATGACCCTCAGGACAGGGTACTTCTAGGGTACAAATTAAGAGAGGTCAAGCTCTAGCTGTTCCCATGGGTGAGCTTCAGCTATTACAAACACTCGCTCAGATTAGCTGTGTATTTCTACACCCAGGGTCTCTTTTCTCCCTTACCACCACCTTCTAAGATAAATGTCATTATCTTGTTTACAGATGAGGAAACCCACCCAGAGAGGCTGATTCCTCCAAATCACAGAGGTCACAAGTAACAGAGCCAGGGAGGAAGGGGCGCCTGAGGGTGAAGGAAAGAACAGCAAGGGTAGGGCCACTAGTAACCCCAGGGCTTGGGTACCGACCTGGGTCTCAAGGCCAGAAGCAGACCAGTTGTGTGGTCTGGAATGGTGCTGGGTTCCTTCGCATGGGCTGCAGGGTGTGCGATCTGTTCTGCCTGTGCTTGTCCTGCTTGGACACGAGGTGGAGGCCACAGGTATGGAGAGTGGAACCCCCTGGGTCTGGTAACTCAGAAGGATCGAGGGGGGAGTGGAGAGGACTGTTAGCCTGGTGATGGCGGAGGAGTTCATGAACTGACGATATGTGTGCAGACCCTGTCCATGAGCTAATGAGAAACCTCTTACATCCTCCCACTTGGCTGCTGCGGCCACTGCTTTAGTTACTGCCCAGGGCCCTCAGCATAGACCTCATTCCTCCAAACAAAGCAGTCCCTTAAGCAATCCTTGTATTACTGTGGCTCTAAGCCTAGGAATTCCAAGGACAGACTTGTTTAACCACTTCTGGCTCCAGCACTTGTAGACTGGTCCTCAGAACTCAGGGGTTTGAAGAAGTATTTTCAGCAGACTCTGAGTGGGGAGCCAGCAGGCAGCTAAGTGTCTTTCCCTTGAGAGTCCGTTTGTTTCCCAGGGAAGCTCAGCTCCAGGGGACACACTTCCAGCGTCACAAAAACCCCTGTGGCCCTACACCTTCGGGATTTCAGTCCCCAAACAGGAGGTTCCTCTGGGTGGTGCCATCTCGGGCCCTCCCCCACACATCCTGGAGTGAGGGGCACAAAACACCACACTTTTTGCCTGGGAAGGGGGCCTTGCCCACTGGCAGCATGACTGACCTGGTAGTTTGCTGGGGTTTTCAGATGTGAGAGGCCCAAAGACCACAGAGAAGAGACTTGCACCTGAGCCTGGTGAGAATGTGGTCCAGGATCTCAGGAAGGTACCATCTCTCGGCCTTTTTATTTGAAAAACAGTAGGAAATCTATTCTGTGGTTATGTGAGAGAATGACTGTATTCTTTTATTTTTAAGATTTTATTTATTTATTTATTTATTTATTTATTTATTTGACACAGAGAGAGAGAGAGCACAAGCAGGGGGAGTGGCAGAGAGGGAGAGGGAGAAGCAGGCTCCCCCCTGAGCAGAGAGGCCAATGCTGGGCTCGATCCCAGGACGCCGGGATCAGGACCTGAGCCAAAGGCAGATGAGATGCTTAACTGACTGAGCCACCCAGGTGCCCCAGAATGACTTTATTCTTAGGAAATGCATATATACATATATGCATATATATATATATATATACGCAGAGGGAGAGAAAGCACACATGCAAATAATTGGTGAATCTGGATAAAAGCTTTTTGGAAATTCCTCATATCATGCAACTTTTCTGTAAGTTTGAAATGGTATCAAAATTAAATGGTGACAGGGGCGCCTGGGTGGCTCAGTTGGTTAGGTGTCTGCCTTCAGCTCAGGTCATGATCCCAGGGTCCTGGGATCAAGTCCTGCATCAGGCTCCCTGCTCAGCTGAAGCTTGCGTCTCCCTCTGCCTGCCACTCTCCCTGCTTGTGCTCTCTTGCTCTCTGTCAAATAAATAAATAAAATCTTTTAAAAAAAATTAAATGGTGACAAAAAAGTGGAAATATAAAGATCAGAGGAGCAGATTTAGGTAAATTAATTCTCATTCCCACCCAACGAGCCCAAGAATGGATTTAATTTTGAATTATTTTTACCCAGTTATAATCATGGACAGTTCTGTAGTCTGTCTTTTTGCACTTGATGCCAGTCACAAAGTGTTGTCTGGGCTGTTACACAGTCCTGGTAACTGTCATTTAAATGACTTATAAAATTCCATTTTAGGTCATTGTTTCTGCTCTCCCATTGAGGGACACTCCAGAGGAAGCAGAGGATTGATCTTAGTTCTTCATGAACTGGTACCAGGCGCTATCCACCACAGGCTATGTACGGGCATTATCTTATTTGACCCTCACAATCACACTAAGATAAGTATTTTTACCCCCAATTTGTGGGTAAGGAGCTTATAGCAAGCCAACCTCATTCACTAGAATTCAGCATTCAATTCCAGTCTCTCTGACTCCTCTGCTCATGCCTTCCCTCAGCTCTTCCATGACTGAAAGCTTTTTCTTCCTCCTCCTCTAACTTCACAGCTCTTTTTCGGTACTGCAGTTTTTATCTTGTATTGTGGTTAATAATTCCATGTCGCAAATCTGAGGCTAGACCATGGGCCCTTCGAGGGTGGAACTCCCAGCAGATTCATCTTTGGAGGCCCAACATGCTTAGCCCCTATGTGTGTTGTATACATGGCAGGAGCTTACATCATTTATTCTTTCAACAAATACTGTATTTACAGAGGGCCTACCATGCACCAGGCACTGTTCTAGATTCTTGGGACACATTAGCGATTCAGTAAACAAAATGGAGCTTACATCCCCAGGGAGGGAGATGTACAATAAAGAACATACAGGGGGCGCTTGGGTGGCTCAGTCGGTGAAGCATCTGCCTTCGGCTCAGGTCATGATCCTAAGGTTCTGGGATCAAGCCCCACATCGGGCTCCCTGCTCAGCGGGGAGTCTGCTTCTCCCTCTCCCTCTACCCCTCTTAGTGCTCCCTCTTTCTCTCCCTCTCTCTCTCTGTCTCTGTCAAATAAATAAATAAATAAAATCTTAAAGAACATACATAGTAAATAAAAGCATATATTATGTTAGAAGGTGCTAAGTAATATGAGAAAATGGAGCACGGTCAGGACAATAGGGGTACAGGAGAAGCAGGTGTTTCAACTTTAAATAGAGTAATTAGGGCAGGCCACACTGAGGATGTAACATTTGAGCAAAGATTTGGAGGAGATGAAAGTGAATACAGTGCGAATGAACAAATGAAGGAATCAAATTACTTGTATGTGCAGAAGAATGAAACTGGACCATTTCCTTACACCACACACAAAAATAGACTCAAAATGGATGAAAGACCTAAATGTGAGACAGGAATCCATCAAAATCCTAGAGGAGAACACAGGCAGCAACCTCTTCGACCTCAGCCGCAGCAGCTTCTTCCTAGAAACATCACCAAAGGCAAGGGAAGCAAGGGCAAAAATGAACTTTTGGGACTTCATCAAGATAAAAAGCTTCTGCACAGCAAAGGAAATAGTCAACAAAACCAAAAGACAACCAACAGAATGGGAGAAGATATTTGCAAATGACATATCAGATAAAGGGCTAGTATCCAAAATCTATAAAGAACTTATCAAACTCAACACCTAAAGAACAAATAATCCAATCAAGAAATGCGCAGAAGACAGGAACAGACATTTTTCCAAAGAAGACATCCAAATGGCCAACAGACACATGAAAAAGTGCTCAACATCACTCAGCATCAGGGAAATACAAATCAAAACCTCAATGAGATACCACTTCACACCAGTCAGAATGGCTAAAATTAACAGGTCAGGAAATGACAGATGTTGGTGAGGATGCGGAGAAAGGGGAACCCTCCTACACTGTTGGTGGGAATGCAAGCTGGTGCAGCCACTCTGGAAAACAGTCTGGAGTTTCCTCAAAAAGTTGAAAATAGAGCTACCTTACGACCCAGCAATTACACTACTGGGTATTCACCACAAAGATACAAATGTAGTGATCCGAAGGGGTACGTGCACCCCGATGTTTATAGCAGCAGTGTCCACAATAGCCAAACTATGGAAAGAGCCAAGATGTCCACCAACAGAGGAATGGATAAAGAAGATGTGGTGTATATATACAATGGAATATTATACAGCCATCAAAACAACAAAATCTGGCCATTTGCAATGACGTGGATGGAACTAGAGGGTATTATGCTAAGTGAAATAAATCAATCAGAGAAAGACATGTATCATATGATCTCACAGCTATGAGGAATTCTTAATCTCAGGATTAAGGGTTGCTGGAGTGGTGGGGGGTGGGAGGGACGGGGTGACTGGGTGATAGACATTGGGGAGGGTATGTGCTATGGTGAGCGTTGTGAATTGTGTAAGACTGATGAATCACAGCCCTGTACCTCTGAAACAAATAATACATTATATGGTTAAAAAAAAAAAAAAAGAAGATAGTAGGAAGGGAAAAATGAAGGGGGAAATCGGAGGGGGAGACGAACCATGACAGACTGTGGACTCTGAGAAACAAACTGAGGGTTCTAGAGGGGAGGGGGGTGGGAGGATGGGTTAGCCCGGTGATGGGTATTAAAGAGGGCACGTTCTGCATGGAGCACTGGGTGTTGTGCACAAACAACGAATCATGGAACACTACATCAAAAACTAATGATGTAATGTATGGTGATTAACATAACATAATAAAAAAAATTTTTTTAATAAAATAGCAAAAAAAAATTACTTATATGATACATTCTAACTCTACAATTAGAAAGCGGCATTAGAAGAGCTAAGACCCTAAGTCTGAAAAGATAAATTCCAAGGAGAGAAAAGATCAAAGTTTAAAAGATCTTACCAAGCACAGATAGGGTGAACAATGGCTCGTTCCACGAACAGCGCCAGTTTGGCTGCTCCAGAGTAATGTCGGCGTGAACAATAAAAGCTGCTTTACACGTAGGTAGTAAACCCATGAGACTTACACCCCTGAAGATGGCATAGGCTGAAAGCACAGGACAGTTTTCAATAAACCCATAGATGCCAGCCCCGGGGTCAGTGATTGGAAGAAGTTGGGGATATTTGTAGGGCATGCCCCAACCCTTTGATGTGATCCAGGGCAAAAGTCTAGTCTCTCGCCATGTTAGGATGCAGGGCCTTGGTGGGCTGAGTGCTACCCAGAAGTCCTGATGACCCCGGACTGCACATCTCACGTCAGCTAACGCTGAGAGCCCTTCCTTTCCACTGCATGCTGGTGACGGTTGTTGTACAGATTGCAAACTGCACAGGTGGAATTATTACATTTGTGGGGTTTTTTTAAATACAAGAATTACACAGGGGCTCTTGGGTGGCTCAGTCGGTTAAGCGTCTGACTCTTGATTTTGGCTCAGGTCATGATCTCAGGGTTATGGGATCAAACCCCATGTCGCACTCCATGCTCAATGCAGTCTATTTGTCCTTCTCCCTCTGCTCCTCCCCCCATTTGCACTCTCTCTCTCTCAAATAAATAAATACATACATACATACATACATAAAATCTTTTTAAAAAAATACAAGAATTACATAGAATCAATTTATTTATTTATTTTACAAATATATACACTCTTTTAATTCCATCCCAACCAAAATACAGAACATTTCTGTTACCTCAGACCCTTGTGCAGTGAGTTTCCCCTACTTTCTACCCTAAGCAATTGCCAATCTGATTTTTACATCCTAATATTATTATTTTAATGGCAAAGGCATTTCCTATAATATCACATGAATATAGAATCAACTTTTTCTTTTTTTTTTTTTAATTTTATTTATTTATTTGACAGAGAGAGACACAGCGAGAGAGGGAACACAAGCAGGGGGAGTGGGAGAGGGAGAAGCAGGCTTCCCACGGAGCAGGGAACCCGATGCGGGGCTCGATCCCAGGACCCTGGGATCATGACCTGAGCCGAAGGCAGACGCTTAACGACTGAGCCCCTAGAATCAACTTTTTCAAACATATAATCACACTCTCTGACCAGGTCAGGATATGTCATTTTGACCAAAGTATAATCTTTAACAATTTTTTTGCTTAGTAAATAATTTCCAAGCTAAATGGCCTTTGTTTTCCATAGACTGTTTCTGTATAAATACATTAACATAATATTGATGAGTATATGAAGGATATGAAGTTGGCTTCATATTATGTATGAAGTATATAGTATATAATATTGAAGTATATGAAGTTGGCTTAATATTAGAAGAATTTTATACAAACAGAGGCTTAGTTTGCAAAGTAAGTACCTCCTGAAACTTTGCCTTATATATGTAGATTTTTGTTTATTGAGTTCTCTTAGAGTAGAGCACATCCACTTAATATTCCAGTTTTTAAAATGTATTTAAACTTTCTATTTACTGATAGGGAATACTCTCAAAACAGGAAAGTACAGATCAGCACGTATGGTATGCTGTATCGGATGCTGTCATTTCCATTAAGAATATACCTGTACAGGCTCAAATATGCATAGAATGTCCCTGAAGGATACACAAGGAATTGGGAATAGCATCTGTCCCCAGGGAGGGAAACACAATGATTAGAAGCCAGGGGAGGAGGGCGATGTTGTTTTTACTCTCTATCCTTTTATATCTTTTGACCTTTGTATTGTGTGTGTACGTTACCTCGTCAAAAAATAAAATAATTTTTAATGCATCATGAAAAAAAATAAAGCATTGCTGTTTCAGGACAAATGTGTAGTCACCAAAATGACTTGGAAATTAAGTAGTGGATGTTAGTGTTATGACACACTGACAGGGTCAGGAAAAGTATTGACTCAGTCCAGGAAATGCCTTCTCCAAAGTGCTCCCTTTAATTGCAGACTGTATTTTAAATCAGTTGACCTCCATTTTGTTTTACAGATTCATTCAAGATACAGCTTATTTACATGCTTTTCTCAGATAGGGACCTCTGCTCTGATCTCACAGAGCCAACCATACCTGCTCTTAAAGATTGCCTTTTCTTCTCCTTTTTATCTAGTTGCAGCTTCTGAAACATGGGCATTTTAATAATTATATGAGCCACAGATATGAACACATAATCTGCACATGATAACGTACAATTAGTAAATAGAATCATGGAAAATATTCCACCTCAATGGTCAAAGAAACTCAAACTAAAACAAAGAAATACCTTATTTAAGAAGCAATTTATTCAAAGGTTACCCCCTAGTGGCAAGGAGGGTCTGGTGAAAGTTGTGTGTATTTATCACCGGCTAAAATCTAAATCAGCTCAGCCCTTTGGCCAAGTATATGTCAATTCATGCAGCCATAAAAATATTAATGTCTTTTGACCTGGTAATCCCACTCCTGGGAATTTGTCCTGAGGAAATTTTTTCCAAAGAGAAAAAGCTCTGTGGGGGAAAGATCTTCATTGCATCTTATCCATCAAAGGGAAAAGTGATGGCCTAGAAAAAGTGATGGTTTTGGAGTCAGGTGTCTGGGGTTTGATGTCTTGATTTGGGGATCTGCCACTTCATGTCTGTTGGTGTTGGATAAGTGACTTGATCTCCCTGAGTCTATGTCGGCAGGGTGGAAGGAGGGAAATCAGGTTGGGAGAGTCATGTGGGACGAGAGTATGGAGGATCTTGACTGCGAAGCCAAGGTCTCCAAGCTCTATGAAGTGGATGAGAGGATCATTGCAAGTATCTGATGAGAGCTCCACATCAGGAAAATTAACCTGGCAGTGGCATATAAAATGAATGGAACTAACGAGAAGGTGGAGGTGGGAAGGCCCCTTAGAAGGCTTCCACAGTAGTGTATATGAGAGGCAATGACTAATTAAATGAAACAGCCTAAACTGTGTGAGTACCTTGTGGGTGATGACTCATTATCATAAATCACCAGCCTCTCCACAGCATCTGTTCTATAGTCTGCGCTGAGCAGAAATATTACCTAATAATACCTTCTATTTCCAAAGCCCTTTACAGTTCAAAAAGTGCTTTCATGTGTATTATTTCATATGATCTTCTAGGGTGTTTACAAGTTGGCATTGTAAAGGACTTTTCCCAGATATTGTACTGGGCCTATTCATTTATAATTTCCAGGGCCCACACTTCCTGTCCTTCACTCAGCTTCCTTTTGTTCAGTATTCAGCACTTTACAGTTCTTTTTCCCATTTCACTGCAAAAAAAAAAAAAGAGTGGCTGAACAATGCACCTGGTTCCTTGCTTAAGTCCCTCCGAAGGTAGGTAAGTCATCAATGTGCTGGATTTGAGCACATTTGGTTTATTTAATCATTCATTCATTTTTCTCTGATTGCACTGGAGTTTCACATGTTCCACCACATGTTGTCCCCATGATGCTCCGTACACATGAGTGAGAGCCCATGAGGGGGCCCAGCCTTCCCTCTCTTCTCTCCAGCTCCAGGAGGCCCAAAAAGGGATCCACAGTCACACAGACCCAGCTCCTGAAAAATGGGACTAGCGATCCCCCGGGAAAGCTGGGCCCTGGCCTCCGCTCTGATCGAGACATCCTAACTCGGGGCTTCTCTGCCTTCCAGAGGGACTAATGAGCAGGGCTGAGCAGTAATTAAGACTGCGTTCAGTTCCCCATCACAGAGCACAGCTGTAGCCAGCCAGGAGGAGGGAGGGGGAGGAGGGCAGGAAGGATGCCTCCAGCTCTCCCCGCTCTGAGCCCACTCTCCAGGGCTCTGGTTAGTGCAGCAAGGGGAGTCAGTAAAGCCAAAGGCTGAGGGAATAACTATAGGATTCAGCTGCCCAAGGCTAGGGAGAAAGGATCCAGATGCCAGCCAGGTGGTGCTTCTCCATCCCATGGGATGCCAGTGGGCCAACGCTGTGGTCTTGTCAGAGGTGAGAAGTACCCTGTCTTGCAGCCAGCCTGGCACTATAGGACCTGGGTCAGGATGGGGCTGTGGTCTGGCAAGGAAGGGGCAGCATGACCCATGCCACCCACTTCTCATTGCCATGTAGATGTACCATTGCTTCTGGGGAGTCTGAGACCTTCTCTGGCTCACACCCTACACCAGGGGGTCTACTCTGGGTGAGGACCAACAGCAATCACAAATACTCAGTGAGCAATATTGAGCCAAGTTCTGGGGCTCCACAGATCAGTACGACCCCGCCCATTCCAGACGGTACTCCCTCCAGTGGGGAGGCAGACGTGCAAACAGAGACATGACTGCTATGAGAGTGCTAAGAACAAATTCTAAGGGAAACAGAGTAGCCTGGGGTAGATTTAGAAGAGCTCTACTTGTATGGTAGCATTCGAGTTGAGTCTTGAAGCAGAACACGGATTCACCAGAAAAGAGATTTTTGGCCAAGGGAATAGAGCAAGCAAAGGCAGGGGCATGAAAGAGTGGATGGCCTGTCCTAGCGCAGTGAGCATCCAGATCCAGAAGATGAGGCAGGCCCGGCCCAGAGCATAAGTGGAGAGGGAAGGGATGGATTCTAGAGGCCACAGGCCTAGCGGGAGCAATTGCCAGTCCGACTCACATTCCCCAGTTTACACCACTTCAGGAGCGCAGATGCTCCAAGACTATCAAAAAAAAAAAAAAAAATCCCTGGGGAGCTGTCCCAGCCCCAGGTGCTGAGCAGGAGGGGGACAAGGGGTGAGTTGAGGGGCTGATGGAGAAAAGGCAGAGCTAGAGGGAAGGGCTTAGACAGAAGAAAAAGGCCCCTTACTCACACAGCGACACAGCTGCAGCCAGGGGAGAGGGATGGTGCGGTGCGTGTGCCAGGCTGGAGCCTGGGCCTCACGTGGGGCGGCAGGGCACCCGTTTCCCTCCTGCCCTCTGCCCGCTACTCTGGAGTCCCAGGTACCCGAAGGTTCCCAGAACCTACTCTGTCCCCAGGGAAGGGGCAGGAGGAGTCACTGATGATTCTGTAGGGCCAGAACTAGGAGGTTATGTCAATCAACTTGCAAACAGAGGCCCACCACGCATAAACCTGTGAGTCAGAGAAAGAGAGATTAGCCTCAAAAGTGCTGGATCTTTGGTAACACTGTGACCACTTTCAAACATACATAATCAGGACTCATTTCAAATAGCCTTTTGGAAGCATGCTAACTTACGTGCACTTGGTCTGCTGTGCCCTCTCCTGCCAAGAATCACAAGACTTTGCCTTCCCTTATCTGAGTGGCTCAATGGCAGTTCTCCAAGGGGATTTTGGGCTGACTGATGAATAAAAGAAGGCTGGAATGCTGGTGTGTTAAGTCACCACCCACCTCCTGGCTGGTGAGTGCCCCCTTCATGTCTTTCCTGCATATAGATTTCCAGTACACTACAAGACTTTTTTTTTCATTCTGAATTGGTGGTCTTGTTTTCCATTGCAGTGTTTCCCAGAAGGCTTGAGATTTCTTGCATGGCCATGACTTGAAAGTCTAGAAATGAAATCCACAGGTGAGCTGTGTTCTCTATGGATCTAACCTGAGGCTGCCCTATACCCTTCACCTCTCTCTTAAGGGGTCCCAAGGTTAACAGGACACCTGTGGACACCTCTTCTGGTGCCTGTATGTCTGCCCCATGGGGAAAAGATGAGGAGTGGGACGGGTGTGTGTGAGCAGGGAGGAGGGCTGTGAGTCCAAGCCCCCATCACACACGAGCTACCAAAAATCTGGCAGTCCTTCTTGTGCCCTTGTCAGGGAAGTGGCCCGGGGACCCGCCTCGTCTCCCTCTGCTGACCTGGCAGGCATGGGAAGCAACTGTGGAGGGACCTTCAGAGCTGGGAAAAGGGGAGGGAAGATTAGAATGCCTTTTATGTTGAGTGTCTTTCTTTGGACTTTTGCATTCATAATATTTCTATTTTTGAAAGAATCATTGGCTCTTTTTTCTTTTAGCATATTTTCCTTCGAGCAATAGAGGCTTTTGCAATATGGAAAAAGCTACATTTGATCTGAAGGAGTCTGGAGGGGAGCTCTGAGCGCGGGGAACTGACCTTTAGTAACCACCTACCCAGAGCCGTGGCTGGCGAAGCGCGAGCGGAGCCTCCAGGAATGATGTCTGGTGCCCTCCATAGGTCAGGTCACAATGGGCGTCTTGGTGACGACCGCAGCTGTGTGTGCATGCCTGTGCTCGGGCCCCTCTCTCCCGCCGTTCCTCTAGATGGCTCTGGCTAACGCGTCCCTCCTCTCACCCCGTGGCCAGCTGTCCCAGTTCTCCTCTCTCCCTCTCTCCTTTCAGCCCAGCCTGGAAGGCCGAGGGCTGGGCCAGAGGGAAGCAGTTGTTGCTGTTTTTCCCCAACTCCCGCTCAAACGTGGCACCCATAGAAAGGTCAAGCCCACGTGGTTCAGCACTCCCCTGCTGGCCCGCCCTGGCTGTTACCATGACGACTGCTGGGCTGGAAATGTCCTTAGCCACCTCTACTCCGCACTTTGGGTGACGGTCCCTGGCTCCGTTCTCAGGAAAGCCACTCCGTTCCAGGGTTAAAGGGCTTCTGGGAATATGGACAGATGGACAGACACAGAAAAACAGGTCGAGTCAGAGGCACGCACCATCTCTTTGACGGTGACAAAGAGAAACAAAGCGTATTTAGGGACCCAGAGAATGTGAAGAGGCAAAGAAGTGAGATGGTGACAGAGTCTCAGTGACGCAGGACTGAGGGCTGATGCATAAAACACAGCAGAGTCTGAGACAGAAACAGGAAAAAAGAGACAAAGAGAGGCACAGGGGGAGAGAAGCCCCCACTGAAGAGCAATGGAGAGGGCCTGAGGGAGGAAGAGAGGGAAGAGGGGACAGGTGTGAGAGGGGTCAGCCCACCCTGCCCCGCTCCCATCCCAGTAAAGTGCCTTGTCTTGAGCCGAGCTTGGATCCAGTGTTTTGTCTCATGTCTCTGACATCTCAGGTGGGTTTCAGTTGATGGGCTGGCCAGCCTCTTCATCTGGCTGGAAAACGTTTGCCAACCATTTGCCTTGCCCTAAGCTAACAGTGGTAAAATCGAACCCCGCCCCAACACACACCCACTACCCACCCCCTCCTGCCATAGGGAGGCCCTTCGTTCCATTTCACCCCAAACTCACCATTAACACCTACAACTCAGCCTCCCTTCTCCCAGGTGGTGAAATGGGTATCAGAGCACTGAGCAGGGATGTTAAACAGTGAGGCAAAATTAGGGAGTGGTGAGTGTGACCATCAGAGGTGATGTAGCCCCCTGGTGGGAGGTACCTGACATGACGGAGGACAGAAGGAATGGCTGGAAAGACAGTGAGTACGACTCAGGAATGTGGGGGTAAGGGCGAGAGAAGGGTTTCAGAGCTCTGACCAAGGAGGCCAGAGGAGTGGTAACTGGAGTCGCAGACCAACCTGGACTGGTCCTCCACGGCTGGCCAGGAATCCTGCTTCTAACATTAGTGCATTGCTTTCCCATCTTCGAAGTGTCTCCAAGGCTTTGAGTGAGGTCTCTCAGGGTCTTTGAGTTCTTGGTCATTCTTAGCCTTTGCTTCTTAAGAAACAATAGGCCATCAGCAGAGGAAAGTTGGAGCCCATCCAGCCTTCGACCAGTTCTGGCCTTGACCATTGTAGACTGAACAATGCAGCCACTGTCCCTAATGTCATCATGTCCTGAGCTCACATGTGGGTGTAGAATAGAACAGGTGGCAGCCTGGAGAGTGCAGTGCCCTGGTGCCCACAGCCTGGACAGCCCAGTGAGGGAGCTCAGCCCAGAAGGGAGACTTCAGCCCAAGAGACCTATGGGTGAACATCAGACAAGGCTATGCCGAATTAGCAAAGCTGGAGAACCCACTGGGCCACAGAGGCTAGAACGTGGAAATCAAAGGTCCCGTGCTGTCCCTGGAAGACAGGTCCTGGACTGGGTGGGAAGGGGACCAGGGCAGATGCTGGTGATGACCTGCCCCACATCCCTTCAGCCCACCCCTGTGTCCAGCTGCAGCTGCGGTAGACGGTCCCCGTGCATGCTCACAGCTTCCCCTCTGTGTTATAATGATTTATAAGACATGTATACTTGGTCATTCAGATGACCACAACATATTTCTCAGATATATTTGGTGTTCATCCACAGTTTCTGAAAGCATTTCAGAGCCAGAAAGGTGAAGTAAATGTCTTGTTATTACTGAAGGTGACTTACGGACCCCACCCAAAGGGTTGCCAGGAGGAACAACTCTGTGATTAGAGGGTGAGAACCTCCGAGGAGGGGAGAGGGGCTGTTGGCTGAATCAGCCAATGGCCAGTGACTCAATCATGACTATGCAGTGAAGCCTCCAGAATTACCCAAAAGGACTGGGTTGGGAGAGCTTCAGAGATGGTGAACACGTAGAGACTGTGGAGAGTGGTGTGCCTGGAGAGGGCATGAAAGCTTCAGGTCCTTTCCCTGTACTTCCTTTATGTCTCTCTTCATCTGACCGTTGATTTGTATCCTTTATCACATCCTTTAATAAACTGATAAATGTGAAGTGGTTCCCTGAGTTCTGGGAGCTGCTCTAGCAAATTAACTGAACCTAAAGAGGAGATGGCTGGAGCCTCCCATCTGTAGCCAGTTGGTCAGAAGCACAAGTAACAGCCTGGGGCTTGTGACTGGCATCTGAAGTGGGGGGTGGGGGGCAGTCTTGTGGGACTGAGCCCTTACCCTGTGGAATCTGATACAATCTCTGGGTAGATAGGGACAGAATTGGGTTGAATTCTTGGACGTCCTGCTGGTGTGTGAGAATTGCTTGGTGTTGTGTGTGGGAGAACCCCACGCACTCACCCACTCCTGTTTGGAATTGGGTCCAGGGGGGCGCCTGGGTGGCTCAGTCGGTTAAGCATCTGCCTTTGGCTCAGGTCATGATCCCAGGGTCCTGGGATCGAGCCCCATATCAGGCTCCCTCCTCAGCAGGGAGTCTGCTTCTCCTTCTCCCTCTGTGCTCTCTCTCTCTCTCTCATTCTCTCTCAAGTAAATAAATAAAATCTTTAAAAAAAAAAAAAGGAATTGGGTCCAGGAATCTGAATAGACCATCCCTCTCCTTCTCTGTGGGAGGATTTTCTCAGCCCCTGCAAGGCAGCCTGGAAGTAGCAGGAGCTTAACACTCCCAAATGACAAACCTCAACCACTGAGGGATGAGCACTGGTAGAATAGAGCCCAGATTTCCCCATTATTTAATGGGGACATTCTGAGCTGTGATTTTTAAGGCTCCTCAGAGTGATCCCAGGGGTACTGAGCCCTAACTACCCACAGTGAACCACTCAATGTACCCTATCCTGTCTCATTGTCCTTGCTCCCTTACTTCTGCCCACTCCCTAAAATAAACTGCCTACATCCCAGTCTTTTTCTCATGGTAGGTATTCAGAGGACATGAAATAGCACAAGGACTGCCTTTCCGTGATCTTCCCTGCCAAAGAGTCTGTCCCATAGGGCTGGGCTAAGATAAGAATTGTTGGAGGGCTCTGCCTCTGACTGATCAGAAGGGGTCATATCATCTAGGGAGGGAAAAGAGCTCATCAGCTCTCCCTTCCAGATTTTGGGTCCCCAATGGACCCAAATGGTAGGTCCCCAATGGACAACCACAGACTTTCATAACTGGGAAGGACCTTAGGGGTCGCCTGATGCAACTTTCTGTGATATACAGGAATCCTCTTTACATCTCTGATGCCTGATTGAACACCTCCAGTGACAGGGAACTCACTACCTTTTACAAGGCAGCCTTATCTGTTCTTGGACAGCTATTAGAAAGTTTACCTTATAAGGAATGGTAATTGATCTCCCTGAAACTTACCCCCAGTGGTCCTAGTTTGTCTGTTGTATGTCAGTGTTTCATTTTCCTACTCAAGACTCCTCCAAATATTTTAAGACCAACTATGTCTATCATATCTTCTCTTTCCAGGCCAAATTTTATTGCCTTGACCTTTCTTCAAATGAGGTGACCTTCTGAGCCTCCCCACTCTGGGTCCCTCCTCCAGGCAGCACTGTGAGTTTGTCAATGTTCCTCTTTCATACTGCCCAGATGATGCTTCAGAGTCATATGGCCAGTGCAGAATGTACTTTTACACTATTATAGCCCTAAGTACATTTCCACTATTGATTCCTAGAATTATAAATGTTGGCAGGTACACACCACTACTGACTCAATTGAACTGTAAAGACACTGAACATCTGTTGTTTTGGTTTCTCAGCATCCCTTGTGCTTTTCTGCAGGTAACAGCACTCTCCCCCACTTCCCATTCTCAAATGGTTCTGGTGGGATTGCCAACCACAGCACCCTGTGCCTCTAGCCATAGGTTTGGGCCCATGACCTAGGCTCAGCCAATAAAAGTATCCTGTCCCTGGTCACAGCAGTTGGTTCAATGAGCATGTAACCCAGGTTGGGCCAATCAGAGTCCTTTCCTGGGATTTATTATATGGAGTTGGAAGGGCTGGATTTGCTAAACTGGGATGATGTGCAGAACTCCCAGTTCTCTACCTGCTATACCTACACACAAAGAAATAGAGAAAAGTTAAGAGTGAAAGAAAGAGGAGACTGAAAATCCTATCCGAGTCCTTGGATCCAGCTGACCTTGAGGCCAGATCTACTTTTGTCCTTCCCAATCAGTGTCCCTTTATGGCTTAATCTAGATAGAGTCTGGCTTATGTCACTAGAACAAACTAATACACAGTTCTTTTTTGTCTTCTAATTGTGGAGTTAATTTTTTTTATCCTAAATGAAGGGATATTTATCCCTATTAGATTTCATACTTTGTCCCATCATTCCAGTCTATTAAAAAATTTTAGAGTCTGATTCTGTTGCCCAGTCAATTACCTATCCTCTCACTTTTGGTAAAGATGCCTTCTATGCACTTATCCAAATCATTGATAAAAATGTTGAGCTGGGGGTGCCTGGGTGGCTCAGTTGGTTAAGCATCCAACTCTTGATTTCGGCTCAGGTCATGATCTCAGGGACCTGGGATCAAGCCCCAGGTGGGGCTCCATGCTCAGTGGGGAGTCTGCTTCAGGATTCTCTCCCTCCCTCTGCTCCTCCCCCTGCTTGCTCTCTCTCTCTCTCTCAAATAAATAAATCTTTAAAAAAATGTTGGGGCACCTGGGTGGCTCAGTCAGTTAAGTGTCTGCCTTTAGCTCAGGTCATGATCCCAGGGTCCTGGGATTAAGCTCTGCATTGGGCTCCTTGCTCAGCGGGGAGCCTGCTTCTCCCTCTCCATCTGCCTGCCACTCCCCCTACTTGTGCTCTCTCTCTCACTGTGTGTCAAATAAATAAAATATTTAAAAAATAGAAATAAAAAATAAAAATAAAAAAATGTTGAGCTGGACAGAGGAAAAAAAGGAGGAGGAGAAAAAGAGGAGGAAGGAGAAGAAGAGGAGGAAGAGAAGAAGAAGGGAGAGGGGGAGGAGGAGAAAAAAGAAGAAGAAACCAGCATCATGTGAGTTTATCAATCAATGAGCATAGTTTTTAGATGGTTGTTCAAACAACTATGAATTTACGATACTGTGCCCTTATCCAGCCTACACCCTCCATCCTGTCTCCCAGATCTCATGATTTATTTGATCACTCTGCTGAAGATCACGCTGCACCTTGGCATCTGCTGAGTTACCAGTGGAGAACCTCATCCAAAAAGGACATAAGATAAAAAGCCAAAAATGACCCTATTCTTTAAAATGCCCCAAAACTCAGGGTGCGTGCCTGGCTCAGTAGGTAGAGCACGCAACTCTTGATCTCAGGGTTGTGAGCTCAAGCCTCATGTTGGGTGTGGAGCCTACTTTTTTTAAAAAAAGGAAAGAGGGCACCTGGGTGGCTCAGTCAGTTAACCGTCTGCCTTCAGCTCAGGTCATGATCGTGGAGTCCCAGGATCGAGTCCCGTGTCAGGCTCCCTGCTCAGCGAGGAGTCTGCTTCTCTCTCTGCCCTTCACCCTGCTTGTGCTCTTTCTCACTTGCTCTCCCTCCCAGACAAATAAATAAAATATTTTAAAAAGGCAAAAAAAATAAAATGCTCATAAGCTCTCAGTAGCCCATCTCCTTTCCTGTGCACACATGCATGCACGCACAGACACCATCCCTCTCACCCACCTCTGCCTCCTCCCGCCCTGCTTATCTGCAAAAGAACTAATTTTTTAAAGTGGATCAGGTCAGCATGAAGGGAGAAGAGAGTCCGCCTGTTTGGGAAGAGAAGACCTTTACCTCAGAACAATCTGTGAGATGTAGCACTTGGGAAAGGGAGGTGGGGAGAATGACAGGAGATGCATATACCTCTTAGCCACATGTTGACTCATGGCGGGCAGCATGCGGACGCTTAGCACAGCCTCCCAGGGGAGGCATCAAGGAGCCGAGGCCCACCCGCGGTCGCTCCAGTCTAGCCTGCAGGAGGCAGGGTTGCACACCCTCGGAGCACAGGCTCTGCGGAGGGCTAAGCCAGGCTGGCCCTCCCCGCACCACCACTGGCTGAGCACCCGCCACTACCTCGTGCCAAACCCAGGTGCCGTGCTTCCCTCTTCCTGTTCTCTCACACTGCTTTCCACTCAGATATCAAGTTCCAGTGGCACTTCCCCTGCGTGCTTCCCGCATCCATCTCTCTCTACCCTCAGTGCCACGTCCTCGTTCGTGTAACCATCATCTCTTCAAATATTTCTTCTGCCCCACGCGGTCCTTCTTCGCTTTCTGGGACTCAAATGATGCATATATTAGTCTGTTTGATATTTTCCCACAGATCTCAGAAGCTTGGTTTTCTTTTTTCTTTTCTTACTCCTACTCCTTTTTGTCTTTGTGTTTCAGCTTGGATGATTTCTATTGACCTTTCTCAAGTTCATTGGTTTTTTTCCTCAGCTGTGCCTGCCTATGGAATAGCTTGTTGAAGGAATTCATCTCTGATACCAAGTTTTTTATTTCTAGCATTTCCATCTGACTCTTAGTTTCCATGTCTCTGCCGAGACTCCCCATATGTTCCTGCAATTTGCCCACCCTTTTTCACTAGACCCATTAACAGATTAGTCATTATTATTTTAAGGTCCCATCCAGTACTTCCAAAATCTGTGTCATCTGGGAGTCTGGTTCTGTTGATTTCTTTATCTTTTGACAATGGATTGGAGACTGAGGTAAATGGTGTTTATGGCTGGAAGTGGGCGTGCCTCTTCTGTTGGTCTGAGGGGTTGAATCAGTTGAGTTAGGGGTGGGGACTAGGGTGTCAGAGGGATTTTCTGGGCTCCTGCTCCGCCCTCAGCTTTTTTTTTTTTTTTTTAAAGATTTTATTTATTTGACAGAGAGAGACACAGCGAGAGAGGGAACACAAGCAGGGGGAGTGGGAGAGGGAGAAGCAGGCTTCCCACAGAGCAGGGAACCCGATGCGGGGCTCGATCCCAGGACCCTGGGATCATGACCTGAGCCGAAGGCAGACGCTTAACGACTGAGCCACCCAGGCGCCCCCGCCCTCAGCTTTTCAGCCATCCCTGCCCCCACCGGCAGTAGACTACTGTTGCTTGCCCTGTGGTGCTAGGCTCCTGGAGGGGCAGGACACGCGGGGGTGGGAGTGAGGATGTGTGTGTCCATTATCCGGGTTCAGCTTTAGTCTTAGACACACCCCAAGGGCAAGAGTGAGGCTTTCTCCCTATTCCCTCTGAAAGCCAAATTCTGCCTTATATCCGTGGTTGGTTTTGGGTGGCCCGAGTTTCTTGCCCTGTCCCCCCAGCAGAGCAGACCCTTGCTTGAATCTTCAGCCCATCATAGTTTCCTGTTTTCCCTTTGGGATAGAGGGATTTTGCTTCCATTCTTCCTCACTGAAGCAATGGATCTTTGTGCTAAAGAAGGGCGAAAAGCTTGTTACTCCTCACCCAGAAGCAGGTGAGTTTTGCTTTTATCACTCCCCCTGAAGCAAGGATCTGTTGCCCCTTCCCCAGTGGCTTAAGGCTTTCGCTTATAGGAGAGGATTGTGGAAGCAGCTGAGGCTTTTTGCCTTCCCCCAGCAGCTGCCTTATCAAGTCTGCGTGCTCACACACCGAGGAGGAGAGCTCTCTCCCATTCCCTGCCCTGCTCCCACTTTCCCTCAGAACCTCAGGGGAGGCCCATGGAAGAAAGCTTACTTGTGAGTACAACTCTCCCATGTCTGGAGCTGTCTCCAACTATTCTAAACTGACATGCTAGCCCACGTGTAGCCTTTTCACTTCTGTTAATTTTTCATTGGTTTCTTCTTACTCACGTGTAGGTCAGCCACCTCTTTCTTCCATGCTCTGTTAAAGTTGAAACTGTTCATGTGTGTCTCTCCTTGAAAAGGCGTTTTTTTTTTTTTTTTTATCGCCTTGTGACCTCAGCTTCCTGAGGACTCAAGAAAAGCTATGATTTTGTAGATTATCTGGCTATTTCTCATTGCTAGGGTGGGAGGGACGTTTTCTTGCAGCATATTCTATCTCCTAAGTGGAGACAGAAGTCCTCAAGTCACTGTCCTCCCTTTCTTAGGCAACTGCAACCACCTCACAGCTGGTCCCTGCCTCCAATTTTGCTCCTCTCCATACTGCACCCAGCATAAGTATTAAAGTTCTGTAACCATTAGAAACCAGAAGGGACTGAAAAATAAAATATTTGAAATTACCTCCATAAAATCTGAAACCCAGGTCATGGTGTGCCAGTTACCTACTGAGTAACAAACGAGTCCAAAACTCAGCGGCTTAAGCCATGACATTTATTTTGTTCATAAATCTGCAGGGCTTTGCAGGGACAGCTTGTCTCTGTTCCACATGGTGTCAGCTGGGGTGGCTTGAAGGCTGGGGCCTGAAACCATTTGAATCTCTGATATGTCTGATGCCTGGGGTGGGAAGCCTCACACAGCTGGGGGCTAAACTGCTGGGAGCACCTCTGTCTCCCTGTGGCGCTTCTATAGTATGGTGGCTTCAAGGTAGCCAGACATCTCACATGTTGGCTCAGACTACCAAGGGACATGTTTGGGGGGGCTGGGGGGATCGGGTGGAATGTTTTTATGATCTTGCCTCAGAAGTCACACTATTTGTGCTGTACTGTATTAGCAAGGCAGTTATATAGGTCTACCCAGGTTCAAGGGGAGGGAGTATTGACCCAACATCCCAATATAGGAGTGTCCCCATCATACTGTAGGATGAAAGGGTGGGATGAGATATATTGACATGTCCATCTTTGCAATCTGCCAAACATGATTCTATTTGTTCTGTAATAGTGAAACAATAACTTCAAAGAAATTAAGCTAGAAAATATAAATAAGGGAAAACCACAAGCCACCTAATTGCATTATTCATTTGGACATATCATTGCCAAGTGTGAATTTGTGCTTCCCTAATCAATTTAATCATGTGGTATCCATGGCAGCCCTAACCATCTTTCTAGATGCAAATCTGATCCTGTCACTGCCCCTCTTAAAATGACCCATTAGTGGGGTGCCTGGGGGGCTCAGTCAGTTAAGCATCCCACTCTTGATTTTGGCTCAGGTCATGATTTCAGGGTCGTGGGATCGAGCCCCGCATTGGGCTCTGCGCTTGTCCCTCTCCCTCTGTTCCCCCGACTCCTCAAATAAATAAATAAATAAAATCCTAAGAAAAAAAAAATGACCCATTAGCTCCTTTTTGCCCCCACAATAAAATCCAAGCTCCTTAACATGGCTCACAAAGCCCTTCACACCTGGCCTTGTATATTAATTTCCAACCTCACCTTTGAGGCTTCCTCCTTTGTCCTTTATGCTCCAACTACATTGAACAACTTTCCAGTCTCCAAACTTTCTTCTGCCTTTAGGCCTATGTACATGCTGTTTTCCTCTTCTGGGACTTTGCTATGCCCCCATGTTCCTCTCCCTCCATTCTTACGGTCTGACTGCTACTCATTTTTTCTGGACTCAGCTTCCCTAACACAGCCTCTCTCCTACCTCCTACCCTGACTGGCCTAGGGCTCTCATAGCTCCTTCCCATATGCTCTAAAGCACCCTATGCTAATGCCTTGACTCTGCAGCACTAGCAATTACAGCACTAATTAGCTAGGCCATATCTCTCCATCATTCCACATGGGAAGATGTGGTTTTGCTTTATTCACCACCATGCACAGTGCAGGGGCTCAACAAATATTGGCTAGGTGAATGAATCTGTGCCTTAAACCCATTTCTGCGTTCAAGTAAACAGCTCTCCCACAAACCTAAGAGTGCTATGGCAGTGTCCTGTCTTGAATCTTATAACTCAAGCAGGGCCAAAACTGGTTGGGGTGGCTTGGAATTTTCAGAAAAATATTGCCTGTTTCATGTGGCTGGAGCTTTTCTCAACCTTGGGGAGTCACTTCAAGGCAGGGCCAGGGAGTGGTCCAGGGCGTTCTCCTTCTTCCAGCAATAGTCCTGGTGGGCAGGCCTGCCTGGGACGGACACAGCTCGGCAACAGCTGGTGGGATGTTTGTTTACTTTCTGTGCCTACATCCAGAGCCTATTTCTGGAACAGGACTGGACGCAAGCCTGTGCCATTCCAGCACTGATCTTACCAAGCGCTGGGTGATGAGCGCCATGTGCGAGAACAGTGGCCGTCACCAGTCACTTAGCTTATCTCCCTGGCTCTAACCCAGCCTTCTTTGGGTATGCCAAGTCATTTCTGCTTTGCCCTATTGGTAATTGTCCTCACTTGGCTCTAAGAGTTAGCATTAAATATTGCTCCATTTGCTCTTTCTGTTTCACTTGGGGTAATAAGAAAAGCCCTCTCAACTCAAATTTTACTGATTTGAGGAAGTGCTAACTGGAGTTCCTTGGGAATTTCCAGGGTCAAAGGAAACAAATCAGCATTTCTGGCCAATACAGTTTTTCCTATGGTTAGTTAAATTTCTAAAAGGGAAATAGAACACAAAGAGGTCATTTGACTTGTGATCACACAGTAAGCCATAAGACAGATAAAGATAGCACCCAAGACTTTTGGATTCAAATTAATACCATTTCAATAGCTAAGTCAAGTCTATATTAATAAGTTAGCTTTGGGAGCTAATATCAAATTTGTTTTTGCTAAATGGTGCTTCACTTTTTTTTGAGAGCCATCACTGGGGAATCTAGGTGGCTCAGTCAATTAAGCATCCAACTCTTGACTTCAGCTCAGGTCTTGATCTCAGGGCCATGAGTTCAAGCCCCCCCATGCTGGGGATGGAGCCTACTCCAAAAAAAAAAAAAAAAAAAAAAAAGAGCCATTACTTAGGTTGTTATCTCTAAACCAATCAGAAATCAAAGTTGCAACTCACTGGACTCCCTTCTGTGGCAATCTGCCTCTACTAAAGAGTTAAGTGAGCAGGTAGCTGAAGATCTGGGACCTTCATCCCATACCTCACCCAGGTTTTCACGAGGGGCTAAAAGCCTTCCAGTCCAAAAGTTCCTTTTCGGTTCCTCTAATGCAATTCGCCACCTCCTCACACTAAAATTTCTGTTTCTTAGGTAGAAAATGGGAGGTAGGGAAAAGGCAAAGCTAGAATCTCGCCTGAATTACAGAAACACTATCTTCTGGTATGGATAGATTCTCTAACTGTCCAATGAGAGATTGGACAGTTAGATTCTCTAACTGCTCTTTAGCAGAGTGTTTTGGGACCTTACCACTTTTTTTCTTAAATTGTTACTGAGGAAGAATAATTTTTGTTTATCATGCAGGGAGAAGAAAACTCAGTCTTTAAAAAAAAAAAAAGTCTATCCATCCACCTGAAAGCCATCAGATGGCCCTGTAGGAAGAGTGTGGTCTAGCACCTGAACCCCAGGCGGGGATGGCAACTTGCAAGCTCAGTCCAGGGCCAGATGATTGTCAGTGTCTGGCTTCCTCAAAGTGTCTGGGGAACACAGAGGGTCACTCTCTATGTCAAAGGTATCCTACTATTACAAAGCTAAGACCATTAATCAATTTTAAAAAAGGAAAATATGCCTGGAAGTTCCCCCCCTCCCCAAATTCATATGATTCAGCAAGTATATGGAATTACCTGGTTGATTCCCATTCTTTCAGACAAGGCAAATACTTGATTTAGATGGGAGCACATGTTCTCTGCAGATTTTTAGGGTCACCCTGCTCATCATTAAGGACTTGAAACCTATTACCCAGGAAGAAGTTCCATGGCACCACAGCCACAGAATCCTACCCTCAGAGCACCGAGGTCTGGCTTGTCAGAGGGTACATGTTAAAAATAGAAGGCTGGTGGGCACCTGGGTGGCTCAGTTGGTTAAGCGACTGCCTTCGGCTCAGGTCATGATCCTGGAGTCCCGGGATCGAGTCCCACATCGGGCTCCCTGCTCAGCAGGGAGTCTGCTTCTCCCTCTGACCCTCCCCCCTCTCATGCTCTCTCTCTCTCATTCTCTCCCTCAAATAAATAAATAAAATCTTTAAAAAAAAAAAAGGAAAAAAAAAAAATAGAAGGCTGGCAAAGGTTATCAACTCTCCTGCATTGTCACGCACTTGTCTTTACCTCCCCACTGCCTGGGAGCACCTCTCTGGGGGGCGGATGGGGTGGGGAGCAGGTCAATAGCACCACACACACAGCTCTTCTGATGCGAAAAGTTTTATATGGACAACACAGACTGAACAAGAACGGCCAGGAAAGCTGCCACAAGCGAGCTTGGAACTATTCAGGGGTGGTGTCAAATACCGACGCCATATTTACAAGTCTAATTTGAAGACTGGCCCATTTTAAGTGCAAGAGGAAGTTAGGGGAGAAACCATGCATGAAATCAAAAATATACATCTACACACAAACACCCAAGTTTTCATACCTTGGTCCATTTTCTCCACAAGGAATGAACCAAAGGAAAAGCATGGCCTCTTTTCCTAACATCCCTATATTTATTACAAACTTAGAGAAGCCCCACATGGGCTGTGGATCCAAGGAGGCCGACTTGATTCTCCTTGGCCCCACTCACCCCTGACAATTAACCAAGGGAATGCTGGGAACGCAGGCAGGAACATCCAGAAGAGGCAAGAAAAAATATGGCTCACATATATTAAACCCAAGGGTATCAGTTTCTCCAAATACTGTCATACTTGCTGCTTCACTAGATTCTTAGTGGACTCCTCACCTGCCGCAACAGAGCTCAGGCAAGCTGTGAGACACAGAGGAAAGCAGTATCTTGATCCATCATGCACTGGGTCAGTCAGTTTATCCAAGAGAGTCACACACGGCAGCCCCAAGCAAGTCCTCGGGGGCCCACAGCTGTTTGCTTTGTTTAGTGGGAGGGTGGGCTTCCCCCCCTCCCTGGATTTTTCCTTGCTGCTCCGCCGAGCTCTCCGCTGTTCCCTCTGGATCCAAGACAGCTGCTCAGCGTGTGTGTGTGTGTGTGTGTGTAATTTATTGTTCTGCTGCCGCTGGCTTGTCCCCGGCTGCTGGCTTCTCAACCTGGGACTCTGGAGGAATCAGATACTGGACCTCCTCTGTACTGATGGCTACTTTATCTGGCTGGAGCCACCTCTTGAAATGTTCCAAGGTGCTAGGAGAGAGCAGGGGGAAAGGGTGGCTGCATCAGACCCAGCTGATTAATTACTTAATGATTATCTCAGTTACTCAAATGCTGCCTTCCCGCCCACCACCAATTTCTTCCTACAATTGTTTTTCACTGCTAACGGGGAGAATGACGATAGTCCTCTGACAGCTGTGCATCCTGGCAGCTCAGCGGCATAATTTACCCCCTAGTGGGCACTTTGGCTATAAGCAGCACCAGGCCCCCTTCCATGCACAGCCTCTAAAGGCTTGGCAAGAGTAGCTGAAGAGCTTATGCCTCAGTCCTGTCTTTTTTTTTTCCTCAAAACCAGAGAGGAAATTGTCCAAGGGAGGAAACATTCAAATAAACGCCAAATTATTAGTGAGCATCTTGAAATCTCCTATACCCAAGGCAGTCTGAGACTCGATTATACTTACAGCACTTAGTTACACTAAGCACCATTTTTGTGGGGTTTGTTTGTTTGTTTACTTCATCCTATAGCAAGTCCCCAAGATGGAAACATCTGCGCAGCAAATTTCTCCCACAAAGAAACAGGCACTGTGCCAGAGGGCTCTTTTTGGGTTTGGATCTGTTCTGGGGGGGGGTGGGGAGGGAAAGTGTCCCCTCCCACCTTCCTTAAGTACCCAAGACCCTCCACTCTAACGCTTATGAGCTATTCATAGTAAACTATAAATGATGACAAATACCGTAAGCCTTATTCTATGCTCTTCAATAGCCCAAAGTCTTAAGCCAAGAAGTCAAGACATCACCAGCAGATTTTAGACACCTAAAATGGGGGAATTGTGTTGTAGACAGTAGGATTTCTCAGCCTATTACTCCTCTGCCAAAGGCATGCCATGAGGAGGGTCACCTACCTGGCCTTCACATACCTGAAGAACCACACAATTCTACTACAAGATGGCCTCTGTTTAAAACAGAAACTTTGAAGTCTGCAAATAAATGCCTATCTACTGTTTCTGGGGCGCATGTTTTAACACTGATAGAAAGAAGCGTTCCCACAGATGGCAGCTCAGGGGAACAGGTGTCCACAGCTCAGGGGCCTACGGTACTCCAGGAGCATTTCATCTTCATCTACCACACTCTTCACAGAATTATCTCAGGGCGCCTGGGTGGCTCAGTTGGTTAAGCAACTGCCTTCGGCTCAGGTCATGATCCTGGAGTCCCTGGATCGAGTCCCGCATCGGGCTCCCTGCTCGGCGGGGAGTCTGCTTCTCCCTCTGACCCTCCTCCCTCTCATGCTCTCTGTCTCTCATTCTCTATCAAATAAATAAATAAAATCTTTAAAAAAATAAAAATAAAAAATAAATGCCTATCTACTGTTTCTGGGGCGCATGTTTTAACACTGATAGAAAGAAGTGTTCCCACAGATGGCAGCTCAGGGGAACAGGTGTCCACAGCTCAGGGGCCTACGGTACTCCAGGAGCATTTCATCTTCATCTACCACACTCTTCACAGAATTATCTCAGTTGCTTCTATAGAAAAGGGAACATCACATCACTGTAGGTATGGAGAAACACACAGAAACATTAACTCGGGCCTTGGTGCTGATTCGACTTTAAAAGAAAAAGAATTCCTACTTGAACATTATGCAGGAGAAAATTTTGTCTTTTCTTCTCAGAATTGGAAAGGAGGCAAACATTCAAGGGGAGAGAGAACAGAATACCAAATTATTGGTGGGTTGGGAATGTGTGCATCTTCAAGTCTCTTGTGTTTGGGGCAGTTTAAGGCTCAACTGGATTGAGTCTTTAGAGACAGATAAGAGCAAAATGTGTATTATTTTCTGAACCCTCAGAAGATAGGTAGTTGCCCTGACTTTAGATGCCACACTGATTTCTGAAGAATCTGGGGGCATGCTGATACAATATTTAAGATAATGTAAGTGAAAATGCTTTGCATATTGAAAAGTAAAATATAACTATCAAGTTTTATTCACCTACTGTCTCTGATTTCAGCAACCATATCTTCATCTGACATCATGGGACTCTTAAAATCAATGTTAATGATATGTTGCAAACTTAGGTGTTGTTTCCCTAAGACCTATTGTTAAAATTCAGGTTTTTACTTTATTTTATTTTATTTTATTTTATTTATTTTTTTTTTTTAAAGATTTTTTTTTATTTGAGAGAGAGAGTGAGAGAGAGAGAGAGCACAAGAGGGGGGAGTGGGAGAGGGAGAAGCAGACTCCCTGCCGAGCAGGGAGCCCGATGCGGGACTCGATCCTGGGACTCCAGGATCATGACCTGAGCCGAAGGCAGTCGCTTAACCAACTGAGCCACCCAGGCGCCCAGTTTTTACTTTATTTTGAATAATTTCTTACTGAACTTTAAAATTCTGTTAGGACTAACACTCATAGCTAACACTTACCTAGTACTTACCAGGTGCCAGGTCTGTTCTAAGCACTCGACACATAGTAACTCCTTTAACCCTCAAAACAACCTGGTGAGGGAAGAGCTACTATTCCTGCTTTACAGAGCAGGAAACTGAGGCACACCCAGGATACTTCCTCAAGAACATACAACCAGGAAGTGGCAGAGCCTCTTTCCCGGGTGACGGGTGTCGAGCACCATTCCGCTCTTTGCAGAATGTCCTCCTCTCTGCATCCGGCCCACCTGCAGATACTGTTCAAGTCCTGCCTTCTTCTCTGGCACAAACACCAGAGCCCACAGGGAACTCAATGGTCTCTCAACTCCCAAAGCATGTTCTGTCACTTCCACTCACCTGGCTCTTTCCTTATGCTGCCTTATTTTATTAGATATGGCTTTATGTATATTTGTCATCTCTCCCCAAATAGTTGTGGGGACCAAAAAAAGGAGGGATCCTAAAATTTCCTAACATCTCCCCTCCACTCCAGCATCCTCAACCCCATAACATCATGGGCAGTGCCTTCACACAGTAGATGCTTAAGAAATTCATTCATTTAGTCCATACAAATTTGAATGCCTACAATATGACAGGAACTCTCTAAGGCAATGGCGAGTCACAGGTAAGACACAGTTCCAGTTGCTGATTGGTTACTACTTTCTCAAGCGCATTGTATACTTAGAAATGAAGACAGTGCTTTCTCATTAATTCTGTTCAATCTGTGATCAAGATGTAGGTAGGGTATTTGCTTTTTTGCAAAAATAATAATTATCAACATCTGCTACTGGACAAAGAGCAAATAGAGCTCAGAAAAGCTGATGTTGATATCAACCAATATCTGGACTCAAATGTCACTCTCCCTGAATTCTTTAGAGAAAGAGAGATGCTTCCAGTGAAATACTGTCACCTGGAACTGGACTGAGAACCAGTTACCTCTCATCAGAATCAAGTCCATCCACAAAGAACTCTGATGCTAACTTCTCCTGGAGGAACCGATCCCAGCACTCCTTCTTGGCTTGGGCCAAGGTTCGAAGCATGTCCTTGGAAGTCACTTCCTGATTTAAACCTTTGATTCTTCTTAGCTTCTTTTCTAAAGAGAAGAGGAGAAGCAACTTAACAAGGAAAGTGAGTATGAAATGAAACTAAATCTAAAATGCAAGGTGACAGGGGCATCTGGGTGGCTCAGATGGTTAAGCGTCTGCTTTCAACTCAGGTCGTGATCTCCAGGTCCTGGGATCGAGCCCCAAGTCAGGCTCGCAGGTCAGCAGGGAGTCTGCTTCTCCCTCTCCCTCTGGCTCTCCACTTACTTGTGCTCTCTCTGTCTCTCCATCTCTCAAATGAATAAATAAAATCTTTTTTAAAAAATAAAATAAAATAAAATGCCAAGGTGACAACTTAAAAATTCTCTCACTAATGAGTACATCCACACTCCCTGCAAAAGAGCCCTTTTTTTTTAAGATTTTATTTATTTATTTATTTATTTGAGAGAGAGGGAGAGGGAGAAGCAGCCTCCTTGCTAAGCAGAGACCCTGATGTGGGACTCGATCCCAGGACTCTGGGATCATCACCTGAGCCGAAGGCAGATGCTTAACCGACTGAGCCACCCAGGTGCCCAAGAGTCCATTTTTTTTAAGGACAGGTAAAGGGAAATGTACATTTTTCTTTTTCCTTCACCATGTCTTAATTCTGTATTGTATCAAATACATGTTTAACCCCAGAAAGGAAAAAAGCCATAGGCTCATAAATAAATCAACGGCACGTTTTCTTTGAAATTACAGAAGCCAGCAGGTATCTCTCAAAGGCATTACTTGTTTTCCCTGGCTTGACATGTGTCAACTCCTTGAAAATAGTCTCTCTGAGGAGTAAATGGTTTTTCTTTCTGCTACAGTGACATGAAGTAGTTTCCAAATCTCATGAGAAAGAATTAGAGAAAATGATGAAAGATCCAGTGGTTCATTAGACACTAAAATTGACTGGATGAGAACTCAATAATAAGAGACCTTTAAGATCTCTATCTGTGATTAAAATCTTGATTAAAGAAAAGCAATCTCCCAACATTTTTTAAAGTTACTCAACTTGTGGCCTGGATGTTGGAACCTAATAAAAACAAACATCTTGTAATCCCAATGAGAGTGGTCCACATGGCTTCCTGATGATAGATATTTAATTACTCTTCTTTGCATTTTAAGTGTAATTGTGGAACAACTGAAGAACAGAAGGAAGGGGATCACCATTTGCCTTCTGCTTTAATGTAGTCTTGCCTTCAACAATAATAAATGGGTAAATGATGGCCTTTTGGAGGGGGAGGGTGAATATCAAGCCCAGACCCAATTGAAACTTTATGATTTGCAATCCTGTTTTCATTTCTTTTTTTTTTAAGATTTTATTTATTTATTTGAGAGAGAGAGAGAAAGAGAGAGAGCGCACACACGAGAGGGGGGAGGGTCAGAGGGAGAAGCAGACTCCCTGCTGAGCAGGAAGCCCAATGCGGGACTCAATCCCAGGACCCTGGGATCATGACCTGAGCCAAAGGCAGACGCTTAACGACTGAGCCACCAAGGTGCCCCAGTACAGTAGTTTTTCAATACAATAGTTTCACCAGAAATCTGTGTGCAACTCTGGGGTCTTGACCTTTTCTTTCAAGATGGCAAAATGTCTGACACTTTTGAGTTATCTGAATATATGGACCACCAATAGTAGGCAAGAGGGATCTACAGAATGCCAAGAAATGAAGCAGAATTCAGGTGAAACAGAGGCAGGAGGTAACAACGACTGTTTTAAGGGATATACAAGGAAAAGTACACTACATCAAAAACTAATGATGTAATGTATGGTTATTAACATAACAATAAAAAATTTAAAAAAAAAAAAAAGGAAAAGGGTGCTCCTGGGGTGCCTGGCTAGCTCAGTCAGTAGAGCATGCAACTCTTGATCTCGGGTTCAAGTCCCACATTGGGTGTAGAGATTACTTAAAAAATAAAATCTTAAAAAAAAAAAAAAAAAGGAAAAGGGTGCTCCTTCCCAACAACCAACCTGAAACACCCCCCCCGGAATATACCTAACAAATACATGTGGTGAGGACAAAAAACAATAATTAAGAATAGAGGGGCGCCTGGGTGGCTCAGTTGGTTAAGCATCTGCCTTCGGCTCAGGTCATGATCCCAGGGTCCTGGGATCAAGCCAAGCCCCGCGTCCCCCACAGCGGGCTCTCTGCTCAGCAGGGAGCCTTCTTCTCCCTCTCCCTCTGCCTGCCGCTCTTGTGCTCTCTTGCTCTCTCTCTCTGTCAAATAAATAAATAAAAAATCTTAAAAAAAAAAAAAAGAAAAGAATAGAAACCAGGTGATGAAACAGAACTTCAACATGCTTCCTTAAAACCACCAGCTTCTGAATCAAAAAAAAAAAAAAAGAAAAGAAAAGAAAAAAAAAGCCATCTAACTTACCTAGAGATGCTAAATACACTTCTGAATCCTGCAAGGGAGCCCAAGGCTTTGTAGCTGGCGGAACAGCAAACTCTGGGGCCTCCCTCTGGCCTGTGCCCGCAGGGTAAGAATCCATAAAGGAGTCTGAGAAGGCATTGTTGGCACCATCTTCCTGATCAGGATTTGGTAGACAGGAGCAGATTTCAGCCCAAAGATCAGGGCCAGGTCTTGTGGTTGTTGAGTCAATGCTCTCAAACATTTTCATTTGGAATCTGAGCTGAAAAACAGAGATGTAAGGACTGGCTTTAAGGATATAGGATAAGTATGCAGGACTCGGATATTTATCCAATGAAGGAAGGTAACAGGCTTTTAAGAAGTTTCTCTAAACTTAAAGTGTCTTTTATTAGATTCCTGTTACAGATATAAAAATGACAATAGGGTAATTGGATCCCTCTGCTGGCTCTGCACTCAAGTTGTTTTCATAACAAAATTTCTTTTTAAAAAATGAAATGTCTATAAGTCAGACACAAAAGGACAAATATTGAATGATTCCACTTATATGAAGTACCTACTGCAGTCAAATTCATAGAGTCATAAAACAGAATGGTGGTTGCCAGGGGTTTGGCAGAGGAAGGAATGGGAGTTACTTTTTAATGGATAGAGTTTCAGTTTGGGAAGTTCTAGAGAGGGATGATTGTGATGGTTGCACAATCATATGTGTCACTGAACTGCACATCTAAAAATGGTTAAAATGGCCAATTTGTGTTATATATGTTGTAACACACACACACACACACATTTCTAAGACATTCCCAGTGGAGACAACCATTCTGCAGTTTTCTCCAGAGATCTCCAAAATGCAACCACTCTGTCCTAAGCCAATTAAATTATGTTTTCAAAAGCACACAGACTACAGGCCTTGCAGAGTTCCAAATGCATGAGGATAATAACAATGCTTCTTGGTGAAAACTGTGAGAAAGTAATGCCATATGCAAAGCCCCATGTGCTCATTACATGTAGAAGCTGGGCTATATACCTTATTCTTATAAGTTCTTATTTTAATAGAAACACTGGAAGAGACATTTCCATCAGTTTACAGAGGAAGGAACTGAGGATCAGAAGGGTAACTAGTCAAGGGTACCTTGCTGATATATAGTGATTCCTTGACTGGAAACCAGACCTGTGCCACTCCAAAATCCATGTTCTTATCCAATTCCACACTGCCAGGGGCCTTCATAACTATCTAGTCTTACGGAATGGGTTGACACCTTCTTCCAGGAGGGACCTTTTGGATTAGGAAGGCTGGCCGGGCTAAAGTGTGAATAATCCCAGGAGTGACAGCCCAGCCAACGTAAGCGCCCAGAAGGTATGTCACAGCGGCCTTGGATGAACTGATGCCAGGGTCCACAGTGAATCTCCACCCCCATCCCGAAGTCGTTTGAGCCCACCAAACCAAAACTTTGCTCGCACCGAAGCCCGGGCCTCACCCCCCACCCCCCTAGGAAGTCCAGAACAGCGCAGGGAACCCTGGTGTCCAGACCCGGGCCTCAGTCATTTTCGCCTCAAGGACGGGCTGGGCGGGATGAGTCAGACCATGAGGCCCCTCTGTGGTATCCCGGGATGGGATCGGGGCCCTAAAACGCTGGGCGCCCCTGACCCTCTTCACCTACCGCAACCGCCTGCCCAGCAGCTCACAAACGCTCGGCTTAGTTCCGTCGCTGAAGGCTAGGAAGAAGTAGGGGGCGGAGTCTCCGCGTGACGGATCACGGGAGTCCTCCAACCACCGCCCAACCTGGCGATGTTCTGTGCGTGGATTGGTTGACAGGAGCCCGGCCGGTAAGGAAGTGAGGAACGGAGTGCGAGAAAGAGGTAGGCGGGACTTGTCGCGGGGAAACAGTGGAGTCACATGCCCTGGTCCCCCACCTTCTCTAGGGACAGGTAGATTCCACTAGCATCTGAGCGTACCCGGCGCGGGGACAGCGTCCTCCTCCCATCCTCTTCTCGGAGAGGGTAGCCCAGTTGCCAAGGCCTTTGAGTTTTCCTGGTTCCCTGAGCAAATTCACCTCCTGGGCAATCCTCTGGGTTGGTGTTTTGTCCCCGAAAATTTCACCCATTTGCTACCCAAATTAGAGCACTCTGGCTGCTCGGATGGCGAAGGAGACTACTTTCCTTACTCTTACAGGAGACCCAGGTCGCATTAGCCAAGTTGTGAGGCTTTCTCTTACTCATTTAGTCAGTAGACACCGAGCTCCTCCTGTTGTGTTCTAGGAGTTGTGTTAAACGGGAATTCAGAACCGGTAAGAGTAGGTATGGGTCCCAGAGGTCTTTACAGCTAAATGTAGAAGGGTGCGCGCCATAGGGGCAGACAAATTTACAAATAACAGCACAGAGTTATAGAAGATATGACAGAAGTGTGGCCAGTGTACCTGAAGGAGAGAGTGGTAAGAGAATGTGTCACATTTTTTTTAAAGGAGATGACCTTTGGGGCGCCTGGGTGGCCCTGTCAGTTAAGCATATAACTTTTTTTTTTAAGATTTTATTTATTTATTTGACAGAGAGAGAGCGAGAGAGGGAATACAAACAGGGGGAGTGGGAGAAGAAGCAGGCTTCCCTCTGAGCAGGGAGCCTGATGCAGAGCTCGATCCCAAGACCCTGGGATCACAACCGGAGCCGAAGGCAGATGCTTAACGACTGAGCCACCCAGGCACCCCTAAGCATATAACTCTTGATCTCAGCTCAGATCTTGATCTCAGGGTTGTGAGTTTGAGCCCTGTGTTGGGCTCCATGCTAGGCATAGAGCCTACTTAAAAAAAAAAAAAAATAGAAGAAGATGATGATGATGACTTTTGATATCTTTCAGGGCTTATCATTTCCCTACAATGAAACCCTTCCTTCCCCACTCTCCACCCCCAATTTCCAGAGCCAGTTACTCTCTCCCAAAGAAACATGTGACCAAAGACATGAGCCAACCATCAGTAGACATAACTTGACTGAGGCTATAGCCTTTAGATGTGTCCAAAGCCAATCTATGTGGCTATGGTGGTAATAACTACCACCATGTAAAAAGGAACTATGAGGAACTCTGCTGGCCACATTTATAACCATCCTTAGAGAGCATATGAAAACAAAAGGAAGTGGAAAGCAAGAAGATTAGAAAGCAAAGGAGCAAATAATAGACAAAATTTTTTCAGTGCTTATTCATAGAAAATAAGTAGGGGGTTGAGGGTCAAGTCTATGAGTGAGAGATTCCCCAGAGTCCTCTAACTGCCACCAAAACTGGAGACATGAATCTGGCAGCATCTGATTCATAGAAAGGGTCACTGTAATAGGTTTACAGGTGCTTCATCAAGCTACTCCGTGACCTTTCAACTCATGCCCTTTAATCTGATTTTCTGCTCACCAAACAAACTCTTGATTTCAAATGTAGCCTCTCAAATATTTTGAACAAGGATGAGGGTGTCTTGGGTGCCTGGGAGGCTCAGTCGGTTAAGTATCTGCCTTCGGCTCAGGTCATGATCTCAGGGTCCTGGGATCGAGCCCCACGTCCGGCTCTCTGCTCAGCAGGGAGCCTGCTTCTCCCTCTCCCTCTCTCTCTGTGCTCTCCTGCTCTCGCTTTCAAATAAATAAATAAAATTAAAAAACAAAAGAATGAGGGTGTCTTTAACAGGCACAAGTAGTCACTGGTATAAGATGGAATACATTTTCTAACTTAAAGTTACAGTTGTAAATTATCAAATTGGCACCCTTACAGATTCACCGATGTCCTCTAAGTTTAATTAGCGTGTGTGCTGAATAAATTGAAACCAGATCCTGGACTTGCAAAGCCATGTGATCTCCCACTCCCCAAGCACTGATCATATGGGGAAGCCACGTGAGGGTAGTCGCATCCCTCTATCTCAGACTCTGCATTAACCGCAGTGTAACCTAGCACAAATATGTTTTTTATTTGTATGCTTAACCAGCATAGGTCTTCACTGCGATCAGGAACTATGTCTTTCGTACCTCTGTACCTCCAGAGCCAAATGATGCCTGGCAAATGTTCAAAATTTGTTTGGTATGTGAATATTTGAATTAGAACTCACATGGTCAAACCACACTGAACTGGAGCTAGAGCTTGTGATTCCCTCTTCAGTTCCTTCTTCATGTTGCAACAGAGGTGATCTTTTGGAAATAGAGATCAGATCATGTCACACACCTCACAGACACACGAAAAACTCTGATGATTTCCCACTGCTCTTACCATAAAGACTTAAATCCTTATCATAGTAAGTTAGTTGGAGTTCTTAGTTCAAACAGTAGAATTCATTTAACCAGTTTAAGCAGTAAAAGAAATTGATTAAAGCTGCTCTGTCCAATAGAACTTTCTGTGGTGATAGAAATTTTCTGTATCTGAGCTGTCCAATAAGGTAGCCAGTAGTTTCATGTGGCTGTTGAGCACTTGAAATGCAGTTTGTGCAGCTGAAGAACTGAATTTTAATTTTTCTTTCATTTTACTTAATTTAAATTTAAATAGCCATATGTGACTAATGGTTACTCCATTGTACAGCACAGGATTAAAGCATACTAAGTAGTTCACAGAATCTTAAGATGGACCAGAGAGTCATGTTTGGGGTCCATACAGCCGGGAACAGTGTCTAAACCTCACCGAGGGACTACTCAGGGAATACTTCAATGCCTTTGAACATAGATACTGCAGCCAGCATTGCTGACTGACCACTGGACGCAAGAATCTCCCCTACTGTTAGCCCTCCAAATCAGATGTTTCCAATGCTATCTTTTTTTTTTCTTGAGAGAGAGAGTTTAGCATTTAACCTCATTCCAATGCTATCTTGTCACACATGGGTTCTACACTGTGCCTGCTTCCTCTGCTGTGTGCCTCTGAACTAAAGGCCCTGACTGGGGGCGCCTGGGTGGCTCAGTCGTTAAGCTTCTGCCTTCGGTTCAGGTGATGATCCCAGGGTCCTGGGATCGAGCCCCACATTGGGCTCCCTGCTGAGCGGGAGGCCTGCTTTTTCCTCTCCCGCTCCCCCTGTTTGTGTTCTCTCTCTGTCAAATAAATAAAATCAATGTTAAAAAAAAAAAAAAGGCCCTGACTGATCAATGGAGCCCAGGTGATAAATGCCCATGCTGCAAGGGAATCTGGGAAGGCCGGTTTCTGGTTTCCACATCTTATAATGTGGGAAATTCCTCACACAAAAGAAGAGGGTTAAGAAGATGCTGGATATCCAAAAAATATGACAAATGTCTGCTCTACATGGTCTATACCAGCGCTTCTCAAATGTTAATATACAGACATACCATCTGAAGATATTGTTGAAATACAGATTCTCATTCAGTAGGTCAGGAGGGAAGAAGGAACAAGATTCTGCAGTTCCAACAAGTTGCCAGGTGTTTCCCATGTTGCTAATCCAGAGATTGCATTTTGAGTAGCAAGACTTTATACAATCCCACAAGGACTTCCTCTCTAGAATGTTCCAATATCTCATTCCTTGTCTGTGCTTCAGACACATTAGGAAAAACATTCTTTAAAAAAAAAAAACACTTTATTGAAATCGAATTCACATTCCATACAATTCACCCTTTTGTCATGTAGCTGGTTCTCAGAGGCCTTGTCTTCTCTTGATTTGGCTCTGTTTCTGAGCCTGTTCTCCAGCTCTCTGTATTCTATGAGGCACTAATATCCTTTCAATAATTGCCTCTCTGATGAACTTAACCAGAGTTGGTTCGTATTTTGCATTTAAGAACGCTGACAAATACATCTTCTGCTTCACTTGCCCTTTTAACAGGACAGGAGCATATGAAAGGCAAATGGGAGTTCTAATCCTTCTCAGGAAGGATAGGATAGGTGTGAAGACATTGCTTCTGGGGTGTGCGTGTTTAGATACATATATTAACAGCTTTATTGAGTTATAAGTCACATACTATAATATTCACCCTTTAAAGTGTACAACACAGCGCTTCTTAGTATAGTCAGAGTTCAGCAATCCTCATTCTGATTTGTTTTGAATAAGGCTCCTTTCGTTTTTCCAGACCCAAGGGACTTTGAGCGTATCTACATGGAATCTACACTTTTGATGAGTCATTCTCACAGCCTCTCCACTGAACTCACTCCCATATTCACTCTCACTCACTGACTCTCAACTGGCAACTCAACACGTTCAACTCCACTCATTCAACTCCCTCCTTCACTCCTTCTCTTCTCAGTCCCCGCCTCGACGCTGGGCCTCGCTGATTGGCTGGTGCCCGGTGACGTCCTCACATCGCGACCCATGATCTGGGGCCGAGTTGTCATGTGGCTGGGCGGCCACCGGTGGCTTCCAGTTCTTCAGCAAGGGTGCCTCAACCTGCGGCGCCTTATCGCTGGCAGGATTTGGGGTAGTTGCTGGGGTCCGATGGCGGAAACATTCTCGACTGGGGCCGAGGCAGCGACCGGGCTGAGGGCTGCGGTTCAACAAAACGGAGACGCATGCGGCGACGCGAGGGGTGAGCGGACCTCCGGGAGCCCGGAACCTGTAGGCCCGGGAGTGGAGCCGGCCCGGGAGGTCGGGAAGCAGACTCCACTGAGCGAGGAGAAGGCCCCGGTTGCAGCTTCGGGCCCAGGCAAGCGTAAAAAGCGACGGGACGCCATCAGGGAGCGCGTCGTGCCACCCCCGAAGAAGCGGCGGGCAGGGGTGAGCTTCGGCGATGAGCATTTTGCAGAGACCAGCTACTATTTCGAAGGCGGCCTGCGCAAAGTGCGGCCTTATTACTTTGACTTTCGGACCTACTGCAAAGGCCGCTGGGTGGGCCACAGCTTGCTGCACGTCTTCAGCACCGAATTCCGAGCCCAGCCCCTGGCCTACTATGAGGCCGCAGTCCGGGCGGGGCGCCTGCATCTCAACGAGGAGCCGGTCCAGGACCTCAGCATCGTGCTCAAGGTGGAGTCCTGATGGGGCCGGCAGGAAGCGGGCGAGGAAAGGGGGCAGGGGTCTTTTCAGAGTTAATAGGGCATAGGTACTGGAGTAAAATCGAGGTAATTCTGAAGCGTTTTCGCTTTCACTTGGAACACTCTTGTAGCCCACTCCTCTTATCCCATCTCCGCAAAAGTAGTCTCTGCTTCAAAACCCGTATATCCCCTCCTTCCAGGCGGCTTCCTTGTTTGCAGGGGACAGAAGTTGGAATTCTTAAAGCTCCTTTTGTGCCCTGTCTTGTGGCACTGGCACTGATCGCTATGTTGCGTTGTAGATCTCTGTACAAATAGTAATAATAGAGCCTGTCATTTATGTCTCCTTACTGTGTGCTGGCACAGAGGTAAGCATTTTATGTACTTAACATCAAATTCTAACGACAGCTTTGTGGGGTAGGTATTGCCACCTCATTTTACCTGTGAGGAAACAAAACTAAGGTAAACTTCAGAGAGGTAAGTACCTGCAACAGTGTCACCTCCAAAGTCTGTGTTCTTGTAACTACTACTTATTTATCATAGATCCTGATATGATAGAATTGTGAAATGTCAGGTATAGAAACTAGAATTGTCTAGCCCAGTGCTTTGACCCTTTAAAATTCCATCACAGCTGAGAGTTACCAGACTCCCCTGTCAGTAACACTTTGTTGTGAGGGGAGAAAAGGTGATTTCAGCATTTGAAGAATGAGTGGTTTGAATCCCCTCTCCCATCCCAATTTTGAGAAGTACAGGTCTGGCCTAATCCTCACATTTTACGGATGAGGAAACTGAGGCCCAGAGAAGTTAAGTGACGTGCAGGGAGCCTGTGGCAAATCCAAGTCTAGAGACCAGATATCTGGACTTACAGCTTGGTGTTATTTGTTCAAAGTCACAATAAGTGATGATTTTATGGAGCTTTTCCCCCCCTCTCCATTTTAGAAAACTTTACTTTTTCTTTATTTTTATTTTTTTAAAGATATTTGTTTGTTTGTTTGTTTAGAGAGACAGAGCAGATGGAGGGGCTGAGGGAGAGGGAGAGAATCCCAAGTAGACTCCCTACCCAAGGTGGGGCTCGATCCCACCACCCTGAAATCATGACCCCGGCAGAAATCAAGAGCTGGACGTTCAACCAGCTGAGCCACTCAGGCGTCCCAGAAGACTTTACCTTTTAAATATAACTTTATTGTAGAGAAAATACAAATAAACAAAACCAAAAAACATTCATAATCGCACCACCCAGAAATATCACCAAAACATTTTTGTGTATATCCTTCTAGTACTTTTTCAATGCCTGCTCCCTGCCTGTGTGTCTGTATTTTTATAAAATGAATACACTATGCACGCTGTCTTTTCTGCTTAAGGATGTAGTGTGACCATTCTGTCAGTAAGGAACAGGAAGCTGTGTGAAGTTGATTACATGTTGCTCAGCTCTGGTCTGATGAGTTGCCTGTGTCATTTGCAGGACAATGACTTCTTGAGGAACAGAGTGCACAGGCATGAGCCACCAGTCACAGCAGAGCCTGTCCGCCTGCTAGCTGAGAATGAGGATGTGGTGGTTGTAGACAAGCCTTCTTCCATTCCTGTCCACCCTTGTGGCCGCTTCCGACACAACACTGTCATCTTCATCCTGGGCAAGGAGCACCAACTCAAGGAGCTACACCCATTGCATCGGCTTGACCGCCTTACCTCGGGGGTCCTCATGTTTGCCAAGACAGCAACGGTCTCAGAGAGAATTCATGAGCAGGTTCGGGACCGGCAGGTGAGCTGGGCTTTTGTCTCCTGCATGCCACTTCCTGGGCTCACGAATGCTCTGTATCAAAAGTGTGTCACTGAGTTCTTTTGAAGTGGTCCTTCATGTTATCTGGCCAAGCTTCCTATCCTCAGGAAGGTCAACACTGAAAATGTGAAAAACAGGCTATTATCTCTTATGTTTCAGAAGATCTTTAGAGATGGCATATACATTGCCTCTCTTGGTAGTTTGCTGTTTTGAAGTTTTAGAGTGCTGACAAGCTTACTGAGGTGTTTTTTGGTTTTGTTTGTTTTTTTATGACTGAGGTTTTTAAGATTGTGGGGAGAGCCTACTTGGTAGAAAGATTCTGGATGAAGTCGGAAGAGGCTTGGGTAGAAGAGTTAAATGGTAGTGACTGTGGTCTTGAGACTTGTAAGTCTGGATTTGATTGTGATACATTTAGTGTTTACTGTGTACCAGGCTCAGTACCAGGTACATTAGAGTCTAACTGAATCCTTATAACAGTCCTGTGAGGTAAATGCTTTTCTAATCTTAACATTTTCTAGACAAGTTAATGGGATTTAAAGGGGCTAAGTATTGTACCCAGAATCATGCAGCTGGCAAATGGTGGAGCTGGAGTTTGAATCCTCTTCTGTCTGACACTGATACATTTCTCATCACTGTATTGGGTCTGAACTTAATGAGTTTAGGCTTTGTGCTGACTTTCTCCCTCTTCCCTCCTCTATGTAGCTGGAGAAGGAGTACGTGTGCCGGGTGGAGGGGGAGTTCCCCACTGAGGAAGTGATCTGCAAGGAGCCCATCTTGGTGGTATCTTACAAGGTAGGGGTATGCCGCGTGGATGCTCGGGGCAAGCCCTGTGAGACAGTGTTCCAGAGACTGAGCTACAATGGCCACTCCAGTGTGGTGCGGTGCCGGCCACTCACAGGCCGCACTCACCAGATCCGAGTCCACCTCCAGTTCCTGGGCCACCCCATCCTCAATGACCCCATCTACAACTCAGTTGCGTGGGGCCCCTCCCGGGGCCGGGGCGGCCACATTCCCAAGACAGATGAGGAACTGCTTCGGGACCTTGTGGCAGAGCACCAGGCCAAACAGAGCCTGGATGTGCTAGATCTGTGTGAGGGTGATCTGTCCCCAGGACTCATAGACTCTACAGCTCCCTCCTCAGAGCTGGGCAAGGACCACCTAGAAGAGTTGGCTGCATCTGCCCAGAAGACGGATGGAGCAGTTGAGGCAGCTCCTCAGGATCTGGACACAATGGCCTTGGCACCAGAGAAGGCAGCTGAAACAGATGTTGTAAATCAAGAGATAGACCCTCTCTGTGCAGAGTGCCGGCTGGTGCGACAGGACCCCTTGCCCCAGGACCTTGTGATGTTCCTGCATGCTCTGCGCTATAAAGGGCCAGGGTTTGAGTACTTTTCACCCATGCCTGCCTGGGCACAGGATGACTGGCAAGAAGACTGAGGGCTGTGGCCAATGGAGGGGTTGCTTCTTGAATTGGAAAAGGAATGGGCCATGGTTTTTAGGAGTTGACCTCATGGGCTGGTACTCAGGGTTTCTACAGGCGTGAGGTTGGGCTCTTAAAGGATCTCCTTATACTTGCTACCTCCTTCTTTCCTCCCCCTCTAGCTAGAGTTAGGGAACTTGTTGGTTTGTAAATATATCCCTTTTTCTAACACCTTGTGTGTTTGGTTTTCTTCCTTTTTTTTTTTAATTGAGGTAAAATTCACATAATGTACAATTAACCATCTTAAGATACACGGTTTAGTGACATTTAATACATTCACAAGGTTGTGCAAGCATCACCTCTTAACTAGTTTCAAAACGTTTCCATCACCCAAAGGAAACCTGTACCCATTAAACAGTCACTCCCCATATCCCCTTTCTCCTAGCTCTGGTGACCATTAATCTACTTCCTGTCTCTATGGATTTGCCTATTCTGGACTTTTCATATAAATGGAATCATACAATATGTGACCTTTTATGTCTATCTACTTTTGCTTAGCATAATGTTTTTAAGGTCTGTCCAATTTATAGCATGTATCAGTACTTCATTACTTTTTCTTTTTTTTTTTTAAGATTTTTATTTATTAGAGACCGTGTGCACATGCACGAGAGAGCACAAGCAGGGGGAGGGGCAGAGGGAGAAGCAGACTCCCTGCTGAGCAAGGAGCCATATGTGAGGCTCGATCCCAGGACCCTGGGATCATGACCTGAGCCGAACTGATTGAGTCCCCCAGGTACCCCAGTACTTCATTCCTTTTTATGGCTGAATAATATTCCATATGGGTATACCACATTTGTATATCCATTCATCAGTTGATGGACATTTGGGTTGTTTCCACCTTTTGGCTATTGTGAATAGTGCTGTTATGAACATTCATGTATAAATTTGTGTTTGAATACATGTTTTCAGTTCTTTCGAGTATATACTAAGGAGCGGAACTGCTGGGTCATATGGTAATTCTATTTTTAACTTTTTGAAGAATCACCAAACTGTTTTCTACAGTGGCTAAGCCATTTTACATTCCCCCTGGCAATGCAGGAGGGTTTCAGTTTCCCCATATCCTCACCAATACTTGTTACTTTTCATTGTTTTGATTATAACCAGCCTAGTGGGAGTGAAGTGTTCTTGCATTGTGGTTTTGATTTGCATTTCCCTATTTAGCATCTCTGAGCATCTTTGCATGTGCTTCCTGGCCATTTATGAATCTTTGGAGAAGTATCTATTCAAGTCTTTTGCCCATTTTTAAGTTGGGCTGTTTGTCTTTTGTTTTTGAGTTATAAGAGTTCTTCATATATTCTGGATATAAGACCCTTATCAGATACGATTTTCAAATATTTACTCCTGTTTTGTAAGTTGTCTATACATTTTATTGATAGTGTCCTTTGATTCACAAGTTTTAATTTCTTTTTCTTTATTGCAGTAAGAACACTTAACATGAGATCTACCCCTTGACAAATTTCTGTGTGTACAGTACCGTGTAGTTAACTATAGGCATAACGTTGTACAGCAGATCTCTAGAACTTAATCATCTTGCATAACTAAAAGTCTATACCCATTGAATAACAATTTCCTATTTCCCCCTGCCCCCTACTCTGTTTCTATGTGTTTGACTGTTTTAGATACCTGAAAAAAAAATTGTCTTCCTTCACTTAATATTCACAGAATACTCTGTACTTCAAACGTGTGGGGACTTTTCCCACACCAAGCAATTCTCGCAACACCAGCTGGGTGTCCTACAATTTAACTCAATTCTGACACTATCTACCTGAAGATAGGCCTCAGACCCACAGGTCAAGGGCTCAGTCCCACAAGACTGCTCCACATCAGATGCCAGTTGCAAGTCCAGGTTATCACCTGTGCTTCTGACCAACCAGAAATCAGAGGTTCCCACAACCCCCTCCTTGGGTTCAATTACTTACTTGAATGGCTCACAGAACTTAAAAACAGTTTACTTACTAGACTATTGGCTTATTACAAAGAATATTAAAGGATATGGGGTGCCTGGGTGGCTGAGTTGGTTAAGTGTCTGCTTTCGGCTCAGGTCATGATCAATCCCAGGGTCCTGGGATTGAGTCCCGCATCAGGCTCCCTGCTTGGCGGGGAGCCTGCTTCTCCCTCTCCCTCTGCTGCTCCCCCTGCTTGTGTTCTCTCACTCTCTCTGTCAAATGGATAAATAAAATCTTAAAAAAAAGGAAAAGAATGTTAAAGGATATGAGTGAACAACCAGATGACGAGACACATAGAGCAAAGTCTTGAAGGGTCCTGAGCACAGAAGCCTCTGACCCTGTAGAGTTTGGGGTGTGCCATCCCCTGGCATGTGAATGCCTTCTTGTTCACCAACCCAAAAACTCTCCGAACCTAGTCATTTAGGATTTTTATGAGTGGTTCATTACTTAGGCATGGTGGATTAAATCATTGGCCACTGGTTAAGTTAATCTCCAGTTCCCTACCCACAACCCCCGCAAGTTAGTAAGTGGGCTGAAAGTTCCAACCCTCTTATCAACAGAGTTGGTTCCCCCGGCCAATCAACCCCCGTCCTTAAGTGCTCTCCAAAAGTAACTGCATTAACAAACTCAAGTGTGGTTGAAAGGGGTGTGTTATAAGTAACAAAAGATACCTGAATCACTCTCATCACTTAGGAAATCCCTAGGGTCTTAGGAGCTCTACCAGGAACAGGAATAAAGACCAAATACGTATTATTATAAATCACAGTATCACGACACCTTCTATAAGTGGAATCATATAGTATTTGTCTTTTTGTGATTGGCTCATTTCACTTAGCTTAATGTCCTCAAGGTTCATCCATGTTGTAGCTTGTGATGGGATCTCTTCCTTTTAAAGGTTGAATAACATATCACATTTTGTTTATCCATTCATCTGCTGATGGACACGGGGGCTGCTTCCACCTCTTGGCTATCATGAATAGTGCTACTATGAACATAGGTGTGCAAGTACCTTTTTAAGACTCTACATTCAATTCTTTTGGGTATATATACAGAAATAGGATTGCTAGGTCATATGGTATTTCTATTTTTTTAAAGATTTATTTATTTATTCATTCATTCATTCATTCATTCATTTGAGAGAGAGAGAGCACACGCATGAGGAGGGGAGGGGCAGAGGGAGATGGAGAAGCAGGCTCTCCACTGAGCAGGGAGCCTGATGCCAGGCTCCAACCCAGGACCCTGGGATCATGACCTGAGCCAAAGGCAGGTGCCCAACTGACTGAGCCATCCAGGCACCCCACTATTTTTAATTTTTTTAAACATTTATTTACTTATTTGAGAGAGAGAAAGCAAGAGAGTGCATGAGCAGGGGGAGGGGCAGAGGGAGAGAGAGAGAGAAGCAGACTCCCTGCTGAGCACAGAGACCCACCACATAGGGCTCAATCCCATGACCCTGAGACCATGACCTGAGCTGAAACCAAGAGTTGGACACTTAACCTACTGAGCCACTCAGGCACCCCTCTATTTTTAATTTTTTGAAGAACCACCATACTGTATTCCATATCATTTGCACCATTTTACAATCTTACTAAAAACAGAGGTGGTCTAATTTCTCCACATCCTTGCTAACACTTGCTGTTTTTTGTTTTTTGGGTTTTCTTTTTATGGGTATGAGGTGTTATTTCATTGTAGTTTTGGTTTACATTTCCCTGATGATTAGTGACATTGAACATGTTTTCTTTTGCTTGTTGGCCTTTTGTATGTCATTTAGAAAAATGTCTATTCAAGTCCTTTATGCATTTTTCAATCAGGTTGTTTGATTTTTTTGTTGTTGAATTGTAGTTCTTTACATATTCTGGATGCTAACCCCTTATCAGATAAATGATTTGCAAATATTTTCTCCCACTCCATAGGTTGCCTTTTGTTCTATTGATTATGCCCTTTGATCCACAAAAGTTTCTAAGTTTGATGTAGTACCTTTGTCTATTTTTGCTTTTGTTGCCTCTGAGGCTGATAGGAATTTGATAGGGATCGCGTTGAATCTATAAATTATTTTTAGGTAGTATTACCATGTTAACATTATTAAGTCTTCCAATCCATGAAAATAGGATGTCTTTCCATTTTTTTTTAGATCTTTAATTTCTTCCAGCAGTGTTTTGTCATTTCTAGCATACAAGTCTTATATCTCCTTGGTTAAATTTATTCCCACATATCTTATTTGATGCTATTTAAAATGCCCCAAAAATGATAAAATAAATTGTTTTCTTAATTTTATGTTTGGATTGTTCATTGATAGTATGTAGAATTACAACTGATTTTTGCGTTGATTTTTTAATCCTGCAACTTTGAATTTTTTAGCTTAATAATTTTTTGTGTGTGGATTCTTAAAATGTATGTGGGTGTGTGTATTTTTTTCATGTCATCTGAGACTAGAGATAATTTTACTTCTTCCTTTTCCAATTGGATGCCTTTTATTTCTTTTTCTGTCCAGTTGCTCTGGATATCTCATTGTGATTCCACTACACTGTTGAATAGAAGTAGCAGAGTGAAAGTGGGCATCTTTGTCTTGTTAATGGCTTAGGGGTAAAGTTTTCAGTCTTTCACAATTGTATGATGATAGCTGTGGGCTTTTCATAAATTCCATATTGAGGATGTTCTCACTGCTTTTTTCTTGCCCTGCGTTTCTGCCTGGTCAGCCTTTTGACTTCTGTTCAGGTGGAAACTTTCTCCTTTCTGTTCCTTTTGTTACATATCTGTCACATATTTCCTTACCCATAAAGAGAACCCTGACTTTTTGTTTTCAGGCTTCTTCAGGGTGAATGAAACAGGCTCATTAACACCTAATCTGTAGACTTTGATCAGCACACGCTAAGCAGTGGTGGTGTGGATAGGGAAAAACAATTGAGTTTATGTTCTTTTAGTGGTCCATACTGGTTGTTGGCCCCCTATTATATGCCAAACAGTATTTAATGCTGGTATACAAAAATAAATAACTAGGTCCTGCCATGGTAGAGCACACATGATGAAATATGCAAAACACAAAGGGAAACAGTGGAGATACGGCATAATTCTGTCTGGAAGTACCAGCACAGGTTTCCCAGAGGAAGAAGCATTTCAGAATGAGTTAGAATTGGCCCAGTAGAGACGTAAGAGAAGAATTACAGGTAGAGGGGCAATGTGAGAGAAGGCAGGCAAATTCCAGAGGTAGAGAAACAGAGCAGGAGACATCCAAGGAGAAAGCCTTTGAGGACATTTGGCCCTCTGTGTATGGCTCCCTATCACTGACTACTGAAGTCTTTGCATGGCTTGTATATCAACAAAGGACTCCGAACTACAAGGGATAGGAACAACCTGGGGAGACAAGATTTTCATGGATCTGAGTATCTGCTCAACTTTGTGAAAACCCTATCTCTCTCATGAGCCAGCCAATTCCTCTTATCATGGAGACCCTCCTTAACTCAGGAGCTCTTGTTTCCCAGGACAGGCAAGAATCAGATGCCTGGTAAAATTCATCCAGCAGACATTTGAGTACCAACTGTGTGCTGGGTTTATACTGGGCTCTTTGTATATAATGGTGAATAAGTTAGATGTGGTCCCTGCTCTTAGGGAGTATATAATCTGCAGTGTACAGCCCACTGTGGGGAAGACAAGTAAACAGTTAAAATACAATGAATAAATGTTCTCTGTGGTGGGAGGACGAAGGAGGCAGAGGCTATCTCCATACCTTGTCTCTTGCCTTCCGGGATTCTGAATGGTAGCATTTTCCATCTGGGCTCTTTAGTTCTGTATTCCTTCTCTTTCTAGTCCCATTTATCTTATTCTCATTCTTTTAATCAGCCTCAAAGGTTTCTGATGTAAGGACACATGGATGGGTTTGAGAGGGTCCCTGGATATCTTGAAATGGTATGCAAAATTTTGTATATGTGTATATTTTTCATATATTTCAACAGATCCTTCAAATCTTCATTGTCTAATACTAGCCACATGTGCTATTTAAATTTAAATTAATTAAATAAAATGTAATATGCAGTTATTCCATTGCACTAGCCACATATCCAGTATTCAAAGCCATTTGGTCTAGTGGCTACCATATTGGGCAGCACAGATAGAGAACGTTTCCATTCATTGTGCAAGGTTCTCTTGAACAGCATTGCTGCAACGAGCCTTTATTGTAAACAAGAGTTCCTGACTACAATGATTCCACTAATCTGCAGACACTTAAAAAACAGAGGTTGTGTGTGTGTGTCCACGCACATGCATGTGTTCTTCCATCTCGCACATACTAGTCAAATAATTGGTCTCTGTGTCAGTCAAATGGTGGGCTAGGTGCTAGACTATTTATATAGAACTTCTAAAAAAGGTAATGCCCTAAGGAAGCTCAGGTTGAATCCAGTTGATCTTTTCTATAGTTTTTTCCCTTGTAAAATGATATCCTTTTTAGAAATTTAATTCTTATTATAGCCCTCCTATCCTTACTCCTACTCTGGAGGTAACCATATTGATAATTAAGTGGTTTTCTTCCTGTTTTCTATTCATAGATGCACAAATGTTTATGTATTTTTTTAAATAAAAATGGGATCATGCCGTACAAATTGTTCTGCTACGTGCTTTTCTGTACGACTTTTTTAAGATTTTACTTACTTGTCAGAGAGAGAGCATAAGCAGGGGGAGCGGCAGGCAGAGGGAGAAGCAGGCTCCCCACTGAGCAAAGAGCCCAATGCGGGACTTGATCCCAGGACTCAGAGATCATGACCTGAGCCAAAGGCTGACACTTAACTGACTGAGCCACCCAGGTGTTCTTGTAGGACATTTTTTTTTTTAACAGCTTCATTGTGTCACATTGTGTGACGACACTATAATTTAATCCATCCCCTATTGGTGGAATTTTAGGTGTTTGCAGTTTTTCGTGATTACAAGCTGTAGTGAACACTCTTAGATCTGTTTGCACTCATATCAGTGTTTCTGTAGAATAAATTTTTAGTGTAATTATGAGGTTGATAGCTTTAAATATTTATTGATAGGTAATACCACACTGCCCTCCAAAAAGATTATACCAATTACATTCCTTCCAGTAAGTAGTGTGAGAGGCAGAAGCAGGTGAATGTCGTGACTGAAACAGCTGGTCAGGCAGCTGCATTTTCAAGGTTGGCTTTAGTTCCAACTGTGGATTGGAACCATGGGTTTCCTGGAATGTCTGCATCTCTCAGTGGATGACCTAGATTTGCTTGGCTCAGTCTTTTCTCCCAAAGAGAAAATGGGCTCATTTCATAGTCTCTTTGGTCTTTGAATCACTGGTACTCAGGACTGCGGAACCGGCCGGTTCAGTTGGAGGAACGTGCAACTCTTGATATTTGGATCACTGGTACTCAGGACTCAGAACTTTGGTCTTTGGATCACAGGTACTCAGGACTGAGGACACAGGATGATTGAAAACCAAAGATGGAAGCAGAGCAGCTAAGGAATATGACCAGGTTTTAGATGGATAAGTTTACTGCAGTCAGAGGTATCATCACTAACGCACTCATTCTGCTTAGAACACTTGCTTTGTGCAAGGTAAACAATATTGTCTTTGATTATGAGTATTGTTTGCTTCCCCTCCAATTCCTCTGTGTACTCTCTTCCTGTAACTTTCATTTGAAGCTTGTCCAAGTTTTCAAAACTGCAACATTTTTATCAGCCATTAACCACACCAAACTGTAAGAATTGCCTAGTAAAGTTGGACATGTAATTAGTGATTTGGCTCTATCCAATTAATGGTAGCTAGAAGTACAACTAGAGAGTCACCTGTACACATACCCCAGGAGACATGTATGGGAACATTCACAGTAGCATTCTTGCAATAGCAAAAAACAAGAGACAACCAAAATATCCATCCATAAGAGAATGGATATCCAACTGTGTATTCAGACAATTGTATACTAAGCAGCAGTGAAAATGAATGAATTATATGGATAAAGTAATGTTGAATGAAAGAAATCACAGATGAATAAATATAATATGAATCCATTTATATAAAATTTAAAAAGGAGGTAAGACTGAACATTTTTAGAGATATATATACATGTATATTTGGTTAAGAAAAGCAAGAGAATGGAGGCATCTGGCTGGTTTAGTTGGAGGAACATGCAACTCTTGATCTTGGGGTCATGAGTTCAAGCCCTACATGGAGTGTAGAGATTACTTAAATAAATAAAAAACTTTAAAATAAAAAAAAGAAAAGCAGGAGGATGATTAACACCAAGTTGAGTAGTTCTCTCTGGTGGGAGGATGGCAGCAGGGAGGGGCACATGGGAAGCTTCAAAGGTGTTTCTTAAGCTGGGTCATGTTTACATGGCATAGGTTTTATTATTGTTCCTTTAAATTGTACACAGGATAGGGGCACCTGGGTGGCTCAGTCGTTAAGCGTCTGCCTTCAGCTCAGGTCATGATCTCAGGGTCCTGGGATCGAGCCCCTCATCGGGTTCCCTGCTCCGCGGGAAGCCTGCTTCTCCCTCTCCCACCCCCCTGCTTGTGTTCCCTCTCTCGCTGTATCTCTCTGTCAAATAAATAAATCTTTAAAAAAAAATTGTACACAGGATATATTACATATATATTGTATCATTGTATAATATTTTTCAAGATAAAAAATTTAAGTAAAAAATGTTGAAAGACTTCTCTCTGTTTAACCTTTGGTTATCTCTGAAATAGTGACTCTCCTCTTTTAGTCACCCCATGACAACTCCTAAGGTCTCTTTGACCTCCGTGTAGCTGGTGGTACCACTCGCAAGTGCTTGGGCCACAGATCACTTTCACCAGGGATAGAGAGCACCATATATCTGGTATTTGGGGGAGTATAATGATAAGCAATATATAATAATTTGTGAAAGTGGCCACTTTAATATGCCTTAGCAGATCCAAACACTGCTCTTTATCATAAAAGAACAGGGATCTAAATGCAGTTTATGGCTTTGGTGTTCTAGATCTGGCATGCTTTCAGATATAGAGAGCTCTGTGCCTTGCCATTTCCTAAAACTTAATATCATGGCATCTAGACACAGATTTTTTTTTTAAGATTTTATTTATTTGAGAAAGAGAAACTGCATGAGTGGGAGGGGCAGAGGAGAGGGAGAAAGAGAGAATCTCAAGCGGACTCCACGCTGAGCATGGAGCCCGACATAGGGCTCAATGTGGGGCTTGATCCCAGGACCCTGAGATCATGACCTGAGCCAAACCAAGTTGGATGCTTAACTGACTAAGCCACCCAGGCGCCCCTTGACAGATTTTTGAAAATACTTCAGTATTCAAGTAAATAATAAATGATACATTTTTTTCAGGTTATTTTTCCTGTAAACTTTACAACATTCTAAATGTTGAAGTTAAGGTAGGTTAAGAATTGTAAAAAAAATAGCTTTATATCCTATCCTAAATGCTGAATTTCCCAGAATCAAAATTGAGGCAAAATTGTAAGAATTAAGAATTTTACAAGCCAAGGAATGCCAAGAATTGTCAGCAAACTACCAGAAGCTAGGAAAATGTTGTGGAACAGATTCACCCTCACAGGCCTCAGAAGGACAAACCGTGTTGACACCTTGATCTCAGACTTCTAGTCTCCAGAACTACGAGACAATTCTGTAATTTAGCCCATGATGCTAAAATAAGGGCTGCCTCTGTTATTTGCTATGTTATACCAAAAATGACTGCAGGCAGTCATCGAAAGGCGAGTTTATTGGCAGTGATCCTTTCAGTGAGTACACAGAAACCATTGTCCAGGACCTATTTCAGCTTTTCTTTTTTTTTTAAGATCTTATTTTTAAGTTATCTATACACACAACCTGGGGTTCAAACCCACAACCTCAAGATCAAGAGTCACATGTTCCACTGACTGAGCCAGCCAGGCTCCCCTCAAATTTTTTTTTTAAGATTCATTTATTTATTTGAGAGAGAGAGAGCGGTGTGTGTGTGTGGGGGGGGGCAGATGGAGACAGCAAGAATCTCAAGCCGACTTCCTGCTGAGTGCAGAGCTGATGCGGGGCTTGATCTCATGACCCTCATCATGACCTGAGCCAAAACCAAGAGTTGGATGCTCAACCAAAGCACCTAGGCACCCCACCCCTCAACTTTTTAAAAGCTAGAAAAAAATTTTTTTTTCACATGTCAAGTTTTGTGTCATTCAAGAATTTAAAAATCAGAATTCTAAATCCATAGCTATATAGCAACAGGAAGTTGATAATTGAGATGACTTGGTCTCTCTTAATAGTCCATTTTAGTCATTTGCATGCTGTCATAATTCAGAACAAATGCAGCCTTCATCTGTCCATCAGTAACACTTCTAAGTATTTACTAAAGGAATCGGTAAACATAAATCAAAACATTTAGGTAAGAATTTCAAGAAAGTAAAAATCCTTGAGGAAGCTGAAGGAGGAAAAAGTGCTCAGCGTTAATGACTCAAAGAGAAATATAAAACACTTACTGCCCTATAGTATCACAATCAAAAAAAATTATTGCTTCTGTTTCTAATTCCATGGAATCATTGGTCACATCCTCAGGTCTTGCCTTCATCCATTAACTTCACCCTTTTGGAGTTGGGTTTGGTCCAGTTTTACTACTTTCTGGAAGATTTCAAATGCAAATTTTGGAGTTTAGAAATCTGGGGCATTGCTCCTCCTCAATGTGATGAGAAGGAAAGATGTAACTGGTTGTTGTTTGCTAACTATCCAGAGCTACCTCAGCAGAAGACACAAAACAAGGGGATATAGCAAGTGTTACTCCCCAGTTCCCTTAATCTATTAGCATTTATTCATGTTGTCTTTCCTAAGCAACGTTACTCTAAACTGGATTTCAGTTTTTGCTCTATTGATCTTCAATATGAAAACATTTAGTTTTCAACTCAGTAGGCATCCCCAGAAGCTGTTACCACAAAGGGGATGCTTTCGTGTGATAGCATGCAGCTCAGGGAATGATCTGAGCAAAGAAAAATAATTTCCAGTTGGTGTTGCAGGCACAAAGAATAACTGGATTCACTCTTGAACTTCTTCAGGCCTTGTCATGACTGTCTTCCCAGAAATGGTTCTCCAGTGAGACCATACTTCCTAATGGTAGGAACAGACTGAACTCACTTCCGTCATTGCCTGCCTCTCAAAACCAATCTTTTTTTTTTTAAAGAGATTTTTGTTTTGTTTTGTTCTTAAGATTTTATTTATTTATTTTAGAGAGAGAGAGCATGAGAGGGGGTAGGGTCAGATGGAGAAGCAGACTCCCCGCTGAGCAGGGAGCCCGATGCGGGACTTGATCATACCTGAACCGAAGGCAGTCGCTTAACTAACTGAACCACCCAGGCGCCCTCAAAACCAATCTTTGCAAGCTTTGCAGCCCAAGGTCTGGTTTTTCATGCAAGAATTAAAAAACAAACTGGGGGCCCACCAAAACAAAACAAAAAACCCAAAACCAAAACCAAATTCTTTGGATTTCAATTCTTCCTTCAAAGCTATGTCCTAGAAGGGCTGCTGACCATCACCAGTTAAACACTGAATCGTTCTTCCCAGAGCACCTCATTCTCCGAGGACAGTGGGTCTTCCTGAAGCTGGACTTGGAGAATGAAGGCCCACTCCTGGGCCCTGAAGAAGTAAGTTGGAATACCTTGGTAACACCTTTGACTGCGCAATGATTTTTTTCTCTCGTGGTCTTCCAGAGGGTGAGGAGCCCTGCAAAAGTTCAGGATAGGCCTTGTGAAGAAGAACCCTGGTGTTGATGGAGAATGGTTTCCCTGACCTGTGGTTTGTTGACAAATTTCAGGGAGTAATAGAGATCTTTCCAAAGGTAGCAGCCATTCCTCTAGAAGTACCTTGTCCAAGTCTTGCAGTTGCAGCTGCGCCAGTAGATGGCGCCTCTAACTCTTACTGCCTTATTACAAATGTATTTTTCCATTACTAATCCAAGGTCCCCACCAGCCCACCCTGAGTTTTTAAATAATCTGGCATGTTGTTGATTCTTTTGATTCTCTTAGAAAAAGTTACAAGTAAGCACAGTTCTTACAGGTGAAGAGATTACAGAAGTGCAAAACACTGGAACTGTCATAGCAATTATTACTGAAATTTCATATGAAAGAAATCATGAATGAACTAAGCATGAAAATAGGTAAAGAGCTGAAGAACAGAAAAATGAGTTTCCATTCACAAGTCTGTTTTTTTTTTTTTTTCCCTCTAGCCACTTCCAGTGCTTTGTATTTTCAGAATTTCTACAGCTGAAGATGTTCCTTTGGGAAAGTAATCCACTCACTTTGATAGATCTTATAAGATCTGATACATTGATAGATCTTATCAGTTTTCCATAGGAAGTCGTCACTGCAAGAAGCAGGCATAACTCAGAAGTGATGCAGTCTTGCCCGTCTTTAGAGAGGTAGCAGTCCCAATAGGCCATTTATTTAATTTTTTTTTAAGATTTTATTTATTTATTTTTTAAAGATTTTATTCATTTATTTGACAGAGAGAGACACAGCGAGAGAGTGAGCACAAGCAGGGGGAGTGGGAGAGGGAGAAGCAGGCTTCCCGCGGAGCAGGGAGCCCGATGCGGGGCTCGATGCGGGGCTCGATGCGGGGCTCGATGCGGGGCTCGATCTGAGACCTTGGGATCATGACCTGAGCCGAAGGCAGACGCTTAACGACTGAGCCACCCAGGTGCCCCCTGATAGGGCATTTAAATACTGTCTGGCAAATGCTGGGGGAAACCCAGGAGTAACCAGGAGGAGTGCAAAGTTCCAGAAGCAAGAGAAAGCACAGGGACTAGTTACAGGGAATCTAAGACGGGGCTGCAGGTTGCAGGGCAAAGGGAGACTTGTTGATGGGGATGATATCTAAACTAAGATCTAAAGGAGGAGCAGGAACCAGGCAGGCAGAGGTGAATGGGAAGGAGGTACAGGGGAGCAGAAACATGTTCCAGGGAGAGGAGTAGGAATAGCATAGGTCTTGGGCGTAGAGAGTAAATCTGAGTTCAGAACAAGTTAAGATCAGTGTGTTCAGGGCACTTTAGAAAAGTCTCAGAGGTTCTTAACTTTTTTTGTGACATAGACCCCTTTGGCAGTCTGGTGAAGTCACTAGGTCCCTTCTCAGGATGTTGTTTTTAAATGCATAAAATTAAGTTTGTTGGAATACAAAGGCAACAATTATGTTGGAATACAGTTATCGAAATATTTTTAATATCTGTGATATAATAATATAATACTGTATGTACTTCTTTAGGAATGCATAACTTAATGGCAGGTCTAATAATTTATTTGAAATAGTGATGAGCAGGTAATGGGATATAAAAATATGTGATTTCTCTTGGTAACAAAATTACAGTTAAGGTTAATATTACTATAGTTCATTGCTTACCTTTATTGAAGGCAGTACTTTCAATGATAGATTAGTGAAAATAAAGATGCACTTTTTCCTCCAACCAAATAACCAATTGAATTCTTATGAATGTGGACTCTAATGGACTCCTTATGAATGTGTGCAACCGGGATAGAAACCCTTCTTAAGAGCAGGTGGCAAATGGATTGGAGAGCAAGGCTGAAGACAGGTGCTGGGGCGACCCAAAGCTCTCAACACAGGCATCAATATCCCCAAGGGATTTGGATTTACCTGGGGAGGAACCCCAGCAGTGGGCCAACTGCCTACTCTCAGTGCTGCAAACCTTGCTGAAGCACCAGCCAGGTGCCAGGTATGCAGTGTGCACAGCCTCATGGGAGAGAGAACAGGTAAATCATTTCTGCAAGGGATTAATGAGCACTAAATACTAATCTCCAGCACGGTATTGAATGGAGGTTAAGACCCAGCAGAGTTCGACAGACTTGGATTACACTGCCCTTTCTTACATAGTTATAGAAGCTGTATAACCTAGGACAAGTTTATCTTCCAGTGTCCTCATCTGTAAAAAGGAGTAATAAAAATGTCTATCATGATCATAGGGTTATGACGAGTTAAAGTGATATAATTCATCGTGGTGCCTGTAGATAATAAATACTGGATAAATAAAGGTTAATATGAGTTGAATGAATGTGCCTGATGACCTTTGAAGAGGGGAACCCCTCTATTCTATTTCTGTCCTCTGTGTCTCCCTCTCTGTTTAAATCTAAGAACAGGTTTAACACTTTCTTCCGTGGTAAGGTAGCCATGTTTCAGGTCTTCAGTCTCTGGCTTCTAGATACTAAGTTTCTGCATGTTGTCAACATCTTTTTAATGTTTCCCAATGTATACTTTTCTTGAGCACATGCAGCCTGCTGGGGTCTGGAAGAGAATCTTGAACACTGTGTCTTATAGTAGCTTTTGCAGTGATAACCTGGTATGTCATAGTAAGGAGAGGTATTAAAAACTCCGCGGTAAGGGGTTTATGGTAACTGAAGTCCCTCACTCAGAAGCTAGGTTAATTTAACATGGAATTCTTTGCACTGTTGTTTACTTCATATAAAAAGATAATAAATGAAGCACACACGTCTTCTGGGATGTTTCTTTCCCTCTTGTTTATCTGGGACGTTAGAATGCTCCAAAAGCTGTCTTCCAAATACCTCAAAGCAGACATTGATGCTCCCAGAGTAAATCGAGTAGTAAACCGTAACTGGAATAATCAACTGTTTTCACTCGCAAATAAATTTACATTCATCTGAGGCAAAAAGCTACAATCGACGAGGATGGGATTCGAACCCACGCGTGCAGAGCACAATGGATTAGCAGTCCATCGCCTTAACCACTCGGCCACCTCGTCCCCGAAGCTCAGTCCTTCCTGGTAGCTATAGGGAGTAATACTAGGGGGATGTGACGCAATGTTATGGAAGCCGCCATTTTGTACGGAAACAAAGGTCTGATCATTTTTACAGCAAGTAATCAAAAGAAGATGGCTGCTCCCACGATGTGAAGGATCTGCAATGGAGCGGGACAAAGGAAAATTCGGTGGAAAATAAGATAGACTTTAAGGAAATAAAATTGATATACAGACTGGGAAGGAAGTTTGATTAAAGGAGTCAGGAAGGGGGTTGCTCCGGAGTATAAGGGGCGGAGCCGACGCGTAGAGCGGCTTTGCGCATGTGTAACAGCTAGGCGGTTAGATTTGAATACTTCACTGAAGTAGTCTGGGCGTTGTGAGGTTAGTCGGTGGGCGGCGGCGGGCTCGCTCTTTGAGGAGCGCGCGGACCCCAAACAAATCTGAGGACCATTTGTCAAGCAGCTGGACTGCGGTGGGTAAAGAGAATGACCCTTTCGTTCTAGGCTTCCGGGGCGGTGGGCATTAGGTTTTTTCTGGGCGCTCTGAAGGCTCGGTGGTGGGTCGTGGGGACGCTCCCTCCGCCAGGCGGTCTCCGAAAGCGCTGGGCCCAGAGTAGAAGTTTCTGCCGGTTTGCGGGGCTCTTTGCCCACCTGAGCCTACACTTTGTGCGCCTTCCTCTTCCCTAGCACTTCTCCCTCCACACCTGAGCCCCTCGGGCCTGCTCGGATTGTCGGTCCGCGGCGCCCCGCCATCTTCTGTCAGGGCTCCGGGACTGTGCCTCGCACCCCTTCCCTAGGGGACTCCCGGCGGTTTGTATTTCCGACTCGGTCTTTTTGTAGCTATAAGTGAAGTGACAGCGTTGAGTGGTTTTAAGCGCTCGGCTCGTCGCAGTTTATTTACTGGCAGCACTAAACAGACATTCGGTTTCCTGCAGTTGCAATAACATTAACAGATAAAGCCAGTATTAGTAAGCCACAAACGAGTTTTGAAAATATCTCCCTGTGTCCATTAGTAGCTCGGAGCTTATTAAAGCCCCTTTTTCTTGCTGCTTATCTCAGTACTGAGTTTAAGGGAAAAAATTCTCAAATATTGCCGATTGGAATTTTAGAGATAAGTTTGTAGAGAGATGACGGAGAAAACCAGAGCAGAGCTTACTCTAGCTAGATATTAAGATTGAAGTTTTCACTTCAATTGAATTGGATCAGTCGAATTCCTCAGATATTTAGTGGGTCCCTTGTCTTGTGCTAGGGCCGGGAGCGAATGATTCAGAGTCCCTAATCTGGAGGGATTTTCAGTCCAAAAGAGAAAATAATTAACATTCACAAATAACTATAATACAAGACAATGTAAAGGATTATAGGACTTTGTAAGGTGGTATGGGAGCACAGAAAAAGGAGAGTTTGTTTGATGCTTTTGGCCCTGGAGACTAGAGGAGGCTTTGTGGAGAAAGGGGCATTTGAGGTGGAACTTGAAGGGAAGGATGCCTTACAGAGATGAGTCAATGTAAGATTTTGCTAATTAAAGGTTGGGTTCAAAGCAGTATGATTCTCCTTGACTATGTGAATGGCTGGAAATGTTTACAAGATGACAAATAGATACAAAAATGTTTGGAGTGGTAGAATCAGTGACATGCTTGATGCTGAATAAGAGAGCATAGTAGAAGATAATCTACGTATTGATAGTGCTGTCCAATAAAACTTTCGGTGATAATGGTAATGTTTTATATTTGCACTGTCCAGCATCGTTCACCACTAGTTACAAATGACAACTGAACACATGAAATGTGGCTATTGTGACTAAAGAACTGAATTTTAAGTTTTATTTCATTTAAATTAAATTTAAATAGCTACTGTATCAGATAGCACAGGTCTAGAGCCCCGTTATCAGTGGACACAGTGGAATACATTAACCCTAGAAATTGGTAGTGAAATGCAGGAGTAGCCAGAGTCAGAAAGTAAATGTTTGAGGTTTTGCATTTCACGTGGTCACCAGCATGGTCTCTGGTATGTTCTCTGTTTTTTTGTTTTGTTATGTTTTTTCTTTTTTGTTTTGTTTTCTACAACCCATTCAAAATGTAGAACAAAACAAAAAACACTCTTAAGGGCCCATTTGGGCCCTGTAGTTTGAAGACTTCTGGATTAGTTAGACTAGTAATTCCCAAGCTTTCTTGGCTCATTGGTGCCCTTAGATCAAAAGAAATAACTAACAGTTCCATTTATTAAGTCATTAGGTCCAAACAACTTAAAAAGTTGTTAAGTTGAAATAAATTTATGTCCTAACCGCTTAGTAGCCATTTGAAAAAAAATAATATGCATAAATTGAAAGAAAAGATAATATTTTTATTTTATGCTTAAATAATCACAGTTATTTACTAAATGGCTGTGTGTGCCTGTTGAACACTACACAACTTCTCAAATCTTGGAATCATATAGGACACTGCCACCCTCATTTCCAGTACCACACTGATAAAAAGTACTTGCTTCATAACAACTGCCAAAAATCCAGCTTTGCAATAATATATTATCAAAATGAATGTAATACAAATGGGTACTATTTTGAGCTAGTAGTTCACACAGTGCCTGACAGATGTCAAAAATTGCTGTTTCTCTCAAAAATTTAAAATAACCCAGGACACTTCTGTGAGTATGCTGTAGCACCCCTGAGTGCCAGGTGTACAGATTTAGAACCAATAATTAGTTAATGTGGCAGTGACCAAGAGTTCAACCGTAACAGCATTTTACAAATGAAGTTTAACATGATGATCTGGGGTACCCTATTTCTGTTGATGGTGGAACTTATAGTTGTATAATAAATAGAATTTTTTTTTAAAAAGGAGGATTTCAATAAGCTTTGAATCTCATCACTTACTTAAATGCCACCTGGTCTGCAGATTAGACAGGAATGATGTTCAATGACTATTTCAAACAGTGAAGATGTTTAGGTGATCCTGATTTGATAGTATTTAATATTTTTATCTGTGAATTTTGAATACGTCACTGAATTTGAAAATATTCCCAGAAGGAGAAAAACTAGGCAAGTGATTGTAAAGGTAACTTAAAAGATTGTTTCTTAATTACTCATTCAGCAAATATATATTGAGCTCCTATTATTTACAAAGCATGTGCTAGTTTCTCAGAATGTAACAGTGAGCATAAGAGACACCAGCCTTATTCACATAGAATTTACTCTTGGGGCACAGGTAGTTTGGGGAAATACTAGGAATAACTGATTTACATAACAGGCTTTTAAATTGCAGTTGTGGTAATGCTACAAAAGAGACATACGCAATGCTACAAAGAGTGCTTTTCTTAGCTTTTTTTGCCAAGAGAGAATAGCAAATATAAATTCAGTGGCTTGGGAAAGAGCTTTGTGTGTACAGGAATAAAAGTGCCAGTGTGGCTAGAATAGTGAGGAAGACAGTGGCATGAGATGAAGTGTGAAGTCTGAAAGGCAAGTGGAGAACCAGATCTTGGAGAGCTTTATAAGTCCTGGTGAAGAGTTTATTCTCATTACCACGGGAAGCCATTGGAAGCCATTAAAGGGTTTTAAGTATGGAGTCTCTTAAATGTAACTTATGTTTAAGAAGATAACTGTCTATGTAGAGAAGAGACTATGGAGGATAAGAGTGAAAGTAGGGAGACCATTAAGGTAAATATTGCAATAATTTACATGAGAGATAATAAGCTTGAAACGGTGATGGAGGCACTGAAGATAGCAGTGAATTCATTTGGGGTAAATATTGGAAATAGAACTACTAAGATTTGGGGATGAACAGAATTGGAAATAGGTGTCATACCTGTTTGATCTCAGAGGGAAATCTTCAAAGTTTCACCATTAAGGTGATGTTCGCTGTTGGTTTTTAAAAATTTTTTTAATTTAATTTTTTAAATTTTATTTTATTTAAATTCAATTAATTAACATATAGTGTATTATTAGTTTCAGAGGTAGAATTCAGTGATTCATCAGTTGTATATAACACCCAGGGCTCATTATCTCACGTGCCCTACTTAATGCCTGTCACCCAGTTACCCTATCACCCCATCCTCCTCCCCTCCAGCAACCCTCAGTTTGTATCCTATGGTTAAGAGTCTCTTATGGTTTGTCTCCCTCTCTGATTTCGTCTTGTTTTATTTTTCCCTCCGTTCCCCTATGCTCCTCTGTTTTGTTTCTTAAATTCCACATGAGTGAAATCATATAATTGTCTGATTGACTTATTTCACTTAGCATAATACCCTCTAGTTCCATCCACGTCATTCCAAATGGCAAGATTTTTTTTGATGGCTGAGTAATATTCCAGTGTGTGTGTGTGTGTGTGTGTGTGTGTGTGTACACCACATCTTCTTTATCCATTCATCTGTTGGTGGACATCTGGGCTCTTTCCATAGTTTGGCTATCGTGGACATTGCTGCTATAAACTTTGGGGTGCAGGTGTCCCTTCAGATCACTACATTTGTATCTTTGGGGTAGATAACTAGTAGTGCAATTGCTGGGTTGTAGAGTAGCTCTATTTTTAACTTTTTGAGGAACCTCCATACTGTTTTCCAGAGTGGCTGTACCAGCTTGCATTCCCACCAGCAGTGTAAGAGGGTTCCCCTTTCTCCACATGCTTGCCAACATTTGTTGTTTCCTGACTTGTTCATTTTAGCCATTCTGACTGGTGTGAGGTGGTATCTCATCGTGGTTTTGATTTGTATTTCCCTGATGATGAATGATGTTGAGCATTTTTTCATGTGTCTGTTGGCCATTTGTATGTCTTCTTGGAGAAATGTCTGTTCATATCTTCTACCCATTTCTTGATGGTATTTTTTCTTTTTTGGGTATTGAGTTTGATAAGTTCTTAATAGATTTTGGATACTAGCCCTTTATCTGATAAGACATTTGCAAATATCTTCTCCCATTCTGTTGGTTGTCTTTTGGTTTTGTCGACTGTTTCCTTTCCTGTGCAAAGACTTTTTATCTTGATGAAGTCCCAATAGTTCATTTTTGCCCTTGCTTCCCTTGCCTTTGGAGACGTGTCTAGCAAGAAGTTGCTGCGGCCGAGGTCAAAGAGTTTGCTACCTGTGTTCTCCTCTAGGATTTTGATGGATTCCTGTCTCACATTTAGGTCTTTCATCCATTTTGAGTCTATTTTTGTGTTTGGTGTAAGGAAATGATCCAGTTTCATTCTTCTGCATGTGGCTGTCCAATTTTCCCAACACCATTTGTTGAAGAGACTGTCTTTTCTCCATTGGACATTCTTTCCTGCTCTGTTGAAGATTAGTTGACCATAGAGTTGAGGGTCCATTTCTGGGGTCTCTATTCTGTTCCATTGATCTATGTGTCTGTTTTTGTGCCAGTACCATACTGTCTTGATGATGACAGCTTTGTAATAGAGCTTGAAGGCTGGAATTGTGATGCCTCCAGCTTTGCTTTTCTTTTTCAACATTCCTTTGGCTATTTTATGATTCCATACAAATTTTAGGATTCTTTGTTCCAGCTCTGTGAAAAATGTTGATGGTATTTTGACAGGGATTGCATTGAATGTATAGATTGCTCTGGGTAGCATAGACATTTTAACAATATTTGTTCTTCCAATCCATGAGCATGGAACATTTTTCAGTTTCTTTGTGTTCCTCAATTTCTTTCATGAGTGTTCTATAGCTTTCAGAGTACAGATCCTTTGCCTCTTTGGTTAGGTTTATTCCTAGGTATCTCATGGTTTTTGGTGCAATTGTTTTTTTGTTTTTTTTTTTTAAGATTTTTTATTTATTTATTTGACAGAGAGAGACACAGCGAGAGAGGGAACACAAGCAGGGGGAGTGGGAGAGGGAGACGTAGGCTTCCTGCGGAGCAGGGAGCCCGACTCGGAGCTTGATCCCAGGACACTGGGATCATGACCTGAGCCAAAGGCAGACGCTTAACGACTGGGCACCCAGGCGCCCCTTTTTGGCGCAATTGTAAATGGGATCAATTCCTTAATTTCTCTTTCTCTGTGTCATTCTTAGTGCATGGAAATGCAACTGATTTCTGTGCATTGATTTTATATCCTGCCACGTTGCTGAATTCCTGTATGAGTTCTAGCAATTTTGGGGTGGAGTCTTTTGGGCTTTCCACATAGAGTATCATGTCATCTACAAAGAGTGAGAGTTTGACTTCTTCTTTGCCAATTCGGATACCTTTTATTTCTTTATGTTGTCTGATTGCTGAGGCTAGGACAACAGTAGTGAGAGTGGACAGGCGTGTCATGTTCCTGACCTTAGGAAAAAAGCTCTCAGTTTTTCCCCATTGAGAATGATACTTGCTGTGTGTTTTTTTATATGGCTTTTATGCTATTGAGATATGTTCCTTCTATTCTTACACTGTGGAGAGTTTTAATCAAGAAAGGATGCTGTACTTTGTCAAATGCTTTTTCTGCATCTATTGAGAATATCCTGTAGTTTTTGTCCTTTCTTTTATTAATGTGTATATCACATTGATTAATTTGTGGATGTTGAACCAAACTTGCAGCCCAGGAATAAATCCCATTTGGTTGTGGTGAATAATCCTTTTAATGTACTGTTGGATCCTATTGGCTAGTATCTTGGTGAGAATTTTGGCATCCGTGCTCATCAGGCTATTGGTCTGTAATTCTCCCTTTTGGTGGGGTCTTTGTCTGGTTTTGGGATGAAGGTAATGCTGGCCTCATAGAGTTTGGAAGTTTTCCTTTCATTTCTATTTTTTGAAGCAGTATCAGAAGAATAGGTATTAATTCTTTTTTAAATGTTTGGTAGAATTCCCCTGGGAAGCCATCTGGCCCTGGCTCTTGTTTGTTGGGAGATTTTTGATTACTGCTTCAATTTCCTTGCTGGTTATGGGCCTGTTCAGGTTTTCTATTTCTTCCTGGTTCAGTTTTGGTAGTTTATACGTCTCTAGGAATGCATCCATTTCTTCCAGATTGTTTAATTTGTTGGCCTATGGTTGCTCATAATATGTTCTTATAATTGTAGTTCTTTGGTGTTAGTTGTGATCTCTCCTCTTTCATTCATGATTTATTTGGGTGCTTTCTCTTTTCTTTTTGGTAGGTCTGGCCATGGGTTTATCAGTCTTATTAATTCTTTCAATGAACCAGCTCCTAGTTTCATTGAGCTGTTCTACTGTTCTTTTGGTTTCTGTTTCATTGATTTCTGCTCTAGTCTTTATTATTTCTCTTCTCCTGCTGGGTTTAGGCTTTATTTGCTGTTCTTTCTCCAGCTCGTTTAGGTGTAGGGTTAGGTTGTGTATTTGAGACCTTTCTTGTTTCTTGAGAAAGGCTTGTTGTGCTGTATACTTCCCTCTTAGGACTGCCTTTGCTGCATCCCAAAGATTTTGAACAGTTGTGTTTTCATTTTCATTTGTTTCCATGAATTTTTAAAATTTTTCTTTAATTTCCTGGTTGACCCATTCATTCTTTAGTAGGATGCTCTTTAGCCTCCATGTATGTGATGATCCCAGTCTTTTGGTACTGGTTGAGATCTGATTTGTGACCCAGGATGTGATCTATTCTGGAGAATGTTCCATGTGCACTCGAGAAGAATGTGTATTTTGTTGCTTTGGGATGGAATGTTCTGAATATATCTGTGAAGTTCATCTGGTCCAATGTGTCGTTCAAAGCCCTTATTTCCTTATCAATCTGCTTAGATGATCTGTCCATTGCTTCACTATTATATGTCCAGGTATTGACCTATTTTTATTGATCTTGAGGGGGGTTCTCTGTGCCTCCTGGACTTGAATGCCTCTTTCCTTCCCCAGATTAGGGAAGTTCTCAGCTATGATTTGCTCCAACATACCTTCTTCCCTCTTTCTCTTTCTTCGTCTTCTGGGATCCCAATTATTCTAATATTGTTTCGCTTTATGGTATCACTTATCTCTCAAATTCTCCCCTCGTGTTCCAGTAGTTGTTTATCTCTCTTTTTCTCAGCTTCTTTATTCTCCATTGTGTGGTCTTCTATATCACTAATTCTTTCTTCTGCCTCATTTATCCTAGAGCCTCCATTTTTTATTGCTTCTCAGTAATAGCTTTTTTTATTTTGACTTGGTTAGATTTTAGTTCTTTTATTTCTCCAGAAGGGATTCTCTAGTGTCTTCTATGTTTTTTCAAACCCAGCTAGTATCTTTATAATCGTTATTCTGAACTCTAGTTCCAACATCTTACTAATGTCCATACTGATTAGGTCCCTGGCAGTCAGTACTGCCTCTTGTTCTCTTTTTTGAGGTGTTTTTCCATCTTGTCATTCTGTCCAGAGAAGAATAGATGAACGAGAGAACAAAATAATCATATGGCAACAACAAGCCCAGAGAAATATACACTAAACAAATCAGAAGAGACCCAAAACCGGAAAAAAAGAAAAAGAAAAGAGGGGAAGAGAGAATATAATTGAATAAGTGAAGAGAATAGAGCAATACATTGGATTCTGTGTATATTTTGGTCTGTTTTTTAGAAAATTAGATCCCAAAATTGTAAATAAAGAAAAACTTATATATGTACAAAAATAAATACAATGAAAGGATAGAATATAGCTGTAAAAATGGAAATTAAAAGACAAGAAAAAACAAAAGAGAAAGAAGAAAAACAACAACAAAAAGGAAGGGATATAAACAGACAGGTGAACAGAACAAAGCAATACACTATCTCCTGAGTGTATTTTGGTAGGATTGTTAGAGGAAACTACATCTAAAAATTGTAAAGAAAGAAAAACTTATATATACAAAAATAAAATTAAATACATTGAAAGGATATAATGTAACTGTAAAATGGAAATTTAAAAAGACTTTAACAAAACAAAAGCAAAAAAAGGAAGAAGAAAAAGAGAGAATATGATCAGGTGGGCAAATAGAACAGAGCCATACACTAGATTTTGGGTGTATTTTGGTCTGTTAGAAGAAATTGGATCCCAAAATTTTAAAGAAAGAAAAACTTTCATATATATTATATATATATATATATTTATTATACACAATATATATATATACACAATATATATATACACACACAGACACAAAATAAGATACACACATATAAAATAAGATGAAATATAATGAAAGGATAGAATGTGACTGTAAAAATGAAAATTAAAGATTTTAAAAAGGAGTTGATAAAAAAATTGGTTGAAAAAATAAATAAAAATTGTTTTAAAAAGAAAGAAAATTTTAAAAATTAAAGTTGAAAGACAAGAATCATGGGGAAAAAGCCATGATTTCTATGTGCTGGAGTTTTGCAGTTCTCATTGATCGGTAAACTTGGTCTTGGCTGGATGTTCTTGCTGATATTTTGGGAGAGGGGCTTATTGAGTTGATTCTCAAGTGTCTTTGCCCCAGGCAGAATTGTACCACCCTTGCCAGGGGCCAGGCTAAGTAATCTGCTCCTCTTTGCTCTCTCTGGCTTTTGTTCCCTGAAGGCTCTCCACGCAGCTTTAGAAGATGAAAATGAAAATAGCAGCTTTTCAGTCTCCAGCCCCAGAGCGGAAGACTCTGGGCCCCACTTCTCAGTGAAGCCTCAGAGAAAAACAATCACTCCTCTCTCCCTGGTCTCTGGCCGCACTCAGTACTCGCCTGGCCTGTGACCGAGTGTCTCTATCTCAGGCACACGACCCCGTTTTGAGACTCCAAACCCATCAGACTCCTGTGGTGCGCTCTTGCGCCACTCCTCCCAAGGGAGGAAGGGGGATCTTCCCAGTTCTTCTGCGAGCAGGGGCCCGACTGTGCCATGGATCCTGGCTTATGGCAACCCCTAGCTGAGAGCCCACTCCTCGGCTCACTGATTGTAGCCAGCTTCCCCGCTCCGATGCCTGGGAGCTCTGCCACACTCAGGCACCCCTGGTCTTCCTGTGACCCTGAGGATCCTGAGACCACACTGCCCCAGCTAGGATTCCATCCCCGCTTAGCAGCCTAAGTGACATCCCTCACCGGAGCAGATTTCTAGAAGTTCCAATTTTGTGCTCCACTGCTATATCACTTGCCAGTAGCCCGTTGAGGGAGGCTCCCTGCCCTGTGGTCTGCCCTCCCATATATTGCCTTGGATTCACTTCTCCGCACCGCCTACCTTGCAGAAAGTGGTCACTTTTCTATTTGTAGAGTTGCAGCTATTATTTTCTTCAATCTCTGTTTGAGTTTGCAGGTGTTCAGAATGATTTGATAGCTTTCTAGCTGGATTCCTGGGACGAGAGGAAATTAAGGTCTCCTACTCCTCTGCCATCTTGGACTCTCACATTCAGCTACACTCTTTCAAATGTTATTTTTATGTCTTAAAGTTTTTTTGCTGAGTACTTATAGTTGAATTTTCATAACATAAATATGTATATTATGCACATCCAGTATATTTTGATACCTAATTGATTTCACTGTGGGGTTAAATTATTATATAATCCATAAATTCTTATAAAGTAGGCCAAATTTTTTTTGAACCATTAATGCCCTTATCATCCCAATCAGTTAGTCACTGATTTTTATCTTGAATATGAGAATTTTCCAGAAGTATCAATTATAATGGAGTACTTTAAACTCAAAATTTGTCATGTTTTATAGCCCCATAGTGTAGCTTTTTCTTCCCTTTTTTTCAGTCTTCTCCCAGAAAGTAATCCTGAAGTTACAACTTTGCTATTAATCTCTTCATAGTTTTTAACTTCTTTTCTTTCTTTCTCACCTTTTCTAATGTTGTGTGTTTGTTACAGAAAAAGGTTTTCTTCAAAAATGGATGGGATGTCTTCAGAGGCTAATGAAGAAAAGTAAGTTCATGTAGTATAGCTAAAAATGTTAAACTCTTTATCAGAGAAAGATACTTTTCTTATGGGTAAGACCTATTGATAACTTCTGAAATCTTTTTCCATTCTGTTCCAGGGAAAAGAAGTAAATATTACAAAGTCATAGATCTCTTTGCCATATCTTTGTGTGTATATATCTAGAGTCAAAACTAAGAGGCACTTTAGAGACCACCTCCCATCCCTTCAATTTAAGGATGGGAAAATTGGGGTGCCTGAGTAGCTCAGTTGGTTAAGTGACTGCCTTTGGCTCAGGTCATGATCCTGGAGTCCCAGGATCGAGTCCCACATCAGGCTCCCTGCTCAGTAGGGAGCCTGCTTTTCCCTCAGACCCTCCCCCTTCTCATCCTCTCTCTTTCTCACTCTGTCACTCTCTGAAGTAAATAAATAAAATCTTAAAAAAAAAAAAAGGATGGGAAAATTGGGAGCTCCTGGGTGGCTCAGTCGGTTGAGCGTCTGCCTTTGGCTCAGGTCATGATCCCAGGGTCCTGGGATCGAGCCCCACGTCAGGCTCCCTGCTCAGTGGGGAACCTGTTTCTCCCTCTCCCTCTACCTGCTGCTCCCCCTGCTTGTGCTCTCTCTCTCTCTCTCTGTCACATAAAACAAAAAATATTAAAAACATAAATAAGGATGGGAAAATTGAGGCCCAAGGAAATGGAAAGATTGGTCTAAAATTGGCATCACAAACTGATGGTGGCCTGTTCATAGTCTACAGAATTTTCCCCCCCTAAACAATGTTTTTAAATTTTGAATTAGTTGCTAAACTTTTCTCATGAAAAATCAAGTGAAGGAGCACCTGGGTGGCTCAGTCTGTTGAGCGTCCAACTCTTGATTTCGGCTCAGGGCATGATCTCTGGGTCATGAGATCAAGCCCGGCGTGGGGCTCCGTGCTCAGTGCAGAGTCTGCTTGAGATTCTCTCTCTCCCTCTGCTCCTTCCGCTGCTTATGCAAGCTCTCTCTCTATTTCTCTCTAAAATAAATAAAATCTTAAAAAAAAAAAGAAGAAGAAGAAAGAAAAAGAAAAATTGAGTGTAGCAACACTGGGCTCATATTCTTGTGGTAACAGCTAACCTGATCAGAGTAATGACTGTGACCATTAGATCAAGCAGGAACTCTCCATTATCATCTCAACACCACCTATTTTCCTTGCATCTACTAGATGATCTGTTTGGCCTCCATAGGCATTTGAATTTTCAAAACCTGATTTAAAAATCACACAGTAGTAAAAACAAAAAAAATCACACAGTAGTAAAACCAGAGCTAGAGTCTCTTGATTTATGACCCATTTATCTTAAAATTGTACCTCTGTAAACATGGTACATTATGTTGTGCTGATTGTTTTGCAGGAGATATTCTTAGAGTATACAATATGTATTTTAAAACACTGACCTTCTAAATAGTGACTTTAATGTCTTATAAATTTTGCTAAGTAAAAGTGATGCCATGTGTTAAGTGAAAGTGATGGCCAGTTTAAAAGCATGTAGAAGATGCTGTGATGATGGCTTTTGGAAATTCAGTCTTTTACCAATGTGTCTATAAATTTTTTTTCCTTTTTCAGTGACAATATGGACAGACCTGTTAGAAGACGACATTCCTCAGTAAGAAACATTAAGTTAATAATTGTTACCTTTGGGGCGCCTGGGTGGCTCAGTCGGTTAAGCGGCTGCCTTTGGCTCAGGTCATGATCCCAGGGTTCTGGGATCGAGTCTCACGTTGGGCTCCCTGCTCAGCAGAGAGCCTGCTTCTCCCTCTCCCTCTGCCTGCCACTCTGCCTACTTGTGCTCTTTCTCTATCTCTGTTAAATAAATAAATAAAAATCTTAAAAATTAGTAATAATAATTGTTACCTTTTATTGAATGATGACTATATGTCACAGTAATTTTGACTATAACATCACCATCCCACTCCCGCTGGCTCCTATTGCTCTCTGGATACTCAAATATTTACCTGGTTACACAATTCTGTAAATATACTAAAATTTGTATTTTATGAATTTCATGGTAATTTTATGAATTGTATGCCATGTAAATTATACTTTAATAAAGTTTAAGAATATCTTTAAATAGTGTAGTAATACACAAAAAATCCAACTCAAACTGATTTAAGCACAAAATTTATTGGATTTTGAAATTGAAAAATCCAAAGATAGGGATGACTTTTGGCACAACATAACTGACCAGGGGTTCCAATAATATCACCAATATTAGGATTTTCTCTCACTTTTCTACTCTGACTGCTTCCTCTGGGTAATCTCCATTTTCGGACGGGCCCTCTCCCCATGATTACTATAGTACCTCTAGCTCTCCCAACGTCCAGTTTAACTCCTAAATGAAAAGGTGTCTATTTCCTCAAGATAAAACAAAAACAAAGGACTTAGGATTGAATCATATTGGTTCGACTATCTTGTTATGGGTCAAGTCCTCCTTTCTGAACCACTCACTGTTGATGAGAGAATATTATTTGCAAATTGTTCTAGACCAGGGCTACATGTTGTGCCCTAGGGTTGGGGTGGAGCTTCACCCAGACCACAGGGGATGAGAGAAGGCAAAATAATTGAGGAAGGTGGGCAGGGAGAAGGGAATAGATGCCAGATATTTAAACCAGCCACAAGATACAGCACTGAAGAGTACGAATTTGAGGAGTTTTACAGGTTTTCACAGAAATTTTAACATCTCTACCTTTCTCCTATGATGGAATTTGAACTGATTATTAATATTAATCCCAGATTTTCTTGAATAATTCTAATTCTTCTAGATTTTGAAGCCTCCAAGGAGTCCTCTTCAGGACCTCAGAAGTGGGAATGAAACAGTTCAGGTAAGTCTCTAATGCAAATGCTTTATAGATGACTATTTTCAGTGATAATTTTAATAGGAACTTTATTAGCTATATGAAGAGAGAACATCATAAATGATTTCTGGTTGAATGTGTACAAGTAAGCATCCAGGGGCTATCAGATTAAAATCCGAACTCTTGAGTACACTGGCACTCTTAATTTTTGAGTCCAGTTTACTTTTCCAGCCTTTCTTGCCACTCTCACACATGTATCTCACCATTGCTTACTATTCTGCAAACATGACACAAACTGTCAAGCCTGCAAGAATTTACATGAAATGTCTCCTCTATTTAGATGATTAGTCTTTCATTCTTCTTTGTCCTCCCAACATTCTATTAAAAATTTTTTTTTGGAACATTCTGAAAAGTAGCAGGAATTTTATAGTGAATGCTCATATAATCATCGCTTAGATTCTTCAATTAATATTTTATCATACTTGCTTTATTGTAAGTCTATAGCCCTCATTATTTGGTAATTCCTATTTGTCCTTTAAGACACAACTTTGATATTGCTTCTCTCAGAAAATCATCCCTCAATACCTTCCATTATAATTGTTTGCTAATGTCCATTCTAAATTGAGAACTCCCTGAGGGTGGGAACTTTATCATGTGTTTTTTCAACTTATTGTGCCTGATATAGTTGAATTTCAGTACATTTTGTTGATTGATGAAATGCATATAGTTTTGGAGACCATATAATTCTGAATGCACACTCTACTCTGGCTTCCCTAATCTTTCTATTTCTCAAATGCATCAAGCTTTTTCCTGTTTCAAGGCCTCTGCACACATTCTACCTAGAATGCTTTCTCTCTACCCAACTCTTCATCTGACTAATTTTTAACTAATCCTTCAGGTCTCAAATATACTTCCTCAAAGAAATCTTCCTGATTCTTAGGCTAGATTAGTTTGTTTCTTTTTAAACATAGTTTTCCTATATAACACTCATCACACTTTGAATTTTATATTTGTATAGATTTTTTTGTTTTAATGTCTGTGTCACCATTAACACAATAGAGTAGGGAATCATTTATTTCCTTTACCACTATTTTTCCATCAGCACAGGACCTAGTGTGTGTGTGTGTGTGTGTGTGTGTGTGTGTGTGTGTGTGTGTGTGTTTTAAAACTGTAATGAGAGGCGCCTGGGTGGCTCAGTCCGTTAAGCGTCTGCCTTCAGACCAGGTCATGATCCCAGGGTCCTGGGATCGAGCCCCATATCGGGCTCCTTGATCAGCGGGGAGCCTGCTTCTCCCTCTCCCACTCCCCCTGCTTGTGTTCCCTCTCTTGCTGTGTCTCTCTCTATCAAATAAATAAATGAAATCTTAAAAAAAAAAGAAAATAAAAATGTAATGAATGCTGAATGAGTGAAGGACAGATTCATAGACTCAAAGCTTTAAAACCAACAGGACCTCACCAGTAATCTTAAATCCAATTTCTTAGTTTTATAGAAGAAAAAAAAATGAGGTCCAAGGGGGTCAAATTTTTATCTAAGCCCACACAGCTAGTTAGTGGCAGACTTCACATCTGAGCTGTAATCTCCTAATTTCTAGCTCAGTGCTCTTTCCAATATAGCACAAAAATTTCAGTTTTTCTTTCTTTTTTTATTTTTTAATTTATTTTTATTTGTTTTTATTACTATTTTTTAAGTCAGAGAGAGAGAGAGCACAAGCAGGGGGAGCAGCAGAGGGAGAGGGAGAAGCAGGCTCCTCACTGAGCAAGAAGCCCGATGTGGGACTCGATCCCAGGACCCTGGGATCATGACCTGAGCCGAAGGCAGACGCTTAACGACTGAGCCACCCAGGTGTCCCTTTTTTTTTTTTTAGTAAGAAGTATATTAGTCTCTGTTAGTTTCAGTATGAACTGTGGTAGTATTATTGTCCATATTAAGCTCGAGGCCACTTGTAGTGTCTGCTAGGGTGTTAACAGAGAGGATGAACATTCCCGATTCTTTCTTATAGTAAGACATGCTCAGGTATTAAGAATTAACATAGTAAAAGTCTCTGTAGATTTGTTTATTTCTCTGTCATTTGCTTTTTGTATTTGGTATTTATGTGAGTAAAAAGGTTTGCTCTTGTTAAAGAAGATGAGGGAAAATAAAAATAGCATTTTATAATGAAAAGATGCTCAGCATCACTAATCATTAGAAAAATGCAAATCAAAGCCACAGTGGGATATTACCTCATATCCATTACAATGGCTACTGTAAAAAAAAAAACACAACAAAAAATAACAAGTGCTGGCTAAGATGCGGAATAATTGGAAACCTGGTACACTGTTGGTAGAAATGTAAAATGCTGTAGCCACTATGGAAAACAGTATGGTGGTTCCTCAAAACATTAAAATAAAATTGCCATATGATCCAGCAATTCCACTTCTGGGTGTGTACCCAAAAGAATTGAAAGCAGGGTCTGGAAGAGACATACACCCCTGTCATAGCAACATTATTCACAGTAGGCAAAAGGTAGAAGCAAACCAGTGTCCATTGATAGATGAATGGATAAACAAAATGTGGTATCAATGGAATATTATTTGGCCTTAAAAAGGAAGTTCTGATACACACTACAACAAAGATGAACCTTAAGGACATTATGCTAGGTGAAATAAACCAATCACAAAAAGACAAATACGGAGCCCCTGGGTGGCTCAGTCGGTTAAGCATCTGACTCTTGGTTTCAGCTCAGGTCATGCTCTCAGGGTTGTGAGATTGAGCCCCACATCAGGTTCCACACTCAGCGTGGAGTCTGCTTGAGATTCTCTCTCTCCCTCTCCCTCTCCCTCTGCCCTTCCTCCTGCTCTGTCTCTCTCTCTCTCTCTCTAAAAAAAATAAATAAAACTCTGAAAAAAAAAAAAGGCAAATACTTTATGATTCCACTTATGAATTACCTAATCAAATTCATAGAGACCAAAAGTAAAATGGTGGTGCTAGGAGATTGGATGGGGAAAGAGGACTTGTTTAATGGATATGGAGTTGCAGTTTTGCAGGATGAAAAGAGTTCGGAAATTGGTTTCACAACAATGTATACCTACTTAACACTACTGAACTGTACACTTAAAAATGGTTAAGATGTATTATGGTAAATGAAATTAGCTAATCACAGAAGGACAAATACTTCATGATTCCACTTATATAAGGTATCTAAAATGGTCAAAATCATAGAAGCAGAGAGCAGAACATTGGTTGCCAGGGCCATAGAGAAGGGCAAAATGGGGGTTGCTAACAACAGGTATGAAGTTTCAGTTATACAAGGTAAGTTCTAGAAATCTGCTACACAACATTGTGCCTATAGTTAAAAATATTGAATTATACACTTAAAAATTTGTTGAGGGAGTAGATCTAAAGTTAAGAGTTCTGACCACTTTTAAAATAAAAATTAAAAAATTTTTAAAGATTTATTTGAGAGAGGAGGGAAGTGGCAGAGGAAGAAGGAGAGAGAGAATCTCAAGAAGACTCCATGCTGAGCTCTGCAGAGCCCAATGCAGGGCTCACTCTCATGACCCTGAGATCATGACCTGAGCTGAAACCAAGAGTTGGACGCTTAACTGACTGAGCCATCCAGGCACCCCATAAATTAAATTTTAAAAAGTGGTTAAGATGCTAAATTTTGTTATGTGTATTTTACCACAGTTAAATTTTTTTCTTAAATTCTAAAAATAGTATAATAAGTTTACCGTAACAGGCCACATATCACTTGCTTTGTCCCCAGTCTTTCTTCTTCTTTTTTTTTTTTAAATGTTATTTATTTATTTATTTGAGCAGGGGAGAGAGAGAGAGAAAGCAGGGAGAGGGACAGAGGGAGAGGGAAAAGCAGACTCCCAGCTGAGCAGGGAGCCTGAAACGGGGCTTGATCCCAGGATCCTGGGATCATGACCTGAGCTAAAGGCAGACGCTTAATCTACTGAGCTACCCAGGTGCCCCTTAATTTTTCTTAATAACAAAACAATCATTCATTTAAAAGGAGAGAGAAAAAGTAAGGGACAGTAATCAACTTCGTTAAATACATGTTTGTGTTGGTGTGCTTATTACCATTCACATGGAAAATCATATTCATGGGCACCTGGGTGGTTCAGTCGTTAAGTGTCTGCCTTCAGCTCAGGTCATGATCTTGGGGTCCTGGGATTGAGCCCCATGTCAGGCTCCCTGCTCAGCAGGGAGCCTGCTTCTCCCTCTCCCACTCCCCCTGCTTGTGTTCCCTCTCTCCCTGTGTCTCTCCCTGTCAAATAAATAAATAATATCTTAAAAAAAAAAGAAAGAAAATCATGTTTGTTAAGTGCATTGAGATATTTCAGAGAAATAAATAATTACCAAAATTAATAATATCACATTAACTCAGAATAAGACTTGGTCTCTGTCTGTAGTACTTTGGAGACCTAATTCACAGTAGTTTCAGTAAGAATCATACCATAAAAGAAAACAATCAACAAAACTAAAAAGCAACCTATGGAATGAGAGAAGGTATTTGCAAATGACATATCAGATAAAGGGCTAGTATCCAAAATCTATAAAGAACTTAGCAAACTCAACACCCAAAAAGAAAAAATCCCATCAAGAAATGGGCAAAAGACATGAACAGACATTTCTCCAGACACATGAAAATTGCTCAACATCACTCATCCTCAGGGAAATAAAAATCAAAACCACAATGAGATACCACCTCACACCAGTCAGAATGGCTAAAATTAACAACTCAGGAAACAACAGATATTGGGGAGGATGCGGAGAAAGGGGAGCCCTTTACACTGTTGGTGGGAATGCAAACTAGTACAGCTACTTTGGAAAACAGTATGGAGATTCCTCAGAAAGTTAAAAATAGAACTACTCTCTATGACCCAGCAATTGCACTACTAGCTATTTATGCAAAGGATACAAAAATAGTGTTTCAAAGGAGCACATGCACCCCAATGTTTATAGCAGCAATGTTCACAATTGTGAAAATATGGAAAAAACACAAATGTCCATCAACAGTTGAATGGATAAAGAAGATGTGGTACACATGCACGCACAAACACACTGGAATATTAGCCATCAAAAAGAATGAAATCTTGCCATTTGCAATGATGTGGGTGGAACTAGAGGGTACTATGCTAAGCAGAATAAGTCAGTCAGAGAAAGACAAATAACATATGATTTCACTCATGTGGAATTTAAGAAAACATGAACATAGGGAAAGGGAAAGAAAAATAAAATAAGGTAAAAACAGTAAGAGAGGCAAAGCATAAGAGTCTCTTAACTATAGAGAACAAACTGAGGGGAAGTGGGAGGGAATGGGGTAATTGGGTGAAGGGCATTAAGGAGCACTTGAGATAATGAGCACTGGGTGTTATATGCAACTGATAATAACTAAACTCTACTCTGAAACTAATAATACACTCTATGTTAACTAACTTAAAAAAGAAAAAAGAATCATACCATATATTCTCTGCCCTTAGGAATCTAATGCCTTGAGAAATAAGAAAAGCTCTCGTCGAGTCAGCTTTGCAGATACTATAAAGTAAGTTGGAAGGAGGAATGATTAAAATGTTACAGGTAATGATTTTTTGTGTATCAAACCAGGTATGTTGGTAATAACTGACTTGGATAATCTGGGTTTTAATTACATAAGCATTAGAGAATTATTATTAAAAAGTTGTTATTCAGCTTTATGCTTGAGAAACATTGAAAGCATCACCTCTAAAGTCAGAAAAAAAAACAGCTATGTCTTAGCATGGTTAATTTAACATTGTATTGAAGGTGCTAATAAAAGTAGAGGAAGTGGGACTGGGGGGAAAGATGGCGGAGGAGTAGGGGACCCTATTTCAACTGGTCCCAGGAATTGAGCTGGATATCTACCAGACCACTCTGAGCGCCCACGAAACCAGCCTGAGATGTAAGAAGATCTGGATCTCTACAAGCAGAATATTGCAGGCGGTTGGTTTTGAGGTACGAAGCGGGGAGCCGTGATTCTGCGGGCAGATATCAGAGGATAAACGGCAGCGAGAGGGTGCCTGGCCGTGGGGATCCTACACCACCGGTAAGTGACAGCCTCGCGTGCTGGGGACCGGGCACAGACTCACAGACAGGTAGTGGCGGGGAAAGGACTTTAGGGCAGCCCCCGGGGCAGAAACCCAGAGCGGTGGGGTCGCGCGTATGCGCCTGAACTGGGAGCAGCTGGCGGTTTTAGAAGCACAAAGGGCAGAGACGGCCCCGACCTGGAGGCAGGACTAGGAGCGTTGCGGAGGGGCGCACAACCCAGGACGCTGCAGTTTATAGCAGCACGGAGAGAAACGGAGACGGTGTGGCCTGGAGAGCTCACAGAAGAACAGACTGCGATCTCTCTGCTCTGAGGCAGAGGGTTGGAAATGGTCTCGTCTGCTCTGACTCACGGAAGAGATGCAGAAAGCCACCAGGGAAAGCCGCCAGAGAACAAAACCCCAAAGACTGATTCCCGCTGAGCCCATCCCCCACCACAGAGGGGCAGGGCAACTCCGCCCAAACAGGGTTGCCTGAGTAACAGCGCGGCAGGCACCTCCCGCAGAAGACAGGCTGGGAAAACAAGAGGCCAGCAACCCTAAGGTCCCAAGAAAACAGGTGCATCTTGCTTGGGTTCTGGTCAATAATTTGGACTCTATACATTCCCTCAAACACCCATCAACAGAATGACTAGGGGGAGGAGCCCCCCAAAATAGAAAAGACTCAGAGATTATGACTTACATGCTGCAGATTTACAAATGGATGCAGATATAACCAAGATGTCGGAGATGGAATTCAGGCTAGCAGTTGTGAAGACAATGGCTAGAATGGAGAAATCAATTAATGGCAACATAGAGTCTCTAAGGGCAGAAATGAAAGGTGAATTGGCAGAATTTAAAAATGCTATCAATGAGATCCAATCCAATCTAGATAATCTAACAGCTAGGGTAACTGAGGCAGAAGAGCGAATAAGCGACGTGGAAGACAATATAATAGATAAAAAGGGAAAAGAGGAGGCCAGGGAAAAACAACTCAGAATCCATGAAAATAGAATCAGAGAAATAAGTGACACCATGAAGCGTTCCAATGTCAGAATAATTGGAATCCTGGGAGAGAGAGGACTAGAAGATGTATTTGAGCAAATCATAGCTGAGAACTTCCCTAATCTGGGGAATGAAACAAACATTCGCATCCTAGAGGCAGAGAGGACCCCTCCCAAGATCAAGGAAAATAGGCCAACACCCCGGCATGTAATAGTAAAACTTGCAAATCTCAGAACCAAGGAAACCATCTTAAGGGCAGTTAGGGGGAAGAGATTCCTTACGTACAGAGGGAGGAACATCAGAATAACGTCAGACCTATCCACAGAGACCTGGCAAGCCAGAAAGGCCTGGCAAGACATATTCAGGGTACTAAATGAGAAGAACATGCAGCCAAGAATACTTTATCCGGCAAGGCTTTCATTTAGAATGGATGGAGAGATGCAGAGCTTCTACAACCGGCAGAAACTGAAAGAATATGTGACCACTAAGCCGGCCCTTCAAGAAATATTAAGGGGGGTTCTATAAAAGGAGAAAGACCCCAAGAGTGATCTACAACAGAAATTTACAGGGGCATTCTATAAAAACAACGTCTTCACAGGCAACATGGTGACAATTAATTGATATCTTTCAATAATCACTCTCAACGTGAATGACCTAAATACTCCCATAAAACGGCACAGGGTTGCAGATTGGATAAAAAGACAGGACCCATCCGTATGCTGTCTACAAGAGACTTATTTTGAACCTAAAGACACATCCAGATGGAAAGTGAAGGGATGGAGATCCATCTTCCATGCCAGTGGACCTCAAAAGAAAGCTGGGGTAGCAATTCTTATATCAGACAAATTAGATTTTAAACTAAAGTCTGTAACTAGAGACACAGAAGGACACTATATCATTCTTTTTTTTTTTTAAACTTCTTTTTTTTTTTTTTTTAAAGATTTTATTTATTTATTTGACAGAGACAGAGATTGCGAGAGCAGGAACACAAGCAGCGGGAGTGGGAGAGGGAGAAGCAGGCTCTCTGCTGAGCAGGGAGCCCAATGTGGGACTCGATCCCAGGGTCCTGGGATCATGACCTGAGCCGAAGGCAGACGCTTAACGACTGAGCCACCCAGGTGCCCAACACTATATCATTCTTAAAGGGTCTATCTAACAAGAAGATCTAACAATTGTAAATATCTATGCCCCCAACATGGGAGCAGCCATCTACATAAGCCAACTGTTAACCAAAATAAAGAGTCATATTGATAACAATACGTTAATTGTAGGAGACCGCAATACTCCACTCTCAGCAATGGACAGATCATCTAAGCAGAAAATCAACAGGGAAACAAGAGCTTTGAATGATATATTGGACCAGATGTACCACATAGATATTTACAGAACATTCCACCCTAAACCAACAGAATACTTATTCTTCTCGAGCGCACATGGAACTTTCTCCAGAATAGACCACATACTGGGTCACAAATCAGGTCTCAACCGATACCAAAAGATTGAGATTATTCCCTGCATATTCTCAGACCACAATGCTCTAAAACTGGAACTGAATCACAAGAAAAAATTTGGCAGAAATTCAAACACTTGGAAGCTAAAGACCACTCTGCTCAAGAATGTTTGGGTCAACCAGGAAATCAAAGAAGAACTTAAACAATTCATCGAAATCAATGAGAACGAAAACACATCGGTCCAAAACCTATGGTCTACTGCAAAGGCGGTCCTAAGGGGGAAATACATAGCCATCCAAGCCTCACTGAAAAAAATAGAAAAATCCTGAATTCATCAATTAACTCTACGCCTTAAAGAACTAGAGAAAAAGCAACAAACAATGCCTAAGCCACGCATTAGAAGAGAGATAATTAAAATTAGAGCAGAAATCAATGGATTAGAAACCAAAAACACAGTAGATCAGATCAACGAAACTAGAAGTTGGTTCTTTGAAAGAATTAATAAGATCGATAAACCACTGGCCAGACTTATCCAAAAGAAAAAAGAAAGGACCTAAATTAATAAAATTATGAATGAAAGGGGAGAGATCACGACTAACACCAAAGAAATATAAACAATTATTAGAAATTATTATCAACAACTATATGCCAATAAACTGAGCAATCTGGATGAAATGGAGGCCTTCCTGGAAACCTATAAGCTGCCAAGACTGAAATAGGAAGAAATTGACAACCTGAATAGGCCAATAACCAGTAATGAGATTGAAGCAGTGATCAAAAACCTCCCAAAAAACAAGAGTCCAGGGCCTGATGGATTCCCTGGGGAATTCTACCAAACATTCAAAGAAGAAATAATACCTATTCTACTGAAACTGTTTCAAAAAATAGAAACAGAAGGAAAACTTCCAAACTCATTCTATGAGGCCGGCATTACCTTAATCCTCAAACCAGGCAAAGACCCCATCAAAAAGGAGAATTTCAGACCGATATCCCTGATGAATATGGATTCCAAAATCCTCAACAAAATCCTAGCTAATAGGATCCAACAATACATTAAAAGGATCATCCACCACGACCAAGTGGGATTTATCCCCGGGATGCAAGGGTGGTTCAACATTCGCAAATCAATCAATGTGATAGAACACATTAATAAGAGGAGGGAGAAGAACCATATGGTCCTCTCAATTGATGCAGAAAAAGCATTTGACAAAATACAATATCCTTTCCTGATTAAAACTCTTCAGAGTATAGGGATAGAGGGAACATTCCTCAAGTTCATCAAATCCATCTATGAAAAACCCACAGCGAATATCATCCTCAATGGGGAAAAGCTGAGAGCCTTTCCCTTAAGATTAGGAACACGTCAAGGATGCCCACCCTTGCCACTGTTTTTCAACATAGTAATAGAAGTCCTAGCAACAGCAATCAGACAACAAAAAGAAATAAAAGGTATTCAAATTGGCAAAGAAGAAGTCAAACTCTCTCTTTTCGCAGATGACATGATACTTTATGTGGAAAACCCAAAAGACTCCACCCCCAAATTACTAGAACTCATCCAGCAATTCAGTAATGTGGCAGGATACAAAATCAATGCACAGAAATCAGTTGCTTTCTTATACACTAACAACGCAACTGTAGAAAGAGAAATTAGAGAAATGATTCCATTTACAATAGCACCAAAAACCGTAAGATACCTCGGAATAAACCTAACCAAGACGTAAAGGATCTATACTCTAGGAACTACAAAACACTCATGAAAGAAATTGAAGAAGACACAAAAGATGGAAAAATATTCCATGCTTATGGATCGGAAGAATAAACATTGTTAAAATGTCTATGCTACCCAGAGCAATCTATACCTTCAGTGCCATCCCGATCAAAATTCCAATGACATTTTTCAAAGTGCTGGAACAAACAATCCTAAAATTTGTATGGAATCAGAAAAGACCCCGAATCGCCAAGGAAATGTTGAAAAAGAAAAACAAAGCTGGGGGCATCACATTGCCCGATTTCAAGCTATATTACAAAGCTGTGATCACCAAGACAGCATGGTACTGGCACAAAAACAGACATATAGACCAATGGAACAGAGTAGAGAGCCCAGATATGGACCCTCAACTCTATGGTCAAACAATCTTTGACAAAGCAGGAAAAAACATGCAATGGAAAAAAGACAGTCTCTTCAATAAATGGTGCTGGGAAAATTGGACAGCCACATGCAGAAGAATGAAACTCGACCATTCTCTAACACCATTCACAAAGATAAACTCAAAATGGATGAAAGACCTCAATGTGAGACAGGAATCCATCCAAATCCTAGAGGAGAACATAGGCAGTAATCTCTTTGACATCGGCCAGAGCAACTTCTTTCAAGATTCATCTCCAAAAGCTAGTGAAACAAAAGCAAAAATGAACTTTTGGGACTTCATCAAGATAAAAAGCTTCTGCACAGCAAAGGAAATAGTCAGCAAAACAAAGAGGCAACCCATAGAATGGGAGAAGATATTTGTAAATGACACTACAGATAAAGGGCTGGTATCCAAGATCTATAAAGAACTTCTCAAACTCAACACCCAAAAAACAAATAATCAAGTCAAAAAGTGGGCAGAAGATATGAAAAGACACTTCTCTGAAGAAGACATACAAATGGCTAACAGACACATGAAAAAGTGCTCATCATCATTAGCCATCAGGGAAATCCAAATCAAAACCACATTGAGATACCACCTTACACCAGTTAGAATGGCAAAAATGGACAGGGAAAGAAACAACAAATGTTGGAGAGGTTGTGGAGAAAGGGGAACCCTCTTACACTGTTGGTGGGAATGCAAGTTGGTACAGCCACTTTGGAAAACAGTGTGGAGGTTCCTCAAAAATTTAGAAATAGAGCTACCCTATGACCCAGCAATTGCACTCCTGGGTATTTACCCCAAAGACACAGATGTAGTGAAAAGCAGGGCCATATGCACCCCAATGTTCATAGCAGCAATGTCCGCAATAGCCAAACTGTGGAAAGAGCCGAGATGCCCTTCAACAGATGAATGGATAAAGAAGATGTGGTCCATATATACAATGGAATATTACTCAGCCATCAGAAAGGATGAATACCCAACTTTTACATCAACATGGATGGGACTGGAGGAGATTATGCTAAGTGAAATAAGTCAAGCAGAGAAAGTCAATTATCATACGGTTTCACTTATTTGTAGAACATAAGGAATAGCATGGAGGACATTAGGAGAAGGAAGGGAAAAATGGGGGGGCAGGAATTGGAGGGAGAGATGAACCATGGGAGACTATGGACTCTGAGAAACAAACAGGGTTTTAGAGGGGAGGGGGGATTGGTTAGCCCGGTGATGGGTATTAAGGAGGGCACGTACTGCATGGAGCACTGGGTGTTATTTGAAAACAATGGATCGTGGATCACCACATCAAAAACCAATGATGTATCATATGGTGACTAACATAACATAATAAAATTAAAAAAAAAAAGTAACCAACAACAACAACAACAAAAAATAGAGTAAGTGGAGTTCTAAAGATTGGAAAGATGGGGGTAAATCTATTACGTTATGCAAATTAGATGCTTGTATATTTGGAAAATATAAGAATATCAAGTGAGGTGTGCCTGACTGGCTCAGTCGTTAAGTGTCTGCCTTCAGCTCAGGTCATGATCCCAGGGTTCTGGGATCGAGCCCCGCATCAGACTCCCTGCTCAGCAGGGAGTCTGCTTCTCCCTCTCCCACTCCCCCTGCTTGTGTTCCCTCTCTCACTGTATCTCTCTCTGTCAAATAAATAAATAAATCTTTAAAAAAAAAATCAGTTGAGGGGCGCCTGGGTGGCTCAGTTGGTTGGGCGACTGCCTTCGGCTCAGGTCATGATCCTGGAGTCCCTGGATCAAGTCCCACATCGGGCTCCCTGCTCGGCAGGGAGTCTGCTTCTCCCTCTGACCCTCCCCCCTCTCATGTGCTGTCTCTCTCATTCTCTCTCTCTCAAATAAATAAATAAAATCTATAAAAAAAATAAAATAAAATAAAAATAAAAATAAAAAAAATATCAGTTGAAATACCTGTACAGACAATAAGCAGCAGGATACAAAAATAATATATGAAAATTGGTATATTTCCTATATATAAATAATAACCAGATAGAAGATAAATACCTTTTCCCCCCATTGTGTTATATTTTGTTTCTATGTATTTAATAATAAAAGCATATAAAGGATAAACCATTACTGAAGGATACTAAAAAATTGCGCAAATGGAGTTATAACAATTTTCTGAATAAAAAGATACAACATCGCTAGGGGCTCCCTGTTCAGCAGGAAGCCTGCTTCCTCCTCTCCCTCTGCCCCTCACCCCTGCTCGTGCTCTCTCTCTCTCGCTTGCTCTGCTCTCTCTCTCAAATAAATAAATAAAATCTTTAAAAAAAAAAAAGATTCAACATCGCAAAGATGTTACTTTTCCCTAAATTAATATATTAATTTACTTTTTTACTTTAAATTTTAAAGATTTTATTTATTTGAGAATGAGCATGAGCTAGAGTGCACAAGCAGGGGGAGCAGCAGAGCGAGAGAGAGAGAAGCAGACTCCCCACTGAGCAGGGAGCCCAGTGCAGGGCTCTATCTCAGGACCCTGAGATCATGACCTGAGCCGAAGGCAGCTGCTTAGCCCCTGAACCACCCAGGTGCCCTTAGTTTTTTAAAGATTTATTGATTTATTTTAGAGAGAGAGTGTGTACGAGTGGGAGGAGAGGCAGAGGGAGAGGGGAAGCAGATGCCACGTGGAGTGGAGAGACCAATGTGAGACTCAGTCTCACAACCCTGAGATCATGACCTGAACCAAAACGAAGAGTCAGGTGCTTAACTGACTGAGCTACCAAGGTGCCCCAATTTATTAATTTAATTCTTATATATATTGTTTTCATGATTATTTTCTTGATGTTCAGCAGTATATTTGTATTTCTTCACTGATTCAAGAGTTGTTTAATAGGGGCGCCTGGGTGGCTCAGTCATTAAGCGTCTGCCTTCGGCTCAGGTCATGATCCCAGGGTCCTGGGATCGAGCCCCACATCGGGCTCCCTGCTCAGCGGGAAGTCTGCTTCTCCCTCTCCCACTCCCCCTGCTTGTGTTCCCTCTCTTGCTGTCTGTGTCTGTCAAATAAATAAATAAAATCTTAAAAAAAAAAAAAAAGTTGTTTAATAGAGAATTTTAAAATAGCCAAGTGGTAAGGGTATTTTGTTGTCATTAATTTTTAGTTTTATTGCAGTCAGAGAATGTTAATCTGTATTATTTTGTTTTTATTAAAATTTTTTTAATAAAAAATGAATTTTTGTAAATGATCCATAGGTATTTAAAAAGAAGATATTTTGTATTTTAGGGTGTAGAGTTTGATATATATCAATTATATCTACCTTATACCTTATGTTATTTGGAACTTCTATAATCTTAAATTTTATTCAGTTTAATCTGCATGAATTATGAGAGGTAAATTAGTGTCCTGTTGATACTGTATCTCACTCTCTCTCTTTATATTTCCAATAGTTTTTCTTTATGAGTATTGATTCTGTATGTTCATCGGTACATAGTCATAATTGTTATGTCTTCATTCAGAATTGTACTTTCTAGGGCACCTGCATGGCTCAGTCAGTTAAGTGTGTGACTTCGGCTCAGGTCATGATCTTGGGGTCCTGGGATCCAGCCCTGTGTGAGCCTGCTGTGAGCTCCATGCTCAGTGGGGAGTCTTCTTGTTCCTCTGTGTCCTCCCCCCGACTCGTGTTCTCTCTCAAATAAATAAATAAAATATTTAAAAATAATAATAATGATAAATTAAAAAAATAAGTATGGGCACCTGTGTGGCTCAGTCAGTTGTGTCCGACTCTTGCTCTTGGCTCAGGTCTTGATCTCAGTCTTATGTTGTGAGTTCAAGCCCCATGTTGGGTTCCTTGCTGAGAATGGAGCCTACTAAATAAGTAAGTAAGTATAATCCAAACTCTTTATGTTTTACCAAGAAGATTAAAGCCAGGGACGTGACATGACTTTCCCGAGATAATGTAAGTAGTGACAGAACCACAGTTGTTTAATATAGGTCTCCTGACTCCTAGTCTACTGCTTTTTCCACTACTTCTGATAGACTTTCCCAAATACTATTAAACCTAGTCCACCCTTTCCTTTCCTGGGATATAATCTACTCATTATGCTTACTTTCCTAAAATGGCTCTTGGATATTAAAAGGAATTTCAGGTTCAAAACCAAAAAAACTGAACAGTTCTGGCTTATTACTAAATAGTCCCTAGTTTAAGTCATTTAACAGAGCATCAGCTTCCTCCTTTTTTTAGGATGGAAATAATAGTTCTTACATATCTCATATCTCATAGTATTGCATGGCCAAAATAAGATAGTGTATGTTATCACAAATAGTGTCAATTTAAGTAATATTGAACAATGTATGAGTGATGTTTCAAAAAAATTATCTTTGTTAAATAGATTAATTGAAAAAGAATTACAGGATTCTAGATGTAGAAACATGCATAGTAAAAGCACTCTTTAATAATTCCCAGCTCACTGAATTGTTAGAATTAACCTATATTTTCCATTCCCCTTGTAAAGTATACTGATATCTATAGCACAAAGAATGTTCTTTCCTGTCCATAAACTTTAGATCCGGAGAGTCAATTGGTAGGCTTACCAAGAAGTACTTGTCTTGTTTATCTAGTTGAAGTTGTTGTAATTGCATAATTTAATTTAATATTGCATAAACTGATGAAAATGAGTTCAAAGATAAAGATACTTATTTCTATGAAAATTGTAATGAACAGCACGGAAAACTTTGATAAAGGTGAATTTATTTTATTTTATTTTTTATTTTTATTTTTTTTAAAGATTTTATTTATTTATTTGACAGAGAGAGAGAGCACATGAGAGGGGGGAGGGTCAGAGGGAGAAGCAGACTCCCTGCTGAGCAGGGAGCCCGATGCGGGACTCGATCCCGGGACTCCAGGATCATGACCTGAGCCGAAGGCAGTCGCCGAACCAACTGAGCCACCCAGGCGCCCAAGGTGAATTTATTTTAAAAAATTCTTTCAAGGGATGCCTGGGTGGCTCAGTCGGTTCGGCAGCTGCCTTCGGCTGGGGCCATGATTCCGGGGTCTTGGGATCGAGCCCCGCATTGGGCTCCCTGCTCAGCGGGGAGCCTGCTTCTCCCTCTCCCTCTGTCTGCTGCTCCCCCTGGTGTGCTCTCTCTCTCTCTCTCTCTCTGTCAAATAGATGAATAAAATCTTAAAAAAAAAAACAAAAAACTTCTGGGCACCTGGGTGGCTTAGTTGTTAAGCATCTGCCTTCGGTTCAGGTCATGATCTCGGGGTCCTGGGATCGAGCTCCACATAGGGCTCCCTGCTCCACGGGAAGCCTGCTTCTCCTTCTCCCACTCCCCCTGCTTGTATTCCCTCTCTTGCTGTGTCTCCCTCTGTCAAATAAATAAATAAAATCTTAAAATAAAATAAAAATTTGGTATGGCTGAGACAACCATGGGGAAATCTTTCATGAAAATCTAGGAGTCTGCAGGTCATGATCCTGGAGTCCCTGGATCGAGTCCCGTGTCGGGCTCCCTGCTCTGCAGGGAGTCTGCTTCTCCCTCTGACCCTCCCCCCTCTCATGTGCTCTCTCTCATTCTCTCTCTCTCAAATAAATAAATAAAAATCTTAAAAAAAAAAAAAAAATCTAGGAGTCTGTGTTCATATTACTTGAAAGTTTCTTTGTCTGGACGCTTGGGTGGCTCAGTCGGTTAAGCGTCTGCCTTCAGCTCAGGTCATGATCCTGGGGTCCTGGGATCGAGTCCTGCATCGGGCTCCTTGCTCAGCGGGGAGCCTGCTTCTCCCTCTGCCTGCTGCTCACCCTGCTTGTGCCCTCTCTCTCTGTGTCAAATAAATAAAATCTTTAAAAAAAAAAAAAGTTTTTTGGGGCGCCTGGGTGGCTCAGTTGGTTAAGCGACTGCCTTCGGCTCAGGTCATGATCCTGGAGTCCTGGGATCGAGTCCCACATCGGACTCCCTGCTCAGCAGGGAGTCTGCTTCTCCCTCTGACCCTCCCCCCTCTCATGCTCTCTCTATCTCATTCTCTCTCTCAAATAAATAAATAAATTTAAAAAAAAAAAAAGTTTTTTTTATTCCACTTTATAAATACACTAAAATTGTACCAGTAGATCCACTCAAAAGTAAAGTCCTCAGATTGACATTCAGAGATTTGCAAATTAAAATCTACTTATGTGTTTTAATTTTTTTTAATATTTAAGTTATGTAGGTATCAGTTAAGATTCCTTATTTTAAGTGGTTTTTTTTTTTTTTTTTGATTAATGGACCAACTACTGATCCAGCTCATATTGAATAAAAAGGCTTCTATTCTATTGTAAATGATTTGAAGAAAAGTTTTCAAGTATAGCTTTGTAGTTATAAGCTCAGGTTTTGAAGTCAGACAGATTTGGGTTTGCATTTTGGTTTTGCCACTTACTGGGTATATGACCCTGGGACTTACTTAAACTTTATGACCTTCAATATCTACATCTGTAAAATAACATGATAATTGTTATAATCATTAAAAATGTATATAAAGAACAGAATGCTTGTCACACAGTATGTATGCAAATGTTCACTGCTTTTTTGTAATTGAAACTAAATTTTCTTTTTAAGATTTTATTTATTTATTTGAAAGAGAGAGAGCAGGAGCCGGGCCAAGAGGAGCAGAGGGAGAGGGAGAAGCAGGCTCCCCACTGAGCAGGGAGCCTGATGTGGGGCTCAATCCCAGGGCCCTGGGATCATGACCCGAGCCAAAAGTAGATGTTTAACTGACTGAGCCATGCAGGTGCCCCTGTAATTGAAACTAAATTTTCTTTCTTATTAAGACTAGGTTCTCAATAATGAATGATACTTAATATTAGAACAAAAATGAACTAGCCAGATTCTTTAAGGCAGATATCAAATGCTGCTTCTCCAGAAGCTTAATCATCCCAATCAAAAGAGATCCCTTCCTCTGGAGTCCATGTCCCCTTATCTGAACTGTTAATAACAAAAGTTTATAATCATTGTTCCAGCTCTACTTACAGTGAAAACTCCTTGAGGTCAAGGATCATATATCAGACTCTAGTATATAGCATCAAGTATATAGTGGTGCTTAATAAATGTTTCGTTGAATAGAGTGAATATTTTAGGTTATTGAGAGGGATAAAATAATGATTTTTGTCAGAGTTCATTAAAAACAACATTTTAATGTTAAATGCATTTTGGCATTTGAAATATTAATAGTACATGATGTAGCAAAGAGGAAGCTGAAATCAGTTATCTTTATCTCAAAACAGACTATAAATTAACACCATAGGGTTCTAATTGAAAATGCAGATTTTCAGGACACCTGAGTGGCTCAGTTGTTAAGCGTCTGCCTTCAGCTCAGGTCATGATCCCAGACTGCTGGGATCAAGCCCCGCATCGGGCTCTCTGCTCAGCGGGAAGCCTGCTTCTCCCTCTCCCACTTCCCCTGCTTGTGTTCCCTCTCTCGCTGTCTTTCTTTCTCTCTGTCAAATAAATGCATAAAATCTTAAAAAAAAAAAATTGCAGATTTTCATGGGTGCCTGGGTGGCTCAGTGTGTTAAGCATCAGACTCTTGGTTTCGGCTCAGGTTATGATCTCACGGCCTGAGACAGCCCAGCTCAGAGCCACAAGCCACCAGGTTGGGCTCCGCGCTCAGCAGGGAATCCGCTTGTCCGTCCCCAACCCCAACCCCTCCTCCCTGTCTCCCCATTCCCCCCCACCCCCGCACCAGCCCGCCACTGCTCATGCCCCCATCCAGAATAAATAAATAAAATCTTTTTTTTTAAATTGCAGATTTTCAGTAATCTTCATTTTCTTTTCTAGAGTATTCCAGACAGAGTCTCATATGAAAATAGTAAGAAAGTCAGAAATTGCAGGTAAATCTGTTTTCTATTAAATTTTGCTGTGGCTATCTAACCAGGTGATTGATAAAACTGTCTATCTTATTGCTTAAAAAGTATAGCTTGAGCCATGGGGTCAGAAAGTAAGGTGGGTAGTTAGTAATTTATTTTTTTTAATTGTTAATGTTCATATGCAATTTTTCTAATGCTTTATCAGTGTATCCTTGAACAAATTTAATTTTTATTTTATTTTTAGAAACAGAAGCGGGAGAAAATGTTCTGTTTATACAGTAAGTAAAGAAAATGTGATTCAAATTATATTTTAAAAGCTGTTTATTCCTATCAAATGCAGTGTTTATTTTTTAAATATTTTATTCATTTGAGAGAGAGAGAGAGCACAATCAGAGGGAGCGGCAGAGGGAGAGGGGGAAGCAGGCTCCCCACTGAGCAGGGAGCAGGGACCCAGGACTTCAGCTTGGGTCATGATCTCAGGGTCCTGGGATCGAGCCTCATATCCAGTTCTCAGCAGGGAGTCTGCTTGTCCTTCTCCCTCTGCCCCTCCCTCCCGCAAATAAATAGAACTTAAAAAAAAAAGAATATAGGTAAAAAGTCGCTCTTTGCTAGTGGATATAAACTGAAGAAGGCAGTTGGCAGTATCATTCAAAATTTTAAATACACATGCCCTTTGACTCAGTAATTTCATGTCTGGGAATTTATTTCAAGATACTTGTAAATGTTTAAAACGAACATATAAGGTTATTTGCTGCAGCATTTATTGTAATAGCAAAGGAGGTAAAAGATCCTAAGGATCTATCAGGGACTGGTTAAATAAATTCTAAATTTTCCATGTAATTGACTACTCTTGAGCTGGAAAAAAAGATTCTTTTTATATACTGATTCAGAAGATTCTCTAAGCTTAGGCTCCTCACAGTTAACCACCGCTGAGTGTGGAGCCCAGCATGGGGCTTGAACTCAACAACCCTGAGATCAAGACCTGAGCTGAGATCAAGAGTCAGATGCTTAACTGACTGAGCCACTCAGGCACCCTGATAATTTTAGATGTCTTTGCAGAAACTTAAATGTATATCCAAGTGCATGTTTATCTTTAGTTTTTGTTTTTAACAAGACAAAAATGAGAACACTTAATAATATGTCTGATAACACTTTCCATGTTGTTACATATAGATATACCTCAGTCTTTCATAATTTGTTGTATGTTTGCATCAGCATTTAGTCAGCTCCCTGTTGATGGACATTTGGGTTGTTTTCTTTTATTTGCTTTTTTTTAAGGCTAAATCTCTAGATAATGAGTTGCTTTGTAGGTTGTTCTTTAAAAAAAAACAACAGCATATATTAAGCATATTTTTATAGTATCCTTGAAATTAACAAAGCCTTAAGACCAATCTGAAAAGGTTCCTTTGACTGCCTTGTAATTTTTTTCTGCCAGAGTTAGATGAGTCTTTTTAAAGATGTCATTGTATTTTTCTGACAGTCACCCTTTGAAAACCTTTCACCTTCCCTACTCTTTCAAATGTTATGATTCTTGATCATTGTTTGGGATATAGATTTTTAAAATACTTTTTAATTTTTAGGAATAAGAATCCAGAAGATAACTACTATGAGATTACTGGTGAGTATGACCAGAATACTTTTCTTACCACATAACTTTCTCTTCAGCCAAATTTCGGACAGAGTAATGTGTAAAAGAACTTTGGAAAAAAATGTAAAGAGCTCTGTTCTTTATACAAAATCCTCAATATGAAATTTCACAAATATGCTATGATTTCTGCCAGACCTGCTGTTCCACTTGTTTTCTCTATTTTGGATTCCCACTCACTCATTCATTCAAGTCAGAAATTGAGTCATTTTTGAACTTTTTCCTCATTCTCTATATCCATTTGTCTTCACTCTCTATTCTTTCTCTTAAATATCTTGCAAATCTTTTACCTCCTCTCTGTTCCTTCTGCCACTGTTTGAGTTCAAATCTTCATTATTCATTATTCTTTCAGGGGCTATTGTATTTAGTTTCTTATCCCTATAATCCATTCTACATATTTCTAAATCTGATATTACCTCCCAACTTAAAATTTTTCAATGACACTTTTTTGCTTACAGGATAAAACCCACATTCTTTGGCATAGACTTTGAAGGCTCTTTAAAATTTGGCTTGACTTCTCCTACCTTATCTCTTGCCCTTTATAGATATGCTCTAGCCCATGAAGAAGTATTAATAGATCCCCATGTTGACTTTTTTTCTGGGTATCCATTTGTTTCTTCTCTCTGAAGTGCCCTTCCTACTCCAAGTTGCCTATTAGTCTTCTCATTTTTCACCTAACTTAGTTTTTCACTTAGGTTAACTTCAGTGCTATTCAATGTAGCCAGTCCAGGGTGCCTGGCTGGCTCAGTTGGTGGAACATGCAACCCTTGATCTCAGGGTTGTGAGTTTGAGCTCCACATTGGGTGTAGAGATTACTTAAAAATAAAATCTTAATAAAAAAACAAACAAAGTAGCTAGCCCTCAAACTGTTAATAATCCATGACATAAACGGAACTTGCACTAGAATGTAAACCAACTATGGCAGTAAACTACTGTTTAGTTAGCTGACATTTTTTTCTTAGCAAAGCTTTCTTGATGAAAGAAATATCACATGATTTACATTGGCTGCAAGCTCCTTATTTCATCATGAATTGGTAACAAGCAGTTCACAGACTGGCACCACACATCAAGTTGTACTGGCTTAAATGGAGCCTTTTCTGACAAAACCAAGGAGTCACTCTGTCCTGTAATGGTTTAATACCCCTTTTATTTCTGAGTCTTTTGTAGAATTTATCATATTGTATTTTAGGTATTTCCTTCTGGCTCCTTAATTAAACTGGGAACTCTGAGTCCAGAAGTTTTGTGTTCTTTGTGCCTTAGTAGGTAGTTGAGTTTTGGGGCACATAATAAGTTCTGAGTAAATATTTGTTGGATAAGTGAATGAAAGCTTGATATATAAGTAAGATTTTTAACAAAAAGCCTATAATTACTTCATATTCAATCAAGGTTGCCATAAACTCTTTAAAATGTTTCAAAGATTTTTGTGATGAGCACTGGGTGTTGTATGGAAGTGTTGAATCACTGTATTGTACATATGAAACTAATATTACACTGTATGTTAACCAGAATTTAAATAAAAGCTTTTTAAAAATGTTCTAGAGATTTGCCTTTAAACTTAAATATTATAAAAATGTATTTCCTGTTTTATTACAGCATCTTCAATCCCTTCCTTATTTCCAAAGTCCATCTAATCTTTATATTTCAATTCTAAAGTGTCCTGAGTCTAATCCTTTATTTCCATTCTCATTTTCTCTTACCCAAACAGAAATTCTCATCCTGTTTGTATCTGTACTATTACAGCAGCTCCTCACTGGTTCATCTTCTCTTAAATCTACTTTTTTCTCCTTCTCTGGAGTTATTTTTATAAAATGCACATCTCATCATGGTAACATCTAGATTCCTTAACATAGAATAAAAGATGCTTCAAAATCTTACTCTAACATTTCAGTCTCATGAATTGGTACTCTTTACCATGTAACCTCTACTATACAGGGAATAAAAATAAAGAAGTAAAGGGTAAAAAAAGTAGTCCAAACTTTCCACCTTTAAAATCACCACATTCTAGGGGTGCCTGGGTGGCTCAGTCGTTAAGCTTCTGCCTTCTGCTCAGGTCATGATCCCAGGGTCCTGGGATCGAGCCCCGCATCGGGCTCCCTGCTCGGCGGGAAGCCTGCTTCTCCCTCTCCCACTCCCCCTGTTTGTGTTCCCTCTCTCGCTGTCTCTCTCTCTGTCAAATAAATAAATAAAATCTTTAAAATAAATAAATAAATAAATAAAATCACCACATTCTAAAAATATTTCAGTCACGTAGAGTATACAATAATCACAGATCTCTCTGTCCCTAAAATGGGACAATTATAAGTTGTTGTTGTTTTTTTTTTTAAGATTTATTTAGGGGTGCCTGGGTGGCTCAGTTGGTTAAGGTCTCACTTCGGCTCAGGTCATGGTCTCAGGGTCCTGGGATCGAGCCCCACATCAGGCTCCATGCTCAACAGGGACTGCTTCTTCCTCTCCCTCTGCCCTTCCCTTCACTCATGCTTTCTCTCAAATGAAATCTTTTTTTAAACATAAAATATTTATTTAAGAGAGAGAGAGCACACAGGGTGAAGGGCAGAGGGAGAGGTAGAGAAGCAGACTCCCCACAGTGTGCGGAGCCCAACGTGGGGCTCAATCTCAAGACCCTGAAATCAGGACCCGAGCCGAAATCAAGAGTTGAAGACTTAACCCACTGAGCACCAAGGGACAATTAGAAGTCTTAATGAAATTTAATACCTCAGTCCTTATGAAGGGCTTAGTAACTGATAAAACTTCAATAAATTCTCATAAATGATCAAGAACCTAAGGAAAGAAAAATCAGGCTCTTGGTGATACGTATTTTTGCTATTGACTGTAGTTTTTTCATCTTTCTCAATAGGGATGAACACACTGCTTTGTGCTCCCATTCAGACCCAGATGCAACAGAGAGAGGTATGAGTTCATGCACATGCCTTTTATTTTATTCTCCCTTATAGTTAACACACAAAAAAATTAATGGTAATGGCATGATTTAGGGATTACTTACTAAAGTAGACCAGCGTAGACTGGAAAACTTCCTACCTTTGCAGTTAACCTAAGGACAGTTCAATCATGGCCAGTTTAAATAATAGGGAAATATATAATTATATCAGGACTTCTCAGACTATAATGGGCATATGCAGGATTTTGTTAAAATATAGATTCTTTTTCAGTATATCTGGGGCAGGCCCTGAGATTCTACACTTCTAACAATCTCCTGATGATACTAGTGTACTAGTTCACAAAACATACTTTGAGTAGCAAGGAGTTAGACTGTTTCCTTACAAATAAAACCATTGCATTAAGATTCAAAGAGAACCCAACTTCCAAGAGTAGAGTGTACTATAAATTAGCCATCATGCTCTTAGCCCATTCTAAGTGTTTTTTACTTAGAATGAGAATGACCTATCTAATATAGTAATTAGAATTTTCATTATAGTTACATTTGATATTGTCAGTCTTTTTCATTTTTTAGTCATTCTAGTTGGTGTATAATTAACCTTGAACTTTTATTTGTCGAAAAACACTAAAAGCATTTACAGACTTTGAAAAAAAATGTAATAACAAATTACATGCTACATACCGCACCACTGATTCAAACAAACCAGTGTATCATGAAGCCATCATTGAGGATTATTTATATAGCACTCTATATATAGTACATATTATAAAATACCTTTCTTAAAAGTTTGCATTTGATCTGATCTCCTATATTTTGCTTTCATTATAGATTTCAATTACAGAACACAACCATGAAAGGAAACATGCAAATGACCAAACAGTCATCTTTTCAGATGAAAACCAGATGGACCTAACAACAAGTCACACCATAATGATTACCAAAGGCCTTTTAGATTGTCCTAAAAGTGAAAAGTCCACTAAGATAGATACCACATCATTTCTGGCTAACTTAAAGCTCCATACTAAGGATTCAAGAATGAAAAAAGAATTAAATTTTTCCACGGATCAAAGCACTTCTTCAGAAAAGAAAATAAATTTTAACGACTTCATAAAAAGATTGAAAATGGGAAAATCTAATGCCTCTCTAACAGGACCTGATAAAGAAAATTTCGAGATATCTATTCATCCCAAAGAATCAAATAGGGCCTCTTCTGTACATCAAATGCATGTATCTCTTAGGGTAAATGAAAATAGTAATAATATGACTAGAATCTTTAGAGAACAAGATGATGGGATGAATTTCACCCAGTGTCATACAGCCAATATTCAGACTTTGGTTCCCACATCCAGTGAGGTCAGCTTAAGGGAATTTAAAGGTGATGATATTACAATTTATGGCAATGATTTTATGGACTTGACAACTAATCACACTATACAGAATTTACCCTCATCAGATAATTTATCTAATACAGAAAATCAAACTCAGAATGTCATGATGGAGGTTATGACAGATTATGGAACTAAAGCTCCAGGAAGGAAGACAATCTTTAAGAATAAACCAAATGCTGCTTTTCAAGACCCTTCTTTAAACCCTAATGGTGAAATACATATTACCAAAAGTCATATTACCGGGACAGAAACTCACACAGGCACACAGACTTCTAACCAAGATGCCAGAACATTGGCCATAATCCCAGAATCTATATGTTCCAGCCCAGCAACTCAAAATTATAAGACATTTTTCTATTCTAGTAGTAATGATGCCATGGAACTGACCAAGTGTCTCTCAGTTATGAGAGAAGAGAAGAATTTGCTGAAGAATGATAGTAATTATTCTAAAATGTATCCCAAACTAGATGCCATCTCTCTTCTCACAGAGAAAACTATTTATTCAGGAGAGGATAGCATGGACATTACCAGGAGTCATACAGTTGCAATAGATAATCAGATTTTTAAACAAGATCAGACAAATATACAGAGAGCAGACACACCAATATCTGAAAAAGAAATGATGCTCCAAAATCTCATAACCATGTCAGAGGATGGGGAAATGAATATAAATTGTAGCTTAGTTCCTCATGTATCTAAGGGAAGATTACAGCAGAGCCTGGCAAATTCTTTATCTATTTCATTGACTGACAAAAAGACTGAAATCTTCACAGGTGAAGATATGGATTTGACTAAAAGTCACACAACTAACTTACAAAGTCAAGCTCCTCTTGCATCTTACAATCTAATATTTGAGAATACCAGTAAATTTCACTCTCACAGCAAAAGCCCTTCAGATGAATGGGAAGAAATGACCAAAAGTCATATTGAACCATCCCAGCAGCCAAACATAATATCTAAAAACATTCCAACTGACATGTGGGGCAAAGAAAAAGATCAAGTTTTAAAGACTGCACCCTATCTTGATAAAGATTCTCCTCAGTCAGCTGATATTAATCAAGACATAGCACTGAGCCATAGTATAGTATACTCTGGTGGAAATCTTAAGAAACAAATAGCACTGGGAAATACAGTTTCATGTGAGCCATCTTTGTTTCCTACCACAGAGTCACTATTTTCATTAGAAGGACAGTCTACCATGAAAAATCATAATACTGCTGTTAACAGTTACACAGAGAAACCTGTATCAGGCCAGAATTCTAAACTGCCTGAGCCACTGAGGAAAAGTGTAGGCAATCCCACACCTGGCTGTTCCCATAACAAAACAATTATTTGTTCAGAGGAGGAACAAAATATGGATCTAACCAAGAGTCACACTGTTGTCATTGGATTTGGTCCTTCTGAAGTACAAGAATTGGGTAAAACTAATTTAGAAAATTCTAACAGCCAGCTAACAACAGTAGACAGACAGATAACTGTAAAAGTTGAAAAATGTAATACAATTCCTACAGAAAAAACTGGAGCATTTATTTCTAATGATAACATAGATGTGTTAGAAGACAAAAGCATACAAAAACGTGGATTTCTGAATGAAAAGCAAGATGTCAAAATTTGTGGAAGGAAAAGTGTTGGCAGACAAAAAATTGATAAGACTATTGTATTTTCAGAAGATAATGAGAATGATATGGATATCACTAAGAGTTATACAGTGGAAATAAATCATAAAGCTTTATTACATGAACAAGATTCCCATTTGGCTGGAACTTCTAAGACTGTTTTGTATACATGTGGGCAAGATGACATGGAGGCCACTAAAAGTCACACAACTGCCTTAGACTGTAAAACTGTCTCACCAGATAAAATAACCACTAGGCCAATGGACAAAACTGTAATGTTTGTAGATAATTACGGTGAACTGGAAATGACAGAGTCCCATACTGTTTTCATTGACTACCAAGCAAAGGAGAGCACTGTGCTTACAGACAGACTTGACTTTGAACTATACAAAAGGAAAAGCCTAGAAAAGCCAAAACTGACACCTGCTTCTGCTGAGGAGAATGTTTCCTTTCCAGAGAATGGTGAGAGTGACCATTCAGCAAAAGTCAACGAGCTAACACTACTGAGGGGATGGTCTAACAATGGTCCTATAGAGAAAGCTGTAGGATTTATAGCTGGTGATAACATGGAAGTATCTAAATCAACCTTTTGGAAAAACGATGATGTACAAAAACCAGAATTTCTGAATGAAACTATATCAGGCAAAAGTCAGAGAAGGAAAAGCCTTAGACTCAAAAATGACAAGACTGCTGCATTTTCCAAAAATTATAAAAATGATATGGATATCACCCAGAGCTATACAGTGGAAATAAACAACAAAACTGCCCTGGAAGATAGAGAGGATTCCCATTTGGTGCCTTTGGCAGGAACTTCTAAAACTGTTTTGTATATATATGGGCAAGATGACATGGAGATGACTAGAAGTCACACAACTGCCTTAGAATGTAAAACTGTCTCACCAGATAAAAAAACTACCAGGCCAATAGACAAAACTCTAATGTTTGTAGATAATCATGATGATCTGGAAGTCACCAAGTCCCATACTGTTTTCATTGATTGTCAAGACACAGAGAAAATTCTTAAAGAATGCCCTAAATCTGAAATAGCTAATGGAAAAATTTTGGGTATTTCTTTTCATAATGAAAGTAGCTCTGTTCAAGAAGTCATTGAAAAACAAGCACCGGCTGTAGAAAACAAAATTGTTCTTTACACTAAGCAAAAGCATCATGTGATACCCTCTGTTCCTACTAATACATTGTCTAGGGGTCAAAGTGAGTTAGAAGTTATCAAATTCAATAGCACTGTAGATGAAGAGGTCATGGGGAAAGTTGTAGACCAGGCCTATACACTGGAAAAAGCAAAAATTGTAAGCTGTCAGTTAAACAGTACAGATAGAAGAAACATGGATTTTACAAATAGTCATGCAATTGCTGTGTGTGGATCCAGTGATAATTATTCCTGTTTACCAAATGCTATTTCCTGTTTTGATAATTTGGAGGGGAATGTCATGTCCTTAGGTGATAAAGATGAGAAAGCCAATAACTGTCCAGTGCAAAATGATCTTATTTATGTAAACAATTTAGCCAATGAATATTACTTGAAATCTGAGGGACTGCCTCTCTCTGCTTCTTGTTCTTTGTTAGAAAAGGAAAAAGTGACTCAAACCAATACCAAAGGACAGTCAGACTGTGTTACAACAGTGCTCAAAGATCAAGATCTGATTAAGGAGCCCCAAAATTTAATAGCTAATCAAACTTTATTATATAGTCAAGATCTGGGGGAGATAACTAAACCTAATTCAAAGCAAGTATCTTCTAAGCTCCCAGAGGATCAAATGGAGGGCTTTGTTGTTAAGGCAGAACATAATTTAAAGATGACCTTTGTTGATGATGTTTGTGTTACTTCTCAGCCTCATCTCTCAAGCCAGCTACCTCCATTACCTCAACAAGGACAGATAATTGTGAATAAAGATGAAACTATATCATCGAATGCTGGAAATAAGAATTTAAATATTGTTATAGGAAATTCCTCTGTACCCACATGTGAAAATGAGTCCAAAATGCTCAATAATGACAAACAGTTTACTATAGGCTGTACAAAGGAGCCAAGAAAAAATATTCAGACAGCTAAATGTAATACAGATTTCCACAGTAATTCAGACTTGACTAAGCAAGTTATTCAAACTCATGCTAATTCTAGAGAAACATCAGATCCTGCAATTGCATCTAATACTGCAAGTTTTAGTAGTGTCAGATCAAATCTGAATAATTTGAATGGAAAACCTGAAGAAGTTTTAGATTTCCAAACTCCTCATATACCACCTTCTCCAGAACAATTACTTGCATTAGTAAATAAGGCACACAATCATATGAGTATAGTGCAAGCTACAGAAATACATAATATTAACACAGTGCCCAGCAATGTTGAAGATGATAGAGATGAAAAAAGTAAAATTTCTCATAATGGAGCTGAAACTAATTCTGTACCACTCGTGACAGTTGTAAAAGATAAAGTGAGGAGATGTTCTTTGGGAATATTTTTGCCCAGATTGCCAAACAAGAGAAATTGTAGTGTCACTGGTATTAATGACCTGAAGCAGATTCAAGCAGATACAACTGATTTAAATCATTTAGAAGCTCAACCAGTCTTCAGTAAGGAGTCAAGCATTGAATTTGTTGCAGCTAAACTGACCTTAAGTCCATCTCAATATATAAATGAGGAAAACCTTCCTGTATATCCTGGTGAGATTAATTCCTCAGATTCTATTACCATAGAATCTGAGGAAAAGGCTTTGATTAAGACATATCAAAAAGAGATTTCACCATCTGAAAATAAAATAAGAGAAACCTACAGTAGCCAAAAAAGAACCTGGGTACAAGATGAAGAGGATATTCAGAATGAGAAGAAAATCAGGAAAAGTGAGATTAGGTTTAGTGATACTGCACAAGATCGGGAGGTAAGCTCTGTCTTGAACTAAGGAATGTGTTTTTTAAGTTATGAGTATTGAGTTTTAATTTTAGTCTTGGATGAGCAGGAATTGATTATTTCCAGTTATAGGGCTGGAGAAATATTCCTATTTAGAATGTTAAGGAATTATTTGACTAACAGCTAGACTTAAAAACAACTTGAAGTGACAAATCATCACAAAAAGTGAAATGGGAAGTAGTACAAAAATTAATGTAATTGTGTAATTTGTCATTGTGGTTTTGCATTAGGAGAATCTCTAGGCAGGGTATATGTAGTTTGAAACGTTAAATTTAGTCTAAATATCTGAATATTTAGTCTTAAATTCAGTCTAAATATCTGCATAACAAAAAAGCCTTTTTGTTATGCAAACTGCATAAGAAAAGCTTGCCTGAATTTTCTTGGCTAATGAGGATATGTAGAATGCCTCTTTAGTGGATGAGAGAATGCCTAGGTCAAGCCCAGTATCTCAAAGTGAAGAAGTGAGAATTTGAGTTTATGAAAGAGGTTATAGATTTTAAAAGTTGAGGGAACACTCATTTGGATAACTTGGAGAGAATAAAATCTGTCACTCAAACTGAGTTTTATAGGTAGAGAAATAAAGATTAGAAAGTATCAGAGGGGGGCGCCTGGGTGGCTCAGTCAGTTAAGAGGCTGCCTTCAGCTCAGGTCATGATCCCAGGATCGAGCCCTGCTTCTCCCTCTCCCTCTACCTCTCCCTACTGCTTGTGTTCTCTCTCCCAAAAATAAATAAATAAAATCTTTTAAAAAAAAGTATCAGGGGCACCTGGGTGGCTCAGTCGTTAAGCGTCTGCCTTCGGCTTGGGTCATGATCCCAGGGTCCTGGGATCGAGCCCCACATCGGGCTCCCTGCTCTGCAGGGAGCCTGCTTCTCTCTCTCCCACTCCCCCTGCTTGTGTTCCCTCTCTCGCTATGTCTCTCTCTCTGTCAAATAAATAAATAAAATCTTAAAAAAAAAAAATAAAATAATTTTAAAAAGTATCAGAGGTTCATAGAAAACAAAATTTGAACTCTAATATGTGAGTAAGCTTAGAGAAATATTTCAGTAGTTCTATAGTATGAGGTCCTGAGGAAATGGTTCATCTGTGAAGCTTTGAGAATGTAGTATCAGTGATAGGAAATTTATAACTGAACGGATTATATGAAAATTAGTATTTTGTTCAGTAGATATTGAATGTCTCCTGTGTCCTGAGTACTGTTTAGGTGCTGGGAATACATCAGCAGGAATTTACAGAAAAAAATCTGTTCTCATGGAGATTACATTCTAACATTTAGACAAAGGATATATTGACCTCAAAAACATAACTAAGTAGGTAGATGAAAATGGCAATTAAGGCTTAAAGTCAAATGGTTAAAATGGTAAAAGCAAGACCATATCACTTATTTGACATCAGCCAAAGGAGTCTTAGTCATCTGCGGAAAAAAGTACTAAAACCTGGAAATGAGTTTCTTTGTTGCTCTAGCCAGAGTCACTATGAATAGCCAATATTCTATGCTGTTTTATTTCAGTGTGGTAGCCCTGACCCTGGTGGCTAGTAGTTGAATAATTGAATAGGTCAGTGTTTGGCAGCTCATAGGATCTGGCTTTAACTTAGACACATCTGAGAAACAATTTGCTTATACAGTATAATACGCAAACTGATTTCTATATATTCTTAAATAAAATTCCTTTGAACTTTAGGGGCACCTGTTTGGCTCAGTCAGAGGAGCATGCGACTCTTGATCTCAGGGTTGTGAGTTTGAGCCCCATGTTGGGTGTAGAGATTACTAAGAAAAATAAACTTTTTAAAAAATTAAAATAAAATTACTTTGAACTCTAAAGGCCTAATAAGTTGCTTGTTACTTATTCCAGTTTGTTACTAAGATATTTCATATAATTGTAGATAAATTTTATGTTATGAAGTAGTATTTGTTAGTGTTCAACAAACAGTTATTGTAAGTATACAGAGTCATAACGAGGCTGATGATGTTCCTTAATTGATAATTTCAGATTTTTGATCACCATGCTGACGGGGATATAGATAAAAATACTAACAGTGTTTTGATAAAAAGCCTGAGCAGAACACCATCTAGTTGCAGCAGTTCTCTTGATTCGATCAAGGCCGATGGGACCTCTCTGGACTTCAGCAGTAAGATCTTCATAAAGACTAAATAATAGATGTCATCTGCTTACTTCACTAATAATAAATGTATTTCAATTCAGGAGATATTTGAAATTTATTTAAGCTTTTTGGGAGTTATACATAGTTGATAAGTAAAATAATTTTAGTTTATTTTTAATGCTTAGTTATTTTAATAAATTGAGAAGTGATAGACCATAAAGGGTAATTTCCTTAAATAAGCTTATAATTAGGGGGACATGGGTAGCTCAGTCAGTTAAGTGTCTGCCTTTGGCCCAGGTCATGATCCCAGGGTCCTGGGATCGAGTCCCACATCGGGTTCCCCACTTGCCCGGGAGCCTGCTTCTCCCTCTGCCTGCCACTTCCCCTGCTTGTGTTCTCTCTCTCTCTCTCTCTCTCACTCTATGTCAAATAAATAAAATCTTAAAAAAAGAAGCTTATAATTAGTAGAGAAATAATTGGATGGGGTCTTAAAACGGTAATATGCTTTGCCCTGTAAATGACTCTTTTCCCAAAAAGATCCTAGTGGATAGCTTTAAGAGCATGAACAACACATAAACCTGAATGATAATTAAAATTAAGCTTACAATTTAATTTTGACTTGTTTATCACCTGAATTTGCTTTACATCTAGCACAGCACAATAGTCAAATGGAATCACAGTTTCTCGGAGACACTATTTGTGAAGAGAGCTTGAAGGAGGTATGTTAAACTATTTCTCATTTCTAATGCAACTATATTCCCTGTTTTGTTTTCACTTTTTAAATTTTTTTTAAAAATTATGAAATATTCAACTATATATAAAATTAGGTTTTTTTGTTAAGGACCCAGCATGGTGATTGATCATATGGGGTAGAAATCACAATTAAAAGACCTGTGTTTTGTTGTTTGTTCTCAATTCTGTTGTCACTGAATAACCTTAAGAAATAATATTAGATAAAATCTGTTCGTGTATAGCTTACAAATATTTGGATATTTCCACAAATATATGCAAAATACTATAAGCTATTTAGAAACAAAATGGGTGGTTATAGTCAAAATGAGCTCACCTTGAATATTGTGCAAACTTTTTTTCCTTCCTCAGAAACTCAAAGATGGGAAAATTACAATAAAGGAGTTCTTTATACTTCTTCAGGTCCACATTTTGATACAGAAACCCCGACAGAGCAATCTCCCAGCCAAAGTAAGTGCAGTTTCTTGGCAAAATAGTTATCTCAGTTAAAATGTATTATACTTGTTTATTAAAGTGCATCAAAACCATTGTTTATTCAAAAATAGAAAAAGAATCTAAGGAAGAATATTTGCTTGCAGAAAGTTTTTCTATAGTAGGTACATTGTGGTTAGCATAAAAATTGTTTTTTTGGGGGGCACCTGGGTGGTTCATTCAGCTAATGTCTGACTCGATCTCAGCTCAGGTCTTGATCTCAGGGTTATGAGTTCAAGCTCTGCATTGGGGCTCCAGCATGGAGCCTACTTAAAAACAAAAAAAATTGATTTTTTTTTGTAATATCATAGACTTTGATAAGATGAAATTCTATTTTTTTTCTCATTCCTTGCCATGTATTTTGTCTTTGATACTTTTTCCTGAGCATATGCTTTTTCCCACTATATAAAAATCCAAATATAGCAGAAGTTTTTAATAAACATTTTTCAAAATCAAAATTGTGTTAGATTATACAATATTTGAATTGTACAATCAACAAACTCATTTTAAAAGAAGAAAAATTTGTGTCACTTAATAGGAATATGTTTTTCTCTTAAGTCTGTCGAACATTTACAAAAATTAGTTATGCCCTAGGCCACAAATATTAACAAATTGAAAAAAATGGAGATTTTATGGACAACATCATTTGATCTTAATCCAATAAAATTAGAACTAATAAAAGGACTATAACATTCTTAGCTTCTTGGAAATTGAAAAATACACTTGTAGATAACTCTGAGCTCAGAGAGGAAATCAAGACTGTTAAGAAAGCAAAGGAAAATATTTAATACCAAACATATGGGACATACAGCAAAAATTATACTTTGCAGGAAATTAAAAGCCTTAGATAACATTGTTATTATAGAAGAGAATCTAAAAATAAAAGAATTTTTAATGCTCACTTTAAGAAATTGGAAAATGAGAGGCACCTGGGTGGCTCAGTCAGTTAAGCGTCTGCCTTCAGCTCAGGTCATGATCCGAGAGTCCTGGGATCGAGCCCCGCGCCAGGTTCCCTGCTCAACGGGAGGCCTGCTTCTCCCTCTCCCACTCCCCCTGCTTGTGTTCCCTCTCTTGCTGTCTCTCTGTCAAATAAATAAATAAAATCTTTAAAAAAAAAAGAAATTGGAAAATGAATAATAAAATAAAATCCATTAAAAAGGCAAGAAGGCAGAATTAATGTAAGTAAATGGTAAAGCTAATGAGACAGGAAACAAAAATTAGTAGAAAGAATAGCAAATCCAAAATCTGGTACTTTGAAAAGACAATAAAATAAGAAAACCCTTAAGAGCCTAAGTAAGAAAACAGAGAAGGCTAAAATATAGATGGTTAAGAAAGAAGACATGTCCAGAGATTAAAAGAATTTTTTTAACCAAATTTTTACTACCTTATTTTACATGTGCCAGAAAAATTTGAATTCAAACTGGGATAGAAGTAAGGATCAGTGCTAGAGAATGGGAGTAGAAAAGATTAATCTAGGAAACTGGTATCTTTTTTCTTTCTTCTAATGAAAGGGTTCCTGATAAGTTTGAATTTTTAGGTATTGATTTTCTTAAAACAGCACATAGCCATTTTCAAACCACTATTCAATCGCATGTGAGTGGAACATCCACTAAACATCTGTAGGAAATGGACTTTTATGTCAAAGACTTGTATTCGGATTCCAACTTGTAGCTTACTGGGTATATCAATTTCATAGAATAATCAAATTTTTCTTTGTAGAACTTTAAAATAAGCACTCTGAAACTTCAAACAGTTCTTAAACATGGTTTTGTCTTCAAGCTACCAGTTTTGAGGGACTGATTTTCTTTTTTTTCCAGTTTACTATAAACACAGCACCTACTCCAGAAGACTTGATGTTAAGTCAGTATGTTTACCGACCCAAGATACAGATTTATAGAGAAGACTGTGAGGCTCTTCGCCAAAAAATTGAAGAGTATGAAAGTTTTTATTTTTTGTGTGTGTTTTGTTGGATGGGTGGATAATCTGTGTGGTAAAGTTCTAATTAGAATAACATTGGCATAGGAAAAAGTTCATGGCATTAATTGGCAGTGTGATATGGTATGTGGAAAAGAATCAAGTTTGTAGGCAGACAGATTGAAGCTCAGTCCTGGGTACAGCACTAGCTGTGTGACTTTGTGTAAGACATTTAACCTTCATTTCAACATCCATAAATTAGGGATAATAATACCTACTCAGCAGGTAGATATGAGCAGTAGAAATAGTGTATATAAAATGTTTTCATGCCATTCATAGCAAAAAGTATGTCATACACTCAGTAAACAGTTATTAGGTTATGATATCATAAACTGATTGCAAAAGAACATCTTCAAAAGAAGATAATACCCTTTAGAAATTTATATATAGTGCCTGAAATCAAGATTGTTTTGGGGTTTATAATTTTATCACATTTGCCCTTGATTTGCATGTAAGAAAGTACATGGTATTACACAGATTATTGCTCAGTGCTTTGGTATATGTGGATGCTGCATAGTAATTTATAGATTAGGTATATCTAAATTCCCTCAGTAAATTAGATTTGCACAAAATATATCATACTTACCTAGAACTATTCGACTAAATTTGAACCAATCTAACAGAAAAGAAATAAAATAATTTTTAAATAACTATGTAGTTTTTAAACTAAAAACTTAAGATGCTGTTAAATTATAACACTACAGATTTGCCTGATTCTGGTTTTTCATTCCACAACTGTATATTGAATACCTACTATGTACCAGGCACTGTACTAGGTATTGGGGCTCATCACTGAACAAGACACAAAAGGTTTTTTTCTTCATATTGTCTAAAAGAGTTGAGTGTCTCAAGATTTGTCTTAGAATGTTTTATTTTGAATAAATAGGATCTCACATACAATGCACAGTCTGTTTAGATGTGCTCTCCTTTTTGATTTTACACTTATGTTCCTGTATATAATATATTCTAACTCTGGTAGAAATTTATTTCTTATTAACAAGAGACTAATATATAATTTTACTACTTTTATAAATGCTATTGTATAAAGGTGAGTTAAGACTGGGAACTGAATTGGGAACTTTTACTTAAAATAATAGCTACAACTTCACAACAGTTATGCACTGATAGGCCTTAAGGATTCTTTAAAAGCAACATATTTTTATATTGGAACAAGTTCATTGAGATTGTGAGGGAAGTTTTTCTGATTCATAACATTTTTGAACTGTTCTACAAGCATTGAAATAATCAGGCTGACCACTGTTCTTGTGTGAATTCCCCTTTTTTTTAATGTAGAAAAGAACTAGGAGGAATTAAGTTTGCCTGTAAATCTCAGTTGATTCATTCAAGCTGACTTCTGAACCCTGTGCTAATTAATTAGCTTTTCTATATTTTAGATTAAAGCTTTCTGCATTGAACCAGGATAAACTGTTGACTGATGTAAATAGGAACCTGTGGGAAAAAATGAGACACTGCTCTGATGAGGAGGTATTTTTATCTCATTTTCTGAATGGGAATCAGTATAGACATTTTGAACATGTTTATTGTGAAATAAGTAACTGTTACTTGATAATTAGTGATGAGTTCTTTAACTTCTCAGGTAAAATATGTTAGCAAGGTTTTTATTTAATTATACGTGAATAATCATTAAAATATATAATCTTTTCAAACCCCAAATGACCAATTAAATATATGAAATATATTTGAAGTTCATTTAGAATTTCCTCCTACTTGTTTCACTTAGATTTAGATGAGGAAAAGATTTACTTTAATTGGTTACTTAAATAGCAACTCATTTTATATGTGCTCTAATATATTAAGAGTTTTATTAACTTAGGGCCTATCATTTTCTGATTTGTAATATGAATAAATGAATTAAAGGCAAGAATTAAAATTAAAATCTTTGGTTCTGTTCTTAAACTACTAAATGTGATTAAATTTGCAAATGAGACATGCCCTGCCTTAGGAATCAGTCTAGGATGGGCAAAACAGCCCATAGCAGCTGAACCAGCCTTTCCAGACCGTTTGCCTTTCCTAACTCATTTGTTTTAGTACGCCCTAACCTTTGATTTTTCCTTGCAGCTGAAGGTCTTTGGAATTTACCTAAACAAAATAAAATCACGTTTTACAAAGATGACTAAAGTCTTCACTCACCAAGGAAAAGTGGCTCTCTACAGCAAACTGGTACAGTCAGCTCAGGTAATTTGAAACAGTTAACAGCATAGAAAGAAAGATCTGTTAAAATTACTTTATAGTGGTTATAGAATATGAAGAATGTTTCCTAAGGAACATGGTTCATAAAGAGGTAGGGTTCAATTTATCAAAAGTGGGAAATCTGGCATCTTGAGTAATTCTAGAATATATTTACTAATATGGGCCTATGTCCTCATCTCAAGTTTGTGATCTATTTATGTTTTTAAGTAATCTCTACACACAACATGGGGCTCAAACCCACAACCCCGAGATCAAGAGTCGCGTGCTCTACCGACTGAGCCAGATGTCCATGTTTAAAGTAGCATTTCCCAAAATGATTGTACTTTGCATAAAAAAACTTTCTTTCCCTTGGCAAATAATTCTGAGAAATGTTACATGCCATATTCCCCCTTTGGAGAAATATAATAGCTAGCATATTAAAGTCTAAAGTTAGAAATATTTTTTTAAGTCTAAAAGGAACAAAACAGGGGCGCCTGGGTGGCTCAGTCGTTAAGCGTCTGCCTTCGGCTCAGGTCATGATCCCAGGGTCCTGGGATCGAGCCCCGCATCGGGCTCCCTGCTCCACTGGAAGCCTGCTTCTCCCTCTCCCACCTCCCCTGCTTGTGTTCCCTCTCTCGCTGTGTCTCTCTCTGTCAAATAAATAAATAAAATCTTTAAAAAATAAAAGGAACAAAACATGCTATAATTCTGTTCAGTGTTTCCCATATTTATTTGACCATAGAACATTTTTTTAGGAACTCTTTTTTTGGGGGGCGCCTGGGTGGCTCAGTTGGATAAGCGTCTGCCTTCAGCTCAGGTCATGATCCCGAGGTCCTGAAATTGAGCTCCAGGCAGGCTCCCTGCTCAGCGGGGATTCTGCTTCTCCCTCTCCTTCTGCCTCCCTCTCTCTCAAATAAATACATTTTTTTTTAAAAAATTATTATTTTTGGGGGGCATCTAGGTGGCTCAGTTGGTTCTTTCGCTCAGGTCGTGATCTCAGGGTTGTGAGATTAAGCCCCGAGTTGCGCTCCACACTGGGTGTGGATTAAGATTCTCTCTCAGTCAGTCAGAGAGAGACAATTATCATATGATCTCATTCATATGTGGAATTTGAGAAATAAGGCAGAGGATCATAGGGGAAGAGAGGAAAAATGAAACAAGAAGAAACCAGAGAGGGAGACAAACCATGAGAGACTCTTACTCTCAGGAAACAAACTGAGGGTTGCTGGAGTGGAGGCGGGGTGGGTGGGATGGAGTGGCTGGGTGATGGACACTGGGGAGGGGATGTGCTATGGTGAGCACGGTGTATTGTGTAAAACTGATGAATCTCAAACCTGTACCTCTGAAACAAATAATACATTATATGTTAATAATTAAAAAAAAAAAAGATACTCTCTCTCCCTCTCTGTCATTCCCCTCCCCCCTCTAAAAATTTTTAAAAATAAAAAAAATTCCTTTTTGCGGGGAGCACCTGGCTGGCTCAGTCAGTGGATATGAGACTTTTGCTCTTGGAGTTGTAGGTTTGAGGCCCATATTGGGTGTAGAGATTACTTAAAATCTTTAAAAAAAAAATTTTTTTTTAAGTAACATGTGTTAGCATCTTATATTACATGGAAATACTGGAATAAAGGAAAGTACAAAAAATAAGTTTATATTAATCTGTTATGTATGCTTTTTAAAAACATTTCAAGTCCAGGCTTGAAGCTTTGACCTTCATTTTAAGATTTGCCTGTTCGTGATATAGCAGTATGTCAGCAAGTTTAACCACTTATAATGTTAAAATATTTTGTTTAGAGGTGTAACTTGACAATATAATATTGTTTGTTTAGAATGAGAGGGAGAAACTTCAGATAAGGATAGATGAGATGGACAACATACTTAAGAAGATTGAGAACTGTCTCACTGAGGTTGAAATAGGTAATGTATTTTGAATACTTTTCCAAAAGAAAATTTAATTTTATCTAAATACTTCCCTACAGTACAGATTGCTGGTGTCACTTATGTCGAAACCTTGTATTAGCAACTTGAGACATTAAATTAGAGCAAAATAAAACTCCTTTCCTGTGGTCATCCGTAACACAATCAACAAGAGATGCTCAAGATAATAAATCTCTTTAGAAAGCTCTTCATAATCTAAACCATAGTCTTATTTTTTTAAATAGATGAACTTATTGTCTTCTTTGAAAATTATCTCTCCTTTCAGTTTGACCTCTCATGATCCCGCATTGTTACTATTATTGTCCTGAAATTGCTTTCTCAAAGATCACAAAATTCCACATAATCATCAAATTTGGAAGTTCTTGGTTCTTAACCATCTTGACCTCTCAGCATTTGACACTGCTGATTCTTTTCTTTCTGAACCTTTCACCTCCCTGAACCTCTGTGATACTGCACTACCCCCAACTGTTTGCTTTTTTCCTGAGTACTCCCTTTAGTCCTTCTGTTGGTCTCTCTCTAACCTCATCTGTAGGCATTTAGATTTTATCATCTACTCATTTCTATATTCTCTCCCTTTCATCTGCTTTAACATTTGTGTTTGTATCAATGATTCCCAAATTCAGTTAAATTCATCATTTGTTGAACACCTCTGCATACCTGATACTGTGCTTAGCATCAGAAAAAAAGATATAAACACAAATTTTGACCTTGAGTAGCTTATAATTATTCTGAGTAAAAGCATCTTTAGCCTGTCTCTTGAGTTCCAAACTTAACATTTCTAGCTTCCTGCTGAACCTCTATGCAAAAATGTCTTTAAGCACCGTAAACTCTGTGTGAATAAAACGAAATTTATTTTCTTCTCCCATTTCCAAAATAAAGCCTGAAAACTTGCTCTCCCTGTGATGTTTCTTATCTCTATTAAAGACATCACTATTGTTATAAACTGTAAAAAGCTAAAACTTTCTTTGTCTTTGAGTTTCTCTTATCAAGTCCTGTCATATCTACTTCTTCAGCATCTCTTGTATTCTTTCCCATTTCCATTAAGGCTATCATTAATTCTGACGTGCTATTTCAAGTTTTCTAACTAATCTAGCTACACTCTTAACTTCATTCTGTCTCCTTCCAGTCCAACCTGCACATTGCTGCCAGATTAAATAATTATGAAGAACAGTTTTCATTATGTTACTTCTTTGAAAAACTTGTCTTTCCATTTATAACAAAATAAAGTCCAAACACCGGAGCTTGACATTTAACATTCTCTACAATCATTTTTTTCTCCAGTCCTTTTTAGATCTTCCTTTCTTATGTGATTTACTTTTATTTTTTTATTATGCATCCCAAATTCCAACCAAATCTTGTTATCTCTATGCAGTAGTGCCACTTTGTCTTTGCTAGTGCATTCTCCTGTTTTCTACCAAAGGAGGTAGTCATCATCTCCCTTGAGCTCCTATAGCTATTTTGTTAGTCTTTCTTATAGTAGCTATACATCTACTTGTAATTATAGTTACTTTTGCATAGTTTATCTCCCTAACTAAATTGTAAGCTCCATGGAAGCAAGGATCAGCTTTTATTTTTCTCCATATCCCTCAGAGTTCTTAGCACTATGCTTTGTATTGAGTAAGTACCTAGGACATGTTTACTGCATTGTATTGATAATGAGTATATGAATTCCATAATCTTAGACTGCCCTACCCCTTTGTCCATTACCTTTTTCTCTACTTCACACACAAAAAAATAGAAGCTATTAGGCCACAATTTCTAAACTTCCTATTGCCAAACAAATCAAACTTTTATATATCTATATCCATTCTTTCATCCATCCTTCTTTTCCGTAAGACCAATCTTTCCACCTAAACTTTGAGTTCCATCCCCTCTTATCGTCTCAGGAATTTCATATCACTGATTTTTCCTTATCTCTTATATATTCAACCTCCCCGCCTCCTCTCTGAAGGATATATTCACCTCTCTCTTATCTTTAAGAATACCAAAACCACACTTCCCTCTCTAGGACCCACTAACAAATAGCTCTCTATTTCTTTCTCATTCCTTCATTATTCCTTGTGCAAATATGCTGAGTACCTACAATGTGCCATGTACAATGCTTAGTGCGAAGAATACTATGGTGATAAAAAACAAAAACTTAGGGGCGCCTGAGTGATGCAGTTGGTTAAGCGTCCGACTCTTGGTTTAGGGTCAGGTTGTGATCTCAGGGTTGTGAGATCAAGCCCCACCCATGTTGGGCTCCAGCTCAGTGTGTAGTCTGCTTAGGTTTCTCTCTCCCTCTCCCCAACTCTCCTGCTTATGTGCATGCTCACTCACGTGCACATGCTCTCTAATAAAAAAATGAACCTTCAAAAAAAAAAAAACCAAAAACTTTCATGGCCTTGTGGAGCGTCTCATCTAGAAAAGAACCTAAGAATTAAACACATAGGGGGGCACCTGGGTGGCTCAGCCAGTTGAGCGGCTGCCTTCGGCTCAGGTCATGATCCCAGCGTCCTAGGATTGAGTCCCGCATCGGGCTCCTTGCTCAGCGGGGAGCCTGCTTCTCTCTCTCCCTCTACTGCTCCCCCTGCTTGTGCTCTCTCTCTCTCTGTGAAAAAAAAAAAAAAAATTAAACACATAGGGGGCGCCTGGGTGCCTCAGTTGGTTAAGTATCTGCCTTCAGCTCAAGTCATGATCCCAGGGTCCTGGGATGGAGCCCCGCCTCGGGCTCCCTGCTTAGCAGGAGGTCTGCTTCTCCCCGTACCTCTGTCCCTCCCCCTCACTAATGCTTTCTCTCTCTCTCTCTCTCAAGTAAATCTTTAGAAAAAAGAATTAAATAGTTTTACGGTAAGTGGTTACCTGATAAGTGGTTCCAAAAGAGGTTACATGGTGCTGTAGTCCTGAAATAGAAATCTAACCTAGTCACGTCGGGAGGGGCTTCCCTCTGAGGAGGTGGCATTTAAGCTAAGATCTGAAGAATGAGGAAGAGTTAAAGTGAGGAGGGGAGAGTAGACTATTTAATATGAATACACATGCAGAAGCTCTTATGGGAAAGAATATGCCAAGTACAAGGGTCTGAAATAAGGCCAATGTGGCTAGACTAGAGAGAGCATAAGAGAGAACATGATCTGAGATAAAGCTGGAGATGTCAGCTTTAGAGGCCTGGCCAAGGAGGGCCTCTTAAAGAGTTTTGACTTATAAAATAATTTTATATAAAGAATTAAAGAGAAAATACAAAATATTTTTAAGAATTAAAAAGAACAGGGATGCCTGGGTGGCTCAGTCAGTTAAGCATCTGCCTTCAGCTCAGGTCATGATCCCAGGGTCCTGGGATCAAGTCCCACATCGGGCTCCTTGCTCAGCGGGGAGCCTGTTTCTCCCTTTACCTGCCGCTCCCCAGTGCTTGTGCTCTCTCTTGCTCTCTCTGACAAATAAATAAATAAAATCTTAAAAAAAAAAAAGGAGAAGAAGAATTAAAAAGAACAGGAGCTCCTGGGTGGTTCAGTCAGTTAAGCAGCTGCCTTCAGCTCTGGTCATGATCCCAGGGTCCTGGGATCGAGCCCCACATCAGGCTCCCTGCTTAGCAAGGAGTCTGCTTCTCCCTCTCCCTCTCCCTCTGCTGCTCCCCTGCTTGTGCTCTTTCTCTCTCTCTGTCAAATAAATAAATAAAATCTTTTTAAAAAATTATGTTTTTGAGGTAAAAATCTAAACTTGTTTTGGATGTGGGAAGGAAAGGGATTTTAAGGATGAGGTTTTAAGATTTCAAAAACAAATTAAAATTTTAAAATGTGCATGCATGCATTTGTATATGTGTATCTGTTCCTGCGTCTTGTCCATGGGATTGCCTCCCAATAACTTTGATGTATGCAAATTATATATAAACAATTTCTACCTCAAGTGGCCCCTGAGAAGTTGCTGTTGGAGATCATTGCCATATGGCTCAAAGTGCACTTGTCTGCCACTAGAAGCAAGTCTTTGTATGAAATTATAATTATAGCTCAGTGCTTTATTGGTGAGGAAAATGGGGAATAACGAGTGTTTGTGAAATATTGTTAACACTTCATTTGGGGACCATCTTTTTTTCTTATCTCTGGTTATTTTTTACTGAGTTATCCTAATGCACATTGCCTCCTTAGAAACTAAGAATTTGGAGGATGAAGAGAAAGACAGTCCTATGGAAGAATGGGATTCTGAAATGAGAGCTGCAGAGAAAGGTAACTGAAGGGGTGCCTGGGTGGCTTAGTTGTTTGAGCATCTGACTCTTGATTTCAGCTCAAGTCTTGATCTGTGTCATAAGATCGAGCCCTGCATCAGGCTCTGCTCAGTGTGAAGTCTGCTTGTCCGTCTCCCTCTGCTCCTTCTCTCTCTGTCTCTCTTTCTCTCTCTTGCTCTCTCAAATAAATAAATAAATAAACAAAATATTTAAAAAAGAAAAGAAAGGGGCGCCTGGGTGGCTCAGTCGGTTAAGCGGCTGCCTTCGGCTCAGGTCATGATCCCAGGGTCCTGGGATCGAGCCCCGCATCGGGCTCCCTGCTCGGCAGAGAGCCTGCTTCTCCCTCTCCCTCTGTCTGCCGCTCTGCCTACTTGTGCTCTCTCTCTCTGTTAAATAAATAAATAAAAATCTTTAAAAAAAATTAAAAAAAATAAAATAAAAAAGAAAAGAAAGATAACTGAATTAATTAAGGAGATAAATGGGGGGAAAATCTATTCTTTGTTTATTTAGGTGAGATTAAGTGATACAGAATTTTCAGTAGAACAAATGATTTTTGTGGCAAGATTTTAATGTGTCTGTTCTGATAAATTTGTTTTGTTTTTCTTTCCAAAGAACTGGAACAGCTGAAAACTGAAGAAGAAAAGCTCCAAAGGTCAGCCTTCATTTGGAGTGTTAGAAAATAGGCTAACTTTACAGGCCTAAATGACTTCCTACCTCCAAAAACTGAGGAGATTAGCCACATGAGTATTGACTTAAGACTGACTCAGGGCTTCTGCTCCACCTTGAACTTGACCCATCTTAGTTGACAACATTTTCTAAGCACTTACTGTTTACAGGGCGTTAATCCAAGGTACTATTTCTCGAGCTTGAATAATATCAGTATCCGTTTGAAGAAAATAAACCTAGCATTAAGCTGTTTTTGTATTGTACTTTCATATTATACTTAAGTAAGTATAAAATGAGGTATATTTTTCTTATTGTCATGGGTCTTATTTAACTATAAGACTAAAATGAATCAAATATAAATAATGACAAACCAATAAAATTCCAACTGACAACATTAATTTGACAGGTGATAATGTTTGGCTAAAATTAAATTGATGCTAGCAAAATGACTAACAAGGCATAAGTTCTATTTAGCTCTAATAAACTAAACAAAACCAAACGTAGGCATCAAAATTATGGCATGTCTCAGTTTTAAGATGGGCATTCTTATGATCTACATTATGTTTATATTTTATCATCAAAACAAAAAATAAATTTTAATAATAATCTTAAAGAATATGCAAACCTTCAAGGATACTTTCATGGATCCTAATTTTGAGAACCATTTATTTAAGCCTTTCCTAATTAGACCCACATTTCTAGATTAATGCTTATTGAAAGGAAAGAAGGAAAGAAAGAAACCTAAAAAAAAAAAAATGGATGCCATTCACTTCAGTGGGGAGATATCTAGCATGTGACTTCTTGTCGTAAACCTTTATTTTAATGGAGTCCAAATTCTCTGACAGCAGCCTTATCTTGCTATGAATACCTACTTTGATTTGCAGAAATCTTTTAGAACTGGAAGTACAAAAAGAACAGACCCTTGCTCAAATAGACTTTGTACAAAAACAAACAGATAAAACTGAAGAGCTACTGGATCAGTTGAGGTAAGGAAAAGTAGGTGTCATTAGTTTGTGTTTTATCCTGTGCCTTTGTGGTCGTCTAAACCTCTTACAGCAGTTGACATGTGTTTGTAATGTGTATCGCTGTTTTAAGCTATAGTACAATACATTCTCAAAAAGAGTCAGTGTACCCAGCATCAAGCTGAAGGTATATGAGGTAGGAAAGCTATGAAATTATAATTTTAAAATATTTAACACCTTATATTGCCTAAACTTGGCTTTCTCTGATACACAATTCAAAATTGAGTCAATTCTTTTTTTTTAAAAGCATGTTTGTACATTCACAGTATTTGAATCAAAATATTGATTGTCCCCCAAGCCAGTAGAAAAACTTCAGCAGCTGTTGCTCATACTGTTTGCATGGTATCAGAAGTTAACTCTCTTCTTTTACCTCAGAAAAAAATTCTTTGTCTCTCTTTCGTTCTCTCCAGCTTGTCTGAGTGGGAAGTCATTGAGTGGAGTGATGATCAAGCTGTATTCACCTTTCTTTATGACACAATAGAACTTACCATCACCTTTGGAGAGACAGTAGGTGAGTAGCAAAAGTAAGATAATTCCTCTGCAGGAAAATGTATGGCTAAACTCACTAGAGAGTCCATTCTTTATTTTAATACAATAATAACTATTGACATAATGAAAGCACTGCTGAAAATCTTAGAAGAGTTGATCACTTTAATTTGTGATAATAGAATTATGCAAATTATATAAAAATTCAATGGGGCACCTGGGTGGCTCAGTCGTTAAGCGTCTGCCTTCAGCTCGGGTCATGATCCCAGGGTCCTGGGATCAAGCCCCGCATCGGGCTCCCTGCTCTGCGGGAAGCCTGCTTCTCCCTCTCCCACTCCCCCTGCTTGTGTTCCCTCTCTTGCTGTGTCCCTCTGTCAAATAAATAAAATCTTCAAAAATAAAAAAATAAAAATTCAACTAGTGAAATTTGACCTTTGTTGAATTACAATAGATGATAGAAATTTTATGTATCCAAATAATGGATCAACATGCTATTTGCATCTATTTATTCTGAGTTCCTTTTCTCCATCTGTGCTTTGTGATAGAGGATTTACTCTAATGGCTGATGACTCTTAACTTTTTTTTGTACTTAAGTTAACCTGAAAAAATTGGAAGTTCTGTGTGTATTGGTAGGCTTATCAAAGTAGGTAGAATCACTATATGGTGGCTGGACAGAGTTCTAGCTGTTTTGTTGAGAGTCTCCTGTCAGTGTCTTTAGGTCTTTTCTCTGAAACAGTTTCAACATGGCCAAACAAACTTCACAGTCTCCCAGCCTCCACAGAGGATTCTCCTTAAAAGTCCCTTTTTTCAAAGGATACCATCGAGGCGCTTGAGTGGCTCAGTCGGTTGAGCGTCTGACTCTTGGTTTCGGCTCATGTCATGATCTCAGAGTCCTGGGATCGGGCTCTGTGCTCAACAAAGAGTCTGTTTGTCCCTCTCCTTCTGCTCCTTCCCCTGCTCATGCTCTCTCTCTCCCAAATAAATAAGTGTATAAAATCTTTAAAAAATAGTAATAATACCATCAACTTCAGTCCAGGTCCAAAATTAAAACTTAGGAATTAGAGGTGTCTGGCTGACTCAGTCAGTAGAACAAGCAACTCTTGATCTCAGGGTCATGAGTTCAAGCCCAACATTGAACGTGGAGTGTACTTAAAAATAAATAAATAAACAAAAAATAGAACTTAGGAATCACTCTGTACCTCTTCATCCCTTATCAGGCATACCTAATCATCAATAAGACTTAGGGATTTTAATTTCTTAATACTGATCCACATTTCTTTGTTTCCTGTCAATAGTCATCTCTAACCAAATGGCTACAATAACATTCCAGCTGGCCTTTCTGAATCCTCTCCTTTTCCTCTCCAATTCATCTTCCTTCCTGTAGCTATGATGATTGTTGGAAATCGAATCATGCACCTAATATTCTTAGACTAATGATCAAAATATTTGTTATGGCCTATAATGTCTCGCATGAATTGAATTTTTCCTCCTTTTCCTGCCACATCTTAAACTATTCTCTGTACTTTGGCACATGGATTTCTTTCATTTCCTTTTTTTTTTTTTTTGTCTTAAGTAGGCTCTACACCCAACACGGGGCCTGAACTCAGGATCCTGAGATTAAGAGTTGCATGCTTTCCCAACTGAGCTAGCCAGGTGCTCCTCTTTCATTTCCTTAAAAGGTCCTGGTCTTTTCATGCTCAATCATGTTCCATCCTACCTCAGGACCTTCATAATGATGTTTTTTATGCCTGGAAGCCCTTTCCCTTTGTCCATTTGGACTTTTATAACAAAAATGCCATCAACTGGGTAGTTATTGAACAACTGAAATTTTTTCTTATATTTCTGGAAGCTGGAAGTCCAAGATCAGGGTGCCAGCATGGTCAGGTGAGAGCCCTCTTCCAGGTTGCAGACTTCTCATTGTATCCTTACATGCTGAAAGACCAAGCTAACTGTTTAGGTTCTCTATTATAGGAGCGTTAATCTCATTCATGAGGGCTCCACCTTCCTGATCTAATAAATGCTTTCCAAAGATCCATCTCCTAATACCATCACAGGGGACATTAGGATTTCAGTATATAAATTTGATGGGGGACGCAAATGTTCAGACCATAGTACTCCCTTTTCACTAAATGAACTTCTGTTAATAATCCTTAAGAGCTTAACTCAGTTATCACTTTTGCAGGAAAGTTTTCCCTGACTCTCCTTTTATCCACTTCCTCTACTATTTGCCCTCCTATTATATATGTTCTCATTGCTTCCTGCAGTTTTTCTTAATAGTGCTTATCATTGATTGTAGTTTTTGGTGTTTATTAGTGTAATTATCTGTGCATCCCCTGAGTTATAAGCTTTTTGAGAATATAAATTGATTGTGTCTGTCTGTCTCACTAACACATAGAGAATATTCAACAAAGTAAAAAGAATCGAATTTGAGAGACAGGAGATAACTCTAGAATTTGGAAGAGGAAGCAGCTCTCCTGGCTACTTATTACTGTAATGCTAAAAGCATAAATCATTTTCACTGTATTTGTAAAAAGATAGTAGGTATGAAGAGATGATAGTCATTTTTTTGTATGGTGTCTGAAAATAGTATCTTTGCACAAAAGTTAGGAGTCAAGGAGGAGGCCTTGATAAATTTACAATAAATGTACTACACCTTAAATTTCCTTCAGAGACTTGCCAATAAATGTAGTTCAGCAGTTTCAGGGGGAGCATTTGCCATACACAAAGAATAATATGATTCAAGGATACACCTTTAGGGGCACTTGGGTGGCTCAATCGGTTAGGCATCTGCCTTTGGCTCAGGTTGAGGTCTTGGGGTCCTGGGATCGAGCCCCACATCGGGCTCCCTGCTCAGCAGGGATCCTGCTTCTCCCTCTCCCTCTGCCCCTCCTCCCACTCATGCACGCATGCTCTCTCATTCTAAAATAAATAAAATCTTAAAAAAAAAAAGATACATCTTTCACTGCTTATATAAAAAAAACCCTGCTACCCAGAAAAAGTACTGAGTTGTATGTAGTTTAAAATCAGATAATAAAAAGAAATAATGGGGTGCCGGAAGTGGCTCAGTCAGTTAAGCATCCCACTCGATTTCAGCTCAGGTCATGAAATTGAGCCCTGTGTGGGCTCAGATGGCATCTACTTGTCCCTCTCCCTCCGCGCCCCCCCCCCCCCCACTGCCTGCTTGCACAGGCGCACTCTCTCTCTCAAATAAATAAATAAAATATATGTTTTTAAAAAAGTACTACTCTTATTCTGGTTCTTCTAGTTGGTCTCCTTTTCCTGGACAAGGCTTATAGGAAGATTGTTGACCTGAATTTTCAATCTCTGTTAGATGGTAAGTCCAAACACTTATCCATTAAAAATTTGTTGAATATTTACAAGTGTAATTTGCTCCTTGAGAAATCTTTCATATATGAAGTTAACTATAAACAATAATAATAATAATTTGTCCTTAGAAATGTGTATTAGACATATAATTGCTTGGGTAATGTTCTAAATATTGGGTAGGGTTTAAAAGAAATTATATTTGGGGCACCTGGGTGGCTCAGATGGTTGAGCATCTGCCTTCGGCTCAGGTCATGATCTCAGGGTCCTGGGATCGAGCCCCGCATCGGGCTCCCTGCTTGGCAGGGAGCCTGCTTCTCCCTTTCCCTCTACTGTTCCCCCTGCTTGTGCTCTCTCGCTCTCTCTGTCAAATAAATGAAATCTTTAAAAAAAAAAATTATATTTTTAATTATTACTAGATTGTAAGCAATGATTAATAATAGCTATTTCCGTAATTTAAAAATTACCATTCTGAGTACTTATACTATATCAGGCATTTGTATTATTTATATCAACACTTTGAGGTAAGTATTCCTTGTTTTACAAATTAGGGAACTGTAGCTCAAAAGAAGTAAGTGTGCTTAGGATCCCTCAGGTTGTAAGGAAAGGCAGTATTTAAACTTGTTTAGGTTATATTTAAACCCATGCTTTTAACCAAGTTCTGTTCCGTATATGATAAAGTCTTGAGTTTTTATAAGATGTCTATGTTTGGGGCATCTGGGTGGCTCAGTCAGTTAAGCATCTGCCTTTGGCTCAGGTCATGATCTCAGGGTCCTGGGATCGAGCTCTGCGTTGGGCTCCCTGATCAGCCGGGAATCTGCTTCTCCCTCTCCCTCTGCCTCTGCCCCCGACTCATTCTCTCTCAAAGAAATAAAATCTTTAAAAAAAAAAAGAATGTCTATGTTCACTATATATATGTTGATTTATGTGCTTGAAAATAAAATGGAGAGGATACTTAGACACTTAGTAGTTTGAACGTATTTCTAGCTTATGTATATATTTGAAAATAAGTAATACCCTGTTTTGATTTTTTTTTTCCCTTCCTCAGAGGATAAAGCTCCTCCTTCCTCCCTTTTAGTTCATAAGCTTATTTTTCAGTACATTGAGGAACAGGAATCCTGGAAGAAGAAATGTACAACACAGCATCAAGTACCCAAGGTAAATCTGATTGAAGTATTTTGTAGGAAAATTATGTTATATGTCCCAAAAAGCAGAACTGAAATGTCATATATTTAATCCTGAAACTATAAATATATTAAATTGTTTAACTTCAAGGGATTCTTTATTAAAAAGCCACTAAAAACGGAAATGTTTTCATAATTTTTTTTCCCTCAATTTTTCCTAGATGCTTCAAGAAATCTCAATGGTAGTGAGCCATTGTAGACTCCTTGGAGAGGAAATTGAGTTTTTAAAGAGATGGGGACCAAATTATAACCTAATGAACATAGATGTGACTAATACTGAGTAAGTACATTATTTCCCCAGGGCTGCCATAACAAAGTACCACAAACTCAGTGGCTTAAAACAACAGCAATTTATTGTTTCACAGTTCTGGAGGCTAGAAGTCTGAGATCGAGATGTTAGCAGGGTTGGTTCTTTCCAAGGGGCTGTGAAGGAGAATCTGTTCCATGCCTATCTCCTAACTTCTAGTGATTTGCTGGCAGTCATTGGCATACCTTGGCTTATAAATATATAATCCTAGTATCTGCTTTCATCTTCACATGATGTGCTTCCTGTGTGCATGTTTGTGTCCACATGTACCCTTTTTATAAGGACACCAATCATTTTGGGTTAGGGGACCATCCCACTCCAGCAGGACCTCATCTTAATTAATTAAACCTGCAGTTACCTTATTTCCAAAATAAGGTCACATTCTGAGTTGCTGGAGACGAGGGCTTCAACATATGGATGGCAGGAGGGGACATAGTTCAACCCATAACAGTAAATAATCAAAAATTTATTAAAATGATTTATTTATTTATTTTTTTTTTTTTAAAGATTTTATTTATTTATTTGAGAGAGAGAGAATGAGAGACAGAGAGCATGAGAGGGAGGAGGGTCAGAGGGAGAAGCAGACTCCCCGCCGAGCAGGGAGCCCGATGCGGGACTCGATCCTGGGACTCCAGGATCATGACCTGAGCCGAAGGCAGTCGCTTAACCAACTGAGCCACCCAGGCGCCCCAAAATGATTTATTTTAATGAGTTTATGACTAACAATGAAAATGATACTACTAATAATAATACTTTGTTCCAGATTTTTTACCCATTGTCCATTTGATAAGGACAAGTAAATAATGTACTACCTAAGTTTCCATATGAGTATAAAAGGAAAAAGTATTTGTTTCATTCTGTTTTTGTTTTGTATTTTTAATTGAAGATCTTGTCTTTTATAGATTGAGGCTTTTATTCTCCAGCTCTACAGCATTTGCAAAATTTGAGATAACTTTGCCTCTCTCAGTCCATTTTCCAACTGTCCCATTACCTTTCTCCATTCAAAATCACCTTGGAAACATTGGGTAAGTAAAGAGCCACCAGGATAGGGCTCCTAACTACTTTTTTACCTATGTTATATCATTTAAAAGATCTCTCAAAGTGGTCAGAAGTAATGCATATACCATTATTGGATATACCAATAATGGATAATCCCCCATAGTGAGTGCCAAATGTCATTTCTCTCTGACTTCATTTTGAAAAATTTGTTCTTTTAAAGTCAGTGACCTTCATTTTTAGCTCCAGGGGATGCTGGAGACCATTGGTCTATTTTATACTTGCTGTACTTTTTGAATACTCTTACCTAGAGCAGGAACCAAGAAGGAAAAAAATGGGTATAAGCTTAGCCCAGATCATATATAAACAACTTTTATGGCCTTAAAAACAGAATAAGCGCTTAATCACTTAATAATCACTTAAAAAGCTGTGTAGTCATAATGCTTTTCTCAATTAGTCTTTGTAATCAGATATAACAATATTTCATTCCTACCATATATTTTGTGACTTTTTAGACACACTGCTGACAGTTTGTAAGGTGGCAGAGTTTAGAATGCACCCACCTCAAATCCATCCGCAAACACCAACAATTCAGATTTTTAGCTAAGTCAAGATACCTCACAGTTCATAGAGAATTGCTCTTTGGCCTCGTTTTGGAATCTCAATTCCAATTGGGCAGGCTATTTCTAGAAATGCCTACTTGTGCTTCCTAAGAGACTCAGAGACCATCCCCAAAAACATGAATTCCAATGAAATGGAGGTAAGTGTCAGAAAAATTAATGAACCTTTTGTTCTTTCCAGCCACGATGAAATCACTGCAATTCTATCTAAAGTACCACTGGAGGACAACTACCTAAAGAATGTAGTCAAGCAAATTTACCAAGATCTGCTTCAGGACTGCCATTTCTATAGCTGTAACAACCAAGCACAGTGCACTTCATAATGATATTATGTCAGAGTATCCATTGCTATTTAATCTTTGTCTTTAGGTCATAGAATGAAACCTAATAAAATTCCTTCTGATGATGTTATAGTTAATTTGTATGGTTAGTTTTTAAATTTCTGCTGTCAGGAACAATGGACAGCCTCAAATACCATATTATCAACCTGCTCCTCTTTTTACAAAAGGTTTAAATAGTAGAACACTTAGGGAGAAATTTCTTCTAATTAAAGTTGTGCTCTCTGCTATAGGACAAGCCCTGAGAAGTAACATTAAGTATAAGAGGAGCTGTCACCTCTGACAAAAACATTAGCCATTTCCTCATATATAGAACTATGATTTTCAAGTTGCCTGGCTTCTGCCTAGCAGGTATTTCTGGAATAGAGATCTATCTTTCTACAAACTTTTCATCCTTCTTTTTCTCCATTGCAGAAATGTTAAGAAAAAAACAGTAGCACTCAGCTATTCAAATGGTTGCCATCTTTTCTTGAGGGCCTTGCCTTCTTTTATTATATAATGTCTATTAATGTTTTCTTAAGTATAATTTTATAGAGAAAGTTAATTCATTTTGGCCCAGTACGTATATGTAAATATATTAATTTTCTTGTGTGTTTGTGATGTAGTAGGGAGATATATATAGAAATACATAGAGCTGTATAGAGAGATACTCTTCTGTCTGGGCAGTTTCCATCTTTCTGAAGGATGCTTTGCAGCAAGATTCTTGGTCTCTTTCTATTAAATAATGGTACTTCAAACAATGTATCACATTCAAAACCACCAATTTTGTCAAGTTCTGGCAGTAGTAATGGATTTAATGTGAGTATTGGTTTTTGAAGCTACACCCTTCTCATACAAAAAAATAAGCATATCCACTGATGCTGAATGATCGGTATTATCTGTGAGATAGATAAATATGAGAAAACTTTTACCCAAACTTTAGTCAAATCCTAATCATGGTAATTTTTGTTTCTTTTATATTTAATTCTAAACTAAAGTATATTGCATTTTAAACTAATTCATCTTAAAATTTTGCTTTATACTTTAGGATCTGGTTAAAGTCCTATGGGTTCCATGAATATTATCTTCGCTCTTGAATTGGCTTTTACTTCTGAGCTATTGGTGAAAAAGATGACATGGTCTTTTAAGCTTCGAAAGTCAACATAAAATTCATTTTCCATAAAAATCAAGACGTAAACGTTCTTTATTTCTGTGAACTCCTTGAAAAACTTTTAAAGTCACCAATATGGTCTGTTTTCCATGAAACTTAAATTAGTTTTCTTACTGGAGTTATTTCTTTTCTGTAAACCTGAAAAGTAGAGGTTTTGTTTTATGCATTTTGGTAACCTGGAATGGACCAACTCCAAGAATGATTTGGCTTGTAATTATGATCTCTGCTTCCTGGGTTTGGCTACATAATTGTAATATTTAATTATTTGCATTTGTATTTGTTCAAAGGATTGGCTATTTTTATAAAATTTTTTGGAAGTTGTTCCTTCACTGATTAGAAGCAGGTTGGTTTTTGCACTATTAAAATAAGTTTATTATATGAAATCTTTTTAAGCAGTGTCTCTTTATGAAGTGAAGAGGGTTTTTTGGGTTGGTTGGTTGGTTTGTTTTACCATGTGTTCAATAGACCTTTGAAGATATACCAAAGGAAGCTCCTTCCAGAAACACCCACTTATTTGAAAACTGAGATAAGATTGAAATATGTCAGGACCTGAGTATAAGAACTATATACAAACCATAGTTATCCCTATGTCTATGTCTCTGAAAGACAGTAAAAGAAAACTATTTGAAGTTCCTCAGGAAACTATCATTTCTATGAGCTAATGGAGTGGTTCTCAAAGTATAGTCCCTAGACTAGTGGTGTCAGCTTCACCCCAAACCTGCTGAATCAGAAACACTAGGGGTAGGGACCAGTATTCTGTGTTGTGTTTATTTTTTTTAACTTCCTTTTTTTAAAAACAGCGTCACTGAAATGTAATTGACATCATATAATTCACCTTTTAAAGTGCACAATTGGGATGCCTGGGTGGTTCAGTTCGTTAAGCGTCTGCCTTTGGCCCACGTCATGATCCCAGGGTCCTGGGATCGAGCCCCGAGTCGGGCTCCTTGCTCACTGGGGAGCCTGCTTCTCCCTCTCCCTCTGCCTGCTGCTCCCCCTCCTTGTGCTCTCTCTGTGTCAAATAAATAAACAAAATCTTTAAGAAAATAAAATATAAAAAAAAGAAGTGGTATATATATATACAAAGGAATACTACTCAGCCATCAAAAAAAAGAAATCTTGCCATTTGCAACGGACATGGATGGAACTAGGGGGTATTATGCTAAGCAAAATAAGTCAATCAGAGAAAGACAATTATATGTTCTCACTAATGTGGAATTTAAGAAACAAAACAGGATCATAGGGGAAGAGAGGAAAAAATAAAATGAAATCAGAGAGGGAAACAAACCATGAGACTCTTAATCATAGGAAACAAACTGAGGGTTGTTGAGGGGGAGGGGGTAACTGGGTGATGGACATGAAGGAGGGCACATGATGTAATGAGCACTGGGTATTATATAAGACTGATGAAACACTGACCTCCACCTCTGAAACCAATAATACATTATATGTTAATTAATTGAATTTAAATTTAAATTTTTTTAAAAAAAGAAACTCTTTGTGATAGTTGTTTGCCAAATTTCCCCCTAATTTGTGGTTTTATTTGACTTTAGTTATTATAGGTTTTGCCATTTAGAATTTTAAAGATATGTAGTCTAATGTATCAATATTTTCTTTTTTTCTTTTTTTTTTTTTTAAAGATTTATTTATTTATTTGACAGAGAGAGAGAGATAGCGAGATCAGGAACACAAGCAGGGGGAGTGGGAGAGGGAGAAGCAGGCTTCCTGCAGAGTGGGGAGCCCAATGTGGGACTCGATCCCAGGACCCTGAGATCATGACCTGAGCTGAAGGCAGACGCTTAACGACTGAGCCACCCAGGCGCCCCTCAATATTTTGTTTTATGGCTTTTGAGTTTGTGTTATATTTAGATTCTCCCCACTGTAAGATCTATGGTTTCTCTTAGAACTTCTGTGGCTAATACTTTACATTTATATCTTTGAACCAATTGGAAATTTATCCTAACATAAAGTTTAAGGATCCAAAATAATTTTTTTTTCTAGATGGCTATGTGGCTATCCCTGCACCATTTAACAAACAGGCTATTTTCCCCCACTGATTTGGAATGACTTTTTTATCATATACTAGATTTCTCTACGTATTCATATCTGAGTGCAGTAGGCAGAATAGTAGCCACCCCCCCAACACCAAAATGTCCACATCCTGAAACCTGTGAATGTCATCACAGTAGGGACTCTTCAGAGCTTTTTTTTTTTTTTTTTAAGATTTTTATATTTATTTGACAGAGAGAGAGACAGCCAGAGAGAGAAGACAAGCAGGGGGAGTGGGAGAGAGAGGCAGACTCCCGCAGAACAGGGAGCCTGACTCGGGGCTCAATCCCGGGACCCTGGGATCATGACCCGAGCTGAAGGCAGACGCTTAATGACTGAGCCACCCAGGCACCCCTTCTTCAGAGCTTTTGAAGGATCTTGACATGGGGAGGCTATCTTGGATTAGCTGGGTAGGCCCAGTGTAATCACAAGGGTTTTTATAAGAGGAAGGCAGGACGTCAGAATCAGAGAAGGAGATGTGATAATGGAAACAGAGATCAGAGTAATCGTTGACTTTGAAGAGGGAAGAAGGGACCTTGAGCCAAAGAATGTAGATGCCTCTAGAGACTGGAAAAGGCAAGGAAACAGATTTTTCTCCTGAGACTTCCAGAAGAGACACAATTCTGCCAACATCTTGCTTTTAGTCCAGTGACAGTGAAATCCATTAGGAATTCTGAGCTCCAGAATTGTAAGATGATACATTTTTGTTGTTTTAAGCCACTACATTTGTGGTAATTTGTTACAGCAGCAATAGGAAACTAAGACACTGATATAACTATTCTATTCCATTGACCTATCTTATCTTACAAGTCCTTTGTAATTATTATAGTTTGTTTTGTTTTGTTTTGTTGAGAGGGAGAGAGCCAGGGAGGGGCAGAGGGAGAGGGAGAGAGAATCTTAAGCAGGCTCCACACTCAGCACGGAGCCCGACACAGGGCTCCATCTCACAACTCTGAGATCATGACCTGACCAAGATCAAGAGTTGGATTCTTAACCAACTGAGCCACTCAGGCGGCCCTGTAATATAGTTTCATAATATGTTTTAATATCTGGTCAGTTCAGGCCCTTTTATTTCAGAGTTTTCCTAGCTCTTCTTGCTTTCTTATTTTATCATATAAAGGTAAGAACTAGATTGTTTTGTTCTCCAAAAACTCTTAATGTAATTTTAATGAGATCATGTTATATTAAATTTAAAGAACAACTCATGGACAACCGATATCTTTAAGATAGTCTTCCAATAGTATGCTTTTCTGTTTTGTGTCCTTCGTTTAATATCTTAAAATATGCTTTATATAGGATGTGCACTTCTTGTTAGACTTATTCCAAGGCATTTTATATTGTTACAATTTTTAAATTATAATAAAGACAAGATAAATTCAAACCAAAAATTCAAATAATATACAAAAGAATACAGGTGAAGGCAAAGTCATCCAAAATCTTTTTTTTTTTTTTAAGATTTTATTTATTCATTTGAGACACAGAGATACAGAGAGAGAGAGAGAGCGTGAGCAGTGGGAGAGGCAGAGGGAGAGGAAGAAGCAGACTCTCTGCTGAGTCAGGAGCCTGATGTGGGGCTCAATCCCAGGACCCTGGGATCATGACCCGAGCCGAAGGCAGACGCTTAACCATCTGAGCCACCCAGGCGCCCCCAGTCATCCAAAATCTTACTAGTGAGCATCATTCCTACATACTAGGTTCTCTTAGCCATAAAGAAGGGTAATGGCTTTTGGGTAGGCAACCAATGGTGATTGCCATGAATCACATTGGGATTTCTATTGGGAATTCATTGATGTTGAAGAAGTTTCAACTTTATAATTTTGAGCCTTTTCCTCTGGGAAGATGGTTTTGGGGATTTTTCCATAGAGGTCCTGAACATTTCTAAAAGTTTATTCCTAGACACTTATGGTTTTTGTTACTACTGTGAATAGGATCTTTTTCTATTACATTGTCTAATTAGTTATTAAGACTTAAAGTGCTGATCTTTTTATATTTCATAATTGGTTACACTAATGTACTTTCTTATTGTCCCTTAAACTATCTAGGTATGCAGTCATATCTGTAAATCTTTCCCAAAATTTACGTCTTTTATTATTTATCTTTAATTATTACACCCAGTGACACTTCCTGAACAATAGTAAATAATTGTGGCAATAGACAATTTTGTTTTTGTTTTTTTCTTTTTTATTTAAGTAATCTCTACACCAAATATGCGGTTCAAACTCACGAACCCGAGATTAAGAGTCATGTGCTCCTACTGAGCCAGCCAGGAGCCTCAGTTCTTGGTTTTAATGAAAGTATTTCTAACATTTCACCAGTAAGCAGACAATGGCAGCTTGTTTGGAATATGTTTTTTTCTTGATCATGCTAAGGAAACATCTAATTCCTTTTTACCTTTTTCCCCCTTAATGAGGAATTTATGTTGAATTTTATTGAATGCTTTTTCAAAATGATGAAATTAACCCTATGGGTTTTCTCCTTGACCTATTAATATAGTCAATTATAACAGATTTCCCAATACTGGATCATCCTTGTACTACTCAACTGGATCACTTGGACATGACAGTGGGTTTCCCTTTCTGGATTTCCCTTACTATGCTTCAGGCTGACTATACCAGGAGATTATTATCCTTGAGACAAAAGATTAGGTTTCTCATGATTAAGTTTTGGTTTTACTAGAGGTTACCTCTTTGAGATTTCAGATAGGTCACTGGACTGTAATTTAGGATATATATATCCAAAACTTTTCAATTACACACTTAAAAATGTATGGATTGCTAGCAAGAACTCTAGTTTGTCTTATTTCCAAGTGTTTAGTGGGTTGTCTTGGAAGAAAGGAACAGAAAACTACTCAAACTGGTTTAAGCAGAAGAAATGGAAGGAAGATTTATTGGAATGTAGGAGTATCTCATAGATCTCAAGAACAGTAAGTGCTGCTGGGCTCCTGAGAAATTGGAAAGATTTGGAAAACAGATTTCAAAATTGTTTCTTTCCTTTCTGTCTCATTCTCTCCCACTTTCTTGGTCTCTCAATTTCTTAATCTTTCTACAGATAGGGTTTCTCTGGTTTGACAACCACACAGCCATAGGAATTTCATTTTTTAAAAATTATTATGTTATGTTAATCACCATACATTACATCATTAGTTTTTGATGTAGTGTTCCATGATTCATTGTTTGCGTATAACACCCAGTGCTCCATGCAGAACGTGCCCTCTTTAATACCCATCACCAAGCTAACCCATCCTCCCACCCCCCTCCCCTCTAGAACCCTCAGTTTGTTTTTCAGAGTCCATAGTCTCTCATGGTTCGTCTCCCCCTCCGATTTCCCCCCTTCATTCTTGCCCTCCTGCTATCTTCTTCTTCTTTTTTTTTTTTTAACATATAATGTATTATTTGTTTCAGAGGTACAGATCTGTGATTCAACAGTCTTGCACAATTCACAGCACTCACCATAGCACATACCTTCCCCAATGTCTATCACCCAGCCACCCCATCCCTCCCACCCCCCCACCACCACTCCAGCAACCCTCAGTTTGTTTCCTGAGATTAAGAATTCCTCATATCAGTGAGGTCATATGATACATGTGTTTCTCTGATTGACTTATTTAACTCAGCATAACACCCTCCAGTTCCATCCAAGTCGTTGCAAATGGCAAGATCTCATTCCTTTTGATGGCTGCATAATATTCCATTGTATATATATACCACATCTTCTTTATCCATTCATCTGTCAATGGACATCTTGACTCTTTCCATAGTTTGGCTATTGTGGACGTTGCTGCTATAAACATCGGGGTGCACGTACCCCTTTGGATCCCTACATTTGTATCTTTGCGGTAAATACCCAGTAGTGCAATTGCTGGGTCGTATGGTAGCTCTATTTTCAACTTTTTGAGGAAACTCCAGACTGTTTTCCAGAGTGGCTGTACCAGCTTGCATTCCCACCAACAGTGTAGGAGGGTTCCCCTTTCTCCACATCCTCTCCAACATCCATCCTTTCCTGACTTGTTAATTTTAGCCATTCTGACTGGTGTGAGGTGATATCTCATTGAGGTTTTGATTTGTATTCCCCTGATGCCGAGCGATGTTGAGCACTTTTCCAAGTGTCTGTTGGCCATTTGGATGTCTTCTTTCGAAAAACGTCTTCTGCCCATTTCTTGATTGGATCATTTGTTCTTTGGGTGTTGAGTTTAAGAAGTTCTTTATAGATTTTGGATACTAGCCCTTTATCTGGTATGTCATTTGCAAATATCTTCTCCCATTCTGTTGGATGTCTTTTGGTTTTGTTGACTTTCTTTTGCTGTGCAGAAGCTTTTTATCTTGATGAAGTCTCAATAGTTCATTTTTGCCCTTGCTTCCCTTGCCTTTGGTGATGTTTCTAGGAAGAAGTTGCTGCGGCTGAGGTCGAAGAGGTTGCTGCCTGTGTTCTCCTCTAGGATTTTGATGGACTCCTGTCTCACATTTAGGTCTTTCACCCATTTTGAGTCTATTTTTGTGTGTGGTGTAAAGAAATGGTCCAGTTTCATTCTTCTGCATGTGGCTGTCCAATTTTCCCAACACCATTTGTTGAAGAGACTGTCTTTTTTCCATTGGACCTTCTTTCCTGCTTTGTCGAAGATTAGTTGACCATAGAGTTGAGGGTCCATTTCTGGGGTCTCTATTCTGTTCCACTGATCTATGTGTCTGTTTTTGTGCCAGTACCATACTGTCTTGATGATGACAGCTTTGTAATAGAGCTTGAAATCCAGAATTGTGATGCCGCCAGCTTTGCTTTTCTTTTTCAACATTCCTCTGGCTATTCGGGGTCTTTTCTGGTTCCATACAAATTTTAGGATTATTTGTTCCATTTCTTTGAAAAAAGTGGATGGTATTTTGATGGGGATTGCATTGAATGTATAGATTGCTCTAGGTAGCATTGACATCTTCACAATATTTGTTCTTCCAATCCATGAGCATGGAACGTTTTTCCATTTCTTTGTGTCTTCCTCAATTTCTTTCATGAGTATTTTATAGTTTTCTGAGTACAGATTCTTTGCCTCTTTGGTTAGATTTATGCCTAGGTATCTTATGGTTTTGGGTGCAGTTGTAAATGGGATCGACTCCTTAATTTCTCTTCCTTCTGTCTTGTTGTTGGTGTATAGGAATGCCACTGATTTCTGTGCATTGATTTTATATCCTGCCACTTTACTGAATTCCTGTATGAGTTCTAGCAGTTTGGGGTGGAGTCTTTTGGGTTTTCCACATAAAGTATCATATCATCTGCAAAGAGTGAGAGTTTGACTACTTCTTTGCTGATTCGGATGCCTTTTATTTCCTTTTGTTGTCTGATTGCTTTGGCTAGGACTTCTAATACTATGTTGAATAGCAGTGGTGATAGTGGACATCCCTGCCGTGTTCCTGACCTTAGGGGGAAAGCTCTCAGTTTTTCCCCATTGAGAATGATATTTGCTGTGGGTTTTTCATAGATGGCTTTTATGATATTGAGGCATGTACCCTCTATCCCTATACTCTGAAGAGTTTTGATCAAGAAAGGATGCTGTACTTTGTCAAATGCTTTTTCTGCATCTATTGAGAGGATCATATGGTTCTTGTTATTTCTTTTATTAATGTATTGTATCACATTGATTGGTTTGTGGATGTTGAACCAACCTTGCAGCCCAGGGATAAATCCCACTTGGTCGTGGTGAATAGTCCTTTTAATGTACTGTTGGATCCTATTTGCTAGTATTTTGATGAGAATTTTTGCATCCATTTTCATCAAGGATATTGGTCTGTAATTCTCCTTTTTGATGGGGTATTTTTCTGGTTTGGGGATCAAGGTAATGGTGGCCTCATAAAACAAGTTTGGAAGTTTTCCTTCCATTTCTATTTTTTGGAACAGTTTCAGAAGAATGGGTATTAATTCTTTAAATGTTTGGTAGAATTCCCTTGGGAAGCCATCTGGCCCTGGGCTTTTGTTTGTTGGGAGATTTTTGATTACTGCTTCAATTTCCTTAGTGGTTTAGGTCTGTTCAGGTTTTCTATTTCTTCCTGGTTCAGTTTTGGTAGTTGATACATCTCTAGGAATGCCTCCATTTCTTCCAGAAATTAGATTATCTAATTTGCTGGCATATAGTTGCTCATAATATGTTCTTATAATTGTTTGTATTTCTTTGGTGTTGGTTGTGATCGCTCCTCTTTCATTCATGATTTTGTTTATTTGGGTCATTTCTCTTCTTTTTGATAAGGCTGGCCAGGGGTTTATCAATCTTGTTAATTCTTTCAAAGAACCAGCTCCTAGTTTCATTGATCTGTGCTACTGTTCTTTTGGTTTCTATTTCATTGATTTCTGCTCTGATCTTTATTATTTCTCTTCTCCTGCTGGGTTTAGGCTTTATTTGCTGTTCTTTCTCCAGCTCCTTTAGGTGTAGGGTTAGGTTGTGTATTTGAGACCTTTCTTGTTTCTTGAGAAAGGCTTGTATTGCTATATACTTTCCTCTTAGGGCTGCCTTTGCTGTATCCCAAAGATTTTGAACAGTTGTGTTTTCATTTTCATTTGTTTCCATGAATTTTTTTAATTATTCTTTAATTTCCTGGTTGACCCATTCATTCTTTAGTAGGATGCTCTTTAGCCTCCATGTATTTGAGTTCTTTCCGACTTTCCTCTTGTGATTGAGTTCTAGTTTCAAAGCATTGTGGTCTGAAAATATGCAGGGAATAGGAATTTCATTTTAATGAAAGGTCAAAGTCACATGTGATTTCATTCAGCCAAGAGGGGCTGTGGGTTTGCAGATGCTCTAAGGAAGGGGTGTGAAGAAGGGGAGGTAAAGGTGGGTATATTTGGTATGGAAGGCAGTTACTATTATCCCCAGGTACTATCTGTAATTACTAAGTTAGGTTGAGTCTACCTCCAGAATGCTTCCTGAATCTGTTCTGTCATTGCTGTAACTCAAGCAAGCCTTCATCCCTAGTCTGAAATACTGCAAGAGCTTCCTAACAGTTTTTGCTGTCCTTACTATCTCTTTCCTGAAATCTCTCCTTCATTGCCACAAGACAACAATGGGAGGATTAAATAAAAACTTCATGAACTTTAAAGCATTCCACAAATGTATAGTGGTGGGGCAAAAAATAGATCTAAATAAAGTAGTACTGGGGGAAAAAAAATAGATCAAACCAGAGGACTCCTCTCCTTAAAAAACTCTCAATGATTTCGGGGCACCTTGGTGGTTCAGTTGTTAAGCGTCTGCCTTCGGCTCAGGTCATGATCTCAGGGTCCTGGGATCAAGCCCCACATCGGGCTTCCTGCTTGACGGGAAGCCTGCTTCTCCCTCTCCCGCTCCCCCTGCTTGTGTTCCCTCTCTCGCTGTGTCTCTCTCTGTCAAATAAATAAATAAAATCTTTAAAAAAAAAAAAACTTTCAGGGGCACCTGGGTGGCTCAGCCGTTTAGCGTCTGCCTTCGGCTCAGGTCATGATCCCAGGGTCCTGGGATCGAGCCCCACATCGGGCTCCTTGCTCAGCAGGGAAGCCTGCTTCTCCCTCTCCTGCTCCCCCTGCTTGTGTTCCCTCTCTCGCTGTCTCTGTCAAAAAATAAAAAAAAATTAAAAAAATTAAAAAAATTAAAAAAAACTTTCAATGATTTCCCCATTACCTAAAGAATAAAGACTAAAGCTCCATACATGTTCTTAAGCTTCTTCATAACTTGAACTAAATGTTAACTTTCCAGTATCAGCGCCTCCAGGACACTTTTCCTCCCTCATCAGACAATACTATGGCTTGACCACGTCGTTAATTTCCATGCCCATACTGTTCTATATGCTTATGTCTTCCATCTCCTCTTCCTTGCCCAGGAAACCCCATTCACCCTTTAAAACCAGAATCACGGGTCAAAGTTTCCAGTAAACCATGATAAGGTTTACCTTCTCAAAATCAATGTCTCCTTCCCCTGGAGTCTTGCAAATCTCCAGTAAATTACCAAGGTTTGACTAATATTTCAGGCATTTTTCTCCCCTTCACTAGCTCTGTTTTCCAATTCCATCTGTCTACTCAAGCATCCTCAGCTCTACCACCTCTAGGGGCCTAGAAAACGCCAGGCGGGAATTTCAGAGTGGGAAGCTCAGAGCAAACACAGGCTTAAGATACTTCAGAAGCAAATCAAGAATAGCTCTCTAGGGGGCGCCTGGGTGGCTCAGTTGTTAAGCCTCTGCCTTTGGCTGAGGTCATGATCCCGGCGTCCCGGGAGCCCCACATCGAGCTCCCTGCTCTGCGAGAAGCCTGCTTCTCCCTTTCTCACTCCCCTTGCTTGTGTTCCCTCTCTCGCTGTGTCTCGCTGTGTCTCTCTCTGTCAAATTAATTAAGAATCTTAAAAAAAAAAAAAAGCTCTCTAGAGCCAAGCTTTTCCCCAGAGGGGCTGAGGCGCAGGCGCTGGCGGTGCATACTGGGAGATGGAGTCTTCGGCCGACCCCACTACCTCTTGGGAGTTGTAGTCCTTGGTCTGGTAAAAGAGAAGAAGGAGGAGACTCCCAACTTGTGAATTAGTTCTTAGGGGTAAACGGAAAAGGGAACTCCTTAACATCATGCAAGATCAAGATCCTTGGGCCCATCTCCGTCTCCCCAGCAGCGGGCGGGCGGGCTAGACAGCGGAGCCGAGGAGGGCGGGGAGACGTTACGTTGACGCTGGCGTGACCCTCCCGGAGAATTTGGCGGGATCTCCGAAAGTTGCCGGTCGGGGAGAGCTCTGCGGCCTGAGACTCTGGTCTGAGGAGAGCTGACGCGCCGTGAGGGGCATAGTTCGGAGCTAAAACTCGCATGCGTTGTGTGCAGAAGGCCGGAGCAAGGGAGTAGAGAAGTTGGCAGGAAGGGAGGGCGTCTGAAGTCGTCCGGGGTCGGCCGCGGACCAGACCAGCGGACAGAAGTCGGAGCGCGCAGCCCGCCCGAGTGAGAAGGGCTGTGGACCGAGGTGAGTGTGTGAGGCGTAGACCTGGCCCCTTTCTGCGTCCCGGTGCGTCCCCGCATTAACCGGACCGGGCCCGTGGCCCGGCAGCCGGCTTATAGGCCCCTCTGCGCCAAGTGAGAAACCGGAGTTGGCCGGGCGGAGCAGGGGCATGCCTGGGCCCAGCCCACCGTCGGAGCTGGTTATGGCGAAAACTGATGCGGTCCTCAGGCTCCAGAGCTGGGAGGAACCTTAGAAGCCTTCATTTCCAACACCCATTTTATGAGCGGAGGCGAGAAAGCCGAGATCTAGAGACGTGTAAAGATTTAATGCCACAGCTGTTTGTGTCAGGGCCAGGGTTTCCGGATTTCTAGTCAGTCCTCTCTCCATTACTCCGTGCTTTGCTTACGAAGTACCCGCCTCCAGTTTCCTAAAAGGTGTTTTCGTTACCTAATGCGGAAGGCCGTGAACGTGATACCTAGGGAATCATCTGTAGTGAGGTGTTTTGGTTTGTTTGTTTTCTTTTTAAGTTCTAAAGTGAAGTGTAATAGGCATATAGAAGAAGGCACAAATCAAAAGTGTATACAGCTCTGAATTATTTCACAGAGAATATATCTGTGTAATCACTACTCAAGTCAATAAATAGAATGTTGTCAGCACCCCCAAAACTTCCCTTGTTCCCCCTCTAGTAGGTCCCTTTTTCTCCCCAAAGGTAACCACTATTGACTTCTAACACCAGTGACTGAATTTGCCTGTGTTTGAATTTTATCTAAGTGATACTATTTATATTTTTGTGTCTGGTTTCGCCCAACATTCTGTCTGTAGATTCATACATATCTTTGTATATAGTAATAGTTGTTTTTTTTTACCCCCCATCGAATTCCTTATTCTTCCTGCCTATGGTGGACATTTGGGTTGTTTCTAGTTTCTGACTTTTTAAAGGAGAAAGGCTGCTGAGAACATGCCTATGTATATTTTGGTGCACATGGGTATGCTTTTCAGTTGGTAAGTAATACAGTGTTGAAATTCCTGGGTCATAGCATTTGTCTATATTCAACTTCCACATTTAATGCCAGTTTTCTGAAGTACCGATTTACATTCAAACCAGCAGTATATGAGTGTTCAGTTGTTTCACATGTTTGCCAACACTTGATATTGTCAATCTTTTTAATTTTATCTATTTTGGTGGCATATAGTAATACCTCATGGTTTTAATATTCTTGATAATTAGGTTGAGCAATGGTCCATGGTTATTGACCATTGGATATCTTCTATACTGAAGTGCTCGTTCAGATCTCTGTTTTTCTATTGGGTTGTCTTTCTTGCTGATTTGAAGTTTTTTATATATTTTATTTATTATGACTTTTTTAAATTTTTTTTTTTTTTAAGATTTTATTTATTTATTTGAGAGAGAGAATGAGAGACAGCATGAGAGGGAAGAGGGTCAGAGGGAGAAGCAGACCCCCTGCTGAGCAGGGAGTCCGATGTGGGACTCGATCCCGGAACTCCAGGATCATGACCTGAGCTGAAGGCAGTCGCTTAACCAACTGAGCCACCCAGGCGCCCCGACTTTTTTAAATTTTATTTATTCATTTGACAGAGAGCACAAGTAGGCAGAGCGGCAGGCAGAGGGAGAGGGAGAAACAGACTTCCCACTGAGCAGGGAGCCCGAGTCGGGGCTCAATCCCGGGACCCTGGGATCATGACCTGAGCCGAAGGCAGACGCTTAACCCACTGAGCCACCCAGGCGCCCCTGAAGTTTCTTATATATTTTAATTATCAGCCCTTGGTTGTATATGTGGTAAATATTTTGTCCCCCAACTATAGTTTTTTTATTTTCTAAATAGTGTCTTTTGATAGATAGGAGTTCTAAATTTAAATGTAGTCCAGTTTTTCAGTCTTTTCTTTTTTGGTTGTTGCTTTATGTATCCAGTTTAAGAATTAATCTTTATCCTTAAGTCATGAAGATACTCGCTTATATTCCAAAAGCTTTGTTTTACGTCTTACGTTTAGATCTATAATTGAATTGGAAATGGATGTTCCTTCTGTGTGTGTGTGGTGGGGGGCGGGGGTGGTTGCTTATTCTGTAAGGCTCTTCCATCAACACTGTTTATTGAAAAGACCATCCTTTCTCCATTACTCTGCAGTTCCATCTTTTTCATAAATTATGAAGGGAGAGGTTTAAATTTAAATTGCATTCAGGTGATTCCGATATTTAGCATTATCATAGGCACATTATGCTAAATCTGCCATCTAAGAGATCTGCATCTGAACTAATCAAGAACAAATGGTCATCTCCAAAGAAGACAGATGGCAAACAGACACATGAAAAGGTGCTCAACATCACTAATCATCAGGGAAATGCAGACCAAAACCACAATGAGATATCACCTCCCATCTGTCAGAATGGCTAAAATTAAAAAGATAAGAAATAAGGGAGCCTGGCTGGTGAGGATGTGGAGATAAAGGAACCCTCGTGAACTGTTGGTGCACTAATTTACATTTATTGCAGCTGCTATGGAAGACAGTTTGCAGGTTCCTCAAAAAATTAAAAATAGAAATACCATGTGATCCAGTAATTCCACTACAGGGTATTTACCCAAAGAAAATGAAAACACTGACTTGACAAAATATACGCTCCCCAATGCTTATTGCAGCATTATTTTTTAAAAAAGATTGTATTTATTTATTTGACAGAGACACGGCGAGAGAGGGAACACAAGCAGGGGGAGTGGGAGAGGGAGAAGCAGGCTTCCCTGCTGAGCAAGGAGCCTGATGCGGGGCTCAATCCCCGGACCTTGGGATCATGACCTCAGCCGAAGGCAGCCACTTAACTGACTGAGCCACCCAGGTGCCCCTTAAGATTTTATTTATTTTTTTATTTTTTTAAAAGATTTTATTTATTTGACAGAGGGAGAAACAGCGAGAGAGGGAACACAAGCAGGGGGAGTGGGAGAGGGAGAAGCAGGGAGCCCGATGCAGGGCTTGATCCCAGGACCCTGGGATCATGACCTGAGCCGAAGGCAGACGCTTAATGACTGAGCCACCCAGGCGCTCCATATTGTAGCATTATTTATAATAGCCATGATATGGAAGCAACCCAAGTGTCCATCCACTCATGAATGGATAAAGGAGATTGTGTGTGTGTGTGTGTGTGTGTAATGGAATATTACTCAACCATTAAAAAGAATGAGATCTTCCTGTTTGCAACAATATGGGGGGACCTAGAGGGTACTATGCTAAGTGAAATAAGTCATACAGAGAAAGACAAATACCATATGATTTCATTTATATGTGGAGTGTAAAAAAAAATAAATGAACAAACAAAAAGCAGAAACAGACCCATAAATACAGAGAACAAACTGATGGCTTCCAGAGGGAGAAGGAGGGGTGGGCAGAATGGGTGAATGTGAGTGAGAGGTACAGGCTTCCAGTTATGGAATGAATAAGTCACAGGAATAAAAGGTACAGCATAGGGAATATAGTCAGTGGTATTGTAATAGTGTTGTATGGTGACAGATGGTAGCTACACTTGTGGTGAGCATAGCATAACATACAGAGTTGTCAGATCACTATGGTGTACACCTAAAACTAATGTGACATTGTGAATCAACTATACTTAAAAAGGGGGGGGAGAACAAATGGTCCTCTTTTGTCAAGTTTTGAAGAATGGAGATTTCATATGTGTTATCTTTTGCGTTAAATTTATCCAGATTGTTAAATTGTCCAGATTGTTTTGGTGTGATTTAAATTCATTTATTCCTGTGAACATTAAGACTTGTTCATTTTGGGGGTGCCTGGGTGGTCCAGTTTGTTAAGCCTCTAACTCTTGGGGGAAAAAAAAAAAAGACTTACTAACACCTTTGAAGATCATTAAAATTTTTTGTTCTCCATTCTTTTCAACCTGAGCAATCTTAACTATCATAATAACCTGACTAGGTATGCGCCTAATGCTGTATGGGAGATTTCAGACTGAGCAGGGTACTTGAATGTTATTTATTCATTTGTGCATTCAATGAGGTCTGAAATTGATTAAAATGGTGATGTTTAAATTCCATACATCCCCCCCCTTTTTTTTTTAAAGATTTTATTTATTTGAGAGAGAGAACATGCATGAGCCAGGGGAAGGGCAGGGAGGGGAGGGCTCAACAGGGAGTTGAGCAGGGAGCCTGATATGGGACTCGATCCCAGGACTCTGGAATCATGACCTGTGCCGAAGGTAGACACCTAACCGACTGAGCCATCCAGGCGCCCTAAATTTCACACATTGCTATTGGAAGCAGAATATGTGACTACAAGCTATGATCCTTGGCTAAGGTAGGAAGTACTTCTCATCTCAGTCTACTGCCTTATCAGGAGTGGAGGCTTATGGGCAGTCATTCTGTACCTTCATTTCACTCCTCTCCCACCACCCCCAAACCCTACTTGCTGGAAGGGAACAATGAAGTTGAAATAGTATAACAAACTTTCATCAATTTTTTAAAAAGTATTTTTATTTTTATTCATTTATTTATTTTTATTTTTAAAGATTTTGTTTATTTGACAGAGAGAGACACACAGAGAGAGGGAACACAGCAGGGGAAGTGGGAGAGGGAGAAGCAGGCTTCCCGCAGAGCAGGGAGCCCGATGCGGGGCTCGATCCCAGGGCCCTGGGATCATGACCTGAGCTGAAGACAGACGCTTAATGACTGAGCCACCCAGGCGCCCCCATTTATTTATTTTAAAGATTTTATTTATTTGAGAGAGAGAGTCAGAGATAATGAAAGCACAAGTGGGGAGAGAGGGAGAAGCAGGCTCCCCTTAGGGAGCCTGACTTGGGGCTCGATTCCAGGACCCCAGGATCCCAGGATCATGACCTGAGCTGAAGGCAGACGCTTAACCGACTGAACCACCCAGGCGCCCCCAATTTTTTTTTTTTTTAATTTTAAGTAGAGTCTTGGAAAGTCTGCATTCATTTACCAAATACTTACCAAAAACTAATATTTAATGTATCAGGGTGTACATATAAATAAATAAGACTTGGCCCCTACTCTCAAGGAATATGAAGCAGGGGAACTGGGGACATAGTTGGTCTAGTTAAGCTGTGCATCTTTAAGAAGCAGACTAGTCCTGACTCTTCCTAAACTATTTCTGGTAGAACTAGGTAGGTGGAAAGGAAAGCTGGTGAGATACGTTCTTTTTCCTGCAGTAGGAAGGAAAGGTAGGTCAGTGATTAGACCAAAAGACTAACGAGAAATTCTTCAGAGATTTATTTCAAAACGAAGTTTGCAGCTCTGTACTTTTTCTGGCCATCTCTATTTTTCAGTGTTGATTGCGGAGTAATGGCTATGCAAATGCAGCTTGAAGCAAATGCAGATACTTCAGTGGAAGAAGAGAGCTTTGGCCCACAACCTATTTCACGATTAGAGGTATGTACTTAGTTAATTTTGGAATTATATTGCTAGATTAGAGTCTCCTACCTATTGGGAGAAATCACAACCTTTTCATAAACCATTGATTTATTACCTAAGGTCAAACCCATATTAGAGTTTTCAGAAGTGTTATCAAGGATCCTGTGGAAAGGCTTGAGATAATTGCTAAACATATCTGGCCAGATCTCTTGTTTAAGAATTTTCCTTCTACTTTATCATTTTTTTTTCTCAGAGTTGGATTGTCAAAAACTAAGAAGCCCTAGGATCCCATGGTGGAGTCTCTGTGATGTTTATACTATGTATGAAATTACAATCCAAAGAATTAGAGTGGCCTGGGACAGCTATGCAGGAAGAGGAGCATTGTCTCTCCATTGACCCATATCTGTCTGAAGTTACTAGCAAGACAGCTGTCGTGGTCAGGGAGAAGGGCTTGTGGTTATTAAGGTATAAGAGCCAAGCTCAAATTCAGGACTCTGCACAGGAACATCAAGCACTAGAGCTGGGGCCTTGCACTATTTCTTCCCATTGTACCGAGGCCCCACAGTGTGAATGCAGCTGACATAGGCTGAAAGAAGTAGGAGGGAAAGCAGAGAAAGCCTTCATTCTTCTGTCTCTTTAAAACATATTCCTACCACCCCCAGCTACTCTTCAAGACTCCAGAAGTTAATTTAAACAGGTTTGTGATAAATATTACAGAGTTCAGCATCACAAATTCTGGTATCATGAGCATCCTTATACCCACACGTGCATTTTGCTTATTGCTTAAATATTAATAGTAGAGTTTTTTTCTATTGGCAGGTACTATTCTCTCCCCTCTCAAAAACCCTTTCTAACCCGCAAGTACATACATATTCCACCACTAACTAATATTGTCCCAGCAGTCATAGCTTCAATGGCTAATAAAATCAAAGCTGAATTTGTAATATAGGTAGGAAGAGGTACCTTTGGGTGGTTTATTTTGAGAATTGGTATATGAGTCCTTGACCAAAAGTAGTTTTACCCCATTTTCTTTTTTAAGATTTTATGTATTTATTTGAGAGAGAGAGAGCATGGGCAGGGGGAGGGGCAGAAGGAGAAGCAGACTCCCCACTGGGCAGGGAGCCTGACATGGGGCTTGATCCCAGGAGGCTGGGATCATGACCTGAGCCTAAGGCAGACGATTAACTGACTGAGCCTCCCAGGCATCCCGGTTTTCCCCCATTTTTAATGTCAGTTGTTAGAGCTTTCCAGTCATTTTGCTACCCTCAGCTCTGGGGCAGCCTTATCTGTTTACTCCAGCTTAGATTAAAAAAAAAAAAAAAAGATTTTTTTTTTTTTAATGTGTGCTTGATGTAGAAAACATTGGAAACACTGGTTTAAGGTGGCTTCTTGGGGCGCCTGGGTGGCTCAGTCGTTAAGCGTCTGCCTTCAGCTTAGGTCATGGTCCCAGGGTCCTGGGATCGGGCCCCGCATCGGGCTCCCTGCTCCACGGGAGGCCTGCTTCTCCCTCTCCCACTCCCCCTGCTTGTGTTCCCTCTCTCGCTGTGTCTCTCTGTCAAATAAATAAAATCTTTAAAAAAAAAAAAAAAAATAAGGTGGCTTCTTAGGGCCCAGTATTTCAAAGTTCTTTTTTTTTTTTTTTTTTTTTTTGGACAGAGAGAGAGAGCACAAGTAGGGGGATTGGCAGAGGGAGAGAGAAAAGCAGACTCCCCATTCATCAGGGAGCCCAATGCAGGGCTTGATCCCAGGACCCTGGGATCATGACCTGAGCCAAAGGCAGACGCTTAACGGCTGAGCCACCCAGGCGCCCCTAAAGGTTCGTTCGTTCGTTCGTTCGTTCATTCATTCATTCATTCAGATTTATTTATTTATTTATTTATTTATTTGACAGAAAGAGAGCACAAGTAGGCAGAGTGGCAGGCACATGGAGAGGGAGAAGCAGGCTCTCCGCCGAGCAGGGAGCCGGACGCGGGGCCCAATCCCAAAACCCCAGGATCATGACCTGAGCCAAACGCAGCCGCTTAACCGATTGAGCCACCCAGGCACCCCTCAAGGTTCATTTAGAATCCCAGTCATAAAAGGTTGAGAGTTACAGGTTTATTCCAGTGCCTGTGAATTAGTGGTTTTGTCCAACTCATGATGAGAATACGTACATGGGATTACTAGTTTAAAAGTATTGGTTTTCAAAATGAAAAGGTTGATAATTTGTTATTAAATACCTCATGTGTAGAGAATACTTTTCAAAGCTTTTGCATATAATATCACAGTTCTTCAAAACAGCTCTGAAGTGGGTAGGGCAAATATCTACATTAGATGAGAGAACTGAAGCTTACATTTATCCATGATTTTCTTCACTTGCAGCAATGTGGCATAAATGCCAATGATGTGAAGAAATTGGAAGAAGCTGGATTCCATACTGTGGAGGCTGTTGCCTATGCACCAAAGAAGGAACTAATAAATATTAAGGGAATTAGTGAAGCCAAAGCTGACAAAATTCTGGTAAGTACTGTTTATGTGATGTAGGGAGGCATTAGTGGGAATAGTACAAAAGGATATACAGTGAAAAGTTGCAGTGTTGCTCTTTCATCCCTTATTGTGTCATCGTGTTCCCCTTTGCGGAGGTGACTGCACTAGTTAATTATCTTTGAATGTGCCTCCTGGCATAAATTGGGATTTTCTCTCAAGGAAATTAGTTTCATGGGGTATAAGTACCGCCAAGTTGACAAGTTTGCATTCGCACCAACAGTGAGTGGTATGTACCTTATCTTTCTAGAAATTATGATCTCGTGCCTTAGAAATACATTCATTAGTATGTAGCCACTAAAAAGAGTTTCAAAAAATATTCGTTGACATAGGAAAATGTTCCTGATATAAGAAAGCAGGGTAATAAAACACATAAGTTTGTACATATATACATGGTTGATTTTTGTTTTTAAAAATGTGTGTATATGTATAGCACATACACAGGATAGATACACTAAAATATTTGTGGTGTTATTTCTGGATGGTAAGAATGTGAGTAATTTTTGGGTCGCCTGAGTGGCTCAGTCGTTAAGCGTCTGCCTTCGGCTCAGGTCATGATCCCGGGGTCCTGGGATCGAGTCCCACGTCGGGCTCCCTGCTCGGCAGGAAGCCTGCTTCTCCCTCTCCCACTCCCCCTGCTTGTGTTCCTGCTCTCGCTATCTCTCTCTCTGTCAAATAAATAAATAAAATCTTTAAAAAAAAAAAAAAAAAAAAAAAGAATGTGAGTAATTTTTATTTTTGCCTCGATTTTCTAAAGTTTCTTCGTTTTGTATAATAAACAAGTTTTACTTTCAAATAGAAAAGTTGTTTTTATTTCTAGTTAGCTAACTAATCATAGGCAAGATTCTTCAATAATGACAAGAGAATGTGATTTCAAATCATGTGCTTAGTTTTGTTTTCTTTTTTAACCTTAATGATATAAGTGATTTTACTGGCTTAATAGAAATGAAGTAGTAACCTTGTAATCCCTTATATGGCATTTTAACTTTGAAATCTCATCCCTTTCATACATACTCTCATCTGACCTTCATAACAACACTGAGAAAAATAGGTAGGGTCAGTATTATCTCTGTTTTACAGATAAAGAAACTTAAGGTACAATGGTTCAATTATTTACTCAAGGTCATGCAGGCAATGGCAGAACTAAAACTAGAATCCAGTTATTTTCATCCTATCATATTATGATCTTTTCTCATTTTCCTCCAGTCTCTTACAGCTACTATTAATTTTTCTTTACCATTCATAATTCTCCATGATTACATTTTATTTTATGCACTTATCCTTTGGTATTTATATAGTTATTATACAGATGGGGTTTTTTTTTTAAAGATTTTATTTATTAGAGCATGAATGGGCGGGATGGAGGGAGAGCGAGAAGCAGACTTCCCGCTGAGCAGGGAGCCCGACTCAAGACTCAATCCCAGGACGCCGTGATCATGACCTGAGCCGTAGGCAGATATTTAACTGACTGAGCCACCCAGGTGCCCCTGTAGTTACACATTTGGTTAGCTTTTTTTTTTTTTTAAAGATTTTATTTATTTATCTGACAGAGACACAGCGAGAGAGGGAACACAAGCAGGGGGAGTGGGAGAGGGAGAAGCAGGCTTCCCGCGGAGCAGGGAGCCCGATGTGGGGCTCAATCCCAGGACCCTGGGATCATGACCTGAGCCGAAGGCAGACGCTCAACCGACTGAGCCACCCAGGAGCCCCACATTTGGTTAGCTTTACCCTTGAACTTTTATATAGCGTAAAGTAAATATCTATAAAATTGCATTTTCATATTTTATGTTCATTACTATTGTAGTTTCACAGAAATTTTTCTCTGAAAAGATCTTCAAAGCCTAAAGAATATTCCAAAAAGACTGCATCCTCTGTTATTGGTTAGCTACAGTGTATGTACTGCCATGTAACTTAGTTAAATGAACAATATCTGAGATTTGTGAGTACTTACTATTTCATATATTAATACATACACAACCTGATGAGTTCTGTTTTATTGGGTATTATATTGAGAGCTTTGAATTTTTAAGCACTGGCAGGGATTTTACTTCATTTATTTAGACCACTTTATAATAGTAACTCAGGGCTGAAAAGTAATTTTTTTTTTTTTAAAGATTTATTTATTTATTTTTAGAGAAGAGAGAAAGAGCATGACCAGGAGGGGCAGAGGGAAAGGGAGTGAGAATTCCAAGCAGACTCCGACATGAGCTTGATCTCACGACTCTGAGATCATGACCTGAGTAAGCCAAAACCAAGAGTCATATGCTTAACCGAGTGTGCCACCTAGGCGTCCCCAAAGTTTTCATTCTTAATTTAAGTCCTTAGAGGAAAGATGTTGCTATCCATGGAAGTATGAAGTTATCTTTTTTTTTTTTTTTTTTTAAGATTTATTTATTTATCTGAACATGGACCCTGATGCAGGGCTCAGGTCTCACAATCCTGAGATCACGACCTGAGCTTAAACCAAGAGTTGTGTGTTTAACCAGCTGTGCCACCCAGGCGCCTCTGAAGTTGTCATTTATTGTATTATTCAGATATGTTGTTGAAGTGGTGACTTAATTGGAAATGACAGTTCTGAGCCCCTAATACCTCATCGAAAGAGTATGTGTGATACTATGCCAGTAGGTGTCCCTAAAGTCTATTGGTTGTTTTCTTTCTGGGCATTAATATTTGTGACAGAACAAATCCTGACAGGATCTTTGCTTATGCCTTGTCAGACCTTAGTTTTAGAATTCAAATCAGTGTCCTGCTTTTATGAAAACACAAATAAAAACCTTTAATAAAGCAAAATGAGATGTGCAAAATGATACAGAGCTAGGTCTGTTTTTCTTTCCTCTTTGATTTCAGACATTATATATTGTAAATTTCTAGTAGATAAAGATTGATGATGTTATTTGCTTTTAAAGTTTAAAGATTTCTTCAGTCGGGTGCCTGGGTGGCTCAGTCATTAAGTGTCTGCCTTCGGCTCAGGTCATGATCCCAGGGTCCTGGGGTCGAGTCCCACATGGGGCCCCCTGCTCGGCAGGAAGCCTGCTTCTCCCTCTCCCACTGCCCGTGCTTGTGTTCCTGCTCTCGCTATCTCTTTCTCTGTGTCAAATAAATAAATAAATAAAAATCTTTTTTTTTTTTTTTTTTTTTAGATTTTATTTATTTATTTGACAGAGAAACACAGCGAGAGAGGGAACACAAGCAGGGGCAGAGGGAGAGGGAGAAGCAGGCCTCCCGCAGAGCAGGGAGCCCAACGCGGGGCTCAATCCCAGGACTCTGGGATCACGACCCGAGCCAAAGGCAGATGCTCAACGACTGAGCCACCCAGGCGCCCCAATAAAAATCTTAAAAAAAAAAAAAAAAGATTTCTTCAGTTACTGTAGCTATTCCCCCAAAGTCTTTGAGGTTTTCTTCTTTTTTTTCTTTTTTTTTTTAAGATGTATTTATTTTAGAGAGAGAGCGCATGAACGGGAAGGGCAAAGGGAGAGGGAAAGAGAATCTGGAGCAGAAAACTCCATGCTGAGCACGGAGCCCCATGTGGGGCTTGATCTCACAACCCTGAGATCACAACCTGAGCCAAAACCAAAAGTCGAACACTCAACTGACTGCGCCACCCAAGCGCTCCTGAAATTGAGATTTTCAAAAAGAATATCCACTGTTACAGTGGAGAAAGGAAAATAAAGAAAATCCATTTGTAGTATGTAAATCAAAGTGGTTGAGAGAGATTTTATGAACGATTTCATTCAGAAGGTGACAGATTTTTATGTGATCTTTTCTACATTTTCAAAGTTTAATTTTAATTAGCTTTTGTTGAACTGTGTTCTCTTGGCGTACTGTAAGCACTGACAGATTCAGCACATTTTTTGTAATATTTTTCATTTTTTAAGATTTATTTATTAGAGGACATGCATGCACTTATGTGTGCAGTGGAAGGAAGGGCAGAGGGAGAGAGAATCCCAAGCTGACTCCCTGCTGAGTGCAGAGCCCCAACCAGGCTCCATCTCACAACCCTGAGATCATGACCTGAGCTGAAATCAAGAGTCAGTCGCTTAACCGACTGAACCACCCAGGTGCCCCATAATACTTTCCTTCTATTCACCATTCTATGTCTTGTGTCCAAGATCTGGTAGTTGTTGGCTATTGAAAACTATAGATTTAAGACTTCACCTAGCACAGATGAAAGTAACGCATTACATTAAGTGTGAGAATAGAAGTAAAGTTCTCCCAGATTAGGCAGTTGCATGGTTTTTACTTCACATTTCACTTGGTTATAATATTTTGTTCCTGTAAGGGCTCATATTCTAGAAAATTTAGGAGTTAAAAATGACAAACACGAAAAGCATCTCCTATGTTTTTTTCTTATTAACTTACTGTAATGCTGAAAGAATTTTACAATGAAAACTCATGCACCCACCACCTAGACTCTACCATTAACATTTTAATATATTTGACTTACCACCTGTCTATTCATCTCTCTATCCAACAATCAGTCCATCTTGGATTTTTTTTATACTTTTCAAAGAAAGTTGAAGATGTCAATACATTTCCCCCTAAATATTTCAGCATACATTAATTAGGGTTCAGTAGTGGTTTATAGTCTCACTCACCCCCCTGCTTTGGTATTTTTATTTTCTATTTTTCATTAATCTTCATTTTTCCTGCAGATTAGTAGAAGTTACAGGAAGAGAGATCATAGAAAAAAAGAAGGGAAGAAATTCTCAGATATAATAACAGAAAATCTGCCAGAGCTAAAGGGAAGCAGAAATCTCGCATAGTAAGAACTCATGGAGTGTCAAAGACCCACAGCTAGACATATGAGTGTGAAATTTCAGTTTACCAGTCATAAAGAGAAGATTCTGAAAGAATTCAGAGGAAAAAAGCAATTCTAAAGGAACAAAAATCAGAAAGACTACCTTTTTTTTTTTTTAAGATTTTATTTTTTTAAGTAATCTCTACACCCATTGTGGGGCTTGAACTCAACCCTAAGATCAAGAGTTCCATGCTCCACCAACTGAGCTAGCCAGAAATCTGACTGGTAGAAACTAGTAGAATAATGCCTTCAAAGTTCTGAGGGAAAATGATTTTTTTTTTTTTTAAGATTTAATTCATTTGAGAGAGTGTACAAGTGGGTGGAGGTGCAGAGGGACAAGAAGACTCCCCGCCGAGCATGGAGCCAAACGTGGGCCCCAATCCCAGGACCCCAAGATCGTGACCTGAGCTGCAGTCAGGTGCTTAACCGACTGAGCCACCTAGGCACCCCTAAGGGAAAATAATTTTAAACCTAGAACTCTGTTGCAGCAATTTTATTAACCAAGTACTTGGGCAGAATAAAACATTTTCAGAAATAAAAGAATTCAGAATATTTTTCTCTTATCCACTTTCTTAGGAAGTTACTTGAGGATATACTTCAACAAAATGAGGGTGGAAAACAAAGGATCTAGGTTAGACCCCAACTCAAGTACTCAGTGAAGGAGGGTGGGGGACAGTAGTTAACCTAGAGAGCAAACAGCCCAGTTTGGAGAAGAGAAGGAACTTCAGGTAGAAGGGTTTCAGTAGAATACATGGTAAGATTGAGAGGTTGGTAAATTTGAGAAATGATAAAGTCAGAAAACACTGGAGAAAGACATGACTCAGATATAAAAGCAAGGTAAAATGGACCATGATTTTAAAACTGGTGGCATATAAAAAAGAAATGATTTGAATTTCACAGCAGAAACCTATGAGGGACACTGAGTTGTTAACATTGGAATTTTAGTGAAAGAATTGTACTTCTAGCACACTGTGTTTGGTGCTGCAATGAATTAAATTTACAAAGCTGTAATATAAATGTAATGAGTTTTCAAGTGAGATAGTGTTAGAGAAGTTTAGAGAATAATTTAAAGCTACTACTCAGCTATTCATTGATTTTCTTTTTTCTTTGTGTAAAGTTTTTACTTTTTTTTTTTTTAAGATTTATTTATTTATTTATTTGACAGAGACACAGTGAGAGAGTGAACACAAGTAGGGGGAGTGGGAGAGGGAGAAGCAGGCTTCCCGCAGAGCAGGGAGCCCCATGTGGGGCTCGATCCCAGGCCCCTGGGATCATGACCTAAACCGAAGGCAGATGCTTAACCACTGAGCCACCCAGACACCCTGTGGAGTTTTTAAATGATAAGTTTAATCTCTACTTGCTGTGGATGTATTCAGACTTTTTTTTTTTTTTAATAGACTGTTTATTTTACAGAATTTAGATTCAGGGACGCCTGGGTGATTCAGTTGGTTAAGCGTCTGCCTTCAGTGCAGATTATGATCCCATAGTCCTGGGATCGAGTGCCGTATTGGGGTCCTTGCTCAGCGGGGAACCTGCTTCTCCCTCTGCCTGCCGCTCCCCTGGCTTGTGCTTGCTCGCTCTCTCTTTCTGACAAATAAATAAATAAAATCTTATAGATTTAGGTTCAACTAATCATTTGTGCCTTGACTTGATTTTTATGAGTTTTGGATTATTGAGTTTTAATAGTTTGTATCTTTCTAGGAATTTGCTTATTTCATTGAAGTTATCTAATTTGTTGGCATAGAATTCTGTTTTTGTAAGGTTGATAGTAATGTCCTTTTGTTCCTGATTTGTGATTTGAGTCTTTTTTTTCTTGATCTAGCTAAAGGTTTATCAATTTTGCTGATTTTCAAAGAACCAACTCCTGGTTTCATTGATTTTTCTCGATTTCTAGTCTCTGTGTTATTAGTTTCTACTCTAATCTTCCTTCCTTCCTTCTGCTTAGTTTGTTTAGTGTGCTTTTTCTAGTATCTTTCATTTATTTTAGAGAAAAAGCACATAAGCACGAGCAGGAGGTGCAGAAGGAGAGGGAGAAAGAATCTCAGGCAGACTCCGTGCTGAGTACGGAGTCTGAAGCAGGGCTCAGTCCCAGTACCTTGAGATCATGACCTGAGCTGAAACCAAGGGTTCGATGCTTAACCAACTGCACTATCCAGGCGCTCCTGAATGCACTTATTTTTAAATTTTGGAATTAATTGGTAGACTGATTATTGAAAACTTATCAATAACTGAAAAATGGGATATAAATGTTTTCAACCTTGACAGCGTAAAAGAAAAGGTACAGCTGACAGAGATGGGGAAGGTAGACATGGAGGGAAAAGACATTAAAGGACAGATGTCCTCATTTAACAAAGTAGGAGGTTAAGAGATACAGTCTGGTTGATGGAACAGGAAATGAGAATTTAAATATTTTGTTAGACTTCATACTGTATCGTCACATTTGTCATAAGTCGGGCGAAGTACATATGTGTGGGTCTATAATAGGTTTTTTTTTTATTTACTATGTGGATGTATTACTTGAATTAACAATTAAAAAATTAATTTCATGGAGTCTCTAAATTAGCTTATCCTTTAGTTGCCAGAGAGATAAAATAATCCTAGAACTAAAACTATTAGTATATTGATGACTTTTTATTTATTATTTTTTTAAGATTTTATTTATTTGTCAGAGAGAGAGTGAGCACAAGCAGGGGTAGTGGCAGGCAGAGGAAGAAGCAGGTTCCCTGCTGAGCAAGGAGCCCGATGCAGGACTCGATCCAAGGACCCTGGGATCATAACCTGAGCCGAAGGCAGACGTTTAACCGACTGAGCCACCCCGGCGTTCCTTTTGATGACTTTTTAAAGAGAAAGCACTCTGGAAATTTTGTTAGAATTTGTCTCTTCCCGCAGTATGTCTGATTCTTGTTTTACTAATAATCATATTTTGTTGATTTGACATTTCTTATTTTTCCCAGACTGAGGCAGCTAAATTAGTTCCAATGGGTTTCACTACTGCAACTGAGTTCCACCAAAGGCGGTCAGAGATCATACAGATTACTACTGGCTCAAAAGAACTTGACAAATTACTTCAAGGTATAGTAATCCCTTTTCATCTTCTGTAAACTGCAGTTAGCAAAGCATCCAAGTCACAGAACAAAACTAAAGTATTTGGGTAGAATTTATGTGTTAGATATGATTAAGAGATAAGAGAACTATCCACATTGAAGAAGTAAGACTGCTGCCGGGAGGAACCTTACTTATACTAAAATTATCTGCCAATGAAATAATTGAATTTCTGTTTAATACTGCATTCAGAGAGAGAGTAAGCATCCTCTGCTTACTTTAACACAAAGTGGAAAATCTGATAAAACACTCCATGTTTGAATACTGTGTTATAGCATCAATGCATGGTAGTGCACAGTAGTGCACACTAAACTTTTGGACTTTATGGAAACCTGTAGTTTTTGAACTTTTGAGAACATTGCTGTCCTAAATTGTTGCAAGGTTAGATTTGTTTCTTGTTGTTTCCCCAAATATTTAATCATTTAAGTTTTCTTTTATTTAGGGTGCAAAATAGTATGCATTCAGGAATATGTGCAAATTACTTAATATCTCTGTGCTTCAGTTTTATTGTCTTCATGGTGAGGATAAAAAGACTTCCTACCTTATAGGTTATTGGAATTAAATGAAATGGTACATATATATGCATAGCACAATGCCAGGTACACAAGAAACATTTAGTAAATGTTAGATGATATCTCTATAATTTTTACATTTACTGCTTATTGACTTGTGATGGTATAGTTCTATATCTTGATTGTGGTGGTAGTTACATGAAGCTACAGATGTGATAAAATTGCATAGAACTGTACACATATATACAAATGAGATGAGTGCATTTATAACTAGAGAAATCTGAACAAACTCTGGGCTGTATCGCTGACAGTTTTCTGATACTGATACTGTGGTTATGTAAGATGTTAACACTGGGGGAGGCTGAGTGAAGAATTCTTGGGACCAGGGTGCTGGGTGGCTCAGTTGGTTAAGCGTCTGCCTTTGGCTCAGGTCATGATCCTGGGGTCCTGGGATCGAGCCCCACATCGGGCTCCCTGCTCCATGGGGAGCCTGCTTCTCTCTCTCCTTCTGCCTGCCGCTCCCCCTGCATGTGCTCACTCTATCACTCTCTCTCTCTTTCTGTGAAATAAATAAATAAAATCTTTTTTTTTTTAAGATTTTATTTAATTATTTGCCAGAGAGAGATGGGGGGAAGAGAGCGAGCACAAGCAGAGGGAGAGGCAGGCAGAGGGAGAAGCATGCTCCCCACTGAGCAAGGAGCCTGATGTGGGACTCAATCCCAGGCCCCCGGGGTCATGACCTGAGCCAAAGGCAGATGCTTAACCGACTGAGCCAACCAGGTATCCCTAAATAAATAAAATCTTTTTTTTTTTTAAAGATTTTATTTATTTTATTTATTTGAGAGAGAGAGAATGAGAGCACATGAGAGCGGGGAGGGTCAGAGGGAGAAGCAGACTCCCCGCCGAGCAGGGAGCCCGATGCGGGACTCGATCCAGGGACTCCAGGATCATGACCCGAGCCAAAGGCAGTCACTTAACCAACTGAGCCACCCAGGCGCCCTTTTTTTTTTTTAAAGATTTTATTTATTTATTTGACAGAGAGAGACACAGCGAGAGAGGGAGCACAAGCAGGGGGAGCGGGAGAGGGAGAAGCAGGCTTCCCGTGGAGCAGGGAGCCTGATGTGGGGCTCGATCCCAGGACTCTGGGATCATGACCTGAGCCAAAGGCAGGCGCTTAACAACTGAGCCACCCAGGCGCCCCTAAATAAATAAAATCTTTAAAAAAAAAAAAGAATTCATGGATCCTCCCTGTACATTTCTTTGTGATTTTCTGTAAATCTAGAATTATTTCAAAATAAAGTATTTTAAAAGCTGTTGCTTGTTGAAAATTGAATTTCCAAATTATGTATACATCTTTCTGATGAGTTCCAAGGACATTTCTAGGATTATTGTTTCTAAACATTTGTATTTTACTAAGAGGTGTTTCTTACTGCTCTTTTAGGAGGAATTGAAACAGGATCCATCACAGAGATGTTTGGAGAATTCCGAACTGGGAAGACTCAAATCTGTCATACGCTGGCTGTAACATGCCAGGTAAGCTTTTGGGCTCTAACCACATCAGCAAAAATTAGCTGATTGCTATTTGCAAGCACCTTTTGGGATGGACATTAAGGGCACTTTATCCCTAAGACTCATAGACTCCTACTGCAGAATTCTTCCACATCCTAGAAACTTTCACGTCATTGTTTTCAGATTATTTCATCATTGTTTCAGATGTTTTCTTATCATCCACTATGCCTCCCCTGTTTTCACCTGCCCTCTTCAGTAGTCTAGATTTTATGATTCACCATTAAAGTCATTCCTCAGATATATATTCACCACCTAGAGAGATGTCAGTCTTAGATGAACCCTTCTCAGAGGCTTCTTTGAGAACTGTCTTTTTTTTTTTTTCTTTTTTAAGATTTTTTTTTTTTTTTTTGAGAGAGCAAGAGTGAGCAAGAGAGAGCATGACTTGGTGAGGGGGAGAAGCAGACTCCCTGCTGAGCAGGGAGGCCGATGGCAGACTGGCTCCAAGGACTCCGAAATCATGACCTGAGCCAAAGGCAGTCGCTTAACCAACTCAGCTACCTAGGCTCCCCATGAGAACTGTCTTTTTAGTACCTGTTCCTTAATAGCTGATCATACTGGAGAAAAATCATACCATAAAGCTGATTGTCTTTAAATTCAAGTTGAAAGACATCAGATTAACATTCAATACTGCTTAGCAGACCTACTAAATTTGTTGAGGCATTTTTTTTCCCATTCAGTAAGACAGTTCTCATGCTTTGTTCTTTCTTCTCAAACCTTCATGCTCCTCTTGAACGCTCACTCAGCCAATGACCAACCTGCTCTTCACATCAAATTTATAAATCCACCTACAATTATACCCATCTTTTCTTATCTTGGGCTACAATGGAAAAAGTGTCCCTTTTCTTTTCAAAACCGCATGCTATCAGTGTTATCTGGTTACTACCTCTGACCACCTTCTCAAGGACTCTACTCCTCCATTTTCTGCTTTACCTCTGTATTAAGTATCTCTTCCAAAACTTTTTTTACTTATAGTTTCATTCATGGGAGGATTTGGAAACAGACACAGTGAATTAATGCCTAAGATCATGTTTTATCGAAGTAATAGATTAGGGGGTGGCTCAGTAGTTTAAGTGTCCGACTCTTGATTTCGGCTCAGGTCATGATTTCAGGGTCATGAGATCAAGCCCTGAGCTGGGCGTGAAGCCTGCTTGAGAGTCTCTCTCTCCCTCCACCCTTCCTCCTCCCCCCCCCCAAAAAAAGAGAGAAGAGGCGCCTGGATGTCTCAAAAGGTTAAGCATCTGCCTTTGGCTCAGATCATGATCTCCAGGTCCTGGGATCGAGCCCCACGTTGGGTTCCCAGTTCAGCGGGGAGTCTGCTTCTCCCTCTCCCTCTGCCTCTCCCCCGCTTGTGCTTTCTCTGCCTCTTTTGCTCTCTCTCAAATGAATAAATAAAATCTTTTTTAAAAAGAGAGAAAAAGGATGCTAATTCATTAATTACAGAAAGGATTACATTTCACCAGCCTAAGAGCTAGAACTAGAGGTATAGAGAGGATGTTAGATTACGGCTTAAATCTAAACATTATCTGCTCTCATTTGTTCAGATTTTCTTACCTTAATGAAGTGAAACTCTATTACATTAGATCTCTGTCTAATAATGAAGTTACATAAAGTTGAGAGCCACAGATCACAAAAATGAACAGACCATGTTTCTTTAAAGTACTAGACTAATTTTAAAATTCAGAGAAGACAATTTATCATACATACCAATTTTAAATGCATATACCCTTTGACAGAAAATGTGGCTTACACAACTTTTCACATATAGTCAAGGATAAATGTACAAGGAATTTGCACCACAGCATTATAAAATGGTGAAAGTTCAAAACAACCTACATCAATGTAAAATAGGAAGAAGAGTTAAATTATGGTACTATGAAAATAGCTAACTTGGTGGTGGTGTTCCCGTCCAGTAATACAAGATGACTACAATGGCACTGAGGGGCAAGACGGAGGAGACAGAATGGGCTGGAGTGTAGAGTATGCGGTCCATCCCCTTGAAATTTGGCTCAATAATACACTGGGACCTTGTCCATTTTTCTGTCAGTCTTCCTACCTATGCCCAGTCAACTATGGTCTCCCTTCTGCCCACAGAGGTCTTTGTAGCTGGAAAAGAGCTTCCTCTCTTGCTAGCACTAAAGATAACAGAAAGTGAGAGAAATGGGGATCCTCATTCATCTTAATTCTTTAATTTTTAGCCCTTAAGTGTCAAGATTTTCTCCTCCTCAAAAAACTAAGCGTTTGCTGTCCTCTTGGCCAGTGATTCCAAACCTTTCCTTTGTCAAGACCCTCTTTTGTTGTATACATATCCTTTGCTCCTTCCATGGATTCTTAGGATTTAAAAGATTTATCTGCCAACATTTGAAATGATAACAATCATTTTTCCTTTTCCGAATTAACAAAGCCTCTGTAACTGAGCTAAGGTCAGTGCCTTAGAGGTGGAGAATATCATCAGTTCTCGAAGTCCTTTCTGTATGTCAGGCACTGTCTTAACACTTTGTGAGTTACTTAATCTTCAGAACAATCCCATAAGGTGGGTTTTATCTACATTTTAAGGAAAGGACACTGGGATTAATATTCTCAAGTTTACATAGTAATGGCAGAACCACATATGAAGAGTGTTGTGTGAAAATGCATAGGTGATGATGATCTGGAAGATTACTTCTGGAAGATGGGAGTGATAAAGAAGAGCTTTCGATTTTTACTCATTTCTATATTGTGTGAATTTTTAATACAAGGATATAGTACTTGCATGATTTTTAAAAATATTTTCTCAGAAATAGGAAAAGAAAGAAAATTTGATGCTTCTTGGCCCTTACTGTGAAATGTCCTAAAGGATTTTCCTCAGAATTTAAAGGTGAATTATTGCTCCAAAGTAGATTGCTAGGGTGGAAACTGCCCTTTAGCATCATTCACATAAAATTTGTAGAACTCAAAGGTGTCTGGCATAGGATGGGTAGCCTAAAACCAAGAATTCCCTAAGTAGCTCATAAGACAATATTGATGGCATTCCTCCCTTTTCTTTCTTTTTTTTTTAACTCTATTTTCCTTTTTCTCCTTTTGTTTATTTTTAACATCTGTAGATACTATTGGAATAAACACCTTTTTTCTTCTCTCTCGGTCATACTTTAAACTTACGAAGAATGCCCCTGGGGCATTGCCAAGCCCCTTTAGGGACCCGCAGAAGCAAACTCTGCCTAATAAAGTGAAGTGTAAGTGTGGTCTGGATGTGACAAAATTAATTGGGTATTGGATCAGGGTCTCTAACTTATTAAAGCTAAGGTAGTAAATGATGTTTCAAAGGTTTGTACTCTTGAGAGAATTGTTCGATCTTGTGTTGGTATTCAGTCACAGAATTTTATCACCTACTTGACTGTATTTCCAAGCAGTCCAACTCTGGCAAGAGTCTGGCTTTGCATGCTGTGGAACACCAGGAGTTTCATATCTACTACTAGCTGTATTTCTATCAGAAGGGAATGCCTCCTCCTCTCTACTTCTGATTGACTCTTTAAAATGTTTTTTTCCCTCTGCTTTATTGGGGGTGCGTGGGGAAGTTGATTAGTTATATCAGAAGTACAGTGTTAATTTCCACACTGTTCTTTTTGTTCTGTCTAGCTTCCCATTGACCGAGGTGGAGGAGAAGGAAAGGCCATGTACATTGACACTGAGGGTACCTTTAGGCCAGAACGACTGCTAGCAGTGGCTGAGAGGTAGGTTACTGAATTAGATGAGAGATCTTTTTTTTTTTTTAAATATTTTATTTATTTGAGAGAGAGAGCAAGAACTGGGGGGACAGAGAGAGAGGGAGAAGCAGGCTCCCCACTGAGCAGGGAGCCAGACACCGAGCTCAATCCCAGGACCCCAGGATCATGACCTGAGCCGAAGGCAGATGCTTAACTGACTGAGCCACCCAAGCGCCCCTAAGATGAGAGAAATCTGGCTGCACCTGTCACTGTAGTGATTGCCAGGGTTTGTATGTCTGAAGAGTGTTTCTTTTCTTACTGGTCTAAATCCCAAAGTTATATGTGTAGTTCAGAAGAATGACCTTCCTTAGAAAAAAAAGTACTCTTTTTTTTTTAAAGATTTTATGTATTTATTTGACAGAGACAGCGAGAGAGGGAACACAAGCAGGGGGAGTGGGAGAAGAAGAAGCAGGCTTCCCGCTGAGCAGGGAGCCCGACGCGGGGCTCGATCCCAGGACTCTGGGATCATGACCTGAGCCAAAGGCTCAGGCTTAATGACTGAACTACCCAGGCGCCCCAAAAAAGCACTCTTTAAAATCTATGAGTTATTGTCAGACTGGATAAAAAACTACATCCAACTATATGCTGTTTTCTAGAGAAACACTGTAGATTGAGAGACACAAATAGGTCGAAAGAAAAAATAACGGGAAAAGACACTGCATCCAAACAGAAACCGTAAGAGAATTGGCTATACTAATATCAGACAGTATAGACTTTAAGACAAAAAAAAAATACATTACTAGAGATAAAGAGGAACATTTTATAATTAAAAAGTCAGTTCATTGGGAAAATAGAACAATTACAAACATATCCATACCTTAATAACAGGCTCCAAAATATGTGAAACAAAAACTGACGTAATTGAAAAGCAAAATAAGCAATTTAACCATAATGGTTGGGGACTATATCTCACTTCAAAAAACATATAGCTACTGTACCTAATGGTGGAAGTCTGAGTGCTTTCTCCTTAAGATCGCAAACAATACAAGGATGTCCACTCTCACCATTTACATTCCATTGAAGGTGGAATATACTGAATGTACTGGAGGTCCTAGTCAATGCAATCAGGTGAGAAAATGAAATCAAAGGCATCCAGATTGGAATGGAAGATGTAGAACTGTCTTTATTCACCGATGAAATGATCCTGTATGTAGAAAATCCTAAGGAATCTGCATATACACAAAACTACTAGAACTAAGTTGAGCAAGGCTGTAGGATACATTGTCACTCTGCAAAAAATCCATTGTGTTTCCATATACAAGCAGTGAACAATTGAAAAATTAAGAAAACAATTCTGTCATTCACAGCACTGAATTCCATTCACTGTCAAAATGATCAAAAATCAAAATAGAAATAAATTTAACAGAAGACTACAAAACATTGCTGAAAGAAATTGAAGATCTACGTAGAGAAACAGTCCATATTCATGGATTGGAAGACACAAAATTATTAAAGTTATAATTGTCCCTCAAACTGATCTAGAAATTCAGCACAATCCCTACTGTAATTTCAGGAAGCATTTGGGCAGAAATCAACAAACTGATTATAAAATTTATATGGAAATGTGTAGGACCCAGAATAGCCAAAACATTCTGGGGTAGCGGAGGAGAACAAAATTGGAGGTCTTGGTCTTCTTAATTTTAAAACTTACTATAAAGGAACAATAATTAAGACAGTGTGGTGCTGGAATGGGACAGACATGTGGATCAGTGGAACAGAATTAAGAATTCAGAAGTGAGCTCTTTCATTTATAGTCACTTGATTTTTGACAAAGATGCCAAGGCAATTTAATTGTTCCTCAATAGTTGTCTTTTCAATAAATGGTGCTAATGAAGGTGAATATCAACATGCAAAAAGATAAATTTAGACCCTTACACTATACATAAAATTAACAAAAATGGATAATAGTGTGGTGAATCCTCAAAAAATTAAACATAGAATTATAGTAAAATTCAGCAGTTCCACTTTTGAGTATATAAAGAATTGAAACAGGGACTCAGATACTTGTACACTGGTGTTCATAATAGCACTAGTCACAGTAGTCAAAGGTGGAAACACCCGGCTTATTCATCACTGGATGAATGGATAAACAAAATGTCATATAAACATAAAATGGAATAGTAATCTTAAAAAGGGAAATTCTTGGGGTGCCTGGGTGGCTCAGTCGTTAAGCGTCTGCCTTCAGCTCAGGTCATGATCCCAGGGTCCTGGGATCGAGCCCCGCATCGGGCTCCCTGCTCCATGGGAAGCCTACTTCTCCCTCTCCCATTCCCCCTGCTTATGTTCCCTCTCTCGCTGTGTCTCTCTCTGTCAAATAAATAAAATCTTTAAAAAAAAAAAAAAAGGAAATTCTCACACATGCTACAACATGGATGAATCTTAAAAACATGCTAAGTGAAATAAGCCAGTTACAAAAGGACAAAGATTGTAATGATTCCTCTTATACGAGGTACCTGAAGTAGTCAATTTCATAAAGACAGAAAGTAGAACAGTGGTTCCTAGGGGCAGGGAGTGAGGAGAATTGGGGGTTATTATTTGAGGGATACAGAGTTTCAGTTTGGGATGATAAAAAGTGGACATGGATGGTGGTGATGGTTGCACGGCATGGAATGTACTTACTCCACTGGAGTATACATTTTAAAAAGCTTAAAATGGTCAATTGTATGTCATGTATATTTATTATTATTGTATTATTTTATATTATAAATATATATTTGTTTTTTCTATTCTCTCTGGGAGGAAAAACCAGAGGAAAGCTATTAAAGCTATTAACTAAAGCTAAATCTCAAAATAGGTTAATGTAGTGTATGCTTTTGTAAAGATCAGAGTCTCCACATAGAATAGACTTGCTTCTGTAAAAGACTGATAGAATCATAAACATAGAAACTTAGGGTTCTCAAAGAATGCCTTGATTTTGCTTAAACAGATTCTTTTAAATTATAACATAAGGGAGTCGGTGTTGTACTTTTGGACTATAATGATTTTAGGTTAACATTAATATGAAAATACTACTTGGATTGAAGTGATATGATTGTCTTTTTGTTTGGGTTATGGATAGAAGCTTTATTCGGTATCATTTATTCAGAATTTAGGTATAAAAAAAGTGCTAGGTAAGAGAGGCTTAGTCTTTTCCCTCAAGGAATTTGTAGTCTAGTAAAAGAATGGTAAGGTAGCTTCTCACAAATGCCATAAAGAGGCCTAAACCAAGTTTTCTGGAAGTGCAGAAGAGGAAAATCACATCTATTTGAGAAGTGCAGAGAAGCTTTGTAAAAATGCAGGCATTTAGTTGTGCCTCAATAAATGGATAAAATCAAAATACCTTTGAAGAAATGGGGACCCATTGGGGTGCCTGGGTGGCGCATCAGTTGAGCATCTGACTCTTGATTTTGGCTCAGTTCATGATCTCAGAGTCGTGAGATCAAGCCCCATGTGGGGCTCTGTGCTCAGCATGGAATCTGCTTGAGATTCTCTCTCCCTCTGCCTTTGCCCCTTCCCCCTCCTCTCTCTAAAATAAATCTTTAAGGAAAAAAAAAAAAAAAAGAAATGCCCCATTATGGTATATTTAATGAGAATGAAAATTGTCTTACTTGTGAATGCTCAAAGTGTTAAGCATTCATGTCTTAGGTAGCCATTACAGAGGTGGAAAAAATAATTTTTAAAAAATAGGAAATACCTTTATATACCAACAAGACAGAAGGAAGAGAAATTAAGGAGTCGATCCCATTTACAACTGCACCCAAAACCATAAGATACCTAGGAATAAATCTAACCAAAGAGGCAAAGAATCTGTACTCAGAAAACTATAGAATACTCATGAAAGAAATTGAGGAAGACACAAAGAAATGGAAAAACGTTCCATGCTCATGGACTGGAAAAAGAAATATTGTGAAAATGTCTATGCTACCTAGAGCAATCTACACATTCAGTGCAATCCCTATCAAAATACCATCCACTTTTTTCAAAGAAATGGAACAAATAATCCTAAAATTTGTATGGAATCAGAAAATACCCCAAACAGCCAGAGGAATGTTGAAAAAGAAAAGCAAAGCTGGAAGCATCACAATTCTGGACTTCAAGCTCTATTACAATGCTCTCATCATCAAGACAGTATGGTACTGGCACAAAAACAGACACATAGATCAATGGAACAGAATAGAGAGCCCAGAAATGGACCCTCAACTCTATGGTCAACTAATCTTCGACAAAGCAGGAAAGAAGGTCCAATGGAAAAAAGATAGTCTCTTCAACAAATGGTGTTGGGAAAATTGGACAGCCACATGCAGAAGAATGAAACTGGACAATTTCCTTACACCACACACAAAAATAGACTCAAAATGGATGAAAGACCTAAATGTGAGACAGGAATCCATCAAAATCCTTGAGAACACAGGCAGCAACCTCTTCGACCTCAGCCGCAGCAACTTCTTCCTAGAAACATCACCAAAGGCAAGGGAAGCAAGGGCAAAAATGAACTATTGGGACGTCATCAAGATAAAAAGCTTTTGCACAGCAAAGGAAACAGTCAACAAAACCAAAAGACATCCAACAGAATGGGAGAAGATATTTGCAAATGACATACCAGATAAAGGGCTAGTATCCAAAATCTATAAAGAACTTCTTAAACTCAACACCCAAAGAACAAATGATTCAGTCAAGAAATGGGCAGAAGACATGAACAGACATTTCTGCAAAGAAGACATCCAAATGGCCAACAGACACTTGGAAAAGTGCTCAACATCGCTCGGCATCAGGGGAATACCAATCAAAACCTCAATGAGATATCACCTCACACCAGTCAGAATGGCTAAAATTAACAGGTCAGGAAACGACAGATGTTGGTGAGGATGTGGAGAAAGGGGAACCCTCCTACACTGTTGGTGGGAATGCAAGCTGGTGCAGCCACTCTGGAAAACAGTGTGGAGGTTCCTCAAAAAGTTGAAAATAGAGTACCCTACGACCCAGCAATTGCACTACTGGGTATTTACCCCAAAGATACAAATGTAGTGATCCAAAGGGACACCTGCACCCCAATGTTAATAGCAATGTCCATAATAGCCAAACTATGGAAAGAGCCTAGATGTCCATCAACAGATGGATAATGAAGATGTGGTATATATATACAGTGGAATATTATGCAGCCATCAAAAAAAATGAAATCTTGCCATTTGCAACGACGTGGACGGAACTAGAGGGTATTATGCTAAGCGAAATAAGTCAATCGGAGAAAGACAATTATCATATGATCTTACTGATAAGTGGAATTTGAGAAACAAGGCAGAGGATCATAGGGGAAAGGAGGGAAAAATGAAATAAGACGAAACCAAAGAGGGAGACAAAACATAAGAGACTCAATCTCAAGAAACAAACTGAGGGTTGCTGGAGTGGTCGGGGGTGGGAGGGATGGGGTGGCTGGGTGATAAACATTGGAGAGGGTATGTGTTATGGTGAGCGCTGTGAATTGTGTAAGACTGATGAATCACAGACCTGTACCACTGAAACAATACATTGTATGTTAATAAAAAGAAAAAAAATAGCAAATACCTTATTTGCCTTTTTTTTTTTTTTTTGAGAGTGAGAGTGGGAGAGCACGGGGTGGGGGGGGGGCACTAGAGGGGCAGAGGGAGAAAGAATCCCAAGCTGACTTCACGCCCAGCACTGAGCCTGATGTGGGGCTCCATCACACGACCATGAGGTATGACCTGAGCCAAAATCAAGAGTTGAACACTTAACTGACTGAGCCACCCAGGCGCCCCTTATTTGCCTTTTTTAAATGCGAAGGAAAAAAATCATTGAGGTATAAGATGAATTAAGGTATCAGTTTTAATTATACTGGATACATGTCATATAATGTTTTAACTGTAACTAGTTATTAGCAAGGAAGAATAGGAGAAATGAAATCTACTTGTACTTCTTAAAGTTTTGAGTGCTTGTTTAGAAGGTTTTATTCCTAGGGGCGCCTGGGTGGCTCATGTGGTTAAGCATCTGACTCTTGATTTCAGCTCAGGTCATAATCTCAGGGTCGTGAGATGGAGCCCGAAGTTGGGTTCTGTGCTGGGCATGGAGCCTGCTGCAGATTCTCTCCCTCTGCCCCTCAAACCCCCTCTCTCCCTCTCTTAAAAAAAAAAAGGTTTTATTCCTCTATAACAACAATTTATATGAATTTAATTGATCTTTCAGTGATTCGTTTTGTTTCAGTTCCAATTCTGTCATGTTGCATTGGTTTTTCCAGGAGAACATTTGGAACATGATATTTGGAAATTTGTTTTGGCTCAGGAGTCCTCAAAGACTAAATCTGATTTATCCTGAAGTCCTGTTCAGCAGATCTACTCCAAAGCAGTTGCTGCTGTCATTTCTTTCTAGTTTGCCTGGACTTCTAATAGAAAGGGAATTAATATTCTTTAGCCTTAACACTTCTTACCTAATCAAGCAATCACTTTGCTAGAGATTAATTTCTAGTCTTCCTGAGTTTTCTTTGCAGTCTAAAAATGTTCTCTATTTCGCTTCTAGATATGGCCTCTCTGGCAGTGATGTCCTGGATAATGTAGCATATGCTCGAGGGTTCAACACAGACCACCAGACCCAGCTCCTTTATCAAGCATCAGCCATGATGGTAGAATCTAGGTATGTGCTTAGTGGAAGACACTGAATCTTATATAGGCTATTTGGCCAAATTGATAGTAACTTGAAATAGAAATGGGGAGATTTAAGTTTTAGTTCTTAGTCTGACACTGTTGCATTGTGGTTCAGGTCAAGTCACTGCCATAATCCACTTGAACTTACTGGAAACTTTACATGTTATATAGTGCCTCAGACACGAATGCTGTACAAATATTTTAATAAAACATTTATGTACAAGTGTAACTGAATATGAAAGCTCAAGGTAGTGAGGAAGGGAGCAGAATTTGACACAGGCTCGAAATAGGCTTCATAGAGTCCTTGTTCACTGTAGGTATGCACTGCTAATTGTAGACAGTGCCACTGCTCTCTACAGAACGGACTATTCGGGTCGAGGGGAGCTTTCAGCCAGGCAGATGCACTTGGCCAGGTTTCTGCGGATGCTTCTGCGACTTGCTGATGAGGTAAGTTGTGGGATCAGGACAGAGAATGCCTACCTAATTTTCAGGGGCCTTGCTGGGAGGCCAGAACATCAGGGCCTGGTTTCACAGATAGGAAGATATATTAATCATTCATTACTTTGTGGGGAAAGGGGTGGCAGCAGTAAGGTCCTTTGGCCACAAAAAAATGACATTTATCCTTTCTCCATCAGTTTGGTGTAGCAGTGGTAATCACCAACCAGGTGGTAGCCCAAGTGGATGGAGCAGCCATGTTTGCTGCAGATCCTAAAAAACCTATTGGAGGAAATATCATTGCTCATGCTTCAACAACCAGGTAAAGTGATGGGATAGGCGACTTCGTCTTGAAATGTCATATTAACTGATGTAGACATGAAGATACATTTCCATTTAAATCCAGTTAAAGCTACCGTTGTATAATTAGACACATTTGCTAAACATAATTGTCATGCTCTAATTAGTGCATATATTTGCTTTCATTTTATAAAGGAATTAATAGCCCTCAAATTTGCAAGACTGAATATGAAGGATATGCCTCTCCCTCATTTTTAAAAAATTGTTTCAATGTGGAAAATGTACTAAGGTGGGGGGCAGGGTAGGAGTGGATTCCTCCGGGTTGGAAATACCCCTAAGGAATACAGAAAAATTCCCCAAAGTCCTAGGAAGTATATAGGTCTGAAAAAAAAATTAGATCTACCATAAATAAGAAAAATATTTTTAAATTATAACTTTCATCTGGTTGTTTTGTTTTGTTTCGGGTCAGACTGTATCTGAGGAAAGGAAGAGGGGAAACCAGAATCTGCAAAATCTACGACTCTCCCTGTCTTCCTGAAGCTGAAGCTATGTTTGCCATCAATGCAGATGGAGTGGGAGATGCCAAAGACTGAAACATTGGGGTTTTTCCTGTGATAAACCTTAAGTGCTACAGCCTAATGGAGAGGCCTGCTCCCTGGGGTTCTTCATAGGCCTCTTCCTGTTGTGACTGCCAGAAAAAGGCTTCCGGAAAAACAGCTATTGTATCAGCTTTTCTGATGGTGTAAACAGGAGACAGGTCAGTAGTCACAAACTGATCTGAAATGTTTATTCCGTCTGGAGTGTATTAATTTCTATGTGAATTATTTCGGGGGAAGCAATACCTTTCACATAGTGCCTTGACTCAGAACTAACAGCTGTCTACTGTACAATCTTTAGTTCTCTTGCAGACAGAAGCTGGGGAGACTGGATTCTTCTCTCACTGTCTGAATAATGTTGAAATGCCTGTGTGGCAAAGAAAGTGGGTCTCCTCATAGGTTCTTTTCTTTCTGCCAGTAAAATTCTGTCAGTCAGAAGCAGATTGTTAAGTTAGTTTGCCTAAATTATCTTATGTAAGAATTTTTTAGTTAAGGGCTATGGAGCAGGCCTTCTGGACCACCAGCCCTTCACCATCTACTTGGTTTTTAAGAGTAACTCAAAATAATTCTGGAATCTTAAGCATTTAGGGGCTCTTTAAGTAGATTTAGTGTGGAGCTGCTAATAAAGTAGTTATTTGTGCTGTTTACAGGAGTTATTCTTGTATAAGCTGAATATTTCAAGATAGGGCCTTTAAAATAACTTTTTGGCACTGGCTGATCAGTTTCTATTGCTTTAAAATTGAAAAATTTTAAAGGGAAGTCATATATTCAGATGATTGAGCTTATTATCCTTCAGTCTAATAGAGATTATTACAAGATGAATATCCCATGACTTTCCAGTGACCTTTGTGAGTCTTATGTTGTAGAGTCCTAATACTTGTCCAGATTATTGTACTTCAGGGGTTTGAGATCATCCTCCTCCTCTTCTTCAGACTTCTACTCAGGATGGCTTTTAACCAGCTCTTTGAATTTCAAAAGGCCTGTCAGCTAGTCCTGGGAGGAGAGGCACAGAAAATCTCTGCTGTTGCCTGTGTTGATCCTACTGAAGGCAGGGAGATAGATAGGAAGACACAGTCCATTTAATGCAGCTTTGTTTAAAGAATGGAGTACCTCTCCGGTCTTATCTTTCATTTCTATACCACGAAATAAACCTAGGATGGTATAGTAAGCCAGAGTGACAGATTCTGGAATGGAAGCTTGGTTCTTATATAAAAGCATTTCAATCCTTCAGTCCTATAAACTTATCTCAGTTATTCTTGTAGGTGGGATTTATCAGGTGAGATTAGGCTTTGTGCTGTTCGCCATAAGAATAGCCTAGTTGGGGGGCGCCTGGGTGGCTCGGTCGTTGGGCGTCTGCCTTCGGCTTGGGTCGTGGTCCTGGGATCGGGCCCCCTGCTCCGCAGGAGGCCTGCTTCTCCCTCTCCCACTCCCCCTGCTTGTGTTCCTCTCTCGCTGTGTCTCTCTCTGTCAAGTAGATGAATGGAATCTTTAAAAAAAAAAAGCCTAGTTGGAATAGGCCTTATTAGGCTAAAATAAGCTCTCACCCTGTGTTTTACATGTAACTAAAATTTCCACTGAAAGTAGCTTTAACCCAAGAGCTTAAACTATTTGGTGCTATTTTTCTATTTGTCTGTGGTAGTTTCAGTAGTAGGAAACAATTACGGAAGTGTCCAGCAAGAAAGGAGCTGATGGCAAACATAGAGGAATATAGTCAAATTTGGTTTATTTCAGGTTTGTACCAAAATATATTCCAGGCAACTCCTCAGATCACTGTTTCACAGTCTCAGAAGCCTTATGCACTGGTGTCCTTCCAAAAGCTGCCAGGACTCTGGAAGTGAAGTGGTCCAGCCCCTCGGCCCAGGAATAGTTAGAACTGACATGATAGGTGAGAAGAAGGCAATATCCATGGGCCGCCCTGACCTTTCCTTTTACCCTGATAGACAGGGTATGGTCTTAGAACTATATAGTTTGGAGTCAAATATTAATAGAAAAGATTAGAGAGTACAAGTTCTGTGTTTTGTTCTTATAGCTCTTTGAAGTTCATCCACCTCACCAGCAGGCTAAAGATAGCCTTCAGTGCTATATATATTACTCTTGATTTTTCAAGAATTCATTTAACTATAGCAATCCCGGCCTTAAGTACTTCCCCAATTTCAGATAAAATAAGGGATTAGAATAAATTAACTAGTGGGCAACAGGAAAGAAATTGGGGAATGGTTATGGATACCAGTGAGGACCATCACTTAGATTCCTGATGATCTAAGCAGGGCAGTCTCCCTCAAGTCATGAAGGCCATTGAAATGTGATTATTCTCTTAAAATTACTTCCAATTCTTCCAAGTCCTTCTGGAAAGCTGAATCCTAGGGAAACAAAGACAAGGACTCATTTCCCAAATCACTGATACTTTCCCTGCCGAGCTCTGTTACCACAGTCTTGAACCTACTTTCCCAGAATAGCCTGTAGCCTATGAAATCTGCCTCCTCCCCTAGGTGAGATATATACAAAGGAGCCTATATGCAAAAGTGTAGACTCTGTTGTAGGGAAATAAAACCTCAAGGGAAAATTTTCTTTCCTGAAAAGGTCACATGATTCAATAATGGAACCCAGTATTAGAAAAGCTCTTCTAAGTATTACCTCATTGGTGACATCCGGCAGCTCCAGGGCTAACTTGATCCATTGTCTAGCTTCAGAGTTTTTTCCTAGTTCTCTGTAGCACTGAGAAGAGATAACAGTGAAAACCACCACCAGGAGACTGAACTTTCAGGACCTCCCATTATTTATCAACATATATAGTTTCATCTACATTGAAAAAAAACAGGTGAGTTTACCTTGGAAATATATACCCTCCCTGCTTTGGAAAATCCTGGCTGTAATTCTTCAGCCTAGAAAAGGGAAGAAGGCATTTCAGTAAGGGAATTACCAAATTCAAGTCAGGCTGAAGTTTATTAAATAGAGCTTTCCAGTCCTGGTCTGGGGAACTCTATAAGCTCTCCAGGTGGTTCTGATTTTCCCATAGAACAGGCAGGCATAAAATTGCTGCCTACCAGAAATCCCTCCCTTCCTTCCCAATACCTAATAAATACCTTTAGGAAGCTTTGGAGGGCATCCTGCACAGTGGCACTGAGAGGGCTTTCAAACAAAGCTGTAGCAGTTTTTTTTTCTAACCAGCTCAGGTGAGAGACCTGCCACCAAAAGATCAAAAAGTGTGAATTAAAAGGTGGTTTGTTTTGTTTTTTTGAGAGAGAAAATCTCAAGCAGATTCCCTGCTGAGCTTGGAGCCTAACATGGGCTCAATCTCATGACCCTGAGATCATGACCTGAGCTGAAACCAAGAGTCGGGAGTTCAACCAACTAAGCCACCCAGGCACCCTGGAATTCAGCTTACCTGATAGCACCACCTGCCAAGGAGAAAGTGAGCCATAGGGTTTTCTGGCTGGAGAGCAATGGCTTTGTCCACATGCTCCTGAGGGGGGAAAAAGTAAATATAAATTGACATCAGAGTTGCTGAAGGAGGAACAAGAAGTCGTAGAAACTGTAGGAACATCCTTTGCAAGGAACAAGGAAAGAGCCGCGAATCTGAACTAGAGCAGCACAAGGGAAGGAAGAGAAGCCTTTCCTCACCTTGAAGCTAAAGCCACTCTGGATGCGCCTCTGGATGCTCTCATGCTCAGCCAGCTGACCACAAAGCACTGCATACCTAAGGGGGAAAGCCGCAGCAAGCTCAGGGACAAGGAATGGGCTTCCCATCCACTGCCCCCTTCTCCCTCAAATAGAGCTGAAAATAGCATTTCCATACATACAAAATTCCTCTTTTCCCAGATCTGTGGTCCCAATTCTCCAAAGTATGCTAGGTACAAAAAAGTGGGGTCCACCATAGTAAACTTCTCATACTTAACATTTAGGCAGTGTCTCAGTCCAAGTCTCCACAAATTTCCCCCTATAATGAGTACAGCCACTGGGGGTCGTAAAAACTTAAAAAGCAGATCTCTAAAAATCAGCATCAAAATGTAAGGGACCTAAGTACATTGGTTCTTATCTCCTGAGCAGACACTAAAAAAGTCTCATTAGCTTTAGAAGCATACAGGCATGTCCTGGGGAAGCTATACTCCAGGTTAACTGGGATACTCTAGGAAATTCTAATGTTAATTTGGGAACCAATAGAAGCAGAGGAAGAAAGGCTTCAGATTTCAGTCCTCTCCACATCCTCCCTCCCAAGGGAACAAAGCCAGCCAGCTTCCCATCTTCTATCTTCAAAAACAAAGGTCTCACTACCCCATCCCCCCAGCATTGTTTCTGGAAGCACAGTTGACATTAAATGAGTGTCTAGAGACCCAAGTTGCTTTTTCATATATTCAACAAATATCTGGGGGGTGGGGGTGGCATTTGTATCCGATACTTCCAGAAGCTCATTTCCGTATTTCCTCCAAAAAGCTGTTCCCCAAGAATAAAGTATGAGACCAGTTTCCATCCTTGGGAGTCCAGGAGCCCCAAGGAAATCCACAGGGAAGTGGCAATAACCTGGCCTCTGAGAAGCGCTCTTGCAGTGACAATCTTAGGACAGAAATATGGAAAGCAAAGGGGAGGTAAGAAGGGAATTTTCACTAAGACTGAGGTGCTGGAACCAGGCCCTAGGACACAAGTTGGCCTTGACCCATGGAAGTTGGCAGAACTTTGCCTCACAGGAGACAACAAAAGCAGGGCTGATGTTTTTGTAAGCTAATAAACTAAACTTCCTGGTGGTGACCTCACATTCGCTTTAACTCATGCAAGCCAAGCAAAGAAGCCAAAGTCTATCACCAGCCAGGGATTGCAGTTAGGGGGAAAGAAGAGCTTGTGCAGGAGCTACAAATTGTGCCAGCCTCCCTGAAGAACCAAGAACCCACAAATTGTGTAGTGAGGATGACTCAAAAAGCTACGTATTTCTCTAAGCTCCAACAACAACAAAATCTTCGAATTCGCCCTTGCCTCACTTCCAGGGCACCTTCCAAAAAAAACTCCCCTGGGTCCCTGGTTTGGGTTAGGCCCAGCCATATGGTAATAAAGGCCAGAGCTCCCTCTCCTGTTTCCTCTGGCAGAGAAATGGCTCTCTTCCACTGTAACTCATGCTAGCTCTTCCCAGGATCCCCCAGGGTGTTATTACCACTGGTGACAGTCAGCATTCCCATCCCCCTTCTTCAGGGCAGCCTCTGCTTCTTCTTTTCCTGTAGGGACAAAGGTGATCCAGAGTTGACAAGGGTTCCCATGCACACTTCCACATGAGGGGCTATGGCAAGAATGACTACTCTAGCTCTTACCAATCCCTACCCAACCTGGACTTGTTTGCAATAATTTTGAATTTGAGCAGAATGAAAAGCTGCAAATAGCTTCTCAGGGATAATTTCTGCTTCACCTCGTTGCTTTCCCTATCTCTGTCATCAGCTGCCCAACTACCTTCTTTTTACAACACCCACCTGATGTGTTTAAAGCTTTTTTTTTTCTTTTTAAAGATTTTATTTATTTGACAGAGACACAGCAAGAGAGGGAACACAAGCAGGGGGAGTGGGAGAGGGAGAAGCAGGCTTCCCGCGGAGCGAGGAGCCTGATGCGGGGCTCAATCCCAGGACCCTTGGGATCATGACCTGAGCCGAAGGCAGACGCTTAACGACTGAGCCACCCAGGCGCCCCAAAAGCTTTTTTTTTTTTTAAGACCGTGTGTGAGCAATGGGGGTTGGGAGAGAGAGTCTCAAGCGGACTCCATTCTGAGCGCAGAGCCCCATGTGGAGCTCGACCTCACAACCCTGAGATCATGACGTGAGCCGAAACCAAGAGTCCAACACAACTGACTGAGCCACCCAGGTGCCCCTCAAAGCATTTTAAATATAAAAGAACCCAGTGGCAATCAAACTGTTCCCAACAGACCTTACCCTAGAGGGTTGTGGGCATGCTTCAGGGTGTCCATGAATCCCTCTGAAGTTGTATGGAATTTTAGGTACATGTGTATTTTATTGAGGAGAGGGCCTACCTTGCCTTTTGATCAAATTCTCAAAAGGCTCCATGATCTAAAAACATTAATTATGGCTCTAGGCCAAAACTCCTCATCATGGCAAAATGTCTGACGAGAAATGACGTTTAGTTTTCTAGGCACCAAGACTGATAAATCAAGGCTTAAACACATGAAAGCTCTTGACAAGGATCTCCTAGGCTGTCGAGTAGCCTGGAGCCCTCTAGCTGAGGAACATCATGCCTACAATACTGGAGAAAAGAGCACACTGCCAAATGGGACTTCTCCTTTGATTAAAATGGAGAGGGCTCCAAAGGGAATGTGGAGAAGATGGAGCAAAAGTAATGGGTTGAGGTGACAGGCTGGCTGAAGTGAAAGGTTTCTTCATGCTTAAATGCTAGTAATGATGGTATAATGTTGTATATCCAACAAATACATTTTTCAGCTGGCTGATGAGAAACACCACCCCCACCCTCCCTCCACCCCTTGCAGCTTAACCTCTCCTTTCTAAACAGTGACTATATATGGCTCCATCAATGAGGGACATTGTCTCTTAGCAGATTTTTCTCTGCCCACTTGAAAGCACTATCTTACTAGAAAAATAAGAGCTGACCGTTCTTTCCTGCCAAGCTAGACAGAGGGGTGAAAAGATACCACCTGAGATCCCACAGAATGGCTGCCTCCTGGTGGTCCAACTTTTAGAGATAGAACAAAACGAAAAGGACCATGAAGGATGGTCCTAAAAAGCCAAATTCTACAAGCAGGGCCTCCAAGGATGCTCCGTGTGTCAGTCAGCAGGAGCAGACTAGTACAGGGGTGCTAAGCTCTGCGGATCAGACCAGAGTACTGACTGGCTGCTCTAACCATCACCCTACCTCCACCTTTAGGTTTCATGCTGGCCGCTGGTACTAATAAGAGATGATCAATGGGGGCGCCTGGGTTAAGCCTCCGACTCTTGATTTTGGCTCAGGTTATGATCTCAGGGTGGTAAGATCAAGCCCCGTGTTGAGACTCCATGCTTGGCTTGGAGTCTGCTTATCCTTCTCCCTCTCTCCTCCCCTCCGCCAACCCTCCGGCTCGTGCTCCCTAAAAAAAATAAAATCTTTAAAAAAAAAAAAAAAAAGATCAACGATCAAAAGGAAAGGAAAGGTTCTTGTTGGTACCAAGAGTCTAAATAATCAGCCCAAAAACTAGTTAGAATCCTTACCTGAAATTTAGGAGGGAACGCAGAAACTTTTGAAAAGAAAGAAGCAAGCAGTAATTAAGCACCTTCTGTTAAAACTTGGAGATTTTTCTGATGATCTGTATCAATAAACATTCAACTCAATTGACCTGTTCTTTCTATATTGACAATTCTACAAATGCTTGAAACAATGACCTTGAGGCATTGTCAGATTTTACATTAGCAAAGATTCGATGTTTCTAAGTGAGGAAGTAGACATACCCACTTTGGATAGTTACCTTTAGGTATCTAACTGAACCACAAGACCCTAGAAGCCCACTGACAGTGCCCGACTTGTGGGGTGTGGCTAGGCAGGACCCATCTTCCCCACAAAACCAGTCATTTTTCAAAGTCCCAGGATTCTCAGTGACATGACAGACAGGGAGGAGCCCTGAGCTTGGCATCATTCATATGCACCCTACCTGCCAGGATGCAGACTTTGGCAACAGAGTTAAGTAGATCCCAAGGACTCCTAAGCTAGTAGTATTCTTCCAAACTGCTGCTCACAGGCGCTCACCAAACATACTCTACTGATACTCTTAGAGAACACCTGCCCCACAGGCTCCATAACTCAAACCAGATTCCTAAGCAGCAGCGAAAAAAACCTCTTCAGATTAAGAAAGCCCTCTCTTGCAGCTAGGGAGTGAGAACAAAGAATTGTGCTAGTATGATACAACTACCCCTAAAAACATTTGCACCTGTATTAATCCCAATGTGCAGGGAAGCAGACTGCTGGCTCAAAAAGGAAGCGGAAGTCGCTGGGAACCAGAGTTTGTCCCTAGTGAGTAACTGAGCCACAGCTGCCCTGACAGCCTATATCTGGGTGGTTCCCCTGAGCCCCAAACAGATGGGCCAGCTCCACCCCCAGAATCAGTCACCTTCCCATCAGGAATCTGTCAGCACTTACCATTTAGGGCATATGACTTCTTTTCGCTCACCTCTTCAGTGAGCTCACACATGTCGCTATAGGCCCGGGCCAGGCGCCAGAGAAAGTCCTGCCGGCTTCCATACTGCAGACCAAACAGAGGGATGGATGAGGCCCCTCTTCTTCAGCCGCAGAGACCTGGGGCTCTGGCCTTCTTCCCAAGCCCTAGGTTTGAGTTTCCAAGCTAGTGTGTTTCAAACTGACATGAGGCCAGCCTTAGGCACAGCGCTCCACCCCCACACGACCTCCCACCTGCAGTTAGCTAACTGGTGCCATGTCATCTCCAGCCAGTAGCTGCACCAGCCTCCGAGTGAGGGCATTCTGGCCTGATACTGTGAGGAGGAAAGGTCAACTCTAAGATGAAATGAGGCACCATGAGAAGTCTTGCTGACACAATGAAAGATGTGAGAATGCCCAAGAGAAGGAAACATTCTAACTCGGGGGCATTTATACCTGGGTGAGCATAAATTCTGGTAGTGAACCAGAGGAGAAGGAAACTGGCTGAGTGACCTCCACACTTGTCACTTGGGATGGAAACTTCAAGTAGGGCAGGCAGCTTGGGCTCTGCCTCAAGGGAAGTAAAAGAGGAAAAAAAAATATTCCAGTCCTTTCCACATTTCTCTCCACTGTAAGAGGTAGCGCTCTTTGGCAGTAGCTCTACAGGAGGCAGAGGACTGTGGTGAGGCGGCTCTGGGGCAGGCAGGTCAGCCAGGCCCCGAGGGGCAGCACGTGGCCTACTTGGAATAGGATGTGCAACCCTGGGGGATCCATGCAGAACCAGCCATCTCACCCTCATTTCCCTTCTTAGGGCATCTTGCAGGCTTACAAGTGACAGTGGCCTTCCTCCACTCCCAGGGGGGCTGGGGGCTAGTGAGGGCAGACAGGCAGCTGGGGCCTTACCGCGGGCTTGTTGCCGAGCAGCAGCTGGAAGCCCTCCCGCTTGCCCTGCTCGCTGCCCTGGTGTAGCTCATCCGCCTGCTGCAGGAGGGGCAGCACGTCCTCCAGGCCAGGGGAGCCTCCAGCATCCAGGGCTCCAGCCACGGGGCCCGAAGCCACCTCCGCCTCCAGGTCCGGAGAAGCCTTTCTCCCCATCTTCACAGTCTCACAGCTCACTTCATCTTCCCCGTCATCACTGTCCCTCTCAGAGTCCCGCTCATAGTCAGACTCGGCATTGGCTGTGGTGTAACTGGCAGAGAAACAGAAGTGACAGGGTCAAGGGAGATTATTTAGCCTCAGAGCTCTAGGGTCTGTCTCCCACCCACAAAGAGGGACACTTCATGGCGCTGCTGTCCACAGCACCAAGTAAAAACCACTTCTACCACTTAGGGGCAGAAATGAGTCTTGAGAGAAAGCTTCCTACGGGAACCACGGGCTGGGAAAATGATCCTGGAGGGAAAGTGACCAGCTGGGGGCACTGTGGCGGTCAGGGGCCAATACGAGAACCCCCGGCAGAGCTACCAGGTTGGCCAGATAATCAGAAAAAGAAAAAAGGCTAGAAAGAAGCCGCCTAGAAAGGAATGTAACAAAATGTTGCTAGTACGGGCGCCTGGGTGGCTCAGTTGGTTGAGCAACTGCCTTCGGCTCAGGTCATGATCCCGGAGTCCCAGGATCGAGTCCCGCATCGGGCTCCCTGCTCAGCAGGGAGTCTGCTTCTCCCTCTGACCCTCCCCCCTCTCATGCTCTCTCTCTCTCAAATAAATAAATAAAATCTTTAAAAAAAAAAAAAAATGTTGCTAGTAGATCTCATGGTAGAAGAATTAAAGGAAATTTTTCTACTTTTTAACATTACATATGGTTGCTTTAGTGAACATATGTTCTTTTCGGTAAAAAAGAAAGAAATACTTAAGACAAAAAACCATAATGTAGGTGGAGCTGATCTCCTGAGCTAGATGGCTCACCAGGCTAAGGGTTTGTCAATCATTTTTGCCTTATCAGCCAAAAGCACCACCAGAAACCACATGGGTGGGTGCCAGCCTCCGAGACCACGGGCAGCCCAAATATCTACGTTTTCTTTCTCAAGTCAAGGTATACTTCTGTCCTAAGTCAGCAGCCAAACCTAAACCACAACCTTGGAAACCTTAGGAACTTGCTCAGGGTGGGGAAAGGCCACTTCGCAGCCGGAATCAGGAGAGGAGGAAGATGCAAACAGAAGGGCCTGGGAAGGTATCTCTGGGGCCGCCACAAGCCAGGGAGGTGTCTCCTTGGAACCCCCTACTTTGATGCGCTCACTGAAGAGGAGGCCACATTTCTCTTGGATCTCGGCCTTCACCAGCAGCTGATGAGGGTGTTCTCCCTAACGGCCAACTGAAGCAGACAAAAATTGAGCAGAGGACAATGTCAGACTTCCAGGGGCTAGAAGCAGACACCAGAGAAACCTCCAGACCTGAGTGAAGGAAAAGCAGGTTCTGTCAGAGCCAGAAGGTTCTGAAGCACAGGGAAGATCTTAGGGTCATTTAGGGATAGGCCTTCCTCCTGGAATGAAAGACAGGGACAGGATACCTACAGCTGGCGCAAAACAGACCTGGAGAGATGAGAAAGGCACCTACAAATAAAGGTAGGACCAGACAGCGTCAAGTCCGGCTGCAAGTGGTAGGCCAGAAACCCAGACCCAACGAGGAGGCGGGCTCCGTCCGGAAGGTACTGAGCATGCAACAGACCAAGTGCCCAGTCTGTGCCGCTGCTTCACAGAGGAGCTTCCAGACTCATCTAACAAAGGGCCCCAGGAACAGCTACCACAGGAACCTGGAGGGTATCGACCTTAGCTTCACCTTGCTTTTTAAGATGTTATCCAAGTTCTTTCCCCTCTAGCAGTGTGCAGTAGAAACGTGAGAAATTAGAGGGACAAGGGAAAGTGGCATAGGATTTACAACCAACCTGGGTGGTGAGGAACAAGACCACGCAGGGGCAGCCTCGAAAGACTCCCAACCAGTTCTGAAGCCTTGGACAAGAACCTGCCCAAATGAGAACATCAAACCAGAGTCTACCAGCACCTCTACTCAGCCCAGCCAGACCGAAAGGCAGGACGGGTAAATGGGTTACCTGGGGTAAGGAGCTAGAGTCTCGTATCTCCCATTGCTAGAAAGGAAGGGAGACCCTACTGCCTGCCGAGCTCCCTCCAATGAGGAGTTCAAATCCTGAGTCCCCCAGGGAGGGACCCCTGCTCTGACCCCTACAGTGCACAGCATCAGCAGTCTCTCTCCAGGGAGCTCCCATGGCTGAGGAAAAGGGGTGGTCAGGAGGGACTTTGCTGCCACCCGCCGAGTAAGAGCTGGTGGAGCCGGTGAGGCACAGAGGCTCCAGTGAGGCCGAACGGCGGGGAGGCCTTTTTTGCACCTCAGCCCCACTCTAGCGAGCTCTGCCTTGCTCGTGTGCACCCTGCTGGCGGGCACGCAGTGGGCGGGCACACACCTGCGGCCTGAGCACAGACAGCAGCCCCGTGAGCTTCCGGGCCTTGCACAGCGACATGGGCTGCGTCTCTGTATTCACACCGTGCTCTCACACCCGTCAGACCACCAATCCAGCCCTTGGAGAAATCCAGCGAGGGGGGTCCCTTTTGTTTAACATGCCCTGTGGCTTTTGACATCTGACAGGGACTGGCAGGGACCTTTGAAAAGGCTCTTCGGAGCTGTGCCCTTGGGTGCAACACATTGTTCCCACATACGGTAGAGAACCCATGGCTCCTTCGGAGCAAGGAGGCCAGAGCCACCCTACTCTACCCCTTGAGGAGAGCCCACAAGTCTGTGACCAAGGACTCAGTCACACACACATCCCCTTCTGATGATTGAGTTTCTTTCTTTTGACTCCTCTAAGCCCCATTAAAGGGGCTGAGCTAAAGCATTCAAAGACATCCAGGCATGGGAGACTCAGTGGCGGGGAAGACAAGACCAACCTAAACAAGGTGATATTTGCCCAAGAAGGAGAGGCAATGAGGTTGCAGGCAATCCTTGGCTGGAATGCCTGGGAAGGCTTGCTGGGGGAGTTGGTGTTTTAGGGCAAGCTGGGTTCTGATCGGGAGAGAAGTAAAGCTATGTTTGGTACAATGTTCAGGGAACAAGCTTGTGGACCCACATGGTGACTCTGCCTCTGCCATATTCAGTCGGTTCCCTGGGAGCTCAAAGTTGCTATTTTATTTGGAAGAAAAGGGAATCCAGCGTTCAGTGGAGTAGGCTGTTAAATATGCTTAGCCTTTCATCCCTCAAAGAAGCACTCCTCCTCTGGCCCCACATGTTCAAAGCCATTCCAGAGTTTGTGGTCTCCTCCCAAAATTCCCCCTGGACCTATATGGCACTGACCATGACAAAAAGAATTAATTCACCATGGCCGCTGCCCCAGACAGCAGCCAGCTAAACTGGAGTCTTGCACCATCTACCACCATCAGCTTCTACATGCCACAGGATCAGTCATGGGCTGAGCCTGCTAGTAATTAAGAAAGCCACCCTTCGTCTCATCCCATCATGGGTTGGCTGATAAGCCTGTCTTTCCCCTTATGGCCTTCAGAGCCCCAGTGAGCACCCCAAGCAGTGAAGCATCCATAAACTTCCCTGGTTAAATCCCCTGGCTCTCACTGTTCCCAGAAGTTTGTACAACTTCTTTCTCTCTTTAAGATTTACTGGAGAGGGAGAAAGAGAGCGAGCGCATGTGCACAAGCAAGCAGGAGGAGGGGCAAAGGGAGAGGGAGAGAATCTCAAGCAGACTCCCCACTGAACACAGAGCCCAACCCGGGGCTCAATCCCACCACCCTGAGATCATGACCTGAGCCAAAATCAAGAGTCGGTTGCCCAACCAACTGAGCCACCCAGGCGCCCCTTGTACAACTTCTTAAAATCATCATTAAAGGCCTCGAGTTCTACATCTTTTTTTTTTTTTTTTTTTAAGATTTTATTTGACAGAGAGAGACACAGCGAGGGAGGGGACACAAGCAGGGGAAGTGGGAGAGGGAGAGGCAGGCTTCCCGCGGAGCAGGGAGCCCGATGCGGGGCTCGATCCCAGGACCCTGGGATCATGACCTGAGCCGAAGGCAGATGCTTAACGACTGAGCCACCCAGGCGCCCCGAGTTCTACATCTTGATCTTGGGCAGAGCTGTGACCTCTCCTTCTGTTCTACCCTCTTACAAATGTTAAGTTTCCCACCCAAGTGACCTCCTTCAGTGAGTTGCATAGAGATGCTCCTTAAGTCTCAGGGTCCACTATCAATTACTTTGTCCCTCTTTCTTTTCAGCCCAGATATATCAAATACGAATTCCATTTCTGCCCCCTCCTCTAACACAGCCTTCTGGAAACAGAAGTATTAGGTAACTGAAAAGGGCCACGTCCACTAACCCTTGACAATACAGATAATAGGGATCAGGTAACTCCAACAGAAGTCACAAATGGAGGACTAAAGATCTTATCAAGACCTGGCTTGTTGCAAGAGGTGCCTGAGCAATCAATAATCAAATCCAGGACAGATGCCCAATGGCAGTAATATGGAAAAAGAGTAATATTATTCTTCATTTTCTTAGAAAACCAAATGAGGAGAGGCAGGAGAATATACTGTCCCAAACAAGAAAACGAGGCTGAAAGTTTTTTAAGATGTACTGACCAGATCATACTGCTATGGGTAGGTCTTCCCTGGGCAGTGAGTTGTGGCAGCTCTTAGTCCACGGGAAGAACTCCCAAGGGCTGCATGGGACAGGTCTTCCTGTAAAGGCCTTTCCATGCCCCCACAACAAGCCATGCCTTAGATCACAGACCCTCACACCCCTGCAGATGAGCCCCACTGAGCCTGCACTTAATAGCTGTATAACTTGTCAAGGCATCAAACCTCGCTAAGCCTCAAGTCTCCATCTGAGAAAAGGAAGAAGAGCAGCACCTACTTCCTAGGATCCCTGGGAGGATTAGGTGAGGAAATGGCTCTAAAGTGCCTGGAACGGTGTCTGCCAGAGGAAAAATAAACAGCAGTTAACATCATAAGGTGTTTCAGCTAAAGAAGGACATTGCTGCAAAGATCACCCTGAACGGCTGTAGGCATGTTTGTAGCCGAGTCAGTCCTGTCCCAGCAAAAGGCTGGGCTGTTCTCTGTGCCAGTCTTTTCCTCGGGCAGGAAGAAAGGTCAGCCTCAAGACCTCACAGAGGAGCTAGCCGCACGCAAGTGACAGCATCGGGCACCACAACAAAGACCTTCATTCAGACTCCACCCTTGAGACCAAAGTTTCAATATGGCACTGGTGACTTAAAATCAAAAAGCCCTTAGCCTGACCACGTTTGGAGGCTGTCCACCAGACTCGTGCCTGCTGTCCCGCATCGCAGTGAGGCCTATGGTCGGACCCGCTGGGCTACCAAGGACTCGGTCAGCTCCCACCTGTCAAGATGGCACGGGAGCGCGAGCGAGCCTCCCCTGCGGGCAGAGCGGAGCTTCCAGGAGAGGGGAGCACAGTTAGAGCTTAGCGGGCTCTGGAAACCTGGCTCAGCCACTGAGTGAAGGAAATAAAGTCCTAAAACAACGCTTATAAAGTCCTTGTGAAAACACAGGCAAATATTCAACTGTTACAGGAAAAATGAAAATAAAAATTACAGCAACTTTGTGAAAAACCAACTCAGAGGAAAATGACAGATGCAAGCAATAAGCATTGTTAACATCTCATTTGCCTGGGTGACATAAGGTGGATGGTTCTTCTTGTTTAACCTATTCCTTATTTTATTCATTTATACCCTCTTACCTTGTTCCCAAGATTACTGACAGCCGCTCAGTGTGACTTTTCCGCGGATAAACAGTACTTCTACAAAATGTAACCTGGCTGAAGCCACAACCGCCTCCAGGAGAAAGGACTCACCCGCCTTCGCTCTCGGCGTCTGTGAATGTGGCTCCGGACGTGGCTGTGAAGTAGACAGAGCTGGACCCAGTAGAGTCACTCCTCTCCCGGGCAAATGGGAACCTTCGCCGCCGAGCCACTCTCTGGCTCTCTTCCATGTGGGATCTGAAAGCAGGGCCCTTTAGAGAGGGTGCCATTAGGCCCCAGCCAGCCTGTCTTTCTCCTCCCCATGAGGGAACCTCTTACTCCTGCTGCTCATTAAAGGGCCAAACACAGAGATAATCCCGGGTTTCTAGCCTTAGGACAACACGAAGGGCAGCTCCCCGGACCCAGCCTGCATGGGCAAACCAGCTAAGTCAGAACAAAGCCTGGCAGCCGCTACAACAGACCACGAGGGCCCGAAAGCAGCAAGGAACTTATGGAAGGCAAGGTACCAAGCCTACAGCTTCCCAGCCAATTACGTGAGCAGCTCTAAAACGCGCTGCTTCCTCAGAGAGAGCAGCAAGGCCAGGACACAGCTCAGCTGAGAAAGCTAGAGGGGCCGGGAGAAGTTGAGGGGCAGGGAGCAAGGCGGGACCGAAGGCTGCATCACTCACCGGACCTCCCCAACAATCTGCCCAGCAAGCCCCTGCAGGCTGCTCCGCAGCTCCTCTACCTCGCGCCGCAGGGCCACCAGACTGGTCAGCACCAAGTCCAGGCGCTCCAGCACCTCCTCCGGGCCTTCTCGCCGAAGGCTGGGCAGCACCGCAGCGTCTCCAGCCTCACCGGGGACTGCCCGAAAAGGCCTCACTGAAGGAAGGACAGCACAGTGATGCTCAGGGGACAGGGTGAGGAAAAGATCTTGGACCTGCAATTTAAGAACACTTGCTTCTCACTGGAGCTCAATTTACTAAAACCCTTGAAGCTCAGACAGTATATGTTCATAGCTAAGTCCTGGTAACAAGTCTTCAAGTTACTATTCAAAGACAAAAGAAAAATCAAGATTCCCAATCTCTAAACAAGAGCCCCCTCTGTTCCAAGAACCTGTCACACCAGGGCCTTTAGCAGTACCGCACGCCACGGCAGGTAATGTAAAATGCTTGCAAGAACGCAGTCCCTAGAAGGCAGGACACCTGCCCTGTGAAAGGAAAACAAAACCCTTTACCTGTCCGTCTAGTTCCCATATACCAGGCAGTCAATACTAACCCCACAGCAAAACTAAAATTGAGCCCAAATTCTGAGCTTTCACTTCACAAAGAAGAGCAAAGGAAACTCTGAGATCCTTTCGAGGACTTCATTTAGTATCATCAAAGAAGGGCAAAGAGAAAGGGGCAGTTACTAAGAGAAAAGCCCATCCACACCCCATGGGAAAAATACCATTCCCAAGCCCTCATTTGAGCTCTGGGTAAAAATTCCAACAATAAATGCTAATAAATTGGTAGCTACCCAAGGCCATTAGACTGGAAAATGTAAAAACAGTAAAGAAACCAGGAAGGCAGGACCCACAGTCCAGGCAAGCATGAATGTGTTAAAGGAAATCTTTTAGTAAGAGTCTAGGCTGGATTACAGTACACACCCAATATCATTCAAGAATTTCTTGCTCAAGAGAGCAAGAAAGATCTCTGGGGGGCACCTGGCTGGCTCAGTTGGTAGAGCATGCGATTCTTGATCTAGGGGTCATGAGGTCGAGACGTTAAGTTAGAGATTACTAATTTAAGTGTAGAGATTAAGTGTAGAGATTAAGTAACTTGACGACTTAATCTCTTAAATAAAACCTTAGAAAAGAAAGATCTCTGGGAACATAGCCACTTTCTCCAAACATCTACTGCTAAGAAATTACAAATAAACCAAAAGGAAAAGGAAAGACAAGCACACTTGAAATACTAGGTTACCAGCCAGTTGCAATCTAAATTGGTAACTCTTTGAAGACTCTTCTAAAACAAACTTTCCCAATCCATCTGGCATTTGGTAATCAGAGAAACACTCATTCCCAATTAACATGGGGTGACATGATCTCAATGCTTCTCTATTACACACACCTGAGGAGAGTGGTTTGAACCAGCCCTAGATGCTTTGCTCAAATAACTTAAGGTCAAAGTTCTGCAGAACATGCACTCCCACATCCATGCTGTGCAAGTTCACAGAACCAGGTGACCAGACCCAATCCAACCACTTAATTGCTCTGTGACACCCTGGGGAAAGTTACACAATCTTTTCAAATTTCCATTTTCTCCTAAGAAGGATTTAAAAATAAAAACAAAAACAACTTGGATAGTCTCCAAGTTCCCATCAAATTCTAATACATAATTTAATACATAAGCCTCAAGAATTAATTTCCCTATGATTAGTTTTCCCTTATGCCTTATTTTGGACTCTTTCTTTACTTATTAAACCCCTCACCCAACACTAAGCAAGTGCCTTTAAAACATGCGTGGCACTATTGTGGCCTGAACTAAGAGTGAAAGCTAAACAGCCTTTTCACAATATACTTTCCTGGGATTACAGGAAAAAGAAGAGAGAGGCTGCTTTCCTTTTCAGTAAGCTTTACAGAAAAGTGAAACTCTCAGGCACCCCCTTCCGTTGTCCTGTCCCACAGGCTCTGCTAAAGGCAGCCCGGACCCTAGGCCCATCCGTCAGCCACGACTGTGGCCTCAGGGGACCGGCTCGTACCCTGGCGTCCTGGCTCTGGGGTCTGCGTGTAGTCCAGGGAGTTAGGCAGGCTCTGGCTGTGGCCATGGCGCTGGGTCCGTTTCCACCGCTGGCTGTAAAGGGCACACAGGAATCCAAGGCCCGCGGCGGTGCCCAGCAACAGTCCCAGCCCGGCTTGGGCGCCGCCCAAGACCCCCAGTCTAGACATGCTGCACCTGCAGCGCACGTGAACCACCGGCAGCAGGCGGGCGGGGACAGGGGGAGAGAGATTCGTGAGCGTGATCCTCCCACCCCGAAGCTCCCGACTACCCTCACCCCAATCCGGATCCTAAGGTTTCCGCCAGACCCCTGTGCCCGACTACCGTGCCTCTCACCCAACTTGGACGCAGCCTCCCCTCCAACATACCCGCAGCCCTGACCTCAGAGTCAGGTTTCTGGGCCTCCACCTCCCGCCCCCAGGCCCACGACACTGCAGACAACAAACCCGCCGCCCCGGCTGCAAACTCCAAGCCACCCCCCGCGCCCTCGGAAGGCGCCCTAGCCCCGCAGCAGATCAACTCAGACCCTCACCCGGCCGCTCACAACCAAAGAAGCAGCCGCCACGGCCGCCGCCTCACGCTGTCAATGACCTGACGTCATCAAGCGGCGCCAGCAGCCCCGCGCGCCGTTAGGAACGCGCGAGGAGACGACAGCTCAGGGCTCCGCTTCCGCCCACGCTTTTTCCAGGGGGCGGCGCCGGCGGCGGGCGGGAAAGGGGGACCCAGGAGGGAGAAGGGAGGTGGGGAGGAGGAGAGCTGGGTGACTTCTGGTTCGGATGCTCCAGCAGTACCCCTGTCTGGCCAGATGAGGTTCCATTTCCTTCCAGCCACGCCAATCTTCCCGCTGTTCTCGAATGTTTCTCCCTTTGCGTCTACTGCCTAGAATAACCCGTTGTCATTCTGGAAAACCACCCCCTCCCCACCTTTCCTTGACACTCTGTCAGAACTCAGACTTTATTTGATTTCGGCTTGATTTACTCATGCATTTTTACTGGAACCATTTACTGAGCACAAGACAGTAGCACCTTCGGCAGTTCAAATTAGAACAGATAAATAGTTGGTTACCTACAAGAGGTCCCGGAGTCACCAGGGCCAGCTTCTGCCGGTTGACACTTAAAAACTCGTGACAGATGCAAACCCCAGCACTAAAAAAATCTTAAACTTACATTATCCGTAGTACCTTAATCAAGAACAGGGTTATATACTGTTTTTCCATTTCCAGAATGTAAATGAAATTTATTCCTCTAATGATGACATTTTTTAAGCACTTGGGTGAGGCTGAAACTTGAGTTGATCTCTAGTTGCTTAAATTGGTTCAGATACCATTTCATTTTTTTTTTAAAGCTGTATTCTTCAGGATTTCTGTGCCCACTGTGAAAATTAATAAAGGGAAACCACTAATGTAGACACAGGCTGCTAGAAGGGAAGACTGGAAGGGGCAACCTGATGTCAATTACAGGAAGAATTGTCAATTACAGACCCCTAACAGAAGAATCTCAACAGAAGAGAATCATAAATTACAGGCTCCCACAGAGAAAGATGTACATTGCATCACCTGCAATAAATCGGCTGCCCCTGCAATTCAGCCAGTGAAAAACCATCATCACCCTAAACTCTTGCTACACTCCAATGGATTGGTGTTCAAAACAACTCCTCCCAGCTTCCTCCTTCTTTTCCATCAAATAACATTCCTCTCCTTTTTTTGTAGAACTTGCCTATGGTTTTGTTGTAGCTTCCTTGTCCTGGATCACAAACCTGTGCTATTCCTGAATAAACCTATGTTTTTGCTCGGAAAATAACTAGCAGTTTTAAGGTTAACACCACCATTACCCATCGATTTTTTTTTTTTTAAGATGTTATTTATTTATTTATTTGACAGAGAGACAGCAAGAGAGGGAACACAAGCAGGGGCAGAGGGAGAAGCAGGCTTCCCGCCCACCAGGGAGCCCAACCTCAGGCCCTGGGATCATGACCCTCGCCGAAGGCAGACGCTTAATGAGTGAGCCACCCAGGCGCCCCTACCCATCCATTTTTAAAATTCCATTTTGAGATTTTATGCAACTTCTTATAATTTTAAAAACTGAAATTACAGGACTACGATTCCAGTGTTACCACCAGCATTTCTTTCAAGTTAAAATTTCGTTTGGTGACAGGTGAATTATCTAAACGAATCCTCCTCAAATCTTTGACTAGATATTGTATTTATTTACCCTTTATATGTGAGATCTTTTACAAATAAGAGAGTACATTTAATGTAATGTACATTGTAAAGAACAATTTAAAGGCAACAAGGTTCCTACCCTACAGCTTAAGGAATAGAAATTTACCAAAACCTTCTACTCATTTTTAAGGATTCAATTCAATTGGTATCTTCTGAGATACACGAACTATAATTGTCTTGGTGGTGAGAAAAGAGTGTTTTTAATATACTTTTTCCATAATTTTTTTCTCATTTTTCTGAGATAAGCATGTTTCTTTAGTAATAAGAAAAAATAATAACTTTTGGAGAGAATAAAAAGTCATTTCCTTTGCAGAACCTTCCCAGACTACCACCTTGGTGGACTTCATCTTTTTATTTTTCTTTGCTCCTGAGGCTTGGTTACCTCCATTACACTGGGTTGCACGATTATTTGCTTTCTAGTCTGGCTACCCAACTGGAGTGTTCACTCTTCCAGGTTGGGGTTCATGCTCAATTCATCTCCACATTCCCTGAGCTCCAATGCAGAAGCCACCCATAGAAGCTGAATGTGGAGGAAGGAAGGAAAGAAGGAATAACCAATATCCAGGCCCGACCACTTAGACAATGCCTTCATGATGAAAACCTGACTTGTGGAAGAACAATCTCTCCTCTTTCTGCAGGGGAGGAAGATCTGCCAGATAAACTGACTGTGGCAAGAGGCGAGGCCAGATGGGCAGACCAAGCGGGGGAATTCATTTCCCTCTGGATATTAAAGATGTTATCTGTGGGCATGTGGCTGCCAGAGCGATCAGCAGCAGGGTGGGTGATTCTGGATAGAGCTCTCTATCTTATGTGGCATCGGCAGACCAGTTCTGCAAATGTAATAAAGCCCTGGCAGCCTGAGATAGGCACTGCCTTCCTGTCTCCTCCTCACCCCAGCCCAGCCTGAGAGAGGAGAGCAGAGCAGCCCCCAAATTCCTGCTCTCATCTCTGGCCCGAACAGGCAAGGCTCAGCTACGCACCGGGCTCTTCCAAGAGAGGCAACATAGTCAAACGCCTTGGGATGGTGGCCTTACCCCCTGGGTCTAAACACTGGTGTACTTGACACTTAAAAAATTGTTCTTATTAAATATTTAATAGCTACAAAAGGGTATTTATAATACATATAATACAATAAAGATTGAGGACATGTATAACCCTTAGCATCCAGGTGCTAGTGTGAGAAAGAGAACATCACTATTGCCTTGTAAGACTCCTGCATGGCTGTCCCTGCCTGGTCCCTCTCACTTCTCTCAGAGGTAAACACTGCCCTGAATATTACATTTATCATTCCCTTACTCTTCTTTATAATCAACCACATATTTTTTTATTGAAGTGTAATTTAACCATGTTTTTTATCCCCAGTGTATTATTTTATTTTGCAAGTTTTGAGCTTTAAGTAGAATCAATCTCTATTTTTCCACAATTTACTTTTGCACTTAGCATTTTTCATTGCTATGCAGTTCCCATTGTATCAATCAACCAAAAACTTAACTCCACTTTTGATAGACGTTAAGGACTGTTTCCATTTTTTTGCCAAGTACAAACAGTGCTGTTATGAATATTCTTATACATGCATCCTGATGAGTGAGTTTTCTTGAGGTTTATCGAGGAGAGATGTAGCTGGGTCATATCCATGCACAACTTCAGCTTTGCTAGATGATGCCAAGCTGTTTTCCAAGGTGATTGTATCAATCATAACACTTTACAATCCCAACAGTAGTGTTCTAGTTGTTAGACCTTTTCACCAATACTCAATGTTTACAGATTTATTTATTTAGCAAATCATTAAAGTAGTATCTCATTGTGGTTTAAAATGTAGTTTGAGGGGCACCTGGTTAAGCCTCAGATTCTTGGTTTCGGCTCAGGTCATGATCTCAGGGTGGTGGGATCAAGCCCCGTGTGGGCTCAGAGCTCAGCTCAGAGTCTGCTTGAGATTGTCTCTCCCCTTCTCCCAACCCCCTGGTGTTCGCTCTCTCTGTCTCTCTGTAAAATAAATAAATGAATCTTTAAAAAATAAAATATAGTTTGATTTGCATTTCTGGGATTTTTTTTTTTTTAAGATTTTATTTATTTATCTGACAGAGAGAGACACAGCGAGAGAGGGAACACAAGCAGGGGGAGTGGGAGAGGGAGAAGCAGGCTTCCCGCTGAGCAGAGAACCCGATGTGGGACTCAATCCCAGGACCCTGGGATCATGACTGAGCCGAAGGCATACACTTAACAACTGAGCCACCCAGGCGCCCCGCATTTCTGGGATTTCTAATGATATTGAACATCATGTTATCGGTTTATTGGCCATTTCCATTCCCTGTTTTGAAAATGCCTATTCAAGTCATTTGCCCTGTTTTTTCTATTGATTTATCTTTTTATTGTCGATTAGTAGGAGTTCTTTATATGTCCTGAGTATTAATCTTTTGTTAATCCTTCATTAGGCATGAATATCTTCTCTCTCTAGCTAAATTGTTAGTCTTGGAGGTGGAGAATAGGGGTAGAGAGTACACAATAGTCAAACAGACCAGTAAGAGTCCTTTAGGTTTACAACTGCCTGTTTCCCTTATTGCGCGCTCTCCACATCTGTCAAGCTGCTGGAGGCACAGAGCACGGCCTGTAAGTGCCCAAAGAAGATTGTCCAAGGGCCAGGGAAGGTTACAGGCGGTTTCTTTTTGCTTTTTTAGAGAACCAATCACAAGGCAGGTAAAGAATCTTTTGAGTTTTCAGATTTTGAAACATCTAGATGAAGGGGTGGACACACCGAGGTGCACTTGCGGCCCTCTCATCGGGGGCTGGTGCCGGAGATGTAATCTTTCTGCTTCAGGTGTTGCCTAGCGATTTCCCGCGCGTGCACTCCATCTCTCCAGCTTCGCGCGAAGCTCCCCCAAGTGGGGGCCAGATTCCATTGGTTTAAATCCCTCCGGGACTGGCACACAACCAAACGCTCAGTTCCTTTACAGATTTACTTATGGGGCCACAGATACGCAAGGTTCGGCCGCTGCACTAGAAATTACAGTCAGGGAGGCGAAAATGCGCAGTGCACACGAGGTGGCATTGTAGCTTTAGCCACAAGCGTCCCACCCCGTCTCCCGTGCGCTGACGGAGTCCCCGGAGAACGTGTCCTGGGGACGGGAAGTGGGGATCCGCTAAGAGCTTTAGAGGCGTCCCTGGGTCGGGGTGGGCTGGAGCTTGGGAGGGACCTTTTGGGAGGGTCGCCGATTCCTCCCTGCTCTGCTTCACAGGGACGGGGGCGGGGACCAGCAGGACTTTGGAACCTAGTGCCCGAGATGTTGCAGAAAGAGGGCGCACGGTCAACACGCCCGCTTTGCAGCACGGCCCGCCGCGGCCCGCCGAGCCCTCTGGCCCACCCCCTACTCCAGGCAGCGGGAGCGCGCCAATGTCCCAGAGCACGGCCCCAGAGCACTGCCCCGAGGGCAGGAGGCGGGCCCGAATCATCAAGTGCGGGGGCGCGTCACGGGCGCCCGCTCCTGATTGGCCGGCCGCGGCCGTCACCGGCCGGGCGCACTGGGATTGGCGCCGCCCGAGGCCAGAGCTGGAGTAACTGGACTCTGGGCGGCGGGTCGCAGTCCCAGAGCTCAAGGGGCTGGCGTCGGCGCCGAGCCCAAAGCCCTGGGTGGGAGCCTGGCCGGGACGCGCGCACCATGCCCTACGTGCTCATCAGCACCCAGATCCGCGTGGTGAGTACCCGCCGCCCCGCGAGTTGGGATGGAGTTGGTTGGGGCCGGGCCCGAGCCCGGGCAGAGGGCGCTGCCACTGCACCTTGGCGCCTCCCTCTCGGGCAGCGCCCGCCAGTGACTGGACCCGGAAGCCGCCCGGGACACGCCCCCTCGGGCCGCGGGTCAGAGGCTGGGGAGCGCACTCAGCCGGGATCGCGGGATTCGGGGAGTTCTGGCCGGCCGGTGCTTCCAGTGCCGCGAAGCGGGTGGGGTGCGTGCGTCCCCGCGGCCGAGTGGGCTCGGGGCGCTTGCGGCTCCTGTCCTACCTGCCCGCCCGAGGAAGCCAGGAAGCCCTGGCCTCACGTGTGCAGCACCCACTGCCCTACACAGAGCAGCTCCGCAGGGGTTACGGGGTGGGTGGGTGGGAGTGGAAATATTTTGGGGGAAAGAGGTTTGGAAAAGAAAAGGACGTGCTAAGACGCTAAAACACATATGCCAAGTGCCTGGCCCATGCACAGCCACTAATAGCACCCTCAGGCACTTCCAGAAAGGCTTTAGGAAAGAAGGGGGAGACAGGCCCTGTGGTTAGAGGTGGGGAGACCATTCCGGAGTCAGAAGTGACGCCCCTTTCTCTGGGTGAAATTTCCTCGTCCAAGACGGTGCTGGTCGCCCCAGGAATCCCCTTTTAACTTCAGAATGGTACGACTGGGCACCCCAGCCAGCACCTCCGTCCTTTGCCACTACCGAGGTGCTTGGGTGATCCATCAGCACGTGCACAGCTCCTTGGAGATGGAGATAGCGGGTGGGGGGAGGGGTCGCCATGGGACAGGCGAGGTCTTGGCGGTGCCCTAGGGCAGTGGTTTGAGAACCAGTTACTTGGGCAGTTAAAATGTGCACTCCTGGGCCCCTTCCCAGACCTTCCAAAATACTCTCTAAGCCTGAGGCTTGGGAATTCAGTGCTCTTCAGGGGATTTTTTTTTTTTTTTATAAATAGAACAGCTTTACTGATACATAGCATACACGTCACAGAATGCACCAATTTAAAGTGCACAATTCAGTATTTTTTAAAGCATGCTCAGGAGTTGTACAGCTATCACCTAATCAATTTTAGAACATTTCCATCCCCTTGAAAAGACACCCTGTACCCATGCCCTGTATCTTAGCAGTCACTCCTCACTGCCTCTGAGCCCCCCAGCCCTAGATAACCACTAATCTACTTTCGTGCCTGGCTTCTTTCACTTTTACGTTTTTAAGGTTCATCCGTATTGTAGGATGCGTCGGTACTCATTCCTGTTTTGCCAAATAAGATCCCATCGTCTAGCTACATCACAGTTTATTCATTCGTCAGTTGACACGCACTTAGGCTGCTTCCCCTTTTTGGGTCTTGTGCACAATGCTGCTATGAACACTCCTGTACAAGTTTTTGTGTGGACCTGTTTTCATTTCTGTTTTCCAGGTGATTCTGATACATACAAACACGGATAGTGATACCTGGCAGGAAGTTGCCAGGAGGCAGGCAATGTCCAGCTCAGCTTGGAGGGGCCAGGGACGCCTCACAAGGCCAGGCCTGCTCACTGAGGGCTCCACCCTTTCCCAGCTCGTGCTCAGCCCCCAGTGTTCCTCCGCACCCTGTCCGGCCTTGAACTGAAACTGGCTCAGGGCCAGCAGGCAGGGGAGGAAGGACAGAGACACCCTCCACCTCTCCCTGGCAGCCAGCCAAGCAGCCACTGTGGCTTATCTTGCAGGAGGTGGGCCCTACCATGGTGGGCGATGAGCACTCAGATCCAGAGCTGATGCAGTATCTGGGGGCCTCAAAGAGAAGCGCCTTGGGAAACAACTTGTAAGTAGTGGCATTCCTAAGGATCTTCTCCCTGCCGGCCCCGAGACCTGCCCGCTTCCTTTACGCAGCCCAGCCCAGGGGCGCCGCCACTGCCTAGCGTCAGAGGCCCTGCCTGCACCATGGGGATCTGTCCTCTGTGGGGTCAGTCCCGTCTGCAGCTTCACCGCAGCCCCCAGGCTTGCTCTGAGAGCTCTCACTGGCCCTCCCTCCACAAGGGAGCCCCAGGACGGAGTCCAGCTGGCAGAGGACTCCATAAGTGGACTGTTCCTTGCCCTGCCCTCTCATCTCGGAGCTGGACCCCACCAAGACAAAGAAAGGCACAGAGAGAAAGGTTTCTCTCGAGCTGGCTGAGTAAGAAAGCTGAACTCTACAAACAGGCAGCAGGCAGCCTGGGTCCTCCTTCCAGCTCAGCTGCTGCCTGGGGACTTGGCCACGTCCCCTGGCGTTCACACCAGCTCCACAGGTGTGGAACTCGTGAGAGGTGCTCCAAGAATGAGCCCCAGTTCAAAGAGGGGAAAGAGGAGGCAAGCTGGCCCCAGCCCCTTGGGTCAGGGTTGGAGGGCTGAAGTCAACCCCATTCCTTTACCATGAGGCACTTGTCTCAAGATGCCCAGCTTGGGGCTTGAGCCCTTTACCTGACAACCCTTCATAATCAATCAACCCTGAAAGAAGGAACAGCATTCTCTGTGCTAGGGGAGCAGCACCCAGAGCCAGGAGCTATTAGGGGCCAACCTGTTGCTCCAGGACTGTGGGACAGGCAGGGCAGCAAGAGGGGGCAGAGCCGTGGGGGAGGACCCTGGAGAGAACAGGCCATTCCTCCTGAATAGTGCAGTGGCCCAGCGCACATGGGGCTGTCATCAGACTAACATGGGCTCTACAATCCGTAGGACATTTGGAAAGCTACCCATCCCCTCCCAAGATTTCTTATTTATAAAATGGGAACAATCGTGGTACCTTCCTTAGGTTGTCGGGAGGAAGAAACAAGATATACAAGCCAAGTGCTTAGCAGGGGAGGGGGCAGGGAGTGTGCACTTAGCCGGGCACCTAGAAGGCACGCAGCCAATACCAGTCACTACCAGGATCCCTGACCAGGCTCCTCAGCAGCAGACGTTAGCTGTGTGCGAGGAGTCGGCGCTCTGTGCCCCCTCAGGCTGTCCTCCCCCCCCTTCTCTTCACAGTTATGAGTACTTTGTCAGCGATCCTCCTCGCATCGTCCTGGACAAACTGGAACGCAGGGGCTTCCGTGTGCTGAGCATGACAGGGGTGGGCCAGACGCTGGTGTGGTGCCTGCACAAGGAGTGACCCTCTCCCACTGAGGAGCACACAGAGCACCCCTTTCTTGAGCAGTTGCCGTGGGCCCTGATCCTGAGTCCCCATTCACTCTCTTCCCAAATTGTCATTTTCCTTAGCCCGGCCCCACTGGGCAGTGAATGGCCTTTTCTGAAATGTGCCTCAGCCAGGGGGAGAGGGCAGGGCCCTTGCCCTGGTGCTCCCAGCTGCCCCTCCAGCTTCTCGGCCTGGCTGAGAGCCCTGGAGGAGGCCATGTCCTGTGGGCAGGCTGAGGGGCCCGAAAGAGCCAGGCTGTCCCTGGCCAGGAACTGGGAGCCCCCCAGGAGCATGGCCCCAGGACTGGGCGGGAGGGTCCCGTGTAGCTAGTCCAAGCCAATAAAGGCCTGTGATGAGTGGTTGCCCCTCTGCTCTGCCGGCTCACTGACTCTCACCGTGCAGAGCACCTCCCTGGGGGTCTGCTCACGCCTGGGGAGGAAGAGCCAGGCCTGGGTGGAACCTCTCAGGCAGAGCCCACCAGGGCCACGCTTGGGCGGGCCAGCACCTAACACCTACAGATACAATAGAGGTAGACTCTTGTTAAAAAAAAAAAGAAAGAAAAAAAAAGTTTATTGGTGACGTTCAAGAAGAGGGCCGCGGGTGAGTGGGCTGTGGGCTGGAGGCAGGAGGCTACGTGGGCTGCCCCACCTCATCCTCCCGCTGCATCTGGGTGATCAGCTGTTGCCGCTCAGCCGCCTGGCGCATGCGCATCATGACGAGGCTCTCATAGTCCCTCTCGGACAGCACTGAGCCCTGGGGGACAGAGGGGACCGGGGGACGGTCAGGGCAGCAGGGTGCAGCCCCCCCACTCCAGACTTGGAGGACTGGGCCTAGGCAGAACTACATCCTGAGTCAAGGAGTGAGGCTGCCCAGTACTTCTCCGCGGGTTCTCCTCCCACCCATCACAAGCAGCCCCCAGGCCTTCCATCAACAGTCAGCCCTGCTCCATCTTCTCGGGCTGAATCACTGCGTGCGCCAGCCAGGCCCTGTCTCCCTTCATTTCCTCCTCGCCCTTTATTTGTCACTCCTTTCGGCCACCCGTGGCTCGGGCTTCTCACAGGTTTCCAGCGAAGGCGCTGTCAGAGGGGCAGGAGAGCACCGCCCCCTCCCCGCGGTCTGGCTCCTGCCAGGACAGAGAAGGGAGCCCTGCCCTAGACGCAGGCTCGGCCAGCCCCCGCACTAGAAGGAGAAACAAGCATGAGGCCACCCGCCTCCTAAAAATACACACCAGGGCTGCAGGAGGGCAGGGCCCAGTGCCGCCTTTTATGATCTTGCCAGCGCAGTGCAGGGGATTAAAGAGTGCTCTATGTTCATAATCAAAAGAATAATAAACAACCAACCCAACGCGCCAGTGTTGGGTGGAGAGGCAGCTCTCCAGTGGAGCTCAGATCCACCCACCCCACACCCTGATAAGGTCTGCAGTGGGAACGAAATCACTTCTCCCGTCGGTACAGCTGAAGCTTTGTGAAGTGTGAAGCCCACCTGAGTTGGCACAGAAGGGAGCCAGGCCAAGGGGGCCGCGGAGCAGAGCCAGTCGCTGAGCCCTGTTCTGTGGCAGACCCAGCGAGTGCACGCTCACGGAGTAAGTTCAGTGGTCAGTGACCTGGGGAATGTGACGGGAGTGACTGGGGTTGAGATGCCAGACCCTGGCCAACTGGTTTGAAGTAAGGGCTGTACAGAACCAGGAAGTGTGACTCAGCCCAGATCCCCCTGCTTCTCTGACAGTGCCAGCCTCCTTGTCTGTCCCAGGCTGCGGCAGCTCCGAGGACAGCAGCCCTCCCAGCCAGGCCCACCTACCTAAGCTTGGCCCAGGGCACCGCTGACAATTCAGGGCAGCCCCATGTGGCCCAACGCTTTCCACGGAGGAGGGACCCCAAAGAAGGCCCAGGTGGCCCAAGGCAGGATAGGAGGCAGCAGGACCGGGGCCCTCAACTGCTCTCTCCTGCCCTGAGGCTATGGGAGTAAATCCGGGAAGATGAGGAACCGCCAGACTGGCTGTCAGGCCTCAGGCCAGGGGAGAGCAGTCCTCCCTCCCCAAGGTAAGGCTGCTCTGCAGAGCGATCTTCAGAGTCACCCCGGCGTGCCCTGAGCCCAGCCGTGGGAGGAGCCAGCCCTTTACAGGCATGGGGCTGCTTCCCGTTAACACACCCTGTACCCCTTCCTTCTCATACCTTCAGGCTTGGCTAAGGAGGGCCTGTCACAGGCCCCAGGACTGAGTCACCCACACTAGTGACAGGTCTCTCTTCCTTCCCCAACAACTGTTCCACATGCCTGCCTTTCAATTAATTCCCACCCTCCTTGAGCTCCTCCCTCCCGGACACTTGGGGGGCGGGAGGGGGGTTGGGGATCCAGGCCCATGGGCTAGGGCCCCAGGCAGAGAGGCTGTGGGGGGAAAAGGGAGCAATGTGGTGACGCACAAAGCAGGGCTGCCCCCAGAGAGTCCTCAGGGGAATCTGAGGCTCCCCAGTGCCCTGGGGTGTTGGCCCCAGCTGGCCCAATCCCGGCCCGCGGATGCTGCAATTACCTAAGAGCATGACACCCAGCTTCCCACCTGACTGAGTCACCTGAAAACAACACATCCCCACTGCCACACACCGGCACAAACAGCCAAGCCACTAATCAAGAGTCCGGGAGCTGCGGCGGAGAGAGGCTGGGTGAGCTCGGGCCCACCCGGAGCGGCCGCCGCCGGGGCAGCAGTCCAGGCGGCCCTAGCACCGAGATCCATCTCCGGCACCCCGGCGGGGCTGCCAGCACTCCGACTCCAGTAAGTGCTGCTGCTTCCTCTTGGCGGTTTTCCCCACTGCCCGATCAAGTAACCAGGCCGCTCCTGTCCCTCTGGGAAACTCCTGTCGCCAGGAACTCCCACCTTTCTGCTCTCCCGGACAAAAGCACCCTCTTCCCAGGACCTCTTGCCACCGTCCAAGATGCTGGCCAAAAGTCTATGCTTCTAGCCCACTAGGGCTGTCCCCTGGCTCTTGCCAGTCACTGCTCCAGCGGGGACCTAATGGTCCCCAGCTACTCTTGAACTGGGCTGCTGAGGTACCAGGCTCGTCTGTTGGCTCCCCTGGGTGCCATGGAGGCCTGGCGGAAAGGCTCCTTCCGCAATGCCTCCTTCTTCAAGCGGCTGAGCCTAGGGCGGCCGAGGCGACTCCGGCGACAGGGCAGTGTGCTCAGCCAGGCAAGCACGGCTGGCGGGGATCACGAGGAATACAGCAACCGAGAGGTCATCCGGGAGTTGCGAGGGCGGCCGGATGGCCGGCGCCTGCCCCTGTGGGGGGATGAGCAGCCCCGGGCCACCCTGCTGGCCCCACCCAAGCCTCCCCGCCTCTACCGAGAGAGCTCCAGCTGCCCCAACATCCTGGAGCCCCCCGCTGCCTACACCGCTGCCTACTCGGCCACCCTGCCCTCGGCGCTCTCCCTGGCGGGCACCTTCCACCACTGCTCTGAGGACAACCTTCTGGACACTCCCTCCTTCCAGGGGACACCTGCTCCAGACCTCAGTGATCCCTTCTTCTCCTTCAAAGTGGACCTGGGGATTTCACTTCTTGAGGAAGTTCTACAGATGCTGAGGGAGCAATTTCCGAGTGAACCTGGCTTCTGAATGGGGTGCGGGTGGGCAGAGGTGGGGTAACTGGAAGAGCCGGAAGCCTGGAAAGAGGGTGCAGCTGCAGATTAAGAAAAAGGTAGGGATAGGAATCCAGGATCCTGCCTGCCCTCCGGGTCCTGAACAGTCCTCCACATCACCCCGGAGCGGAGGGACAAAAGGACAGAGGCAAGCTGGAAATGCTGTGGAGGGGGCACTTGCTGGCAGGAGCCCTGAAGGCAGTTGGCTAGGCTGGGAAAGGGAGGCCACGCCTGTAGCCACAGGGACGGGGCAGAGGCCAGCAGAGGGGGATGGCAGCACAAGGGGTCTCAGGGAGCGGAGGCCAGGCAGACTGTGCGGGTCGGACAGGTGCCCTGCACCAGCCCCTCTGGAGCCACTGTTCATAGACATCACAGGACAGGACTAGACAAAAGTGGTCCCCCCCACTAGCTACATGTGGCTGTTCACATTGAAACTAAGTAAAATTAAAAATTTAGTTCCTTGGTTGCACTAGCCACGTTTCAAATGTCCAACAGCCACACGTGACGAATGGCTACCACATTGGACAGTGCGGGCTGAACATGAACATCACTGGAGAAAGCCCTAGTGGGCAGCATGGGTCTAGGCCACAGCCTGGAGCCACGAGGGCCACGGTGGGCGAGGGGGACAACCAGGCCCTGCAGGGGAAGGGAGGGACTGGCAGAGTAGGAAGAGCGAGGCAGGTAGAGGTGCAGAGTACAACTCGGGGAAGGCCAAACAAATCATTTGCCGAAGGGACAAGAGAGACAAGCTGCCAACGCTGCTGCCCAGAGCACGCCCTGAGCCCGAGGAAGGAGGCTCTAGGGACTGCCAGCCAGAGGCACAGGGGTGCTTGGGGGAGTTCCCACAATTATTAGTGATGGGAACCCTTGGGAAATGTAGCAGAAACAGTGGCAGATTTCCCTTTCTGCCCCAAGAGCATAGGAGAACCAGATCAGGGGATGGACACAAAACTCGTGGCTGTTACTGTGAAGAAGCGCAGCGGGTCTCCAGAATTCTCCACCAGGATTGGGGAGCTCTGCCTTGCCCGGACCCCCTGATGATGGGGGCCTGCCACCCAGGGCCGAGCCCACTGGTCAAGGCCAAAGGCTGTGCCAGTGCTCCCAGCTTGTAGCCTGGCCAGAAGACTTGAAACCAGAACCACACTGGCTGGTCACGTGGTTCTGACACGCTAGGCCTCTCCAAGCCTGGCAGAGGGGGAGAGAAGCTTCGACGCACGCTGCTTGCATACCCAAGCCTATGGCCTCCCTCCTCCCTCCTCTGCGCGGATTTGCGGAGTTGAAAGCCTCCCCACCAGATGCAGGAGAAAATGAATAAAGTTGTTTGTAACATGGCCTATGGAGTGTCATCTGGGGCTGTGAAATGCTGGGACTTAACAGCAGGGAACGAGGTCTCTAAAGAAGGGCTCCGACCCGTTCATCTTTCTCCTCTGCCCAGGATCTGGGCCACACTCCCAGGGAGCTTCCCGTCCTCCCAGCCAGCTGAGGAGCGCACAGGAGAGCAGGGGTGGCGTGGCTGAGGCAATGAGAGCAAAGCCCTGCGGACCCCCAGGGACCCTCTCCCCCACGGGTCGGGCTGTGAGCATGGCAGCCTGAGACTCCCGCACAGATCCGCAGGCCATTTCAGAGAAGGGACAGCTCTGGGCCCGAAGGCTCTCTGTCCCGCCAAAGTGGGGTGGTGTAACCAGGGCCAGGTGCGCGCGTGTGCAGGTGCCGAACAGAACGCCTCACGCAGCCGTGAGGACCAAGAGCCAGCGCACAGGCGGCGCCCCAGGGCCAGCAGGGGAGCCAGTGCTAATGCTGAGGGATTTGGCCTCTTGACGGTAGGCCCCTGCCGGGGCAGCCCCGGACACACCTGGAGAACCAAACCAGAGCCGGGTAGCAAGCAGCTGCTCACACTGCCTGCCCCTTCCTTCCCTGCGGCACCAGGCAGTCAAAGTGCCCAGTGCTTCACACCACAACCAAGCAGCCCATGGGCCAGGAAAGCCCCTCTGGGCGATGGTGGGAGCCCCAGGCGGAGACCAGGGGACATGGAGGGAAAGGAAGGTCTAAGAATTCTGTGCGGGGTGGGGTCCTGGCACTCAGAGACAGAAAGAGTCAGAACAGAATCCCAGTCCTGTTCAGGTTGGCAAACCTGCCAATCTCACTCTGCTCCTGACGACCTGGATTTGGGAGGAAAGGGCCCTGAGCAGAGCCCAGACAGGAAAAGGTCCCTCAAACCCTGAGCAGACCCAGCTGAGGGAGGTGTGGTTCCTTACCTGTGACAGTCCTGGGTGGCTAGGGCCCCCCACATCCTGGGGCCGTCCCTCCAACCAGGAAATCTTCAGAGGGTTATCGACCAGGCCCACTTCATTTTGGACAGCCAGCTCCTGCCAAACACAGTACCCAGTCCTTGGTCCCATGGCTCCAATCAGCCATAAAGTGGCTCTCTCTACACCCGCAAAAAGAATCAGAACCAGCACTCTCATCCTCCAGGCAAAACCAAGCAACCTTCACACAATGACAGGCTGAAGCTTTGACCCTCCTCATGGGTGAGTGGGGGCTACGAGCCTTCTAACTGGGGAGTGGGGGGAGAGGCAAAGCATGACTGGAGGCATGTCAGCTTCCAAAGGAAGGGAGAGGGTGTGGAGCCAGGCAACAAGAAACAGAGTCGGTCTATGCTCTCCTTCATCCCCAGAGCATTCTCCCGCCCTTACCTTCACCCGCTGTGCCTCTACTCCCAGGAATCGGCGGGGGGAGGCCCTCTGGGAGTGTGGATACCTAAGCTCAGAGGGCCCACAGTACTGGCTCCCTACTCTGGAATAGTGGGGCCACCATGGCCCCCCAAAGCCTCCCACAGCACTCACCGCAGCCTTGATGGTTGCAAACTCCACCACGGCAGTGCCAGCCTTCTTACTGGAAAGCACCAGGTGGAGCACCTCTCCATACTGTGAGGACAAGGGGGTCCCAGTAAGCATGGCTCAGCCTTCGGGAGCAAGACAAGTTTGGGTTGGCCTGAGGCCTGCCGGGGCATTTTTGGCTGGGGGATAATGCTTTGTTGCTAAGTTCCCAGAGAGGGATCAGAGATGGGAAAGAAAGGAGATTTTTGCTGGGATGCGGAAGGATGGCAAAGGAGAGCAGGGCAAAGGACTGAGGACTCAGACTGCCACCAAAGGTGGGGAGGGGGATGGGGCTTCTGTGCCAAGTGCCCACCTTGTCTCTCCCCACACACTCCAGATGGCAAGGGCTAGAGCAGGGCAGGGAAGGCGACACAGGCCTGAGGGTACATGGCAACCCAGGGACCAGAGGGCCGTAGCTGGGGAAAGCCTCTAGGCTGCCCTACAGTCTGTGAGGCAGAAAACGTTTAGGCATGGAGATTTGGGGTTTTGGCTGAGATGTAGACAGAGATGGTAAAGAGGGAAGGCAGCAGGGCAGACCTTCTGGAAAAGCTGTAGGAGGACATCTCTGGAGTAGCCGCCTTTTGACTCATCTTCTTTCTTGCACTTCCATTTTAGCTGAAAAGACATCAGTGAGCACCACCATTCAACTCTGACCTCAGCCTGAACTGTCCCAGCGCCGAACCTGAGCTTTACACTCTGAGCGACACTCATGGTCTTCCAGGCACTTGTCATCTAGGAAGCGCCACCAAAAATATGTGTTCCGCTTGAAAATGGACAGGGAGGGTGGCATGCTCACCGGAAGCCGCACTTCCGGCCCCATGAGATGCTCCCCTTCCAGGGCTTCTGGGGAGTGCTGCCTAGCAACCGCCAGGGCTAAGGGGGCCTTTCGGGGTGAGCTCTGAGAGGCCGGCCCGATCCCCAGGCAACGGGAGGATGGAAGGATGTGGGTGGTAGTGCTGGCTCCCAGAGGCCCAGCATCCCCGCCAGAACCCCTTGAGCCCCCAGAAGCATCTGTTCTTGCTGACAAGAGGTAGTGTGCAGTGGCTCATGGATCCCACAGGGGGTTTAGCTTGGGAGTTTAGCTTTAGCTCACCTTTAGCTTGGGGGTTCCTCTGCCTTCAGGATTTTCTGCCTTTCCTAAAAATTTTTGGAAAATTAGCAAGGTAGAATAGGAGGGAGCCAGCAGGTTCTCTAAAGGAGACACAAAGACCTATAAAAGGTCACTCCTTACCAAAGGCAGTATCTGCCCTCCCTGCTGATGAGCTTGGTGGGGAAGGTAGAGGCAATCCCACCCCCAACCAGAGGAGCTGCCACCTCAGGGGCGGTCTGCCCGGCTGCCTGCTGAAGGCCACGATTAGCACTCTGCCAATAAAGGTTGAGACAGAGGTGCAAACGCCATAGTTCTACTGAAACAAAGTATCCCAGAGCCTTTCCTCTACTGATCTGCTCTAAAATAGAGCCAGCTCTGCTTAGGACTCAGACAAACAGGGCCAAGAGATCTCAGGCAAAGTGAAAAACAAATAGGCCCCAGAGAAGTGGTGGGAAGAAGGGACAGGTGGTGTATGTCTGAGTCAGGTGGCCCCAGGGTTGCAAGCAGGTGGAAGCCTCCAGAGCAACTCCACCAAGCAGCCAGTGTGCCTGCTCTGGGCATTTGGAGCTGCCTCAGAGGGGAGGTGGTGGAAGTGAGAGACGCTTACCTCTCAACCTCTGCTCCCGTTCCTGGCGTATCTGCTCCTGGATCAGCCTCTGCTGTTCCTCCAGCTGCCGGGAACCCTCTTCCCGAAGGCGTTCAATCTGCAGAGCAGGGTTGGGGGGAGTGACAATTCTGTGCAGATCCAATTCCAGGTTGGCTCACCTTTGAAGGTCCCTGGGAGGCTCCACCTGCAAGCTAGGGCTCAGCAACCTGTGGGTTGGACAGATTACCCAGATCCCACAGAAGAGGGAAAGGGCATGCCATCCGCAGCCACGAAGGCCACCGAGGCCCACTCTCCTCCTTTTCCTGCAGATAGATTTAGGCTGGCACGCCTGGACGCTCACCTCCTGCTCCAATGTCCTGGTGCTCCGGCTCTCCTCCTCCTCCTCACTGCCATGGGCCTGGGCCTGCCGCTCTCGGGCCTCCAGGTCTGGGCACAAGAGTTGAATGACCCAATGTCTGCAGTTTCTACATGGCCACAGCCTGCCCAAAGTCTCACGCAGGATGAAACCATAGAGTAGCTCCACCCCCTCCCTCCATGCCCATGTGCTCCCAAGTTAGCCTTTGTTGAGAACAGTCAGAGCAGAGATGAAGCATAGGCTCCAGCTGAGTGGCCGGGGTCTGGAAGAGTTACATCAGCTCCCGCTGACCAAGCTGGTTCTCCGATCAGTGAACAGGGTGTGGGTGGGTGCTTATGTCAGCAGCCCAGGGTCATGTGGCAGGGACGCCGAGGGTGGAGCTGCTGGCCTGCTCCTGTGGTTTGGCACCACAACCTGGCCTCAGCCTTGGCGGTGATGCTTCTCCCACCACAGAGATCAAGTCCCCACCGTCTCCTTTACCTCCCTCTCAGCTCACATTTACCAAGCCTCACTTTGGACCTGACTCTGGTGGCTCCTACAGGCATGGCAGAGTCTGTGTGAGGACCTCACACCATGTCCTGGAGCCCTTCCCACCTTCCAAGAGAAAGCTGCTTGTGGCCTGAGGCCAGGCCAGCTGCTGTGACAAACCCTCCTCTCGGGCCTGGCACGCACAGCTTTCTTCTCTGGGCACTTTACTCACCTAGAATCACCAGGGTTTTTTGTTTGTTTTTGACAGCAAGGTGGATGTACTGGGATGGTATATGTACATATTAAATATGTGGATGTCAAATAGGCAAGAAGAAGGGGAGAAAAATTGGGTAAAGACTGCCTGGAACATCTTATTGCAGTGATGAAAATGTTCTCAAACTGATTTATAGTCATAGTTGCACCATTTGGGAAATTTACTCAAAACCACTGAATTATACACTTGAAATGGGTAGATGTTATGATATTCAAAATACACCATAATAAAGCTTTAAAAAAAAAAAAAAGAATGCCTGGCCCTATTTGGATTCTTCTGAGGGGACTCCACAGAGTGAAAGCTCTGTGCAGAAGTGAGGCTGGGACGCATCAAAAGACCCAGGACGGCATGCTGAACAAGAACACAGACTCTGCTCACAGTGCGTGGTTAACTCCAGCAAGTTCTTATCCTTTTTGTGCCTTAGCTTCTTTATCTATAAAGAATGGATTTAGTAATACCTACCTCCTTGGATAGTTGTGATAATTAAAGGAGGCTGTAAAGCCTCTGTCACAACGCTAGCTGGTAGTAAATCTAGTCACTGTTGTTATTCCTAATTGTGTCCTTTAAGACCCATCCCTGATAGCAGGGCTCTGCCCAGACCTGGAGCCAAAAAGCTCTGAGGTGCTAGAATTATAGCTCCAGGAAGAAAGGTGAGGGGCTGCATGAAAATGGCCCAGGGAAACCAAAGGCCACCCAGCACCACGATGTCACCTACCAAGCTTCACTTTCTTCCTTCTCTCATCAAGTTTCTGGGTCCTCTCTGCTGCCTGCTTCTTGGCTTTCCTGACCTTGTCATATGCAGCCTGGCAGGAGAAAGGAACACCGAGGAGCAGTCAGCTTGAGGACAAGCCTGGAGCCCAGCCATGTAGCCCAAGAGCCGTCAGGAAGCAGCCTGGCGACCAGGACTCAGGCTGGGGCAGCAAGGACTGTGCCGCAGGGCAGAGTACAGGGGACTGAGGCCGAGGGGCCACAGTGGTGTCTAACCACAGGGACAATCAGATAGAGGAGGATGAGCTTACCCTGGCTGCAGCATCGGTCAGTACCTCCAAGGCCTGAGAAAGCTGGTGGAAGAGCTCAGCTAAAAATATGGATCAAGAAAGAGAGAGGACAAAAATGAAGTCAGGGGCGCCTGGGTGGCTCAGTCAGTTAAGCATCTGCCTTCAGCTCAGGTCATGATCCCAGGGACCTGGGATCAAGCATCGGGCTCCCTGCACCGTGGGGAGTCTGCTTCTTGCTCCCCCTCTGCCCCTTCTCCTGCTCATGCTCTCTCTTTCGCTCACTCTCTCTCAAATAAACAAATATAATCTTAAAAAAAAAAAAAGAATAAGGAAGTCGGGCTTGATGACGGTGTGCTCCCTCAGAAAAGCACCTCAAAGAAGCCACGGGCTGGCAGGAAGGCCGACATCAGCAGATGATGGACCAGCAAAGGAATGGGGGTGTACAGGCAACTGACCAGACGCCCCTCACATGCAAAGTGCAGGTTTGGGGCTGCGCACCCAAAGCCAGGCTGCCTGTGCGCGCCAGCACTCCCCAGCACGCACACGGGAGCGGAGATGGGGAAGACACCACGTCCACGTGAGCAGGTCTCACCTTCCCACACCTGGAGAGTCTCACCTGCTCTGGGATTATCCGGATTTTTGTCTGGGTGGCAGGAGAGGGCCTTCTGCCTATATGCCTTCTTCACCTGGAAGAGCCAGAAGATGTGGTTATTCACTCTCTCACCCCAGGACAGAGGAAAATCTCACTAACGAGATAAAGGGAATCCAGGGAGTGCTCCCCCGCGCTAAAAGAGAGGCTGCTGGCTCCCACGCGGAAACAGTCACCTCACAACCTCTGAGGAGCTTTGCAGGGGAGGAGGCAAAAGCCATGGAGGGAGCTGACTGCTGTCCTGCAGCAGGGAAGCTGGGCCTACTTCCTGCTGAGCACCAGTCTCACCACAGACGATGTAGAAGGGCTCCTGGCAGGGGCAGGTTTCTTCACAGCCACCTGGAAACAGGCACTCACGCACTCTTGGTGGGCATGTAAACTGGGGCACCCTTTCCGGAAGAAAATTTAGCCATACGAGTTTTAAAATGTATTTGCCCTCTGATCACTCCTAGGAATTTGGACTTGTAGAAGTATCCCAAAGCAAACATACAAAGATGTCCACTGCACCACTGTGTGTTTATTTTTTTTTAAGTTTTTTTTTTTTTTTTTAAAGTAGGCTCCCGCCCAGCATGGAGCTGAGTGCAGGGCTCGAACTCATAACCCTGAGATCAAGACCTGGACTGAAGAGTCAGACACTTAACCGACTGAGCCACCCAGGCACCCCTAAAAGATTTTAAGTAATCTCTACACCCAATGTGGTACTCAAACCTACAACCTCGAGATCAACAGTCACATGCTCCACCGACTGAGCCAGCCAGGCACCCCTGCAGGAAAGTTTATATTAGATCAGCACCCACTAGAACGAACCAAAATCTCCATCAACAGAGAGACCCATTAAAAATACTACGATTGGGATGCCTGGGTGGCTCAGTCGGTTAAGTGGCTGCCTTCAGCTCTGGTCATGATCCCAGGGTCCTGGGATCGAGTCCCACATCGGGCTCCTTGCTCAGCAAGGAACCTGCTTTTCCCTCTGCCTGCCACTCCCCCTGCTTGTACTCTCTCTCTCTCTCTCTCTAGCAAATCAATAAATAAAATCTTTAAAAAAAAATACTATGATAGACAGAAGTCTATATGTGCTGACTAGAAAGATCTTCAAGTCATCATCTCAAGCAAAAGAAAAAAAAATTTAACTCTGTATGACGACAGATGTTAACTAGATTTTTTTGTAGTGATGGTTTTGAATATATACAAATACCAAATCATTATGTTATACCCCTGAAACTAATACAATGTTATATGTCAATTATGCCTCAAAAAAAATTTTTTTTCAAGGTACAGTGCATGAAAAAAAATAAGACTTAGAACAGTATATATAATATCACTTTAAGATTTAAAATAAATAAAAGAACTATAAATAGAGATACTTGGGCATGTGCATAGCCTTTGGCTTCTTTTTTTTTTTTTAAGATTTATTTATTTATTTTAGAGAGAGAGTAGGGGAAAGGGGCAGAGGGAGAGAGAAACTCAAGCAGAACCCAGCCCCCCGCCCCCCCGCACCATGGAGCCAGATGCAGGGTTCGATCTCACGACCCTGAGATCAGACCTGAGCCGAAACCAAGAGTCAGATGCTTAACCGACTACACCACCCAGGTGCCTGTTTTCTTTTTTATTAGAAACTTATGAGAAAAAAAGTTTCTTATAAGAAACCTAACAGTGGTTTCCTTTAGAGAGAGGCTGAAGATGGAGGGGAGGGAAACATTTACTTCTTATTTAAAAAAATTTTGTTTTGCCTCGCATCGGGCTCCCTGCTCAGCAAGGAGCCTGCTTCTCCCTCTCTGCCACTCCCCTTGCTTGTGCTCTCTCACTCTCTGTCAAATAAATAAATAAAATCTTAAAATAATAATAATAATAAAAGGTATTTTTTTAAAAATATTTTATTTATTTATTTGACAGAGAGACAGAGAGCAAGAGAGGGGACACAAGCAGGGGGAGTGGAGAGGGAGAAGCAGGCCTCCCGCTGAGCAGGGAGCCCGATGCAGGGCTCGATCCCAGGACCCTGGGATCACGACCTGAGCCAAAGGCAGACACCTAACGACTGAGCCACCCAGGCACCCCATAAAAGATATTTTTTTAAAGTATCTCTACACCCAGTGTAGGGCTTGAACTCACAACCCCGAGATCAAGAGTCGCATGCTCCACCGAGCCAGCCAGGTGCCCCCATTTACTTCTTATTTTATACTTTTCTGTAGTTCAAGTTTTCAAACCTTAAACAGGTCTTATTTTATTATCATTTTTTGTTGTCTCTTGGTGGGGAGGTTATGGTCCATCTTAAGTTTTTATCTTGTATCTCTGAATTAAAAAGAAAAAAGATTATTTCCTATGTTAGTAAAAATAAACAAACGTAGCCACCAAAATTCTCTATCATCTATTGCGCACTCAGCTGTTTTAAAGACAAGGCAGAGCACAAAATCCCAGAATCGCCTCTGGTTCCTGAGGCCTTGCCCTCACTTCTGCCTGCATACCTTACCTGCCACTCAAACCTGCTGTGAGGAGGAGCCTCTGGACCCAGAACTTCCTCAAGTAGCTAAGCCAACTGGCTTTCTAGGCTTCTCAGAGGAAACCAATAAATACTTCTACCCAAAGCTGCTAAGTAAGGGCTTTCAGAGGCAAGCAGCCAGCACCAAGGGCGGACGTGTGGACAGGTGCCTCACTCCACTACCACCTCCAGGCCCAAGGAGGGTGGGCAGCCACCTAGCCCAGGACCTCTAGGGTGTGCTGCCACCTGCTGGGCTACAGCGGGCACTACATCTTCACCAGCCTGGGCGACCAGCCCATCAGGCTCTTGGGGCGCTCCTGGCTCAGCCCAGGAGACAGAATCCACTCCCAGGACAGGCCTTGTGCAGCCAGAGTGTAGATGTGCCTTCCTACACTCCCACCTTCCCAATCAGCTACCTGTGCTCACCTGGCCCACCTGCTTGCCTCTCCAACCCAATCTAGCTTTTCACCATTAAAAAATAACATCCAGCTCTGGTTTCACTATTAAAAAATTAATAATAAGAGAAGAGGTAATAGTTTTATATACAGTTTGCAACTGAAACATCACCTTTACTCTTTCAGCCCCTTATCAATCATTTTTTTCTCCTTCTTTCTTTTGCCTCCTACCTGTGCCCCTGGCTTCCTTTCTTTTTCATTTAAAACTAAGCCTTTATTATATATTCTTTATATATTAGGGTCCTTTATTTGTTTTTCTTCAATAAGTAAAACAATACTGATGTTCTTTCCCCAGTTCCCCAACTCTCTCTTCAAGGTTCGAGCATTAACTGGATGGTGGGTAGCCTTTTAAACCTTCCTCCTTGATCATACCAGCAAATAGGGCTCTTTTGAATTTTGTTTCTGCCTCTCTCCCACTCCTCTCTCTTTGGTGAAAAAAAGAGGCAGGGAGAAGAGGGTGTCTGTCACCTCAACGTGAAAGCTGCCTGCCCTCAGAATGGACTTCTTCAGGACCAGGATGAGGGCTGTGGCCTACTGATGTTGGGGCTTTTGAGGAACAGCTTCTTTTGTATCATGGGATTACTTAAAAGTATTATATGTTCACTTTTGTAAATCTGAAAGAAAGGGAGAAAGGGGGCAAGATGGACCGGTAAAAAAGCAAGATAGAAGGAGCATGGCGGGGGGACGCCTGGGTGGCTCAGTCGGTTAAGCGTCTGCCTTCTTAAGCGTCTGCTTTCGGCTCAGGTCAGGATCCCAGGGTCCTAGGATTGAGCCCCGCATCGGGCTCCCTGCTCAGCGGGAAGCCTGCTTCTCCCTCTCCCTCTGTCCTCCAGCTTGTGCTCTCTCTCTCACTCTCTATCTCAAATAAATAAATAAAATCTTTAAAAGAAAGAGTAAAGGAGAGAGAGAGAGAGCACAAGCAGGGGGAGCAGCCGGCAGAGGGAGAGGGAGGCTCCCCGTAGAGTAGGGAGCCCGATGCGGAACTCGATCCCAGGCCCCTGGGACCATGACCTGAGCCAAAGACAGACGCTTAACCAACTGAGCCACCCAGGTGCCCCTCTTTTTTTTTTTTTCTTTTTTGAGAGAATGCTTTATGGACTTTATTCTAAAGGAATAATATTAAAGTATATTGTTGTGTGTTTTATAATTCATTTTGGATGTTCTATATCAGAAAACTGGTTTTTGTTTTTGTTTTGTTTTGCGACACACACCTTAGAGTCCAGGTGCTTGTGGGACCTGAGTTGTGTTTAAGTATTTATTTTTAAAAAATCATGTCTCCATTTGTACTTAAGCACTATTCTCTTGTGCATAGGTGAATATTTGCAATTATGTTTCATGTTGGGCATTCTGCTGCAAAACCATAAAAAAGGGGACACAGAAACAAACAAAAAAGAAAACTGTTTTTGTTTTACTTACATAGGGAAACAAATTGTTCAAACTGAAAAAAATTAATTATGTAATAATGGGAAATTAATCTATATATATCAGTTTGCTTCCTTATCAATTCTCTTTCCAGAATCTGTTCCTTGGACAAATGTCTATTAACAGTCTCATCAGATCTTTTTTTTTTTAAGTAACAGTATAACTAGACCTAGGTTACCTCCATCTGCATGGACCCCATCTTACCCCTGCCCTTCCAGCTCCATACTCCCCAAATTTACAACTAAATACAATTGCCCTAATCAAATTGATATATCGGAACCCCCACTCCCTCGAGGCCTGGCCTGGACCTCAATTTCCAAACCATCCTTTAAAGATATAAGGGGCTGATCATTCTGTATTTCAAGATCCTATCAGAAAAAATTACCAGTCTCATGCACTGGCTGGTTATTAGCAAGAAGAGAGGTAAGGCCAGAAAGTCAATGTCAGGAGGGTATTCATTTCCAAGGAGGGGTATCTAAAGGCTGTACTGAGAGCCCTTCAGTACAGCACTGAATCTACCCCACCTCCTGGGTCCACTGATGGAATATCTAGGAATAAAGAGGCTGAACTGGAGTTGGGGATATAGAAAAAAATCAGGTTATTTCCCTGATATTGAAGAGGAAGGACACTGTTTAGCAAGGAAGATGGCTGTGAAAACAATGAACTACATTATTTTATGTGATGCCGTAAAAGTGCTCCATGAGAATGAAAACACAGAAATAAATCCACAATTACATGGTCAATTAATCTTTGACAAAGGAGGAGTAAATATAAAATGGGGAAAAAGTCTCTTCAACAAATGGCCACATGTAAAAGAATGAAACTGGAGGGGGGCCGGGGTGGCTCAGTCATTAAGCATCTGCCTTCGGCTCAGGTCATGATCCCAGGGTCCTGGGATCGAGCCCCGCATCGGGCTCCCTGCTCCACTGGAAGCCTGCTTCTCCCTCTCCCACCTCCCCTGCTTGTGTTCCCTCTCTCGCTGTGTCTCTCTCTGTCAAATAAATAAATAAAATCTAAAAAAAAAAAAGAATGAAACTGGAGCACTTCCATTCACCATACCCAAAAATTCAAAATGGATTAAAGACCTGTATGTGAGACTTGAAACCATAAAAATCCTTGAAGAGAGCACAGGTAATAATCTCTCTGACATCAGCTGTAGCAGTATTTTTCTAGATATATCTCCTGAGGCAAGGGAAATAAAAGCAAAAATAAACTATTGTGACTATATCAAAATAAAAAGTTTCATGGGCGCCTGGGTGGCTCAGTTGGTTAAACGTCTGCCTTCGCCTCAGGTCGTAATCCCAGGGTCCTGGGATCGAGTCCCACATCAGGCTCCCTGCTCAGCGGGGAACCTGCTTCTCCCTCTCCCTCTGCCTGCTGTTGTGCCTACTTGTGCGCTCTCTCTCTCTCTGTCAAATAAATAAATAAAATATTTTTAAAAAAATTAAAATAAAAAGCTTCTTCACAGTAAAGGAAACAACAAAACTAAAAGACAACCTACTGAATAGGAGAAGATATTTGCAAATGACATATCCAATAAAAGGTTAGTATCCGCGGCACCTGGGTGGCTCAGTCGGTTAAGCAGCTGCCTTCGGCTCGGGTCATGATCCCAAGGTCCTGGGATAGAGCCCCGCGTCGGGTTCCCTGCTCAGTGGAGAGCCTGCTTCTCCCTCTCCCTCTGCCTGTCTCTCTGCCTACTTGTGCTCTCTCTCTATCTCTCTGTCAAATGAATAAATAAAATCTTTTTTAAAAAAAAGGTTAGAATCCAAAATTAAAGAACTTATAGAACTCAACACCCAAAAAATAAATATTTCAATTAAAAAATGGGCAGAAGACATGAACAGACATTTCTCCAAAGAAGACATACAGATGGCCAACAGACACATGAAAAGATGCTCAACATCATCAGGGAAATGCAAATCAAAACTATAATGAGATATCACCTCACACTGGTCAGAATGGCTAAAATCAAAAACACAAGAAACGGGTGCCTGGCTGGCTCAAACCATAGAGCATGCAACTCTTTTTTTTTTTTTTTTAAGCTTCTATTTATTTATTTGAGAGAGAGAGAGCATGAGAGAAAGAGAGCATGAGCAGGGGGTGGGGCAGAGGAAGAAGCAGACTCCCCAAAGAGCAGGAAGCCCGATCTGGGACTTCATCCCAGGACCCCAGGATCATGACCTGAGCCAAAGGTAGACACTTAACTGACTGAGCCACCCAGGCGCCCAAGCATGCAACTCTTGATCTCAGGGTCGTTGAGTTCAAGCCCCACATTGGACGTAGAGCTCACTTTAAAAAAAATCCAAAAACAAAACCTCAAGAATCAACAAGTGTTGGGCAAGGATGTGGTTAAAAAGGAACCCTCATGCACTGTTGGTGAGAATACAAATTGGTGCAGCCATTGGAGGTTCCTCAAAAAATTAAAAATAGAACTACCCTAGATCTAGGAATCTCACTATTTACCCCCCAAATACAAAAATACTAATTCAAAGGGATACATGTACCCCAATGTTTACTGAAGCATTATTTACAATAGCCAAACCATGGAAGCAGCCCAAGTGCCCACTGACTGATGGATAAAGTAGATATGACACATATATATGTAGGAATATTATTTGGCCATAAAAAAGCCTGAAATTTTTCCATTTGCAACAACGTAGATAGAGCCAGAGTGTATAATGACGAACAAAATAAGTCAGTCAGAGAAGACAAATACCATATGATCTCACTCATATGCAGAATTGAGGAACTAAAACAAACAAGCAAAGAAAAAAAAAAGCAGAAGAGAGAGAGACAAACCAAGAAACACACTCTTAACTACAAACTGATGGTTACCAGAAGGTAGGTGAGTGGGGGGATGGGGGAAATAGGGGATGGGGATTAAAGAGTACACTTACCATGATGAAATAAAATATAATAAATAAAATGAAATAATTAAAAAAAAAAAGAATGGAAACACAGAGAAGGGAGTAACTAATTTTAGCCCTGCAGGCTTCCCAGAGGGGAAATATCTGAGCTGGGTCTGAAAGGTGAGTAGCTCTCCCAGCAGAGCAGCTGGAAAGGACATTCAAGACAGAGGGTGTAAATAGTCAAACCATGGAAAGAGCCTAGATGTCCATCAAGAGATGAATGGATAAAGAAGATGTGGTATATATATATACAATGAAATATTATGCAACCGTCAAAAAAATGAAATCTTGCCATTTGCAACGACGTGGATGGAACTAGAGGGTATTATGCTACACGAAATAAGTCAATCAGAGAAAGACAAGTATCATATGATCTCACTGATATTGAGGAATTTGAGAAACAGGCAGAGGATCATAGGGGAAGGGAGGGAAAAATGAAACAAGATGAAACCAGAGAGAGAGACAAACCATAAGAGACTCTTAATCTCAGGAAATAAACTGAGGGTTGCTGGAGTGGAGGGGGGTGGGAGCAATGGGGTGGCTGGGTGATGGACATTGGGGAGGGTATGTGCTATGGTGAGCGCTGCGAATTGTGTAAGACTGATGAATCACAGGGGCGCCTGGGTGGCTCAGTCGTTGGGCATCTGCCTTCGGCTCAGGTCATGATCCCAGGGTCCTGGGATCAAGTCCTGTGTCAGGCTCCCTACTCAGCGGAGAGTCTGCTTCTCCCTCTCCCTCTGCCCCTGCTTGTGTTCCTGCTCTTGCTGTCTGTCTCTCTCTCTGTCAAATAAATAAATAAAATCTTTAAAAAAAAGAAAACTGTGTTTCTTAAAAAAAAAAGAAAGACTGATGAATCACAGACCTGTACCCCTGAAATAAGTAATACATTATATGTTAATTAAAAAAAAAAAAGACAGAGGGTGTAAAAGAGCCTGACTTCTCTTAGAGTCCCAGACCAACTTAGAAGAGATATACAAGAGTTTTGCTTTAGGGGAGCCTGGCTGGCTCAGTCAGTAGAGCAAGAGACTCTTGATCTTGGGGTTGTGAGTTTGAGCTCCATGTTAGGTGTGGAGATTACTTAAAAATAAAATCTTAAAAAAAAAAAAACAGCTAAAGGGGCACCTGGGTGGCTCAGTTGTTAAGCGTCTGCCTTCGGCTCAGGTCATGATCCCAGGGTCCTGGGATGGAGCCCCACATCGGGCTCCCTGCTCGGCGAGAAGACTGCTTCTCTCTCCCCCACTCCCCCTGCTTGTGTTCCCTCTCTCACTGTGTCTCTCTCTGTCAGATAAATAAATACAATCTTTAAAAAAAAAAAAAAGCTAAAAAAAGATTTTGCTTTAATGAGGGAAAGGTACTGAGAACAGAAAAGGACATGAAAAAAGAGGGACATGGTTGCAATAAAGCATGGAAATAAAACTGTTTTTATTAAAGGATATTTTGGGTATTAGAAAACTTCAACCAGGGGCACCTGGCTGGCTCAGTCAGTGAAGTATGCAACTCTTGATCTCTGGGTTGTGGGTTCAATACCCACATTGGGTGTAGAGATTGTTTAAAAATAAAATCTTTTTTTAAGATTTTATATATTTATTCATGAGAGACAGAGAGAGGCAGAGGGAGAAGCAGACTCCCTGTGGAGCAGGGAGCCCAATGAGGGACTCGATCCCAGGACCCCAGGACCACAACCCAAGCCGAAGGCAGACGCTTAACTGACTGGGCCACCCAGGCGCCTCTTAAAAATAAAATCTTAAACAAACAAAGAAACTTCAACCAAAGAAAAGTACTGGAAGAAGAGTAAGAAAATAATAAATTCATAAAGCTTTTTTTTTTTTTTAATTTTTGTTTTTTAAAGTAGGCTCCACACCCAACATGGGGCTTGAACGCACGACTTAGAGTCACATGTTCTACTGATTAAGCCAGCCAGGCACTCCTCATACAAACAAGTTTTAATGCACAGACCTGGGATGAAGAAATGCTGGGGAGTGAGAACATACATAAAGGTAAAGAAACACACACTGGGCCAAGAAGAGGAGAAAACAAAGGTAAATAATGATAAAGTTACTCAGGGATGATACCGAAAATATAAGAAAGTTAATGTGATTCATAAGTTATTTGTGATTCGGGGCACCTGGGTGGCTCAGTCAGTTAAGTGTCTGCCTTGGGCTCAGGTCATGATCCCAGGGTCCTGGGATAGAGCCCCGCATGGGGCTCCCTGCTCAGTAGGGAGTCTGCTTCTCCCTCTGCCTGCCGCTCCCCCTGTTTATGCGTTCTCTCACTCTCTCTCCCACTCTCTGTCAAATAAATAAATAAAATCTTTTAAAAAAAAGATTTATAAGTTATGTGTGATTCATAAAACAGAGAGTAGAACAATTAGAAGGGAAAGCTCCACAGTGCGGATGAGCAGGGCCAGACATGATGGGCCTGCTGAGATCAAGGGTAGTGAATCTTTATCGAGGATGAATGACTAAAGAGGCTTGTGGGATCTCTAAGCCCAAAGAACTTAAACCTCGACATTCTCTGTCAGCTATGAAAGTGTATCATAAAAAGCACAAAGGTAAGATTAATGACACACATAAGCCTGGCCAAGAAACAAACACTAATAAATGTAAAAATTCAACATATGGTAAAAAGTATTACTAAAATTTATTACACTAGTGAAGAAAAAGTTAAATCTTCATCTCAAACCATATACCAAAATAACTCCAGATAGATCAAAACACTAAATATAAAAAACAAAACTAGGGGTGCCTGGGTGGCTCAGTTGTTAAGCATCTGCCTTCAGCTCATGTCATGATCCTAGGGTCCTGTGATCGAGCCCCGCATCGGGTTCTCTGCTCCGCGGGAAGCCTGCTTCTCCCTCTCCCACTCCCACTGCTTGTGTTCCCTCTCTCGCTGTGTCTCTCTCTGTCAAATAAATAAAATCTTTAAAAAATATATAAAAAACCAAACTAAAAGAAGATAAAATAAAAAAAATGATGGGACTATTAATCTGCCTGTGGAATTAGGAAGAAATTCCTAAGTCTTAAAGCAAGGGAAGAACTCACACACGTGAAAATACACGTGCCTGCACACATACACAGAATGAATAAATTTACAATGAAAAAATTTTAAATTTCTCTAGGTAAAAAATCATAGACAAAATTAATAGACAGGGAAATGGAAACTAAGGGAAGTATTTGCATGAAGTATGACAGATAAGATAATCTTTACTATCTAAAGAACTCATACAGAAAAAAAAAAAAACCCCAACCCAGAAAAAAAAAAAAACTCAAAAGAAGATAGAGAAAAATCAGGAAGATAATTCACTGAATATAAATGGTTAATAACATGAAAAATATTCAGCCTCACACACAAAAATTAAGTCCTTTTTCACCTAGCAATTGACAACAAGTAAAACAAAGGATGGCATCTTAATGTTGGTGGCTTTGCGGTGAATATGTAAATTGACCTGATGATTCTGGAAAGCAATCTGGCCCTACATATCAGGAGGCTCTGAAAAGTGCAGACTCTTTGATCCAAAAAGGCTTCCTCTAAGAGTCTGTTTATAGAAATACTTAGAAATTTATTCAATATTTATAAAAACTGGTATTCATTTATGGTATAATTTATAATAGATAAAGTCCAGAAGTCATTTACATTCCAAAACAACAAAAAGATAGCTAGCACTTACATAATGCTTACTGCGGGGCAAGCTCTGTCTGCAGTGCTTTACGTATAATAACTTATTTAACCCTTAAAACATTCTCATCAGGTAGAAATTATTATAATCCACATTTCACAAATGAAGAAACTGTGACAACAGAAGCAATTATGATACTGAAAATCCATTCAAAGACAAAACATGCAATCACTACTACAGACAATAACTGTTCTCCTCCACTATAGAAAAAAAGTGCCCCCCCCAATCAAGGGCCGTATAGGAAGGCTAGACTTCTATCCTCACCACTTGTAACAAACCACCTCAAACTGCCAGCAGGGTGGTGTCAAAAAGGTCGAGTGGAGAGCTTATCCTCACCAGGTGAAAATATAAAAATATCGCTGAAAGAGAAGAGTTATAGCTGATATTTACTTTTTATAATGAGCTTGTATTACTTTTCAAATCAAGAAAAACACTGTTAAAAAACCCAAACAGGTCTAGGGGCACCCAGCTGGCTCAGTGGGTAACTCTTAATCTTGGGGTAAGTTCGAGCCCCGTGTTGGGTGTCAAGATTGCTCAAAAATAAAATCCTTTCTTTTTAATAAAGATTTTATTATTTTATTTATTTATTTGAGAGAGAGAGCAAGCGCAGAGGGAAGAGGCAGAGGGAGAAGCAGGCTCCCCGCTGAGCAGGGAGCCTAACATGGGACTCGATCCCAGGACCCTGGGACCATGACCTGAGCTGAAGGCAGATGCTTAACCGACTGAGCCACCCCAGGCATCCCTCAAAAATGAAATCTTAAAAAAAAAAAAAAAACAGGTCTAAATGTGCCAATCAAAAGACAGTGGCTGAAAAGATGAAGAAGCAAGACCCATCTACATGCTGCCTACAAGAGACTCACCTCAGAGGTAAGGATACACACAGACTAAAAGTAAAGGGATGGAAAAAGATATTCCACACAACCAAAAACCAAGCTGAGGTAGCTCTACTTAGACAAAATAAACTTTATTTTTTTTTTTTTACTCTTTTAAAGGTTTTATTTATTTATTTGACACAGAGAGATAGCAAGAGCAGGAACACAGCGGGGGAGTAGGAGAGGGAGAAGCAGGCTTCCCGTGGAGCAGGGAGCCTGATGCAGGGCTCGATCCCAGGACCCTGGGATCATGACCTGAGCCCGAAGGCAGAAACTTAATGACTGAGCCACCCAGGTGCCCCCAAAATAAACTTTAAGACAAAGACTATAATAAGAGGCAACAGTCATTATATAATGATAAAAGAGTCAATCCATCAAGAAGATATAATATTTGTAAATATTATATATCCAACATAGGAGCACCTAAATATGTAAAGCAAATATAATAATAGTAGGGGACTTTAATACCCCACTTTCTTCAATTGATAGATCATCCAGACAGAAAAATCAATAAGGAAGCATCAGCCTTAAATGACAAATTAGACCAGATGGATTTAACAGATATATAGAACATTCCATCCAAAGCAATAGAATATACATTCTTCTCAAGCACACATAGAACATTCTCCAGGATAGATCACATATTAGACCAAAAACAAGTCTTAATAAATTTTAAAAGGTTGAGGGGCCGGTGGTTGGGAGTCTGACTAGGTTTCCACTCAGGTCACGATCTCAGGGTCGTGGGATCGAGCCCTATGTGGGGCTCCGCACTCAGTAGGGAGTCTGCTTCCCCTCTCCCTTTCCATCTGCCCCTCCCTGCACTTGCACATTCTCTCATATTTAAAAAAAAATTTTTTTTAAAGATTGAAATCATATCAAGTCTCTTTTCTGAACACTTATAAAACTAGAAATTAATTACAGGAAGAAAACTGGAAAATTTGCAAAAATGTAGCGATTAAACAACATGCTACCAAACAACCAATGGGTCAAAGCAGAAATCAAAAGAGAAATTTAAAAATATCTTGAGACAAATGACAATGGAAATACAATATACCAAAACTGATGGGATGAAGCAAAAGCAGTTCTAAGAAGGAAGCTCATAGTGATAAGTACCTACTTTAAGAAACAAGAAACCTGGGCGCCTGGGTGGCTCAGTTGGTTAAGCGACTGCCTTCGGCTCAGGTCATGATCCTGGAGTCCCGGGATCGAGTCCCACATCGGGCTCCCTGCTCAGCAGGGAGTCTGCTTCTCCCTCTGACCCTCCTCCCTCTCATGCTCTCTGTCTCTCATTCTCTCTCTCACAAATAAATAAAATCTTAAAAAAAAAAAAAAAAAGAAACAAGAAACCTGGGGCACCTGGGTGGCTCAGTCGTTAAGTGTCTGCCTTCGGCTCAGGTCATGATCCCAGGGTCCTGGGATCGAGCCCCGCATCAGGCTCCCTGCTCTGTGGGAGGCCTGCTTCTCCCTTTCCCCCTCCCCCTGCTGTGTTCCCTCTCTCGCTGTGTCTCTCTTTGTCAAATGAATAAATAAAAATCTTTAAAAAAAACAAACAAACAAGAAACCCTAAAGACTCCACCAAAAACCTGCTAGAATAAATGAATTCAGTAAAGCTGCAGGACACAAAATCAATATGTAAAAATTTGTTGCATTTCTATACACTAATAATGAACTATTAGAAGGAGAAATTAAGGGAGTGCCTGGGTGGCTCAGTCGGTTAAGCATCTGCCTTCGGCTCAGGTCATGATCCCAGAGTCCTGGGATCGAATCCCACGTCAGGCTCCCTGCTCAGCGGGGTGTCTGCTTGTCCCTCTCCCCTCTCCCCCTGCTTGTGCGCGCGCTCTCTCTCAAATAAATAAATAAAATCTTTAAAAAAAAAGAAAGAAATTAAGAAAACAATCCCACTCACAATTGCATCAAAAAGAATAAAATGCCTAGGAATAAATTTAACCAAGGAGGTGAAAGAACTGTATGCTAAAAACTGTAAGACACTGACAAAAGAAATTGAAGACAACACAAATAAATGGAAAGATATTCTGTGTTTATGAAAGAATTAATACTGTTAAAATGTCCTTACTATCCAAAGCAATCTGCAGATTCAGTGCAATCCCTACCCAAAATTCCATTGGCATTTTTCATAGGAACAAACAAAAAATCCTAAAATTTGTATAGAATCACAAAAGACCCCAAATAGCCAGAGCAATCTTGGGAAAGAAGAACAAAGGTGGAAGCATCACACTTCCTGATTTCAAACTATATTTACAAAGTTATAGTAATCAAGACAGTATGGTATTAGCATAAAAACAGACATCTAAATCAATGGAACAGAAGAAAAGAGAGCCCACAAATAAACCCATGCATATATGGTCAATTAATTGATGACAGAGGAGCCTAGATTATATGATGGGGGAAAAGATAGTCTCTTCAATAAATGGTGTTGGAAACACTGGACAGCTACATACAGAAGAATGAAACTGGATCCCTACCTTATACCATACACAAAAATCAACTCAAAATGGATTAATATAAGTATGTAATAATGGACTGAATATAAGACTTGAAACCATAAAACTCCTAGAAGAAAACATAGGTGGTAAGCTCCTTGACATCAGTGTTGGCAACAATTATTTGGATTTGACACCAAAAGCAAAAAGCAAAAGCAACAGAAGCAAAAATAAACAAGTGGGACTACATCAAACTAAAAAGCTTCTGCACAGCAAAGGAAACAATCCACAAAATGAAAAGGCAACCTATGGAATGGGAGAAAATATTGGCAAATCATATATCTGATAATATTCAAAATATAAAAAGAACTCATACAACTCAATAGCAAAAAGACCCAATCTGATTTTAAAAACGGGCAGAGGATCTGAATAACATTTTCCCAAAAAAGACATACAGATGGCCAGAGACACATGAAAAGTTGCTCAACATCACTTATCATCAGGGAAATGCAAATCAAAACCACCATGAGATATGACCTTACACCTGTTAGAATGGCTGTTCTCAAAAAGACTAGAAATAACAAGTGTTGACAAGGATGTGGAGAAAAGGGAACCCTCATGCACTGTTGGTGTGAATGTAAATTGGTACAGCCACTGTGGAAAACGGTATGGAGGTTCTTCAAAAAACTGAAAGTAGAACTACCACATGATAGAGCAATCCTGCTCCTGGGTATTTATCCAAAGGAAATAAAAACACTAACTTGAAAATACATATGCATCCCCATGTTATTGCAGCATCACTTACAATAACCAAGACAATGGAAACAACCTCATGGATGGAAAAAGAAGATGTGGTACACACACACACACACACACACACACACACACACACACACAGAGGAATATTATTCAGCCATAAAAAAGGAAAGTTGGCCAATTGTGACAACATGGATGGACGTTGAGGGCATTGTGCTGAGTGAAATGAATCAGACAGAGGGACGCCTGGGTGGCTCAGTTGGTTAAGCGTCTGCCTTCAGCTCAGGTCATGATCCCAGAGTCCTGGGATTGAGTCCCACATCAGGCTCCTTGCTCAGCAGGGAGGCTACTTCTCCCTCTGCCTACCACTCCTCCTGCTTATGTGCTCTCTCTCTGACAAATAAATAAATAAAATCTTAAAAAAAAAAAAGTCAGACAGAAAGACAAATACTGTATTATCTCACTTAAATGTGGATCTAAAAACAAACAAACAAACAAAAAACCCAAACTCATAGATACAGAGAACAGATCAGTGGTTGCCAGAGGTGGGAGATGGGTGAAATGGGTAAAGGGGCTCAAAAGGTATAAACTTCCAGTTATAAAATAAGTAAGTCATGGGGATGTAATGTCTACTGTGCTGATAGATTTAATAATACTGTATTGTATACTTGAAATTTGCTAAAGAGGTCTTAAATATTCTTACCTCAAGAAAAAAAATGTGTAACTGTGTGGTAATGGGATGTTAACTGGACTTATTGTGTTGTACATCTTACAATGTACACATGTATCGGGGCGCCTGGGTGGCTCAGTCATTAAGCGTCTGCCTTCGGCTTAGGTCATGGTCCCAGGGTCCTGGGATCGAGCCCCGCATCGGGCTCCCTGCTCCACGCTCCGCGGGAAGCCTGCTTCTCCCTCTCCCATTCCCCCTGCTTGTGTTCCCTCTCTCGCTGTGTCTCTCTCTGTCAAATAAATAAAATCTTAAAAAAAAAAAAGTACACATGTATCAAGTCATTATGTTAATATGTCAATTACATCTCAATTAAAAAAACGGATATTCTGCTTCTTTCTACTATTCTAAGCTAGAAGGCAGCATAGTTCACTGAAAGAGAGAAAGTTCTGGAATCCAACAGATGTATTTTTAAATTTTCAATCTTCTGTATACTACTAGCAAGACTTTGAACGAATTGTTGAACCTCACTCAGCCTTAGCTTCTTCAACTATAGTGTGAGGGAAGTATCCCCTATTCTCAGGATAGTTGTGAGGATTAAAACAAAAAACAAAAAACAAAAAAAACAGTCCACGTGAAGTACCTGACAAAAACTGAGCACTCAGTGTAAGTCCCAAACCTCTTGTCTATCCAATTCTGGAAGGAAGGTAAACTGTGACACTAGCCCAGAAGGATGCCAAGCTGACAGCAATTCCAGGGATGGATGTGAGTCCACGGTGGGGCCAGGTCAGCCCAATTTGAATTCTCAAGATGGAGAGGGCCGGTTTCAAGTCTGCTGGGGGTGTGGTTCTAAAGTATAATCCTTGGTTAGCCCCCAGAGGCTCTGAAATACTCTCATTCAAAGAGTAGATGGCAGAGTAGGTAGCCTAAGATCTTCCAAGAGTGGCTGTGAACCAAAACCCAGCTGGCCTAAGAATGCTGGTCAAGTGTGTCTGTCCTGATTAACTAGTTACTACTATTTTTAGCTGTTAAGCCTGCTCTGGGCAGGGCCCATTCCTGGGTTTTAGCCTGGAAGGCCAGTTTTGACTTTGAACCAGTTGGCCTGGAGTTTGGTGTTTTGTGTTACAAACTGGATTCCCAGCTTTGCCCAGCGTTCCAAAGTGACTGCTGCCTGAAGAATTTCTCATCATATAAACACAACTATCCTGAAGCAGCCCTTTGAAAACGCTTCCGGTGTCAATATTGTTTATCATGAAATAATCCTGCCTTATTAGCAGCTCAAGAGGCTGGATTCAGGGCAAAAAGATGCAAAATATGTTCCTTAACTATGATAAAGTTGGGAAGGGGGAAGGACTTTCAGAAGAGAGAAACAGAGAGACCCTATTTGCAATGATATGGGATAAAGCTAGAACTGTTTAATCCCAGGCATCAGGGATGGAGCTCCTCCATGAAATTGAGTCTGCAGGTGCTGGGTCACTTAGGCAGGGTTGAAGCCACCAAGGGAAGTTGCCAAAGGCTGAGGCACCTGGCTGGCTCAGCCTGTGAAGTGTGCGACTATTCATCTCAGGGTTGTGGGTTTGAGCCCCATGTTGGCTGTAGAGATTACTTAAAAATAAAATCTTTAGGGGCTCCTGGGTGGCTCAGTCAGTTAAGCTTCTGACTCTTGATTTCAGCTCAGGTGATAATCTCAGAGTCGTGAGATGGAGTTGGGCTCTGTGCTGGGCATGGAGCCTGCTTAGGATTTTCTCTCTCCCTCTCCTTCTGCCCACCACCCCATCCCCGCCCCATACTCGCTCTCTCTAAGAAAATAAAAAGAAAATAAATAAATAAAATCTTTAAAAAAAGAAGAAGAAGAAGAGGTTGCCAAAGGCTACTGGATTGACTTAACACTTGCAGCTTTTTTTTTTTTAATTTTTTAATTTTTAATTTTTAAATAGATTTTATTTATATATTTGACAGAGAGAGACACAGCAAGAGAGGGAACACAAGCAGGGGGAAGGGAGAAGCAGGCTTCCTGACGAGCAGGGATCCCGATGTGGGGCTCGATCCCAGGACCCTGGGATCATGACCTGAGCCGAAGGCAGACGCTTAACGACTGAGCCACCCAGGCGCCCCAACACTTGCAGCTTTCTTTCTTTACCTGTGAGTTTCCCCTAAGTCCCTGGCCTCCCTAGCACTTGGAAACATTCATTTGCATTTCCTGAGACTTCACAGAGAGGAGGAGCCAGGTGACAGTTGAGTGGCTTCCCACCCAATGTCCCCTGCACAGACCATGGGTTTTCAGAAGACCAGGCTGTCTCCAAGGCCCAGCCCCAGAAAGACAAAGATCTCAGATGAAAAGAAGCTCCATGAGGACTTTAAATTCTAATTTGCAGAAGTGTGGTCTTTCTCCTGACATCTTTCTAAGATGCTATTGCCCCCCACCCCTTCTCCATCCTAGGACACTACTTGAGTTTAGTCTGACTTCCATGTCTCAGGATTATCATCCAGAACATAAACTACTGAAAGTGCAACACCTTCAGGCTCCACTGAAGGCAAAGAGTTAGGCTTTTTCTATGCTTCCCTAGGAGGCAATGATCTTTTTTTTTTTTTTTTTTAAAGATTTTATTTATTTATTTGACAGAGAGACACAGCGAGAGAGGGAACACAAGCAGGGAGAGTGGGAGAGGGAGAAGCAGGCTTCCCGCGGAGCAGAGAGCCCGATGCGGGGCTTGATCCCAGGACCCTGGGATCATGACCCGAGCCGAAAGCAGACGCTTAACGACTGAGCCACCCAGGCGCCCCTAGGAGGCAATGATCTTAAACTCTACTCTTTCTATAGTTTTCCTGTCTCTTCCCTAGTCAGTCTCTATTAGTCGGTACCAGATACCAGCACTTTCCTTCAAGTGCCTCTAATCTGCTGTTTCTTTTCTGGCACGGTCTGGAAAAACAGATAAGCTGTTGTGGTTCTTTTATTTATTTTTTTTTTTTAAGATTTTTTTATTTTTAAGTAATCTCTATACCCCGGGCGCCTGGGTGGCTCAGTTGGTTAAGCGACTGCCTTCGGCTCAGGTCATGATCCTGGAGTCCCTGGATCGAGTCCCGCATCGGGCTCCCTGCTCGGCAGGGAGTCTGCTTCTCCCTCTGACCCTCCCCCCTCTCATGTGCTCTCCCTCTCTCATTCTCTCTGTCTCAAATAAATAAATAAAATCTTTAAAAAAAAAAAAAAAAAGTAATCTCTATACCCCATGTGGGGCTCGAACTCACAACCGTAAGATCAAGAGTTGCATACTGTACTTAATGAATCAAACAGGTGCCCCAACTGTTTTGGTTCTTTTAAAGTAATTTTACAATTTTTAAAATTAAAAAGAAATTTTTTTAATTAAAAACATTTTATTTCAGGGGCGTCTGGGTGGCTCAGTTGGTTAAATGTCTGATATTGGCTCAGGTCATGATCTCAGGGTCCTGGGATCCAGCCCTGCGTTGAGCTCCATGCTCAGCAGGGAATCTGCTTCTCCCTTTCCCTCTGCCCCTCCCCACTGCTCGTGCACAGGCACACGCTCTCTCTCTCTTTCAAATAAATTAATAAAATCTTAAAACATTTTTTTCATTTTACAATTGTAATTGTACCTCAAATGAGAGCCCACGGGTATAGGAAAGTATGGGGGTTTCCCTTACAAAAAAAGGGAATGTGCTTTATGGGGCAGGGAGTTTTGTTTATCCCCAGGGCCCAGAACAGTGCACTGAACAGGACCTGGCACTCAGTAGGCACACAATAAATACCTACTGAATGAAAGGGGCAAACATCCATTTGTTCTCAACCAAAACACAATGAGAAAGCCTCAACTCTGTCAATTACTTCAGGGCCACGGAGGAGTAGAAGTGAGTGCTGTCCTGACCCCGGGACACCTTACCCCTATTTCACAATTTTCCCTTCCACCTGCTAACCCCGACTCTTGAGAAACCAAGTCTGAAAAAGGGAAAAAATCACTAGAGTAGACTGTCAGAACCACAATGGGAACTAAATGTTATGCCCCAGAACCCACATCACAGAGGGGATGAATGAATCATGAATAACCAGCCACCCAGCCTTTCCCAGAGGCTCCATAACTGGTTCTGCCACTTGTAGCAACCTGAGCCCAGAGCAGAGGAGTGGGCTGGGAAGCGGGTCTCCCACCATCTCCACTGGGCTTTGTGCCAGGCACACAGTAGGGCCTCTGACAATCCACCTGACTCCAGTTTCACCTCTTGAGGAGAACGAACTCCTGACTCACTCAAAAAAAAGCAAGGCGCTAAGGGGTCCCATAAACATAAGATAGCCACCATTAACTTAAAAGAAAGGTGCCCTACAAAGAAGAGATCATTTTTTTTTTTTTAAAGGCTGCTGTTCCCTTCTTATAATAAAACTTGGAACCAGGTAAGTAAGTGGTACAGGTAATTAAGCCCCGTTCTCAAAAGCCAGACTCATAGGTCAGGCTCATACAGAAGACAGATAAGGAGACCACTCTGTGTGACAACAGGTACTACAAGAACAAACCAGAAGGGTGAATCAGCTAGAAGACCATTATCAGGTCTGGGTGCAGGAATGGGAACAGTCAGTAATCACGGCCCAGGCAGCAATTTAATTTCTCCCCAAGCCTCGGAGAGGCAGACATCTCCTCATCCCTGCACCAGCTGGAACACCAGAGGTTAAGCAACTGTCTGGTGTCGCAGGCAGGCAGTAAACCACAGAGCTCTGGGCACTTAAGCAGAAGTCCCCTCTGCCTGACATATTGGTCATTTTCATTCCTGATAGCCTGTGGCCCACCCTGCAACAGCACTGCCGAGAAATCCCCAAGTGCCTGGTCACTACAAAAACTGCACTGCTCCTAAGGCTCATGACAGGCAGGGTGCCAGCCCCCCCCCGAGACCAGCCCCTTCAGGTCAATGCTCCCAAATGTGAGCCAGCCGGAGGTACTGAGATGATTCTGGGGGAACTCAGACCTCACACCAACATCTTTCTCAGGATGCTAACCATGGCCCATGGCCGGGACATGACCTATACAGCCTGGAACAAGTGGGACTGGGCACAGGGCCTGACCTGCTTCTCCCCAAATGTTGCCCTTAAGCCCCCTTTGCATCTGGGTCCTTGGACCATCCCTGTGGTCACTGTTCAGCTCCTCACAACCCTCAGGCTCTCGTCTCTGGGTCCCCCCTTCCTTTAGCCCTCCCAGCACTCCCTCCTGGGCCTCAACCCCTGCCCTGCCATTCTTCTCAGCCCACTTCCCCAAACCAGCTACCCACCTGGAACCCCATCTACGGCCCCACCTCCTCCCTCCCATCCTTACCCTAAGCATCCCTATATCAGGCTCAGACTCCAAAATCTTTGCCCACCTGCTTCCCTCAGGTTGTAGATTCCTACCCCCTCATATCTGTCAGATATCTTGGATCTGGCTGCCCCACACTTTTCCCCACTGCCTGCTGTAACCCTCAACCCCTGGAGACTTGGGTCCCCAGCCCCAAAGCCGTTCTCTCTGCTCCGTCTCTGCCATTTCTCAGGGTGCGGAACTCCTCCTCTCTAGGCCTCGGTATTTCCAACATCTCATTCATTTCTTTTTTCCCCATAAAAACAAATTTATATTAGTAGAAAGAAGTGAGTCAATTTAAAGAAAAATAGTAATAAGTAGGTAACGGTACTCAGGAACAGCAAAAATTGGGAAAGCAACTATTCAGATGGAGACTATTTTGTTTTTGTTTTTTAAGATTTATTTATCAGGGTGCCTGGGTGGCTCAGCAACCGACTCTTGGTTTTGGCTCAGGTCATGATCTCAGAGTCCTGGGATCAAGCCCCGAGTCAGGCTCCATGCTCAGCAGAGAGTCTGCTTGAGATTCTCTTCCTCTTCTTCTGCCTTTCTCCCAGCTTGCCCTCTCAAGATCAAGAGTCACACGCTCTACCGACTGAGCCAGCCAGGCATCCCTGGATGCAGAATATTTTGAATGCTGCCCTAGATGAAATGAAAATTGCACTGTGGTAATTTGAACACACATTTTAATGTACTCCCTCAAGCTGTCTAGATCAGCTTAATACCTGTCAAGTTCATCTGGGCTGGGCAGCTTTACTCAGAGTCAAATCTGTGTGTCTCAGATGGAGTCATGAGGTTCTCTGGGGCTCACAGACCCATCTCTTGTTGCCCTAATTGCTCCTGAAGTGTGGGTCATAAAAAAAAAGCTCTGAAAAAGAAGTAGAAAATTTGGGTTTGGGAAAACACTCTGCATTTATTAGCCACCTTAGGCTGGGCAAACCAATTAACCTCTTGAGTCTTAGGCTTTTGATCTATAAATTGGACCTAACAGTCCTTGCCTATCTCACAGGCCTTTTTTTTTTTTTTAAGATTTTATTTATTTATTTGACAGAGAGAGACACAGCAAGAGAGGGAACACAAGCAGGGGGAGTGGGAGAGGGAGAAGCAGGCTTCCCACCGAGCAGGGAGCCCGATGCGGGGCTCGATCCCAGGACCTGGAATCATGACCTGAGCCGAAGGCAGACGCTTAACGACTGAGCCACTCAGGCGCCCCTCACAGGCCTGTCTTGAAGATCACATCAAATGAGATAATTTATGTGAAAGCACTTTGGTGTCATATAAATGTGAGGTATTATCTTGAATGCTAATGAATAACTTGCAGCTTACAAACATATGAATCATTCCTTTTGACTTAACAGGCAGCCAAGTAACTTCAAAAATCCAGAGCTCCAGCCAAACAGCAAAACCCAGGAGTGAGTTAACCATCAGAGAGATGCTGGGAAGACTAGAGACCTATCTCCCGGGACCGCCCAGTGCTAGTCAGGCCCCTAGTGAATAAATGACTGCCATCAAGAGAAACCAGGCTCAGTGCCCAACCTCGAGGCCTCAAAGCCTTGTCTGGAAGTAAGAGGCTTTGGGAAAGCCTCCTGTTGGAGACAGTGGACTGAGTCAGGGACACCTCAAATCCAGAAATGGCTCCCAGATGCCCACAGAATCAAGTCCAACCACTGTAGCACCTAGAGGTCCAAAGATACATTTTTCAGATTGCTCTCCTGCCACATCTTCCACACGCCCTAGGCAATGCCCCATTCCTTGTCATGCCAGGCATTTTGACTTCTATACCTACATGCTCATGCTGTTCCTTGAAACCCTTCCTGTCCTCTGTCTTCAAAGACTTACTCTTCTTCTTTTTTTTTTTTAAGAGGAAGGTTTCATTTTTTTTTTTTAAGATTTTATTTATTTATTTGACAGAGAGAGACACAGCGAGAGAGGGAACACAAGCAGGGGGAGTAGGAGAGGGAGAAGCAGGCTTCCCCGCGGAGCAGGGAGCCCGATGCAGGGCTCGATCCTAGGACCCTGGGATCATGACCTGAGCTGAAGGCAGACGCTTAACGACTGAGCCACCCAGGTGCCCCAAGACTTACTCTTCTTAATTCTGGAAGAAAGAATGTTGGTGTATCCCATTCTAGAGTATAACAGAAATATGGAGTTTAAATAAAGGTATTAGCTAGCATACAAGAAAGATAGCCTTTTTCTTAAAGTAACTTACATGCTATAATTTAACATTCCTTCCTGAAAATGCCAATATTAAGTGTCCCTGGTAGTTTTCCTGGTAAACAGACTTAAAATTTGAGTCTTCAAAGAGTTCATCAAAATGCATTTTCAAGCACCAGGCTTCATCAAGCACTACTTGCCAAGATACAGTGAGTTATGTACCCTTCAAAGGGCTTCAAATGAAAGGTAAGGCCCCAATAGACAACAAAGACATGTGTCAGCTGCACAGAAGTGGGAAAAATATTAAACTGGGGCTCCAGTCTGGGTCTGACGCTTACTCTCTGGGTGATCTCGAGCAAGTTCCATAACCTTGCTGGACCTGCATCCTCCTGTCTATAAAATGAAGAGAGTCAACAACTGTGAAGATCCCCGCTGCGATATATTCTTTTCTCTACTCAAGGTCTTGCACAAAAATACCTCCTCAGGGAAGTCTTCCCTGATCCCGCCATTATATGACTCGTACCTTCTTCCTACAGCATTTTCCTTAAATATTTTAATGGAACCTCTTTCAATCTACCTCAACATTCATTGTTCACTATACTGTGTGAGCTGGCAGAAAGCAGACTGATGTCTGCTTCAGCTCTAAATCCCACTATGCCCACATGGTACCTTGTTCTTGGTGATATATTCCATTCATCTGTAGATCTGAACTGAACAGTGGACTCTGCTGATCCTCAATTTTGTTCTACCTGATTCCCCACCTCCTTTCTACCTAGACTGCTGCAGGAATCACTGAGTCCACCCTGGTCTGTCAGGACTGGAATGAGTGAGAAGGGCTGAGGGGTGGAGGGCACCCTTAGATGTGAGTTGTGGGAGATGTGTATTTGACTTTAGATCTTCCAGTGTAAGGAAGGTGGAAGGACAATGTTAACAGGAAGAGCTAACATGCAGTGAGTATTCACTCTGTGCCAGGTGCCATGCTAAATGCTTGACCTGGATCAAGCCTCACAACAATGCTGGCAGGGAGGGGCTGCCATCATTCCCATTGTGCACACAGAGAAGCCAAGGCACACAGAAGTAAAATATTTGATCAAGGTCACAACTAGGTAAGTCATGGAGTCAATGACTTACAATGACTTTGGAGTCAAAGTCCACTTTCCTATCACTGCTAATAAATACAAAGGTGATGATTAAAGCACAGCTGCAATTCCCAACATTGCTTGATGCTCTGTATTATAATTTCCATCCACTTTCAACATATGGTAGATATAACAAACAACAATTCTTGGCCTTACTTGTTAAGATTAGTTAGAAAAACTGTTATTTTCTATACCAAGTTACACTCTCTAAGAAATCATCATCTGGGGGCGCCTGGGTGGCTCAGATGGTTAAGCGTCTGCCTTCGGCTCAGGTCATGATCCCAGGGTCCTGGGATCGAGTCCCGCATCGGGCTCCCTGCTCAGCGGGGAGCCTGCTTCTCCCTCTGCCTCTCTCTCTCTCTCTGTGACCCTCATGAATAAATAAATAAAACATTTAAAAAAAAAAAAAGAGGGGCACCTGGGTGGCTCAGTCGTTAAGCGTCTGCCTTCAGCTCAGGTCGTGATCCCAGGGTCCTGGGATCGAGTCCCACATCGGGCTCCCTGCTCGGCAGGAAGCCTGCTTCTCCCTCTCCCACTCCCCCTGCTTGTGTTCCTGCTCTCGCTGTCTCTCTCTCTGTCAAATAAATAAATAAAATCTTAAAAAAAAATAAAGAATAAAAATAAAAATAAAAAAAGAAATCATCATCTGATGAGAAAGCATCAACTTCTAGAATTATCGACTTTAACCTCTGCATTCCAAAATGATGGGCCATAGGAACAAGAGATGGAGAAGGTGGAAACTGGCAAGATGGGGCAACCCTACGGGGACCGCTCTCTTCACATTTGTATCCCTAGCACCAGACTCTGAGGCTGACACATGCTAGGCACTTAATAAAAGTTTGTGGAATCAGATGTTTGTGGGAAATGTTTCCACTCTCCTCTGAAACACACATGGAGAACAGGAAAGGAAACCAAAAACAAACAGGGAGAACACTGTGAAGCTTGATTTAATAAAGGTCCAATGTTCTGGGAAGGGCATGGAGCACAGAGCATGCTGCATTCAAGAATGGAGCGGGGGCTGCAAGCAGAGGATGGGCAATCCTGCCTACCTGGTGAGAGTGAAAGTCGGTACTACCTCTCTGAAAGACAACTTTGAAATCGCTTTTAGGGGCGCCTGGCTGGCTCAGTCAGTAGAGCATGCAACTCTTGATCTTAGGGTTGTGAGTTTGAGCCCCATGTTGGGTGTACAGATTACTTAAAAAAAAATTTTTTAGAGGTTTTTAAAGTTGTATTTTTATTTTTTCAAAGATTATTTATTTATTTATTTATTTGACACAGACAGGGAGAGAGAGAGAGTAAGCACAAGCAGGGGAAGCGGCAGAGGGAGAGGGAGAAGCAGGCTCCCTGCTGAGCAGGGAGCCCAACAACGTGGAGCTCCATCTCAGGACCCTGGGATCATGACCTGAGCCAAAGGCAGACACTTAACAGAGTGAGCCACCCAGGTGCCCCCCCCAAAAAAATTTTTTTAAAAGCTTTTAAATATATTTACTTTTGGTCTAGTAATTTCACTTTGTCACAAAGTATTACTAAGAAAATAATAATGCGGGGCGACTGGGTGGCTCAGTCATTAAGCGTCTGCCTTCGGCTCAGGTCATGATCCTGGAGTCCCGGGATCGAGTCGCACATCGGGCTCCCGCCAGCGGGGGTCTGCTTCTCCCTCTCCCACTCCCCCTGCTTGTGTTCCCTCTCTCGCTGTGTCTCTTTCTGTCAAATAAATAAATAAAATCTTGAAAAAAATAATAATAATGCATATTCATCCACTCAACTAGTATTTATCGAGCACATATCAAGTGCTAGATACTGTTCTAGGTGCTAGAGACACAGCAATAAACGAAAGAGAGAAAGTCCTTTCCTTCCTGGATTTTTTCCATTCTAATGGGGGAGACCTATGGCAAGCAGATGGGTACTCGCTACCACAGATCATTGTGGTAGTGAGCATTAGTAGTGAGATGTACTACTTAGAAATATATATAGCAGAGTAAGGGTGTAGGGGTACCGAATTATTTAAATTGGTGGTCAGGGAAAGCCTCTTTGAGAGCGTTATATTTGAATAGCAATCTGAATAAGGTGCAGACGTGAGATGATGTTATACAGCTGCCAGAGAAGGATGTTCTAAGCAGAAGGATTTGCAGGTATAAAGGCCCTGAAGCAAGAATGTGTTAGGTGAGTTTGAAAAAAAAATCACTAGAGGCCCATTTCACACCCAGTAGGAAGGTTATTACTCCCCAAAAAAGAGAAAATAACAAGTGTTGTGGAGGATGTGGAGAAACTGGAGCCCTTGTACACTGCTGGTGGGAATGTACAATGGTGTAGCTGCTGTGGGAGGCAGTACAGAGTTCCCCCAAAACATAACACATAGAGTTACCATATGATCTAGCAATTCCACTTATGGGTATAGATCCAAAAGAATTGACAAAGTGATATTTATACACTTGTGTTCACAGGAGCATTATTCACAACAGTCAAAAGGTAGAAATCATCCAAATGTCTGTGAACAGATGAATGGATAAACCAAATGTGGTGATGTGGTATATACATTCAATGAAATATTATTCAAACTCAAAAATGGGGCGGGGGGGGTGCCTGGCTGGCTCAGTCGATAGAGCATGCACCTCTTGATCTCAGGGTTGTGAGTTCCAGCCCCACGTTGGGTGTAGAGATTACTTAAAAAAATAAAATCTTTGGACGTCTGGGTGGCTCAGTTGGTTAAGCAGCTGCTTTCGGCTCAGGTCATGATCCCAGGGTCCTGGGATGTAGTCCCACATCAGGCTCCTTGCTCAGTGGGGAGCCTGCTTCTCCCTCTCCTTCTGCCTGCCACTCCCCTGCTTGTGCTCTCTCTCTGACAAATAAATAAATAAAATCTTTAAAAATAAATAAATAAAATCTTAAAATATATATATATATTTAAATTTTACAAACAACAACATAAAAAGGAAGGAAATACTGATACATGCAACAGCATGGATGAAACTTGAGAAAACTGTTAAGTGAAAAAAGCCAGACACAAAAGAACAAATATATGATATTTGTACATTCACTTACATGAGGTACATAGAATAGTCAAGTTCACAGAGAAAAGAAGTAGAATAGTAGAGAAGGGAATGGAGAGTTAATGTTTAATGCTATGGAATTTCAGTGTGGGATGATGGAAAAGTTCTGGAGATGGACAGTGGGTGATTGTTGCACAATGGGTATGTACTTAATGCCACTGGAATTGTGCACTCAAAAAAGGGTTAAGATGGTAAATTTTATGTTATGCATATTTTAGCACAATTTAAAAAAAAGTCACAGGAGGACTGAGATGGCAAGAGCTTAGTGAGCAAGGGGAGGATGGTAAGGAACATGAAGGAAAGGTAACATGGGCCCCAGAGGCCGGAGAAGGCCTTCAGGTTTCTTTCTTTCTTTTTTTTTTTAAAGATTTTATTTATTTATTTGAAAGAAAGAGAGACAGAAAAGGAGCATGAGCGCGGCAAATGGCAGAGGGAGAGGGAGAAGCAGGCTCCCCGCTAAGCAGGGAGCCTGATGGGGGGCTCTATCCCAGGACCCCAGAATTGTGACCTGAACAGAAAACAGATTCTTAACTGAGCCACCCAGGCATCCCCAGGTTTCATTCTAAGACTGATGAGAAGCCACTGGGGAGTTGGGGCAGAGGTGACACAATCTGATTCCCATTTTTTTTTTTTTAAGATTTATTTGTTTATCTACTTGAGAGAGAGCACGAGAGCAGGGGGAGGGACCGAGGGAGAGGGAGAAGCAGGCTCCCCGCTGAGCAGGGAGCCCCATGTGGGGCTGGATCCCAGGACCCCGACATCATGACCTGAGCCGAAGGCAGATTCTTAACTGACTGAGCCATCCAGGCGCCCCTGATTCACATTTTTAAAGGCTCACTCTGGCTGCTGTGTGAAGAGGCTCAAGGGGGCAAGAGCAGAACTAGAAAAAGGGCTAGAAGGCCACTGCAGTCGCCCAGGTAATTCCTGAGATTAATTCAGAATTTCTTGAGGGTTTGCAAATGGCATTAATTCATGACATACTCTTCATATTGGCAGGCCTTGGGGCCCTGCCCCAGCAGAGACTGAGTGAGTGAGTGAGGGGGAAGGGCGAGCACCCATGCACACATGCACACACATACGCACGTGCACATGAGCAGGTAAGAATAAGGGGCTCACTGCTTCAGGTTCTAGCAAGGGACTGAATTCCCAGGGCATGATCCTCTCCCCAGGAGCACTTCCACACCAAACCCAGGTCCTCAATTCAAGGTTTTTCTACAAGAAGATAATACCATGCCCTGCTTATCTCCTCTAAGGCTGGAATGGGAACAAAAATCTCTACCTAGGAATTGCTGAGTCTCTAAATTTCCACCAATGGTGGTGTTTAGCCCACTCTGGGCTCCTAGGTTTGTTACACTAGGAGGATGGCAGAGGGGGAAGTTCCATGTACAGAAAGGTGGAGCTGACCTTGCCCCTAACTCTAGTAGGGGTAGGCAAACTTTTTCTGTAAAAGGCCAAAAATTTTAGGAGGCCACATATGGTCTTTGTCAAACATTCTTCTTTGTGCTGGTTTTGATTTGGTTTGGTTAGTTGGTTGTTTTCATTATAAAATATATATAACAGGGGAGCCTGGGTGGCTCAGTCAGTTGAGCCTCTGACTCTTGACTTTGGCTCAGGTCATGATCTCAGGGTCGAGAGACTGAGCCCCACGTCAGGCAAGCATGGAGCCTGCTTGGGATTCTCTCTCTCTCCTTCTCTCTGCCCCTCCCCCTGCACCTCATGCTCCCTCTCACATATATATACATACATACATTTTTTAATTTAAAAAATAAAAAGTAAAATATACATAACAAAATTTACCATTTTAACCATTTTTTAATTTTCTTTTTTTTTTTTTGTAGAGAGAGAGGGCTCAAGAGCAGGGGGGTGGGGTTTGCAAGTTGGAGGGAGAGGGGGAGAGAGAATCTTAAGCAGACTCCATGACCAGCGCAGAGCCCTGATGTGGGGCTCTATCTCACAACCCTGAGATCACGACCTGAGCCAAAATCAAGAGTCATATGCTTAACCAACTGTGTCACCCAGGCACCCCACCATTTTAACCATTTTTAAGTGTACAGTTCTGTGGCATTAAGTACATTCACATTAGTGTGTAACCATCACTGCCCTTAGTCACCAGAACTTTTTACATCTTGTAAAACTGAAACTCTGTACCAGTTAAACATTAACTTCTCATTCCACCTCCTCCGTCCAGCCCCTGGCAACCACCGTTCTATTTTCTATCTCATGAATCTGACTACTCAAGGAACCTCATGTAAGAGGAACCTCACAGAAGAAGAAATGGTGGCCAATTGGGTTGCTTCCACCTTTTAGCTATTGTGAATAATGCTACTATGAACATGGACGTACAAATATCTATTTGAGTCTCTTTCAATTCTTTTGGGTATATACCCAGAAGTAAAATTCCTGAATCATATAAGTCTATGTTTAATTTTTTGAGGACTCACCACAGTTTTCCACAGCAGATGCACCACCAACAATGCACAATGGTTCCAATTTCTCCACATCTTTGTCAACACCTGTTACTTTCTGTATTTGGTTGGTTGGTTGTTTGTTTTTTTAATAATAGCCATCATAATGGGTATAAAGTGGTATCTCATTGTGGTTTTTGACTTATATTTACCTAATGATTAGGGGTACTGAACATCTTTTCAAGTACTTATTGGCCATTTATAATATCCTCTTAAGGAATTTACTATGTTCTCCCTTATATTATAGTTGTGCCTCCCCTACTAACAGGTAGGAACAGCACCTTTTACCCTTTATAAAGAGTCTTCTCACATATTCCTTATCTCATCTGAGTGAAAACTGGATACTGGCCTGCTTAGACCTTGGTATCTTGTCTAGACAATGGCCTCACCCAACTCCCTTAGTGGCAGCTCATCCACCCACCTCTACCTCTGAGTGATATACACATCAACGGCTCCCAATTGCCTTCCTCAGAAGTTCTCAATTTCAGGGTTCCAACACAGTGGCGGGATTTGGTGCAAAATGTCCAAAGTAATTTCTCACTATTAATGAAGTACAAATTAAATTTACAAATGTAGAGCACTCTGGGGCGCCTGGGTGGCTCAGTCGTTAAGCGTCTGCCTTCGGCTCAGGTCATGGTCCCAGGGTCCTGGGATTGAGCCCCGCATCGGGCTCCCTGCTCCACGGGAAGCCTGCTTCTCCCTCTCCCACTCCCCCTGCTTGTGTTCCCTCTCTCGCTGTGTCTCTCTCTGTCAAATAGATAAAATCTTTAAAAAAAAAAAAAAAAAAAGTAGAGCACTCACAATAGTGCCCAGCACATAGTAAGCACTATATAGGTGTTGGGCATTATTAATATTAAATTTTAAGAGTTATGAGACAGGTGTAGCAGATGCTTTTGGTGTTCTGTACACATCCATGGCCAACTTCTGATTTCAGCTGCAGTCGCAGGAGACAGTGACGTGCAGGCTGACAGCATCCCTCCTTCAGGACCCTACTGATCTCCTTGCTTTTCTGCCCAGAGCTTCCTCTTCTCACAAGCTCACACAGCTCATGAAGTACAGGGCCATTCGTAGGCATTAGTTTTCATCTGATGAATTATCTGCCTCCCTTTCCTACATTGCTACAACCTCCACCATTATCCAGGAGAAGATAACAGAAATCCTAATTACAGCTTGATCAGTTAGTATTCCACTCCCTGGCACGTTTATCAACACCTTCCCGTGGAACTTCAGGCCCTCTGCCTTTACTCTTCTGATCCTCCCGCTTTGAGCCCACTAGCACGTTTTCAGAGGGCAACAGTGGGCTGGGATGGAAAACAGAGATGGCAGAGTCACAGGTCACATTGTCAAGAAAGGGATGACAAGGGAGTGCAGGAGCCTTGAGACAGGTCTTTTTTCCGCCCTACTCTCTAAGCGGAGTTCAGTCAGCCTTCAGGGGGTGACTATGAAGTAACCTCCAGTTAAAAAAGGCAAAAGCGGACTCAGAGGCTGACACTGCGCAGGCGCAGGGAGGGGACTCGGGTTCCCTCTCAGGCTCATCCAGATGCCTCTCCTAGGTAAGGGCCAGAGGAAGAGCACAGTACCCCGCGCTAGAAGCCTCCCTTCTGTGCACCCCAATTCTTCGTGAGGCCCTCAGACCACCCAGGAAACGTCTGGGAAACCACCTCTGAGGCCGTCGGGCCGCCCCCCACTCCCCTCCCTAGGGCCCGGCGGAACCTGGAAAGCGGGTACCAGCGCTGGCGAGGCGCCAAGACACGAAGGGCCGGCAGGCCGGTCGGATTTGGCCCTCCTCACCACCGTTCTCACCTCTTTGTCCGCTGCTTTCTCCTCGATACCTAGCAGCGCGTACAGGTCCATCTGTAAGAGCTCCTTGGTCACCGCCATGGTTCCAACCCTGACTGGATTCGTACTACAACTCCCAAGAGTCTAAGCGTGCGTAGGGATTTCGGGGGACTGTCACCCCAAACGGACTGAATGGCGCTTAGCCCCCTGGGAAATGTGTTCTGGATCAGGCTTGACTGCCTCCGAAGGAAGGGAGCAGTCGTGAATGAACTACGCCTCCCAGCAGCCCCCGCGTCTGCCGCTACCACTATCCGGCTAGCGTGGCGGACCGCGATTTTCCTGCCAGAGGCCGCAGCAAGCCCGCGCGAAGGGGCGTGGGGCGAGGGCGGGGCTTAGGGAAAGTACAAGGATCTCGGGACCTGGCGGTCGCGATCTCTCAGTTTTGTGGAACCTGCGGCGCCTCGCCGGCCACCAGAATGGAGAGTAGGTGCTACGGCTGCGCTGTCAAGTTTACCCTCTTCAAGAAGGAGGCGAGTCTTCTCCCCGCGGGCTAGAGGGCCGGGGAGGACCGGAGTGGAGGAAAAGCACAGGACTTGAAGTCCGTAGACTTGGTTTTATGGCCCCTTTCCAGCTGTGTGGTTTTGATGAAGTCACTGAACCTCACTTTCCATTTCTGTAAAATTGGGCTAACGCTCCCTCCCTTTCGGGGTTGACATGAGGGCCCAGAGAGGTGCTGGAGGTGAAAGTGCCCTATAAACTGAAGAGCACGCTCCTGTCCTTTCTAGAAAGGTAGGCTTTTCTCTCCACCAAGTATAAGATGCAGCTGTTTCGTTCCCTCCACTCTGCTCCTCCGCAGCCCAGTCTTAGTTACTATCCTGTGACCACTCTCCATCACTCTATGCCGGTTACTCCCTTTGTTCTGAAACCTTCACCGTCATGCAGTCTGCCCTTCCCAGATTTCTTGAGTTAGATTACTGCCCTTCCTCCTGCTCCCGGGGCACCATGGCAAAGCCTCTTTTGTCCTCTGCACAGGCCCCTAAGTTCTCCTGGTAAACTATAGGTTTCCTCTGCTCGGTTGTGACCAGGAGATAGGAACCAGATTGGATGAATGAATAGCGGTAGGGATGCAGATCCCTGTAGCACTTAGAAACCTGGGTTTTGGAATCAGGGTGGTCAGGGTTCAAATTTGAGCTCTGCTGTCTTATTCATGGAAACACCTTGGTTTGGGCAAGTCATGTAACCTCTCTTGACCGCATCTAAGATAGTAATAATAATTAATGGTGGTCATCAGGATTAAGTAAAGTAGTGTGTATAAATTTTGAGGATTATATCAGATGATGAATGTTAAGTACTGAATTTAGTGCCTGACACACAGTAAGTGCTTAATAAATGGAGGCCATTGTTATCCCATACTGAAGCCAAGCCACCCTCCATCTCTGCTGAGGCAGAGAAGGCAGGGGCTCTGCACTCTCTGATACTCCTTTGTTAAGAGTCAGTGACTTGCAGCATGAAGTTTTGCCTGTTTGTTTTCTACACCCCAGCATTGGGGAATTGAAGACAGGGTAGAAAGCATGGGAATTTTGCATAAAGCTTTACTTGATTTGAATAAAAGACCCTCCACCCCTGTCTCTCCCCAGGCCTTAGGGGCCCCACTCCTCATCCTCCTCCCAGCAGCTGGTCACAACTTCAGTGTCTTCCCTGTGTGCTTGGAGAGTCCCAGGGCGGAGCGTGCAGGGGTGGGTGAGAGATGGAACCTCCTACTTCATGTTTCTTGTAGTATGGCTGTAAGAATTGTGGCCGGGCCTTCTGTTCTGGCTGCCTTAGCTTCAGTGCAGTGGTGCCCCGGACTGGGAATACCCAACAGAAAGTCTGCAAGCAGTGCCACGAGGTCCTGACCAGGTGAGTTGACATGGTCAAGGGTTTAGCCAAGCATGGTACCAGTCGGCTGGCCAGCCCACACAGCTTTGTGCTCTGTGGCAAGAGATCAGCTCAGGAAGTGTTTGGGGTGGGAGGTACTTACTGGCAGATGGCGGGACTTCTGATACCAGATGTCTTCTCTATAGAGGATCTTCTCCTGCCAATGCCTCCAAGTGGTCACCACCTCAGAACTACAAGAAGTAAGTGCTGAACAGACAGAGACAAATAGGGATGGGGAAAAGACAAAGGAGCCATAGGGTAGGACTCTCTTCCCAGCCTCTAGATCAGATGAGCACAGGGTCCAGAGAAAATCATCTCTCAGCCTCCTGACTGCCCTCTTGGGCTCAGACAGTAGCTCATCAGCCCTCTCTCCAGAAACATTTCTTGGTAGACCTTGTCCTCTCAGCCAGACCCTTCGATTGGTCAGCTGGATTGGGCTGCAGGGTGACATGAATGAGGACCACAGAATATTGTCCGTTGGAGGCCGCCCTGGATGCCTAGAAGTGATTTGAATGGGAAACGGCAAGTGGGTGCCTTCACCCCTCCCTTCTGCATTCTTCAAGAGCCTAATCTCATACTCTCCCAGGCGTGTGGCTGCCTTGGAAGCCAAGCAGAAGCCCAGCACTGTCCAGAGCCAGGGACTGATCCAACAAGACCAAGTCATTGCTGAGCGCCTAGCGCGGCTCCGCCAGCAGAACAAGCCCAGTGAGTGGGGGCAGACTGGGTGACCTAAAAGATACCATCCACGCCTCCTGGGACTAGGATTCCTCGGGATCTTACAGGGCTTCTCCATACCCATTTCAGAGTCAGTGGCCTCGCAGGCGGAGATAGAAGCCAGGCTAGCTGCACTGAGGGATGAACCCCGGGGTTCCATCCCTTCCACCCAGGAGATGGAGGCACGGCTTGCTGCACTGCAGGGCAGAGTTCCGCCTTCCCAGACCCCCCAACCTGTGAGTACTTGGGGGGACAGGGGTCCTAGGATAAGGACCTTGCAGAAGCCCAGATACATGTATACTTATGTACTTTGTAGGAATTGGCAAAACCTCCCATCCTCACCTCTTGCTCCTCAGGCCTGCTGCGAGGCCAAGGAACCAGGAACAAGCAGTAGGATGGGGTGGGGCAGGAAAGAATGGCCAGATCTATATGGGCCCTGGATTAGTCCCCTTTCCCTGAGCTTTGGAAACTCTTCAGCATCCACCCCTAACCTAGACTATTCTGCACCTTACAGTGTTGCCTTCCCCCCTCCCCTGGCTCCCCACTGAAGTTCCCTCCTCTCAGCAGGCACATCAGCCACCAGACACCAGGACCCAAGCCCAACAGGCACAGGATCTGCTGACACAGCTGGCAGCGAAGGTGGCTATTGATGAGAGCTGGCAACGAGGAGGCCCAGGTAACTTCTCCACCTGGGTCCCCCAGGGACCTGCCCCCCACTCTTTCCCCAAGTAGGACGGGCTCTGCTGCCCACCCTCTGGGACACAAATATAAATCAGAGACCAATCAACATTGTAAACTACAGTTTAGTCCAACAGGAGTCAGTGTAAGCCTCGTGGATAAGTGTGCGGGCTTTAGAATCAGACAGTGATTTCTTATTCTACCACTTAAACTAGCTCTGTGACTCTGAGAAAGTTGCGTGACCTAAGTCTCCCTATCCTCAGCTATAAAATGGAGGTGTATGTGGTAAAACCCACCTCACAGGGAAATCACGAGAAGTAAGTGAGATAATCTAATAAGCACTTAAGGCCCTGCCTGGCTTATAGTAAGTGTTCAGCGAATGTTCTCTGCAATGATGCTAATGATAAGGATGAGGAAGAGGCTATTTGAATTTAATTAAAATTCAGTGAGGGGCACCTGGGTGGCTCAGTCGTTAGTCTGCCTTCCACTCAGGTCATGATCCCAGAATCCTGGGATTGAGCCCCGCATCGGGCTCCCTGCTCAGCGGGGAGCCTGCTTCTCCCTCTCCCACTCCCCCTGCTCGTGTTCCTGCTCTCGCTATCTCTCTCTCTGTGTCAAATAAATAAAATCTGGGGTGCCTGGGTGGCTCAGTCGTTAAGCATCTGCCTTCGGCTCAGGTCATGATCCCAGGGTCCTGGGATTAAGCCCCGCATCGGGCTCCCTGCTCCGCGGGAAGCCTGCTTCTCCCTCTCCCTCTCCCCCTGCTTGTGATCCTGTTCTCACTGTGTCTCTCTCTGTCAAATAAGTAAATAAAATCTTTAAATAAATAAATAAATAAATAAAATCCTTAGAAAATAAATAAATAAATACATACATAAATAAATAAATAAATAATAAAATTCAATGAAATTTGGGGCACCTGCGTGGCTCAGTCGGTTAGGCTTGATCTCAGCTCAGGCCTTGATCTCAGGGTTGTGAGTTTGAGCCCTGCGTTGGGCTCCATACTGGGCGTGGAGCCTACTTTAAAAAAAAAAAAAAAAAAACTAATAATAATTAAATGAAATTTAAAACTCAGTTCCTTATGGTACTAGCCACATTTCAAATGCTATTGAACTACAGTCTTGGACAGCACAAATACAATGATACGGAACATTTCTGTTATTATAAAAAATTCTGGACAGTGCTCTTCAAATGCTTCAGAGCAGGGGTTCTTAACCAGGGATGATTTTCCCAGGGGGGCCCATAGAGCAATATCTGGGACTCTCTGGTTGTCACAACTTAGAGGGTGCCACTGGCATCTGGCAAGCAGAGGCTAGGGATGCTGCTCAGCATCATATAGGGCATGGGACAGCCCCCACAACAAATTGTCCTGTCCAAAATATCAATGAACCAAGATTGAGAAGCCCTGCTTTAGAGATATAATCTCATTGACTATTCTCCATAATCTTGTACATACTATTATTATCCATATTTTATAAACAAGGAAACTGAGGCCTGATGAGCTTAAGGAACTTGACCAAGGTCACAGGTATTAAGTGGCAGCACTGGGACTTAAACCCAAAGCTGTCTGATTTTGAATCTCCTGCTCTGAAACGCTGAGGTAAAGGGGACCATGTCAGAGCCACACCCACTGTCGTAGAAAGCTTCCTGCCTAGTGCCATAAAGAACCTGATCTCTCATGTCCTCTCTGTGCTGCTGCCTGGAAATATTCATGCCAGCCTGTAAGGCAGAGAGACTGGCTGAGGCTTAGTGTCCCCATATCCTCATCTTTTTGGGCAGTGATGCTCATACTGTGGAATACCCACCCTAAGGGCAACATGTAAAAATATCAGGAGTGGGGATGGATGTAGTTGGAAAAAAACATGTTTAAGATTACTAGTATTTTTACATTTGGAAAAATGGAGGAAAGATAGATTTTATTGGTAATATAAACCACAGGAGCTAATGCTGAACAAAAAGCTGATAATCTATGGTTTTTAAAGGAAGTAGAGAAATGGGCTCACTGGCTTCTGATGAGAGATCTTGGAATATCTCTGCCTCCCTGACTGCTTCTCTCCTTCCAGCCGCCTCTGTCCAGAATGACCTCAACCAAGGTGGCCCAGGGGGCCAGAGTGCTAATTCCACGGGGCAGGCCACCTGGTCCCTGGAAGAGGAGAAGAGCAGGCTGCTGGCTGAGGCAGCGATCGAGCTGCGGGAAGAGAACACGAGGCAGGAGAGGATCCTGGCCCTCGCCAAGCGCCTGGCTGTGCTTCAGGGCCAGGACCCTGATAAAGGTAGGGGCTGGGAAGCAGCAACTCACTCATGTCCATTGGGCAGGCCCCCCCACACACACCCCCAGGCCAACCTCTACAAAATGGCGACTCCCGGCCACGCTGAATCAGGTGCTGGGAATTCCTGTGCCCAGGGGTGTCGAGCTCTGCCCAGAGCCACAAGGAAGGTACTGGGGCAGAGGAATGGAAAAGTAATACGTAGCAGGCATCAGGGGCCCAGGACCCCCAGTCTCTTCAGGTGCAAAGTCTTCTGTTTCTGTCCCCCAGCCCTGCAGGGTGGGGCAGGGAAGGGCAGGATCTGATCAGTGGCGACAGAGGCTGCCTAGCTCTGGAACAAGTGCCACTGGAAAGCCAACCAGCTCCTGGGGGCAAAACTACAGCTACTCAGGTGAACTCTGTCCATGTTACTCCTCCTCCCCTGCTCCTGTCGTTCCTTCTTCAAGTGACCCTCCAGGACTATCACCTCCCAGACAGTGATGATGATGAGGACGAGGAGACAGCCATCCAGAGAGTCCTGCAGCAGGTGGGCCCTGCCTTACCCACCTGACCCCGCCTTGTCCTGTCCCTGTCTCACTGCCCCACCCCCCACCCGGCCCCATTCACCCTGCCTCCACTCTCGTACTGAATGGCCTCTCTGCAGCTCCTGTTCTGGCTGGGGCCCCACTGTCCCTGTGACCCAGACCTGCCTACTGGCCCCTGGAGATGGGGTATCAGCAGCCACAGGCAATAGATAAGGGAGATGGGTTGAGAAGCTAAGGCCACAGAGCACAGCAATACTCGTGGGGAAGAGGGTCAGGGTCTAGGCCTGGAACAGGGAGCTGCACCTCTTTGCCCTGTCCACAGCTCACGGAAGAAGCTGCCCTGGATGAGGCAAGTGGCTTTAACATCCCTGTGGAGCCCGCTCTCCGAGCCCGGGCCCAGTCCTGCAGGGCAGAGCCTGAGGTGAGAAAAGCCACCGGCCGCCACCACAGCCTCCCTCCCTGCTTGGCCAGCTGCTCCTGCAGCAGTCTCCCACACATCTTACTTCTCTCCCCCATTCCTCTCCGGTCCTGGCAGGCCCAGGCCATGGCTGCCAGGCCCGAGGCTGAGGAAGAGGAGCTCCCCTGGTGCTGCATCTGCAATGAGGACGCCATCTTGCGCTGCACTGGTTGCGACGGGGACCTCTACTGTGCCCGCTGCTTCCGGTGAGGGTGGGTGGAATGTTCTGTTCCACTGGGAAAAGTCAAGGGCCATCCGTGACCCCTGACCTGTCTCTCTCTGCTCCACAGGGAAGGCCACGATGCCTTTGAAATTAAAGAGCACCAGACGTCTCCCTACTGCCCACCGCGCTCAGGCCGAGAGCACTGAGGAAACCAGGCAGGCAAGCCCACCTCTGGGCCCAGCCTCAGGGCGCCCAATGGGAGAGTGAGTCAGCCTAGACTGCTCATGGATGCGCCCTTTCCTGAGCCTCAGTGTCCCTGGAAGGAAGGAAGGACTCTCCATTCGAGATGATAACTGGGGGGAGCCAGAGCGAAGGCAGAAGTCAGGAGCCCACCAACAGCCAAGCCTGGACTGGGAATGAGGTGTCGTGGGGAAGAGACAAGACTGAATCTAAGGGTGATGAGCCTTGAAACTTGCTCAAGGGCCCAGGGTCCTTCCCTGGCACTTAGTGGATCTAATAAAAAATGTTGATGTCTTAAGCCCAGCAACTCTTATCTCTAGAACCCTGTGGGCTCTGAGCCTGGGCCCCTGGAGAGGTGGCAAGAACAGGATTTCTACTCAAAGTCCAGTCCTATGGAGTGAGGAAAAAGGTGGGGCCATCCTGCAGGCTTCTCCAGGCAGAAACAGTCCCATCCACCCTGGAAGCCTCATATGAAGTAGGCAGTGGATATTCGTTCAACTGATCTGAACTGTGCATCCTGCTCTGGGCAGCCCAGCGTAGCCGCTAGGCCCCACCATCTTGGATTCCTCAGCCTCCCTCGTACTCAGCGCATGCACAAACAGTGAATGCCTACCCTGCTTTCTGCCTTACTCCCAAAGGATGCCACCTCCCCGGGCTCCTGTCCCAACCTGCCAGCCATTCAGACCCAGTATCTTTCCAGCAACGTGCTCCTAGGCTGACTCCTGGCCTCTCGGCCTGTACCCTTTACACCTCTCTGCTTAGCTCCTGCTTTTTCTCTTTCTGCTGCTGGCTGGAGCCAGCTCAAGACAGTCCTCAGCCTGATGCCTCCTGATTCAGGGGCAATAGGAAGGTTTAGCCTTCCCTGATATCCCCAGACCCAGCTAGGTTTTCCCTGTTACCTCTCCTCTGGGATTCAAAACTAGTCTTTGCCACTTGGGCTCCTGTTGTTGGTGATGCAGGATGCTCTGTGTCCTAGTCTGGTGCCCTCTTGTTTGGCCTCTGGGCCTTGCTAGATCATGAGCTCTAAAGCAGAACTGTGATCTTTGAATTCTCAAGGCCAATTTGGATAGATGGGACGGAGGAGGTGTGGATAGAGCCTGGTGGCTCGGGATGCTGGCCCTCTGGTATATCACTTTACCCTCCCCTCCCCATCCCTCAGGAAAGATGCTCCACACTCCATTCAGCTGGGACTCCCAAAGGTTTTATCCACTTGGCTGGAAAGTACTGGGCAACAGCCATGAATGGCTTCCAGAAAGCCCAGCTGTGACTGCACATACACTAGGGGTATCCAAATGTCCCTCATCCTCCGTGTTCCTTGTCTGTGTCCCACGGGGCCATTTCCTCTCAGCCCAGGATTCAGAGGTTCAGGGCAGGCCTGGCAGTGCTGAGGCTGCTGAAGGTATTCTCACAAGGCTTATTTCTGAGGCCGACTGAGTCTCCGGAGTTTCTTGAGTTGACTGAGCAGCTCAGAGATAAAAGGCTGAGAGAGAAACGGGTGAGATCAAAGCATGGGGTCACACCCACCCACCACACTGCCCTCCCTAATCTCCCTGACCCCATGTCTCCAGAGCTGGGGAAGGGGAGAAGGATGGAGGGCCAAGCCTTCCTCTCAAACACTCTTCTTCATTAGCTGCCTCCCCTCTGGGCCCCTCTTACCCCCAGACCTGCAGAGCATCCCTTACCTCTGTGGGACGGGGGCAGTTTCGGAGAATAGCCTGGGTGAAAGAGAGCAAAGAATGGGTCCCCAAGCCACAGCACTTTCCCACAAGCCTCCACTCAGCCCTCCCAGGAATCCTCCCCTCTGAATTGGTTCTCCCCATGCCCCTCAAGAAGGCAAAACCTGGGTTCCTGGGTTCTTCCCGCTCTAAGCCCAGCCCCACATTCTACCTCCAAATGAGTCTTCTGTTCCTCTGTGGATAGTTCCATAAGAACCTCCAGGTCAATCTCAGGCTCAGAAGGAGTTGGTTGATCCTGTTTGGGAATCACATAGGGCTCAGAGGGGCCTGGCCAGCTGGTGCTGGAGTGAAAGTCACTGTCAGGGGCTCCCTCATCTCCTACCCTGCTTCCCACGTTCAGTCCGTCTCCTCACCTTCCTCAAACCACCCGTTCATTCTTATATTCAACACTTACTGAGGACCTATTTTCTATCTGAAACAGGGCTAGGGTTCTTTAAAAAGAGTGCCTGTTTGGGCAGCTGGGTGGCTCAGTCAGTTAAGCATCTGCCTTCAGCTCAGGTTATGATCTCAGGGTCCTGGGATTGAGTCCCACATTGGGCACTCTGCTTGGCGGGGAGTCTGCTTCTCCCTCCCTCTCTCTCTCTCTCAAATAAATAAATAAATAAATAAATAAATAAAATCTTTACAAAAGTGCCTGTTTGTTTTTTTTTTAAAGATTTTACTCATTTATTTGACAGAGAGAGACACAGCGAGAGAGGGAACACAAGCAGGGGGAGTGGGAGAGGGAGAAGCAGGCTTCCCGCTGAGCAGGGAGCCCGATGCAGGGCTCGATCCCAGAACCCTGGGATCATAACCTGAGCCGAAGGCAGACGCTTAACGACTGAGCCACCCAGGCACCCCAAAAAGAGTGCCATAACAAAGTTATGCACGTTGTTGGTAAGGATATAAAATGGTATAGCTGCTTTGGAAGACAGTTTGGCAGGTCTTTGAAATGTTAAATATAGAGTTATCATCTGACCCAGGAATCCCATTCCTAGGGCTACTCCCAAGAGAAATGACATGTCCACACAAACATCTGCACATGAATGTTCATAGCAGCATTATTCATAATAGCCAAAAGGTGAAAACAACACATATCTCCATGAACCAATGAATGGATAAATAAAATAATGTAGCCATATAACATTACTCAGCAATAAAAGGAACAAAGCATTGATTCATACTACAACATAGCTGAACCTTAAAAACATTATATTAGTGAAAGAAGCCAGTTACAAAAGTCCATATGTTATATGATTCAATTTATATGAAATGTCCAGAATAGGTAAATCCACAGAGACACAAAGTAGATTAGTGGTTGCCTCGGGCTGGGAGTGGTGGTGGTAAGGAATGAGGTGTGACTGCTAATTGGTACAGCGTTTCTTTCTGGGGTGATAAAATGTCCCGAAATCCAATTGTGGTTGTATAACCCTGAAGATACTTAAAACTATTGGAAGTGTACACTTTAAGTGGGTGAATTGTATGGCATGTGAATCATATCTCAATAAAGTTATCTTTAAAAGTTATTATAGTCAGTGAAATAATTGAAACAATACAGAGTTTATAAAATTAAAAATGAAAGAAGCTCAAGAAAATGAGATGACAATCCACAGACTGGGAGAAAATATTTGCAGAGGATGTGTCTGATAAAGGACTATTGTCCAAAACAGACAAATAATTCTTGAAATGCAACAATAAGAAAGAAACAACCCAATTGAAAAATGGGCCATAGATCTGAACAGATACCTCACCAAAGAAGATATGTGGATGGCAAATCGCATAAGAATTGTTCAACATCATATGTGATTAGGAAATTGCAAATTAAGACAACAATGAGATACACTACATACCTACAAATTGGCAAAAAATCCAAATCCGAATGCTAGTGAGGATATGGAATGACAAGAACCTTCATTCATTGCTGGTGGGGATGCCAAATAGTATAGCCACTTTGGAAGGCATTTTGGTAGTTTCTTACAAAACTAAACACACTCTTGCTATATGATCTAGTGATCAAGCTCCTTAATATCTACCCAAGTGAGTTGGAAACATATCTGCACAAAAAGCTACATCAAGATGTTTATAGCAGCTTTACTCATAATTGCCAAACTTGGAAGCAACCAATCTGTCCTTCAGTAGGTAAATGGATAAATCAACTGTGGCACATCCAGACAATGGAATATTATTCAGCACTAAAAGAAATGAGCTGTCAAGCCATGAAAAGACCTAAATGAACCGTAAACACAGAATAAGTGAAAGAAGCCAATCTGAAATTGGCCAGTCATACATACTGTATGATTCCTACCATACAACATTCTGGAAAATGCAAAATTATGGAGACAGTAAAAAGATCAGTGGGATTAAGGGGGGAAGTGGGATGAATAGGTGGAGCACAGAGGATTTTTAGGACAGAGAAAATACTCTGTACAATACTATCATAGTAGATACATGTCCTTACATATTTGTCTAAACCTTTGAATGTACACCACCAGAAGTGAACCTAACATAATCTATGGACTTTGATGTGTCAGTGTAGGTTCACTGATTGTAACAATGTACTGCACTAGTGGGGGATGTTGCTAGTGGGGGAGGCTGTGCATATGTGGGGGGCAGTGGGAACATGGGAACTCTGTACTTTCTGCTCAGTCTCCCTGTGAACCTAAAACGGCTCTAAAACTTAAGTCTATTAAAAAAGATGTGAATTCAATGGCCAAGTTTTAATAAACTTAGAGATTTACTGCTTCATCAAGGACTTTCTTAAGTGAAAGTGGCACAGTGGTGAAGAACATAACTCCTAGTGTTAGGAGTTAGTTGGACAATTAAGTAGTCAGGGCCAGGGTCCCCAACAAGAAAACAGGGAGCTGGGACAGCTAAGACAAAACTGCACCAGCATCCTGCTTTACAGCTTAGACAAGACCACAATAGCATCCTGTCTAGTAGCCTCTGCAGAAGTGACTTTTGCAAAACATCCTGAAACAAAACACTGAAAACAAAACATTTGTCACTATCACAAGTTGAGGCAGTTAGTCTCCAAATGTCAGCCCAAAAGACCTAACCCGATAGGTAGATGGGAGCATGATCAAAGCCCTGATTGGCACACCTTAGCAGCCAATCCACAGGGGACCCACACTCCGGATGCTCAAGATAGTTCTGCAAAAGAGCTTACAAAAACCCCTAGATTTGAACGTCAAGATGGCAACCATCTCGGGTCCCCTCCTTGTTTGGGAGCTTTGTACTATTGCTCAATAAACTTTGCCTTGCTACCCACCACTCTTTGGTCTTCATCTTCATTCTTCAAAGCGCCATAACCAAGAACCTCGGGCAGTAAGGGAAAAAATTCCTGTAACACTAGTACAGGTGGGTGCCACTTTTCTTCTTGTTTGAAAGTTCATTTACTTAGGGACGCCTGGGTGGCTCAGTCGGTTGAGCGTCTGCCTTCGGCTCGGGTCATGATCCCAGGGTCCTGGGATCAAGCCCCGCAGCAGGCTCCCTGCTCCGCGGGAGGCCTCCTTCTCCCTCTCCCACTCCCCCTGCTTGTGTTCCCTCTTTCACTGTGTCTCTCTCTGTCAAATAAATAAATTTTTAAAAATCTAAAAAAAAAAAAAAGTTTATTTATTTAAGTAATCTCTACACCCAACGTGGGGCTCAAACTCACAACCCCAAGATCAAGAGCCGCATGCTCCTCCAACAGAACTAGCCAGGTGCCCCCATTGCCACTTTCTGGATTCACGCTAAGGGCCACCCTTGTTTTTGCATTATCAGTGCAAATGTCAACATAGTGAAAAAGGCAAATGACATCTCAGTATTATTATGAAAATAACCATGAGCCCTCTGAAAGGGTCACCAGAATATACTTCAACAAGTGCTGCCTTATTCATTTTTCTATGGGTTGTCTAGTTTTTTCTTACTGATTTAAGAAGTCTTTTTTTTTAATTCAGATTAGCCCTAGCATTCATTCCACATATGATGGAAATACCACTTATTTTTTTTTAAGATTTTTAAAAATTTTATTTATTTCTTTATTTACTTATTGAGAGAGACAGAGAGAGTACAAGTGGAGGGAGGAGCAGGGGGAGAAGGAGAGAGAGAATCTCAAGCAGACTCCTCACTGAGTGCAGAGCCTGATGAGGGGTTCAATCTGACAACCCTGAGATCATGACCTGAGCCGAAATCAAGAGTCTGACGCTTAACTGACTGAGCCACCCAGGTGCCCCTGGAAATACCATTTATGTGTGGGGAAGGAGTTGGGGAAATATATGTTTATATAGCTGAATGTAACTAATGGTCTTTTCCTGTTTGGATTTTGCTGCTCCTCCTCGTCCTCCTCCTCCCCCACTCCCCTCCTTCTTCTCTTAATGCTTAATAAGTTCTTCTCATACTGATTTGAATGAATATTTGATATTCACCTTTACATTTTCTAAAGGTTTGATAATTTTACCTTTTCCTTTTGATTATTTAAGCCTTTAAAATCTTTTTACTCAACAAATATGTGTTCAGGGGCGCCTGGGTGGCTCAGTCATTAGGCATCTGCCTTCGGCTCAGGTCATGATCCCGGGGATCTGGGATCAAGCCCCACATTGGCCTCCCTGCTCTGCGGGAAGCCTGCTTCTCCCTCTCCCACTCCCCGTGCTTGTGTTCCCTCTCTCACTGTGTCTCTCTCTGTCAAATAAATAAAATCTTTAAAAAAACAAAACAAAACAAATATGTGTTCGGTGACTGCTATTAACATGGTACCATGAACTTGGGAACTTCAGTGAACAAAACAAAGATCCTGTCCTCCAAGAGTCCACATGTTAGAGGCAGTGGAGGAGACATAATAGAAACAGATACAAGTAACTAACGTATAATTTGTTTAAAGGTTATCTGGGGGAGGGGCGCCTGGGTGGCTTAGTCAGTTCTGCCTTCTCCTCAGGTCATGATCCCAGGGTCCTGGGATCGAGTCCCACATCAGGCTTCCAGCTCAGCGGGGAGTCTGTTTCTTCCTCTGCCCCTCCCCCGCTTGTGATCTCTCTCACATGCTCTCTCAAATAAATAAATAAAATCTTAAAAAAAGAAAAGTTATTTGGGGGAACTTTTTGGATGATGGAAATGTTCCATATCTTGACTGGGGTAGTGGTTACATATGGCAAAGTGCATCCCAATGTACACTTCAAATTTTATTCTGTCAGTTATACCTCAATAAAGTTGATGTTTTTTAAAAAGGAAAGAATAAAGAAAAAGAAGCCTCCCCTGCCCTCTCATTCCTCCAACTGCCTACAGGCAACCACTGTTAACAGTTTTGGTCCTTCCATGCCTTTTTAAAATAAACAGTGTTAGGGTTCTAAGTTAGTTCTTTCACCCTAAGCTCTCAACTTTCCTTTTTGCTTCCTTAGTTTCTAGTTCATCTGGTTCAGCCTTCATTCATTTAATGCGTATTTACTGAGTGCATGCTATGTCCCAAGTACTGTGATAAGTACTAAGGCAAGACAGCAAGACAGACACATATAATTCTGCCCTTGAAAAGCTTACAGTCTCCTGAAGGATACAGACAAGTGAAATGGCAGTTATAATACAGAGTGATAAGCACTCTGATGAGATACTTTGAGAACACATGGAAGGGGAAACCTTACCAAGCTTGGGGTTCTGGAAGGCTTCCTGGAGGAAGTGACTTCTAATCTGAGACCTGAAGGCTGAGTAAGAGTTAACCAGATATTTATATTTCTGGAAATGATGGAATAACAGGGGCTGTATTTATTCTCCCAACATAAGTAACTAGAAAACTAGATAAAAACAGATGAACAGTGTTTTCAGTCATTGGACAACAGGTTGCTCAGGACTCCCCAAGAGAAAAGAGAAACTAAAAAGGCAAACTCTGTAATTGCGCTGTATTTCTTCCTAGAGGCAATTTCCAGACCACAGAGCAGAGAGGGAGGCCCCAAGCAGAGCACAGTGGTCTTGCTATATTGATGTGACAGAGATCAGAGTTCAGTGTTGAGGTGGCTGGAAGTTGCTAGACACAGTTGTGAAGAGGAGGGAGTTCTGAAGAAAGAAACCTCCAGAAATCTGCATAAGGGTTCTCTTGAGTCTTTGCTGAACACAAGATGCACATTCATAGGGTAAAGCCTCACAAGGCCAGGTAGTGTGAGGCACCGAAGGCCCAGAGATGAATAGACCTCACACAGGACTGGGAGGCAAATCAAGTTCCAACCAGCCAGAGTGGACAGTCATCACTGATCATGCAGGAATCCAGTACAGACCTCAGACCTGGGGGTTAAATTATTCTCTAGATTAAAGGCTACTCTAGACCCAATGTAACTTAAAAACAAGCTTCAGAAGGATCAAACTGAGCCACAAGTAAATAAACTGCCTATTAAACAAGGCCCAATGCTTTAAAGGAAGAAAAAAAAATATCCAGTTACCCAGTAATATAAAACTCATAAAACGTCCAGTATCCAAACAAAAATCACTCGTCATACCAGAAGCAGGAAATGTGACCTATAAAGAGGAGAAAAATCTGTTAATAGAAGCAGACCCAGAAATGAGAGAGATGGTAGAATTAGCAGATGAGGAAAACACGAACACAGTAATGAGAAAAATGAAACATATGAGAAAAAAACAAATGAAGCATCCAGAGATGAAAAATACAATTATTTTTTAAAGATTTTATTTTTAAGTAATCTCTACACACAATGTGGGGCTCGAACTCACAACCCCGAGATTAAGAGTCACATGCTCTACTGACTGAGCCAGCCAGGTGCCCTGCAAGATACAATATTTTATTTTTTATTTTTATTTTATTTTTTTTAAAGATTTTATTTATTTATTTGACAGAGAGAGACACAGTGAGAGAGGGAACACAAGCAGGGGGAGTGGGAAAGGGAGAAGCAGGCTTCCTGCAGAGCAGAGAGCCTGATGCGGGGCTCGATCCCAGGACCCTGGGATCACGACCTGAGCCGAAGGCAGACGCCTAATGACTGAGCCACCCAGGCGCCCCAAGATACAATATTTTAAATGAAAAATTTACTGGATGGAGTTAACAGCATATTTGGACATTGCCAAAAAAAGATCAGTTGAACCTGAAGATGTAGTGACAGAAACTAGCCAAAATGAGGGGCGCCTGGGTGGCTCAGTCGTTAAGCGTCTGCCTTCGGCTCGGGTCATGATCCCAGGGTCCTGGGATCGAGTCCCACATCGGGCTCCCTGCTCGGCGGGAAGCCTGCTTCTCCCTCTCCCATTCCCCCTGCTTGTGTTCCTGCTCTCGCTGTGTCTCTCTGTCAAATAAATAAATAAAATCTTACAAAAAATAAAAATAAATAAACAAAGTTCTATGATAAAAAAAAAAAGAAACTAGCCAAAATGAAACACAGAAAGAAAAAAACCTTGGGGGGGGGGGGCGTGGGGAGGAAGAAGAGAACAGAACCTTAATGGCCTGTGGTGTGGTATCAAGTGGTCTCCCATACGTGCAGCTGGAATCCCAGAAGGTGGAGGGTGGGGCTGAGTAGTAAAGCTGCATTCTAATCACTACAATTCTACCTCTAAAAAAGTACAAGTCTGGCCCCCCCAAAAAACTTTTCACATCACTTATGATTTTATCCACACTCATTTTGAATATACGGTAGTATATTACTGAGAGTCAGATTGTGGATACAGTCTGGAGTTGAGAATATGGGCTGATATCATAATCCAAATACTCCTTCCCTCAAGTATTTTTTGAATTCTCAGAAAATGAGTGGATATGTCAAACAACTCCTGCTGAGCTGAACAAGTGTGGTAAAATTGTGACTCGGGGGCGCCTGGGTGGCTCAGTCGGTTAAGCGTCTGCCTTCGGCTCAGGTCATGATCCCAGGGTCCTGGGATCGAGCCCCGCATCAGGCTCCCTGCTCTGCGGGAAGCCTGCTTCTCCCTCTCCCACTCCCCCTGCTTGTGTTCCCTCTCTCACTGTGTCTCTCTCTGTCAAATAAATAAATAAAATCTTAAAAAAAAAAAAATTGTGACTCGGTATTTCATGAAGGGGTCTCCTGCCAGATGCTGCCTGATCTGACTCTGTTCTCACCTTCACTCCATCCGCAGTCCCTTTCCTCCTGATCTCTCTGCCATGGGAACAAGCAGTGGAGTAAGGCTCAGGGAGGAGCTAACAAGTGTTTGTTTCACATATTCATTAACATTATTTTTTTTAAAGTTGGAAGTTTAATAGATTGTTTCTTAAAATGTCACCACATCAGAAGGGTTGCATCAAAATGCCAGCTGAAAAAGACAGTGTCATCGAAGCTATAGGAAAGGAATGTTTTCAAAACTCTGGGGTGGTCAACAGCATCCTGTGTTGATGTGTACATTAGATTTGGCCCCAAGACATTGATTGGTGACCTTGGCGAGAGCTCTCAGTAGAATGGTGGGAACAGGAGCCAGGTCTCATGAGAGACTACGGACTCTGAGAAACAAACTGAGGGTTTCAGAGGGGAGGGGTGTGGGGGGATGGGTTAGCCTGGTGATGGGTATTAAAGAGGGCACGTATTGAATGGAGCACTGGGTGTTATACGCAAACAATGAATCTGGAACACTACATCAAAAACTAATGATGTAATGTATGGTGATTAACATAACATAATAAAATAAAATTTAAAATAAATAAATAAATAAATAAAAAGAAGCCAGGTCTCAGCGGTTTGAATAGTGACAGGAAGGGGAAAGGTAAGTAAAGGATGTGAGTGTGGACAAATCCTTTAAGAAGTCTTGTCGTAAAGGAGAAATGAAATCAGGGGTGGGAACTGCAGGGGGGCGCATTGTTGAGCAAGAGTCTCCTTAAAATAGGAGAAACTCGTGAGTGTTTATATCCTTGCTTAGAAGCCAAATCCACACCCCACCTCTGGACAATAGGAGCACTAGGGCCCCAAGTCTGTTTGTTTTGTTGAACCCAGACTTGGTTCCTCTGAAGACCCCAAAGCAGATTTTATACCCAGTGAGAAGAAGGGGGGCCCTCCATCAAAGTAAGGTTGGATCCCATTAAACCAAACTGAACAAGCAGTGATACATCCCTAGAACCATTGCCCGTAGGGCTATCCAAGGTGGGTATGTTGGGGAGAGCCTGCTGTATGGAGACAGGCTCTATGAAGGTAGAACTGGGGCAGGGTAAGCCTGGAGACACTGTTGCCTCAATCTCTCCCAAGATGACCAGCCACCTGGGGCTTCCCCAGCCACTTGGCTGCTTCCTGCTGAAAAGAGCAGGGATTGGGAGAGGAACTGCCACCTAGCACCTTTGGACAATTGCCATGGCAACCGCAGGCCAGGTATTTTATTTCGGTCATTGCCTGGGAGTGGTCCTCCCACATATCCTGTTTTCCAATGTTATGAGCTCATTATTGTACAGCCCTCCCCCTCCCCACTGTGTTGATCTTCCACAACCAGGTTCTTTGTCTAGTGTCTTTCTCTGATGCCTGGACAAATTTGCTCTGAGGTGTCTGAAATATGAGACTTTTTATGCAAGTGCACAACAATCTGAAACTGAAACTGATCCAGAGAGGGAGAGTGCTGGCAGGATAGAAGGGCAGTGGAGGCTGAGCAGAAGCAGGCCAAGAAAATGTGCCTCTCCCGCTCCCAGCTCCAGAGCATCTCCCTCCCCTGCACGAGGGAGCCCAGGATGCTGCAGGGGACATGGTTGACACCTGGACCACACTAACACAGGACCCAGTGAGCTTCACAAGACAGACTGGGCATAGGCATCATTCTCCTCCACCCCAACCGCAGCATAGCCCTTACCTGGAAGAATGACAAGCCCCTTGCTGCCCCCAAAAGAAAAGACAGGCACAGAGTCAAGAAGGAGGAGAAAGAAGGACCATGGTATGTAGACGAGGACTCCTGGGCTCTGGCTTGGTGCAGTGGTTCTCAGCCAGCCACATGCTAGAATTAACTGTGGAGCTTATAAAAAAAGACAAGTGACTGGGCCCCACCCTAATAGATTTAGTCAAACTGGGGTGCAGTCAGGTCATCAGGTTTTTTTCTGAAGTACTTCATGGGTGGAGAACCACTAAGCTGCTCGCCTAAGTGCCCGGGCACAGAGCCCCAGCTGCAGCGCCTGGTCTCCTGGTTTCCTAGTCGTGTGACCTTGGGCTCATTCGTCACTCAACATCTCTGAGCTTCCATTTCCTCCACAGTAAAACATAGCTACCTAAGGGAGCGGTGGGGAGGGCCGAGTAGGTAATGCGTGTCCAGCGCGAGGCACTGTGCCGAACACAGAGGTAAGGGTTCAGAATGTTACTCTCCTTGTTCAAACAGCGGTTGTTACTGCTCTAGGACCCCGATTTTCAGTTATCTGAGGAAGAAAGTGCCACGTCTCGTGACAAGGGGCAGAGACCTGTCCTTTTCTCAGGGGGAATTGAGGGGAGTCAGTCAGAGCCAGGGCCAAGGACTTGTTCTAGTTCAGTGCTGTCCACTCTGAGAGGATACAAATGTTTCTCCATCTGTGCTGACAAGATGGCAGCCAATAGCCACATGGGACTACGGCGCACTTGAAATGTGGCCAGTGTGAATGAGGGACTGAACTTTGCATCTTATTTAATTTTTATTAATTTGAAGGGCAATCGCCACACATGGCTGGTAGCTATAGTACTGGACGATGGAGCTCTTGGCACGCAGGTGTGTTGAGGCTGAGAGCAAGACAAATACATAAAAGTAGCTCTTCTATCTCACTTGAGCTTCAAAAAGTCCCACAAAGGAGATATGACAGGCATTGATAGGCTCATTCTATAGATTAGGAAACGAAGTTAAAACACCTGGCACAGATTTTGAAGAGCTTTAGAGGCAGAGCCCAGACCAGACCAGACCAGACCAGAGGGAGGTGGATTTCGGGACTGCAAATCTATCTTCACCTGTTGGGAGAAGCCTTCCCTCCGTGGGAGCATCTCACACTGGCCCCCCAGCTCCTCCTGAGGTCTCGGGCAGGCACTCTCCCCGGCACCCCACGGCCTCCCTCGCTGCCTCGTGTCACTCACCTGGAAGAGCTCCTGAACCTGCGCATCCACCCACTGCTCCATGTCCAGCCAGCGCTGCAGCTGCCCCCGGTCGTACTTCACCGTCAGCCGGCTGGGTCTCCGGGACCTGGCTACTTTGGAGGGGTCGGAGTGGGGCTTTGACTCTGAGTCTGTGGATGACGTCCTCCTCCTCCCAGAAGTCCAGTGGACCTTCTTACTTGGGTTCTCCCTGTCAGGGTTGGGAGACGTGCAGGAAGTAGGGCTTGAAGACAGCATGGAAGGCTTGGTGTGAGCAAGGACCTGGGGAAAACTGCCAGTCAGAGAAAGGGCGCCAGGGAAGTGAGGAGCCAAACAGAGGGAGAGGCCAGCAGGGAAGAAAGGAAGGGGGAGAGGGGCAGGGCCAAGGCTCCGGGAGGGGTGGAGGGTCAAAGATCAACAGGACTTTCTCTGGTACTGGGAATGCCAATCTCTAGGCTCCTTCCTGCCAGTGAGTGGCACTCCCGAGCCGTGCCCCAGCCCTGTTTTTGCAGCTGCTGAAGCTCAAAGTGATATAAACTTCAGATAAGCAAAGGTTAAGATCGTGCCATGCCTTGGGAGGAAGAAGGGACGCTCAGGTCCTGAGGGGTGCAGGGCTCTGATCGGTGCTCTATGGCCAGTTGTGGAACAGGACTGGAGTCACCCTCACCTGAGAGCCCTCGGCATCCCATCTTCCTGGGACTAGATCCACCTGGGCCCTGAGGAACTGGAATCAGATGGATCCTGCAGGAGCAGAGTCCCAAGCAGGTAGGAGCTCCTGCTCAGAGCGGGGCACTGGCGGGGGCAGAGTCTCACCAAGGATAGAGGAATGGTTATCTCTGGCCCTCGTCGGGTCAGTACCCTCTTGGGTCTGGGTGTGTCTGAATGTGAGCTGCCTTATGCATATGTGAGGGAAGAGGTGCTCCTCTGTCAGCCTGGCCCTGTGCTTGCAAAGGTAAATTCATCAAGCTCATCTCCCGTGCCCGGTCCCCAGAGGCAACTGCTTGGGAAGCCATGTTTATCATCACATGACCCTCCCCCGACTCAGCTCCTTCCTGACACAGAGGAAACCCACAGACCTAACTTTTACCCAGGTGACAAGACTAATAGTTCTAAACATACAGTACTTGCATTCTAAAGGAAGCATGTTTCTTTGTTTACTCTTTTGTAACAGAAATGTCCTTTTTTTATTTTTATTTTTTTTATTTTTTTAAGATTTTATTTATTTATTTGACAGAGAGAGACACAGAGGGAACACAAGCAGGGGGAGTGGGAGAGGGAGAAGCAGGCTCCCCACTGAGCAGGGAGCCAGATGCGGGGCTCGATCCCAGAACCCTGGGATCATGACCTGAGCCGAAGGCAGACGCTTAACCATCTGAGCCACCCAGGCGCCCCTGGAAATGTCCTTTTTTTAAAAGATTTATTTATTTATTTTGAGAGAGAGAGAGAAAGCAGGAGGGGCAGAGGGAAAGGGAGAGAGAAGCCCAAGCAGACTCCCTGCTGAGCGTGGAGCCCGACTCGGGGCTCGATTCCATGACCCTGACATCATCACTCAAGATGAAATCAACAGTCAAACGCTCAACTGACTACACCACCCAGGCACCCTGTAACAAAAATTTCTAAACTTTTTAGAAAAGTTACAGAACACTGTATTTTTTAAAAAATATGAACAGCTCAGAAGGACAAACAAATGAAAAATGAAAGTTTCTCTCCCCAGCTCCACTCTCCAGAAGCAACCGCACCAACAGCTTCTGTTTTTAATTCTCCTGTAAGCACCATTTATCCCTTTGTGTAATATCATATATTTGTCCATTCTAGACAGTATCTCTGGTCTCTTCAATATGAAGAATGGGAAACTTTGTCATCCCCTTTTACTTTCTACATTCCAATTTTTGTTTATAAATTTCTCTTTAGGTCTTGCAGTAGTTGCTTTTAAAATGTTGAGTTTCGGGGCGCCTGGGTGGCTCAGTCGTTAAGCGTCTGCCTTCGGCTCAGGTCATGATCCCAGGGTCCTGGGATCCAGCCCCGCATCAGGCTCCCTGCTCTGCGGGAAGCCTGCTTCTCCCTCTCCCACTCCCCCTGCTTGTGTTCCCTCTCTCGCTGTGTCTCTCTCTGTCAAATAAATAAATAAAATCTTAAAAAAATTAAAATAAAATAAAATAAATAATAAAATGTTGAGTTTCAGGGCACCTGGGTGGCTCAGTCGGTTAAGTGTCTGCCTTCAGCTCAGGTCATGGTTCTGGGGTCCTGGGAATGAGCCCCACGTCGGGCTCCCAGCTCAGTGGGGAGCCTGCTTCTCCCTCTCCCCTCTGCTTGTGCTCTCTATTTCTCGCTCTCTCAAATAAATAAATAAAATCTTTAAAAATAAAATATTGAGTTTCTGGTTCCAATGTATCGACTAAAACCATCATATACTGACTCCTGAAAGAGAGCTTTAGATAATAGCCAACAGATGAGTCTTTTTTTTTTTTTTAAGATTTTATTTATTTATTTGACAGAGAGAGACACAGCGAGAGAGGGAACACAAGCAGAGGGAGTGTGAGAGGGTGAAGCGGTCTTCCCGCTGAGCAGGGAGACCCATGGGGGGCTTGATCCCAGGACCCTGAGATCATGACCTGAGCCGAAGGCAGACACTTAACAACTGAGCCACCCAGGCACCCCCAGATGAGTCTTTTTCAAGATTGATTGATTTATTTGAGAGAGAGGGCACACACTGTGAGGTCATGACCTGAGCCGAAATCAAGAGTCAGACGCTTAACTGACTGAGCCACTCAGCCGCCTCCAATAGATGAGTCTTTAATGATGAAAAACTTTGGGGCTCTAAGTTGACAGAGTGGGGGAGGTGGTTGAGGGCTGCACACCAGGAAAGTAGCCTGGAAAAGCCCAGACTTTGGAGGAAGACTGAGAGTTCTGAGTTCAAACTCAGCTTTTTGCCCTGCATTGGTTTTATAACCGTCACATTCACAACCTCTTTGAGGCCATTTTCTCATCTGCAACATAGGGCTTTGGGGGAGGATTAAATGAGTTGATATATGTAAACATGATGTCCGAAACATGGAGCCATCCATTCCCTTTCTTTCTTTGCCTCCTCACTCTCCGCCTTCCTGGTGAGACTCTGTCTGCCAAAGGCTTGCTGAGGGATTTCTCTGCAGTGGTTTCCTTCCTGGACCTCTTTGGAAGAGGGTAGAAATGAGCAGCAGGAGGCCTCTAAAATGCAGCCCATAGACTCAGCTGTTACTCTGATGACCTGTTACACTCTGGGATGGGCAGACATCATTATGATCGTTCTCTCCATCTTCTGTTTCCTGTCTTGTGAGGAGTTTGGGAGCCCTTCCAGGAAAAGAAACCAGATCAGAAGACTCAATGGGTTTTATTCATTCATTAACGCATTCACTTAATAACAAAGATTTTATAAGCTCCTCTACTAGGCCAAACATTATGCTCAGTCCTGGGGATTGGTGATCCAAAAGAAATTGTCCCCGTCTTCATGGAACTTATAGTCGAGTATAAAAATAAACAAATGTTGGGGCACCTGGGTGGCTCAGATGGTTAAGCGTCTGCCTTCAGCTCAGGTCATGATCCCAGGGTCCTGGGATCGAGCCCTGCATCGGGCTCCTGGCTCAGCGGGGAGCCTGCTTCTCCCTCTCCCTCTGCCTCTCTCCCTGCTCATGCTCTCTCTCTCTAAAAAAATTAAAAAAAAAAATAAATGTTAATCACTAATCAAATAAATGTAAAGCTGCAACTGTATTTAGTGATCCAGAAAAAAAATAAAGGCAAAACATGCTATAAGATTGTCTACCGAGGATGTGACCTAGCAAGTGGTAACAGTTTGAACTGAGTTCTGAAGGATGAATAGGAGTAAACTAGGCACAGGAACCAGCAGGAGTGGATCTGGCAGAAGTCAGAGCAAATGCAAAGGCCCTGTGGCAGGAGGGAGATGTTGAATACAAGGACTAAAATGTCAATGGGGCTAGAACAGAGAGAGGAGGGAGGGGAAACACAGTCATGAGGCAGAAGGGGTAGAGGTATCTACACAGGGCCCTGTGATCCACATTAAGGAATTTTGTCTCTATCCTAAGCACATTGGGAGTCACAGCAAAATCTTAAGGAACAGTGGTGGGATAGGCCGATATATTCAGATTTAAATTTTCAAAAGATCACCCTGCCTGTTAAATAGAGAATTGGAGGATACAGAAAGTCTGAAGGAGATCAGTTAGGAGACCACTGCTATAGGGCTTGACTGGGGGAGGTAGAATTGTCAGTAGTGAGAAGAGGACAGTGGAGAGCTACTTAGGGGTACTATTTAATAGGACTTGGTGATGGACTGGGGATACAACATAGGCAAACTTCATAGACGCCCACACAGGGACACAGACAGGTTCACGCATGGAGACTTTGTGAGCCTGTTTCCTCATCTCTAAACTGGAGGTTGGGGAGATTTTGCAAGAGCATGCAGAATGGCCCCCATGAAGCTCAATGGCACACAAATGAGTTATGCCCATCATGTATGTGTAAGGCTCTTTATTAACATTCTTCCATTTCTGTATTCACACACGTCTCACTGGCCTACGCGTGTCACCATTCATCAATCAGTTTGCCCAAGATAAGGGAATCATGCCCCAAGATAACATGGAAAGAAAAAAGCACCAAGACCGCAGGGCCACATCAGCGTGGGCAGACAAAGAGGGTGCCGGCCTGATGTGGGACTCGATTCCAGGACCCTGGGATCATGACCTGAGCCGAAGGCAGATGCTTAACCAACTGAGCCACCCAGGCGTCCCTAAATAGTGCTGTTTTGAACATCCCTGTAACTATTCCTTTGTTAGAATTCCATGATTTTTTTTTCCCCTTAAGAGAAATTTCTAGAGGTGGAATGACAAGGACAAAGGATATGTAAAATTTTAGGGGAGTTTAATATTTATGGTCATATTAGCTCCTTGAAAAGTTGTACCAAATAAACTGTTTATAGTTTGATATCCTAATTTTTTCAGTTAATGCATATGTTAGTTATGTATCGCTGCATAACAAATTATCCCCAAATTTTGCAACTTACAACAATAAGTACTTACTCTGTCACTGTTGTAATAGGTGGCTTAGCTGGCTCCCCTGGGTCAGGGATTCTCAGAAGGCTGCAAGTCAGGTGCTGGCCAGGGCCGTTGGTCAGAGACATCAGTTCCTTGCCACAAGGACCTCTCTAGAGAACTAGTCACCACATGACAGCTAGCTTGCGCTAGAGCCAGGGCACTGAGAGGAGGATGGTAGGCAAGCAAGGTGGAAGTCACAGTCTTTTTGTAGTCTAATCTAGGAAGTGACATCCCATGACTTTTGCTGTATTCTACTTACCAGAAGCCAGTCTCTAGGACCAGCCACACTCAAGGGGAGGGGATTACACAAAGGCATGAATATCAGCGGGTCTGGACCACTGCTGGCCATTTAGAGGCCACCTACCATACTGGAATATTGTGTGAGCATTTCTGACACTAGTAGAATTCTTTAAAAATGCCCCTTTTAGGGGTGCCTGGGTGGCTCAGTCGTTAAGCGTCTGCCTTCGGCTCAGGTCATGATCCCAGTGTTCTGGGATCAAGTCCCGCATCGGGCTCCCTGCTCGGCGGGGAGCCTGCTTCTCCCTCTCCCACTCCCCCTGCTTGTGTTCCCTCTCTTGCTGTCTCTCTCTCTATCAAATAAATAAATAAAATCTTAAAAAAAAAAAATGCCCCTTTTAGGCATCATCCGAGAGAACCTGTCTCCTTTAAATAAAGATTTAAAAATGGAAAATAGAAACACCAATGACAGCAGCCTCACCTTGAAAAGTATTACATTATTTTCCCCAAAATTCCTTATGAAAAATTGTTGGTTCTCCATTATCAAGAAAATTCATGGGCTTTGACTTAGATCATTAAAACTGAAATTTATTTAGGGGCGCCTGAATGGCTCAGGCGGTTAAGCGTCCGACTCCTGGTTTCAGCTCAGGTCATGACCTCAGGGTCCTGGGATCCAGCCGAACATCAGGCTCTGTGCTCAGCAGGGAGTCGGCTTGAGGAGTCTCTCTTTCCCTCGGCCCCTCCCCCCACTCACGGGTGTGCTCTCTCTCTGTCTCTCTCAAATAAATAAATAAATCTTAAAAAAAACAAACAAACTGAGGGGTGCCTGGGTGGTTCAGTCGGTTAAGTGGCTGCCTTCAGCTCAGATCATGATCTCAGGGTCCTGGGATGGAGCCCCACATGGGCACCCTGCTCAGCGGGGAGTCTGCTTCTCCCTCTCCCTCTGCCCCTGCTTGTGCACGCTCTCTCTCTCAAATAAATAAATAAAATCTTTTTTAAAAACCTGAAATTTATTTATAAAATGTATTGTTTATGATTATTAAATAATTAAAACTAAAATTTAGTCTGTAAATAGATTATCCCTCTATTTCAGTTATTATTGCCACATAGCAAACCACCCAAAAATGTAAAGGTGTAAAACAAACATAGCCATTTAATTCATTCACCATTCTGCATCTTGGGCGGGGCTTGGCAGGTGCAGCTGGTCTCTGCCAGCCAGCTCAACTGGCGCTAAGGATAGAAGATGGCTTCACATGGCTACTCAGCTGGGGTGGCTGGGAGAGAGCTGCACTCCTCTCTCCCCCTTCAAGTCTCCCATCCTCCAGGGGGCTTGCTCTCTTCAGGTGGCCTTTCTCTCCTGCAGGGGAGTCAAGCTTCTTTAGATCACAGCTGGCTCTAAGAGGGAAAAATGCAAGCCATATGGTTAGGGCCTAGAAGGCACAGGGCACCACTTCTGCAAATTCTGTTGGTTGTAGCAAGTTACAGATTCAAAGGGAAGGGAAGATAGATGCCACCTCTTGGTGGGAGGAGCAGGGTGCACACACAGGAAGGTGAGGTATGGTCTTGGCCATCTTTGTAGACAACCCACCACATCGACTTATAGAAACCACCAGATCACCATCTGAGACAAGGCACTCAGTGTTCCTTTTCTAGCAGTGGTGTTAAGGACTAAATATTTTCACCAAAGCACCCAATCCTAAGAGCAATAGTTGGTACTGGTGATATGGCAAATGAGAATGAAGGCTGTAGCATGAACCCAGGCCTACTCTTGCCCAAGCTCACAGAGGGAGGGTGAGCCACATGGTCTAACAAAAGAGTTAACTCACCCAGACAGCTCCTCTTGGGCCTGCGATAAGCAATTAGAAAACTGTATCATCTGGAAATGCTTTGCAGGAAGGCAGGGCAGAATCATGTAAAGGGCCCAAGATTGGCAGTCAAGAGGCCTGAAGTCTGGAGGTGACCTCTGCCACACACTATCTCTGTGTCCCTGAACAAATCAGGGAAAGTCTGATCAGGAACCATTACCAGGGAAGACTGTCAGGACCCAGGAGCTGGCTGGTTGTTTGCAGGGAAGGCCCAAGGAAAGGCAGGAGCCACAGGTAACTCCAAAGTGGCAGGGGCAGTGAGACCAGGTGAGAATGTGGTGAGAGGAATGATTTGGGGCTAAATGTGATGAATGTGGAGGTTGTCATGATATAATTCTGTCTTCATTATGGAAGCATTCCATGCTCACTAAAGGGAACTTGAAAAACCACTTAAAAACTAGAAAGAAGACAATGTTACCCCATATTCCCACCATTCAAATGCCATCACTTTCACCACTTGGGTGCACTGTCTTAGCCTTTTTTCCTCTCATGTGTAGTTTTTCTTTTCAAAATGTAGGAAGCAGCATAAGGTAGTGGGAAAAGTGTAGTTTTTGATGTCAGAGAGACTTGGAATAAAATTCTGGCTCTGTTACTTTTTACGGGTATCATTTATTGGGCACTCCTTGTATCAAAGTTTAATCTGTATGAACTCATTTAAGCCTCATAATAACCTATGAGGCCCCACATTGTACGCAAGGAAACCAAGGCACAGAGGGGCTAAATAACTTGCCAAAGGCCACACAGAGAGTAAGTGGCAGATGATAATTAAACCCAGGAGTCTGAGTCTAAAGCCCACATACTCCCCCCTATCCAGCCTTGCCTCCCACTCTTTACTCTGTGACTTGGACGGAGCTAGGGAACTTCTCTGCAAAGTGGAAACTATTCTCAGAGTTGTGAGCATTAGCAATCATCTATGTCAAGTGTGCTGGTTAGTGTCTTAAGGTGGTTGCTCACCACTTGAAAATGAGTTTTTTGCTTCAGGCAAGTTAAATCTGTGGTGAGGGTGGAAGGTCCAGCTGAAGTCAGAGTTGCAAGTGCAGGAAAGCCCAGGGTTTAGGCACTAAAGCAATGGAATTGGCCTGCCTAGATGCCAATCCTCACTCTGCCACCTGTCACGTTACCTGTCAGAACCTGTCTGTTCATCTGTATATTGGGGATAAAAATACTACCTGCTCTCTTGGTTTGAGTATATGGGGCAATGGGAAGTGCTTAGGAACCTAAGGGCTTGGGCATTGTCAGTGCTTGATAAATATAGGTTTTTTTAATGGTGTGGATGGATGTAATGATCAATCTATGGTTATGTAATGTTACCATAAGGTAATAGTCTCCTGTGTTAGGATTCTTGTGTGTATAAGGTATTGGGGGAGGCAGAAATCAACTCACAACAAAACCCTTTCTTCCTAGTAACTGCACAATCATTTGCTTCATTCCTGGCGTAACATCCTTGCCCTATGTCCACTGTGCCGGGGGCAGTGGAAGAAAAGCAGAAAACCCAGAGAAGGGGACAGACCCCAGATTCCCACCCCAACACCCATAATGTAGGCAGCTGGGGGATGTTGCAGTTCAGCCAGGAAAATGATCAAAGGGTTGGCTACAAGACCTAGTAGGTAAAGCTACTCTAGATGAGAAATTAGGAAGAATGTTCCACTGGGCGGGGTTTGTTTAGTCACTGTGAAAAGGTGTGCAATCTCTTTTTTGGGAGAGCATTAATAGGACCAATCTTGCTCTGTAGGGTCTATTAAGAGGAGTTCTTGGGGCGCTTGGGTGGCTCAGTCATTAGGCGTCTGCCTTCGGCTCAGGTCATGATCCTAGGGTGCTGGGATCAAGCCCCGCATCGCGCTCCCTGCTCGGCGGGAAGCCTGCTTCTCCCTCTGCCCCTGCTTGTGTTCCCTCTCTCGCTGTCTGTCTCTCTGTAAAATAAATAAAATAAAATCTTAAAAAAAGGGGGGGGGCGCCTGGGTGGCTCAGTCGTTGGGCATCTGCCTTCGGCTCGGGTCATGGTCCCGGGGTCCTGGGATCGAGCCCCTCATGGGGCTCCCTGCTCTGTGGGAGGCCTGCTTCTCCCTTTCCAGCTCCCCTGTGCTTGTGTTCCCTCTCTCGCTCTCTCTCTGTCGAATAAATAAGTAAAATAAAATCTTTAAAAAAAAAAAAGGGAGTTCTTCACTCTCGGCTTCAAGGAGCTCACCGTTCTGTGAAGGTCATATCTCAACTACTTTGGTGAGCTGGAACCTCTAGCTTCCAAGGATGGCATTCTACTGGAAGAGGTGGCTAGCTCCTGACCAGGAGCACCCTCTTCGTGGGAGAGAAGAGGGAACCTGTGCTCCAGGGGACGAGGTAGCAGACCAGCAAGCTAACAGGGACTCAGCTCCGACAGAGACCTGAATGTAAGCCTTGGTATAAGATACGGAAGGGCCTCAAACGCAATGGAACCACTGTAGGTCCCGCAGGGAAGCGTGGAAGAGGGAACCGCCTCAGTTGCTCACTCTGGCAGAAAGGAGGGCTTCCCGGAGCTGGCAAGGGCGGTGACGCTGGAGCAGGCATCCGGGATTCCAGTTATCAAAGGTGCAGCCCCACAGCTTCCGGGGATCTCTTCCCGCCACGAGATGGAAAAGATTTCCCCGAGGGCTGACGATGCCCGCGAGATCATTTGCAAAGGGCTTTCCTCCTCCCCCCGCCCCCTGCCCCCAGCCCCTTCACCCCGCCTCAGGTCTGACGCTAGGAATGATGGCCCCGACCGGAAAGGGAGGCCGGAGGCAGCCGCCCCGGAGCTCCCGACCCTCGAGGGGACGACTTCGCTGCTGCGTCCCGGCCGTGTCCGGGCCTCCGGGGATCAGGCTGCACTTCTGGGGCGCGGGACCCCGCCGCGAGGCTGGACTCCGTGGGGTCGGCATAGGGCAGCCCGGAGGGGCGCCGCTCGGAGCCCCTGCGGGGAGCAGCCGGCGCGGGAGAGGTCGGGGGCCGCGGCCGCTCCGCGGAGCTCTGCAGGGCAGGGCTGGCGGCGGCGCACCGGGCGTGGGCGGAGCCGGCGGTATTAGGGTTAATGTCCGCCCCGCCCCGGCCGCACTGACTCAGTTTCACCAGAAACCTGAGGAGGAGGTGGCCGAGCCCCAGCGTACCTGCACCGGGGCGGAAGCGGCGGCCGTAGCCGCGCAGGAAGTCGGGACCGGAACCTCGGCAGGCCCGGCCCCACCCCACTCACCTGCGCAGGTAACCCGGGCCCCGGAGCGCGAGGCGGGGACGGAGCGGGCTCGGAGCATGTTTGGCCCTTTGTTCGGCGCTGCTGCGTGTGTCCGGGTACGGGAGCTCCTTAGCCGTCCATCTGGCCGTCCGTCCGGCGGCCGGCTCGCCGGAGCGTGCGTGGGAGGGCTGGGCGCGCGTACCCCTCCTCGCTCCCCGCGCGCGGGGTGCTCCCCAGCCATCCCCTCGACTTACTCCTGGCTGGCCCGCCTCCCTCGAAGTGTCCGGCTGATCCGGTGTGTCTCCTCCCCCATCCCCTCCCCTCTTTCAGATCGCTAGCACCCTCGGAGCCCAGAGGTCCGCGCAGTGAAGATGACCCCCGTGGGGAGAAGGGCGACGGCCCCGGGGAGGATGATGGCCTGCGGCCGCCTCTCCCAAGCCCGCGTCCCAGCAGTCGCCGTGTGGCTCCTGTGCGCGCTCGATCTCCTGGGCACCGAGGCTGGGCCGCCGCCCGCGCCCCCCGGCCTGCCCCCGGGAGGCCCCTGCCTGGACCGCTTTACCGCCGGGGTGCCTGCCTTCGTGCTCGATACCGAGGCCTCGGTCAGCAACGGGGCCACCTTCCTGGGCTCCCCCACCGTGCGCCGCGGCTGGGACTGCGTGCGCGCCTGCTGCACCACCCAGAACTGCAACCTGGCGCTGGTGGAGTTGAAGCCCGACGGCGGGGAGGACGCCATTGCCGCCTGCTTCCTAATGAACTGCCTCTACGAGCAGAACTTCGTGTGCAAGTTCGCGCCCAGGGAGGGCTTCATCAACTACCTCAAGCGGGAGGTTTACCACTCCTACCGCGAGCTGCGGACCCAGGGCTTTGGCGGTAAGGACGAGGGGAACGGGTGGGATGGATTTGGGGAGACTCAGCAAGGGGGCTGGTTATGAAGTCTTGGGGGAGGCATCAGAAGGCAGTAAGGAGGACTGTCTCTTTGTGCCCCGACTCCTCCTTAGAACTAGGCTGTATGAACAGTAAACAAAGGGCAGGCTGCGTGAGTGGGGAGGGGTAACATTCTAGAGCCCAGACTCTGGGTCCGGAATTCAGGATGTTGAATGGGCTGGTGCTTTGGGATATGTGTTTGGGAGAGAGGAGGCAGCTCCTCGCGATTCCTGATTGCTGACCCTGATATGCGAAGTCAGGGAGTGAGTTGTCTGGAGGCCACAGGGTGGCTAGCTAAGCACCCCTGGCCAAGCACTGTTCCAGGCACCTTGAGGCCCTGTCAAGTGAGCCTGGGGTAGGATAGTCTGCTCCCTTACTGCCGGGCTGGGATTGGTTCGCGTCTGTCTGCACCCCTTGTTCCCACCTGTTGGCCTTTTGGTGGTCTGGGGAAAAGCGCCAGACCCCAGATGCTAAAGGACAAGCCCAGTCAGGGGTTGACCTAAAAGGGGAAGGGGTGGTGTTGTGGGCACAGTAGCCAGAGGCTCTGGGGTGGGGGTGAGGAGGGTTGCGCGTGAGTCAGCCCACTGGTATGTGTGCCTGGTCGGGGAGGGATGTCAGCTGTGCGGGCAGGTGCGTGTGTACGCGGTGAGCCAGGCAGGGCTCTCCCAGCTGAGGATGTGGTGGCCAAGCTACAAGGTCTGCTCACCTTGTTTACTGCCAGGGATAAAGGCAAAGTGGGAGCTCCTCCTGTGACCGAGCAGTGAGCTGGGATCATGGCCCCTCCAGAGGCCTTCATTCCCCATTTTCTCTGCCTGCTGCTCTGGCCAGGTGGGGCTCCAGGGCAGGGATGGGTCACAGCTGATAACCTCTGTTAGCACTTGATAGTTGACTGATTGCTGTGGCCACTCACCTCTGACTTCGGCCTCCTGACAACCACTTCTGAAAAGGGTGCTATTAGTCGTCAGCCCACTTTTTAGATTAGGAAACTGACTCCCATGTTAAATAATTTGCCCAGGATAGCATTGCCCATAAATGGGAGACGTGGGACTCAACCCAGGCAGGATCTCCCAAAGTCCTGTGCTGTTTTTCCGCACAAGACCATCTTTTTTGGTAGAAACCTAGCGCTCTGACCCAAGATAGCCCAGCAGATAATAGAACCAGGGACTGGGGAACTCAGGGGCCAGGACTGGGCTGGTGCTCAGTCTGGGGGTGGTCTCAGTTCCGGAAAGTCGAAAAGAGACTGTCCAGCTTTTTCCTGGGCCAGTCTCTCTCAGGTTAAGGACCTACTCTTCTCCCTATCCTTCCAGTAGCTGTCCTGGCTCTCCGAGGGGAGAGGGAATGGGATGGGAATTCTGGGTGGGGGAGGTGGAGAGTGGGCACCATCTCAGGCTGGGCCACCTGAATCCCACTGGTCCAGGGCCTGAGCCTGTTCCACAAGGAAGTAGCACAGAGTGTAGGTGGTGATGACACGAATCGACCTGAGCTGCTTGTGCCTTCCTGCTCTGACAGAGGGTCCATGGGAGTCCCGCTCCAGGGCCAGAACCTAAAACTCTGGGTTCTGGTCAGGGAGATGAGCTGGATGGGGCTCCGTGGTCTTGGGACCAGCCTTCCTCATTTGGAAACCCGCCCACCCCCACCCCAGACTGGCCTGTTTGGCACAACACAGGGTGGAGTGGGGACTTCCTGGGTCATTGAGGGAGCTGGGTAGGGCGTGAACTGAGTGCGAGCTCCCGGCCATTTTAAGGGTGCTGCAGTGCTCTGGGGAGTGGGGGGAGCTATTTGGTATCAAGGAGTCCATTCTCAGCTGAGCCTAGATAAAGCCATCCTGGAGGCTTAGATGGACCAAGACAGGCAAGGTGGGCAGGTGGTCGGGGCATCTAAACCTTTGATTCTTGCATGGGGTAGAGAGATCCTCCCCAGGGTGGGTTGGCTTGCTCCCCTTTCCCTGTTTGTGGTCAGTCCAGTCCAGATTCCTATGGCCTCCCGGAGTACCCTGCTCCTTCCTTCATTCCCCTCACTTGCCCTCCCACTCTTTCTATTGGAGGAGTGGCTTAGGAGGTGGAGTCTGTGTTTCCTGGAGACCCGGCAGCTGGGGGAGGAGCTGGCTTTATTGCCCCTCTGGCCCTTTGCCCTCTTGGGGGCTAGGAAGTAGGGAGTGGTAGGGTGGGGCATCTGCCCCTTGCTCCCGGGGCCTGGGACTGGGTGGATGTTGCTGGTTTGGCCCAAGGCCTGATGCATCACTCCATCACTCCACTGTCCACTGCCACCCTCAGGGCTGGTGGGGCTAGCCTATCAGTCTGCTAGGTAGATTGCCAGGGGGTCTTGTCTTCAGCTGATGACTTTCTGAAAAATGTAAGGAGGGAGGCACCCCCGTGGCTTTGTCTCTCAGAGGTCACCCGAGAACCTGCCCTGTTGGACCCTCTACTGATTGCCAGCCAAGCCACCAGGGTGCGGGTTTGGTCCAGACAGGTGCTTTTCTTTCCTGCTCTTCTGGTTCTATTTCCCTCGCAACCCCTGGAAGCCAGGGCCTCCTTTTCTCATTCTAGGCCTCTACACCTGCATCTGACATGTTTTTCTGTGGACGCTCTCCCCTCCCATCCCTTCACTGTCACTGTGTGTCCCGGTCTTCCCCCTTGGGTCCACCCTCTGTGACTCTGCCTCATCAAAGAGGAATCTCAGTGACTCAGCCTCCCACCAGCGTTCTTATCTCTTTACCTTCTCTTCTTCCTTTCAACTCACTCTTAACGCCTGACATAACTCTCTCTGTAAAGCCTTGGTAGAGGGCAGTTCGGCAGTACCCATCCAGACTGTAAACAGGGGCGCCTGGCTGGCTCAGTCGGAACAGCTTGCGACTCTTGATCTCGGGATGGTGAGTTCGAGCCCCACGTTTGGTGTAGGGATTACTGAAATGAATAAATAAATAAAAACTTTTTAAAAGCCCTGTAAATGCACATAACCCTCAACACAGTTCCACTTGTAGGAATTCATCTTGCGGCTGTACTTACATGTGTATAAACCAACTTACCAGCCAGTTACTCACTGTAGCATTGTTTATAATAGCAAAGAATTGGAAACAATCTAATGTCCGTCAACACATCCTATAACTGGATATGGTAATGCTGTTTTAATAAAAATAATAAACCTGAGGCAATATGGTTTAGTTCTTAGTAGGGAAGGAAGAGGAGAAGAAAGAAAAAAAGAATCTAAATCAAGAGGAGACTGGTGTACTGGTTAATTAAATTGTAAGTTATGGTGCATTCATATAATGAGTACTGTGCAACCAAAAAAAAAAAGGGGGGGAAATTGTTTCCATGTTGCTATGGAATGATTTCCAAAACGTATTGTGGGAAAAACAAGGAGAACTTGCATGCTTCTGAATTCAATACTGTCTCTCTTGACACACACACACACACACACACACACACGCACGCGCGCAAGAATGGATGCCTTGGGCAAGATGAACCTGAGAGGTTAAGGAGAGAAGGTTAAGAAAAGACAAGATTTAATTCTCACTACTCTTTTGTACTTTTTTGAGGGTAAGATTTTACTTTTTAAGTAATCTCTACACCCAACGTGGGGCTCAAACTCACAACCCTGAGATCAAGAGTCACATGCTCTACCGACTGAGCCAGCCAGGCGCCCCAACTCTTAAGTACTTTTTTTTTTCTTTGGTACTTTTTTTTTTTAATTTTAAGATTTTATTTATTTATCTGAGAGAGAGAGAAAGAGAGCATGAGCAGGAGGGGAGGAGCAGAGGGACAAACAGACTCCACACTGAGCAGGGAGCCCAATGTAGGGCTCGATCCCAGGACCCTGAGATCATGACCTGAGCCAAAGACAGATGCTTAACTGACTGAGCCACCCAGGTGCCCCTCTTTTGTACTTTTTGAATTTTTTATCCTATATATGTACTACCTAAGTTAAAAACAACCCTGAAATTATAAAAAGCAATCAAAATCACATTTCTAAGTAAATGGGTGACCAGCAGCACGGTGTTTTAGAAAGAGCTATGAAGTCAGATAGACCAGGGTTCAGATCCCAGTTCTGCTGGTCAAAAACTGAGTGACCCTGGGCAAGTCATTGAACCTCTCTGGTGTCAATTTTCTGATCTGGAAAGGGGCAAGAATGCAGTTGTGGCAGGATGGTTAGGAAGGTAGGTAACATAGATCAGGGGTCAGCAAATTTTCTGTAAAGGTTCAAATAGGAAATATTTTACGCTTTGTGGCCCATACAATCTCTGTTCCAGCCACTCCGCTCTCTTATAACGCGAAAGCAGCCATTGACAATATGTAACCGAATAGGTGAAGCCATATTCCAACTCATGGACACGAATTTGAATCTTAGGTGCTTTCCCCATGTCACAAAATACTATTCTTTTGATTTTTTTCAACCATTTAAAAGTGTAACAGGTGGTGGGCCAGATGTGGCCTGCAGGCCATAGTTTGTCAACTCCTACTGCAGATGATGCGGATAGATGATGTATGGTGGCCAGCATACATTAAACTCTTGGCAGCTTTGTTAATAAACCCAACTGCATATCTTTCTCCAACTCTGGCCTCTCAGGCGCTCCCATTTGCACTTCCGCTGCCTGCTGGTCACTTCTCTCAATGGTCTTCCCTCCCTCAAGTTCAACTTCTCTGATTGAACCCACAGATTCCCTCTAGATTGGGTTTCCTTTCTGTCTGCACCCTGACCCTTCCTTCCCACTTCTCAGTGCCTGTCAAACACGGAAGCCTGAAGTGTCTGTCTAGCATTCTCACATCCTCCTTTCCATTCCCTTAGCTATCCCTCTAATTCCAACTACTCCCTTCGAGTGTGCCCTGGACTGCTGCGCTGGTCCACTCACTGGCCTCCTCGCTCCGTAGAAGTAATTCAGGATAGGGACGCCTGGGGGGCTCAGTCAGTTGGGCATCTGCCTTCGGCTCAGGTCACGATCCCGGAGTCCTGGGATCAAGTCCCACATCAGGCTCCCTGCTCAGCCGGGAGTCTTCTTCTCCCTCTGCCTGCAGATCCCCCTGCTTGTGCTCTCTCTCTCTGACAAATAAATACATAAAATCTTAAAAAAAAAAAAAAAAAAAATGTAATTCAGGACAGAGGGCTCCCTAACCCTTCAGACTCCTGGACCTCGCTCATGCATCTAGGAGGTCAGTGTCCGATGCATCTGTGGCCTCCAGAACTCTGTACCACTACTCATGGCCCCTTCCTGTAGCCCAGTTGTGAAATACTTGAATGTCACTTTGCTGTGTCCGCATGCTCTGGCTCTGCATTGACGGCCTTTTGAGGCATGTCTCACCCCGCTGGCCTCTTTCATGTCCGCCAGACCCACCTTGCAAAGTCCCACCTCCTTGCTTTTGCTCACCTTTTCTGCTGTTACCAATAGCACAGCACATTCTTCCCCATAAGCAAACCCCAAAAAAAGCCAAAACAAAAGAATTTTAAAAATCCTTTCTCCCTTCTCCAGAAAGCCTTCCCTCCTTCCTCTAACTTGCTGTGGCATGGCCACTTCCTTGTCTTGGACCCGCACCACACATTGCTTCATCTTGGTGGGTCTTTTCTCCCATGTTGCTTCCTGGTGCTCAGTCTCATCTGCCCAACTGGACTGGAGTCCCCTCAGAGGCAGTGTATCAATTCCTGTGGCTGGTGAAACAAAGTACTATGAACTGGGTGACTTCAAACAACAGAAATTTATTGTTTTACAGTTCGGGAGGCCAGAAGTCCAAAATCCAGGTGTTGGCAGGGCTGCAGTCTCTCTGAAGAGCGGGAGAGGATCCTTCCTGGCCTTTTCCAGCTCCTGGCGGCTCCAGGCCTTCCTTGGCTCGCGGCTGCATCACTCCGGGCTCTGCCTCCCTCTTGACCCGGCTTCCCTTCATTTTGTTTTCTCCTCTTCTGTCTTTTATAAAGACATGTGTCATTGCATCGACCTACCCAGCTAATCCCGAATGATCTCATATGGAGATGCCTAACTTAGTTACTTCTGCTAAGACCCTTTTTCCAGATAAGGTCACATTCACAAGTTCTGGAATTAGACAAAGGCATATGTTTTGGGTCCCACCATTCATCCCACTACAGGCAGGAATCGTGCTTGGGACTTGTTTCTCCCCAGCCCCTAACTTGAGACTGGTGGAAGCCTCGGGCACAGACATTGTCAGGCTGAGGGAGGGTGTGATTCCCTGGAGACCCCTTGTAAGGGGAGGCAGGCACCCTCCTCCTGCGACTATATACTCTGGGACACCAAGGCTTGCCACGTTGCTGCCCAGGGACTCTGTGCTTCAGACCTCTACCAGGCTGGGCTTCTCAGCAGCAATCCAGACCAGCAGAATGAGGGGTAATAGTGTTAATTACATATTTACTTGTTTGGCTTTTCAAAAATACTGTTACTTTAACTTTTTAAAGCAATTAGCACAGGTACCTGCTTATTATAGAAAATAGGAATAAGCTCCTTTCCCATGTATATTTTTTCCTTAATTGGGATCAAATGGCACATGCTGTTCCGTATTTTGCTTCCAAAAGCAGGTTTTACATTAAAAATGCCTTCAGGGGCACCTGGGTGGCTCAGTCGGTCAAGCATCTGTCTTCAGCTCAGGTCATGATTCCAGGGTCCTGGGATCAAGTCCCGAGTTGGGTTCCCTGCTCAGTGGGGAGCCTGCTTCTCCCTCTCCCATGTGGCCCATGTTGCTCCCCCACTTCAAGAGAGCTCTGGTCCATTCAGTGAGAGTTGACCTGACCTTAACTTACCCCTCAGGGTCCCGGATTCCCAAGGCGTGGGCAGGCATAGACTTGAAGGTACAGCCCCAGGAACCCCTGGTGCTGAAGGATGTGGAGAACGCAGATTGGTACCTACTGCAAGGTGACGCGGATGTCAGAGTAGAGGTGAGACACTGGGCTGGCTCTCTGACCCCCACCTCAGCTCTCTAGGGCCCCCTTTCCAGGGCCACAGGCCAACCTGAGGTTCCAGATGGGTGGGGTGGATAGAAGCTGGGGATCCATTTACTACCAAGTCCCTCTGCCCTCCATATGGGGTGGCTGTGTGGCTGGGAGGAGCTCGGGCAGCCGCAGGGCATCGGGGGTCCCAGCCTGATGGCTCCTCCTGTGTGTAGAAGAATGATCCGGACCAGGTGAAGCTGTGGGGACTCAAGGAAGGCACCTACCTGTTCCAGCTGACAGCGGCTGACCCCGACCAGCCAGAGAGCATGACCAACGTCACAGTTACTGTGCTGTCCCCCAAGCAGACAGAAGGTGAGGGAGCGGGTGGGGAGGAAGTACCTGGAGCCAACCCCCTCTGTTGATGGGGCCCCATAGGGGCCCCTCACAAGCTTTCCTCCCCCCAGAATATTGCCTTGCGTCCAGCAAGGTGGGCCGCTGCCGCGGTTCCTTCCCTCGCTGGTACTACGACCCCAAAGAACGGATTTGCAAGAGTTTCGTTTACGGAGGTTGCTTGGGCAATAAGAACAACTATCTTCGGGAAGAGGAGTGCAAGCTAGCCTGCCGGGATGTGCAAGGTGGGCCTTTACGAGGCAGCTTTGGGACTCAGGTGTCTTTCCCCCAGGGTGGATGGTCCCTCTGCCGGTCAGGGCAGTGGGCAGGGGGAGTCCTCCATTCCCAGGCACCCCTGTCAGCTCGTCCCTGCTGGGACCTGGCCCCAACTCCTCTCACTCATCTGCTTTCTCTCTCCCAGGCCCCTCACTGGACAGGCACAGTCCAGGTGAGCTCTGCTCCTTTCCCTGTTCCCCTCACCCCTGCTGGGTCATGTCTTTGTCTCTGCCCCAGCTGCCTTTGCCCAGCCATGCCTGCCCTCGTAGGATGTGGAAGGACCACAAGTGCCCCACCCCTTGTGGCCCAGCACCTTATCAGGATCTGCCCAGTTTGTGTGTAGGGGGGTTTGTGGGGAGCGGGGGCACTGGAGGGGAGCAGAGGACATGTCATAATGCCGTGTTGGGGTAGAGGAGGCCGGGTAGATGATGGACTCTTGGTACTCGGTGACCCATGTGCAAGCCTGACCTCACCCTTAACGCCGTCCCGCCCCACCCAGTGTGCTCTGGCACCTGTCACCCCACCGAGTTCCGCTGCCGCAACGGCTGTTGCATCGACAGCTTCCTGGAGTGTGACGACACGGCCGACTGCCCCGATGCCTCTGACGAGGCCGCCTGTGAGAAATGTGAGGCTGGGGCAGGCAGGGTCGCTGGGCCGCGGGGGGCCCTCCGGGGCCGCGCCTCTGACCTTCCATCTTTGCAGACAGCAGCGGCTTCGAGGAGCTCCAGAACATCCACTTCCGCAGTGACAAAGGTGAGCTCCTCCCCGGGTCCCCTGGGTCGGGACAGAGGCCGGCAGGGCGCCCGAGGGGCCTGCTGGGTGCACCAGGTGCAGGTAGAAAGCTGGTGGGCGCCTGGTGTCTCCCAAGCATGGGTCCTCCTCTGAACACCTTCGGAGATTTAACCATGCCTGCATATCCCTGAGATTTTATTTACTTACCATTTTTCCTATAAATCAAGTACTTTTTCTTTTTAAGATTTTATTTATTTATTTGAGAGAGAGAGAGAATGAGCCGTGGGGAGGGGCCGAGAGAGAGAGTGAAAGAGAGAGAGAACCAGACTCCCTACTGAGCAAGCAGGGAGCCCGATGTGGGACTCGATCCCAGGACCCTGGGATCATGACCTGAGCCGAAGGCAGATGCCTAACCAACTGAGCCGCCCAGGCGCCCCTAAGTCAAGTGCCTTTTTTTTTTTAATATTTTATTTATTTATTTGAGAGAGAGTGTGAGAGATCACAAACAGGGGAGGGATAGAGGGAGCAGACTCCCCACTGAGCAGGGAGCCTGACACGACTCGATCCCAGGACCCCGGAATCATGACCTGAGCCCAAGGCAGACGCTTAACTGACTGAGCCACCCAGGCGCCCCAAAATCAAGTACTTTTTAAACTTAATGTATTAAAGGAAATGTCATATCACTAGCATAAATGGCAAGCCACTGTTACATGCTACAAATCGAGATGAACTATTGAAATAACTATAATAAAACAATGTTAATAGATTTTAGCTGGACATTGTTGCCTGCCAGGGCTCAGACCCTGAGCCTTCTTTGTTAAAAGCTAGACCGTCCAGTGCTGGAGAGAAAACCGAGACCTTGACACAATCGGAAAAGCTGAAAGAAAAGTGGAAAAAAAAAAAATAGTTATGTGAGTCAAGGTAGGGTATTTCTGTGCCTAAAATCGTTGTCCAGGATCTGTCTTCCTTGCTTCTGGCAGAAGTGCGGAAGGGCCAGCTGGGGCTGTTCCTGGGGCCCCCTGAGGCCCTCACTGAGTCTCAGCATGAGGCGGGGCAGGACGTGGCAAGCAGCACCCTCCAATGTGGAGCCTGGTAGGTGGTGGCAGGGAGGCCCCCCATGGACTCACTCACCCCTTGGCCTGCCCCTACCCCCCAGGGCACTGTGTGGACCTGCCAGACACAGGGCTCTGCCTGGAGAACATCCCACGCTGGTACTACAACCCCTTCAGCGAGCGCTGCGCCCGCTTTACCTACGGCGGTTGTTACGGCAACAAGAACAACTTCGAGGAGGAGCAGCAGTGTCTTGCGTCCTGTCGTGGCATCTCCAGTGAGCTGGGCACTGGGGCCCAGAAGACGGGGAGGGGAAGGGCTTAGCTAGAGCACTCTGCTCTGTCCCAAGGCCTGGGCTGGCTCCAGTTCATCATCAGAGTCCCTGGAATGGGGGTGGCGGAGGGGGGCAGTGGGTGGTCTGGGGGCACTGAGGAGCAGTTGAGTCTCAGAGCCTTGAGTATTGACTTGTTTCTCTCCTCATCTTGTAGAGAAGGATGTTTTTGGTCTGCGCCGGGAAAGCCCCATTCCTAACATAGGTGAGCCCTGGTCTGCCCTCTCACAGACGAGTAGGTATCCTCTCAAGGATCAGCTCCACATGATTGGTGGTGACTGCCGAAAACTGTTGAGAAGGATCCTGAGGTTGGCTAAAGGGACAGAGTGCCCACAGCCAGTGGTGATACCTGCCACAGGCAGAGGAGGGAAGCACAGTGAAGTGCGTGTCATGTGTTTGCCGTCAGAGTCCCGGGCCTTTCCTTGAGCTCCTGACGGAGCCCAGCTGCTCATACGCTGGAGGTCATTCCACACCTGGCATCCATTTGACTTGGTCCCTTCTGCGCAGAGTGGGGGTGGGCATCAGAGCTGAGCGGGCCCTGGGAGCTCTCCTCCATTACGCCCCTTCTTCCCCCAGGCTCCGTGGAGGTGGCCATTGCAGTACTCCTGGTCATCTGCATCGTGGTGGTGATAGCCCTGTTGGGTTACTGCTTCTTCAAGAACCAGAGGAAGGGCTTCCACAGACACCGTCACCGCCGCCACCACCACAGCGACCACCTCCAACCCCCTACCCCTGCCAGCTCCACGGTCTCCACCACAGAGGACACGGAGCACCTGGTCTATAACCACACGACCCGGCCCCTCTGAGCTGGGGGTTCGCCCAGGCTCTTTCCGGCTCTTGCCTGACCCTGCTTCCTCCTTGCCAAGATGGAAGCCTGGGCTGGGGAAGACTTTGGGACCAGGCTCCTCCAGGCTGTTTCCCAGGCCCACTCTGCTTCCGAGGCAGGGCTCCGGCCCCTCTGGGAGATGTCTTAGCTAAGCTTAGGCCTCTCATTCCTGACAAAGCTCCAGGGTCTGGGAGGAGCGGAAGACCTTTGAGCCCAGAGTCCCACACACAGATGGACCTGTCTGCCTAGGATTTCAGAAGAAGTTGAAGTTTTGTTTCTTGTTCAAAGCTGCCTGTCCCCACCCTGTGGCGTTGGGAAGGGGCCTGGGGCAATGTCAGAAGCTGGAGGCCCCCTGGCCGTGCCCTTCAGAGCTGGCCCTCCCACCCTGCACAGTCCAGGGCTGGGGGGAAGGACGTCCCTGTATATTTTGTGCTGTATAGAGTTGCTTTTTGTTTATTTAATGCCATGGGGATGGGTAAGAGGAGTGGAAAGAGGCTGCCTCTTCCCTTCCCCCAAGAATGCCTGGCCTGGCCTGGTGTGCAGGATCGTCCCCACACGCCCCAGGGCGCTCAGGCATCACACCCCCCCTGTTCCCCTGCCTTCCCCGGGCCCCAGTCCACCCCCAGTGTAATAAAATGATTGGTTCTGTGAGGCTGCTGCCTCTGCTGTCTGGGGCAGGAGAGGGACAGGGCTGCTGGGGGGGATAGGACTGCCCTGTACAACCGGTTTGGGCTTCGGCCACCCTGTTCAGCAGGTTTTCCCACCCTTCCCGAAACTGCCCCAGCCCCTGAGGGTGGAGAGAATTGCCAAGTTTGACCACCAGAGGGGAGGGGTGAGAGGGCCACGGAAGAAGGGGGCCCAGGAGGCTGCCATGCTGCCGCGTAGCATGATTTCTTCCTGGTGTGAGCCTTGTCAACAGGTCTGCTCGGTCGCTGGGGCAGCTCCTGACTGCAGCATGTAGTGGAGAACTCAAGGGCAGGGGGGGAGCATGGCTTTGAACTCTGGTTCTTATCTCCACTCCTTTTGGTGTGGGGGCCCAGGTCACCGCTGTCTCCCCTGCCCACCCCCAGAAGCTTTGGCTTTTTCACAGGAGTGTTGCTACTCCCCAGGCTCTGAGCTCCTGCCCAGGGGCCTTTAGTTGAGGTACTCCAGCCCACACCCCTCCATCTGTTTCAGCCACTTTTTGTTTGGTGTCAAAAAAAGCCATCCTTTCATTCATCTCAACAAATTATATATTGAGGAGCTATGTGCCCTACACCGCCAATCTGATATTGTCAAGATAAGCATGCAGGAAGCATGCGTAAGGGCTTTATGTATCTCAGGTTCTTACCTCGGCACACAGCCCTGTGATGAAGGTACTATTATCCCCCATTTTCCAGGAAGCTGACTCAGCAAAGCTGAGTTCCCAGGGTCCTAGAGCTGATACTGGAGGACCGGGTTCAAATCCTAACATGGCTCCTAGTCTTAACAAAGAGATACTTTTAGATTGCAATAATTGCTATACAGAAAAATAACAGAGGGTCACCTGGGTGGCACATTGACTTGGGCATCCGGCTCTTCATTTCAGCTTGAGTCCTGATCTCAGGGTCGTGGGATTGAGCCCCGTGTCAGGCTCCAAGCTCGGCGTGGAGTCTACTTGGGTTTCTCTTTTACTCTCCCTCTGCCCCTCCTGCCCATGTTCTCTCTCAAATAAATAAATCTTAAAAAAAAAAAAAAGATGTGAGAGTTTGGGGGCTACAAATGATTGAAGGTGAAAGTACATATTTGACTCCTGGAAGTGTACAGCTCCATAAATTTCCATAACCACACACACTCCAGGAGGCAAGCACCCAGATCAAGAAGCAGAACCTTTCTAGCACCCCAGGATGGGCCTCCTTTCGATGGCTAACTCTCACACTACTGTGTTTTTATAACTGTTGCACTCAGCATGGACCACATCCTCCTTTCTCATCTTTCGGCCTGATTGTTCTTCCCCAATTTCTCCCACGTACACTCAGGTGGGAGATGCCCTGGTGTCTTGCTAACAGAACCCTGAGCACAGAGTGCCCCCTTCTCCTGTCTCCTTATCTGTCTTCCCTCTGGGTTGTGAACTCTGGAGACAACAGATGGTATCTTTGTCGTCTCTGGGTCTCTGTCACCCCACATACCTCCATGACCTTAGTAAATGGTAGTGGATAGATGGCAGTGACAAGCCTCGTTACTCTGGCTGCCCCCATTTCATAGGACACCGCATTTTGGCTTCCTGCTCTGCCAGCCATTCATCCATCCCTCAAGGCTCAAAATGGATTCAGTTCCTCTAGTGCCCCTAGCACTGGGGACAACTCCCATTATCCCTTGGATCTCTGAAGCACCTCCAAGGCTGAGGTGATGAATGATTCATGAAATTGTGTATCCCAATGCCTACAACAGTGATCAACGCAAAATAAATGCTTAATAGGTGTTTGTTGGACAGAAAGGAACAGCCTCCTCTTAGGGAGGGGTGGAGATGAGGTGAGACGATGCCAGGCAAAGTGCCACCCCCAGAAATATAGGGGATGCAGGGAGGGCTCCGCCGGGTCGGCTAGGACAACGGAGAGAAGGATCGCACAGGGGCCGCTAGGGGGCACTCTCACGACTACCAGGCGCTGTGTTTCGTGGCAAGGGTTTGAGCGAAAGTACTAGTCCCAGGCAGGTAGCAGGTGTGGAGCCATGAAAGCTGAGACGCAGCCTCTGCTCTTCTAGAACTTACCCTGTGGAGTGCAGGCAAAAGGAATGCAAATACTGTCAGAAAACAGTCTGGTTCCCAAACCGCTTGTTTCTGTGACTCCCAGGCATCCTCTTTTCCATCCCCACCCAATGACAGCCTTTCTCAGAATTTTCACACCTACATTCATTTGCACGGGCTGTTACCTCTACCTCAAATGCCTCTTTGCCCTGGAAAGCCTCTACTTACCTCTTGATGAAGCTCAAAAAGCATTTGCTGTTTCTCCAGCCAAAGCCCCTCGGTGCCCTCTCCACTCCCCCACGCTGCATACAGCTCTGCTAAACGCACATGGCCCATGGTAGTGTATGTCTGCCCTCACCTGGAGGAGGCTCCGCGGGCAGGGCTGGGGATGGGGTCTTTTTTTTTTCTTTTTTCCTTAAGTTCATTTATTTAAGTAATCGCTATATGCAATACGGGGTTCGAACCCACGAACCCGAGATCAAGAGTCACATGCTCCTCTGAGCCACCAGGCGCCCCAGGGATGGAGTCTTATCTACCTCAGTATCCCCCATGCCAGGTCCTGCTTGTGGATACAAGGCGTCTAACAAATGGCTGTTGAGTAAAGCAGAGGCTGATCAAGCCATGGAAATTAAGAGGGAGGTTGAGAAATGGCTTCATTGGAGGAGTTATAAAAAGAGATGAGCAGGTGGGTGTGGGTGTTCCAGGCACAACAAATCATAGTGAGTAAAAGCCAGGCAGTGAAGATCATGGGTCTTGTTTTGATTGGGGACTGACGAGCTGCTCAGTTGGACTCAAGCCCTGAGAGGGAAAGCCAGGAGCTTGGCGGGTAGAGGCAATGTTGGTGAATACGGTGGGGAAGACAGATTTGAGCAGGGGAAGGAGCAATTCAAACTGAGCTTGAAGGAGTGGCTAGGTAAGCAGGCCCTATCACTAGAGGTCGCAACACAGGAGAGGGAGAGAGGGAGAAGGCCACACCAAGCAAATTAGGGTTACGTGTGTAAAGTACATGAGATGTGCAGTAAAGGCTAGTCGAAAAGTTGCATGCTGGCAGCCAGTCATGCTTTGACACAAACAGCGGTTTAATTTCTTTAATTAGTTACTAACATTTAAAGAGTCAGGAAAATTCATTTTTAAAAAAATCCACTTTTCTAGCTTTTTGTGAAAACTTAGGAGACTGGCAATCGGGGGCCCACATTCCTACAGCAATCCAGGCACTGAGTTTGGGTCCCCTTGAGCTGGGCAGGCACTAACCCATCCATAGCCCCAGCCAGCCTGCCACTCCAGACATTCATTCAACTTGGGGACCCCCATCATCTTATCCCTTCTAACCCAACCTGTCTTCCCCTATTGGGGAGTTTTCTCTAAAATTTACTGGTCCCAGGGCGCCTGGGTGTCTCGGTTGGTTGGGCATCTGCCTTCGGCTCGGGTCATGATCCCAGGGTCCTGGGATGGAGGCCCCGTGTCAGGCTGCCTGCTCAGCCAGGAGCCTGCTTCTCCCTGTCCCTCTGCCTGCCGCTCTCCCTGCTTGTGCTCTCTCTCTCTCTGTGTCAAATAAATAAATAAAATCTTTAAAAAATAAAAAAAAGGGGCGCCTGGGTGGCTCAGTCGTTGAGCGTCTGCCTTTGGCTCGGGTCATGATCCCAGGGTCCTGGGATTGAGCCCCGCGTCGGGCTCCCTGTTCTGTGGGAAGCCTGCTTCTCCCCTCTCCACACACCCTGCTTGTGTTCCCTCTCTCGCTGTGTCTCTCTCAGATAAATAGATAAAATCTTTAAAAAATAAATAAATAAATAAATAAAAATTAAAAAAATAATAAAATAATAAAATAAAATTTATTGGTCCCAACAGTTCAAATAAACACTGGCAAAACTGGGTTGTTTCTCCCGAACTCATCCCTGCCCACTTAAACAAATAGCCCTGAATGAGGAGTGGTTTGTTCTATTGCACAAGACCACTCCCTTCCCCCACCCAACCGCTAGACTACAGCCTGGGAAGGCACTTTTCAGGTCCCCTTGGGAGGGGTTGCTGTCAGTTAGCACTATCTGATAGCCCTAAACCCAGAAGGCCAGGTTGGGGGGCAGAGGGGGAGGAGGGGTGGCCCAGACTCTCCCACAGGGTCCTTCAGAGTGCCTGCCTTTTCTAACCCCCAACTGCGGGGGAGCCTGGGGGTTCTATCAGTGGATCCCAGAACCAGGATGACCAAGAAAATAAACCGAGAGAGAAATTGAGAGGCTCCTTGTGGCGGAGTTTTAAAAAAGGGGGGAGGGCTATATGTTTAGAACAACAAAACGAAAAAAGGCTATTTACCCAAATGTTCCCTCTCATTGATAAAATTACTGGTGGTTTTCGTTTTCTTCTTTTTGTCAGCCTGCATTTTCTAAATTTTCTATAAGAAATGTCTATTGCTTTTGTAATAAGAAAATGTTATTCTTTTGAAAAAGTATTCAGGTATATTCCAGTAAGAAACAAACCATCAGACCATGCAGCTCTTCGATGGGATGGAGACAGTGGGGAGGGAAAAGAAGAGAGAGCTTCTGAGATCTGGGGAAGGGAGACGCTGCAAGGCTTGGTAGCTGGAGTATGCAGAGGGAGAAACTGAGTCAGTGGGGCCTTCAGATTTTCTGTCCTGGGAGCCTGGGTGGGTGACAGTGCTGCCAGCAGAAACGGGGCCACGTGGGAGGGGTAGCTTCGAGAGAACCAAAGAGAAGGTGAGGGCCCCCAGGTACCAGAAGGAGACTGGTTTTATTGATTTTATCATTGGTACTTAGTTTTTATTTGCTTATGCCTTGCCTTCCTGAGGAAGGATTTAAAGGCAGCTTAAAAGGGTCTATAAAGTGGGGCGCCTGGGTGGCTCAGTCGTTAAGCGTCTGCCTTCGGCTCAGGTCATGATCCCGGGGTCCTGGGATCGAGCCCCGCATCGGGCTCCCTGCTCAGCAGGAAGCCTGCTTCTTCCTCTTCCACTGCCCCTGCTTGTGTTCTCTCTCTCGCTGTCTCTCTCTCTGTCAAATAAATAAAATCTTAAAAAAAAAAAAAAAAAAAGGGTCTATCTATAAAGTATGAGATAACATGAGTATAAAGTAGGAAGAAGACAAAAAAGAACAAGGAACATTTAAAAAGACCAGGAATGGTGCGCTTGGGTGGCTCAGTCATTAAGCGTCTGCCTTCGGCTCAGGTCATGACCCCAGGGTCCTGGGATTGAGCCCTGCATCGGGCTCCCTGCTCGGCGGGGAGCCTGCTTCTCCCCCTCCCTCTGTCTACCCCTCTGCCTACTTGTGCGCACTCTCTCTCTCTCTCTCTGTCAAATAGATAAATAAATAAAAAGGCCAGAAACAAAGCAAAAACATACGCGTTTTGTAGTCTTTGGGCCACACGGTGAGCTCTGCGTGTTCCCGGCTGTGGGTGCATCCTGGTGAGGCCGCAACACTCTAGCTGGGAGGGTCTGGGCTTGGTGGAGAAGGCCGAGTGCCTGGATTTGGGAGTGGGCTGGGTAGGGGGAAACGGAGGGGTGGGAGATTGCTGGGAGAGAGAAACACTCTGAACCCTGAGACAGAGCCTCTGCTTGGAGGGAGAGGACCCAGAGGAGCGGTGGTTGGAGGGGTGGTGGGAGACCCGGAGGAGAGCGGCTCAAAGGTGAGGAGTTTGAAAGCTCCTGCCGGTCCGGAAGGAGCCAGCTGAGGAGAGGAGCCAGATGGAAACCTGATGAAGGCGGGGGCGGGGGCAGGTGTAGTGAGGAAGGGGACACGAGCCAGCACCCTTTCCACAGGCAGCTGTGGGAGGACGAGAGGCCTGTGCCAGGTTTTAAGCATGGAGGGGAGAGGCGAATCAAACCCTGACGGAGTACAACAGATTACACTGCTGACTCACTAGCTCACTTGGGGTTGTCTTCCTAGCGGATTTTCTCTCAGCCCCTTCCCTTCTCCCAAATGATCCCTTTTGCACCCAGTGTAGGACTTGGGTTAATCAGACTGACCAGGGCTAGTCTGTGGCCCTCAAAGAGGGGTCCATCATAGTCTATGGAAAGTAAAGGACTAGATGACAAGGTCCTTTCTATCCCCCAAACCATGATGTTGGCCTGATTATAGGCTCGGGGTCTCTAAGAGCAGAGCTGAGGGAGGCTGTCAGAGTCAAGTTGTTGAGGCCCAGAGAGGGGCAGCGATTGGCCCAAGGTCACACAGCCAGTGGTTGGGGACAGAGCTAAGCCAGTATTCCTGAGCCCCAAACTTTTTGCGCTGACATCATCTTCTCCCGACGACCAGACTCCTGGCTTTGGTTTTTGTCCTTTCTCTGGAAGTGGGACAAAGGAGCCAGGAGCCAGGCCAAGAAGCTGTCAGGGCTAGTCCCAAGCCCCAGGATGCTGGGAACCCAAGGTCCACACCCATGTAAACACGGGCCAACACTGATACCTCTTACTTGGCTCTCAATAGCTTCCTCCAAATCAGTTCCCCGCTATTATCTTGCTTATCCTTGCAGGTCCCCTGGGAGCCAGGGAGGAGCAGAAAGTATTAGCCCCACTTCACAACAGAGAGAAACTCAGACAAGGAGGAAGGCAGTAATTTGCCCAAAGTCGCCCGGCAAGTCAGGGATGGGGCTGAAACAGGAGGTCCCATGGGAGATGCAGTGGTCAGCAGAGCACATGGCCCGTTGGGCAGTGGTGGGGTGGTGCCCCAGGAACCAAGGGTCCCCTGTCTCACCTGGACAGTGATCTCACTGTCCCCTGAGGGAGACCTCTGGGGACAGGCTCTGCTTGTTCCCCAACTGCTACAGGGTACTGGAGAGGGGGAGCAAATGGGCAGAGGCAGCAGAATATGGCCACAGGTCTGAGGGAGGAAGCTATCAGGGGTCAGGTGTCCCTGGGTGGGGTTTGTGCTGGCTAATTTTCTGCCAGCTTCAAGGGGCCCCAAGGAACCTCAATGCCGCGACCGAGCCCAAGGACTCTCCTAATGCCCCTCACTGCCAAGGGACCAGGGAGACATCTGGACACCTGGGGAGAGAGGCAGATTGGTGCAGGTGAGGGTCAAGGAGGCCCTCCTTGCTGATGACAATGACTGGCTCTGCTTCCAAAGGAGTTACAAGTAGGGTGAACATAAGGACAGGTGATTGATAGAGCTCCCATTCAATCTCAAAAATATCCTGAACCTGACAATGAATTTCGTGATCATCCATCCCAGTTATGGGGCAAATCCTCTGTTCAGTGAAGAAAGTCTTGAAAATGTTCCACAAGGAGGGCAGGCCTGGCTCGGTGCTGACATCTCTCCCCACATTCCACCTCCAGCCCCGTCTCCCTCTGCCCCACTCCCCAGCCCAGGACAACCGAATCTGTCCCAGAAACCACCACTCCCAGCTCTGCCCTCTAAGAGAATCATTTCTAGGGCTAGGGGTGCAGAAACCTAGAGCCCTAGGTGGCTCACTAGAAAGAGGCCTGGACCCAGGGTCAGGAAACCCAGGTCCAAGGCCCAGCTCGGGTTTCACCTTTGTCAGAGGGCTCTGTGCTTCGGTCTTTTCATCTGAAAATTGGAGCTAAGGAGAAGTTCGGTTGCATGAACGGAAGGTGATAATGGAGGAGATAAGGCTGCCTCGGCGTTGCCGCAATCTGGGGCAGAAAGCCGTGATTCCCGGGGACAGCCAGCGCTGCCCAGGAAGTCACTCCCTGCTGTTGCCACAGGGTGACTCATGTGGCCCCTCGGCTGGCTGAGTTGTGCTTACCGCGGCGGATCTGGCCCAGGCCCAAGGAGGGCGCTGACGGTGCAGCCCTGCTGGGAGCCCGGGTTCCTGGCAGCCAGGCTCGGTGGGCAGGTCTGACCTGTGAGAGCCGCGGTTACTAAGCCCCTGGGGCCTGGGCTGGTTGCAAAAGGGGCTGGTGCTCCTGACGCAGTCTGCTTTCGGTCTCACTCACTCTCCCAAGCTGGTTCCCAGGAGACTGGGGGAGCTCGGGGAGGGTGCGTCACCCCCGCCCTGGGCACCACTCTGCTCCCAGGCGGAAAGCAAGAGAGGCACACCCCCTTCGGGTGCGCGCACACTCACATGCCAGCCTGGCCCGGCACAAGGAAGCACGCGGAGAGAGACCCCCTCCCAGATCCACACAGAACTGAGCCTCGGCGCGCACAAACACGTAGACACATGGCCCCCAAGAAACCAGGCCCGACCTGGATGTGCACAGCCAGACGCACGCACAGATTTGTGTATAATACACTGCTGAGGGCAGATGTCATGTGGGTGCACAGACATACACATACAGAGCTGTACACATAGTGCATAGAGACGCCCACACTGACAGACGGAGACACACAGACTCGCACATATATGGAATTATTCCGAGTTTTGCACAAGGACAATAGCCACTCTCAATATGCGAGAGCAAAAACAGGGACACAGAGAAATGTACGTGAACACAAATACACGATGTACATACACCTTGTCATCATTTAGTATTTATTGAACACCCACAATCTGCTAGTCATGCTCCGCCGGAAAGAGGACCCCCCCCCACCCACAACACAAGTCATACATACACAGAAACCCAAGCCCTCTCCAAAGAGCCACTTGGGATTATATGGGGTCCCGTCTCCAAACCAAAGATGAAGAACTGTTTTTCTGTAGATGGGCACCAACCCATGGTGGAAAAAATAACCAAATGCCGACGTAGTTATCATTTATAATAATAAAAAAAAAAGTTAAAGGAAAACCACCTCAATGCTCCCAAATTGGGATCTAGTTGAAGAAATTATGGTCAGGGTGAAATAGTAAGCAAATATATACATATGGTTACAGCCTCTGGTCAGAGTTTATAATGACATGAAAAACACTGTTAAATTTTATTTATTGGGGCACCTGGCTGGCTCAGTCAGTGGAGCATGCAACTCTTGGTCTCGGAGTCATGAGTTCCAGGCTCACATTAGGCATGGAGCCTACTTAAAAAGTAGTAATAGAGATGTCTGGGTGGCTCAATCGGTTGAGCAACCGACTCTTGATTTCAGCTCAGGTCATGATCTTGGGGTCATGAGATCGAGCCCCGTGTCTGGCTCCAAGATCAGTGTGGAGTCTGCCTGAGATTCTCTCTCCTTCTGCCACTCATGTCCACTCTCTCTCTTTCTCTCTAAATAAATAATATTTTTAAAAATACTACTAAAAAAATAAAAAATACTACTAATAGGGGTGCCTGGGTGGCTCAGTCGTTAAGCATCTGCCTTCGGCTCAGGTCATGATCCCAGGGTCCTGGGATAGAGCCCCACATCAGGATCCCTGCTCCGCGGGAGGCCTGCTTCTCCCTCCCCCACTCCCCCTACTTGTTCTCTCACTGTCTCTATCTCTGTCAGATAAATAAATAAAATCTTTTTTTTTTTTTTAAGATTTTTATTTATTTAACAGAGATAGAGAGAGAGCACAAGTAGGCAGAGCGGCAGACAGAGGGAGAGGGAGAAGCAGGCTCTCCGCCGAGCAGGGAGCCCGATGTGGGGCTCGATCCCAGTACCCTGGGATCATGACCTGAGCCGAAGGCAGCCGCTTAACCGACTGAGCCACCCAGGCGCCCCAATAAATAAAATCTTAAAAAAAAAATACTAATAATATTTTAAAAGTATTTTAAATTTATTTATTTTTTTAATTTTACTTTTTTAAAAAGATTTATTTCTTTTAGGGAGAGAGAGAGCACATGAGCAGGGGGAGGGGCAGAAGGAGAGGTAAAAGCAAACTCCCCACTGACTGTGGAGGTGGATGAGGGTCTCGATCCCAGGACCCTGGGATCATGACCTGAGCCAGATTAACCGACTGAGCCACCCAGGCATCCCTTAGAGATTTCATTTTTTTTTTTAAGTGATCACTATACCCTACGTGGGGCTCACAATCCGAAGATCAAGGGTTGCATGCTCTACCAACTGAGCCAGCCAGGCACCCCTGTTTAAAATTTTAAATGAGGGTGCCTGGGTGGCTCAGTTGGTTAAGTGCCTGCCTTCAGCTCAGGTCATGATCCTGGAGTCCCGAGTCCCACATCGGGCTCCCTGCTCAGCAGGGGGTCTGCTTCTCCCTCTGATCCTCTTCCCTCTTGTGCTGTCTCTCTCTCAAATAAATAAATAAAATCTTTAAAAAAATAAAATAAAATCAAATTTTAAATAAAAAAACAAAAAATACAAAATTGTATATATAGCATGATCACAAAAAAATTTTCAAAAATATGCATAGAACAGGCTGGAAGGAAGTACATCAAAATGTTACTATTGATTATCTATGGGAGTTAAGACTATTACTAAATTTTTAATCTTCTAGTTCTTCAGATTTTCTAATTTTTCTATGAGTATTTATTATGGGAAAAATAAAACATTTAAAAAATCAGCTATCTCCCTCTCCCACTCCCCCTGCTTGTGTTCCTGCTCTCGCTATCTCTCTCTCTGTCAAATAAATAAATAAAAAAAAAAAAAAAAAAAAAAAGGGCGCCTGGGTGGCTCAGTCGTTAAGCGTCTGCCTTCGGCTCAGGTCATGATCCCAGGGTCCTGGGATCGAGTCCCACATCGGGCTCCCTGCTCGGCGGGAAGCCTGCTTCTCCCTCTCCCACTCCCCCTGCTTGTGTTCCTGCTCTCGCTATCTCTCTCTCTGTCAAATAAATAAATAAATAAATAAAAAATAAAAATAAAAAATCAGCTAAAGGGGGCGCCTGGGTGGCTCAGTCGTTAAGTGTCTGCCTTCGGCTCAGGTCATGATCCTGGGGTCCTGGGATCGAGCCCCGCATCAGGCTCCCTGCTCAGCAGGAAGCCTGCTTCTCCCTCTCCCACTCCCCCTGCTTGTGTTCCCTCTCTCGCTGTGTCTCTGTCAAATAAAGAAGTAAAATCTTCAAAAAAAAAAAAAAAAAAAAAGAGAGAGAGAATGGAGAGGGGGAGAAGAAGGCAAAGGAAGGAAAGAAATAAAATAGATATTATAAAGAGAAACAGAAGCAGAGCAGGTCGGTGGGTTGGGAACCAGAAGTAAATCCTACCTGTCCTGCATAGGCTTGGTCCCTGCCTGTCCAAGGGCCGTTCCAGCAAGCCATTGCTCTTAGGCCTATCTCCAGGCTTCCGTGGCACATATCTGGAGCTGAACTTGACCCTCAGGGTCCCCTCCAGGGCTCACTGGTTGGATTTTTATCTTAAGCACTTAAGGGCCAGCTACAAATATTGCCTGAGCCCAAGCCCCTGCAGGAGCACAGGGGCATGAAGAGGACTTTCTACTTCGCTGGGGAGATGCAATCTGAGTAAGTGACCAAATGCAGAGTGCCCTCCAAGTACCAAGAGAGCAGTGTGGACGCTAATACAAGTAAGAGACACTTTCTGGAAAAGGGGAGTACTGAAAGATGGTTAGAAGAGAAACAGGGCATGGGTGGCGGGGGCAGGGGGGCACTTTGCAAACTAGAGGATTTGGCAAAAGCAAAGACTTGGGAGTCAGAAGTCAAAAAATAATCAGGGATCAGGGAGTGGGATCACTGGAACCAGCTGGCTTGGTCCAGTTTGATGTGGGATTTGAAAAGGCCTTGAATGCTAAAATGAGGGCCTGGGAGTTCACCACTGGCCCGGAGAGCTGTTAACAGTCCTGAGTCGGAGAGATGCCAGAGGCGGAAGGCAGCAGTCCCAGGGGAAGTGGTTGGAGCACAGTAGGGGCAGGGATGGGGAGGGCAAGGCTGAGAGAGGTGCTGACCAGGCTTGGTGACCCAGCAGAAGAGGAGACATAGGGACACGGATGTGCTGGGGCCACCAGAGAATCAGGGAAGAAGCAGGAGGTGGGGAGCCTCAGAGATGACCTTTAGACTTCCGCCCCCTACTCATAGGACCTCTAAGGCCCCCTGAAGCAGTTTGACAACCTCTAATCCAGAATCCTGAGTCTTTTGTTTTGCAAATGAGGAAACCGAGGCACACTGAAGGGAAATGATTTGCCTAAGGTCATGGTTGATGTCAGAGTCTGAACTTGAACCCGGGTCTCTGCTCCCCCGGGGCGGGTGGGTAGTGTGTTGGGCTGGGTTGAGGTAAAAGAGGCCATGGAGCTGGGGTGGGAGACCCCCCGGGCCCTGGCTGCAATGGTGCGGCTCCAGCCCCTCCACCTCAGGGGCAAGGGGACAAAGGGAGACGAAATGGCTGGAGCTCTAGGGGACAGGCCCTGGTGGGACATGAGCTGGACAGTCTTGGCTAAAACTAAATTTGGGGATTAGCTCAGGTTTCGCTTGGCTAGGATTTCTGTCCCTCAGCCCTGCTCTTTCTCATACCCAGGCAGCTGTTACTTCCTGGAGAGGCAGCTGGGCCTGGACAGGGTTCGCACTCACCTGGCCCAGCAGTTGCCTAGCAGCTGTCCCAGGTGTGCCTTAGAGATACCTCTCCAAAAGAATTACATTTACCCACGTATATACAGAACTCTAGAGTTCACAAAGTGCTCTTACAGCTACTTGGTAATAATACCTCACTTGAGATACTACCTTTTTTCTCTGGGGCTCACTTTCCTTATGGGTAAAATAAAGTGTGTTTTTCCCCCAAGGTGCCCTTTAAAGTTCCTTCCAGCTCCAATTCCAGGGAATGTTCTCTGGATCCCTGTTGCTCTCCAAGTCGTCACCCAACAAATCCTCACTCCACAGGATTTCTGGGACCAAACTTCTTTTTAAATTATTGACAACCGGCACCTTGACCTTTGGTCGGTCCTTATGTGGACTTTGAATGCCAAGACCAAACATGAGGTCCAACCAACTTGACCCAGGAGTTTGGCCAGTGGTTGAGGTTTAGGCTGTACGGGGTCCCTTCATGCTTGGGCTCCGCACCAGGTGCCCCCCCCACCCCGCAAGACCCTGTGGACAGTTGGATCAGAGCAGGAAGGTTCAGAGGGCCCAGCATCGCCCCAGAGCCCCAGCGCTGAGCAAGGTGCTCTAGAAAGAGGGGCGGGGCAACACCCACCTGGTGAGGTCATGGGAAAGCAGCTCTGGCGCTGACACCTGGGGAAACCCGTTCCCAGGCTGCTTCCCACGCTAGCTCTCCTGGGAACCGGCTAAGCTCCAAGCGGGGTGCCCCAGACCTGCCCCCCCCAAGTCCAGTTCCCAGCACACTGTCTCATCTAGTCCAGCCCCCACCTGTCAGTCTGGCCTCAGTCCTTCAGTGCCCAACCTACCTATCCTGGCTGCTGGGCCTTGAAGAGGGTTCTTAGAGGGCAATGGGCAGACAGCTCCAGGAAATGACACAGAGACAGCAGCTTCAGAAACTTAAGGTTTTATTTGTAGATTCCGCACTGCTCTACCTTCTAGGCTGTGGCCTTGGAGAAAGGTGACCCCAGCCCCTTCTTCCTCCAGGCTCTAGGTCGCGGCTCCTCCCCCTCCTCCCCCTCCTCCGGGTGGGCCTTGCCTCTCGCTTCCTGCCCTGCTCCTGGCCCAGCTAGTTTGGGCAGTGCCTAGGGAGCCCTGAGCCCCAGTTCTTCCCAGGGACCAGCCCCGCCCTCCCGGGCCCTGGGGGCAGAGGGCAGCCCCGGTGTCAGCCTTGCTCCTCAGCTGCGCCACTTTCCTGCTCTCCTTGCTCTTCCTCCTTCCAAACCTAGCCTTCTGACCTGCCTCCTCACCAGCCTGCCTCCTGTCCCAAGGCTCCAAGGCCTCACTTTCTGCTCCCTCTCAGTCTCTCCTTGACCTCTGTCTTATCCAGTCCATCCCGAACTTCTCTCCAAATCAGGGCTGGACACCCTCCTGCCCTCCAAAATGCCTGGCTCTTCCTCCCCCGCCCTGTGCCAAGGTGGGGACCACCACAAGGGGTCCTAATTCAGCCAGGCTGACCTGAGGGCTCATGATAAGAAACTGGGAATTGGATCCCTAACTACTTGGAGGTGGCTGGCACTGTTAGGACCACCCCACGAAAATCCAAGTGCTGGGACTTCTCTGTGAGCCTTGACCAGAGATCCAAATCAGAGCCCCTCGCATATGAGAGTGGGCAGTCAGAGGCCTGTGTCCTCACAGTGTTCAGATGGGAACTGAGTCCCATGGGGCGGACTGGCCCTGCCAGTGTCCCCCTCAAAGGCTCCAGTTTCCAGAAGTCTGTGGTCTTAGGCCTACTGCTCCCTAGCTGCCATGGCTGTTCAAACAAAGCAAAAGAACTTCTTCCAGCGACAGCGGGAAAGGGTACGCACACCTTTGGCATTCAGTTTCTTCTCCAGCCGGGCTTTGTGTTCAATTGCACTGAGAATAGCCGAGTCAAACACCTCTTTCAAGTTCTTCTGCGTCAAGGCGGAGCACTCGAGGTAGCAGGAGGCTCGGATTTTCTCGGCTAGACCCTGAGCCTGGGGTTGGGGCACGGGGCCCTCTCGGCCCCCCTGGTCCAGCTGAATCAGTACATTGACATCGTCCCTCAGGTCGGCCTGGGTACCCACCAGCAGCACGGGTGCCTGCGGGTTGTGAGTGCGGATCTCAGGCAGCCATTTCTCTGTAATGTTCTGGAAAGAGCTGGGCTGCACCACGCTGAAGCAAGCCAGGAAGACATCGGTATCCGGGTAGCAGAGGGAGCGAAGGCGGTCAAAATCTTCCTAGGATGAGAAGGCCTGATCATTAGTAGGGTTATTCCCTGCCACAAGTAATGGGAATCTGATTGTCACCTGCGGTTGCAGACCTGAGACTCGGACGGGCCCAAGACCTTCTCCATTCCTTATCCATCTAGGGTCCTCCCAGCCTCCAGCCCACCTTCTCCCAGACCATTAGAGGCCGCCCCCAGTTTCTCACCTGTCCCGCTGTGTCCCAGAGCTCAATGCGCACCGGCGCTCCATCCACCAGGACTTGCACTGCAGGGTCAGGGCGTGGGGGGACAGCGAGTTAGGAAGAGTGTCGTGGGCCCCACCGGACCTCACCAGCGCCACCTCGGGGCCTGCTCCCGCCACCCTCCCCGGGGGGCTCCCTTGCCCTCCCGTCCCCGCGCCAGCCCCAGCCGACGGGTGCACAGCCCCACCCCCAGCCACGCGGCCGCCGGGGCAGTTGAACGTACCGGAGAAGGTGTCCAGCGCTGTGGGCCGGTAGCGCGCGGGGTACCCATTGCAGGTGTAGCTGACGATGAGGCTGCTCTTGCCCACGGCGCCGTCGCCCACCAGCACGCACTTGATGCCCAGCTCCGGGGGCGCGCTGCCCCGCCGCGGCGGAGGGGTCGGGGCCCGGAGCGGGGACGACTCGGCCTCGCTCAGCTCCCGCGGGGGCATGGCCCGCTCCGGGGGCAGCCCGGGACCAGGCTCCGCTGTGCTCCGGGAAGCAGGTTTCGCAGGCTGCCTCTCAAGTCTGCCAAGGCCCGGCGCGCCAGCCCGCCGCTAACCCCGGGTATAAGTGGGGGCCACGCCCACCTCATCTGCATGTCCCGAGCGGCCTCGGACCCCGCCCACCCGCTGGGCCTCCGGCCGCGCCTCCCTCCGCAGTGCACCCCATGAGGCCAGGCAATCACAAACGCCGGGAGGAAGAGAGGCCAAAGGAAAACTGGCGCTCAGAGAATCATGCGGGTACAAGGACAAAGAATCGCCAAAATGAGGCAGATTTAGGTATCTTGGCGGAGAAAGCTATCCAGGATTTATTGTTAGGAGGAAGAAGCAAGTTGCAACACACATAATACAGCCTGTTCAAATTAAACCTTTGTTCAAAATAAAAAACTAGGTATATGTTTGCACGAGTATGAAAGTCTGGATAATAATGTTCTTAATTAAAGAATGATTTTTAAAAAATATATAGATCATGGGGGCACCTGGCTGCCTCAGTCCCTAGAGCCTTCAACTCTTGATCTCAGGGATGTAAGTTCAAGCCCCATGTTGGGTTACTTAGAGATTACTTCCAAAAAAAAAAAAAAATCTTAAAAAAATATATAGATCATAAAGAGACAGAAAATAAACTCAAGCATGTACACATCAAGCAGGAATTTACTGTACTCCCAGGGAAGAGCTTCCTCTAGATGAGGCCTGGAGGCAGACCTTAAACACCTTCACTGTACTCCGCTAAAGGAATTTGGGGTGCTGGAGAGTCTAGCTGGAGAGGATCACCAAGGACAATTCTCCATTTGAGTATTTTCTAAAACCCCAAATATTATCTTCATCATCATCATCAAAAGCACGTAGTAATTACCTATTTGCTGATGCTGTTCTGGGCCACCCATTGCCCTTGCCCCAGAAGGAGTTTACAGACTGAGACAAGATATGCCAGGTAGCTCTAGGAAGGTCACCCAAGCGAGCTAATTTCGTCTTTTTTTGCAGCCACATCAAGTGACACCAGGCCCAGGATCCTTTCTCTGAATTCCAAGCCAGTCTTTCATCTCAGCCTGTACAAAGATGGTTGAAAACACATTCTTGAGTTGTTGCAGGAAGAGTGTTGGGAGGGGAGGAGGCAGTGAATATTAAAGAAAAGAGATAATCCTATTTCTTAAACAATTGGTAGTATAAAAATCCATTAAATCCAAATCTCTAAATCTCTTGGAAAAAGTCTCAGGATCCCTGATTTTTATTTTTCCTTGTTTTTCCTTCCTTCTTTCCTTGTCAAAAATTGAGGACAACACCTAGAAAGTTGCTGATTTAACTGTTAAAATCTTGACTGTGGGAAATGGTAGGATCCTCTCCAATATCCACTTCTATATCCCAATGTCTACATTCCCTACATCCAAGTATCTGGGGGTACTAATAATCCCAGATTATAGCCCCAAAGACTTCTCAGACATATCCACATAAGTTTATTCATTTAGCAAATGGGAGAGGCCCCAAAATGTTGTCTTGCCATTGTCTCCCACAGGAGGTCCAAAAGCTGTTCTTTTTGCTCTCCTGGAAAGGGAGGCAAGAATGGGGATTTGAAAAGACCTGTACATCAAGAGACCTGTCCTAGTATTCCTAGTTCTTCAGCTCATTAGCTTTGTGACTCCTGAGAAATTACTTGATCCGTCTTAGCATTATAAAAGGACAGGTGAAGCCCGTTTATTTCTGAAAGCCCTTCTGGTGCTAGCAATCTGTGATTCAGGGAACCAGGTGTCTGGGACAAAATTACTAGACACACACACACGTAGAGGCTCTTCCTCACAGAACTCTTGTCCTTTTACCCAAGTTTTAATAACAGTTTTATTGTAGCTATAAATTTGAGGGTAATCTTGTTTAATCCTTTCTGCAGGTATGAAGGGTATATATAAATAATACACAAATGGGGGGAGGTGTCTGCTGGCATGGGGAAAAGCCCTGACTTGGCCTGCGACAGGCCCCATGGGTGGGGACACTTTCCGACCTAGGTCCCTCTGTCTGAGCTGGTTTAGGGACAGTCATGCCAGCAAGAAGGGGAGGGTGGAGACAACCCTGGGAGCTGGTGAGTCACCTGTTTCTCAGCTAAGGACTTGCAATTGTAGCTGCTACTGCTGGGAAAGTCCCCTACTAATGGTGGGTTGAGTCTTACTCCTGCCCACCTGACAGATCATCTATCCTAACTTCCAGCCAGACACACATTTGCAAAGATTAAAACTTGGCCCTAACATTCTCCTTAGAGAAATGTTTGATTCGAGGACTGGGGCAGGAAATATACAAAATGAGCCTGGAGCATTCTGTGGTACAGAAAGTAAGGAAGTCCTAAACAAAACAAAGGGAAGAATGAGGTACATCAAACGGACACAGAGCCAGCTAACTGAAAGAGTTTCCAAAGGAGAAATCTGGAACAAGTTGAGCAACAAAATTAGGAAGTATTGGATTATAACCCAAAGTATAACATAAATATCCACGAGTCTATTCTGATATAAATAAATGATTGAGTACATAAATAAATAGGCAATCATAGGCAAATCTCCGGAAAATTCCAAATAATGTATGTAGAACCTCGAGGAGGAGCATAACCCCCAACTCCTTCAGGGTGGACTGTGCATAGTGACTTCCTTCCAAGGAGGACAGTATGAAAAAGGTGGGGGGAGAAAGAGTAACTTCACAGTGGAGAATCCTGACAAACACTCCTTCAATCAGGTGATCAAGATGAAGATCAGCATCAATAAGTCAAGTTGATAGTATGTACCCTTGATATGATGTAATGAGAATGGCATTTTTCCTCTGTGGTCTTCCCTACTAGAACCCCAGTCTAATCAGGAGAAAAACGTCAGAAAAGTTCCATCGGAGAGACATTCTATGAATTGCCTGCCCAGTACTCCTCAAAACTGTCAAGGTCATCAGGAACAAGGAAAGTCTGAAAAACTGCCAAGAGTCAAGAGGAGCCTGAGGAGAATGGCAACTGAATGTCAGTAACATGGTGTGCTGGATGGGATTCTGGAGCTGAAAGAGGACATTAGGGGAAAACTGAGGAATTCTGAATAAAATATGAATTTAGTTAATAATAATATATCAATGCTGGTTCATTAATCATGACAAATATAACCATGTAATGTAAGATGTTCATCACAGGGGAACCTGGGTTGGAGGTATGTGGAAATTATCTTCTCAACTTTTCCTGTAAATGTAAACTGTTCTAAAATAGTTTATTTTATTTTTTTAAAAAAAGAAAGAAAGAAGAGAAAACACCCAAAAAACTAAAACATGGCCCTGACATTGAATCATGGCAGTAATAACCTTTTGTTTCCAAAATGTCTGACACAGGTATATGGGACTTAGACTTATCAAAGTGCTTTAGTTTCCCCGTCTTATAGGAAGCCAAGTGAGAAGGCGGGGGAGAGGGTGAGCATACTGGGGCCCAGAGGAGCTAGGGAACTTTCCCAGTTTTAAAGAGGCTAGTAAGTGGTAGACACTTCACCTCAGGTGTGGTCAAGTTCTCAGGCATTTCTGTTGTTCCCTTATCTTATTTAAAATTACTGCAGGGCACCTGGGTGGCTCAGTCGTTGAGCGTCTGCCTTCGGCTCAGGTCATGATCCCGGGTCCTGGGATCGAGTCCCACATTGGGCTCCCTCCTTGGGGGGAAGCCTGCTTCTCCCTCTCCCACTCCCTCTGCTTGTGTTCCTGCTATCGCTGTTTCTGTCAAATAAATAAATAAAATCTTAAAAATAAATAAATAAATAAAATAAAATTACTGCATACGTTGGGATACCTACGGCAAAACCTCAAGGAGAATAAACCAAACCAGTCTATCCCTACCCCACCATCGTGATTTTCCTACTGCTGGAAAGGGTATTAACAAAAAAACACTGCTTGTGGGGTAGCATGTACTTAGCAAGGTCAGCGTGCAGGCTCTTTGTGAGAGAAACGCGCCTCGAGCAGTCTTGCTCCAGTTCCCGGGTATACCCCGCTCCAAGGCCTCCAAGTCAGTGGGGCCTGCTGCTCAGAAGGAGTCCTGAGAAAGAATTGTACATTTAACACTTCATTTCTTTGTCAGCCGTACCTCAGTAAAGCCGGGATAAGCACCACTTGTTTACCAACATGCTACCGCCATTACGGCTGGTACAATAAATAGACTGCAGAGTTAATTGGTTTTTAACTGGTTTCTCTACTTGGTGTGCTGGCATCCTGGGAGGGAGTTGGTGGCAAACTCAGCGGCCTGGGTTGAGCTGGCCTCATGGTGTCCCACCCCCAACCCCAGGACAGGATCCTGCTAGCCAACCCTCCAGCCCAACCCCATCCGTGTTGTCCATGTCCTCCATGTCCCAAGGCTCGGGCTTCCGCCCTGCCCTGCATCCTCCCCCTAACTCTGCCTTAGCCTCCGCTTCTCCCTGTCTTTCTCTCCACCTCCTCTACATCTAGCTAATCCCAACTGCTGCTGCCCGCCCCCCCCCCCCAAGACCTTGCCCTCAAGCCCTGGCCAGTATTTTTTTTTTTAAGATTTTATTTATTTATTTGAGAGAGAGAATGAGAGATAGAGACCACGAGAGGGAAGAGGGTCAGAGGGAGAACTCCCTGCTGAGGGGGGAGCCCGATGTGGGACTCGATCCCGGGACTCCAGGATCATGACCTGAGCTGAAGGCAGTCACTCAACCAACTCAGCCACCCAGGCGCCCATTGGCCAGTATTTTTTAAAGGCCTACAGGCGTTGAAACCTAGAAAGTTCATCTAAAAGGACTCCCCACTTGGGGCATCTGGCTGGCTCAGTTGGAAGAGTGCAGGACTCTTGATCTCAGGGCCTTGAGTTCAAGCCCCAAGTTGGGTGTAGAGATTACTAAAAAATAAAAATAAAAAAAAACGGGGCACCTGAGTGACTCAGTTGGTTAAGCGTCTGCCTTTGGCTCAGGTCATGATCTCGGGATCCTGGGATCGAGCCCCATATCATATTGGATTCCCTGCTCAGTGGGGAGTCTGCTTCTCCCTCTCTTTCTGCCCCTCCCTCAGGCCCATGCTTCCTCTTTCTCTCTCTCTCAAATAAATAAATAAAATCTTTTAAAAAATCTTTTTAAAAAACAAGGACTCCCCTCTTAACTTCCTTATTTCTGACAATGGCAGCATGATTCTCTCAAGCTAATGAATTGGAAGGAGTTGGAACTAAATAGTCTCCAAACACTTGGACTCCTTCCTCTCCTTCTTTAGTCCTCAATCCTTTCTCTTTCTTTCTTTTTTTGTTTTTTAAAGATTTTATTCATTTATTTGAGAGAGAGACACAGAGAGAGCACAAGCAGAGTGCTGGGCAGAGGCAGAGGGAGAGGGACAAGCAGACTCGCCACTGAGCAGGGAGCTCAACGTGGGGCTCCATCCCAGGACCCTGAGATCATGACCTGAGCCGAAGGCAGTCCCTTAACAGACTGAACTACCCAGGCGTCCCCTCAATCCTTTCTTTGAAGTACTGGACTCCCCTCTTCCTTTTGGCACCCTTTGCCACAATAATCACCTCGTACCTGCCTCCCATCTTTGCTTTGTACATTTCTGGTGCACCCAAGCTTCCTAAGTCAGAAAATTTATTCTGTCACTCTCTCACTCAAAGCCTATAATGAATCCCTGTTATCCACTGGATAGTGTCTGAGTCTCTACCCGGCATCCCACATCCTCCAGTTAGAGTACACCTCCAGCCCTGCAAATGATCCTTAAGAGAATTTTCAGTGACATGGGGAAATGCTAAAAGATAATATTAAGTGATACAGAATTATATAAACAGTTTGAGCCCAAGTATTAAAAAAAAAAGTGTACAGGGGCACCTGGGTGGCTCAGATAGTTAAGCATCAGCCTTCAGCTCAGGTCGTGATCCCGGGGTCCTGGGATCAAGCCCCACATTGGGCTCCTGGCTCAGCGGGGAGCCTGCTTCTCCCTCTCCCTCTGCCTCTCCCCCTGCTCATGCTCTCTCTCTCTCTGTATCTCTGTGTCTCAAATGAATAAATAAAATCTTTAATAAAAAATAAAAAAGTGTACAGTTAGAATAAAAGAGAGTCCTAGATGAAGGATGTATATTAAAACATGGAATCAGGGGCACCTGGGTGGCCCAGTCGGTTAAGCGTCTGCCTTCTGCTCAGGTCATGATTCCAGGGTCCTGGGATCGAGTCCCGCATCAGGCTCCCTGCTCAGCGGGAAGCCTGCTTCTCCCTCTGCCTGCCGCTCCCCCTGCTCATGCACACTCTCTCTCTCTGACAAATAAATAAATAAAATCTTTAAAAAAAAAAATCTTAATAAAAATCCTGGTGGGCAGCCCACAATCCTTCCCTGAGGCCACAGCACTTGTCTAAATGGCTGGGCCCGAGGTCCAGCCAAATCCTTAGTTGCTTCTCCCCCAAAGACTGGCTCCACTGCCCAAAGTTTCTTCTTGAACAGAAGCTGGGGCCTGATACCACTGAGGTCCATTCACAGCGCTGTGGTTAACCCTAGAGCATGTATTATTCTTTGATGATGTGATGATAATGATGAACATCAGCAACTTTGCAAAAAGAGAACCCAATAAACAAACATTCAATGAATAATCATATTGCTCCAAATTCTCTTCTTGGCATTGTTTATATAAACTAGCATTTTACAAACTTGTAAATAAGGATATCTAAATTCTTTAGCAACTGGTATAGGCTCAGAAAATTCCTAGTCCCTGTGCTGTAGCAGCTTTTTAGAAGACTGAGTTATGCCTGACATTAACCCCTTAGTGGCTGGATCCTGGGCAGGAGTGACAGGGTGGGGCACACTCAGGGAAGTGGGTATTTTAACCACTGGTGTGGTCATACTGGTGTGTCCCTGTTGAACTTCATCAGTCTGTTTGGATTTGGAATGAGTGTAGACCAAGCAAAAAGGGCTTGGAAACAGGGCTCCTGCGTGGCTCAGTTGGTTGCGTCTGCCTTTGGCTCAGGTCATGATCCAAGGGTCCTGGATGGAGCCCTGCATTGGGCTCCCTGCTCAGTGGGGAGTCTGCTTCTCCCTCTCCCTCTGCCCCTACCAGCCCCCCCCAACTCATACTCTCTCTCTCTGTCTAATAAATAAAATCTAAAAAAGGGTGGCGGGAGGGCTTGGAAACAGCCTGAAGAAGCAGCAGGAATCAAGCCCAGGGGAGAAAGAATAAATAAATAAAATCTTTTTAAAAAATAATAAAATATGGAGGGCTGGTCACCCCAACTAGATCTCTGTTTTACTCCTGTTAGCATTGGAGTGTGCTCTTTAGAAAGACCACAGCAGGGGCGCCTGGGTGGCTCAGTCGTTGGGTGTCTGCCTTCGGCTCAGGTCATGATCCCAGGGTCCTGGGATCGAGCCCCACATCAGGCTCCCTGCTCCGCGGGAAGCCTGCTTCTCTCTCTCCCACTCCCCCTGCTTGTGTTCCCTCTCTTGCTGTGTCTCTCTCTGTCAAATAAATAAATAAAATCTTAAAAAAAAAAAAAGAAAGAAAGAAAGACCACAGCAACTGGACTAGAAACAGAGCAGGATTTTCCAGACCAACCTGAAATCATCATTAGCTATTTTGTGAAAGTACTGATATGAAAGGTACTGGGTTTTGTTCACATTTAAATTCATATAAAGCTAGTATTTCCAAATCAAATTCCTTTCCCCTCTTTTATCTCACATTACAATTTCGTTGACAAGAGACAAATTTGCCTGTTGTTCAAGAGCATGGGCTCTGGGCCACAGCACCTGGATTAGTATCCAGGTTGTGTTACTTACTAGCTGTTGTCCTCTCAGTCTCCTTGTCTGTTAAATAGGGTTAGAATAGTACCTGTCTCAGAGAATGTTGTGGGAATTAAATGAATTATGGAGGATGCTTAGCATAGTGCCCATAGAGAGTGCTCTGCAAGGGTGCTCTATTATTATTATTTTTTTTTTTTTAAGATTTTATTTGACAGAGAGAGACAGCAAGAGAGGGAACACAGGCAGGGGGAGTGGGAGAGGGAGAAGCAGGCTCCCTGCCGAGGAGGGAGCCCGATGCGGGGCTCGATCCCAGGACTCTGGGATTGTGACCTGAGCCGAAGGCAGACGCCCAACGACTGAGCCACCCAGGCGCCCCATGGGTGCTCTATTATTGTAATTATCTTCTCTCTGGGTCAGGGCAATTTTTTCGGATGAAGTCATGGGCCTGCTTGAGAATGAACACTACAGATTTGTCAGGTAAGGTAAGGTTCAGAATTTTGTCTTCTGTGACCCAGATAGGGAACACGGAAAGAAATGAGTTTTGTTTTGTTTTTTTAAGATTTTATTTATTTATTTGACAGAGAGAGAGACACAGTGAGAGCAGGAACACAAGCAGGGGGAGTTGGAGAGGGAGAAGCAGGCTTCCTGCCGAGCTGGGAGCCCGATGCAGGGCTCAATCCCAGGACCCTGGGACCATGACCTGAGCCAAAGGCAGACGCTTAACGACTGAGCCACCCAGGCGCCCCAAGAAATGAGCTTTTATTGAAGTTGTCATCCTACTATTCTGGTTTTGTTATTACCTTTATTTTACAGATGAGGAAACTGAGTCTCCACAGAGGTGAAGTGACTTGCCAAAGGCCTAGAGGCTAAGAGAAAGCCAGGACTGTGGAGCCCAAGTCTGCACTCCAACACCACCCTCTTCTCAGTCCTCCCCTTAAGGATTATGGGCTACAGAGCAGGTTCTATTGCTTCGTTACCTTTTGCCATATAAACACTGATTACATTCTAACATTTAGTCAGATATCTTTTTAAAATTTTGTATTGTGATCAACTTCATCTAGATATTACATAGAAGATGCACGCATTTTGGGGCACCTGGGTGGCTCAGCCGGTTGAGCGTCTGCCTTTAGCCCAGGTCATGATCCCAGGATCCTGGGATCAGGCCCCGAGTCAGGCCCCCTGCTCAGCGGGGAGCCTGCTTCTCCCTCTCTCTCTGCCTCTCCTCCCAGTTTTTGCTCTCTCTTGCTCACTCTCTCTCTCAAATAAATAAATAAAATATTTTTAAAAAAAGATGCACCCATTTTAAGTGTATGGTTCCGTGAGTTTTGACCGATGTGTCCACCTCTAGAGTCACCACCAGCAGCACAATCAAGACATGAAATATTTCCATCTCCCCCACAAAGTTCCTTCTTATTCTTTTCTAGTCAATCCTCCACCCCCTAGACCAGGTCCCAGGCAAACACTGATCAGCTTTTCTGTTGCTAAAGCTTAATTTTTGCCTGCTTTAGAATTTCAAATAAATAGAAGCATACTCCGTATACTCGTCTATGTCTGGCTTCCTGTGCTAAACCCGTTTCTGAGATTCATTGCATGTCAGGGTAATTTGTTCTTTTTCCTTGCTGAATAGTATTCTCTTGTACAGATGTACCACTATTTGTTTATTCTTTTGTCAATGGACATTGAGTTGTGTCCAGTTTGGGGCTATTATGAATAAAGCTACTATAAATACTTGTGTGTAAATCTTTGTCTGGACAGATGTTTTCTTTCTCTTGGGTAAATACCGAGGCCCGGAACTGCTGGCTCATAGAGTAAGTGCCTATGAAGCAGCTGTTAATGGCTGCACCATTTTATGTTCCCTCCAGCAATGAGTTTACAACCTCACAACACTAAGTATCGGTGGCCTGCTTTTTTGGTTTCGGGGTTTTTTTTAAGATCTTATTTATTTAGGGGCTCCTGGGTGGCTTAGATGGTTAAAGGTCTGCCTTCGACTCAAATCATGAACCCCGGGGTCCTGGGATCGAGTCCCGCGTCAGGTTCTCTGCTGGGCAGGGAGCCTGTTTCTCCCTCTCCTTCTACTGCCTCCCCGCTTGTGCTCTCTCGCTCTGTCAAAGAAATAAAATCTTTTTAAAAGGTTTTTTTTTTTTAAGATTTTATTTATTTATTTGACAGAGAGAGACACGAGAGAGGGAACACAAGCAGTGGGAGTGGGAGAGGGAGAAGCAGGCTTCCCGCAGAGCAGGGAGCCCGATGCGGGGCTCGATCCCAGGGCCCTGGGATCATGACCTGAGCCGAAGGCAGCCGCTTAACAACTGAGCCACCCAGGCGCCCCTAAAAGGTTTTTTAATTAAAAAAATATTTTATCTATTTGAGAGAGAGAGAGAGACAGAGAGCACATGCAGGGGGAGGGGCAGAGGAAGAGGGAGAAGCAGGCTCTCCGCTGAACAGGGAGCCCGATGTGGGGCTCGATCCCAGATCCCAGGATCATGACCTGAGCCAAAGGCTGATGCTTAACCGACTGAGCCACCCAGGCGCCCTTCAGTGACCTTTTTAAATATTTTGGATTTATTGTTGTTGTGTTGTTGCTATCGTTTTTCATTTCGGTAAGAGGCCATATGGGTGAATCTACAGGCAAGTTTAACTCAGACATGTGCAGTGTGACGTAGTGTGTGCATTAAGTTGGAGGCAGGATGAGGGCTAGTTGTTAGATTTTACCGGGTTTCACATTAATTATAGAAAGCTTCCTGGCTATCGCATCTTTTGAAATGTCTCCTGGACTAAGGGAAAGATAAGAAGCATAGCAGCCAGCTCTGAGGCAGTGCCCTGAAAATCATTATTCCCTGGGCATTGTCCCTAAAGGGACTGTGGCAAAGGTTTGGCTTTCAGAGAATCACAGAATGTTAGAGATGGTCTAGTTCTACCTTCACAGCTTACAGCTGAGGAAAGGAGAGGAGCTCAGAGAGGGGAGGTTACTTGTCTAGCACACAATGAGCATGGAGCCTGATGCAGGGCTCAGTCCCACAACCCTGAGATCATAACCCCGGGATCATGACCCAAGTGGAAACCAAGAGCCGGATGCCCAAATGACTGGGCCACCCAGGCGCCCCTGGTTTTGTTTTCAATCAGTTTATGCATTCGTAGATAGAATGCTTAAATGAGACAAAGTTTAGCATCAATTATCTTCCTATATATTTTTTTGTTTTGTGTTGATCTAAATGCGGAGAAAGCTTGTTCACATAAATGTTAGATGGGAATGGAAGGTTTGATATACAATGTCACTTGATTATTTGACTCCTTTCCAAATTATATGCCAAAAATGTTAGTGATTTTTTTTCAAGAAACCAACAGCTGATTAGGTTCTCAAATTGTATTCAAATTAAAGAACCAGAAACTGGGGCACCTGGGTGGCTTAGTCGGTTAAGCATCTGCCTTCGGCTCAGGTCATCATCCCAGGGTCCTGGGTTCAAGCCCCACATCGGGCTCCCTGCTCAGCTAGAGTCTGCTTCTCCCTCTCCTCTTCGTGCTCTCTCTCTCTCTCTCTCTCTCTCTTTCTCTCTCACTTGCTCACACACTCTCTCTTTCAAATAAATAAGTAAAATCTTAAAAAAAAAAAAGCAGAAATCATTTGATGGGTAAAGGATTTGTTACCTGTTCTTTGTGGGAATACCAACAATAATTCCAGAGGTCTTTTCGCTGGGCTTCCTGCAGATTTTTATCCCTGGAAGGAAGCACCATAGTGTGAAGGGTTTTGATTTTCCCATCCCAATAGGTGAGTGGTGTATTTTTCTTTGAAAAGTAGGAGCAGGGGAGGTGGGAGATATCCTGCCTCTTCCTCCCAGGTACCTTCTGCTGGTCACTTTTAGGAAATAGATGAGGGAAGCTGAGGACACTGATTTCCTTGGTGCTCCGTGCCTCTTGGGGAGAGCTTTTCAGCCCCCTAAGGACATGTGAACCCCAGTTTGAGGACCAATGGCGTAAGGATGCTTTCTTTTTTTTTTTTTTAAATTTTTTTTTTTTTAAGATTTTATTTATTTGCGAGAGAGAGAATGAGAGACAGAGAGCATGAGAGGGAGGAGGGTCAGAGGGAGAAGCAGACTCCCTGCCGAGCAGGGAGCCCGATGCGGGACTCGATCCCGGGACTCCAGGATCATGACCTGAGCCGAAGGCAGTTGCTTAACCAACTGAGCCACCCAGGCACCCCAGGATGCTTTCTTTTTATTTTTAAAGATTTATTTGTTGGGGCGCCTGGGTGGCTGAGTCGTTAAGCGTCTGCCTTCAGCTCAGGTCATGATCCCAGGGTCCTGGGATCGAGCCCCGCATAGGGCTCCCTGCTCAGCGGGAAGTCTGTTTCTCCCTCTTCCTCTCCCCCTGCTTGTGATCCTGCTCTCACTGTGTCTCTCTCTGTGAAATAAATAAATAAAACCTTTAAAAAAAAAAGATTTATTTGTTTATTTTGGGGGGAGGGGCAGAGGGAGAGTCTTTTATAAGCTTTTTTTTTAAGGATTTTATTTATTTGTCAGAGAGAGAGAGAACACAAGCAGGGGGAGCGCAGACAGAGGGAGAAGCAGGCTCCCCACTGAGCAAGGAGTCTGATGTGGGACTCGATCCCAGGACCCTAGGATCATGACCCCTGCCGAAGGCAGCCACCAACTGAGCATCCCTTTGAAGGATGCTTTCATTTCCCACATAGACAAGTGAAAAAATGTCCCTATTCCCTCACCTCCAGTGTCTTCTCTGGGACCACTGGCACTATAATCCTAGAAGGTGGCATAAAGAAAGAAGGTAGATTGGATCCACACATGCCTTGGGTGGGGTTTTGACATGCACTCAGTGAAAGAAAGGATGACAGTAACAGGGAGGGGAGAAGGCTTTCTGAAAATTGGGGCCATGGAAACATCTGGAAGGGAACCAAATAGGAAGAAAAGAGATTTATAATCTCTTGTAAAGAGTTGAGAAGAGGTGTTCTGCATTAGCTAGGGCTTTTTTCCCTTCAATATAGTTTAACAATGTGCCAGGCCCTGTCTTAGGAGAGGGTGTGCCGGTACACCTGTCCCTGCCCTCAGGCAGCTTATACAGAGTCACCCCAGGGAGAGGGAGGGAAGGGCAGGAGGGGGAGGGGGGAGAAATGGAAGAGGAACAGGAGGAAGGAGAGAGAGAGAGGGTGGGGAGGAGGAAGGGAAGGGGAAGAGGGAGTGAAGGGGCGGGAAAGGAGAGAGAGAGAGAGAGACTACCAAACAACTGTAATGTAGTAATCATACAAATGTAATCATAATATGGGCGATCAGTACAGGAGGCTGGAGGAGCACCTAGGAGGGCCCTGATCCTGGCAAGGGGAGGAATATCAGCAAAGTCTTTCCAGAGGGGTCAGACCCCCAAGACCAAATACTCAAATGTCTGCAGAGGTGTGGTGCATCTGGGAACATCCCTAGATCAGCACATCTGGAGAACTGAGAGATGAGTATAGACAGGTCAGATGGAGTTTAACTGGGGATGAGGAAAAGGACTGATGGGTTTCCTTAATAAGTCTTATGGCCCTGTTTTTAAAATTTATACATATATTATGATGATTAAAATAAACATTAAATTTAAAAACAAATTCCTAAATCTCCCATGCAGAAGAATTCCAAATGACTTAAACTTCACCCTCAAGGAAGCGTAAATCCCCACTCAAGTGCGGGCTGTGTGTAGAGACTTCCTTCCAAAGAAGATAGTATTGAAAGGTGGGGAGGAGGGACACCTGGGTGGCTCAGTCAGTTAAGCAGCTGCCCTGGGCTCAGGTCATGATCCTGGAGTCACATGATCGTGATCCAGCCCCACTTGGGGACATGGGGCTCCCTGCTCTGTGGGGAATCTGCTTCTCCCTCTCCCTTTGCAGTCCCCTCGCCATGCTCTCTCTCACTGGCTCACTCTCTCAAATAAATAAATAAAATCTTTTAAAAAAAGGGAGGGGGGTCGCCTGGGTGGCTCAGTCGGTTAAGCGACTGCCTTCAGTTCAGGTCAGGATCCCAGGGTCCTGGGTTTGGGGTTCAGGCCGCATCGGGCTCTCTGCTCAGCGGGGAGCCTGCTTCTCCCTCTCCCTGCTGCTCCCCCGATTGTACTTTCTCTCTGTCAAATGAATAAATAAATCTTCAAAAAGGAAAGAAAAAGAAAGAAAGGAAGAAAGAAAGAAAGAAAGGAAGGAAGGAAGGAAGGAAGGACGGAAGGAAGGAAGGAAGGAAGGAAGAAAGAAAGAAAAGAAAGAGAAAGGTGGGGAGGAAGAGTAACCTTATAGTGGAGAATCTGACAAGCGCTACCAAGGTCAACATCAACAGTGGTGAGTCATGTTGATGGTATATACCCTTGATATGATGTGATGATAATGGTATTTCACCTCCCCCAAACCCACAACCCCAATCTAATTATGAAAGAGATAACAGACAAATTCCAATAGAGAGCATCCTACAAAATACCTGCTCAATACTCCTCAAAATTGTCAAGGTCATCAAAAACAAGGAAAGTCTGAAAAACTGCCAGAGTCAAGAGGGGCCTAAGGAGACATGACAACTAAATATAAGATGATATCCTGGATGGAATCCTGGAACAGAAAGAGGACAATAGGTAAAAACTGAGGCGATCTGAATAAAGTACGGACTTCAGTTAATAATAATGTATCAATATTGATTTACTAATTTTAACAAATGTGCCATACTAATGTAAGATGTTTGTAGTAAGGGAAACTGAATGTGAGATATATGGAAACCCTCCACTATCTTTTCACTTTTTCCATAAATCTAAAACTTCTAAAAAAGAATGTGTATTTAAAAAAAAAACTAATTTGGGGTGCCTGGCTGGCTCCATTAGGAGAACATGTGACACTTGATCTCAGGGAGTTCAAGTCCCATGTTGGGTGTAGAGATTACTAAATAAATAAATAAACTTAAAAAAAAAACCAAATTACTCACTTAAGTCAATTAAATCACTCCTTTTGGTCTGGGTCTTCATTCAGTCAACAATTACTACTAATAGTTAACTTGTATTTTTTTTTAAAGATTCTATTTATTTATTTGAGAGAGAGAGTCAGCGAGAGAGAGACAGCGAGAGAGAGCATGAGAGCAGGGAGGAGAGGGAGAAGCAGACTCCTTGCTGAGCAGGGAGCCCGACACTGGGCTTGGGGCTGTATCCCAGGACCCCAGGATCATGACCTGAGCCAAAGGCAGAAGCTTAACCGACTGAGCCACCCAGGCATCCCTAGTTAACTTGTATTGAGCATTTTCTAGGTATAGGCACAGTGCTGAGTGATTTGCATAATATTCTACAATATTCACAATGCTACAGGTAGATTTTTCTCATCTTACAAATGTAGAGACTGAAGCATGAGAAAGGTCATTCATGTAATTGTTTAATAAATATTTATTAGTAAGTTACGACTGCCCCATGATGCTGGGTCTCTCAGAGTAAATGCCCTGCAGGGGTCTCAGGTGCCACTGTCCAGATTGTGCTCAATCATGTGACCTCTGCCCCACCCCCATCCAGCTCTTCCTCGTCCTGTACAATGGTGACATTGCACCATCTGCCACGTCTCCCCAGGAGTCGTCCTGAACCCTTCCTTCATCCCCACATCTAACCTGTCACTAACTCCAGTGGGCTCTTCCTCAGACATGTCTCCCCAGAGTCTTCCCAGTCTACTCTCTCTCCAGGTTGGGCCCTCACCACTTCTCTGCTTCTGCCTCAGGTCTCATACTCTCTGATGTGGACTCCACCCAAGCCACCACCCATTTTTCTAGAACCCACATCAGATGATCTCATCCCTAACCAAAGCCTTCTGATGGCCTATTCAACTGATTTCATAATCTGGCCACAACTGGTCCCATTTCCTACACTGCCCCACTCCCTGATGCTCTAGCTCCCCAGCCCCCAATTGACCTGTTTGCAGGCCTATTCTCTTGGTTTTCTTGAGGCCTGCGTAATGCCTTCTCTTTTTTTGCCCTTGGAAATCATGCATGCACTTCAAGTCTTAGCTCAAATTCACCTCCTTTCATACACTATTCCTCTTACTCCCCGGCCCAGCAGTCAGCCCTTACCTATCTTGTGGCAACAACCACACAGATTGTGAGAGGTAGGAGCTGGTGGATCTGTATCCCCAGCTGTGAGTTCCCTAAGACACTTCAGTATTCCTGTACTCAGGTTTGTTTGGGGTATTCTCCACAATCAGCTTCTGTTATATCAAAGAAAAATGCCCATGCTTCTTAATTAAGGGTCAGTAAATGGCCGGGATAAGAAAAGCCATAGCAGTTCTGATGGGGAAGTTGTAGTCTAGGGAGGCCTCGTGGAGGAAGTGGACTTGAGAATGACTGTCAGATTAAAGCCATATTTTTAGTTTCCTGAGCATATCCTCTGTGTTGGACATTATGCTAGAGCAATGAGCTTTCACCTAGATCACCTCATTTACTTTTCCACACAGACCTACTATGTATCATTATATCTACAGTATTTCTGTAGATGAGGAAACTGAAGTTAAGAGCATCACCTGCGCACAGTGCCCAACTAGTGAGTGATTGGGCAGGGATAAGAATGCTGGTCTTGTTCTTACTCCAAAGGCCAACATAAGGATGGGAGAATGAGTATGCAGAGGAATCCTACTGTATTCAACTCAACAGGAGTGTGTACTGAGTCCATAGTAAGCAAGGCCCACTTAGGCCCCACCCTATACATTCCAGAGAGCAGTGAAACCCAGGAGGAAGGTTTTAGGGACAGTGAGGAGGTAGCTGGAAGGACTCTGTGTCCCTGAGACACCCCTCCTATGCTGGCTGGCTCCATGCAAGGGGGACATTCCTCTGCACAGTCCAGACCTGAGGAATCAGCTGTACTCTCTCCTCTTCATCTTGCATTGGGAAATGGAGTGTGTTGGTTAACTCTTCAGCATCTGCTTATATTTGAATACTGCCTTCTAGTTTCCCCATTTCCTGGCCACCTGACCCTGGACAAATTGCTTTTCCATTCTGAATGTCAGTTTCTGATTTTGTAACGTGGAGAAAAGAGCAGTACTTGCTTCTTAGCATTAGGGTAAGGGTAAAATGAAATAACAATGATTATTATGAACTTAGTGTGGTGCTTGGCACATTGCTGATACTCAGTAAATGTTCCTTTTATTATTATCTGACCTTAGGCTGGGCCCATTTGTATTTCCCTAATGCATAAGGCAGGTGATCTTGGGTGGAGCCTTCTGCACCGAGCAGGGCAGCTCCCTAGCTGGGACCACTTTTCCCAGGGCGGAAACCTCTTGTCTGCGGCTCACCTCTGGCATCTTCCCTTTTCGGACCTAGCCTGCCAGGCAGCGCCCTTGGTTGGGAGAGTGGCATTGCTCCTGCAGGTTCTGGGCAGGAGAAGTGGGACCGCGAGCAGCAGAAAGTTATTTTGGACCGCCTAACTTGTGGCCCCGCCCCAGGCCAAGGCCACTCCAGGTCAGATAGCCCTGGGTGGAGGCTGGTCAGGGTTCAGTCCTCGGCGTCTGGCAGAGAAGTTGGGCGAGTAGTGGGACCACACAATATACGGTGCAAACTGGACGCTTTTGAGAGTAAAGGGGGCTCTTTTAGTCATTAGGCACAGGCTACCCGTTAAAGCCAGGATGGCCATGACCCTGGCCAATAGCCTTCCATTCTAACAAGGTAGAGTCGGCGGGCCCCAGAAGGGAACAGACTCCGTCTGGGTGGCCTAGGCGGGCGGAAGAGGGAAACTGAAACGGAGGAGTCGCACTCCACATTCCTTCGCTTTGGACTCCCCACCGGCCTTCAAGGTCACTTGGGCCCTGGTTCCTGCTTTGCGGGTATTTGCGCCTCTGTGCTCCCCACAGCGCTGTGGCCATGTCCCTGGGTAAGCCTCACGAGGGCTGAGACTTTTGTCCATTTTGTTCTGTTGTGCCGCCCCCAGAGCCTGGAATAGTGGCTGACAGAGAGTGTGAGCTCACTTGTGGAAGGAGTGAGCTTCTGAACAAATCCACCCATCGCTTTCCTAGCATTAAGTATCTGTTCACTGGTCCATTGTCCCTGCTAGTTTATGGCCTTCAAGGACGATATTGTACTTACCTCTGTGACTCCAGCACCCAGCCCAAGGCTAGGCACAAAGTTAGTGCTCAACGCTATTTTGAATGCGTGAATGGAAGCAGACCGGCACCCCTTAGCTGTGCTTGGTCTTTTCTGCCGCCCCTTCTGTCTCTCCCCACACCGAGGAGCCATTACGGAGCCGGTTAGAGGCAGGTTAGGTGGCTCTTAGCTAAATGTGGGAGAAGAGAGGCCAGAACTGCTTGCCTTTGCCTTGTGAGGATCAAGACAGCGACTAAACTGAGGAACGGGAGGTTCTCCTGAGGCAGCGGCCTGTTGGAGAGGTCGGAGCGGGAGCTGGACACGGACGCCGAGCGGTCCCCGTCTGAAGGAGGGAAGGCTGGGCACGAAAGGAGCAGGGGACTGGCTTCGAGGCCGGGGCGGCACTCCGCGGCACGGTGGGAAAGGGCCTAAAAAAGCCGGGATTGCCCCCTTGCGTCAGAGCTCGGAACTGCACCAGGGTCCTGGAAGGAAGGACCTGTATTCAGAGGGGCCAACCCAGCACCCAGCCCGACTGCAGCTGTGGCGCGTCCAGGGCTCCGCCTCAAGCCGAGCACTCCCGCAGCACTTCCGGCTCCCGCCCTGAAGAGCTGACTGGGCCCAGGCCCTGGCCCGCCCCCCCCTTGGCCCCGCCTCCTTCTCCGTAGCCGTCGCCGCGCCTTGCCGTGGCCGGCGGGGCTACGTTCCTACGCGAGTAAAAGTGGGGCTCTGAGAACCCGGAAGTTACGTTATAGGCATGCGTCCCGGGGGCGGGAGTCAGCTGAGCTGCTGGGGCGAGGTTGGGATCTTCTCGAATCGGCTAAAGGGAGCCAGTGATATTCTGGGGGGCGGGAGCGGGGTGCAGGACTGCGCCAGATTCAAGGGGGAGGGTTCCCCAGTCTTCTCGCTTTATAAGGCGGGAGCGAGAAAACCTTCAGGATTTTAAAGAGTGGGCGGCGGATTGCCAACATCTGTCAGATTCTTGTCGAGGCTGGGGAGACGCAGTTTCCAATCCAGGGCGACGGGGATCCCTGGGGGGAGCCCTGTTGTGTGTAATCCCTGGGCCCGGGACGGAGGGCCCAGAGGCCGGGCACCATGGCGTCCATCCTGGATGAATACGAGGACTCCCTGTCCCGCTCAGCCGTCTTGCAGCCTGGCTGCCCCAGCGTGGGCATCCCCCACTCCGGTAAGGGAGGGGAGGGCGCCGCTCACCCTGTTCGCTCACCTGGCACCTGCGGGGGGGGATCCGGGGAGTAGCTCCAGGAGGTCCGGTTCACCGCCTGGCGGTGCAGTCCAAGTCTAGGCCCCTGATTCTCCTCAGGCGCTCTTGGCCCCCAGCTGGTGGATGGTCGAAGTTTGAAAGAGCAGCAAGAGCAGCCTCGTGATCTAGGCCCTGCCACTAGGGTCCTAAGAGGAAACTGGGACCCAGATACGGAAGTGGCTTGTCTACAGGGCCGCAGTTGAGAGAACTGAGAATAGGCTCCAAGGCTTTAGCCAGAGCCTATGCTTTTCCTTCGGCAGGTGGGAAGAAGAGAGTGGTCAAATAAAACCACTGGTGGAAGGGGAATGTTGTAGGGGAAGGAAGGCTGGTCCTAGAGGGAACTTCCTCACTGAACAGGGGAAAAAGATATTTTAGGCCTTTGCTAGATCTGGGTGCAGCCTGGTGTTGAGGGGAAATTTTTGTAGAAAGTAGGACAGAGTTGGCAGAGGGATCTGAAGTGCTGGGATATTTTGTGCAATGGTAAAGACATGAGAGGAAAGGCTAGAGAGAAAGAAGCTGCAGTTTGATTGGAACTGTTCCCCAGGGCTCCCTCTGCCTTCATTCTTCTGGAGACTCAGTGAGAACATTATTGCATGGGCAGGGAGGAGGGGAGAGAGTGGATCTAGAATACTTTGGTTGAGCTGGGATTGCTGGGCCCAAGATTGATAAGGGAGAGCGCCCAACCCTTCCCCCGCCATTACCATTGGGATCAGGTACATGACCATGTAGCAGCAGTCCAAGGGTTCAAAGAATCCACCCCTCATGGCTATCAGAGGTGTGAAAAGAGCCCAGGACCCCTGATGTAGAGGTGATTAGCAAACTACCTGATATATTGATATTAAGCTTTTAACCAAGGGCTTGGGGTAGGGATATGTTGGGAAGGTGGAGAGGAAACTTTTTTTGTTGCCTCTCCTTGTCCTTCCTCCGTGTTTTCCATACCTAACCTTTAATTCCCTCCTTTCCTGTAGGGTATGTGAATGCCCAGCTAGAGAAGGAAGTGCCCATCTTCACGAAGCAGCGCATTGACTTTACCCCTTCTGAGCGAATTACCAGTCTTGTCGTTTCCTGCAATCAGCTCTGCATGAGCCTGGGGAAGGATACACTACTCCGGTAAGTGAGGGCCCAAAAGGCTTAGGAGTAGGGAGTGGATTAGTGGTATTTGGGGACTAATCACTGACTAGGGCCGTTCTTTCACTCTGGGCAGGTGAAACAGTAGATTTGGAATTTTTTTTTTTTTAAAGATTTTATTTATTTATTTGACGTAGAGAGAGACAGCGAGAGAAGGAACACAAGCAGGGGGAGTGGGAGAGGGAGAAGCAGGCTTCCCGCCGAGCTGGGAGCCCGATGCGGGGCTCGATCCCAGGACCTTGAAATCATGACCTGAGCCGAAGGCAGTCACTTAACTAACTGAGCCACCCAGGCGCCCCTGGAATTTTTTTTTTTTAATAGATTGATCTTTTCTTTTTTTTTAAAGATTTATTTATTTGAGAGAGAGAGAGAGAGGGAACACAAGCAGGGGGAGTGGGAGAGAGAGAAGCAGGCTTCCTGCTGAGCAGGGAGCCTGATGCGGGACTCGATCCCAGGACCCTGGGATCACAACCCAAGCTCAAGGCAGACGCTTAACAACTGAGCCACCCAGGCGCCCCTAGATTTGGAATTTTCCAAAAATATCCATTCCCAAAGAGAATTAATGTAGTATAGTAGTTAAAATCAGGTAGACCTGGGTCAGATCCCAGCTCTCCCTCTTAACAGCTAGGGAATGTTGAGCAAGTCACCCAGTCTCTCCAAATGTGTCCCTTCATCTGTTAAAGATAGTACCAACCCACAAATTGGTCATATTGATCAGGGGAACTGTCTAGAGTCCTAAAATAAATCCGCTATAAATGGAAATAATATATCTCAATAAAACTGGAAATATATACATACATACATACATAAATATATACATACATCCATACATACATGGAAATAATATATAACAAAAGTATCAGCAAAATTGTTTATCCAGAATAACCATCTGAGATAAAACAGAGGTAAGCCTCTATATCACAAAAATAAATTCTAAGTGGAATAATTATTTAAATATTAAAAATAAACTGAATATTGGGGCACCTGGGTGGCTCAGTCGGTTAAGCATCTGCCTCTGGCTCAGGTTGTGATCTCAGGCTCCTGGGATTGGGCCCCATGTTGGGCTCCCTGCTCAGCGGGGAGCCTGCTTCTCCCTCTCTGCTCCTCCCCCCTACCACCTCCCCCACCTCTCAAATAAATAAAATCTTTAAAAATAAAAAAATAAACTGAATATCAAAAGAATATTTAATGGGGGTGCCTGGGTGGCTCAGTCAGTAAAGCATCCGACTCTTGATTTTGGCTCAGGTCATGATCTCGGGTTGTGAATTTGAGCCCCACGTCAGGCTCTGTGCTAGGCACTGAGCCTATTTCAGATTCTCTCTCTCCCCCTCCCCTGCCTTTCCTCCGTCCCTCTTTAAAAAAATAAATTAAAATAAAAAGAATCAAAGAATATTTAAGAAATGTCTGTGTTCTTGGACTGAAGGGAGATCTTCTTACTCAAGCTAGAAAATCCACTAGGAAAAAGACAGATATACTTGACTACACAGTAATTGCTGTTATGACAAAAAAAAAAAAACTTTTGAGAGGCACCTGGCTGGCTCAGTGGGAAGAGCATGGAACTCTTGATCCTGGGGTCCTGAGTTCGAGCCCTATCTTGGGTGTAGAGTTTACTTTAAAAAAATAATAATACAGGGCGCTTGGGTGGCTCAGTCAGTTAGGTGTCCTTTTCTTGATTTCAGCTCAGGTCGTGATCTCAGGGTTGTGAGATCGAGTCCTGCATCAGTCTGGGCGTGGAGCCTGCTTAAGATTCTCTCGCCTGGGGTGCCTGGGTGGCTCATTCAGTTAAGCGTCACCAGCACCATAGGTTACTGTTTCTAATTTTTGCCAATCTGACAGGTTAAAAACATGGTACCTTACTGTTACTTCCCAAAGGTTGAAAATATTTTTAGATGTTTATTAGAAATGTAGACTTCCTCTTTTGTAAACTGCTGGTTTATATTTTTTGCCCTCCCCTATCTACTGAAGTGTCTTTTTCTTACTAATTTTTAAGGACTTTTTAAGGAATAGGGATTTAAATCTGTAGTCATATGTGGAAAAATATCATTTTCCCACCATCTTTGACTGTGACCTGATTCAAATACTTTGATTCTTTGGTTAGAATGAACATATTATTTGAAAAGAATTTAATAAGGGAAATATAAACAGGAGCATTCCTCAAGGTTATCATCAAGATTCATTGAGCTCTACTAGGTTAAGCTCTTGGATGGTGCTTTGTATATAGAAAGTGCTCAGTATGCGGCGCCTGGGTGGCTCAGTCGTTAAGCGTCTGCCTTTGGCTCAGGTCATGATCCCAGGGTCCTGGGATCGAGCCCCACAACAGGCTCCCTGCTCAGCAGGAAGCCTGCTTCTCCCTCTCCCACTCCCCCTGCTTGTGTTCCCTCTCTCGCTGTGTCTCTCTATCAAATAAAATAAAATATTAAAAAATAAAATAAAATAAAGTGCTCAGTAACCATTAACTACTGTTTGTTGTTCTCTTTTTACCCCAGCAATCTGGGATACTCCTGCCTGTCTTCCCAGATGCACTGCACATCTACTGAGCAGAGGAAAAGACCTCTGTTCAGTGACTTCTCAAAATGAGGTGGGGGAATTCTCAGAGCGGAGGGTTCTTAAGTAGGACCCTGTATGTATTTCAGAGTTCCCTTGGGATTGTATGCAGAATTGTATGTGTGTATATAGATTTCAAGGCAGAAAGGCTGTGGCTTTCATCAGATTATAAAGAGATCTGTGATTCCAAAAAAGGCTCTGCCCTTCTCTGGAGTGATGCTGTGACTCTTGTCTCGACAGCATTGACTTGGGCAAGGCAAATGAACCTAACCACGTGGAGCTGGGGCGCAAGGATGATGCCAAGGTTCACAAGATGTTTCTGGACCACACTGGTAAGTGGGGGGCTTGGGGGGAAGGTCTGGGGTTAGAGGGGTAGTTGAGCAGAGCATAAGTCACTGCCCGGGCAGGTGGGATCTGCGAGTGGTGGGGGCAGGGAGGAGGCTGAGGGTGGGAATGGCAGCATTCTGTAGGGTGCCTTGCTCTCCCCCACTCCAGGCTCTCACCTGCTGATTGCTCTGAACAGCACTGAGGTCCTCTATGTGAACCGTAATGGACAGAAGGTCCGGCCACTGGCACGCTGGAAGGGGCAGCTGGTGGAAAGTGTGGGCTGGAACAAGGCACTGGGCACCGAGAGCAGCACTGGCCCCATCCTGGTCGGCACCGCCCAAGGCCAGATCTTCGAAGCAGAGCTCTCAGCCAGCGAGGGTGGGCTTTTTGGCCCCGCCCCAGATCTCTACTTCCGCCCATTGTATGTACTAAACGAAGAAGGGGGTCCAGCACCTGTGTGCTCCCTCGAGGCCGAGCGGGGCCCTGACGGGCGTGGCTTTGTTATCGCCACCACCCGGCAGCGCCTCTTCCAGTTCATAGGTCGAGCAGCAGAGGGGGCTGAGGCCCAGGGCTTCGCGGGGCTCTTCGCTGCCTACGCCGACCACCCACCCCCATTCCGTGAGTTCCCCAGCAGTCTGGGCTACAGTGAGTTGGCCTTCTATACCCCCAAGTTGCGCTCCGCACCTCGGGCCTTCGCCTGGATGATGGGGGATGGCGTGTTGTATGGAGCATTGGACTGCGGGCGTCCCGATTCCCTGCTGAGCGAGGAGCGAGTCTGGGAGTACCCAGAGGGGGTAGGTCCGGGGGCCAGCCCACCCCTGGCTCTCGTCCTGACCCAGTTCCACTTCCTGCTGCTGCTGGCGGACCGGGTGGAGGCAGTGTGCACGCTGACGGGGCAGGTGGTGCTGCGGGATCACTTCCTGGAGAAGTTCGGGCCCCTGAAGCACATGGTGAAGGACTCTTCCACGGGCCACCTGTGGGCCTACACTGAGCGTGCCGTCTTCCGCTACCACGTGCAGCGGGAAGCCCGGGATGTCTGGCGCACCTACCTGGACATGAACCGCTTCGACCTGGCCAAAGAGTATTGTCGAGAGCGGCCTGACTGCCTGGACACAGTCCTGGCCCGGGAGGCCGATTTCTGCTTTCGCCAGCGTCGTTACCTGGAGAGCGCCCGCTGCTACGCCCTGACGCAGAGCTACTTTGAGGAGATTGCCCTCAAGTTCTTGGAGGCCCGACAGGAGGAGGCTCTGGCTGAGTTCTTGCAGCGAAAACTGGCCGGTTTGAAGCCAGCCGAGCGCACCCAGGCCACACTGCTTACCACCTGGCTGACGGAGCTTTACCTGAGCCGGCTCGGAGCACTGCAGGGTGATCCCGAGGCCCTGAACTTATACCGGGAAACACGGGAGCGCTTCCGGTCCTTCCTCAGCAGCCCCCGCCACAAGGAGTGGCTCTTTGCCAGCCGGGCCTCCATCCACGAACTGCTCGCCAGCCACGGGGACACAGAACACATGGTGTACTTCGCCGTGATCATGCAGGACTACGAGCGCGTGGTGGCATACCACTGCCAGCATGAGGCCTACGAGGAGGCCCTGGCGGTGCTTGCTCGCCACCGTGACCCCCAGCTCTTCTATAAGTTCTCGCCCATCCTCATTCGTCACATCCCCCGCCAGCTGGTGGATGCTTGGATTGAGCTGGGCAGCCGGCTGGATGCCCGGCAGCTCATCCCTGCGCTGGTGAACTATAGCCAGGGTGGCGAAGCCCAGCAGGTGAGCCAGGCCATCCGCTACATGGAGTTCTGCGTGAATGTGCTCGGCGAGACGGAGCAGGCGATTCACAATTACCTGCTGTCGCTATATGCCCGGGGCCAGCCGGCCTCACTGCTGGCCTACCTTGAGCAGGCCGGCGCCAGCCCGCACCGCGTGCATTACGACCTCAAGTATGCGCTGCGTCTCTGTGCTGAGCACGGCCACCACCGTGCCTGTGTCCATGTCTATAAGGTCCTAGAGCTGTACGAGGAGGCTGTGGACCTGGCCCTGCAGGTGAGCCGATGAGTTGGACCCGATCCAGGACAGAGGCCTGGAGAGCAGTCGTGTCAGAGGCTGAGGGTTTGGAGTGGGGGGGCTGTGGCTAGAGGGCGCCGGCTTCTCCGGCGGAGAGGCGCTGCAGTGCAGAGGTTAAGAACGTGGACTCCGATGTCAGGGTTTGAAATCCAGTTCTGCCGCTTACTAGGCTGGGTGACCTCAGGCTGATTTCTGACCCTCTCTTTGCCTCAGATCATTCGGCCACAAATGGGATAGTGTTCTAGTTACTTCCCTCCTAGGGTTGATGAGAGTAGTGTATGCGCAAAGCCCTCAGAGCGGCACCTGCTCTGCAGGTAAGTTCTACGTCTGTGCTAGCGATTGTGTTATAGTCGCAGCTGCTGAGTTACGTTACAATGTGAAGTCCCTGGTTTGAAGCCAGGACTTACTGAATCAGAAAGTCTGAGGGTAGGGCCCCAAAATCTGTATTTTGAATATGCTCCCCAGGTGATTTTTAAATTTGCCAAAACCAAAGCTCCCTCACCATGAGTAGCTTTTACAAAGCGGTGATGGGGACAGGCCTGTCACTGAGACAGGTTCCTATCCTGGCCCCCAGAAGCCCCACCTCGCTTGCTGCCAGGGGATCCTGCCTTGGGGCTTCTCCTGGGGCCCAGGTTTTCCCTGGGCATCTGTGTCTCCCCCAGTCTCTATCCTCGACCCTACTGCTCGCGGTCTCCCCGCAGGTGGACGTGGACCTGGCCAAACAGTGTGCTGACTTGCCCGAGGACGACGAGGAACTGCGTAAGAAGCTGTGGCTGAAGATTGCTCGGCACGTGGTGCAGGAGGAGGAGGACGTGCAGACGGCCATGGCCTGCCTGGCCAGCTGCCCCCTGCTCAAGATCGAGGACGTGCTGCCCTTCTTTCCTGACTTCGTCACCATCGACCACTTCAAGGAGGCGATCTGCAGCTCGCTCAAGGCCTACAACCACCACATCCAGGAGCTGCAGCGGGAGATGGAAGAGGCCACGGCCAGCGCCCAGCGCATCCGGCGAGACCTGCAGGAGCTGCGGGGCCGCTACGGCACGGTGGAGCCACAGGACAAGTGTGCCGCCTGTGACTTCCCCCTGCTCAACCGCCCTTTTTACCTCTTCCTCTGCGGCCACATGTTCCACGCTGACTGCTTGCTGCAGGCCGTGCGGCCTGGCCTGCCGGCCTACAAGCAGGCCCGGCTCGAGGAGCTGCAGCGGAAGCTGGGGGCTGCTCCGGCCCCTACCAAGGGCTCTGCCCGCGCCAAGGAGGCCGAGGGTGGGGCTGCCACGGCGGGGCCCAGTCGGGAACAGCTCAAGGCTGATCTCGATGAACTGGTGGCCGCCGAGTGCGTGTACTGTGGGGAGCTGATGATCCGCTCCATTGACCGGCCCTTCATTGACCCCCAGCGCTACGAGGAGGAGCACCTCAGTTGGCTGTAGGAAGAAGGGTGTTGGCCTGCTGGGTGGGCAGGCAGTCGGGGCAATTGCCCCTTCTTGGGAAGGCCACACTCTGGTCTGTGGTCCGGCGTCTGGAGACCGCTGGGCTGTGACAGTGTTGGGGAGAGTGGAATTATAGCTGTCGCCTGTAAGGTGTCATCTGTGAGTGTATTCTGCCACTGGCCGCGCTGTTCTTGAGAGCCGCCTTGGAGCTGCTCTTCCGCCAGGCCATGTGCGTGCCTCCCAATAGAGGGCCTTAGCCTGGAGAAGTCAGAATTGTCACCTCATCACCGTCCCCCTCCATCTAACAGTCCTCTCTATGCCCCACAGACATCCTGTTCACCTTCTAGAGTGAGAGTACCATTCTTCCTTTTCACTCTGTGGCCCTTCTCCCTCAGAGGAAGGCCTCTCCCCGTGTCTGCCCCTAGATCCCAGAGCAAAAAGGCAGCCCCTCCAAGTCGTGGGCACGGAGGGTAGGAAAGGTGGTGCTGGTAGGGGGCGCCTCTTGTGTCCACCTTTTGGGGCTCTGGTGTGGGGGTGCCCTGGGACAGAGGGCCTCATGGAGGACAGGGGGAGATGGTGATGGGGGCGGGGCGCATTAAACCACGTGCACTGCACTGGGGGCTCTCGAGTGGATGGCTTTGTGTTGATGCCGGCCTGAGGGGCGTGTGAGTCATCTCCAGGGGAGCTACGGTCCCACAGGGAGGCTGCCAGGACCCTGAACACTTTCCATCCTTGGCCCTCGCTCCTTCTTCTGGAGATGTGACCAATTGATTGTGCCGTTTTTGTGATTTGCTTGCTTCCTTGTCCCTCGACTCCATCCTCTGTGGCTCCAGGCTTCAGCTGGGAATGATGGCCCACCATCCTCTCAGACCAAGGACTGTTCTTCCCTCCGGCCAGCAGGTGGTGCTGCTCCCCACAGAATCCTTCACACTCCGGCAACTGGGGGGCGCTGAGTTCTTGTCATTTTCTCCACTAGTGCTTCCTCGGTCTGTTCCTTCCTAGTATGTTCTGGGAGTCTGCACTGCCTAACCGTGAATCTAAGCCCCCATCCTCCCTCTACTAGCCCTTATGCGTCCTAGATTTTGCCTGCCCTTCCCTTGCCAGCCTGGATCCTTGTGTTCCCAGCTTCTGCCAGCTTTGAGACTGCCACCCACCATCCATGGCATATGGCAGATACATTTTTCCCCCTCTAACTCCTGTGACCTGCCCCTCCCCCTCCAGGTTGCACTTTTTTAGCTGTGGCTACTCTAGAGAGTCCCAGATGGGGGCCTTCCTGTGACATCAGGGAGCAGCACCCTTTGCTCGGGGAACTGGGGTTCACAGTCCACTGCCGGCTCTATGGGTGTGGTCTATCAGCTGCCCAGACTGACACAAAGTAACAAGTGCGTATTCCTGGAATCGGGCCAGGGTGAACCCCCCCCCTGGCTGGTGACTGCAGGCTTTTCGCTCCCCTGCAGAGTAGCCCTTTTCCAAGACTTTTGCAGTCCTGGTGGAGCCTTGCCCTGCTGAGTTCCCCCAGTCACTAGAACAAGTGTCTACTCATGGCCACTGCCAATGGTCAGGTTAGAAACTGCCCATCTTTGATGAGCCTCAGACTTCCCGTCTTCCGCCAGAAGCAAGAGGGAGCAAATGTGGAGGGGTTGGTAATCACTGGGTGGGGAGAGAACACCCTATTCCTGTTCCTTCTGTTCCGAGAAGATTTGGAGGGCTCTTGTTCCCCTTTCTCTTTACATGTGGCCTAAGGCTCCCCTCATACCTAGACGTGCCCGGTAGAGGGCTAAGGGGTACCGTTCCCCACTGTCAGCATCAGTCTAAACTTTGACCTGCCACTTGCGTGGTCACTTGCTTAGAACAGCTTGGGTTGTCTATCTCTGCACATAATGGGTACCTAATACATGTTAGTTAAACAAACACTGCCCTATTGCTCCCTCCTCCCAGAGGACTTGGCTAAGACAGCCCGGGATGCCCCTGCCCCCTTCTGTCCTCTCCTGAGCCTGCCCATCTGGTCCTAGGCAGCTTCCTCTTTCCTGGAAAAAAGGCCCCAGGCTTCCTTGGCACTGACAGAATGGGGTTCCGTTGAGTCAGGGCAACGGGAAGCCATGGCTCTTAGATCCCTGGAAACCAAGCGAGGCCTGGAATGGAGGGGAGAGAGAAGGCCCTCAGGGCCCTGGCCCTAAGCCTGGGGAGGGCCAGAAGGGGGTGTGGTGGGGGAGCAGCTGTGTGGGCAGAGACCAAGATGAATGAGCTGCTCCTGGAGCTGTCACTGGAAATAGGAGGAGTGGCCACAGGCAGTGACGCTGAGAACAGGGCAGGAGGCCTGTAAACAAGGAAGCCACCTGGGGGAGACTCAGGGCGGTCACTGGTCCTGGGGAGCAGGTGCTTCCTGAGGCGCGCCCTTGAGAGGGCTCTGGGGGGCTGCCTGGCCAAGTTGTCAGCTGGCACGAGGGGGCGCTGTCGACTGGCTTCCCGAAACCACTGGCTCCCTTCCACAGCTCCACGGGGAGTGGCCATCGGAGGGTGTGACGGCCCAGCGACTGAGGCCTGGCTTTCCCGCTGGGCGGCCCTCCCTCCTCCTGTCCCTAAGGCAGACGGGCCAAGGGCACCAGCCCTGGCAGGGAGGGCACGGGGCTCCTGGCCAGTAAGGGTGTGAGCTCGTTCCCCCAGGGACCACCAGTTCTCCCATTCCCCCCTTCCCCCACCCCAGGGCTCGGGTTGCAGGCTGGGCCCTCATCAACCCCATTTGGTTGGGAGGGGGCTCCGAGGCCACCAGGCTCCAGGCTGCCCTTGGCGCTGCCCCCCCCCCCGGGCGCCAGGGAAACAAAGGTTAGGGGGCCCAGAGGGAGTTATCTGGCCCCACCACCACCAAGGGAGGGGGAGGGGACCAAGAGGGGCATACCTCCTCCCCACTCCCCCAGCTCTGCAGATTCTTCGAGACACTTTCACAGGCGGAAATTCCCAGAGGTCAGAGGAGGGAAATGGTTAATTCCTTTTATTCAATGGGTCCCCCCTACACGCCTCCCCCCAGCTTCCTCCCTCCACTTCCCGCCCCCCCCTGTGTGAACAGGAAGTGGAGAGGAAAAGGCTCGGAGCAGAGCAGCTGGGAGCAGGAGGCAGGGAGTGGGCGGCAGGCTTGGTGCCAGCCCTGCCCCTCATGGTTGCTTGCTGGAGGGCCAGACCCACTGTGGCCTGGGAAAGAACCTGCAGCCCGGCCGGCTGAGTGGCGCAGGGCTGGGTGACAGCCTCCCGTCGGAGCCCCCTTCTCTCAACCTGCCTCTAGGTCCGAGGCTGCTGCCAGGAGGGCGTGAGGCGTCCTCTGTCCGAGCCCCAGCTGCCCTGGCCACTGCAGCCCCACCCCCACGGCAGGCTGGGCATCCCTCTTCAGGCAGCCGCTGCTCCTGGCACTGGCTCCAGGCACTCAGCCCCTTGGCCCTGCCAGTTCTTTGAAGCTCATGCAGTGCTTCCTGTTTGGGGCAGGCGATGCCAGAGCCCCTCCCCCACCATTGTTCTGTGGAGACCATAGGTCCATCTGTTGCCCCATGGTGGGGCCCCTAGGCAGTGCCACACGGGAGCAGCACCACAAAGGACCCTGCTGGCAGCTTTGATTATGTGGAGTGAGGCAGGGCCCTGAAGCAGGTTGAGGGGGAATGGTGGTCAGAGGCAGGCCTGGCGTGGGCAGTGGGACAGAGGGAGGATGCTAGGTAGTTCTAGTGACTGGGCAGCCAGAGCCCCCAGCTTTCTCCTCCACCTGGAGCATGGCGATGATGCTTTTCAGGGAGCTATACCTGCTGAAGCCACCAGGCGAGGGACACCGTTCTCATGTCCAGTTTCCAAAAGGGAAAACTGAGGCAGAGGGGCAAACTTGGGTCTAGGACGGCTGCTAAAAGGGACACGAAGTAGGGTTCTTCTCTCAAGGGGATTAGCCCTTCTCGCTGAATGCCCTCTGACTGGGTGCTTTCCTCTCCCTGAGCTGCTTTGCTCTTTCTCAGCTTTAGCCTTGAAGTAGCTCTTGAGCTAAGAAGTCAGAAACCATGGGGTCACTGGAAGGTTAGGGTGGCCCTACGTTGGTGACCAGCAACCAGTGTCCACTGAGAACAAGCCCAGGCAGGCCCAGCAGGAAAAGAGAAAGGGGCATTGGTCTGGCCCCAGGAAAATGGGTGCTGCTCTTGGTTCCCAGTCTGCCGTAGCCAAAAGTCTGTTTGTGTTTCCCAGGTGTGGGGGGCAGGTGCTGTGTATCTGCAGCTCACCTCCTCTGCCTAATCTCACAGCTCTGCCTCCAACCTGCTTCCTCCCACAGGGCTAGAAGCCCAAACGTGGTCTAATTCAATTCCCTTACCAGATCCTCTGGCTTCTCACCAGCCCAGGACCTGAACTACCTAGACCATGCCTCCCGAAGGTCAGCACTGCAGAGATCTCAGCTGCTCTTGTTCAAAGAAAAAAGCCTTCATGGATGTTCAGCACCTGAAATGGATATGCTGTGCCTCCCTGGTGGAAGCGGGGCTGGGAGGCCCACACCCCTATTTACTGTGCTTTCCTCCCCCACCCCAATCTCTGTGGGATGCCAGCATGCTGAGGAACCCAGTTGGAAAACCGTTACTGCCAATCCCACCTCCTGATCTTACAGATGCTGAATCTCAGAGGAGAAATTGGTGGCTGACATGCACGAGGCTCCAGCCAGCATCCTGTCCCTTCTCCATGAGATTCACCATTGGTCAACAGTGACCCCCGTGCCCATCGGGAGCCAAACACCATCCTAGGCTTCACCGTGCTCGCTCTCCCTCTCCAGCTAAAGTGCATTGAGCTGAGGGACAGGGAGGTGATCTGGAAAGAAAAAGTGTAAGTCTCCGCTCTGCCATTTACCAGCTGTCAGTTTAATCATCCCCTCAGAACTTCAGTTTCTTCACTCTAAAATGCGAATAAGCATAACCGAACTTGGAGACTCAAGTGTAGATTAGACAAGAACAGTGCGGCCCTTCTGCAAGGTTAGCCCAGCGCCGGGCCCCTGAGCGATTCCTGTTGGCTTGTTTCTCTTCCACGTCATTCTGTGCCTCATTCCTCTGGGGCTGGGACCCTGTAAGCCCTATCGTGGCTCTTCCCGCACAAACCCTCTGATCTCCTCTTTGAGAATCAGAGTGGAATTGGAAGGAAGAGGCTTGCTTGAGAATGCTTTTCTGGTTTCTCAAAAGATGGTGATTCTGGGGGAGAGGTCCAGGATGAGTGTGAGAGGAATCCCTCAGGCATATAGACTATGGCCCTGGTGGTGGGACAGGAGTGCTGCCTTGGGGGACGGGGTCCCAGTTTCCTGGAGGAGAGAGGACACTACTCTGCTCCAGGGGACAGATAGGATAGGCTGAGGGGCTGGGCCAGGCGTGGCTCCTCTGCCAGCCTGCCCTCGTGGTCCAGCCCCGAGCTTGCACAACAGCCTGGCTGGCTGGCTGGCACTCCCCTGGGAGCCTCAGGAAGTCCCCCTTGTCCCCCCCTTGACCTTTGACCCCTTGGGCCTGCTGCAGGCCAGAATTCCAGGCAGCTGTCCTCTCTTTTACCTTCTGTTCCTGGCCATTTCCCTTTAAGGCTGGAACTCAGAGATACCCCAAACCCCCACCTTACAGCTCATCCTTTCACATACTCTCCGGTACGGACCAGCTGGAGCCTCCCCTGGGGCCGCTCCCTACGTGAGCTGTGGGGACCCTGGGCCATAAGCCAGCGGGAAAGACCCTTGGAGTCTAGCTACCTGAAGGGCCTGAGCCTTATAGGAGCGTGCCCCCGACTAGTACTCCTGAACTCCAGACATCCTCCCAGCTGTCTTGCTTGACTTCATCTCTGTCCCAGAACTCAGCAGGCCAAGCCAAGAACATGAGACCGAGCCTCCTCTCCCTCCACCCTCTGCGCAGTCAAAGTTGAAAGGACCCTTGATACTGTTCCCCATTAAACCACGCTGCACCTCACGGCAACTCAGTTTCACAATCAAATAATTCCCTTTGGTTTTCTAGTGGAATTTTTGCTTTTATTTTTTAGGGTTTCTTGGCCGCCTTTTTTTTTTTTTTAAAGCAATCAGTCTAAATTTGTCATCACACATCCCCCATTTCCGCCCCTAAGGGCCTCCTTTTCATCCCCTGGAATCTGGAAACCATATGTGTGGGCAGAAACCCCCCAGCATCCCCCACAGCACCCTGGCCCAGCCTGGCCTCCACAGGGGCAGCCTGTTAGCTGGGGAAGAGTCTACACCCCAGGCTGGGGCTGGAAAGGGAGTTTCTCTTTGGACCTTCCCAGCTCAAGCCATGGAGAAGCCGTGTGGTCTAGTGGTTAGGGCTGGAACACATGGGTTCTGTCCCCAGCAATCTCTTTGACTAACGCCAGAAGCCTGGGAAAGTCCCCTTGGTATCCAAGGGACTCAGTTTCCCCATCAGTTGAGGGACTCAGAGCGTTACCAGCTAGCTCCTCTCCTACCTGCCTTGGTAGATAGAGTTTTTGATCCAAAATTTTTGCTCTGTCACTTACAAGCCCTGTGACCTTAACAAATGGCTTAATCTTTCTAAACTTCGATTTCCTCATCTATAAATTAGAGACTATCGTACCTACCTCCTGGTTGTTGCTAGGGTTAAATAAGAAAACCTATCCTCAAGGGCCTAACGTCAATAAACATTGGTTGTTGTTAATAAGTAGAAATACATAATGAGGCGGCCGTGTGTTTTCGGCGGGCACAGCTCTGAGGCCAGCCTGTCTGCCCCTGCCTCTCTGGCTCAGGCTGCCCTGTCCCGACCTTCCTTGGGCCTCCTCTGGCTCTAGAAGGAGCAGGGATGCATTAGCAGCGCTAGTGGATCAGGCCTGAGGCCCTGCTGCTCTGTCCCTGTCTCCATGGTGACCCCAGCCCCTCCCCTTCTTCCTTCCTCAGGAGCTTTCTGTTTACTGTAAACAGCTGCCCTAGTTCAGCCCTAGCTGATCCCGCCCAAGGCCAGCCAGACCCTCTCTGAACTGGGGACAGGCTAGATGTGAAGGTCCGGCCACAGCATCCTGGGCTCCAAGCGGCCTTGAACAGGCTCTGCTTTGCCACCTGGACTGGGAGGGGAGAAAAGAAGGGGAGGGGAAAGGCCTGTTACCTCAGACCAGGGCAGCCAGCATCTCAGAGACAAGGATCAGTGGAGTGTAATGAACGATGACCGTCCCAAGAGAGCCTGGTAGAGAGACCTCTGGCATGGCTTTAGACTGACCTGGGTTCAAATTCTGGCCTGGACAACTGGATGTGCTCATTGTATGACCTCAGTCTGGTCATTTAACTTCTCTAAGCCCCACTCAGTTTATTGATTTGTAAAATGGAGGTGATAACACCGTCCTTGGAAGACTGGTTGCTGTGTAGGTTGGTGATGACGCACGCACGTTATCACGGCGTGTTGCTAGCCTGCATTGGTGGTGGCTGGATTTATGATTTCACCTCTCAGATACTCTCCTGCTCAGGGACTTTGCATGAGTCCCAGCCTATTCCTCCACCTGGCATGCCTCAATCACACGAGCTACAAGCATGCGTGTGTGTGCACAAAGCACAGACACATGTGCACGCAGCAAATACATACAAGCTCACTAATGAAATGAAACGCGTAAGCATCTGAGGCACAGGAGAATCTCTCCATGGAGGTGGAGTTAGAGTCCAGTTGTTTGTTTCTTTTCTTCTTTCTTTCTTTCTTCTTTCTTTTTTTCCTTTCTTTCTTTCTTTTTAAGATTTTATTTATTTTTAAGCAATCTCTACACCCAATGTGGGGCTTGAACTCGCAACCCCCGAAGATCAAGAGTTGCACACTCCACCGACCAAGCTGGCCAGGCGCAGCAAGTCTAGTTTCTTCAGCCCAGACCTGGGCCTGAGCAGAATCACACTAGAGCTGGGACATTGTGCCACCATCACCAGGTCATCGCGGGTGCTTACTTCTCCCTCCACTCAGCAACCCCCTGCTCCCCGGGATTGCACCCGCCCTCCCTGCTCAGCTGACCACCGTACAGGAATACATGGAATGCTGTTAGCGTACTGCTTCCCATTCCTAGGGGCCACGCTTTCAGGGCAGGATGTCTGGAATGTGAGGCTTCTGGCCCCGACCTGAGGAGCTCACAGTGGCTCCTTTGACTCCAGCATCCTTGGAAGTACCGGCCAGTTAGGGGAGCCTTCAAGGGTGAGATGGAGAGCTGTCATTCCCCTTACCACCAGAACCAGGGCCGGCTGGGGTTAGGCAGGGGCATTCACCAATTTGAGTCATTCCCCACAGGCCCATGAGTAAGCGTGGCTCTGGATTTCCAGCACCCCCTCCCCACCAAGATGCCTGTCGGGGTCTTCCAGGGCTGGGTTCCTGTTGGTCCCAGGTGTAGCCCTGGGGTTACATCCTGGGCTCAGCTCCCTCAGAGGCAGGGAGCAGCATCTGGAGGCTTGTGGGCTTAGCTGACTGCTGCCTTCACAGCGGCCTGCCTATCGGCCTAACGCCGGAGTTTCTGTCCTCACCCTGGTCTGGGCTGCATGAGCAAGGAGAGGAGCCCCCAGTACTAAAGTCAGCCCCGTGGACAGGGCTGGAAATCCCCCACTTCTTACCTTGGCTGGTTGAGGAAACAGCCTCCCGGCAGAAGGCCGCCTCCCGCCAGGGACTTTTCTCTTGGGGGTGACACAACATACAGGGCCGCTACAGGGACCCCGGCCGCACTTTAGCCAGCCCCGGGGGGTGAGGGGAGCATCACATGGGACCACTCTCTCCCTTGCAGGAAGCATGGCAGTCCAAGGTGCTAGAGTCCTACAGGGGCTTATGCAGGCCTGAAAGGGTGGGCAGGGAGAAGGGAGACCACAGGGTGGCCAGGAAGGTCCACACTGCTGGTGGCATCCGGGAATCTGACAGGGCCCAAGCGATTCTGTACCCAGAGCGCCCCAGCCCCTCCTCCACAGCTCCCTTCCCTCACCCAGCACCCGATCTGAAATGGGCTTCTGATAGGATAGAAAGCCTTCACAGGGCTTTGGTCTCCCAGGGTAGTGGTTTCCAAACTGTTCTGATTATGAACATTTATGTATAAATCACACACTAGAGTCAAAACCCATATGAAAGCTTACTAAAGCTCAATTTATTTTTCAGATAAAAAAGAAGTTTAAATGGAAATCTTCCTATTTCCTCCCACCTCCTGACAGATGGCCTTGCTCACTTCTGCACTCAGCCCACCGAGGAGGCCGCCGCACTCTAGATGAAGGCAGCCTCGCTCAGAGCAGACCATCCCACCTTGCAGGAGGGTACAGGGCTTGGGTGGGGGGCAGCTCGTTTTCTTAATGCTTTGCACACCACAAACAACTGAGTAACCCACATCTGAAACTCTTCTCTTTGTTGTTGGCAGCTTGAAAAGAAGCCCAGTCATCTTCGGCAAGGCTCTTCTGCTGAAGCGGGAGTTATGCTACGGCTCCCTACCCCAAAAGGCCCCGGCAGCCTGTCCCTAGAGCCACAACATCCCCTTGCAGAAAGTGAGCATTTATCAAGGAGGAATGCCCAGGCCTGTGTATGTGTGTGTGTGTTTCACGGTCGCATGTGTGTGTACATGCACATCCGGCTGTGCCTGCTCGGGGACAGCCTCTGTCTTCTGGTCCTGCTGGCTGTTGGGGCCTCATGCAGGTCACACAGGTCCTGAGACATCTGCCATTAACCCTTCTGACCTGAGTCAGAAGAACCTCTGACACTGAATCATATTCTTTATCTCCTCTGCATTGTCACAACAGAACCGTTTAGATAGGTGAAGCAGCTATCAATATTTCCTTGGTGGAGGGGAGGAGCTCGAGGCTCAGGAGGAGAGGGAATGGCCCAAAGTCACAGGGTTCCACAGAGCTGGGTCTCCTAAGTGCTCCCCCTCCTCCCAGGTCCTGCCAGGCTGCCGCTGTGGGGTGGCCTGCCTTTTCAGTCCCCCAGAGAGAAGGCAAGCTCAGGACCCTCTCCCTGTCCTTGGAAATGTGACCCAGCCACGGGTCGGCCCTCTTAGCAGGGAGCAGGGGCCCCACAGGCAGAGGGCAGGGTCTCTTCTGCCAAGGCCAAGGCCAGAGTTGCCCCCAGCTCCAATTGGCCCGGCAGGCTCTGGGGCCAGGACTTCCTCCTTCATTCAAAAGCTCAGCCCTGTAAGGGTGGCAGAAGGGGAGGGTGAAGGGAGGGCTCAACCTCCAGCCCCCTCCCCCCCTCACTGACAGCTGTAATCTGCTTGGGAAAATCTCTTTTTTTTTTTTTTTTTTTCCGCACAGGAAAAAATATTAGTTGTCCCGATAACAAGGAAAACAAAATCCAGCGCAGGGCATCAGAGACTTCCTGAGGCGGGAAACAATGTCCAGGGAGTTCAGTGGAGAAGCCCTAGCTGGGAGGCTGAGGGGGAGCTGAGAGAGGACACTGGTCCAGGCCTATCCGGCCGGCGGGGGAGGGGGATGACAGATCGAGGAACTTGGAAAAAAGATTTCCCCCCCAAAACCTTGAAGTCTGGGCCGTTGAGCTATATCCGGGAAATGATTCAGGAGCGCGCACGTCCCAAACGGGATCAGGCCCCATCAGCTCAGGTGCTTTGAGTCTACCTCTCTTCCCCACCCCCCGCGCCCCCCCCAGTCCCCAGCCTGTTCTCCGGGGGCGCTGTCCCCGGGCCTAGGGGCCTAGAGTGCTAGGCAGCAGGGTCCCTGCTAGGGGGCCCGGAGAGGCCAAGGGCACCCCACGCACACCCCTCCCCCCAGGCTTCTCGCCTTGTCTGCTCCGCGGCTGCTTCCCTGGGTAACTTTCCACTGGGGTTGGGGGTCCAAGAAGGGGAGGGCTTCTCCAAAGGCTCCACCCCCAAGCCTACGGGACTCTGTTGCCCATTTCCCCGGGGCACGCGGGCTATTTGGTCCAGTGGGTGTGGCCTCTGAGCACTGTGGGCTCTGGGGAGGGGCAAATGAGGCCCTAGGATTTAAAGCAGGGCCCTGTGCTCCCAGGGAGAACTGTTCTCAACCCCCGGGTGCGCAATGGGTCACTGAGAGAGCGTTTAGAAAATACCAGTGCCTCCTAGGCCCCTTTTCCAAACAATTATATCAAAATCTCTAGGGAGCTGCTCAGGTGATTCTCGTAGTGTAGTCAGGGCTGAGAAAACCCTGTTCCATGACCCTGTGACCCTTTGGTCACTTGCTGGCTGGTCCCCTCCACTTCTGCCATCAGCACTGGCCCCTCAGTTCCAGATTGAAGCCCCTCAGAAATTACCTACCACCTAGCTGATGGCCTCCAGAGGTGCCTGCAGAGTTCCCTGACCAGCTGCCGAACCCCATGGGAGTTTCTGGGTTACCGCTGCCCCTTCCCTCTGCTCCTTCTCTTCCCCTTGGGCAATGATGTCTCAGGCCTTTGTTCTCAGCCAACAGGCTCTGTGGCCAGAAACCTACCCACAGCTTAATTATAGCCCCCTTCCCCAGCCATAGGCTGGCCACCTTCCACACCCAACCTGCCCAGAAGTCCTGCTCAGCATCCCCCTTCCTCACATTGCCGTAGCCCAGGCAACTCCTCCCCACATCCCAGGGTCATAGCCAGCTTTATTCTCGGGAGGACTCGAGGTTTCTTCCCCCATATGCCCTCAGCCCTTGCTCTGCACAAAGGCTCGGGCTCTCCTGGAGGTCTGGGCTCGGAGCACGGGAGCTGATTATCACCAAGGATTGGGGGCTTGCCAGGGTGCTGCTGCTGGTAAAATTACATGGTAAACTCTCTGAAGTCAGAGACCATTCCTGGTTCATTTTTGATTGTTAATAAACATGGAGCAATCACCTACGTGCTAGGTCTATGGGGAGATACACACCTGAAGAGAGCCATAGTCCCTCCACTCAAAGGCCTTCTCAAGACAGGGAAGGACTGGGGCGCCTGGCTCTCGTGATTCTTGATCCCAGGGCTGTGAGTTCAAGCCTCACGTTGCTCATAAAGATTACTTAAAAGAGAGAGAGAGAGAAGGACTGTAATGAGCTATCACAATGAGTTCTCTGAAACCTTCTCAGGAACACCCTACCAGCACAGTGTAGGGAGTATAGCAACTACTCCATAAATGTTTGTTGAATGAATATTCGTTTCTTAAGTGGAGCATAGTATATTCCTCCCCTAGCTATACAAATAAAGGGAGATATCTTAAGGGTCAGGGACAAAGTAGGGTTCCAATTGCATCACACAGGGAGGGGAAAGGATAAAATGAGCCAGGGCCTGCTGCCTGGCTCAGGAGAATTCACTAGGGTCCCTTTTTGCTCCCGGCCAGGCTTTTACCAACGGAGGGGGCTTGGAAGTCCCCAGGGTCTGTCCAGAGGGCCTGTGGGTTACCATCCCCTCTGCCCAAGTGGTCCTGCCCACCTGGAGAATCACCACAGATCCTGAGAGGCAGGACCACAGAGCAGGCTTTTCCCTTCTCCTAAGGGGGCCTTCTTGGCTTGGGATTCCCAGGGGTCTCCTCTTTCCCGCTGGAGGAGCCCACCCCAGCTCCCAGCCCCCATCACAGCATTTTCCAAACAGGTGGAGGATGCTGTGGACAAGTGGCCACCTGGCTGTGGGGAGAGGGGAAGCCCCAGTGCACGCCCCTGGGGCTTCATCTCCCCAGGGGAAACAGTGCGAAGGGAAGCCACTGCCCGCTCCCCAGAAGCTTAGGCTCTGACCCTTGGCCTGGGCAGTGGGCAGCCGGCTTCAGGAGCTTGGGGTGAGGGGGCTTAGAAGGGAGGGGCTCCAATCCCAGCTGCCTCACTCTGGGTACTAACAGGCCATGCCGGGGGCAGCCGAGATTGAGGGGGGGCACCACCACCTGCTTTTCCTTGTTTTGTTTTCAGGGCACTAATTACTGTGCTGAGCTCCGAGCTGCCTAATGAGGCCGTTTGGATTTCCTGTTGTTCTGGCTTCCCAAGACCCTTAAAGGGCCAGCATCGCACTAGGAGTGTGCCCGGGTGGGACACCAACCATCCTGGTGAGGGTGAGCACAGAAGGGCTATCCCTCAGCTCAGCCTGAATGCCAAGGGCAGTGACAAAGGGATGGTCTAGTACTTCCCAGCTGCTCACATCCTCCATGAGGACCTGCTCAGAAGGGCCCGCACCGGAAGCAGGAGCTTCAGAACTGTGTAGCCTGGCCCGAGCATGGGGTAGGGTGGGAGGGGGAGGCCAGGAGGCCAGGGCTGAGGAGGAAAGGCTGGTGATGTCACCAGTGCCCAGACTGTGAGAACCACTGCAGCACCAGGCAGGAGGGAAACGCCATGACGTCCTGTGCCCCCCCCCCAGAAAATAAACACTTGTTGTCTGAGCAGCCCGCGCCACTTCCGAAGGGGCAGGCTAGCCAAGCTAGTGGCCCAGGAATGGGCCTCGGCCCAGCTCTGAGCAAAGTGCTTTGCCCAAGTTGGATGCAGAAAGGCCTGCAGGTCAGGCTGCCCCTAACCCAGTCCCTCCATGGCACACCACCAAACAGGGCTTACGGGATGCATTCGTCCCTTCTGAGCCTTAGGGCTCATCTTTGCGCACGGAGGAGCGGAGCATGGCTGGTGATGCCAGGGAGCCCCCTTCCATGTGTGCCACAGACTGCTGATGGACTGGCAGGGCAGGTGGGGGAGTGCCCATCTGCCTCCCGAGTTCCCCTCCGATCTGTGGCACAGCCTCAGCCCTGCCCCAAGTGCCCCCCCGGCTGCCACAGACTGTGGGTCCCCTGGGCCCCAGGAACCCTGGCCTGCAGCACCCTCCCCCACAGACAGGGTGACGACATTGTTGTTCTTATACGGGGCCTTCCGCCTGGAGTTCCGGCTCCGTTAAATGGTGGGAATGAGGGTCCCAGGGACAAAGCCAGCCTGGTTCCCGCAGCCACCTCAGAATGGACGGAATCCCCATTGTGTGCGGGCGCCTTGTGCCCGCCCTCCCCTTGCCCGCGCCGGACATGCCAACAAACAGCTCATTGAGTCCGGGGGAGGGGCCCGGGAGACAACAATGTCCCCCAGCGGGCCAGGGCAGTGAGCTCAGCTGGGGGTGGGGGCTGCCATGGAGGCCGGAGGGCGATGATCTCAGCCTGGGGAGGGACAGCCCTTGCGACAGGCTGACCTGAGGCTGGCCTCCCCGGTGAGGCTGAGAAGGGCTGACCAGGGCTGGCCTCACCCTGGCTGCCCCACCCCCGGGCCGAGCTGGGAACTGACCCGAGCTTCTCACGCTTAAACTGCCCCAGCCCAGGGTGCCAAGCAGGCACGGCAGGGGGCCCACAGGACCCCACAGAGCCACCCCAGATCCAAGAGGCTGGTGGACCCTCCCTCTGGCAGCGCCATTCCAGAAGCCCCTGAGCGAGGCCCAGTCCAAACAGAGCCTTCCCATGACACCAGGCCACACTGACCACAGCAGGACTTTTGGATCAATGAGCGGATGTACTTTCTATAACCAGAACTATCTAAAGAGCAGGCTCAGCCTGGAGAGGGGGTGAGGATCCAATCCCCGGAAGTATTCAAGCTCTTGGTTACAGAATATGGGGTTGATCTAGGTGGCCTTGAGGGCTCACCCCACCCTGAGCTTCTAGAGACACCTATGGATTCTCTTTGTGGGTTCCAGGCCTGAGATTAGATGAACCGGGCCTGATCCAACCCTTTATCCTCTTCTAGGCAAGTCTGGGATTCCAGGCAGAGCCTCGGGCCTCTCAAAGAAAAAGGAGGAAGTGGGGAGAACTGGCAGGGGAAGTGGCATGGCCAGAGTGGCCCCCACCCTCAGTATTGGGCCTGGGGAGCCCTGATGCTGGTCATGTTTGCAGGGCTCTATCTGGAAAGCGGAGGCTGAGAAGAGAAAGCAGATGCTGGGCATGGGGCCCCTCCTAGCAGGTCATCAGGGGTCTGGCATTCTCAGGTGGCCAGCCATCTCAGGGGCAGGACCCAGGCATCTGCGCGCACCTGACCACCAGCCAGAGGTGCAGAAAGCCTCCTGGCTGCCTCTGGCCTGCCCTTTGTACCTCCCCACTCTAGACCACCTTGCATGCTGCTGCCAGAACGCCCTCCTCAGCTCAAGAACCCACAGGTTCCCGACTGCCTCTCAATCAAGTCTGAATTTGCCTGCTGGGTCCCCAAACCCTACCTATCTAACCACATGTCTCCATATGTGAAATCTGTTCTACCTCTACCTACTTCTTTTCCACCCTGATCCTTTCCCTCTCTCCATTCTCCCTGCCAGGAATGCCCTCTCCTCTAAGTTCCACTCTTTTTTTTTCCATCCAGGCTCAGTGCAATCCCCCTCTCCCACAAAGCCTCTTTTGACCCCTGAAGCCCCACTCCCTCTCTGAACCCTGGTTCCAAAGGTCATCACGTTTCTTTTCATGGGCCTCGATTTCAACTCCAATTCCCATGGGCATCAGGAGCAACATATGATGTTCCTTTTGGCCTCGCTGACCTTAGCCCCATGCTAGGCACACAGTAGACCTCATCCACAATTGGCTGACTGATGGACCCACACTCTGCATACACACGTGGCCCCAAGAAGGCTAGCCACAGGGTACACACTTTTGCCTGCATTCTCTTCTTTTGATGGCAGTTTGATGGATTTGTCCTCAGTCTCCCTAGCTTCCTCTCTACTTGGAGAAGGGTTGGGGTAATGGGGGTAGGGGATCAAGCCACTTAGTAGAGGAGGGGAAGCAAGAGAGGGGGACGTTGGTCACAAGGCGACACAGGGATCTTGGTGGCAGAATGCTCCAACAACACAAGTATTCATGCAGCCCAAGCAGGACTCAGGAGACTGGGGTGAGTGGGCACAATAGAGGGTCAAAGCCTGTCTGTTTCTAAATGTATAGAGTTAACTGAGGCCGTTACTGAAATCCCTGGTGTTGGAGACCCTGAGTATTCACCGTTGCTCTGGGAATTCTCTATGAGCTCCCAGACCTTAAATCCAGCCTGCCCCTTTGCCTCACTCAAAGTTCTTGTGGCTGGACAGCTCCAGAGGGCTTGTTTTTTCTAAGAGTGGCGGCCAGAGGGCTGGGGGCAGGAGAGGCAAAGTGACATCGGCTCACAGTGGCCTAAGTTTGTCCAGAAAACTCTTTGGGGCTCTGGTCTTGGTGCCTCCCAGGCCTCTCTGGACTTCTTCTCTGGGGAGAGTCTGGACGCATACATTCTCTGGGCTGGAGGTTCTTTGCTAATCACAGGCAAGGCAAGTTATTCATTAGCAAGCATTAACATGCAATTCTCATCAACTCCAGGGGAGAGTTCAACCTGGATCAACAACTGGGATACATAGTGTAGACACTGTCACGGGAAGTTCTCCCATATGTCTAACCTAAATCCTTCCTGCCACAGTTGAAGCCCGTTTCCTCTCATTCTGACCATGGTGGGAGAAGGAGACAGCCGGTCACCATCCTTTGCTTCAGACCCATCACCTCCTTGACCATGGCAGTCAGGTTCCCTTCTCCAGGAAACAGTGCCCCGCCTACTCAGGCAGCTGCTCAGAGTTGGCACCTGTCCCTGATGTCTTTCTCTATGAGAGTATTGGAAACACAGCACTTCCTGGTTCAGGCCTGACCCTTTCTTCTAGGGAGGCTGTCTGAGTAGTCCCCACTCCCAGGTTCCTGGGGCTGCCCATCCCCTATCTCTTGCTTGCTTCAAGTCCTGGGTGGCAGCTGGGATCAGAGATCAGAAGCTGTATGGAGAAATGAGAGGTCAGAGTTCCTTCCAGGAGATGAGTTGTTGCTCAGTGGAGGAAGGTGGAGTGCACGCAGTAACCTGGGGAACCCAGGGACAACGCTGAGCCTGGATGCTAATGGAAGGCCAGAGCCAGAAGAGGGGAGTGAGGGCTGAGCGGGAGGGTGGGGCTAGGGAGAGCTTCCCACCTGTCAAAGTTTACAGAGAAGAGAGGTTTCAGAGACAAGTGACCTGTATGCTGGGGAGGGACAGTGGAGGCTAGCCAGCCAGGGTAGAGGATGAGTGAGTGAAGAGGCTTCTACAGAGGAAGAAAAACCTCAGCTAAGGAAGCCAGCTCAAGATCTAGGGCCCAGGGGGTGCCTGAACCTTTGCTTTCAGGCTCTGCCCCAGCTCCCTCAGTCCTTCAGCACTAGCTGGTGGCAGGTTCTCTCTCAGTCCCATCCCTCTGAGCAATGTCTTTGCCCTGTACCCTCTGTTCTTTAGTCCTGTGACCCACCTCTCAGAGTTGTCCGCGCCCAGAGGGATCTGGGCAGGAGGCAAGGGCAGGCTGGGGCTCGGCCTCCAGCCAGAGGGTCTCCACGCAGAGGCCTCCCTGAGCCTTCCCTCCCTTCCCCCACCCCAGCCTCCCTGTTCATTCGCTAGGGTGCGGACAGGAAGGAGCTAGGGAAGGGGAAGCCAGGGGCTCTGGGAAAGTTGCCGTGGAGGTACCATAAACCCCGGACTCCTCTGTGTCTGGAAATACCCGCTGCATGGCTCCTGGCCCTAGCTTTCCAGGCATCCCCTGGGTTTGGCAAATGAAGCTGGGGCAGCTGCTGGGTCACCACCAGTGAGGACCCCTGCCTCCAGCCAGGAGGTTTCCACCCTGCCCCTCCTTTCCTCTGATCAGCACACAGGAGGCCTGGGGAGAGCTTCCTTCTGATACAGTTAAAAGGGGCTTCTCAGGTCAGGGGCCCTCAGCTTCTCCTCTCTTGAGCCCATTGCCTCTCCAGTCCAAAGTGTTTTCCTTGAGAAGGAGAGGCCCCTGTCCACACCAGTTACCCCAGCTCCAGGTGTCACCTGCGCTGGTCTTCCAAGAAGGCAAAGGAGACAGCGTATGGGGCTAGCCTCAGCCCTCAGGCTCCATGGAAATCAGGGAGGTTGAAGGTGGGAGATGCTCCTGGTCTCACAAGGAGCCAGAGCAGGCACTCTGACTCATGCTCAATGATCTTACCCACTCGGACATCCATTCCTGGAGACATTGGGTCACCAGTCATGAACCATCAGCCAGTGGACAGTCCACCCTAGTCTGTGGACCACCCAGGCCACTTGGTGATGTGGGGAGGGCTGAGTCCCCTGAGCTACCAGGAGCTTCAATGACCAGGGCAATTCAGAAATTGACTTTTCCTTCCTCCTATACACCTCTGCTCTGAAACACCACCAGGAAGAAGGAGGGCTGCCATTTTGAGACCTACACTTGACCCTGGCAGGAAAGTCATCTCTGAAAGGCCAAGGCCACGGGCAGTTGGTTCTTCCAACCTTCATCTCTTCTCCAAACCCATTCTCGAAGCTCCAGTCTTCTCTCTTCAGCCAAGAACCTCATCACATCCTCATCCCACAAAAGGCCCTTACAGTCAAGGTTTTCCATAGGGCCTACCTCCCTTCCATGCCCTACCTGGCTTTCCTCACTTATGACTGTTTTCAGCTCTCCTTTTTCTTTCCCTTCCTCTTGGACCTCATTTGATGTCAGGGATCTCCCTTCTACTCCAAGTCTGCCCTGGCTATCAGGATGTCACCTAGGGGGAAAGGAAATTAGTGTTTATTGGGCCCCACAAATGTGTAATCACATACAGTCAGTCCCTCGGTCACCCTCCCATGTTACTGTTATTATTACTCCCACTGCACAGATGAGAAACCCCAGGGTTTTAAATTACAAGCCCCAAGAGGGGTGCCTGGCTGGCTCAGTCAGTAGAGCCTGTGACTTGATCTCAGGGTTGTAAGTTCGAGCCCCACATGGGGTGTAGAGATTACTTTTTTTTTTTTTAGGATTTTATTTATTTATTTGACAGAGAGAGAGACAGCAAGAGAGGAACACAAGCAGGGGAGTGGGAGAGGGAGAAGCAGGCTTCCTGCTGAGCAAGGAGCCCGATGCCGGGGGCTCGATCCCAGGACCCTGGGATCATGACCTGAGCCAAAGGCAGACGCCTAACAACTGAGCCACCCAGGCACCCATAGAGATTACTTAAAAATAAAATTTAGGGGCACCTGGATGGCTCGATCGGTTAAGTGTCCAGCTCAGGTCATGATCTCAAGGCCGGTGAAACTGAGCCCTGCATGGGGGGAGCTGAGCTGGAGCCTGCTTGAGATTCTCTCTGCCCCTCCCCCCCAAAAAAAGATTTTTTGAAAATAATAAAAAATAAAAATAAATTACAAGTCCCGAGGTCCCAAGACTACATGGCTGAGGAGTGCCAAGAGCTAGGTCTATGTTATGCTTACTCACCAGACTCAGCCAAAACAGGCACTGGGGAGAGGCCCCATTCCAGCTCAACCCTCCCCATCCCTATCACGGGGCGTCTTCAGGATTCATTGTCTCTCAGCGCCCATGCCCCAAGTCCTAGCCCTTTCTCCTCACAGGGGCTCTCATCTTATTATCAGCCATCGCATCCTGTTCCCCCACAGAGCCCCCAAATGAGTCCTCAAGGCTACCACTAAGTCATCATCTTTTCTCCTCCACCAGCTTCAGGCCTGTCCTATGGGAAACCCACTCTGCTCCGCGGGAAAGACCCTGAGCAGGCAGTTCCGTGTAGGGACTCGAGAAAGAGGTGAACGAGGCCCCGCGGGGCACCGCCTGCCGAGCGGGAATCCCTGCCCTAACCGCTGGCGCCCCTCGAGGGGAGGGGTGAGGGCGGAGGTGGTTCTGCGGCGGCATCTGTCCCAGGCGGGCGGGAAGCTGCTGCATTAAATTGTAAAATCGATTTATTGACCGGCAGGTGCGAGCAGCGGCAGATGGAGAGTAGCGCTGCCGGGGCGCATCTGCGGGGAGCGGCGGCATCGATCCTGGCCCCCCTCCGAAACCCGTCCGTCCCGGTCCTTGCTCGTCGGCTCGCTCCCAATTGCAGGGCCAAGGTCCGCGAAACTGCGGCGCCTGAGCGGCTAGGGTAGCTCGGCTCCCTTCCCCTCCCCCCCCCTGGCCTCAGGGCCCCGGGCTGCGCCCCCACGGCTGGCAAGCCCTGCCAGCCCCACTGCCCCAGTTGGCACGCGGCGGGCCGGGCTGACGCGTGGCAGCGCCCTGCGGCAGATGAGGCACGCGCCGGCCTCATTTCAATGTGAATGGATCGAAAGGAGCAGCCATGTGGCAGCAACAGTTTGCAAATCTCCCCGCCTTCTGTGCAGCTCCGGGGCCGCGGCTCCCTGCACGTGGCCCCTTCTCCGCAGCGACCGCAGCGGTGCCCCTCAAGGCTTAAGCGCCCCGCCCAAGCCAGGCCAGCTCCCCCCGCCCCTGGCCTGCCCGACGGGCTCCGTGGCCCGACCTCCGCCGCGCTCCTACCTGGCCGCACAGTTTGCCCCGCGGAGAACGGGAGTGGGGGTGGGCGAAACGATGCTGGAAGCCTCTGAGCTGCGCCGCCGACTGGGTGGGGGGAGGGGCGAGTAGGCTACCCAGTAGGGGAGGGGTCCCGAGGCTCTGCGCGGCCCGGGTGGTACGCCAATAAACCTGGGGTCAGCTTAGGGGCGCGGCTGGAAGACAACCTTGGCTCTTTACGGCCCCAGGTGCGGGTTCTACCTGCTGGGGGGCTGTGTGCAGGGGCCAGGAGGAGAGGACAACAGAAGCAGAAATCCCCTGCAAGGGAGGCTGTGTGGGCCTTGCATGAAGCCAGGCCTGGACCCTGCTCTGGCTCCTGACGTTGTAGGTGCGAGTGGGGATGAGGACCCGTGGACCTTTAGAGGGCCCACAGTCGTCAGTCCAGGGGAGTTCAGGTCGGTTGAACCTTGCATCCATGCTCCCTCTCGAGGTCATCGCCGGGTGTCTGCAGAGGGGCAGGGTCAGCAGATGTCCAGGTGGGTCCAACCCCCCTGTGATTTGCGGCCTCCCATGGCCTCACAGCCTCCTGTTCTCGGTGGCCCCAGGACACATATTGGGCTCTTCTGGTCTCTAGTGGGAGAAAAAGGGAGGAGTCCCAGCTGTGGACACTTGCATTTCAGTTCTGGGCCAGCATCGGGACCCTTCCTCACTCAGCAAATGTGGTGAAAGAGGGACTCCAGCAGACTGGAGGGCCTGTGGGTACTCAGGGCTGTGGCATCTTAGCAGGATAATGAACTTCTGGGACAGCACCCACGTGGCAAATAGATGCTTCATAAATGCCTTTTGATGGCGAGGAGAATTTAACCCTTTCCTCCTCAAAAAGGATTTCTAAGTCTCTGGGATCCCTTGCATTTTGTGTCTCTGAGGATAATAATGGTTTTGTTTGGTCCTTAACTGTTTGCAAAGTGCTTTTGGACACATTAGTCAGGATGTGTAAGAGGGAGTAGAGAGTGTTCCAGATCTACCAGTATTGAGCAAGAGGCATCCTGTAGGGTTGGATGTCTCCCTTGAGAGGCAGGCAAGTGCCAGCGCCAGTAAAGGAGCGAGTTCTTATGAACTCCTAGGCCAGGATCTGGAGGTGGAAGCAGACAGAACTAGGTAGGGATGGGTGCCAGCTCAGAGGAGAGCAAGGGACACTCTTTGGCACCCTAGGCAGGTCTAAGGTTCGTAGGGTATGGGCGGAGCGAGCGTGAGGAACCCACTTGTCAGGATCGCTGGGAGGCGAGCCCTGGGCCCCCCTCCCTCGGGCCTCGGGACTCCGCCTGCCCATAACCTACATTAACTCTGGAGCGCAGCCTGGGCCCATCTGCCGGCCCCCGCCCCACCTCGGTTCCCCACGCCAACCCGCTCGCGCCAGATGGTGGCTGGGAGGGGTGGCCGTGCGTGGGGGACCCCGGAGCCCATCTCCTCATCTCGCCCCTCCCCCAACCCACGCTCCCAACCTCTTGTTTCTCATCCTTCCCCCCAATCCTCCACCCCCACCCCCAAGTCAAAAAAATCAGACCGTGCTAGGCCTAGGCAGCTGTTGTGCTCCACTGCCGCGCCCCCCCCCCGCTACAGCCTCCCCCGGGCCCGCGCCGCGTCCCTGCTCCCGACACCCCCCCCCCCCCCCGCCCCTCGCCGATCTTATCGCTCGACGACAGCCATCGCTGTGCGGGCGGGCTGACAGCTGAAGCCACCGGGCCCCCGCTGCCCTCAGCGTCGCAGAGACAGAGAGATCCCCGGCACCCCCCGAGACTGGGAGAAGCCGGCCCTCCCCGGTCTAAGGCCTCCGGGGATCACGCCGGGTTCCGGGAAAGCAGCTGCACTGCCGCCGCTCGGAGAAGTGGGGCCACCCGGGGGAGCCGCGAAGGCGAGACGGGCGAAGCCTTCTGAAACCCGAACTAGTCCGCGCGCTTTCAGTTCCACCCTCCATCTCGCCCCTATGAGGAGACGAGCCGGGTCTACCCGACCTCAGCCCCTCACCAGGACTCTCCAGTGGCTTGAGCCAACGCTGGAGCCAGGAGAGTTCCTCCCTGCCCCAACGGAGCGACAGGACGCGGGTGGGGGCTTGGGGCTGCTGGGGTGGGGGCAGACGGTGGGCAGTGGAGCTGAAGCTGAACCCAGGTGAGGGGAGGCGCTGGGGGAGGGGCCAGACCTCATTACCATACAGCTGAGGACGCGCCCCCCTTCTCTTACCTCGGGCACCACGCCCCCTTCCCCTGTCTCCGGGACCACGCGTCTAGGGGCTGGCACCAGTAGAGCCCAGGCTGGGGGCAGAAGGGAGAAGGCACGCGCTGGACACGCCCCCCGCAACTAGGGAGGGAGACGCCCACCAGGAGGGGGGAGAAAGCCCCCGAGAACGCCCGAGTCTTAGACTCAAGGCCCTCGCCTTGCGCCGTGTGGCCACAGAGAGGTTAAAGCTTCCGCTGGCTTCTCTGTTGCGCCGGGGACGCGAGGTGGGTGGGCGCTCACAGGTTGGGGACTGAGGCGGCGACAGCGTCCAAGGCTCGGGGAAGAAGGAGATTCGAGTCCTTCGACCCTGCTTTCGCTTTCCGAGCTTAAGTTCTTTTTACCTGCTCGAAGGCTGAAGGTAACTAGCTCCGGCTGCGGACGGACCGCCCACGGGGACTCCCCAGTGTCTCCGCCTCCACGACCATCCGGGAACCACTCGCTCACCTCCCGCCCCGTTCCCCCAGGCCCTCCCCCTCCCCTCACAGCCGGGGTCTCGGACCTTAACCCGTCGGCCGCGGAGAACTGGTCACCTTGGCAAGCGCAGAGTTAGGGGACCCAGGGGCTGAGAGCGGCACGGAGGGGCGGGGACCTGTGCGTGACTGGCTGGCGGGGACGGGGGATGGCGGGGGCGGAGGCCCCCTCCAGGCCCTGCTGGGGCTGTAGCGCTAGAGGCCCGGAGGGGAGGGGAGAGTGACCATGGGTTCTGAGTGACAGGCGGCGAAGAGAGGAGCCAATATATATAAGGAAGGCTCCCGAGCGCGCAGGTTTCAGTAGCGGCGCAGAGCGCAAGCCGGGAACACGAGGCCAAGAGCCGCAGCTCAAGCCGCCTCAGTGCAGTGTACCGGGCACTAGCCGGCTTGCAGCCCCAGGATTAGCCCGAGGACACGTCCTCAGCCCGGCCGCCGCCCAGCCGCCCTCACCTGGATTACCTACCGCCGCAGTTGGAGCAGAGCTAGCGAGAAGGCGAAGCGGGAGGAAAGCCCCAGAAGAGCCTGGCTTTCCAGGGACCCCTCCGGCGGACAGACGCGCGGGAAAGCGGCGTCCCGAACGAAGCCAGCTCCAGGGCGGGCGCGGGGAGAGAGCGACGCTCCAGGGGATGGCAGCCGCGTCCCGTAGCGCCTCTGGCTGGGCGCTACTGCTGCTGGTGGCACTTTGGCAGCAGGTAACGTCCCGCGCCCCCTTCACCCCTTCCCGCCGCGCCCGGAGCCTGAGCCCCGGGCGTCTGCCGAGCTGACCGCTCCCCTCCTTCCTTCCCTCGGTTCCTGTGCAATAGCGCGCAGCCTGCTCGGGAGTCTTCCAGCTGCAGCTGCAGGAGTTTGCCAACGAGCGAGGCGTACTGGCCAGCGGGCGGCCGTGCGAACCCGGCTGCAGGACCTTCTTCCGCGTCTGCCTTAAGCACTTCCAGGCGGTCGTGTCGCCCGGGCCCTGCACCTTCGGCAGCGTCTCTACGCCTGTGTTGGGCACCAACTCCTTCGCCGTCGGGGACGATAGTAGCGGCGGGGGACGCAACCCTCTTCAACTGCCTTTCAATTTCACCTGGCCGGTGAGCACAGCCTGGGTGCACTGGGAGGTCACGAAAGGCGAGAAGGGGGCTCCCTGGGACCAAAGCCCTCCCCCAGATTTCCTCGCTTCCAACCAAACAAAACAAACAAACAAAAAAACCAAGGGCGCTCTCTTTTGATACTTTCTTCCGACTCTCTCCTGGGACCTCATCCTCAGGAAGGCTCTCACCAGTCTCCCTCTTCCCAGTTCTGTGCCCTCTCTCCTCCCAATTCTTGGGATATGATTTTCATCCCTTACTGCCCAGGCTCGTTTCCCACCTTCGAATGACTCGCTAACATGCCCCCATCTCTTAACCCTCCTACTCGGGGTTCTTCTCTCACCTTCCCTGCTCGCGCGATGGTGCGCGCAGACCCGTTATGTTGACCCGGGAGCTGTAACTGTATCCTGCAATTAGATTAATTAAACCCGCGGCCGCAAGGCACCCCCACCTCCCCCGCCCCTGCTCATCTCGCTCTCTCTCTGTCTTCCCCCGCCCCCTCCTTTGGCCTCCAGGGTACCTTCTCACTCATCATCGAAGCTTGGCACGCGCCAGGAGACGACCTGCGGCCAGGTGAGTAGCTCGCTCCGCCGCCACAGGGGGGCGACACGGCGCAGCGCCGAAAGAGTTAACCTGTAATAGGCGGGGGAAGTGCGGGGTGGGGGGTGGGGGGGCAGGACGCTGAGCTCGGCCTGGAGCTGCGCCCCGCGCTGGACGCTCGGATTCCGCTCGCTGCCTGGACTCCGAGCACAATTGCGTTTCCTGCGGGTTATTTTTGGCGTGGGAACGCGGGGAGCACGGCGGTGAGAAAGGCCGAAGCTGCCAGCGCCGCTGACGGGCCCCTTCCTGTATTTTACACCTTTCGCGAATTCCGCTCCTTTGGAAAGGGAATAATGGCTTTGGGATGTTGTTCTGACACAGAGGAAAAGGATATTTCAGCAGCACAACAATTCTCACTTTGAAAAGGAAAAAGAAAAGCATTACCCATCTCTGAGGGCAGAACCCGTGAATGGGCACCAGAGGACCCCTTGCTCCCAGGGTCCTCCCCGGCCTGGCTTTGCTTTTTTCTTTCTTTTCTTTTTTCTTTCCTTCTTTCTTTTCTTCCCTTTCCTCTTCTCTTCTTTCTCTCTCCCTCCCTCCTTCTCTCTCTTTCTTTCACTCTTTCTTTTTTTTCTTCCCCATTTTGACCTCTTTTCCTCTTTCCTGGTCTACCTGCCTCCAGAACACTGAGATATTTTAACATCCTTCTGTTGTCCCCTTTTTGAACGATATCAGGCCTTCTGCACACATACACACACACACACACACACACACACGTGGCAGCTAACCAGTGGGACACTTGGGTTCCTCTGGCTTGTGCTTGCTAGCAGGTGGGGGTCATCTGGACAGCTGGTTTGATCCAGCAGTTGCTGGCACTCTCGGGACTGGCTGCCCTTCCTTGACCTGGCCCTCTGCCCCTTCAGAGGCCTTGCCACCAGACGCCCTCATCAGCAAGATCGCCATCCAGGGCTCCCTAGCTGTGGGCAAGAACTGGTTACTGGATGAGCAGACCAGCCCCCCCACGAGGCTGCGCTACTCTTACCGGGTCATCTGCAGTGACAACTACTATGGGGACAGCTGCTCGCGCCTGTGCAAGAAGCGCAATGACCACTTCGGCCACTACGTGTGCCAGCCAGATGGCAGCCTGTCCTGCCTCCCCGGCTGGACTGGGGAGTACTGCGAAGAGCGTAAGCAGCCAAGCTCCTGCCTCCCTGGCAGGGGTCCCCGGAGCCAACACAGTGGCCTCTTTTCAGCCACAGCCTACCTCCCTCACAGAACAGGTCTGGGCTGCCCATTAGCCGGGCCTCAGGAACAGGTGGGGATGCTCAGGACAGGCGTGGACTCTGATCTGTCTCTTCTTAGTGCTCCTCCCCATCTTGCCAGAGCCCACAAGGACCCTGTTACCGCATTCCATCCAGCCGGGATTCTCCTTCCCTATGCCACCGTTGCCCTTTATAATGCCCGTGGCTCCTCTGGGAGGCCAGGAGTGGGAAGTGAGCCCAGTAGAGCTGGGGGCACCCCCAGGGCCAGGAGAGGGAGAGCGGGGCTGCAGACTCCTTGGCATTCCAACCTCACCCAGCTCTGTTTTCTTTCCTCAGCTATCTGTCTTTCTGGCTGTCATGAACAGAACGGCTACTGCAGCAAGCCAGCGGAGTGCATGTGAGTAGGGGACGGGAAGTGGGCGAGGAGGGAGCCGTCCCCTCCCCGGCCAAGCCCTCACCTCACCCTCAGCCTCCCTTTTGTTCAACAGCTGCCGCCCAGGCTGGCAGGGCCGCCTCTGCAACGAATGCATCCCCCACAATGGCTGTCGCCACGGCACGTGCAGCATCCCCTGGCAATGCACCTGCGATGAGGGCTGGGGCGGCCTCTTCTGTGACCAAGGTGAGTTGGGGCAGAGAGAGGATGCAGAGGGGGCGGGAGAGATGGGCCAGGCGTGGGCACCAGAGCTGTCGCCCTTCTGACTCGGTGACTGCCCTGTTGGCTTTCCCATTATCCTTCAAGGAGCTTGGGGCTTTTAAGGATCCTAACAACTGGCCTCAAAGGAGATGGTGGGTCATTCTTGCTCAGGTGCTGGGGACGCAGGGTGGCTGGAGAAGCCAGGAGCATGACAGGTTGGCAGCCTGGAGGTCGCACTCAAATTCCAGCAAGGCCCGGGAGGAGGGATGCTGGGCTCAGTTCCTCTTTCTACCTTGTAGTTACCTATTAACCCCCTAAGTGTTTGCTTACCTGCCAGGGCTGTTTGAGCAGCTCTCCCCTAAACAGCTGCCTGGTGGGGTGTGCCCACCAGCTGCCCTGAGTCTGTGGGCAAGTTGTGCCCCTGGGCGGAGTGACATCTAACCGACTTCTTGGTGTGGGGCAGAAACGGCCCCCTTCTTCCTCCCCAGTGGCGCTTGCCAGGCAGCTGCCTGAGCCCAAGTCTCTCTCTGGGTTTGGGAGGGCCGCTGGTCCCTCTGGCTCTGTAGGGGTTGACCAGCCCCAGCCATGGGGGAGGGAGCCTTTGCGCCTCATCCTGTAGCCAGCTGCAGCGTGTGCCTCCCATTTGCAGGGTCCAGGAGGGTGGTTGCCGCTATGGAGACACGAGCACAAGCCTCAGGAGGGTGGGCAGGGGCTCGCCGGGCTAGAAGGAACTTGCCTGGGCCCTGACTTGCTGGCAACAAGGGGCTTGGAATTCAGCCCCTGTATTCTGTGTGTGTGTTGCTTTCTCCCTCCTCTCCTCTACCTCAAACACACTTACACACCTGTTCCTGCCCACTGTCTTTCCTCGCCCCACATTTGCTCCCAGGTGACACAGTCATATACTCATCATAGGCAAACACAGCCCTTCCAGTCTCTCTATTTGCTCTCTATTTGCTCCCTCCCTGTCCTTCCCAAATAAGAAAACAAATACTTATATTTCAAAATACCCTCATAACACATTTCTCTTTAAAAAGCGCCTGGTCGCTACTTACGGTGGCTCTTGCCTCCTCGCTACCATTCCCACCTGTTAACATTTTATCCCTCCTTCCAGGCTTATCTCAGCTGCCCCTCCTCCACGAAGCCTTTTCTGACTTCCTCCTCCGCATGGGGCCTTGCCATCGGCTTTTCTTCCTTCCCTTCCTTCTACCCTGGTGGCCAGTGGCTGCCTACTTACCTAGTAGGCAGTTGTCCAGCTGTATTTTTTTTAAACTTTGGTTCGTTGCACAGGTCAGATGTGGGTCAAGGAAGAAGGGTAGTTGGGCCGGGACGAGTTTGGGCTGGAGCCTCTGGGCCACACATGGACAGTGCACTTGCACGATAAGGAGCCGGCGCCGGGGATCACTCGACAGCCCCGCTCAGCTGGCTGCTCCCTGTCTCTGCAGATCTCAATTACTGCACCCACCACTCCCCGTGCAAGAACGGGGCGACGTGCTCCAACAGCGGGCAGCGGAGCTATACCTGCACCTGCCGCCCGGGCTACACGGGCGTGGACTGCGAGCTGGAGCTCAGCGAGTGTGACAGCAACCCCTGTCGCAACGGGGGCAGCTGCAAGGTGAGCCTCGGGCCGGCCCAGGGCTGGCCAGGGAGTGCCCAGGCCGCCCCACCAGCGGAGCTGCGCGGCCATGGCCCTGCGGGCAGGGGGGTCTGGCCCTAAGCCACTCATCCTTGCCCCCCAGGGTCTGACTTGTGCCTCTTTCCGGCCTCTCTCCAGGACCAGGAGGACGGCTACCGCTGCCTGTGCCCCCCGGGCTACTACGGCCTGCACTGTGAACACAGTACTTTGAGCTGCGCAGACTCCCCCTGCTTCAATGGGGGCTCCTGCCGGGAGCGCAGCCAGGGGGCTAGCTATGCCTGTGAATGCCCCCCCAACTTCATGGGCTCCAACTGTGAGAAGAAAGTGGACAGGTGTACCAGCAACCCGTGTGCCAATGGTGAGTCTTGTTGCCTCGCTAACCCCGGGGGGCCAGCCTTAGGACTCAGAGAGCCTTCTGGTGAGGGAGAGTCAGGAGAGGAGAGAGGCCAGGTCTGTCCCTCTGGGCAGGCTGAGATGGTCCCACCCTGCTCTGGATGGTGAAGAGCTGGCATCATCAGCGGGTGGCTTTGGAAGAGGAGCAGGTTGGCAGGGGTGCTGGCCTCAGAGGGAGGAGTGGTGCGCACCCTGCTTCACCTTCTGTTTCCGTGTCGGAGCCCCCTCCTGGTGGGGATGGCCTCTGACCTTCCCCAGGAAGTCCTGGGCTAGGGAGAGGACCTATGAGGCCTTGTGTCCCTCCCAGAGGGAGGCTACCACACTTAGGGCCCTACTTCGGAAGGCCTCACCTTGCCCCATGGCACCAGGCATCTAAAATGTTCAGCATCTTTTGGGGTGCAAAGCATGTTGGTTATCTTGGTCTCCTTGGCCTCCTGATGACCCTCTGTGAGGCAGGCAGACAGCAGCATGCAGGAGAAAAGCCTCAGGAGCTGGAGAGGGGTGGGAAGGGCTGAGATGGAGTGTGTTCTCTGGCTAATCACTCCATTAACTTTGTTAGCTGATAATTCTATTTATTTGAGCATTGACTGTATACCAGGCGTGGGCCCCTGCCTTCATGCGTCATCTGACCTGCCCCTCAGAGCTCTCTGTGGAGGGGACAGCTCCGTAGATAGATATACTCTAATTTAACAAGGGAGGAAACGGAGGCTTCGAATAAGGCAAAGCAACAGGTGCTAGATCACCTCCAGCTTGGGAGACACAGCTGCGATTCGACCCCAAGCACACCTGTCCGATTCCACTGCGAAGCTCTGTAAGATGCTAGTCATTTTATACGTGAGCTCCCTAAGGCCTAGGGGCCAGAGGCACCCTCCAGCCCAGGTCTCCGGACTCGTGGTACAGTGCTCTCTGTGGTGGGGTCTGGGGTGGGGCGCTCACCCTCTGCCCCCCCTGGGGTTCCCAGGCGATTGCTGACTCGTGACCCATGTGTACCCACAGGGGGCCAGTGCCTGAACCGTGGTCCTAACCGCGTGTGCCGCTGCCGTCCTGGATTCACAGGCCCCCACTGTGAACTCCACGTCAGCGACTGTGCCCGCAACCCCTGTGCCCACGGCGGCACTTGCCACGAGCTGGAGAACGGGCTCGTGTGCACCTGCCCCGATGGCTTCTCTGGCCGGCGCTGCGAGGTGCGGATACCAGCCGACGCCTGCTCCTCGGGACCCTGCTTCAATGGGGCCACCTGCTACCCTGGCCTCTCCGAGGACAGCTTCGTCTGCAACTGTCCCTATGGCTTTGTGGGCAGCCGCTGCGAGTTCCCCGTGAGCATGCCACCCAGCTTCCCCTGGGTGGCTGTCTCTCTGGGTGTGGGCCTGGTGGTGGTGCTGGTCTTGCTGGGCATGGTGGCGGTGGCCGTGCGGCAGCTGCGGCTTCGGCGGCCTGACGATGGTAGCAGGGAGGCCATGAACAACTTGTCGGACTTCCAGAAGGACAACCTGATCCCTGCCGCCCAGCTCAAGAACACCAACCAGAAGAAGGAGCTGGAAGTGGACTGTGGCCTGGACAAGTCCAACTGTGGCAAACAGCAGAACCACACACTGGACTATAATCTGGCCCCAGGGCCTCTGGGGCGAGGGACCCTGCTGGGGAAGTACTCCCACGGGGATAAGAGCCTAGGGGAGAAGGCACCGCTGCGGTTACACAGGTGAGCCCCGCCTGGAGGCCCAGGGCCTGGCCACAGAGCCCTGCGTGGAGCTCCCTGGGCTCCCCCGGGACAGGTGTGGGCTGGCACCAGGCCCTCGACTGCTTTTAAGCAAACAGGGGGTTTCGCTACTGACAGGAGACTCCTCTGACAAGATTTCTGCCCGGGGTCCTTTGTCCCTCCTTCTCATTCATTCATTCATTCACTCACGAAGGTCAAGGGACCGCACTGTGTCTCTTATGACTTCCATCTTTCCATGGGATGGCTTGTCTGGAGTAGCAATGCTAGCTTTTTCCAGGCCTGAGACCCTGGTAAGTTTGGGGGTCCTGTGGCTCTCTTGGGGGCCTGTTCCTAACTGGCCCCCCCAGGCTAGCCTTGGGCATCCCTGGTGCCTGTGTCTCCTCTCGGAGCCAGTGCCCTTTGGCTCTCCGGGGTCCGGGTTAGCACCCCACCTGCCCCCCAGCCCTCTCCCCGTCCCTCCCTCACCGGCCTGTCTTGTGTTCCCTCAGTGACAAGCCAGAGTGTCGGATATCAGCGATATGCTCCCCCAGGGACTCCATGTACCAGTCTGTGTGTTTGATATCAGAAGAGAGGAACGAATGTGTCATTGCCACAGAGGTGAGTGCCGGGCTCGCCTTCCCTTCCAGCATGTCCCCTCCTGCCATTCGGGAATGGGAAAGTAGCCTGGTGACTTTCCACGCCAGGGGCCGCTCCTGAAGGGTGGGCCAGAGCCCCTCCTTGGCTGGCCAGGTGCAGTGGCTCTTGGGTCCCTGCCGGCCCTGCTGCCGCAGAGGGCGTGAAACAGGAGCCGTGGGGGTGAGCGGGTCCCAGCTCTCCCCGCTGTGCTCGCGCTGGGCTGGGTGGCCCCGGCACCTGGCCAGCCCCCCGGCACTGCCACAGGGCTGCTGGGGGTGAGAGCGCTTGCCCTGTGCCCCTCCTGCCCCTTCGCACTGCTTCCTCCACTGGCCCACCACATGAACACAGGCTCCCAGGCCTGTGCGTGTCCCGGGGCCGAGGTCTGGGGAGGGCTGCCCCACCTGCCTCATGGGCTTCTCCCGGGGAGGCCCGGGGCAGCCGTGGAGGGAGTGCTTGTCCTCCAGGGTAACCGACTTCCCTGCTTTCGCCATCATCTCCAGGTATAAGGCAGGAGCCTTCCCAGGACATCCCAGCTCGGCCCCAGCAGCTGGATCTTCCTTCTGCATTGTTTACATTGCATCCTGGATGGGACATTTTTAATATGCAACGTGCTGCTCTCAGGAGGAAGAGGGAATGGCATGACCTGGACAGACTGTGAACTTGCCAAGCGATGCAGTGCCCTTCCACGCCTCTGCGTGTCTGTCTGGCATCAGATTGGCAGCCGCGCCAGCCAGGGGAGCAGAGAGGAGAGGTGCCACTGGGACCCGCCCTGCCGGCAGTGGCCTTCACAGGGCCCCTCTGGGGATCTGGCCTGTTTTCCGGAGGGAGCAGCAGTGGCCCCGTGGGGCCTGGAGCTGCTGTGGCCTCCACTGGCATCTGTGTTTCCAAAAGTGCCTTTGGCCCAGGCCCCATGGTGACAGCTGGGTCCGAATCAGAGAGGAGAGAGGAGGCCAGTATGGGCAGGGCCATCTGTGGGCCAGGATACCATCGGGTGCGGCTCTTGGCAGGAGTTGCCCTGCAGGTGAGGTGAGCGCCTGAAGCGGGAGGAGCACTTTCTGCCCTGTGCCTCCAACTACTGCATGGGGGCCTTGCTCAGAACACCCCTCCAGCTTCCCCCTGGCCTTGGCCCTCTGGGCAAGGCTGTTCCCCAGCCTCTGGCCTTGGGTGCCTCTGCGTTCCCCTGGGCAGACAGGTGAAGGGCCTGCCCCATCGGCCAGCCAGGGAAGCCCGGCCTAACTGGGGGGCTCAGGGCAGCGTTGTTAGAAATTCCAGTGAGGGAGAACTGAGGTTCCGTTGCCACCGAGGCCCTTTCCTCCCTCGAACCATTCCTACAGCCTCGAGCCTGGGCTTTGCCCACACCCACTACTGCCCCCAGACCACCCTTGAAGCCGATCTTCAGAAATCAATAATATGAGTTTTTATTTTGTTTTTTTTTTTTGTAGTTTATTTTGGAGTCTAGTATTTCAATAATTTAAGAATCAGAAGCACTGACCTTTCTACATTTTATAACATTATTTTGTATATAATGTGTATTTATAATATGGAACAGATGTGTACAGGAGTTTATTACTTCTTGGGTCCTGTCTTTGTGATGGCAGAGTGGGAATGCTCTCTCCATCCCCTCTCACTCCCCTTCTTCTACTGCAGCTGTCTGCCCCGCCAGGACCGTCGGGACCCTGTGCGCACTTGGGTTTGGCCGGCTGTGCTCCCGACCCTTGTCCCCTTCCAGTCCTTGCAGAGCTCCAGCTCGCCCATCTAGGCCCAGGCCCAGACCAGCCTTCCCTGACTGCTGGCTTGAGGCTGCTGTGGCTCCCTGTTTCCCCTTATGCCCCCACCATCACTTGGGGGATATGCCCCCTGACCTGAGTCTATCTCCCTTTCTCTCCTCAAGCCTGAAAAAATTTGTGGGCTCTCTAGCCAGCCTGGGGGATACAGGAATTTGGGGGAAGGGATGATCCTGCCTGTATTTCTCTTTTCAAGTAGATTCGCTTATTGGAGAATGGGGTCTCTGAACCAGAATGGCATCTGGGTCCTTCCTCCTGCCGCTGCAGGGTTTTAGATAGACTGGCACTTACCTACTCTTCTCATTCCCAGCAGGGCACTGGTCTTGGGGGTGGGGGGGCTTGCCTTAGGTCTGTCCTCTTTGCAGCTGGCCAAGAGAGCGGAGTCTGGGCACCTGGTCTGCCCAGAGCTGCGGGGACTTATTGACTGCAGGGAGAGGACGAGGGCGAGGAGGTGGCCTTCCCTGAGTCCAGGTCTCTCAGGCTGAGGCACTAATGAGGGAGTTTCAGTCGCTACTTCATGTCTACCTTCCTGTAGGTGCAGGATGGTCCCTAGGGGGCCACAGTCCTCTCTCTACAGCCACGGGCATACCCCATGGAGAGCAAATGATGAAAAAATGGAGCCCCGACAAAGGCCAAGCAGATGCTCCCAGCCTGTCCACAGTAAAGCAAAATAGGCCCACCAGATGCTCCCCACGGAGTCCAAGTATATGCAGTGCTCCTTGCCCTCCCTTTTCCTCTTTCTCCCTGATACACACACAGCATGCCCGGCCTTGACCTGGGAGCTTATGCCAGAGACATGGGAGTGAGAGACGTAGGCTCATCCACACTCACCCAGAGGCACATGCTCCACGCCTTGCTCTTGCCCCCTGCTCCCCTCACTGCACACACAGGGTATCAAACAGGAAAGCATTCAGGGAACTGTTCCCACAGCCTGAGCCGGCAGCAGGGGGAAGAACAACACGACCTCACTCTTCCTGCCCAAAATGAAACAGGAAAGCGGCTCCCGGGCCCTGGGGGCTGGGGAAACTGGGCTGGGACACAAGGCCGATGACGAGGCTCCCATGTGGGGGACAGGTAGGACACCCGCGGGCCTGCACGTCCACACAACCAGGCTGTGCTGGGCTTCACGGGCCGCCAGCGCCTCAGAGAAGAGCGCTGGAGGGGAGCTGGCTAGCTAAACCCACTCACGGGCTCTGATGCCCTAGACAGGGAGCTGGGAGAGCCCACCACACAGGCTTTCCCCAGGACAGAGGGGATCTAAGCCCAGGTTTGGGTTAGGCAGCCCCAACCCGTGGCTCCACGGGCAGAAGCTAGGCCACGCAGCTGGGGTGTGAACAGGCCACCGCAGAAGCCCTCCTACGCTAGCCTGGAGGTCACTCCCGGAGGGTGCAGCCGCTTCTCGTCGGTAAGGTGCCCAGGCTTTCCTGAGAGAGTGTCCAGGTATACGGGAGAGGTCCTGGGCTTGGCAGAAACAAGGCCAAACAAAGCACTGGGAAGTGCTCTCCAAGGTTTAGCAAATGCCTGCTTAATTTGTTAAGAGTATTTCATAAGAGAATTCAGAGTTTCGTGGCTCCTTAACAGCCTGGAGGCAGGGCCCAGCCTAAAGGCTAATCTGACCCCATGGTGAACTCCAGCTCTGGGGACAGCTGCTTTTCCAGGGCCCACTGGCTGCTAACCACCTGGGTATCTCTGTGGGGTGGGGAGGTGAGTCAGGAAGAGGCTGTGAAGGGAGGAATGCCTTTACCCGGCTTGTTCCACCGGGGCCCCCTCTCCTGCCTCAGCGCGGCGGTCAGACTGGTTAGGGGGTAAGAAACAAAAAGACAGTGGCTCCTATCCGGCACCCCACCCTCCGCCCCGGCCCCCAGCTCAGGCTAAATAAGGCCACTAAGCTCAGGCAGTACGGATGGATGCTCCAGCTCTGACGGGGACCCACACACAGGGCTCGCCCCTCCCTGCATCTCTCCCAGCCCTTCCTCGTGGGTCCCGCAGGATCGGCGAACCCAGCCCTCAGTCCCACGTGGCCTGCGGCATTCCGGGAAGGGGATGGAAGTGATTCACTCAGGGAACTGTGACTATCCCTTCCCGGGGAGAGGATGCGCCGTCCCCGCGTGGCCGCGCCCTCCCTCGCGCCCAAGGTGCACGGTTCGGCCCCGTGGCCCGGCCGGATCCCGGCGGACCCGGAGCCCCGGGCGCGGCGGAAAAGGCAGGTGCGGCGCGCTGGCCGGGTCGGCCCTCCACCTGCCGCCGGGCGCCCCGGAGGTCCCGCGGCCTCCCCCCCCCCCGCCCCCCTGCGCTCTTTGTTACAGCCCGACTTCCTGTTTGCGGCCTCCCGACCCCGGCTCACTTCCCGGGCCGGGAAGCCGCCGAAGGCCGCGAGTTTCTCGGAGACGCCCACGCCGGCCGGGCTCCGCCTCCTGCCTCCCCGAATCCCGCCCCGGGCCTGAGAGCCCGCGCGGGGCCAGGGCCGCGGCCGCGGGAAGCCGGCGTCGCCGGCGGGCCGGCAGGCGGGACGGCCCGGGCCCCGCTGCCCGGCACCAGAGGGCGCTGCGCGGCCGTCGGGGCTGCGCGCGGTCGGGGGCCGCCGTCTCCCGCAGGGGGGTGCCGGGGGGGGCGGAGATGCCTCGGGGCTCAGCCCTTCTCCGTCCCGGGGCCCGGGGGGACGAGCGGGGGCAGGGAGCGGCGGCCTCGAGTTCAGTTTTCGTCTTTGTCGCGCGGAACTCCCTACGGGCCCCGACGCCGAGGGAGTAAACTGCAGAGCGCTCTGGATACCCCTCAAGACGCCTCCGGGTATCCAGAGAAGCGGGGGCCCTTTCGCGTACAGCCCGCTCCCTCCCCACCTCGCAGTCCTCAGGCCTCCAGCCACCTCCGTCCCCGCAGGCACCCTGAATGCATGGGAGTGGGGACCGGCTGGAAAGAGCACCGGGTCTGAGTTGGGAGGCTGAATGAAGCTCCTTTGCAGCAGTACTTCTCATTGTCAGGTGACCTAGGACATGTCCATCCATCTCTTCTTTCCTTCCGCACTGATTGAGCACCTTTTACGTGCCAGGCGTTGGCGATGAAGCATGGTCTCCGCCCCAGGAAGCTAACCATCCAGTTACCTATCTTTAGCCTCTCAGAGGATGCTGATACCTCTTGCACATTACTGTGAGGTTGAAATGAGTTGGTGTATGAAAATACTTGTGAGCAACTGGCTGGTTAATCCTTCTCAAGCTTCTGCCAACAAACCACTTTCTGGAGCTTCCACTCTCCCAACCCACAGGATGGGGGTGGGCTAGACAGGAGCTTGGATGCTGGCTGGATAGTCCCAGCAGTAGCCCGAGGACCAACGAGGCAGCTGAGATCCTAGGTTGTCTCCATCATTGCTTCCTGTTGTGCCCCTCTTTTTTTAAGATTTTATTTATTTATTTGTCATAGAGAGAGAGAGAGAGTATGCACAAGCAGGGGGAGTGGCAGGCAGGGAGAGAAGCAGGCTCCTCGCTGAGCAAGGAGCCTGATGTGGGACTCCATCCCAGGACCCTGGGATCATGACCTGAGCCGAAGGCAGACGCTTAACCTACTGAGCCACCCAGGTGTCCCATGTGCCCTGTCTTTAAGGAACACCACTAGTTTAGGTCAACCTCCGATGTGGGAAGTAGTGAAAGGGGACCCTGGCTCTGGGAAGGGATGGCAGGACCCCAAGTCCTCAAGAGTCCCTTTCCCTTGGAGATCTGTCACAAGTGGTTTTCGCCACATTTTCCCCCGGCCTCTGGGGCCCTTCACCCTTCTAACTCTCTGGCCGAGAGTGGACTCAGCCTGTTCCCTTCATGCCCAAAGACCCTCTGAGTCCACAATGCAGGGTCCAAAAAGCCAGCCAAAGCTACGGCAGACACAAGGTAACTAGCATCTCCAGAGTCTGGATTTTGCAACAGGTCAGCTTGGGGCAGTCCTATGTCATGGCACCCCCTGCAGGCCGGAGCCAGAGCCCTGCCAGGCATGGCCCGCCTGTCTGTCTCCAGTGCTCCTGCTTCTTGGCTCAGTTTGGAGGCAGAGCAAGCCCTGGGGGTTAGCAGACAGGCGCGTGCCGCTCGGCTTGTCCAAGAATTGCTGTCCGTTTCCCACACCGGCAGACATCAGGCGAGGCCCGTCCTTCTAGGCCCGGTCTGTTCAGTATCCCCTCCGCCAGCGGCTCCCTTCACTCGGTGCTTCCTCTTCTCTCTGGTAAAGGAGATCTAAAAGGTTCTGGAATCTCCTTCCCCTTTGTAGTAGGCTCATGGGGGATGGTGTCCCAGGTGCTCTCGTTTAAGGGGCTTTACTTCCTTGGCTCTCTGGGGGCCTGAGTCATACTTTTCTACATGGGCTGTTTTTCTAGAGTTCTCTTAAGCCAGGTCTTACCACACTGCAGCATTTCTTTGGGGTCTGACGTTCGACTCTGACCCCATGGGCCTCCCCTCAGCATCCCTGCCACTCCATGGAAATGCTCCTCATTGCAGTTCTCAACCCTGCATCCAGCCACTGGCTGCCACCCTGAAGGACACCTTCCTCTTTCCTTGGAATTGGGAAAGAGGCCCCAGCCCTCTGTTGGAGCCCTGGCCTCCCCCTGCCAGGTGGACCAGGCCCAAGAGCTGAATAACTAGAACACTACCTCCTCCCCTCCCCCTCCCCGCCCCATACTCTGTCAGCTGTGTCTTCCTCCCTCCCTCCTTAGAAGCTAGAAATGAGAAATGGAGCCAAGTTTTCCCACCATCCCATGCACCCTTCTGTCAGGACATGGGGGAATCCTTATAGTCCCTGCTTTTGTAGATAGGGGACCAAATAGCCTTCCGCCCTTGGCCCAGGATCTAGCTGGCTTAACCAGCAGAGTACTGTCTTCTCTCCCTCATCTGAGGCAGACTGTATTGAGAGATTCAGCTACTCCTTCTTCCCATCCTTTTGCCAGAGCGTTGGCAGGAGCTATGTCCTCGTATGTGGGCCAAGGACCTAAGGATACACTTATCTCTCAGAAGTCTGTGGGAGGTATAGCCCCTCATAGATTGTGGATTATTTTATTCATTTATTTATTTTAGCATCTCTCCCCTCCAAGCATACACAGAAAATCTCTCTTTGCTCAAGTAACTATTCTATTAATAGTGGGCCTGGGGCAGACTATCACCCATCTGCCTTTTTTGTTTTTGTTTTTTTTAAAGATTTTATTTATTTATTTGACAGGGCACAATCAGGGGGAGCGGCAGGCAGAGGGAGAAACAGGCTCCCTGATGAGCAGGGAGCCCGATGTGGGACTCGATCCCAGACTCCGAGATCATGACCTTAACCATCTGAGCCACCCAGGCGCCCCTTATAAACACTCCTTTAGCACCCTATTTGCTGGAACAATCTGTGAATTGCATGGCAAGAATGGAGGGTGAGATAGTTGGAGGTTTCCTCCATTGAATCAAAAATACCATGACCACTTTCTTAACCCACTCAGTTCTTCTGAATTGTGTCAGACTGAGAGGTAGGGTGAAGGAAAACATATTCTTCCTATGCATCTCATCTACTCTCAATACTGTATAACACTACCTCACTTTTTTTAAAGATTGTATTTATGAGAGAGAAAGAGAGAGAGAGAGAACAGGGAAGGGGCAGAGGGAGAAGCAGGCTCCCTGCTGAGCAGGGAGACCAACGCTGCCTGACCCCAGGACCCTGAGATCATGACCCAAGCCGAAGGCAGACGCTTAACTAGCTGAACCACCCAGGCGCCCTCACTACTTCACTTCTGACTCGAGACACGTGGGTTTTCCACATATCCAGCAATTCTGCAACACCACCTGGGCGAGCTGCAGTTTAACTCAGTGCTGACACTGTCTGCCTGGGGATGGCGTCAGATCCTACAGACTGAGGGCTCAGTCCCACAAGAATGCCTCCCACCTCAGATGCCAGGCACAAGTCTAGGTTACTTGTGCTTCTAAGCGGTTGCAGAGCCAAGCTTCCCACAACCCACTCCTTAGGTTTGATTAATTTGCTAGAGTGGATCACAGAACTCAGATTACTAGATTATTGGTTTATTAAAAGGATATAACTCAGGAACACCCAGATGGAAGAGATGCATGGGCAAGGTACGTGGGAAGGGACCTGGAGCTTTCCTCTCCTCTTTGGGTGTACCACCCTCCTAGCACCTCCCTGTATTTAACAACCCAGAAGCTTCTCGAACTCCTGTCCTTTTGGGTTTTTATGGAGGTTTCATTACATAGGTGCGACTGATTAAATCACTGGCCACTGGTGATTGAACTCAATCTCTAGCCCTTCTCCCCTACCCAGAAGTTGGAAGTTGGAGCTGAGAGGTCCAATTCTCAACTCTAATCACATGGTTGGTTTCCCTGGCAACCAGCCACCCCCCCACCTCCCCCATCCTTAGGGACTTCCCAAAAAAATCCCTCACAATAACTAAATTCAGGTGTGGTTGATATGGGCTTGTTATGAATAACAAAAGACACCTTTATCACTCTTATCACTTAGAAAATTCCAAGGGTTTTAAGAGCTCTGTGTCAGGAACAGGATCAAACCAAATGTGTATTTCTTTCTTTCTTTCTTTTTTTAAGATTTATCTATTTATTTTAGAGAGCGATAGAGGGAGAGAGTATGAGCAGTGGGTGGGGCAGAGAGAGAGGGAGACAAGCCGACTCCCAGTGAGTGGAGAGCCCAACTCCGGCTTGATCCCATGACCCGCCCCCCAACGACCTGAGCCAAAACCAAGAGTCGGACCCCCAACTGACTGAGCCACCCCGGTGCCCCTATATATTTCTTATTATAAATCATAGGCTAGGGTGCCTGGGTGGCTCAGTTGGTTAAACATCTGCCTTCAGCTCAGGTCATGATCCCAGGGATGGAGTCCTGCATCGGCTCCCTGCTCATCAGGGGGCTGCTCCTTGCTCGTTCTCTCTCTAAAAAGAAAAATAAATCATAGGCTATGTGGCTCTATCCTGGATAAAATGGAAGCTGAAGAAGTCTATAGTAAAAATAATGAGCCAACTATATTAAGTGCTCCCTCATGCCAGGTGCTGACTAAGGTGTTATTTCTTTCAATCCTCATCAGAACCCACGAGGTGGATACTATTATTCCCCATTTCACAGTTGAGAAAACTGAGAACCAGAGACAGTGTATCTGATGGTAAATGGTGGAGGTGGGCTCAAATCTGGGCAAGCTGGGCTTAGAACCCATGTCTGGGAAGGTTTTTTTCATCCTTTGGGAATCAGCAGCTTTATAAAGCAACCTCATCACTTAGCATAATACATTAGCATGGTCCCCGAGCTCCTAAAACACACCGTTCCCTTGGTTCAGATAATTGTGCCCACTAACACCGGGCGTTGAGTGCAGTGACTGGAATGAGAAGTGGGAAGGAACAGATCATAAGGAAATGAGAAGTGATTGCCTGAAGGGGAACAATAAGGAAAGATTAATTTGGGAAAGGTCCAGAAAAGGAAGCCATCACATGCGCCTCATGTGCAAATCATGTGCCACTCTTCCAGGTGGAGGGAATCCTCTCTCATGAGGTGCTACTTCCATGGGGATGACATGTGCACCCCCTTCCTGAGGGGATTTTCAGAGGAAAGATGGGACGGCTGCTGCAGAAGTTAGAGAGGAATCCGCTGAGTGGGATGGTTTACTGCCTGGGAGTGTCCCACTGGAAGGGAAGGAGACAGATGTTGTTGGCAAGGATAAACGAGGAATGGGAACAGGCGAGATATATTCCCAGGAAGGTGGCCAAGACCCCTGGGCCAACTTTTGTGGGGGTTCCTATTTTGAGAGGGTCAGGGTTGAACCTGTGTCTTTCAGGATTCCTCCTTGTCTGAACCTCAGGGTGCCCTGGCCTTTTCAAAGTAAAAGCTCCACTCCTTCTACCGACTCCTTTTTTTTTTTTTTTAAGATTTTATTTATTTATTTGACAGAGAGAGACACAGAGCGAGAAGGAACACAAGCAGGGGGAGTGGGAGAGGGAGAAGCAGGCTTCCCGCTGAGCAGGGAGCCTGATGCGGGGCTCGATCCCAGGACCCTGGGATCATGACCTGAGCCGAAGGCAGACACTTAATGACTGAGCCACCCAGGCGCCCCTCTTCCACCTACTCTTGTGGAGAACCTTCCATGAGCCAGCACTGTGTGGGTCCCCCAGGGACTTCAAAGATGACATCTGCTCTCAGGAAGCAGGATTATCAAGAGCTTACGAGCAAGGAGGATCCAGGGTTGGCCTATCTGCCTTCAGACCTACGCTCCGTGACTGGCTGGGCATCCCCATGAGTGGCTTACCTACCTTTCCTGTGCTTCCGTTTGCTCATCTGTGAAATGATATTTACCTCACAAAGTAGGGGAGAAGTTTGTAATCAGAATGAATGTAAAGCATTTAGCAAACGGCCTGGTTCACGGTAAGTGCTCAACAAATGATTGTTTCTGTTAGAAGCATGAGGCGGAGGGGACAGATAAACAGAAGTGAGGTAAGGGGCTGTGGGAGCACAGAGAAGGAAGTGCCTAACTTACCTGGAGTTACTGAGGACCTCACCACTGGGGCTTTATTCTGGTGCAAGGAAGTTGGCCAATGGGCGTCTTGAAAATATTCCCCATGTAATTCTGATATGCCCCTTAGCCACCAGAAAACCATGAACTACCCTTTAAAAGTAACTTTTTATTACAAAAATTACATTTCATAAGCCTTGAAAAAGAGAGAGAAGAATCACCCGTAGTCCTAATACCTCAACACATCCGTCATTGGTATATGATGCTCCCCCCATCTTTTTCCTCATGTATCTTGTTATTGTTGTTTTAATAGTTTTAATAATAGTGCATGTGATAGTTCATAGTTTGCATTTTTGCCTGATTATGCGGCCCTGGGCATTTTTACTACATTGTTTTTATAATGGATTTTTATTGTGACTTTTTCTTTTCTAAATAGAAGTGGTTTATGTTTCTTCAAAAATCCTAGACTGGATTTTTGACAATCTGAATTGGCAAATAAAAAAGAAAGTGCAGGGACACCTGGGTGGCTTAGTGTGTTGAGCATCTGCCCTCGGCTGAGGTCATGATCCCTGGGTCCTAGAATCGAGTCCTGTGTTGGGCTCCTCTTTTTTTTTTTAAGATTTTATTTATTTTTATTTATTTATTTGAGAGGGAGAGAGAGAGTGAGAAACAGCATGAGAGGGGAGAGGGTCAGAGGGAGAAGCAGGCTCCCTGCGGAGCGGGAGCCTGACGTGGGACTCAACCCCAGGACTCCGGGATCATGACCTGAGCCAAAGGCAGTGGCTTAACCAGCTGAGCCACCCAACAGCCCCTCATGTAGGGCTCCTTGCTCAGCGGGGAGTCTGCTTCTCCCTCTGCCTGCCTCTCCCCCCCTGCTTATGCTCTCTCTCTCTCTCTGACAAATAAAATCTTAAAAAAAAGAAAGTGCAAATCTCATGTAGTCCTACTACTCAGAGGTAATCACTGAAGCTTTTTGTGTTCTTGTGGATTTTTTTCTATGCAAATAAACACATGTAGACTTTTTAAGTTTAAAATAGTTATATTAGGTTATTTTATAACTTGCTTTTTCACTGAATTCTACATCAGAGATAGGTTTTTGTATCAGCAAATATAAGCATACATAATTGTTTCTAATGACTCCACAGCTTTAATTTTATATCCATATCAAATTTATATAACTAATCATCTATTGCTGCATATTTAAGTTATTCTCTTTGTGTGTATTTCTCCACCATGTGGATTGATCACAAAATTTATTTACACATTAAGCTATTTTTGGATATTTAAATAGTTTTTCTTCTTTGTTTTGCTATAATAAATAACAATGCATTGAAAAATCTTTAGGCATATGACTTTTCCCATATTTTGAATAATTTCCTGGAGTGGAAATATTGGGTCAAAGGCCAGGGATATTTTATGACTTTTGATTTATATCACTAAGCTGCTTTTTCAAAGCATTGTTTGTGCCAATTCAGATACTTCCAGGAATGTGTTGGTACCAGTTTCCTGCCTCCTACCCAGCTACCCAAAGGTGGTAGATGGAGGGGGGTATATTCTCCTTAAGAAGCTAGTAGCACAGGGACGGCTGGGGGGCTCAGTTGTTAAGCGGCTGCATTCGGCTGGGGTCATGATCCCAGGGTCCTGGGATTGAGCCCCGCATCGGGCTCCTGGGATCGAGCCCCGCATCGGGCTCCCTGCTCGGCGGGAAGCCTGCTTCTCCCTCTCCCACTCCCCCTGCTTGTGTTCCTTCTCTCACTGTCAAATAAATAAATAAACTCTTAAAAAAAAAAAGCTAGTAGCACAGGGGTGACTGGGGGGCTCAGTCGTTAAGCATCTGCCTTCAGCTCGGGTCATGATCCCAGGGTCCTGAGATGGAGTCCCACGTCGGTCTCCTGGCTTGGCGAGGAGCCTGCTTCTCCCTCTCCCTCTGCCTCTCCCCCTGCTCATGCTCTCTCTCTCTCTGTATCTCTGTGTCTCAAATGAATAAATAAAAAATCTTTAAAAAAACTTAAAAAAATGCTAGTAGCACAGGAGATGCTCAAATGGACTAAAGGGGACAGGATAGAGAGTAGAGGAGAGGGGAGAGTGAACATGAGAATGGAGGGAAAGAATTGACCAGAAACAACCATTTGCCTCTATTTTTTTCCTATTGGAAAAGTAATTCATGCTCCTTGTAAAAACAGCAACAAAAACAAACTTTTCCATAAACGCTTACATTTAATATTGAAAGTTCTTCTCTGGGGACGCCTGGGTGGCTCAGTTGGTTAAGCATCTGCCTTAGGCTTAGGTCATGATCCCAGGGTCCTGGGATGGAGTCCTGCATCGGGCTCCTTGCTCAGCGGGGAGTCTGCTTCTCCCTCTGCCTGCCCCTCTGCCTACTTGTGCTCTCTGGCTCTCTCTCTCTCTCTCTGACAAATAAATAAATAAATAAATCTTAAAAAAAAAAAAACCAAAGAGAAAAGGAAAGGTCTTCTCTGGTGACAGGCTTTGCTAACAGTTTAGGTATATTCTTACAGATTATTTCTTTTACAAATATTAATGTGTAACATGTATATATGTGTGTGCATATATATATATATATATTTTAGAATTTCTTTTTTTTTTAGATTTTATTTATTTATTTGACAGAGAGAGAGAGAGATAGCGAGAGCAGGAACACAAGCAGGGGGAGTGGGAGAGGGAGAAGCAGGCTTCCCGCTGAGCAAGGAGCCTGATGCGGGGCTCGATCCCAGAACCCATGACCTGAGCCGAAGACAGACACTTAACGACTGAGCCACCCAGGAGCCCCTATATATATATATTTTAAAGATTTATTTATTTGGGGCACCTGGGTGGCTCAGTCTGTTAAGCCTCTGCCTTAGGCTCAGGTCATGATCTCAGGGTCTTGGGATCAAGCCCCGTGTCAGGCTCTCTGCTCATCGGGGAGTCTACTCCCTCTCCCTCTGCCCTTCCCCCTGCTCATGCTCTCTGTCTCTCTCTCAAATAAATAAAATCTTACAAAAAAAAAAAAGATTTATTTATTTATTTTAGAGAGAGAGTGTGGTGGGGAGGGGCAGAGAGAAGAATCTCAAGCTGACTTCCTGCTGAGCACAGAGCCTGGCCCTGGGCTAGATCTCACAACCCTGAGATCATGACCTGGCTCAACCCACCGAGACACCCAGGCGCCCCTAACTTACTTTGTTTTATTTTATTTTTTTTAAAAGATTTTATTTATTTATTTGACAGAGAGACAGCGAGAGAGGGAATACAAGCAGGGGGAGTGGGAGAGGGAGAGTAGGGAGCCCGATGTGGGGCTCGATCCCAGGACCCTGGGATCATGACCTGAGCTGAAGGCAGATGCTTAACGACTGAGCCATCCAGGCGCCCCACATACTTTGTTTTAAAAGAACTAGCTTCATAGTATACACACTGTGGTGCAACATTCCTACTGGAGAATATATCTTACACACTTTTGGAATGATGACTTTAAATGTGCAGATAATTTTTAGTTTAAATATCTAGTTAGAATCCAATGAGAAGCAATATTGCCCATTTGGCCTGCCAGAGGGCTCACCCCGGACCTCATTAGCTGTTTCCTCCAGCCAGTTCTGCAGTTCCAGAGGCAGGCCTTCTCCTACCTCTGTTCCCCCTTTCCAGCCAGAGACATCCCTAGGGGGCAGCCTTTTGTTCCTGCTTAGGGGGTCAACCCCAGATGGCTGGCCGACCTTGCGTGGGTCAGGAGGCCAGCAGCCAAGAGAGAAAGCCGGTAGCTGATCATAGCTGTCTCCGAGCCTCAATTTGGCCACCTTGCCTGCCGCTCCCAGAAGCTCCCGGAAGCTCCCGAAATTTCTGCGCCTGAGGATGAACGCAACCATTGTTGCTAGTTTCAGGTCCGGTCAGAACTAAACCCATCGCCTCAGGGCAGAAGTGGCCTGACTTTTTGGCTTCTCTCTGCAGGTTTGGACACCACTGCCAAAGTGACAGCGGCGGTTGCAAGCGCGCTGAAAGGCTCCACCCCAAGCCTACCTGGCCCTGGGAGTAGCCCTCACGTGAGGCCCGCAAGCTCCCGGCGCCCGGCCTGACTCAGCCTGGCAGCTTCTGCAGAAACCCTAGCCAGCCCCGTGACTCAGTTTCTCCATTTGCTCACGCTGGCCAACCGCGTGAGTCAGCTGTGCAGAATGCAGAGGGTGCCTCCAACGGCTTCTCTAGAGTATGTGCTCCCAGGCGGAGCCCCAGAGACTGGCATTTACGCCGCCCAGAGAGCTCCTTCGGGATGTGCCCTGCACTGGCCCTGTTAACGAGTCGGTGCTGTCTGGGGTGGCAGTGACCCGAACAGGTGCACCGACAGGGCTGCTGGGGAGACACCCGCCTGGGACACGCCGGTCGTGGTTCCTAAAGGGCGTAGGCCATGGAGGGGCTGCGGGAGGGACGATCGGTGCCCGCGTCCGTGCCCACTGTCCACTGCCCGCCGCCTGACGCAATCCGAGGTGCCCTTGCTGCATGCGGGAGCTGGGGAAACCTCCCCCGCGGTTGCATCACTCCTGCCAGGTTTGCTATGGAGGTGAAGCCGAGCCAATCACCGGGCGCGCTGGGCCTGGGGCTGGCCTCTCAGTTACCCACTCAGAGGGCGGCGCGGTTAACCGGGAAGCAAAACACGAAGGTGATTGGTCAAAAGGGAATTTGCCCCGCCCCAATCACCGCGGCAGCTGGTGCGGTGGGCGGGGGCCCTCCCGGCCGGAGGGTTTAAAAGGCGCCTCCGACGGGGCCGCGCAGCTGGAGCGACCGAGGGGTGCCAGGCCAGGTGTACGCGTCCGTCGGTCCTTCCGTGCCCGCGCCGGAGACCAGCCTCGGAGGCCGCCGGGCCCGTCCCTGAGCCCGGCACCATGAAGCAGGAGTCCACAGCCCAGAACACCCCGCCCGCCTCGCCGCCCCTCTCACCAGCCCCCTCGCCACCCCCCTCGCCACCCGCGCAGCATCCCCGGGATGACGGCGACCCCCAAGCGCTGTGGATTTTCGGGTACGGCTCCCTGGTGTGGAGGCCCGACTTCGCCTACAGCGACAGCCTTGTGGGCTTCGTGCGCGGCTACAGCCGCCGCTTCTGGCAGGGAGACACCTTCCATCGGGGCAGCGACAAGATGGTGAGCATCTGACCATGCCCAGGGGAATGAAGGGGGTGGGGGCAGGGTAGTGGGCACCAGTGCCCTGGAATGTCGGGGGCTCTCTGGGCAGAGGGTCACTCCGTGCTGGTGGGGGAAGTGTATAAACCTGTGCCTGGGGGGTGTGGCTTAAATTTCTGTACACGGTGGATCCCTGTGATGGCTAGAATCTGTGATCCTGTGGATCACCATGTTGATGAATATTTCTGATTATCAATTTGGGCCACTGCCATGTATCTATTTCTCCTGCAGCCATGCATCACTCTCCACTTCCCCCCTGGATGAGTGGGACTCACTGAGGCCTGGACTAGCAGGGTTAATAAACGTTTCCTCTGACACTGGTGACAGCTGATTTCTAACTTGCCTTTTCCAAAATTCTTCTTCCCTCCTCAGCCTGGCCGTGTCGTGACCCTCCTTGAAGATCGTGAGGTAAGTGCCTGAGTCAAGAGAGAGACCCCCCAGGGCCTGGCAGGGAGGGTTGCAGACAGAGCTCCTGGGTCCTTGGCTGTAGGCTAGATTAGATGCCTTTCAGGCAGCAGGGAAGGTGGTCTAGCTCAGTGCTTCTCCCTAGAATCACCTGAGGATCTTCTTAAAACGCAGATTTTGATTTAATAAGATTAGAGGGTGGCCTGAAACCCCCATTCCTCTTAATTGTACGGATGATGCCCCTGGTTCTCAAACCACTCTCTGAGTAGGAATCCTCTTGGCCTTGGAGCCAGACCACCTGTCAAACCTTGTTAAGAAAGGGAGAATGAGCTTAATGTATTGCTACTAGATGACTCAGGGTAGTCCCCTGCCCACTTTCCTTATGGAGCACAGACCTGGGTTGGGCCTAGCTGTTTTGGGTGACCCCGGTGTCCATGTTTCCTTCTAGGGCTGCACGTGGGGTGTGGCATACCAGGTTCGAGGTGAGCAGGTGAGCGAGGCCCTGAAGTACCTGAACGTGCGGGAAGCAGTACTTGGCGGCTATGATACCAAGGAAGTCACCTTCTACCCCCAAGATACCCCTGACCAGCCACTCAAGGCATTGGCTTATGTGGCCACCCCCCAGAATCCTGGTTACCTGGGCCCTGCACCCGAGGAGGCCATTGCAACACAGATCCTGGCTTGCCGCGGCTTCTCTGGCCACAACCTAGAGTACTTGTTGCGCCTGGCGGACTTCATGCAGCTCTGTGGGCCCCAGGCACAGGACGAGCACCTGGCAGCCATCGTGGACGCTGTGGGCACCATGCTGCCCTGCTTCTGCCCCACCGAGCAGGCTTTGGCACTGGTCTGAGGGGCTGAGCCCCTGCAGGGAGTGTCCACGTAGACATGGGGCCAGGTCCCCGCTCCTGTGCACACAGCAGACTGCTGAAAGGACTCTGTGGGTGGCTGGGAGCTTCTGTCTCTAAGCCCCTGCTTGTCCCACCAGCCTCCAGTGGGACACTGACTGCCTGACACTGACTTACTACTTGAAACTATTTATTGCACCATGTTGGTGTGGTGGGCAGGGTGGGGGGCCTGCCCTGGACATAGGGGCCCTGCTGAGCAGTGCCCCAGCTCAGGCAGCTGATGCCTGATGGATTCCCCCCAGTGCTGCTGCTAACCCCATACTACCCAGGCCTCTGCCTCCCCATCCCCAGCCCGACCACTCCCCAGCCCTGGAAATAGACCACGTGTGAAAAGTCCCAGCCTGCTGGGAAGGGACGTGGGGGGAGTGAGGAGAAGGGAGCCTTACAAGAACTGAGGCACCTGTGGGTCCTGCTCACCCCCCAGGTTCCCAGGACAGAACTGGATCTGGAGCCTGGGCTCAGCTGCTGAGGCTGGGCCTGGGCCTCTGAACCATTTGGCTGTTTCCTGTTCTTCTGTCTGTCTGTCTGCTTGTCTGTCTCTTGGTCTGTTCCCAGGGAGCTCATCACTATGGGCCCTGGTACCTCCCCAGTCTGTCCCATACTGTTATCTATAAACTGATCTCTTACTATCTGTTGTGCTGGAATGTGGTTCTTTCTTCAGATGGGCTGTTGGGGCAAGGGACGTGGTGAAGCCCTGGAAGGTGCATGAGAGGGGCAAGGGCTCCCTCTTCGCTTCCGTCCCTCTTGCGGGGGCGTGGGCAGCTGAGCAGGCAGGGCTAGGGGCCAGGTTGCACCACTTCCATGGGCACCTTTCATGTCTTAGTGCAGGCAAAAACTGCTCCGAGGTGTGCAGAATTCTGCCGTGTGGCCCTACTTGGCGGCCCCGTGCGCAGTGTACTTGCCGCGGACCTGGTACTCTGTGTGTCCTCTCAGCTGCCCTGAGGAGGCTGGTGGGCTTGGAGGTCAGGCCAGGTCTTCCTCTAGCCACCGCCTCTTGCTGACCTCGAGAGGAGACCCCTGGGCTCCTGCTAAAGGAGCATGTGGGTTAGAGGAGGGTGGTGACGACTTCAGCAATGCTGACAGCAGAGGCCTGGGGCCTTCTGGAGGACCTTCTGATTTTGAGATCCAGGTGCTTACTGTTGCCTCCTGGGGCTGTGGTGTGGGCTGTGCCTTCTCCGTGAACCTGACCTGCCAGGACTCTTGCTCACTATGGAATGAGGTGCCAGGGTGCCCTCTGGGCCACTACTTGTTTACTCTCTGCCTGCCCCTGGCTGCTGCACCCCCCCCAAACCCCCACCCCCATCCCCGGGTGCAAAGCCCAGCCCCCGGGATCTCAGAATGGCCCCTCAGTGGGCTCAGCGTCTTACTCCTGGACCCGCAGAATAGGTGCAGGGCCCACGTGACAGCGTTTTCACAGCAGAAGAGCCTGGCTCCACCCCAGCCTCTTCCCTCCTTGGCCCAGTGACCTCCAGAAAACTCCTGAGCCCTCTGAGTGTCAGTTTACACTGGGACGCTGTGTGGTATGTGTTGTTGCTGCTTTTGTGGTGGCTGGTGCCCTGGATTGGTCTGGATGTCCCCAGCGGGGTCAGCTCTGACCAGCTGGGCAGCCGTTGTGCCTTGGTGTGTTGGTGGCCTCGTGTCTTGGCCACTGATGGGGGAAGTGTGGAGTTCCGCCAAGTGCTGGGAGCTCGTGAGGGCAACATAGCAGCAGCAGGAGGCAGCGGGGAGCAGGGAGGCTGGGGCAGCCGCCTCCTGGGCCAGGGCAAGGCCGGACAGCCAGTTCGGGGGCTCAGAGCAGAGCCCTACTCTCTACTGGGGGGGGGAAGGGCTGCTTGCCAGCTGCACGTGCGCTCACGCTCTTGAAGCCATTCATTGAAGTATGGACTAAACTGCGGTATGCCAGGCACCGACCTGGGCCCTGGGGACACAGCAGTGAAGCAATCTCCCTCCTTAGGGAACTCGGCCTAGAAACTCCGAACGGTGACTTTCCTTTTTTTCTTTCTTTGAACAGTGACCGTTCAGCATGCGGTGTGCTGTGGCGGGAGGAGGGAGCACTCCGCGGAGAGGGGCGGGCAGGGAAGGCTTTCTGAGGGAAGGAGGGAGGCGGCTGAGCCCTGAGCCTGAGGAGGGGACAGCTTGTGCCAGAGCGGGCAGTGAGGTCAGACGAGAGGCGACAGAGCGGACGGAGTGGCGTGGGGGTGGGAATCGGGACTGGACATGGGGACAGGACCACCTCCCGCTGGCTGGGCCTGCTCAACTGTGCTGCGCCGTGGAGTGGCTTTCCTCCTGTGGATTCTGAGCAGGGAAGAGACTGCTTGAGAGGAACCCTGGCTTCTGTGTCAGGTTGGAGCCGGAAGGCCAGACACAGGCTGGGGAGGGACGAAGGCGGCCTGAGCCGAGGTGTGGCGGTGGGAATGCGCGTGAGGATGGATCCGAGAGCGCTCAGGGCGTAAGGCTGGCCGGGTTGGCGTGGCTGGCCGAGGGGAGAGTGAGGGAGGGGTAGAGGGCCAGGGCTGCTGGTACAGTTGTAGGGTTGGAAGGGCAGGGGTAGAGGGGCGCTGTGTGAGTGTGTGAGCTGGGGTACCAGGTGGGGCAGAGGCATCCGCACGAATGTTCGAGGGCAGCTGGGGATGTGGGTCTTCGATTCAGGAGAGAAACAAGGCTGGAGTTAGAGATGTGGGGCCATACCCGTGGAGACAGTATTTGAAAGCCTTGGAAGTGGAGAGAAAAGGGAACCGGGCCCAGGCCCAGCCCTGAGGCACCCCAGCCCTGGTGGCCTGAGTGAAGCAAGAATTGGAGAGAACAGGCAGCTGGAGAGGGAGGAGGAGAACCAGGGTCATGCTGCCGAATGGCCAAGGAAATATGGAAGAGGAATGGAATGCTAGGGGGTCCTCTGTGGCTGCAGTGAGAGCAGTTTCGGGAAGATTGGCCGGAAGCCACAAGTCAGAACTGGGGAGCCTGTAGGAGGGGAAGAGATCACGCTCAAGAAGCTGGCTGCTGAGAGAGAAGAGAGGGGTGACCGAGGGTGTGAGAAGGCTGTAGGAGTCTCAGGACCCCTTTACAGATTAAAAATTGAAGACCCCAGCAGTTGTTATTTACACGGACCATAACAACTGGCAACATTTAGTGTATTGTAGATTAAAATTGAGAAGTTTAAAATGTTCTAAATTAAAAATAAAAATCCATTATACATTAACATATTTTTAAAGAAAAATGATTCTATTTTCCGAAACAAGCAAATTTCATGAAAAGAATGGCATTGTTTTATGTTTTTAAAGTCTAGCTTGATGAAAGCAGCTGGGTTCTCATTTGTTTCTGCGTTCATTCTGTTGCAAATTCACCTATCATATAGTTCTGGAAAACTCCACTGTACACTTGTGAAGAAATGAGAACAAAAAGGCAAATAATCTCTTAGTTTTACTATGAAAACAGTTCTGACCTCGCAGGCCCCCTGAGAGGGTCTTGGAGACCCCCAGGGGTCTCTGGGCCATGTCTTAGGACTTCTGGTATAGCAGCATTTAAAAAAAATTTTTTTTTTCTTTTTTTTGTTGGTGGGATTCAAACAGTGATGGCTAAGTGGCTAGCCCTAGGCTGCAGCGTTAAGGGATTTCAGAGTTAGCAGGGAACTCAGAACATCCTGTCCATTCCTCAGGGCGCCCTTCTGGAGAAGCAGGAGTGAGTAGGAAGGATCAGCCGGTTCAACCGCTATTTATTGAGTCTACAGTAGGCCACCCTCCCCCTGTGGGAGACGGAAGACACAGAAGCGCCCTCACACCTGGTCTGGGCTAAGGGCACCCCGGGGAGCTCAGGGGTTGGGGCAGAGGTGGTCAGGTCTGGGAGGGCCTTAAAGACGCCGCAGGAATCCAGCCGGCAGAGGCACCGACAAAGGGGGAACGGACACAGAGGAGCTGGTAAGTAGCTCGGCGCTGGGGACAAGGCTGAGAGCGACGTTGGAGTCAGTTCATAGAGGAAGTGTTAGACTGTATCTTGTGGGGAAGTGGAGTTCTATAGTGATGTTTTTGTTTTTTCATGTGTTTTGCCTCCCACGGAGGGTCTTTGTTTTCGTTCTTTTTGTTTTGTCTACTTGGAGTGTTGTGTTCAGACTTGGGTTTACGTGTTGTGGCAAGGAAGACAGTTTGAAGGCTGTGAGACCTGGAGGGCGCCTGTTGCAGTGTTTCAGGCAGGGGCTGGGGAGGACGAGTGAACTAGAACCAGAAACCCGGGGAATGTGGGGACACCTCCTGGCGGCCCATTTCAATTGGGGGGCAAAGGGGAGGGGGGAGACTAGGGATCCCACGGTTTTGCCGAGGTAGAGGGCATGGACAGTGCAGGGGGTTGTGGGTAACCCCACTCTGCACCCTTCTAGGGTGGCAGGCTCCTAGGGGTTCTCCAGGCTGTCCCCCACTGGGCCCCAGGAAGGACCACGTTCCTCTGAAGGCTGGTATTTCCCTGAAGACAGTGTGGTACCCATGTCAGTCATCCGAAAAGCACAGGGTGTGGGGAGATGGACCTGGAATGGGAGAGACCCTGCTTTCCACAGGCCTGGCTCTGAGGAGGGCTAGGGTGCTCCAGGGTGTGAACCCAGCTTCAATGGCCAGGGCTAGATTAGGGGAGGTGACAGTCACAGGGAGAGTGTCCCTGTAGGACCAGCCTTGTGCTACATGGCTGGGGTGACCCTACATCCCACTGTGCCCAGGATCGGCCTACTTCACTCCCGTCGTCCTGGAATAATTATGACTTTCACTCTCAGAAGCATCAGGTTTGGACAGTAAATTGCACGGTGGCTGTGGAAACCGGGATTGAGCCGTTCTGCTTTACTGGACGGCTGTCAGAAGAAGGGGTTGACCAAAGCCCTGATCAGCCTTCCCTCTGCCCTGCTTATCCTATCCCTGGACCCTCACCCCTAGCCCAGGGCCCAGGGAGGCCACTCTCTTCTGCCCTTTCCTGGTTTGCCCTTGGAGAGTCCCCACCAGGCCTGCCCTTCCTGGTTCAGACCCTCAGCCTGGGCATTTCCTGGGGTGTGAGATAGAACTTGACATGTCCTGAAGGCTCAGCCACAGAGCTGCTCCCTGGTCACTGGTCCTTCCCCTCCTAGAGGGAGAGGGCACCGTCAGCACCCACACACCCTCTTCCTGAGTCCTGGACCCAGCACTGCACTTCCACCCCTCACGCTCTGGTCCTTCCCCTGGAGCTTCAGTCCCTCCTTGGCTTTGTTCTGGGTCCTGCCCCTGCCTGGACCACTGGCCCACCAGTACGGTAGGGCCCAGTGGATGCTTCCCTTTGACCCAAGCTTCCATCCTTCCCACGTTCTGGGATCTAAGGGCTTCCTCTGTCCGCCCTACTGCCACTGCCCTAATGTGTGCCCTCCTTCCCTGCACAGTTATGTGTCCAAACGGATCCACCTTCCTGTTTTCTCCCTGGATATTCATTTTCCATAATGTCAAATGCAACTCTGGCCACAGCCCTCTGCACTGACAAACCTCAGCTTTCTGGCCCTCAGCATTCATGTCCCCGCAGCCTTAGTGCGGGCCCCATCTCCGCCCCCACCTCGTGCAACGGCTGGCTCCCAAGCCTTCGCTGCCGCTGCTTTCCTTGCCTGACCACTCCGCCTGGGCCTCTGCTAACCTTCAGAGCTCAGTGCCAGCATCAGGTCTCCAGAAGCTGCTGCTGACCCCGATGGCTGGTGCCCCCTCGTCAGCGCCCCCCCACCGCCGCCCACCTATTTTGCACCTAACAGGTCGTATTGGTGTGATCTGCTTGCAGGTCTGCCTCACTGAAGTGAGCCCCCCCGCCCACACCCCAGGGCAGGAACTGCGCGCATCCCAGTCCACAGCACAGCTCTGGGGCCACATAGGAGCTCGGGGAACCTAAGGGGAAGGGAGTTTAACGAGACACTCTTCTGAAAGCAATGTCACAGGTCCCTTTGGAGGGAAAGACCACGTGAAAATCTCAGTCAGCCAAGGGAAAGTGCCAAGCTGCCTCCCCTTGCTAATATGCAATCTGAATATTTATGTGCACAGCCCAGGAATGTGGGACAGGGACTCACAAGGACAAGGGCAGACCAGCCGGGCATGGGCAGCCCCAGCACGTACCTGACTGGGCCAGTACTGACCCACACTGGTGGCTGCCACCCCGGGCTGGCTACTCTCTCCCTTCGTCTATCTGGGAGAGGCCAGGCCCTAAACACACACGAGGAGAAGGGCTACTCTTTGGCATGCATAGTAAGGGGCAACATCTCTGCCCTTGCTCCTCCTTCGTGCTCTGGGCACTAAGCCAGAGGGCTGTTTGTGCTTCTCTCATGGGGTGCTGCGCCCTGTCCCCACAGGCGGGGGAGCTTGGCCTTCCCAGGCATAGCCCGAGGGGATTGGTGACGGGAGGGAGGGGCGGGGAGAATGGGGACAGTAATGTATCCACGTGTGGCTCTCCCCGCCGCAGTCGAAGCCTCCAGCCTGGCACAGCCCCTCCTGGGCCTAGTCCCGTTTGTGCCAGGTCAGGAGGGTGCAGAACGTGGGGAGTGTCAGACATGCCTGTGGCTCTGGCTGGGAGGGACGGTGAGTCCTCGGGGGTAAAAGCTGATGACAAGCTGCTTACGTGGGGTGTCTGAGTCATCTGTCCACAGGAGTAGGCCCTTGCCCATGGGGGTTTCCACAGGAAGGGAGACCCAGTTCCTGCTCATAGGCCACCTGCAGCCGTGAGGCATGACACACGCCAAACAGACGGGAGCTGACCTGACAGAAGCCTGCCACACGTCTGCGACATGCGCGGGGCTTTCTTGCCCTGTCCTGCGTCCTCCAGGCCCTCACCCCGGCAGTCCCTGCCCTGCCAGCTCTGGCTTGGCTAATCTGTGACTGCAGCTTCAGGGCTCAGTTGAGATGTCACCTTCTCTGGGAAGCCTTCCCTGACCCTCCTCCTCTCCCTGACCGCCAGGGCCTGACTTTGGGGCCCTATTGTGTGTCTCTGATACCTGGGCTTTTCTCCTGCAGCCTTTAAAAAGATTTTTTATTTTTAATTTATTAAGATTTTTTAAATTTTTAAGTAATCTCTACACCCAACGTGGGGCTCGAACTCACAACCCTGAGATCAAGAGTTACAGGCTCTATCGACTGAGCCAGCCAGGCGCCCCTGTCCTGCAGCTTTGATAGCACTGTGTTTCTTGTCTGCCCCCAGCACCCAGCAGAGCCTGCACACAGTAGGTGCTCATATTACATTTGTTAAATGAAAACCTCGGAGAGGCAGGCACAGGTGAGGGGAAGATGGGGGTTGGGGAGAACACTCTGGGCTGTCTCCCCATAAGAGGGTCTATGCAGCAGAGGGGGTGAGCTGGGGAAGGGTGCAGGGGAGGCAAGGAGACAGACCCGCCAGGGCCCAGTCAGGAGATCATCGAACAGCTGTTCAGAGGCAAAGAGTGAGCACTGACCTGGGATCCAGAGGTTCCAGTGTCTGTTTTAAGCTGTGTCTTAGGCAAGGCACCTTTCCTCTCTCTGGCTCCATCTTCGCAAATGGAAAATGAAGAGCTGCCAGTTCCCATCCAGTTCCAGTGGCTCCCCTTTTTCAGGAGAGACATGGGCTTGGGGTCAGAGGGACTGGGTTCAAGAACCAGTTTCCCTGTGAGTAGCCTCTGAGTCCCTGGCCAGGTGATTTAATATCTCTGAGTTGCAATTTCTTCATCTTTAAAGGGAGACTGATAATCATAGCTACCTCTCACAGTCTTGGGACTAGATGAGCTATCAGTGAAAAACTGTACACTTTAAAGCACTGGGTGAATGTTGCTTATTATTACCATTTAACACTATTATTTTTCAGCAACACCTAATTAGGTACTGGATTCTCTAACCGCACTAGAGTGCCAGCTCCATGAAGGCCGGGGCTGACACCTTCCTGTTCATGGCTATACCTTGGTGCCCAGCACAGAGCCTGGCTTATCTCAGGCCCTCAAAAAAGAGTTGCTAGACAAATAAACAGATAAATGAGTTGACTAGGATGAATGACTACATAAACAAACTCTGCTGCCTCGCAGAGCACTGAGGTCAAGTCAGGCTGACCAGGTGGAGAGACAAAGGGACAAGCGGGAGGAGGCAGAGGAAGGGAGAGCTTCCCGGGCTGCCCAGGCTGTGCCAAGCTGGGGAGGGCGGGTGAGGAAAAGCAAGCAGGGAAATGACAGAAACAAACTTGGGGCAGTGAGACAGGCCGCGTCACTGCTGGGTGCCTCGCAGGAGCCCCTCTGTATGAGCCCGCTCCCTGGTCAGGCCCTCCTCCACCTCTCTCAGGCCCTGCCCTGCCAGCAAGTCGGGGAGAGGAAGGAGGAAGGACAGGCTGGCTGAAGTCACTCCATTCTGGCTTGTTTACCAACAGCACAGTCCTCCTGGGTCATGACAGAGCCAGCAGCCTCTGACCCAGCTAAATATATCTCCCCTACTGGCCAGGACCACACAGCCAGCCCCTGAGGGCCAGGGACCACCCGCTCGTCCCTCTGGGCTGGGCCCTGGGCCTCCTCCTCACCCCAGAGCCCTGGGTCCCAGGGGAGCCAACGGCCGATCAGTGTCCAAACCAAATGCAATTGCTGGCTGAACCCAGGCGGTAGTTTCGTTTGGACACAATCAGAGGGCTTTCGGGGGGGAAAACTCTAGCTGTCCAGCAGTAGGACAACCGAATGGCTCACGCCCCCTTCCACGGCATATTTGCAGTCGTTATGAATATTTAGTAAGACTATTTACTACTGTTACTTTCTCTATAGTACTCTCTTAACATTACCATTTAATGTTAAGAAAGGGAAAAAAAGCATACAAAGTTAGATACATAGTATGAATACAATCATGTCTTTTAAAAAGCATAGAAATATATCTGGAAGGAATCACCAGAAACTGTCAACACAGTTTGCCTCCCAGGAGGGGAACTGGAGGCCAGGGGATGGAATGGGAGAGAGACTTTTTCTTCTTATGCCCTTTTGTTATGTTTTTGATTTTGAATGATATAAATTTATTACTTATTCATAAGTAAATAAATCAAATATATAATAAAATACAATGCAGGGGCGCCTGGGTGGCTCAGTCGTTAAGCGACTGCCTTCGGCTCAGGTCATGATCCCAGGGTCCTGGGATCGAGCCCCACATCGGGCTCCCTGCTCTGCGGGAAGCCTGCTTCTCCCTCTCCCACTCCCCCTGCTTGTGTTCCCTCTCTCTCTGTGTCTCTCTCTGTCAAATAAATAAAATCTTAAAAAAATAAAAATAAAAAAAAAAATACAATGCAGATTTGAAAAAAAGAAAAGGGGCCCATGCATAAAGCAGTGGTGGAAGCAACCCTGAACAGTTAAGGGTACTTATTTGGGTGGTGGGCCAAGCAGGGGGCTCCCTTTCCCACCCAGAAGAAAAGCCGGCCCTACGCCCAGGTAAACCAGAACATCAGCCTTGCAAGAAGTAGGGACTCTGTCAATGCTCGGAATCTAATTTGAGACATGGAAAAGGGCATATCTGCCTTCAACTAGCTCCTCAAGGTATGTGAAATGCCAGGCCATGCCTTTGCCTGAAGTACAGCTTCTCTAGAGTCCCTTGAAAACATTACTGTATGTATGTGGGGGTGTGGGTGGGGGGTGCTATGTTACTTTATCACATGAACCAAATTGAAACGGAGATGCCTTGTAAGAAAGCTTTATTCTGGGAAGTAATTCTTCTTGCTTTTGAGCTTTTTCCCTGAATTTCCCTAAGAAACATTTACTTCTTTTATTAATAATTATATATCAAATAACACATAATCATAGTGGGAAGTTTGGAAAATATAGAATGGTAGAAAGCATTAAAATTGATTCACATTTCTGCCATCCAGGAAACTGTCCTTCCTTCTAGTCTGCCCTCTTACTACTCTATTAAAAACCTACATTAGGGGGCGCCTGGGTGGCTCAGTGGTTGGGCATCTGTCTTCAGCTCAGGTTGTGATCCCGGGGCCCCATGGGGCTCCTCGCTCAGCAGGGAGCCTGCTTCTCCCTCTCCCTCTGCTGCTCCCCCTGCTTGTGCTCTCTCTCTCTGTCAAATAGATGAATAAAATCTTTAAATAAATAAATAAAAACCTACATTATCATCAGGGGAAACTGAGTGAGGGGGTTACAGGAGCTCTTGGCACCACCTCTGCAACTTTTCTGGGAACCTAAAACCACTCCAAAGTAAAAAGTTTATTAATAATTTTTTTAAAAAAACCTACATTATATACATAGGCAAGTGAAAAGACCCATCTGATCACACTTGACTACTTTGTGTCCTACTTGTTCACCTAAGACTAAATTGTGAGGATTTTCCTCTTGAAAATATGCTACATGGCTAACCTAATATTCCATCATATCAATGTATAAAAATTTACATAACCAATCCTATAGTTTCTATCTGGGTTGTTTCCAATCTTTTGCAAGGTTTGATAATGCTGCTATGAACCTCTTAAGTTAATTGCATACAACAGAAAATCCAGTTCTAGTGGGCTTAGTTAAGCCAAATCGGACTTACTGGCAAAACCCAAAAGTTAAAAAGGGAGTTTCAGGCAAGGCTCAATCAGGGCTTTGGCTTCTTTTCTCACCTCACCCTCAGCCCCTGGGGCAACAAGCTTTCAAGTTCGCACCCATGGAGGGTGTGGGAAAGAGAGCTTAGGGCCTGTTTCCCTCCGGCCAATGTATGACAAGATAGCCAGGAGGGAGGGAGACTAGGCTCTGATTGCCTCGGGCCAGGGCTCTGGCCCACCCATGCCACGTCACTGGGGCAGGGTGTGTGTGTGGGGGGGTTAGGCCTACCCCTGTGGCTTTTGCACAAATGCAGAAAGGGAAGATGCTGGCTAGACAGCCAAAGAATGTCCTCTGCAGTCTGGCTACTCAGACCGGGGGGTCTGTGAACCAGCAGCCTCCACATCGTTCGGAACTAACTGGAAATGCGGAAATCTAGGGACCTCCCCACACCTACTGAATCGCAGTCTGCATTTTAAGAAGAGCCCCACTCAGGAGACTGCGCATGAAAACTGAGAAGACCTGCCCTACAGCAAACTTGATTATCCCCTGAAAACAGATCCCTAAAAGTAGAGTGGCTGGGTCAGAGGGTGTGGATATTTCTAAAATTCATGATACATATGGTCAAACTGTCCTAGGTTACGGCTCTATCACTTTACATTCCCTTTCCTGGGATCTGGGTGTGTGAGGCCTAAAGTTTAAGCAATTTGGGAAAACCCTAATCTTTAAGAAAAAAGAATACAGGGGTGGCTCAGTCGGTTGAGCCCAACCCTTGATTTCCGCTGGGGTTATGATCTCAGGGTCGTGGGATCCAGCCTCCCCCCCACCCAAAATCGGGCTCCATGCTCAGTGGGGAGTCTGCTTAAGGATCCTCTCTCTCCCTCTCCCTCTGCCCCCACCCCCGCTTGCACATGTGTGTACACTCTTTCTCTCAAATAAATCTTTTTTTTTAAAAGAATACAAAATTAAGTTCAAAAGCAAACATTTAGAATTTAAAAAGCTGAAAAATAACTCAAAAATTATAAAATAACATTTTAAATTATCAATAGCTTGAAACATGAAACTGCCACATTTTTAGGTAAAAAAGTCACATATGGTTAACAAACAATTTCATGTTGTTCAAACTAACACTTTCCGCCTACATTTTTGGCTGTATCATTCTCCCCCACCCAACAGCTTTATTGAAATGTAATCCACATACCACATAGTTCACCCTTTAAAATGTATAATTTAGTGGCTCACAGAGGTATACAACTACCACCACAGTCAACTCTGGAACTCTTTCATTAACCCAAAAAGAAGCCTCACATCCCTAACCTGTTACCACCCAATGCCCCCAGCCCTAGGCAACCACTGAATCTACCTCTGTCTCTATGGATTTGCCCATTCTGGACATTTCATAATTATATAATACATGATCTTTGGTATTTGGGTTCTTTTACTTAACATTTTCAAGCTTCATCCACATTGTAGCACATGTCAGTACTTCAGTCCTTTTTATTGCTGGGTAATAATGCACTGTATGGACAACACATTGTATTTATCCATTCATCAGTTGATGGACATTTGAGTTGTTTCTACTTTTCTTTTTTTTAAAGATTTTATTTATTTATTTGACAGAAAGAGAGCACAGGCGGGGGTGAGGGGCAGAGGGAGAGGGAGAAGCAGGCTCCCCGCTGAACAGAGAGCCTGATGTGGGACTTGATCCCAGCCTGAGCTGAAGGCAGGCGCTTAAGGGAATGAACCACCCAGGCGCCCTGAGTTGTTTCTACTTTTTGACTATTATGAATAATGCTGCTGTGAACCTTTGTGTACAGGTTTTGTGTGAATGTGTTTCATTTTCTTGGGTTTATATGGAGGAATGGAATTCCCAGGTCACATTATTAGTCAGGGCTCTCTAGAGATAAAGAACCAATAGGTCTGTCTGTCTGTCTGTCTATCTATCTATCTATCTATCTATCTATCTATCTACCTATCTATCTCATTGATTAACATACAGATAGATAAGATAGAGCTAGCATAATTGGCTCATGTGATTATGAAAGCTGACAAGTCCCAAGATCTGCAGGATGAGCCAGCAAGCTGGGGACCCAGGAGAGCCAATGGTACAGTTAGGCCCGAGAGCTGGCAGGAAGAGTTAATGTTTCAGTTCCAGTCTGAGGCAGGAGAAAGCCAACATTCCAGTCCAAAGGCACTCAATCAGGACTAATTCTCTCTTACTGGAGGGAGGGTGAGACTTCCTGTTCTATTCAGGCTTGCAATTGATTGAATGAGGCCCACCTACCACCTCATTGAATGAGGGCAGTCTGCTTTCCTTAGTCTATTGACTTAAACGCTCAGCTCATCCAAAAACACCCTCACAGAAACACCCAGAACAATGTTTAACCAAATGTCTGGGTACCCTGTGGCCCAGTCAAATTGATACATAAAACTAACCATCCCAGTAACTCTATGTTGAACTTTTCCAGGAACTGCTGAACTGTTTTCCAAGGCACCTGCAGCATTTTATGTTTGTTACCTTCTGCAATGAATGATTCTGATTTCTCCACATCTTCATCAATTCTTGTTATTATTGGTCCTTTTAATTATAGTCATTCTAGTGGGTATGGAGGGCTGCATAGTCTTTGATGGCTTTTTCAAGCAATAATGATATTGCAATTGCACCTTCTATAGAAAAAATAGAAAGAAAATGTCTTCTTCTAGATTAAGTAATCTCTACACCAGCATCGGGCTTGAACTCAGGACCCTGAAATCCACTAGAGGCACTAGGCTCCTCCGACTGAGCCAGCCAGGCGCCCTGAAAGTGTTTAATATACTTTTATTGATCATTTTGGGAAGTGTCCCATTGCTACCTCTGTAACTTCCTCAGAGATGCCTGCTTGGGCGAGGCATCGCTCACTGATCTCAGTAAACATGGTTTCCCATGGTCCAGCCAGCCAGGGCCTTACTGTTCTGGTGCCAGCCACCATGCCAGTTCCTGGAGGGCTTGTTGGCTCTGAAGCCCAGGTCAAGGTAAACAGTGTCTTGTTCAGAACTCTCCTGGGGGTTAACAATGGGATCTGAACACTGGATGAAGGCCAAGGGCACTTCACTGGAGGTTGAAGAACAGCCCCAGGACCACCTCTTCCAAGGCCGAGGAGTTCCCCCAGGCTGAAGCAGTGTTCCATGCCATCTATGCAAAAAAGGCCCTTCCAAAGTGAGGTGTCCTGAAGCTTAAACTGTAATATCTCACAGTAAATCAGCCTCTGATTTTACCAGGAGTTTGTGACAAGGCCCATTTCCTTGTATCTTCTCCAACTCCTGCAACTGTCATTTAAAAACAAATCTCAGGGGCACCCGCGTGGCTTAGTCAGTTAAGCATCGATTCTTGGTTTCAGCTCAGGTCATGATCTCAGGATCGGGAGATAGAGCCCTGAATGGGGCTCTGTGCTCATGGGGAAATGTGCTTCTCTCCCTCTCCTTCTGACCCTCCCCCTGTGTTCTCTCTCTCTCAAATAAATAAATAAGCCTTTATTTATTTATTTATTTTTTAAAAGATTTTTAATTTTTTTATTTGACAGAGAGAGAGGGAGAGTATAAGCAGGGGGAGCTGCAGGCAGAGGGAGAAGCAGACTCACCGCTGAGCAGGGAGCCTGACGCGGAGCTCCATCCCAGGACCCTGGGATCATGACCTGAGCCGAAGGCAGACACTTAACCATCTGAGCCACCCAGGTGCCACAAATAAATAAGCCTTTAAAAGAAATCTCAGAGGCGCCTGGATGGCTCAGTCGGTTAAGCGTCTGACTTGATTTCGGTGTTGGTCGTGATCTCAGGGTCGTGAGATGGAGCCCTGCATCGAGCCCTGAGTGGGGAATCTGCACTCAGCAGGGAGTCAGTTTGAGATTCTCTCTCTGCCCCTTTCTGACCCCCCATACCTGGTGCCTGGAGCTCTCTCTCTCTCTCTCAGATAAATATATAACAATCTCAGGAGTGCCTGGGTGGCTCAGTCAGTTAAGTGTCTGCCTTCGGCCCAGGTCATAATCCCAGGGTCCTAGGATCCAGCCCTGTGTTGGGCTCCCTGCTCACTGGGGAGTCTGCTTCTCCTCCCTCTCCCTCTGCGTCCACCCCTGCTTATGCTCTCTCACATGCTCTCCCTCTCAGACAAATAAATAAAATCTTTAAAAAAAATAAATATTAAAAAGAAAAAACAAATCTTAGCCATTCTGATAGGAAAAGCTTGGAATCTCATTGTTTTATTTTGCATTTCTTTGACTGTTGAGGTTGAACATTTCCCTGTATGATTATGAACATTTGCACATGTGTGCGCATTTTCTATGCATGTACAGGGTCCAGCACATAGAAGGTGCTTAATAAATAAATCTTGAGGGGCGCCTGGGTCGTTAAGCGTCTGCCTTCAGCTCAGGTCATGATCCCAGGGTCCTGGGATCAAGCCCCGCATCGGGCTCCCTGCTCCACGGGAAGCCTGCTTCTCCCTCTCCCACTCCCCCTGCTTGTGTTCTCTCTCTTGCTGTGTCTCTCTGTCAAATAAATAACATCTTAAAAAAAAAAAAATTCTTGAATAAATGATATGGCCCATTTTCCTTTGGAGTGTTGTGTCCAAGACTAACAGCTGTCCATTCAAATCCATTCTCTTTTTCTATTATTGTACGGCAGCCTCCTTTGCAGTTAGGTGGGTCTTTGGGTCTAAATCTTGTTCTGAGAATGTGAGCCGCCAAAGTGCTATAAGCCACTTAAGGGTCTAACTCTTAAGCTAGTAGGTGAACCTCCTCCCCAGCCTTTCCCCCTCCTATGTTTTTGCAAACCAGCATTGACCATGCAGATGAGGACGATGTATGGAAGTGGCAAGAAACAGAATGAAAGGAACCTGGGACCTTAAATGATTATGTTGAACAGATATGAATTCCAACTCTTATGTGAGAGAAATATGGATTTATAGCTCATTTGAGCCATTGCATTTTTGGGGTCTCAGTTACAGCAGTGTGTGCTATCCTAACCAATGTAAGCAATGATATTATTTGGTCAGAGGATTTACGGCCCAACCAGTGGACATCAGCAATTAGTCCTTAGGGATGACTAGCCTGTTCCCACAAAGATGAAGCACAGGGGAGTAGAGGAGATCAGGAGCTCAGGTTCAATGACACTGGCCTTTGAGATCACCCACTTCATTTTCCTTGCTCTCCCCAAGCTCGGATGGATGATGGACTACATTTGCTTACGTTGCCTTCAGATTGCCTTCTGAGAGTGAGCATGCACCAAACTATTGCCTAGACCCCTTGGCAGAGCTGTTCCTAGTTATTTAAGTTAATCGATACATTTTTTGGTTTTTAAAAATTAAAAAAAAAAGGGGGGGGGAGAAATACAGACAACAAGCTTTAGTGAACTGGTTAAAAATCAGAACATGCTCATCTAAGACACTTGGCTTATCCAGAACAAAGGTACTGGAGGCCAGCAGAGGGCCAGAAGGCAGGCCAAACAGGGGGCGTGCGCTGAAGCTCAATTACTTTATTCCTAGGAGAGCCCATGATTCCTCCTTCAGAAGTTCCAAATTAAGTAAAATGGTTTCCAAGCCCCCTAGAATTTGGAAAAAGTACATCAGAAGAGAGAGGGCTACCTCATACTGGCACAAAGACAGTGAGGGGGCACAGGTCCTATTCAGACTTAAGAACTGTGTAGCTGCTGGCGTCAGCATTGGGCACGCAGTAGTCACACCGCAGTGAGCCTGAGCACCAGATGCTCACGTGACCCAGGTCCTCAGGAAATGTTAAGATATGTTTAGTTCGGTGTGTTGAAGCAATGACATTCCTCAAATCTCTTAGAGTTCTAACCAAGATAAATTCTGGTGCTTCAAAGGGTTAAATGTCAGCTCTCTGAAAGACTTAGCTATTCAGAAAGATTCTGGGCAACTGAGTTTATGCTGCCCTTTCAAAATCCATTGGGCTGAGGGCAAACTGAGACCACTGAAGCCACTCTGCCCCAACAACCCATTGGATTTGAGCCCTCCACCCCCCATCTTCCTCAGACATTCCCAGGCAAGTGGCACCAGGACTTCAAGGGGACAAGGTGCGGAGCCACCCAGGGTCTTCCAGGACCCCTCACCTGGGAATTGGGAAGGGAGCCCTTTCTCCTTCTCTGGTGGAAGGAACAGCCACAGGTGGGCCTGACTCAGGGTGGGGTCTGTGGTTGCGTGATGGTGGAGGAGGAGGTAAGACATTCAGAATGCTCTGGGCTATTCTCCCATAGAGCTGCTCTTTGGGGGTCACCAGCTGGGGATGGGGAAGCTTAGAAAACTCCCCATGTCTCCTATGGCTTTGACCCTCTGTGCCCCTGCTTCCTTTTTGCCTTGGGAGGCTGCTAGAGCCTAATCCCCAGTCCAGGTCAGACCCAGAGAGGCCACTCAGCACCCGGAGCCAGGCTTTCATTCTTGAGCTTTGGGTCCCAAGACAAAGAAATCCCACAGGGAGGAGAGCAGAGGCACAGGCCCTGCAGGGCTGCTCACAGGAGCAGAGTCCCCTGCCTTTTGGGAAAGAACTTTTACCTAAGAGGAAGGAAAGAGTTGGGGAGCCTCTCTCTCTGGAATCCTTGTTTCTCTCACCCAAGGTGCCAGGAACTAGGAACCAAAGACTCCGTGAGAACTGTGATATATATCTTGAGCTTTGTAACTTCCTATGTCCAGTTCTGCTTTTTCCTGGTGTCCTTGTTTTGATGAGGAAGAGAACCCTTAATATAGAAAAAAGCAAGATGTTCATTTTTGGCAGCAGCCAGGAGAAAACCAGGGGTACATCCTCCAGTAGCTTGCCATAATGGGGTGGGGGGAAGGGTGGAATGAGAGAGTGGCTGGTGGCAGCTTTAAATTTTTTATTTTTATTTATTTTTAAAGTAATCTCCACACCCAGCGTGGGTCTTGAATTCACAACCCTGAGATCAAGGGTCTTACGCTCTACCACCTGAGCCAGCCAAGCGCCCCGTGGTGGCAGTTTCAAAGAGAAAAGGGGAGCCAGCAAGTATGAGGACCTGAAGCAAGGAAGAAATGGGAGCTCAGGAAGAGGCCGGGGGTGCGGGGAGGGGAGGCCTGGTGAGGAGGGAGACATCCAGCCCTCCACACCCAGGAAGCGGGCCTCAGGCATGTCCTCCCTCCTCCTCCTCCTTCCTTCCACCTTTTAAACCCAGCCCTGGTGACTATCACCTGGGATTGGTATCTCCACAGCCCAGGCCTGGCACTGTTTGCCCCAGACACTTGCAGGGTGACAAATGGGTGGGTCGTTTCGGTGAGGACTGAAATAGCCCAAGTGCCTGTCCCCAGTCTTCAGGAGCCTCCACAAAGGGGCCTTTCCCAGCACCATTTGCTACCACAGAGCAAATACCCAGGCACATGGTTTCAAGACAGCCAGAGGCTCTGACTTCTCTAGAACAGACCCTGCCCTCCATACACCTTTTACATCTGAGTGGTTTTTTTTTTTTTTTTAAAGATTTTATTTATTTATTTGAGAGAGAGAATGAGAGAGAGAGAGCGCACAAAAGAGGGGGGAGCGGGAGAGGGAGAAGCGGGCCTCCCGCTGAGCGGGGAGCCCGATGTGGGACTCGATCCCGGGACTCCAGGATCATGACCTGAGCTGAAGGCAGTCGCTTAACCAACTGAGCCACCCAGGCGCCCTACATCTGAGTGGTTTGAATGAGCACTGTGAAGATGCTCGCGGGCAGCCATCACTGGCCACAGCTGCCTCCCAAACTGCATGGCTTCACAAGCCAGTGGTCTCTTGAGCAGCCAAATTTCCCCACGCCCTTGAGAAGGGTTTAGCAAGGAGCTAAGACAGTTAACTGACCCTGAGGAGCCTGGTGGCCATGATAAGAAGACAGGCAGCACAAAACAGTGAGTGTAGGGATCGCAGACCCTGCAGTGGCGGCCAGCACTAGAGGCTCCATGTTGGCGGGAGCACTGGACAGAGCAACAGCAACAGAGCAGAGCCCTCGTGTACCTAACATGTCTAACAGAGGTGCTGCCGACAGGGGAGGGGGACGGAAAAAATCACGAACCGACAGTTTTAAAATGAAAAACAAAACACCCCTGAAAAAATACATATGGGGCCAACTTTTCCTGGAAATACTGGGCTTTCATTTTCTGTCATCAGGTGGATTAAGTGGAATCAGGGAAAGAATAAAGTTGTATTTCCTGCACAGGGTTTCCTGGCTGGGGTGGGGACATCCAGAGGTAGTTTCCTCAGGCTGGCAGGGCTGGAGGATGCTCGAAGGCCCTGTTATGCCAGGTGTGGTCCAAGGACTAGCAGCATGGCCATCACCTAGGACGCGTTAGAAATGCACTCTCAGGTCTCACCCTGGACCTGCTAAAACTCAATCTGCAATTCAAGATCCCAAGGTGACTCATGCATATTATGTTTGAGAAACACTGCCTTAAGGGATGGTTCAGGTTTCAAATTCTTTTTTTTCCTTGCAGTTGAACTCCACACAGAATCTTCGCCTGGCAGTAAAAGCAGACCGGAGCTGGTTAATTGGGGCGGCCACGCCCCTGTGCTCCTCACTTGCAGCAGCCTTGGAGGTCCATCTGAGAATCTCTAAAACTTGAAGTCAGCTAAAACCTGCTCATCTTGCCTCAGCATCTAGTTTGGCATTGATGGGATGTTTAAGATTTTTTTATTTTTAAGTAATCTCTATACCCAAACATGGGGCTTGAACTCAGGACCCCAAGATCAAGAGTCACATGCTCTTCGGACAGAGCCAGCCAGGTGCCCCTAGGGAGATGTTTCTACTGACAGATGGCCTGCTGTGAGGGGCACAGGTGAGGGGTGTGGACTGCACGTGCAAGCCAGCAAGGCTCTACAGATGGAACACGCTGGCGGACACTAGGGCAAAGCTGTACATAAGAACCCAGCTCACTGCTCAGTCCGCATTGCCCTGCTTCCTGCCCAGCCCAACCTCAGGACTAGAGAGACACAAGCAAGCCCTGGTGTGTCCCCAAAGAGTCCTGGGTGCCTCAACAAACGCCTACACATAGACACTGGGATAGTAAGCCCACCACAGACCCTGCATTTCCAGGGCTGTTCGTACAGACCCACAATCTTAAAATTCACTTACCTAGGATCCCCAGAATTGACTCATGCGGCGAGGTGACCCTGGCCAAAGGGACAGGCCTCACTGTGATCCAGGCCAGACCTGCACTCTAAGGCCTGGGCTTCCAGGCTTCCTGAGGGACACTTCCTTTAGCAGGCAGGAGCCCTCTCCAGCCTTTTTTCTGTGTTAGGGGACTGCTTCCCTGCATTCCTAAGAACTGGGCTCTCTCACATGGAAGATGGACTAGTCTTCAGAAAGTGGGTAGACAGAGCATGAGTCATAACCTGGGGACTGGTTAATGAGCTTGAAGCCTTCACTTTTAAGATTCAAGTCCCATCCATCTATCCTCAGGGAGGGGACGGTCAGGTGAGGAGGAACATTAAGGCGGTGAGCATTTCTCGTATGAAATGTTAGCTGTGCTTCTTCAGGGACTGGATTAAAAGTGGGTGAAAGGGGAGTATGGTAGCATGTGTGGGAACTGAGAAGACTAGAGGCCTCTGATCCAAAACTCAACATGCTTTTCAGGCAGGGGCATTAGCCTACCCACATCCGGACAAAGCTGTGACAGAATCCCAGTTGTCAGGTCTCCAGAGAGGTGGCCACTGCCAACCTTGGCAAGGCTCCAGCAGCAATGCCACTGGGGGCCTTGCTGAGTAATGAGAACTGGAGAGGACCCTTCCTAGTGGGCTTGTTGTGACCACAAGCCACAGTGGTGATGACAAGAGAGCGTGGTTACTCTGGTAACCTGGTCTGTGTGAGGCCTTGGTCGAATTTGCCAGCAGCAGGGAAAACAAGACCCAGCATGTATGATAGTGCTACTGGAGACGGACAAAATGAAGAAAGGGCTGACCCTGTGGCTGGGTGAACAGCCGCTCCTCAGGAGCCAGCCGACTCCGATCAAGGGTATGCAGGGTGAGCCAAGGCTCGGGAGGCCACACAGGCAGCCTACTTGGGAACGGCACGGGCCCTGCCTGAAGGTGACGCAAGAGCCTATCAGTGTTTTCACTCATCAGAGAAACACCAACTGCCAGTCTAGGCTGGGAACTTGATCTTTTACCAACTGACCGGAGAGCTAAGTTTTCAAAGCATGGATGTCTTTGGAATCATTGCAACATACTTCACTGTTTTTGTTCATGATTCTTACAAGCACGGCTAACTTTGAGAACACTGAATTCCGTTCACAGTCAGTATTTCCGCTGCCTTAACTGACCCACAGACAAGTGTACTGGAACTGCCAATACACACATTTGTGTACACACACCACAGTTTTAGAAATTGGGACCATAAAGTTGTACCTATTAGTTGGGGATCTGACACAATACACATTGCCAGGATCATCTCTCATTTGTGGTTTCTGGAGAAAGAACCTGTCAGTATTCAGATGACCACTTTTGAGCTTTCTGACAGTGGACCAGACCAAGCCGTCCACACCTGAGTCTTAGAGTCTAGGTCCTGAGTCATAATGAGTTCACACCCTGAGGGCCCTGGCCTCGAGCATGCCAGGGACTGGTCAGACCTCCTCTCTGATGGCTGCAGGCAAATTCCTAAGCCTGATTAAAAATGCCACTGAGGAAATGACCACAGAGCACTCCTCATCCCAATGACAACCTGTCCTCTCCGACCACAGGAATGATGTTGGGGCTGTTTCCCTTTAACCCTGCCACATTCCTCCAAGAACCCTACTATGCCCCCAAGAGAGGCAGCTGCAAAGACCACAGACATCCTGATTTACATAAAATTATCTCACTCCATTTTATTTAAGATTTTTTTCTCCAGTTAGTAAAAGAAAGATGTGTCTCTCTTTATACATATGTACAAGTTCAGTTATAAAAATAGACAGCACATTCAAAGAGAAAAAAGGCTTGGCATTTTTCTGATTCCCTCTAAATAGCTTCTGTACACAAGAGTCTGGGTTTGGGCAGGGGAATCTTAATGATTTAAATTAAATGATTCCCCTATCACCCCTACTCCAAAAAAAAGTTTTAAAAATCAATCTGTCTAAACTCAATTCCGCGATTTTCAGGTGTGCAAATTAGAGGCTGGCCCGCCCGGAAGCACCTGCTCCACCAGGGACATCAGGCTGGGGGCAGGCAGAAACACCTCCCATGCAAACACCACCCCTTTGCCTCTCTGTGGGGGGGGGCGCGCAAGCTGAGGCGGGTGGGGCTGGGGCCAGGAGGGTCGGTGCTGAGCTTTGCCCTTTCTCCATCCTCTCCGCCTCACTCCTGCTGTCCCTTCCTTTCTCAGTGCAATATAGACAGTGCATACAGCCAAGCAGGGGGCTGAAGGGCAGGGGTGGGGAGACTGTGCATTCAGGAAGGGCAAGGGGAGTCTGCAAGAGGGGCAGTGAGGATGTCTCCTGCTGATTGAGATGGCTCCTGGTTTCTTTACTGGCTTCTGGGAGTCCCGGGGTGGAAGCTGCTGCTACGGTTGCTGGTGGGACCTGAAGGTTCTCTGGCATGAACCATGCAGGACAGGGGAGGAAATGCTGGGAAAACAAGTGCCTCCGGGCATGCCTCCTCTAGTCTCTGTCACCCTCATGAGCCACTCACTAACCTTTTTGCACTCACTGTTCTCTTCGGTGCTGACACTGGCAAATGGAGTCTGGAGACCCGGGGAGCTGCCCAAAGACCGAGGATGCCAGATAAAGGATTTCCTCCCTTCCTAGCCCGACAGGAAATCACAGCCCTAAGAGAGGTCTCCACTGTGGAAGGTTCTTCACAGCACTTGCAGAGCCTCTGCAAGGGACATGACCAGAGCCCAAGTGGAATGGGGATGGAGACTGTGTGCCTGAGCATCTACAGGGGGTCTATGTCAGGCCCTTCCCCAGTGCGAGGTTTAAGATGTGGCTGTAAAGTTCACTAGAGATGCTGCGAGGCCGATCTCTGTCCTTGGGCCTTCTTCCTCATAGGCCCCCCAGAGCACTCCTCTTGAGACACAGGTGAGAAAAGTGCTCACACCAACCACCTGCCTGTCCTTCCCTTGCTGCAACTGGTCATCTCTGCCCTCTGACCTGGGATGTAAGACGCTGCACTGGGCAAGCCATCCAAAGACCATATGTGGGCCAGGACTCTGGCCCCTGGTTTGGTTGAATGAAGCCAGAAGGTCCAGGTGGTTACCGTCCTCCAGAGGGGTTGGTGCCTTTGCCCTGTTTCCGGACCAGGGAGTCTGGGGCTAGGCTGCTGGTCAAGTGGAGATTCTTGGGAGTCCCAGGAACATTATTTCCTTTGCTCAAAGGGGAACTCAAGGGAGAAGAGGCGCTTGAAGGTCCAAAGTCAGCAAGGCCAGCAGGCCGAACAAGAGACGTCTGCAGAGGACTGCTAGCAGAGATTCCTGTGGGGAGGGAGAAAGAGGCAGGAAGAATATAGGCCCCAGGCCTGTGTGAGCTGCCCCGGTGCCTCACCTTGCTTGCTGGAGTCTGGGCTGGAGGTGAGGTTGTGGGGAACCCCTCCCACTCCTTGCCAACCTCTTCTTAGCACCTTTGCTTGCTCTCCTGTCAACTGTCTTTTCTGTAAGAGGGATGTGTTTTTCAGGGAAAAACAACACCTACTCAGCCTTCTCCACATCACCTCATCCACAAGGAGTAAGATGTCACCTCGATGCTCAAGGGCAGAGCACACGTCACACAATGTGGGGAAGCCAACGCTGCAGGATGGTGTGTAACTTCTTAGGCACTAATGTATTTTCTTACGTATTCCCTCTTCCTTCTTGGGATACCACTTGTGATTAGCTGCTCCTAATCACTCCTCCTTCACTTCACAAGATGTCCTCTATTCCCCAAACTCTGCTGCTTCAAGGACCCAGTTCAAATTGCTCATCCTCAGTGATGGCTCCCTGGGTGACAAGTCTTTCTTCCTTGTATGAGCCAAATCCACTTACAACCTCATAACACACTGTCTAATATGCTTCAATTGTTTCTTGCAGAGTGGTTTGACTATCCTGAAAAAGCATATTAAGTGCTTGGTGGACACACAACTGTCTCTTCCCATCCACCAGGGAGCTGCAGGGGATCTCTGAATCAGTCCTTTCCCTGGTTTTCCCATTCCCAGTCACCAAGCATTGTTGATTTTTCTTGTGACACTCTGCCTCCTTCACCCCTCCAGCCCCTTCTCAGACCAGATCTCCAGGAGAAAGCCTGATGGGTGTTGTGGCTCCGCCCATCTGGGGGTGAGACCCTGCCACGGCAGCCTGGACTGCTGGTATGATTGTTGTTTTCCAAGGATGTGAGGAGCTGACAAAAGGTTAAGAAATGCTGGACTAAGCTATTATACTTTATATTCATTGAATGAACAAACCAACGAGAGCCGAGATTCCTGCCGTAGGAGGAAGGGGAAGGGGGCTGACACTTACTCAGCATCTTCTATCCAATAATGGGCAACACCCGCTACAACAACACTTTCAGCTACACACCAAGCCCATGCTGAGTGCGGAGGCCAGTGAATGGTGCTCCCCTCCCCACCCCTCGCAGCCGTCCTACAGGCTATGCTTCTCCTCCTCCTCCACACGCCCTGCTCACCACAGCCACCTCCTTTCACAAACTTTCCAGAGCCCCTCATCACACACCTGAGAGGCTCTTGTCCATTAGGTCCTGCCATGTCTCTCCACTCCTGACACCTATTGCTCCTCTTGAGCTTGGCCTGACTGACCTGCTCGGTGACCCCGGATATGCCCCTTCCTTTGTCATCCTTCTCCTTCTTTCTGAGTTACAACCTGGCAACTTCGTCTCCAGGTCCATGGCTGCCCCCTTCTTCCGAGCTATAGCTACAATGAAGGCCTCCCCATTTTTGTCACTCAGTACACGCATGCTGTCGTGTATTGCTGTTAAACATATTCCACAGATGGCTCCCTCTTCTCACTTCTACTACACACTCCAGAGCGGGGGCCATGTGTTATTCTCTCATGCACACAGCTCGGGTGATGGCAAATGCTGACTATGCTAGCCCGGATTACTGAAACAGAATTCCTGAAATGCGCATCTTGGAGGGAGCTTCCTGGCCCCGGGGGGTGCCCTACCTGCTCTCCGGGCACAACACTCCACAGACCCTCCAACCTGTCCCTCACCAGAAGGGAGCCTGCAGCTCACCCCTGCCCCCAGGGGCCTCCGCACCTTTAGACACATTGTACCCGTATGCAGCATAGGCGGCTGCTGAGGCCGCCGCGGCCCCTGCTTTGGCTCCTGCCATTGCGGCAGCACTGCCTGCGGTGGACTTCCGGCTCCGGCCTTTCCCTGCTCCTTTGGCTGTGCTTCCTGAACCTTTGGGGCGGCCTCGGCTTCGAGCTGAGTGACCACGTCCTGTGGCTGGCATTTCCTGAATGGAAATTCCTGTGGGAACAAATGGGCCAAGAGGGAGAAAGAGTCAATCTCTTGACACGTTAACAGAATCTTCCCCGGACAGGCAGGGCTGTCTCTCGGCGTGTTTCAGGACTCCCAGGGAGGGCTCCGTCCCCATTTAATGGCTGGGCCAAGGAGTCACAGAGTAAGAATCCTGAACAGCTAAAACAGCCTGACTCCTTAAGCTGCTTCTCATTCTAAAAGAGTGGTTCCACTACTCCTGAATTTCTTCTTTAACGAGTTTCATCACTAAATGAACCCCAGGGGTGCGCTGTGATTCACCTGCGCGCTTCAATGTGCTCCTGCCTTGGAGAGCCAACTTCTACTCCCAAGTTTTAAAGCTAGAGCTCCTCAAGAAATCACACCGTGGGCCCCACAGAACAAAGTGAGGAAAGGCCCAGAGAAGCAAACTTTAATTAAAAACTAGCAAAAATAAAGGTGGAATATGAAAGATAAGGCTGACTAGAAAACAAAGAAGTTTGAAATCTTTATAAAGTTCTTTCTCCCTTTCACTTGACAGGGCTACTGAAAGAATAAGCCTATCAATTCTTTTTCCTCCACTTGTTTACAGACAGTAGAAAATGCCGTGATCTTAGGAGGAGTTGGGACTTCAGCACGAAACCCATGCTTCTCCTGAGGCACTGGACCAGGCCCAAGCTGTATGAGACCGCAGCACCACTCACCGTTCACAGTGTCTGAAACGGAGCCTGTTATGGAAGCAGGAGAGTTGGTGGCCCGAGACTGGGGGGCTGAGGAGGCTGGGTCATCCACGATGACCAGCATATCACTGCTGCTCTCGTCGGGGGGGATGGAGCCGGTGTGCAGCTCACTGCTGATGGAGATCTGGAGGAGGAAGGGTCGCGATCACCACCATTCTTGGCGCCCACAGCCCATGGCCCTCATACCCATGTGAGGACGTGCTTCTCAGACCTCATCACTATTTCTCTCTCCTGCCTGGCTTCATTCCTGACGGTGAAATTCCCTGCTTTGGCTCCAGAGAAGCCAGCCTGTCCTCATTTCCTTTTCTTCTTATGGATTCCATGTGCAGCCCCCTTCCCCAAGGCAGGAGAACTCCAGGAGAAGCAGAGGCTACAAGGTCAGGACATAGTCCCCCGCTGGAATGAAGGCATCTAAAAGGAGCCTCACCTCACTGAAAGGGCTGGGCATGGCCGAGTCCACGCTAATGAAGGAGTCGTCCCCGTCAGCAGAGAGGTTGGAGTTATCAGCCGAGGGAACAAATGGGATCACTAGGTTCACACCCTCCTTTCTCCTTTTACCATCCAATTCATCTTCCTTTTTCTTCTGGGAACACACAAATCAAGAAATTTGGAAAAAGCATGAAGATAGGCACTAAAAGAAAAGTGGGGTTGGAAAAGAAAGTGATGACAGAAATCTGACTCTCTGTAAACTTACAGGTTTTTTTTTTTTTTCCATTAGCATACTTTTAAGGAAGGAAAAAACTCCTAAGGAAGGAGGAAAGGCATAGCTTAAGAAGAGTTTATGTATATTCTACCCCAGTAATACAGAGCTGCGAGGCAGGCGAGTCACACCGAATCAGGGCTGCACGAAGCCTGACCCATGAGGGGCATGTCTGAGCTGCAGCACTTGTAGGGGTGGAACTGATTCAGTCCTACAAGAGGGAGGCCCAGTGCCTTTAGTGTATTTTCTGCACATCTGTTTTCACTCTGCCTTCTTTTTAAATATGCGTAAGGAGAACAAAGGTTCTTATCATACCCAAGAAATAATGGGTTGCTTTTGTCATTATTTTCTCAGTTTACATGTAAATGCTTATGGGTTGAGCTACATTAAGCAGGTCTAGAACCAAGTTTAGTAGGGCTCTGTCACAGATTAGGGACCTGAAATTGCAGAATATGCTTGGAAAATTCTGGGAATCACATCCACTCACTGTATCTAACTGCATTTGTATCCACCCCTATATCAGGGTTAATGTCTTTGTGTAGTTACTACCACTGGATGTTTATCTGAAACTTCTTTACTCAGAGCAGGGATGGCTTCTGATGCAAACTCAGCAAACCCTACAATATCCTGTATTAGAAAACCACCTTTTGTGGTTCAGACTTCATTGCTGTAGTTTGGATTATTTCCCCTCCCGCCAACCCCAACCCCAAACTGCATTTGTAATTTTGTGGCTGAGGGTCATTTGTTTGTTAATGTACTGTGCCTTTAACTTTAGACAGCTTTTTATTTTGATGTCCTGTTGGCTCAGTAATGCTCAGGATATCAACTGTTTTGCAAAATAAATTTACTGAACTTGGGCTAAAATAAAAACCAACCAAACAAAAAACAAAAAAACCCCACCACCTTTTCTTCTTTGATGTGGTTTCTGAATATTAAAGCTATTTTAATTCTAAATAGTAGTTAAGTAATGGGTTAGAGATTTGAGGGTGGAGTCACAGTTCCTGGATTTTTCAACTTTGATACAGTGAACACCAGGGCACCCTTTGGGTTAGAGAGAGTTCTGCTTAGCAGAAGGTACAAGTGAGGGTATGGATTTTACAAAAGAAGAGCTGGTATATCTACTGGAAGATGATCAAATAATACAGACAAGTTCCTAGGCTGCTGACCATCAAGGCCATACGGCCGAAGGGACAAGGGACATGAGGCCCAATACAAGCTTGGATAAGGGGAAGAAGTCAACCTCCACTTACGACAGAATCATATCAACCTGTGGTCAGACCATGTGCTTCAGACAAACCAAACAGTCCAGGGAAATGAAGCATGGATAACTGTTGGGCTTGAGGACCCAGAGCTATCAACATGCCTGAAGCTCACAGTAGCTATCTTGTTCAAGACCAGGGGCCCAACGAGGGCTGATAAAGATGGGAAGGGCAGCAAAACCCAAAGGTAAGCCAAACCCACCAGAAAAAATTAGGAAGTACTTTCTGAAAGGTAGTAAAGTGGTTCTGAACCAACAATCTTTAGGTGTTAAGTCTGGGAACCCGGTCAGAACCAATGGGCCGACTCCTGAAACAAGAATAAATCCTGAAGGCCTCACTTCAATTTACTTGTCAATAAAGACCAGAATAAGGATCACTGAAATAAAACTCTGGTAGAAAGAGCAAGACAGGGAGAAATATAAGGGGAATTACATCCCACTTCGCAGCTGGCCAGGTGGGGTCAGGAGGGAAATGTCAGAAGGGAGACAAAAAACAGCTCAAATCTTTGACATAAATTAGAGAAAAAGAGATGAACAGATTGGTCAGTGATTTCTTTTTCCAACAACAGATGACACTGAATGGAACACTAGCAGAATTAAGGTAGGATGGATATAATGACCTCTTAGGCCCTTTCTAAGATTCTACGCAATCTGATAATATAAGTAAGATCCATCTTATCCGCATTTAGCCTTATGCTTTGCAACAGCCCCGACAAATGATTTCCATAATTACATGTGACCAGACAAGGTAGGTCTGTGTGGGGACTACTGGTCTACCAAGGCCGCATTTCTCCTGATCAAATGTCATTCAGCACAGAACTGTTACCACATACAGCTGGAGCTGGATACCAACCAGTAACCAAGATGACAAGCCATCTACCCAAAGCCTTTTTTGTAAGTGCCACCCTGTCCCCTGCTGGTCCCTGCCGGCCACCCAAAGCTTGAGATACCTTCTCTGCATACTTTTCCCGCTTGCGCTTGCGCTCTTTGACTCGGTTGGTTTCCTCCTGCTGCCGTTTCTCTTCTTGCCGCAGTCTCACTATCAAGAAAATTAAAAAGATCTGAAGATCTGATGAAGTATCTGTGGTAATCTAATTCTCATTCTCTGAAATTAAGGTGGCCACACCCTGTGATATTTATGTTCTAGGGTAGGACATCTGTCTAGGGCAGATTAACTGGTTTTTTAATGTGGAGAGGGAACAGAGTTCTTGGATTTTTAACAGTTTTGGGGGTCAAGCCATCATTCAGTTTAACTGTCATGGGCTGTTCCTTGCCTTTATTCTTTCTCCTTTTCTTTTATTTATTTATTTTTTAATTTTAAAAGATTTTATTTATTACTTGACACAGAGAGAGAGAGAGGGAGAGAGCAAGCACAAGCAGGGGGAAGCAGCAGAGGGAGAGGGAGAAGCAGGCTCTCCGCTGAGCAGGGAGCCCGATGTGGGGCTTGATCTAGGACCCTGGGATCATGACCTGAGCCGAAGGCAGCCGCTTAACCAACTGAGCCGCCCAGGCACCCTCTTTCTCCTTTTCTTTTCAGCCTTTTAATATCTCTGCATTGCAGAGATCAAGTATGATTGTAGAGTCCTGAAAGGGTTTTAGAAGGCGGTGGCAAGGTGAGCACTGTAAGAAAGGAGCTTCATCAGGGGCGCCTGGGTGGCTCAGTCGTTAAGCGTCTGCCTTCGGCTCAGGTCATGATCCCAGGGTCCTGGGATCGAGCCCCGCATCGGGGTCCCTGCTCCGCGGGGAGCCTGCTTCTCCCTTTCCCACTCCCCCTGCTTGTATTCCCTCTCTCGCTGTGTCTTTCTCTGTCAAATAAATAAAATCTTCAAAAAAAAGGAGCTTCATCATACTTTCTGATGTGATGCTGACATCCTCACGGGCTCACAAGGTAATTCTGAAACCAACTGTTCTCAAAAGCCAGCAGTACATGGGAGAATGCTACAGCAGTGTGTTTCTCCAACTTCTCCATAAAAACATTTCTTTGGGCAGAACAGAGTAAATTCATTACTGCTGAGGAGTCTAGGGATACAGCCTCCCTGATGCAAATTTATTCAAAGTCATAGTACTTTTAAAATACATGTGAGTTTTGCCTTCTACTCCATAACACATTCTTTTTTTTTTTTAAGATTTTATTTATTTATTTGAGAGAGAGAGAGACACAGCGAGAGAGGGAACACAAGCAGGGGGAGAGGGAGAGGGAGAAGCAGGCTTCCCGCCGAGCAGGGAGCCCAGTGCGGGGCTCGATCCCAGGACCCTGGGATCATGACCTGAGCCGAAGGCAGACGCTTAACGAATGAGCCACTCAGGCACCCCTCCATAACACATTCTTATTTGGGTTTTGATATAAGTTATTAACATAAAAAATGCTTCTACCCAAATACAATCTTTGGCTTTGCTTACCCTTGGCACACAGCCAAGAGGCCCTACCATTTTTGGATGGGTGAGGCCAGAGAAACATCTTTTATAGGGAGGAGAGGGCTTTAGTAAGAGGTTTAGAGTACGTACATTTCTTTTCCAGCTCTTCATCATCTAGAAGAAGACTAACCACCTCTTTGGGTTTTAAGGTATCTGGTTTGAAGTTCCCACCAGAAATCACCATCCGCTGAATCTATACCAAAGCAGATCAAAACATCACCACCAGGTACCCATTCCCTTATGGCTAATATCCAGAAACAAGGCAACATCTTTCTCAATCTGCTCTTCTGGCACTTGGATTCCCTATTTCTTCTCATTCATCTCACTGGCTCATTCAGATTATTTATCCAACAGAAAGAACAATGAGAACTTCTCTTGCTTAGGACTGCTAATTGATAGCTAGAAGATCCAATAATACAGAAATCAAGATAAAAAACCCTCAAACCCCCAAATAATCATTTCTTTGGAAACTAGCAAATTTGGCATACAACTTAAGAGGCTGTCAAATCAAAAAAAAAAAAAAAAAAAAAAAAAGAGGCTGTCAAATTGAGAGTACTAGGATGAGAGCTCAAATGTCATTCCTTATTCCCCTGAATGGTAAAGTATGTGAAACAGGAGGGCCATGACTGGTGTCACCCCGCCATGAACAACAGCCCAATCTAGCCTGTAGAGACCATTCAGATAGAAAAGTGAGGAATGAACAGCCAGGGCAGTACAGGGCTTGATTTTATTTTCTATTCAGAAGAACTTTTCGCCCCTTCCTGACCCACAGAAGGCAAGGGTCTTAGCCCAGTAAATGTGGTTGTACTTTACAGCTTCTCCACCACTACAGTACTTCCTTTGCCTGCTGCTTACCTCACTCTTCTCCTTGGCTCGCTGTAGAATGCGTTCTTCAATGGTGCCTTTACAGATGAGCCGGTACACAGTAACCTGCTTTGTCTGCCCCAAGCGGTGGGCTCTGTCCATGGCCTGCTGGTCCACAGTGGGGTTCCAGTCGCTATCATAAAAAATCACCTGCACGGGCAGGACAAGAATACAGCGAAGACTGAGGCACTCTTACAGCAAGGCCAGGAATTCTGAGAGCAATCTAGCCACTTGTCATTTGCAGTAGTTTGATGCCAGATTTTTTCCCAGGATATTAAGATGAGCAGACATCCACTCATAAAACCAAGCCATTCCTTCACTTGTCTTGGGCAAAATAGACATACTCTAGCTTTTTTTTTTTTCAGGATTTTCATTTAAAAAGAGGGAACAACAATAATATTAATAGTTAATTAATACTTAGTGCTCACTATCTGCCAGTCACTGTTCTAGTTGCTTTATGTGTATTAACTCACTTAAATCCCATAATCACTATGATTTAGGCACTATTAAGACCCCCATTTTATAGATGAGGAAACTGAGACACATAGGAATTATAGAATTTATCCAAGATCACAGAGCCTAAGTACGTGGTAGGCCTATGAGGTGGGGGATATGAAAGCCTTCTCTCTCTTTTTTTTTTTAAGTTTTCATGTATTTATTTAAGCAATCTCTACCCTCAACATGGAGCTCGAACTCACGACCCCAAGATCAAGAGTTGCATGCTCTTTCAACTGAGCCCGCCAGGCATCCCTGAAAGCCTTCTCTTTAACACTAAGCCTACCATGGTAAGGGATAGGCATAGCTTTCCTGGCATTCTCCGGCTCATATTTCCTATCCCTTGAATTCGGCAAAGAAACATTTAAGGGTTCCCTGGAAGCTACTTTTAGTTTGCTAAACAACAAACATAAACAACAACAGAATGTCCTCTCCTCTCCTCCACCCCACAAGTGATCCTACAGCCAACAGACTCCTGGGTCCTCAGTCCTGAGGCTACTATTGAATATAGGGGATGTCCTGAAAGAAAGCCAGTTCCAAATGGCCCTCATGCGTCCTCATCTATATTCAAGCAAGTCACCAAATCCAGCCACTGCTTCTTCAGAAATGAACCTCTCCTTTTTATAGTCCTACTGTCCCTATCCTGGACTGGGATCTCATCACCTACACCTGGCTCGCTGCCACTGTCAGACCAGCAGGCTTTCTAGAGCTCAGTCACTCTCTTCTTTAGTCTACTTTGGTTACCACTGTGGGCCACTCTATTTCCCTGCCAGTTATGCGGTAACACACCAAGTCCAAACTCCCCTCAATAATCAGGCCTTGCTATACTGAGCCAACTTCATTTCTATTCTTTTCTAAAATAAACACGCCCCTTCCTTTTTGTTAGAGAGGTCTCTTCAGTGCTCCTCACTCATGATTGTTTGCATCACTTTTTGCTCAAGCTCTTTTTCTGACCTGTAGTCCCTCAATTCTTCTCTATTGGTCCTTTAAGGTTTGATTCAAGCTTCCCACTTTCGAGAAGGCTTCCCTGATTTCTCCTGCCTATAACAATGTCCCTTTTCCCTATTCCTCGTGTATTCCTACTAGAAATAATAATGGTGAAAATCTGTTCAGCACTTACAATGTACCTGGCACTAGTGTGCATACATATCTCACTAAATTTTCACAAAAACCTGGCGTGTTTTCATCTTATCAATCAGGAAGAGACTGGCCTGAGTTCATGGTCCTAACAGTCTCCCTCCACAACCTGCACTATTAACAATACCTTGCAAGCATTGCCTATCCTGGTCCAGTTCTCACTTAATCACTATCTTCTATGGGTGTCCAATTATTTCATGTGTATTATTTTAAAAATCTCCCTATCTGGTTATATCGTAGGACAGACAGCATCCATCTGTGCAAAGTAGAATTCCACAAACACTAGTCGATTAATACTAGAATCTGTAAGGGAATTGATCAACACTAGACCAAGCCTAAAAATGTAAACTCAGTGATTCATTCTGAAGTAATTTATTTATTCTCTCATTTAAAATTGGACACAATTCTGCCATTCTCTGCAGAATTCAGACTCTGAGTGAAGATGGACAAAAGACATTGGCATTTGCAACACTCTTGCCTACAACAGTAAAACCCCCACTGGCTCTTTCTGATGCTGCTTCTTTTGTCTTGCTTTTATGCGAGGTATAATCCCGCAATTTTTTGCATCAGTCAGAATCCTTGGGGAGAAAATCACTAACTGCCTGCCAAAGAAAAGAAAATCATTACGAAAACTTACTGCTAATCCACAGTGTCCACAGACCTAGGATTCTGAAGTACACAATACTTGCCATTTGTAGAGGAGCAGAGCAAACCTGACGATGGGATATTTTGGAGATTCAATAGGATATGCAAAATTCTAGAAAATCTACTTTAAACTTTCAGAGAGAACAAGGATAGGAAGACAGAGTTAATGAAAAGGAGGCCTCTGATTGGACTGGGGAGAAACACTACTTGCCCAACACACCTAAAATGACTATTACTGGAAAATGACAGCTGATGTCTCATCCAAAAGACAGTACCTTTAGCTAGTTACCTGAGCCTGAGGCAATGGTGCAGCAGGAATTCATAGTGGGAAGTTCTACGTTATGAATCATTTCATAGGTGCTTCCTTAACATTTACATTTTTTCCTGGAAGTCTCAGTGGCAACCAGACCTGATTCAACTTAGGTTTTTTGAGCTCATAAAAGGTAAAAAAATTAAAGTTAAGGAGACAGGCTGGAAATTTAACTTCAAAACAACTCCCACATTTAGTGGCTAATTATCATTTAAATGGGTTAAAAGAGGTGAGAAATTTGGGAGGACTAGAATAAAATAAGATTCTATTAAGAAAAATACTTACCAGGAAAAAGAGTATGAAGTATATATAAGCTAGTAAGTTAACACAAGAATGGGAGAACTAAAAACCAAGCCAGATAGATGGTTATTATCTAACCTGACAATGAAATGAACACTGAATCAATCAGGACTTGAACTGGGGGCAGTGAGGAGGGGTGCTGGGGGAGACAATGCCCACCACAGTGGGAAAGAGATGACACCTAGATTTGGTAATCAGGTTTATGGAGCTCAGTGAGACATTCTAGAGAAAAACAAATAACAATTAAAGGATAAGAACAACTAATTTAGCCAGTAAAGATGAAAGCAAATCAAATGGATGGCCACAAAGCATGGCCCAGCAATGACTAAGGGGAAATATATTAATAGCACCTTCATGAAGTTGTACACACCAAGCTAGACAGGCATGAGGGGAGGAGGGAGGTGAGAGCTGAGAAGGGCTGGAGGCACTGGTTTCACAGGTCACTGAGAGGGAGTTTCAGGGGATGAGGGAGTGAAACAGAAAACAGGAAAATTTTGAGACGAACAACTGGAAAAAGTTGGACCAACACTTGGAGGGTGAAACTCTCACCCAAGAGAATGGGTGGGAGCTCAGTACCTTGGGAGGGCTGAAAGCTGTCTGTCCCATGTTGTCTCATAGGACATATAGGAATTCTCACATTGCCACCAAGAGAAAAAGCCTCCTCCGTCTCTCTCTACATGTGAGCATTTAAAACAGGTCTGACACAGGAACAAAACAAACAGTGCAGTTTATAACAACCGTTCACCTAAAGACAGACAAATGCAAAGAGTTCCCTACTTTAGGAAAAATATACAAAGAACAAAACAGTAAGGGGCCATTAATCACATGCTAAAATCATGTTTTTACTAACAGAGTGGGCCAGAGTCCCACTGTTTACAAAATACATGTTTATCGACATTAAGTTTTTCCTGACATTTTAGGCTGACTAACTTCTTCCTTGTCCATAAATGGTTCTGGGGAATCTTCCAAAGCTAAATAAATCTCAGGACAAAGGAAGAATGCCAGGCAAGCAGTTAAGCCTATTGTTTCTCTAATCACACACACACACACACACACACACACACACACACTTTGACTTCACATAAAGCATAACCTAGAAATTCATTTCAATCTTGAGGAATATTTTACTGAGAAGTACTCCAGGAGGTTCTAATTTACAAGTAAGTCCCCAAGCCTTCCCCTCAAAATTAAATGTAAATTACTTTGGAATTGGAAACTCAGAATATTCAGAGCCTTTTCTCTCTAGTCCCTAGGATGAAAAGGGAATTCCTACTTCTTTTTTTTTTTTTTTTTTAATTTGACAGAGAAAGACACAGTGAGAGAGGGAACACAAGCAGGGGGAGGGGGAGAGGGAGAAGCAGGCTTCCTGCAGAGCAGGGAGCCTGATGTGGGGCCTGATCCCAGGACCCTGGGATCATGACCTGAGCCGAAGGCAGACGCTTAACCTACTGAGCCACCCAGGCGCCCCGGGGATTCCTACTTCCACTCCTCTAGCCATGGGTTCGGCCTACTTTGGTTCTTTGTGGTTGGCAGACCTCCTAACCTTCACAGGGCAAATTATGTGAATACTAGAAGCATAAAGCAGGATCTCCTTGCTCAAATCTGCTTTTTCTTTTTCTTGACTATGCAAATAAATGACTAGGAGAACTATTCCTTTAAAAAAAAAAAAGGATTTATTTATTTATTTATTTGAGAAAGAGAGCGTGTGTGAGCTGGGGGAGGGGCAGAGGGAGAGGGAGACAAGCACACCCCGCCCCCCACCACTGAGCCCTCCCTGAGATCACCACCTGAGCCGAAATCAAGTTTAACTGACTGAGCCAGCCAGGCGCCCCAAGAACTGTTCCTTAAGAAACCATAGACCAAACCTGAGATAGGCAGGCTGAGATGCATTTTAATCACATGAACTTATGCTTTCTACTGAACTCCAGACCCTGCTGCCTGGGTGACCTTGCCCCTTAGTGTTTGCTAAGAATCTTGAACTGAACACACCCCAAATCAAACTCTCGATTTCTCCTCTCAAACCCGTTCCTCCCAGCATCTTCCCCTTAATTGCTAATTGATGTCCCCATTATTCCAGTTGCCTAGGTCAAACACCTTGGAGTTTTCTTTGACACCTCCCACACATCCCACATCCAGTGTAGCAGCAAACTCTACTGCCTGTGCCTCCAAAATACATGGAAATTCCTATTATTTCTCCCCATCTCCACTGCTTCAACCCTTGTCCAAGTCACCATCACCTTGTGTCTAACTCCTAACTGAACCTCCTGCTTCTACCTTTCTCCTTGTAGATCTTCCCACCATACTCCCCAAAAGCCAGAGGGACACATTTAAAACCCAAGCCAAATCAAGTTACCACTCTGTTCAAATTCTTCCAGGGCCCTCCCATCTCAAAAGTCTTACAGCCCATGAAGGCTTCCACGATCTGCTTCACAACACTTATCTGACAACCTCTCCCCATCATTCGTTCTGTTCCACCTACAAAGGGCTGCTCGCTATGGCCTGATCACGCCAAGCATGTTCTCGCCGCAGGGCTTTGCACTTATCTCTTCTGCCTGGAATGCTCTTCTTTCTGCCAGATATATGCTTGGCTTGCTTCCTCACTTTCTTCAGATCCTGGCTCAAGTGTCACCTTATCAGAGAAGCTACACTAGTGCATATAAAACCACCACCCCCGATCATGAATGGGGTCTTGAAGAATAAAAAGAAGTTTACCAGGTGGAAGAGACGCTGAGCAAAGAGTTCGTGCAGCAGTGTAATACAATATGGTATGTTCAGGCACAAAAAGTGAATCATTATTTCTGGAACATAAATTCTGGGAAGGGGAAAGTAAGTCTGGCAGTTAGACTGGAAAGGATAAAGGCCACAAAATGAAGGGCCTTGTATGCCATGTAAAGGAGCTTATCCTTTGTCTTGTAAGATGATGGAGATTCCCTGAGAGTTTTAGGCAAAGGGAGTGGCATGGTTAATAAAGAAGGTTATAAATAAACCAAGAGAATAAATATGGGGCTGGGGGCTGAGACTGGAGTCCAAAAGATTCACTAGGAGAAAGTGGTTTCTCCTGTACTCACACTGAGAGTATGACTAAGTTAGGACTGTATGGAATGCTTAAAAAATACAGCTGGAACCAAGGAGTAAAGAGAAAGCCAAATTTCTGCTATGTGATGTGACACCAAGTGAGCCACCACCTCGGAGAACCCACAAGAACACACCTACCACCAATGACAGCCTTCCCTTAAGAGTACCGAAGCTGATGATGCATGTTAGATCTAGCATCTACCCAGCTAGGCTTCCAGCAGTCGTCAGGCCCTGGAGCCTTGTCCAAACCTGGTTAACTGGCTGATGAGTTTTTATATGCCAACGAAGGTACAGCTGACTCCTGTGCTGATATTCTACTTAATGATGTTACAGAATCTGCTTTTCTTTCTTGAGGTCAGGCAGCTCTACAGTACAGTAGTTAATAAGGAGAGAGAGTGGACACAGCTTAGGGGTGGAGACTAGGAAACATGGGCTCTAGTTCTAGCTCTGCAGCTTGGGAGTCTATTCAAGTCTCTTCTCCATTCTACCTCATTTCTCCATGAATCTCCGGGGTTTGCATCCTCCTCCCATTTCTGGGAATTTTCATGCTCTGTATTTCACAGAGAAGCACCACAACAGCCACATAAAATGACATTTTTAGAGTCATACTTGCTACAAAACAATTTCCCACTTATGCATTTTTATGTCTCAAGGTTACTGAAATTATTAAATATATTTGAACACTGGGAATAATTCTGAGATTCAAAAAGGAATGCTCTTTTCCATTTCAGTCAACTGAAGTATTCTTCCAGGGAGACTAGGTATGAAAGGATAAATAATTTTGATACAATGTCTTTATTTTTTTAAATTACCAATTTCGTTGCTCTCCAATCACCTTTTGAAGTTTGGGATAAAAAAGTATGAGTTTTTCCCATGGTGGAATAAGAGCATAATTGCATAAGAGCAATAAAACAATCATTTCTGATTTTGTTCAGTTATAGCTCCTAAAAAAAACCTGTTAATCCAGCCAGATTATTTAAATCTGTTTATTCACTGAGGTACTCGAAGTGTTTAGAACAGTATCAGACACATAGTTGGCATTCGCTAAATATTTGTTGAATGAATGTGTAAGAAACTTATTCACAGAGAATGGACAGAAAAGTCCAGATGGAGAGCTAAAATGTACTAGTCAGCCAAAATGCAACTATTGTCTTATAATGAGGGAAAGAAATAAAAAGTGTGACCCAAAGCAAAGGATAATACCAACTGAACAATATATTTATACTAGAAAACCTGCATATCTGGTATGTTGTGGCGCTCATTACTTACTGTATCTGCAGCAGTGAGATTGATACCCAGTCCTCCAGCTCGTGTGCTTAGCAGGAATACAAAGATGTCATTCCTGCAGAAAAGGGAAGAAGATATGTTAAGAGGGAATACTAAAAGAGAAAGACAGCATGCATGTGGCAAAAACAGAGATCTCTGAAAACAGAATAGTGTCCAGGACTAGAAAGGGTTATCCAGGCCTGATCCACATTTCTTGACACATTGTACCAAGGTGCTCTGATGTTAAAATAGAATCATGGTTGTCATCTCCTAATATGCAGATATACTTCTGCAGCCTACTAATACTGACAGACTGATAGGCAATATAATTATAAACATGTAGCAAACATAACAGAAAAATATGTTATCATGGAAATAGTTATAGTGTCATAGTTCAAACAAGTCAAGCCATTCCTAGGTTCATACAGAGGGAATAAAAATCAGTATTCCTTGGCGCTTCCCTCAGGAATCATGACTACCAATAATTTGGGAACTAATGATTATACTTTCCCAAAGCACTCATTTTCAGAAGAATAAAGTCAGTCCCAGAAAAATGACCCTGAGGTCAGGACTAAGATCCAGGTCATGACTTCTATGTATTAAGGTGAACTTAGGATCAATCTATGAAGACAGGCTGGAATTAAAGTACTTTTTAATGTATGGCAACATAGCCCCCGTGATTAGATATAGTTGTCTCAGTTTCCCTTGACGTCCTTCGTCCTTTTAAAGAAACCCAGAATTATAAATAAACCGGTAGGTACCACTGTCACTCATTCAGACAACAAATATTTACTGAATACCTTCTAGGAACAGGCCCATGCCAGGTCACAGTGAGCAGGCTTGGACTACAAGATTTATCTATGTACACACATACAATTAAGGGCTCAGTTTGGTCCCAATTCTTGCACATTTTTAAAAAAAATTTTATTTATTTATTTGACAGAGAGAGAGACAGTGAGAGAGAGGGAACACAAGCACGGGGAGTGGGAGAGGGAGAAGCAGGCTTCCCGCCAAGCAGGGATCCTGACGTGGGGCTCGATCCCAGGACGCTGGGATCATGACCTGAGCTGAAGGCAGAGGTTATTTTCCAGAACATTTCAGAGAGAAAGGAACTGCATTATACCGGTGCGCAAACTTTACAGTCCTTTAAATCAAGCTGCTAATCTCTTTTCTCATGATTAAAATTGCAGGTCACACCTATTACTGGTCATGAAATCAGTTTGGTAGATTGGACTACATTAAAGAAATAGAGAAACGAATAGAACAGATTAGAAAATATTATAATACAGGGGTACCTGGCTGACTCAGTCGGAAGAGCATATGACTCAAGTTTCAGATATGGCATAGAGGTACTAAGAGGTACTAAATTCCAATGTAAAATGAATTTTACTCATCCCTTGATGCTGTTCTTCCCTGGTGAAGTCATTTGACTGAAGGTCTGTTTCTTGGACTATAAAATGAGGATGCTCTGAATACAGCTGAAGTGACTAAGTGATGACATATCAACAGTAAACATGAGTATCAGTGAAGTTAGCCTCCTGGTTAATCACTAAGCTGTGTTGGTCCTAGAGAAATCTGTCTATTATTTGCATTTAGTTAAACACAAGGTTCCCAGAGGCAGGAATGACAACAAAGTATGTCTGCAGGCCTGTTACAAGGCCAGATTCCAAAAGGTCTATATACCCACTGAAGTTCTACTAGTTTATCCTTGAATATTATCAAGTTTAATATTTCATAATTTTATTTATTTAATTTATAAAATGTCTTCGTTTATAGTTAATACATATAAGGCAACCCAAAAAGTTAAAAGGTACATGCTAGTTTGCAAACACATTTTCCTATAGATATGAGATGATGTGAATGGAAGCTTGACACCTTACAGCCCAGAGGAGGGTATCTAACCACAGTGAGGCTGCAAATAAAAACTGATTGAGCTTTCCAGGGCTGTAGTAACTAATCTCTACAGAAGAATTCTTCCTTCTCTGACCCTCTGACCTTCACTGCTCCTCCCCATACTTCTCTCTCCTGCTTTGGTGGAAACAGAAGCAGTGGTCAGAGGCTTCTCTCCAATACCTGTGTGAGAGGGGACGGAACCACCCAAAGGCTAGGACTCATGGTAATTCCTAAAGAAGTCCATAGCCTGAGCAAGGGGTGGGGCGGGGGAAGGGAGAGGGGACAGGGAGGGAGGTAGAAAGCAGTTGGGAACTGCAATACAAGGAAGGGTAGAGGCAGGGGTGCCTGGGTGGCTCAGTTGGTTAAGCGTCTGACTGTTGATCTCAGCTCAGGTCTTGATGACAGGGTCTTGAGTTTAAGCCCCATGTTGGGCTCCACACTGGGTGTGGAACCTACTTAAAAAAAAGAAGGGTAGGGGTGCCTGGGTGGCTCAGTTAGTTAAGTGTCTGCCTTTAGCTCAGGTCATGATCCCAGGGTCCTGGGATCGAGCCCTGAGTCAGGCTCCCTGCTCACTGAGGAGCCTGCTTCTCCCTCTCCCTCTGCCTGCTGCTCCACCTGCTTGTGCTCTTTCTCTCTGTGTCAAATTAATAAAATCTTTAAAAAGAAAAGGGGGTGTAGAGGCAGGAAGATGGGTCATTTCCATAGTCTGGACAGCCAGAGGTAAGTCCCCAGATATGGTAATCACTTATAAACAGGGACCATGTATAGAAAAAGCAGTGAAGGGAATCTAGGTAAAAATAAATCAGTAGCGGGGCGTCTGGGTGGCTCAGTCGTTAAGCATCTGCCTTCGGCTCGGGTCATGGTCCCAGGGTCCTGGGATGGAGCTCTGCGTCGGGCTCCCTGCTCCGTGGGAAGCCTGCTTCTCCCTCTCCCACTCCCCCTGCTTGTGTTCCCTCTCTCGCTGTGTCTCTCTCTGTCAAATAAATAAATAAAATCTTAAAATAAATAAATAAATCAGTAGCAAAACTTAGAAATATATAACAATAGAAGACACTTTTTTTTGGGATATTAACTATGTATTGAGAAGATGCCTTTTAATGATAAGGTAGATGGTAAGCAGCAAGGTTTGATAATTTTATCATATTGAAATGAAAAAATAAGGATTATGGAAACCTTGGGTTGTTAAAATAAATTACTGTCCATCCCAGAATACACTGCTGGATCATTTATAAACAAAAACATCTAAATAAAACTGCTGAGAAGTTCCTTTCAACTTAATAAATCTAGTATTGATAATGTGAATTACTGTTTTCGGGGCTCTGACTAAAGGGAAGAAAACAGAATCCCTGAAGGGAACTTGATGGTTTGGGTGCCCTCTAGGGGGCTGAAAAAGAATTTCAACTCAGGGTTTCCACTGGAGCAGGCCTCAGCAAGCAGACTTCTGGGCGGTCTGGGAATGAGCCTATGAAATCACGGAGCAAAGATGTGCTTAGGTCTCTTATTCTTGTTTAATGACCCACTGAGGCCACTTTGCACCAAAATACCCAAATAGTCCTGGCATGTAGCCTAACCGACTGCAGTGAAGACTTGCTCAATGACTGAAAGAGAGCCAGAATGAAAGAAGAGGCTGGAACTCTACAACACTCTCACCAAGAAAGAAAAAATCAACACTACACTCACTTTTTCTCATGTTTTCTAAAGGGTCACCCTGAGGGATCAGATGATGTGTGTGTGTGGGGGTGATCCATATGGTAAATGTCATGGGTAGGAGGAAGGGAAGCAAAGGCTGAGGCACTCCAGAGCAAAGACCTTGTGAATGGCTTCTAGGATCATGCACTGATCACATGTTCTGAATGTTGCCCAGTCAGGACATCCTGGCCAAACAGTCTTTAGTCTCAGCCGGACTCTTTCCTGGAAGGATCCCTCATAAATAAATCTTGTATGAAGGGAATGTAAATGGCTTTTTATAGGAGTTCTTGTTTACTCTGGCTGACCTTTGAGCCACAGGGCTCTCCAGTTGAAACTACATTTTTTTCTTTTGATGTCTTTTCATTAGTAATAACGAAAATATTTGGCAAGGCATGTTTTGTTTTCAAAAACACCTGTCTTTTTCTTTATATTGGGCTACATCAGCCACTCAAATTTATAAGCTGAGAACTTCTTCCCATTTGGAGGGGTCTGCTGGATAAGCTTATCAGCATAGGCACAGTTCAGACTCTATATATGAGAAGAAGAGATTATGTCCTACTCATAATTCCAACTCTAGTCAATTAACTACCTCACCATGTAGGCAGGGAAGGAGACATTAGTCTGTTTTTTTCATTTTGCCTAATATTAGACACAGGTGTTAAAATGATGGTTACTCAAATGTTGGATCTCAATAAAAAACACTGCTCCCTAAATAACTCTCAGTTATAGGGTCTGGAAGCTTAAGTAAGGTTTCCCAAGAAAGCTGTGTAAAACAAGTATTTACTAAGCAGATCTAGTATAATTTAATGGTGAAAATACCGTTCTTTTAGAGCTAAGCTGTTCAAAAACAACTGTGCGATACATTACCCAAACAACTGTTCCACAAGTTAAAGAGAATATTTCAGAAGTAATGAGTTGGATATATCTAGTAGTCCTTTCCACTAAAAGACCACTGTAAAATAGACTGAGCCTGGAATCTCATGTCTGCTGGGTCAGCTAGAAGAGCTGTACCTCTATGATTCAGAAGACTGAATCATTACAAATCAACATACTACAGCTCGTTGGACGCTAAGTTGGCAGAACTTTCTACAGAGCAATGTGACAATTTGCAAAGTCTTAAATATTCATATCCCTTCACTCAGTAATTTTCCTTGTTTGAATCTCTATTAAGAATACTAAAATGCTGGGATGCCTGGGTGGCTCAGTTGGTTAAGCGTCTGCCTTCAGCTCACATCATGATCCAGGCGTCCTGGGATCAAGCCCCACATTGGGCTCCTTACTCTGTGGGGAGCCTGCTTCTCCCTCTGCCCAGCGCTCCCCCTGCTTGTGTTCTCTCTCTCTCTCTCTCTGACAAATAAATAAAATCTTAAAAAAAAAAGAAAAAGAAAAAGAAAACTAAAATGCTGATGAAGCTTTGTAAACAAAGATACTCACTCAACATTTTAACAATAGAAATATGGTATAAATATACAGTGTAATGGAATATTAGTCATTAAAAATGATTACAAAGACTTTTTAAATGATATGCGAAGATGTTTAATATATAATGTTAAGTGGAAGAAATAAGGACACATAATCGTATCTACAATATGGTATCAACATGTAAATACAACCACAAACATATTAAAGACCAGAGGGATATACCTAAGAGTTGAAGCTCTTAGGTTGGAGTAGGCAAGGAAAAAGTAAAATATGTTTCACTTGATTTCAGAATCAAGAAAAGACTAAGGTCAGCTGGTAAAAAAAATTTTTCGGGTGTGGGATAACAATATGATGGAGTTAGGAGGCACTACCACTGACCTTGAACAATGCAGGAGGGTAAAGGGGAGCCAACCTCCTGGCACAGTCGAAAATCTGGATATAATTTTTGACTCTCCAAAAACTTAACTACTAATAGCCTACTGCTGACTAGAAGCCTTACCAATAATACAAGCAGTTGATTAATACATACTTGGTATATTATATGTATTTTATATTATAATCTTACAATAAAGTAAACCAGAGAAAAGTTATTAAGAAAAGCATAAAGAAAATACATTTATAGTACTGTTTAATATTTATTGGAAAAAACCCACGTATAAGTGGACCTGTGTAGTTCAAAACCATGTTGTTTGAGGGTCAACTGTATTATGCTATATATGTCTCAAATAATCAATTTAAGAATCTGCCAATAGCTTCTGCTAGGTTAGGCCATCCACATAGTTGCTCCTAGGTAACAAAGTGAAATAGGTTCAAAGCAGATCTTCCCCCTCCATTGCTGGTCAAACAACCACTTGAATTCAGACATACAGTTTCAACTTAGGAGTTACTGGCTAAGTGAGTGTAAGACTGTAAACCAAAACAGAGTTTATCTCCTTACTTGTGCTTCATTATAAAGCATCATGCAATAGCAAAAATGATCAGAGGGCACTCTATGTGGAACTATGAATTTGTTTTAGGCTAAACTGTTTTATATCTGAAGTAAACCATGCTTTAAAACTGAAATGAAAGAAATGAAAAATTGTAACCTAAATACAAATGACTATGTGCTTAATTTTCTTCCCAAGAATCAAAAAATATTAACAAACTACGCAATTAAAGTCCAAAAATCCAGAACTGTTGTGATTTACAGCACATTAAGATCTACTCTATTCTTAGTTACCAGGTCTAAGGAAGAAAATTTAAGGGTGGAGTTCAGCAGCCCTGTTACTAGCTGGTGGAGCTTGGCTTTCTCCTTGCAGGGAGCAGTAACCAGACTCTGCTTATTACAAGGAGAACCTGCACTTAGGATAATTATGGCTCTGTAAGCCATCAGCAGCCAGCAGGCGGTATTTGAAATTTCATAGGCTCATTATCAGGTGGGAGGAGTACTGTAACTGAGAGCTGCCGGCTGAAGACTGTGCACCCTGCAATCTGTCATCCTGTACTGTATTACTACCATGCTGGAGGGAAAGCAGGAAAGAGGAAGGTATTTTTCTTTCAACTTTTACAAAAGAGGTAAGGAAAACAAACTAAAAATCAACTATAAGTCAATATCCAGAGATCGCCACTGTTAACATTTAGAAATACAGCCTTGTGGATTTCTTTCTACATAAATATTATCCATATAAAGGAGGATCTTAGTTCATACACAGAAATCATTTCTTTTATTGCCCAAAAAGAAGGGTGCTGATTTGGTAAGAAGGCATATTTTGAATACAAAAATTATCGAGTATTCCTTTTCTCTCTCTCTCCCCCCCCCACATAGATCTGAACCAATATAAGCAGATTTAGCTACCTCTTAAAATGACTATATCATGATTGCTTAACAATATGAGATATGTTGACATTTCTTTTAAACTCATCATCTTAAGCACTAAAGAAAAATCAAATGAGAATTTTTGTAATTTCTATTAACGTTACCTGTTCTGAAAATCAGCAACCATGTCCCGCCTCTCTGAGATCTTGGATGAGCCATCAAGCCTCATGTAGGTATGCTTCCTGTAAACCATGTATTCCTGCCAATCAGAGTAAACAAACAGAAGTTGGATGCAAATTACTGTATTCTAATTCCCACAACATCTACCCACCTTCCACCTCATCCTTACTGGGGGCAAGTCATTATATCCAGAAGAAGAAGAAAGTATCTCAAAAGTACAAGAACTTAACTTGTAAATGAATTTACTGCCAGTATGTGAAAATTGAGGGCATCCTGAAGACTACAGCCACCCTCAATTTCAACTTGGAAACTAACCATAATCTTGCAGATTTCAGTAGGTTTCATGAAAATAAACCAACAAAATAAAATGAAATTTCCAAACAAAAATTGCCTTTCAGTCAGCGACCAGATGTTTCTCACAGCTATGGAATATCTAGTTTTCTTTTCGTAAGTAACTTGCTCTGGTGTTTTTCTCCCCAACATATCCTTGCTGACCAATATCCTTGAATTTAAAACCCAAGTTTCCTTCTCCCAGCAGAGCATGCATCATTGTTAAGGGAAGCCTAAGCATCAGAGTGAACAGAAGACAAGGTAACTTTCCATGGCAGAGCATGTTCTGGACATCATCTCTAAGAGGAATTAAAACTTTTAAGAATGGAGAAGAAACTTCAAGAGATGCAATGGACAGAACATAACGCCATTTTTAGAAGCTACAATGCCTCTTACAGATGATGTCCAAATGAGCACTGATTTCCTCTTTCTTACCCCTGATTATACGGATTACACTTCAAGAAGTCCATTTGTAGAGGAACCACTATCAAAAACTCAACACAGCTGCCTATTTATAAGAAACACCATGAAACAATCCTATTGAAAAAGACTAGTTATTTCTACATTTGGGAGATGTCTGTGTTAATTCTCTATGGTCAAATGTTTGTTTGTTGCACTATTCTCTTCCGTACCTCTTATTATACCTGGCTGGGTATTTCAGCACACGAGGCTGCTACAGCTAGGTACGGCGGGCGGTACAGTGCATGTGGCAGCCTACTCTTAGAGCAAGTTAGTACCAAAACTCCTACAATGGCTTGGCAGAGGTCTCTGGCTAGGGTACCTACGAGGTGAGGCTGGTCGACAAAGTAGACAAGCTCATCGAGGCATACATCTTCATTGTGGTTTGTATATGTTTTTACTATTTCCTTCTTTCTCAAGTGGCTCTTTAAGGGCTTTGATAATCAAAGAGGGGTAGAACATATTCAAAGAGTTTCAAGTTCATATTTAGTGGTACAGCCCTATGATGAAACTGGATTAATAGCAGAAGAGTAGGGGGTGTCTTAGATAAGGAAGGATTCAGGAAAAAAAGATGAAAAATGCCAGCATGAGGATAGTCTTTAGAGGCTCACTATAGCTTGGCAGCTAATTTTTAATCAGGGGATGCTGCCATCCAGAACAACCAGATAACTAGATTATACACAGAGACATCCATAGGTTGGACTTCTACCACAAGGTGGGCTTTCTGCACAGGCACTCTTGCCTTCTGAACCAGAACTTCTAAACTCAGTGAGAGCACTGATGAATGAATCTTCTTGTAGATCTTACTGTTGACATCAGTTATATGTCAAGGTCAGCATGACACCAGAGATATTAATCCTAGACCATAATCAAACCAACACTGATTACACAGAGCCTGTTACTGAGGCAACAGAAGTGAATCTTTTCCGTTTACTGCTTTAAGCCTTTGCTCTCCCACCCAGGGGAGCAGCGGGATTTCAGAAGGCTTTGATGAGTTTAGATCCGATTTCAGTAAATAGCTTCAAAACAAGTAAATGGACATGGAAAAAGCAGTTAAAAGCAGAATAGAGGAATGTCTATATCCTCACACCACAGAAAAACAGCTAAAAGATAAAGGCAGAGATGAAAGGGCAATTCAGTATTTCCTTCATTCAAAAATTCTGGCTATACCAAAGCTCTTCTAGATGTGTCTCTAAAATTCTGGGTGTTTTAGAAAAGATACTTAATTTAATCCAGAAAGAAATGCCTCATTTCTTTCAAATGCTAATTTCAAGACGTGTGCCCACTTCTATGCTTAGTTCAGCTTTCCTATGATCTAAAAAATCTAAAAATTCAGAATAAAATCGAATTCTATCTTGTTAAAAGGCATTTTTATCAAAAAGAATTTGTGTCAAAACACAAATTCTAACAATAAATGACAAGTTATAGCACTGTGAATATTTATTTACTTATTTATATTTAAGTAATCTTTACAGCCAACATGACGCTTGAACTCATGACCCTGAAATAAGAGTCACATGCTCTTCTGACTCAGCCAGCCAGGCGCCCCTCGAAAATTTATTTTTAAAAATCTATTTCATATATATATATATACACACACACACACATATATATATTTAACAATCTCTACATCATAAGGTTTTCTAAGATCCATTTTAAATATTCCATCATACCCCAATTCTTTGTAGTTCATTCCCATGTCTAAGGACCACTACTGGCTGATTACCACTTGCTGGATGACTTTACGGTGGTCTGTAGGAACTGTGTCATGCTTAGCACTCCTGTGCATTAAAGAAGGCTTACGGAACAGAAAGACGAACCATTATCCAGTCCTTCCTTACACAAGGTACTCTGTAGACATCAAGGATATCTCTCACCCAAGTCCCTTTTGGTATTTAGGAAAGACTTAGAACATGATCCACCAGTATGATTAAATTTCCTGGAGCTTTGTAAAGCAATTCTTTTTGCTCCACTTAAAGAAGCAAAGAGAGAAGAGAAACCAAATACAAACCTTCTTCCTCTTCCAGGTCTCAAAATTTAGTATCCTCCTTTAATTAAATAAATATGAACATCAGTACTCTCAAGTGGATTCTTGTGGATCAATAACTACTAACCAAAGTAAATTCTAATACTGCTTGAACTAATAAAACAAAAATTATGGCTTTTAACATTTAGGAAGTCTTAAGAGCTATACAGTCCTAGTAGATACTATTTTAAAAAATTATTGTAGAAGCCAAAGGAGTCATGGACAAGATGTACTCTTGGTATTTGAGTAGTAATTCTCAACCAGGATTAAAAATACATGTACCTGGACCCACCCCAGGGATTCAGACTCTGTAGGTCTGGGAGAGGGCCTGGACTGGTTTATTTTTAAAAAGCTCCAAAGAGGGGCGCCTGGGTGGCTCAGTCGGTTAAGCAGCTGCCTTCGGCTCGGGTCATGATCCCAGGGTCCTGGGATCGAGCCTCGCATCGGGCTGCCTGCTCAGCGGGGAGCCTGCTTCTCCCTCTCCCTCTGCCTGCCTCTCTGCATACTTGTTCTATCTCTCTGTCAAATAAATAAATAAAATCTTTAAAAAAAATAAAATAAAATAAAAAGCTCCAAAGATGAGTGCAATAGATACCCTATATCTGCAGCTGAGAACCACCACTACAAAGAGAAGGCAGGACAGGGGTCCTTCAGAATCTTGCTATTGCAGCATTGCTTTCAGATAAGTGGCACTGGGAACACCTGCAATTTGTTAAAAATGCAGAATTGAGGAGCACCTGGGTAGCTTAGTCGGTTAAGCATCCGACTCTTGACCTCAGCTCAGGTCTTGATCTCAGGGTTGTTAAGTTCAAGCCCTGTGTTGGGCTCCATGCTGGGTGTGAAATCTACTTAAAAAAAAAAACAAACAAATGCAGAATTGAGGGATATACCCCATAACTAATGAAAAAGAATTTGTGTTTTAACATGTATTACTTGTAAGTACTTCTCTTAAGTTTGAGAAACATTGTTGCAGAACAATATCCTTATACTGTTTTAAAAGCACTGGAACTTTTTCTTTTTCCAAGTGAAATCTTATATGAAACCCCTCTAGGGGCTTCTGGGTGGCTCAGTCAGTTAAGCATCTGCCTTTGGCTCAGGTCATGATCTCAGGGTCCTGAGACTGAGCCCCACGTCAGGATCTCTGTTCAGTGGAGTCTGCTTCTCCCTCTCCCTCTGCTTGTGCTCTCTCTCTCAAATGAATAAATAAAATCTTAAAAAACAAAAAAAAGAAACCCCTCTAATATAAAATAGATAAAAAGCATTATTATTCTGGTTGATGAAGAAGGGGGAGTCCAGGGCCCCATCTGCTTAATCTCTACCTAAGTTTCCTGTCCTCTATCCCACCCTACGAGTTTGAAAACCACTCTTGAAATACACATTGAGAAGACAAGTCGGCTCCTGGATCTTATCTGTAAGTTACTTTTAAAACAGTAGCTGCAGAGGTATCAGTATAACTCAAAATACTTTCCACAAGTACCTCTCACTCCTTTAAAGTACACTAAATAAAGGCAAACATTCACACACCCAGTGGTGTATTACAAGGGACTAGGTTCATCTTGAAGTAGGGGTGATGATGGTGGCTAGCATTTACTGAGCATTTACTAAGTGACAAACACTATTCTGTACGTGTTTTGCTTATCTAATCCTCACATAGTAGTCTTTAAGATAGGTGGTGTTATCGGCCCTCCCACGTTACAGATGTTAAGTAAGGTCTCTAACAGTTACATAGGCAATGGGTAATGGAGCTCGGACTGGAACTCAAGTTAATTGGTGCCCGAGCCTCTGGCTTAACCCCTTTACTGCTTTCCACATGGAACAGAAGCTCACCACCACTAGGGAAAAGAAGGTGGTTGTTGTGTGTCAGGGAGAAGCCACGTAAGGTTCTTAATACATGTTGTCCGTAATCTCCATCCATTATCATCATAAAAAAAGGATAATTGGGCATTTGAAAAAATAAAGGCAAATGTTTGTATATCTCTAACATGAACCTTCCATTCTGAACCTTCTTTTCTATTTCAAAGTTGCCTATGCTGTTCACTTCAACCCAATTTCACTTTCCCAATTTGGGGGAAAGACTCAGTATGATCCACAAACCTGAAGTCCTGATGTAACTCCTTCCTGAACATGCCACTTTCCATCTTTGGGGTATATCAGCAGCAAAAAGTAAGGCTCCTCTCAGTCTCTATTATAACCTCTCCGTTGCCCAAACAAATTGCACCAAATGAGTGAAATATGGCAGCCATCCTTCCCTTATCTAACACAAAGAGTCCTTTGGAGCAAGACCTAATCACAAGGCATACTAGGCCCATCATAATCTGCCTTCACCCTATGTGTATTATTCCCTTTTATCCTATACCATAAGCTCCAGTCCCACTGAGCTAGTCTGCCCCAAATGTCTTGTACCTTCCCATCTCTGTGCCTTTTTATATCTGGCTTCCTCAGTCTGGAATGCCCTTCTCCCTGATGGTTAAAATTCTATTTAAGTTCAGTTCAAAAGTCACTATCAATGGGAACCCTTCCTCAAGTGACCCAGTTAGAAATAAATGTATCCATCTTGCTATCTTCAGCTCTGTTTATGGTTCATTCTGGGCACTGGTATCAGTGTACACCTGACAGTTGTGTGTGTGTGTGTGTGTGTGTGAGATATATCCTCCACTAGATACATTTCTTGAAGTCAAAGTCCACATTTAATTTAAATTCACATCTGCCTAGCACAATGCCTTCCTCATTCTCGGCATGAAAAGAAATGAATGAAACTGAATAAATATAGTGTGGTTGTAAGCTGACACATTTCCTTCCATCATTCCTAAAGCCTAATCAAAATGCTAGTTAACAGTGACCCCAATTTGCTTTTCATTCCGTGGGGCAGTTTTAGAATACCCAGCTTCCCAGTATGCTCAGAATCACAGCTCCCAAAGGTAACTGGGAGTTCTAGGAGTAGCCAGCTCATAAATGATAGAACGTCTGTTCAGGATGAATCCTATCCAAGTGAGGTACTTGCTGACTGGGCAAGTTATGTAACCTAGTGTCTCAAATGTCATCATTAGCTATAGATTATCTGGATTTAATTCTGTATTATACTATTTTCATACACTGGTGCAGTACAAAATCTGTCTGGGTTTCAGTACTTAACAATCACACCACATACAGTACCAGCTGGCTGACCCTTTCCAAGTACTTTTGTATTGCATAGAAAATACTGACGCTTATTTCCTTAAACTACAGACTCAGCTGCTTGATGCAACAGGAATGAACCTCAAATGAGACAACCCAGAGATGATATAAGTCATCTGTAGTGAGTTAAAGCTTTTTCCAACTGTCAGAATATGGTGGTAGGGGGTGGGGAGGTTCCAAACTCGAGTAAAAGTGGTGTTGGTAGGAAAAGTTCTGTTTGACATCCCGCTAGACACCATCATCCCAACTGCACAAAGGCCATGTCTGCTTCCACAGTACCCCCACCAGCAAAGACCCTACAAGTGACTCAGTAAATGTAAAATAAATCCGTACATAACATTTAGTGATCTAGCATATCCTCCCCTATCTATGGCTTTGACTTCTGCCTGTGGCACACTAAAAATTCCTGGCCCTGGAAGTTTAGCAGTCTGCTTTTTTATCCCCTATCCAGAAACAGTATTTAGATACCATGGGAAAGAATAAGACATTCCTGAATACAGAATTCTATTTGGAATAAGATCTGATATATTCACAAGAAACTTAAATTAAAGTCAGATTTTTGCCCAAGAGAAAGAGGCTATCAATCACTTCAAAAAAATACTGAGCAAATACTAAGTGCCCAGAACTAGTATTTCTCCCAAAATGGAAACCTGGTCACACAGAAGTATGTGTATTTTTATCATATTTTGGTTCTTCTGAGTCCTAGAAACAGACAAACAGATAGCCAAGGTGAAGGCACAGAACAAAAAGCCCAAAAAGGCTGTTGGATGAAAGAGATGCTGATGTGCCCCACAGTTACACAAAAGAGCTTCAATGCCCCCACATGAGTTTCTAACTTCTGCTCTATTGGAAGCTTTTCTTTCTTTCTTTCTTTTTTAATATTTTATTTATTTATTTTACAGAGAGAGAGAGAGAGCACAAGCAGGGGGAGCAGCAGGCAGAGGGAGAGTGAGAAGCAGGCTCCCTGCCAAGCAGGGAGCTCGAAGCGGGGCTCGATCCCAGGACCCTGGGATCATGACCCGAGCCGAAGGCAGACGCTTAGCTGACTGAGCCACCCAGGCGCCGCTACTGGAAGCTTTTCTTTCCCTCTTTGATACACAAGGTGTAAGATGTCAAGGTAAAAAAGAGAATCCCGAAAAAAAAATTTTTTTTAAATCTAAAACTAACCAACCAAACAAACCCACAACACGCTGAGAATGAAGAAGCAAAGCAAGGGTCAACGTATTTTTTTTTTTTTAAAGAAAAGGTCAAGTGTACTCAAGGGAAAGCATCTATACAGAAGGGCCTTTCTATAACATGATTCTTAGGTTCACATGCCAGGTCACGTTTTAAAGCTGAAACACGGCTCTAATGAATGTTTACAGTGAAAGCTTCTATTATGACAATGACTAAAAAACCCAGAATAACTCTTTGAAAAGGTAAAGAAATGTAGACCTAATCCTGCATTGCCGTAAGATCCACAATACATTTACATTTCTTTTTTTTTTTTTTAAGATTTTATTTATTTATTTGACAGAGAGACACAGCGAGAGAGGGAACACAAGCAGGTGGAGTGAGAGAGGGAAAGCAAGCTTCCCACAGAGCCAGGGAGCCCAATGCGGGGCTCGATCCCAGGACCCTGGGATCATGACCTGAGCCGAAGGCAGGTGCTTAACGACTGAGCCACCCAGGCACCCCTACATTTACATTTCAATAAATGATTAGACATATATTAAACACTGTGGGCATTTTAACTCCATGCCCACAAAATAAATTTTGAGGATTAACCTCTTGAAATACAGAATGTGGTTCATTTGAGTAAACAGTATTAAAAAAAAAAAGGACGAATGAACTTTTAGGAAATGTAATATTGAAGGAAAAAGAATAGTAAAGTGTTTAAAAAAAACCTAGACAACAGTTTCACTTCAGTTTTTCAGTAAAACATGTAAACAGTTGCAACATTTTTTTGGCTTCAGCATCCTAGATGCATGTTATCCATACAGCTAAAGAATGTTAGCAGCTGTGAAATTCAGTTTTCCCTAATTTCGAATTCCCCCCAGAGAGATACAACTGTATTTAGAAGGTTTTCAGGCTGCCATGTTTGCAAAACCTACCCACATCATCCACATCCCCACAAACCTCTCCAAAAAACCTGCTGGATTAGAAAGATAGGAAGTGACCCTGGTGGGTAGGGTTTACAGCACTCATCCTGAACAAAGCTCATTAACATACTCTGAATCACTTATTTTGGTAATATTTAGGAGTGTGTAATACATAGAACAAGGAACTAAAATGTAGGACTGTATTAAATTTAAACCATCTACACTTCCCTTCAGCTCTCAGACCTAGCTATTTTTTGGTAGCTTACCCCACTTACTCTTGAACTTTCCTTTAACAAGAAGCAACTTTTAGGACTCCAAAATACACTGACATAGTCTTTGGAAAAAAAAAAAGATCATCACTTCCCTTACAAAATCTTTAGCATACTGCTTTTTCTAGAATTCAGTGCAAGATCACTACTTCATCTGTACATCCCTGACTCTTCTGGACAAGGCAAGTGCACTTTATCTAAGAGGAGCCCCACTGACGGAAAGTTACTCATATTGTTTGGGCTGCTGGTATCATTTGGTTTGAACTGAACACTACAGATGCAGGCAGTTCCCTTTATTTTGGATTACTGCTGTTAGGACCTTTAACATAGGTAAAGATCTGCATCAAACACAATGGCTTAATTACTTCTCTTACAGTGATTTACAGCCACCAATAAGCATTTTTCCATCATTTAGAAATAGGTGACCTATTCCATAGGACGAAACAGAAAGTTCAGCCTGTTGACAGCATTTAAGGGGCCAAACACTGTACTAAATGCCAGACTTAGTGATTAAAGTGACCTCAAATATGTGTTATATCTCTTGCTAAAAGAAGTTGCCAGATTATTAAAAAGAGCCTGCTACCGAATTACCAAATTATTGACTGAGAAATTCAGCAAGCCAGGCTTGGCTTCCAGAAACCTAAAACTTCTTCCCTATGCTAGCCTTCATTCCTTCTGTGCTGATATGATCCCTACTCCCTTATTCCTAGATAGGGATAATCATGGTCCAATTTCCACTTATTTATTACCAGCTACTCCCTGGAGTAGCAGGGTTAGAATATGAAGCCTTAGCTATAAAAAGCCCATGGAAAAACATGCGAATATTTATACACTACTTACATCCAGGTGCTTTAGCCCCCCGACCAGCGGCTTTTCAACTTTCTAGCACTAAACACTAACTCTGGTGGTTTGTGATTATTTGTCCTCAGTTTCACTCTCCTATTTCCATGTCCTTGACTTCCTCTTCCTAAAGTAATTAGCTTCCACTCACACAACAAGAAAGCAGAGAGAACATCAACATAGAAGTAACTGAAGAAACAGAAGGTGCCCTGCAGAGTAAAACACGTTGTATCTTTCAACATAACCTAGTGGTTCTCAACTCTGGTTGCCTATTAGGATCACCTCAGGAGCTTTCAAGTCTCCTGATGCCTAGGCTGCATTCCGAAGTTATTAAATAACAATCTCTGAGGATGGGACAAGGTATCAGTATTTGTTAAAGCTCCTCCAGGAAAATGCAATATGGAGTCAAGTTGAGACCACTACATTAAGTCAGACTGAACAGCTGCTCTCTCGTTTTTTATATAGAGAACTAATCCTAAATCTTGCTTTCTATACAGTATTTCAGAGGACTTCTTAAGTATTCCTAAACTCTAATCTCCTTTAAAATTAGGGAATTTCTTCCCTAGTAAAGGAAGGAGTAGGGGACATTCTATTTCACTGGTGTAGGGAAGGAGTTCCTTTGCATATTCTCACATCTGCCAGGAGCTTCTTCTCCCTTTATAGACAGTAAAATCACGAAGACAAGTTTTGGGTTCCCATTAAGCAGGACGGACATTAGTCATAGACATATGATTCCTGCAAGTTAAATGTCAAGGTGTCCTAGGTCCCCAAGGTTCCTTCTCCTACCTCCAGCAGGTCTATCATCCTGGTCATCTGGGAGTAGATAAGGACCCTATGTCCTTGAGACTTGAGCCGAGTCAGGAGGACATCAAGGGCATACAGCTTTCCACTGTCAGTGATGAGGCTCTCCTTGCCTGGGGAGAAGAAAAGGGGGGGAGGAGGGGGAAACTGTATTTAATTGAAGCAGCAAAATCACTCACTGCAAAGCTGTATGCAGCCAAAATTACGACAACCAGGATGCTTGTCATCATGAGAGCAGGAAAGTAGAGAAGAAGGCAAAGCACTGTTCAATCATGATCCAGTAGGGCTCTGGGAAGAAGTATCCTGAAAGAGGGAGGTGTAGGCTCCCTTCCAACGGACAGTTCCCGTTCAGGTTATCTGCTGCTAAGACAAATGAAAGCTTCCCTGCTCCATGTCCTTACTCAGGGGATAACAGGTACACATGGACATCTAAGAGTGAGGTCTATGTCATATCTGCTCTAAGTGACTTGAGAAACTTGTTTTTCCTTCTTCATCCTATCTCTAGATATCTGTTTCTGCTGGTTCTGTGGCTAAATGGTTTACATCTCCTGAAAGCATGAGAATGTAGAGAAATGAGGGCTACTCTTGCCTGTCCCTAGAGACACTTAAATACCGAGAAACGCAAATACACATATCCATTCCTGCCCCTCTGTTTAAATCCAAACTCCTTCTCCTTGATGATTTCAAATAGGTTGGCTGGTAAATGTCATTATCCTAAACTGTAATTCAATAAAGACACTAAGGTTTGTTCAGCTTCTCAGAAGGACTGACTTTGGGTTTCTGTGAAATGGAAGCTGCTTTTACTCACTAACTTGCGCTTTCTCTTTCCTCCTCCCATTAAAAAGAAAAAAAATAAATAAATAAAAAAGAGCATTTTAGCCAGAGATCTTTACAGAGCACTTAACTCTCAAATTTTCATCTTATCCATTCAGTATCATTCATCTCCCATCACATTTCAGGAAGTAGAGTTTCCTGTTTGCAGACTGGCCCATAAACATGCCCTGAACAATCACTGCTACTAAGAGGGGGAAGAAATGAGGCTGAAGGGGCCAGGAGATTTTAAGAGTATATGTGGAAGTGGCTGTGGGGTGCAAAAAGGGAGAGACAAAGGATAGAGAGAAGACACAACTAACCACTAAAAGTAAAAAAGGGAGCTATTAAAAAAACCCACAGTCTATCCCTAGTTCCTGGGTTCGAACCCATGGTTTTTTCCCCTCAGAACTGCAGAGGCTGACTGTTGAGAGCAATCCAAGAGTTCTCAATGGATATTTCTCTGTTCTCGCCACTATCTGCCAAGTGCACAATCATTGTATAAACCGAACGAGAACGGATGTGCTGACAGCACCATAACAAATCATCAGCCCCTCTGTTTTTGCTACAAAGCCACAGGCCCTGGATGTTTACTCCTCTGCACTGCTGCTTGCCTTTTCCCACCTTCGGAACGCTGCCAGGCCACATCTCTCCCTCCACCACCCCCTCCCTGATGCTGTGGCACACACCTTTGTTCAGCCTTTTTGTTTGGTCCTGTTTAGATTACTGAAATGCTCTTCTTTTTGTTGATCTCCTTACCAACACAATCAAACGACTGCAGCTGGGACAGAACCAAATGCTAGGCCCTCTCCCTGGCACCAGACAAGGAGGCCTGTGTGAATTCCAAGTCTGATCAGGCGGCAACGCTTTCCTAACAACTTCAACGTTTCTCTAATTGGATTCCCTGGGATCCCTCAATTTTGATAGCTCCTAAACATTCCCCAGCGTTTCTTTCTTTTTTCATTAAAAGCACAGGAAGGTGGAAAAAAAAAAAGAGAAGCCCATATATTTTTCAGTCATTTAGTAGAGTGGGCAAGCTAAGCTCATCAGATTTCTCCAGCAGCCTGCTTATCTTTTCTCTCCATTCATAGTACTCCCTCCACACAAGTATCTTAAAGTATGTAAATCTGTCTCGTGTCTGCATTTTGAGAAGCTTCATCTCAAAATCATGATTCAATGGTTTTCACACATTCCTGCTTCCCACATCTCCTTTCCTTTGCTAACGAGAACAAACTGATGCTAAGAGGAGGAGGCTCAAAGATGAAGATGCACAAAGAACTCTGATGCACCTGAAAGAAGCAACAGTGGTGCCCGTTGTTAGCTGTTCCTGTGTATGTGGGAAGTGAAAGCAGATGGACTGGATTTCTTTGGACTACCCTGAAAGAAAAGGCCTAAGCAGAAAGAGACTGCAGCAACAGCCTTCGAATACTGAAGCAAGAACAAGATTTCTGCTTCTCCGTTAAGCACGCTGGCTCAGCACCCAGTACTTGTCCTTAGAAAGATAGGCAGAAAAAAATGGGTTTTCTTTCCCTGCACACATTGGGGTCTTTTGGGCCTGGCATCCATTACCCAATTTTTCAGGAGCTACCAAAGTTGTGCCGGACAACAGCACCACCTGTTGCTAAGCAGGGCACAGAGCCAAGAAGAGCACAATTCCCTAGAAATTAGGCTGATTGTGCCAAGTCAAACCTCTCTTTAAAACAGGATCTCAAAATGTTGTACAGACCTATCCTACTTTCTTACAATATTGTCTACGATCCTATAGTACAATCTTAACAGTATTTTCACTTAGACACAAGTTCTTACTGGCCACAGTATAAGAGTCTGCTTAGGGACAAAATGAATATATCCCACGGCAGTATAACTAGGCTAACAGATGAAATAACTCCTTTTTCCAAGGAGAGGAGACTTCTGAAAGGACTGTACATCTTTCTCCTGGTAAAACAGGAGATGCATTCAAAGGTGTGAAATCCAGGAGATTTTGGTCTTTCGGGGACTATTAATGGAACCAACCCTTCCCAAGGAAACAGAAAATGTAGAAGTATAGAGAAAAAAGAGATAAAATACAGGTTCCAGTGACCCCACAACCCCCCACCCCTCGCTGCCCTGCCCCAGCCAGTCTACAGAGCACAATGGGGTCAGTGAGGAGCTGGTTGGTTCTCACAGTAAACAGCCAGTGAGGCTGGCGCTTTTTATCGATGCGAAAAGAACTCAGACACTTCCTGCTATTTAAACAAGGTCCATTTTTCTTTCAAAGAACAGGAAAAGCCACAAGAGATTCCCACAGCGCCAGCAGTAAGCCCTCTACTCCTATACTGGGAACTTAGGAGCCAGAGTGAAGAGGGGAGAAAGAAGAAATAAGGTGTTGTCTTGCTTCTTTCAACACCTGTGCTCATCTTCTGCCTGGGATTCGATGGTTTCCAGTCCTGCTGGATTTTAGTCCTCTATTGCCACTACCAACCAGGCCTGCTTTACAACTGGGCTTTCCCCTTGTTTTCCAACAATACACCTTCACCCACTGCTTTCAGGTATTCTAAGTCCGCGATGAGGCCGCACACTATATGGCTCTCATAAACTCAAAATGGCATCTTCTAGTCCAAAGCACACCCACAGCTACTACCAGGCTGACCCAAAGTCCCTTGACACTTGGCAGATTCTCTCTTTTGGACGCTCAGCTCTAGTTTATTTCCATTATATCCAGTAAAAAGAATACAAAGTATCAGAGAATCTGGCCAACCAAAACTGACATGGTAGCTCTCAACTACCACTCCAATCTGCCAGCAGGTGTAAGCAAAGAACATAAGCCTATGAACCCTGTGTTCAGTTTCCTTAAAAGTAGTCTCACTAAAGCAAAGATGAAAACCTAGTTTCCTTTCAACCCTCGACCTTGACTCTAGGAGGTCTGGGAATCTGCTAGCATTTTGGCACAAAACACAGTGTTTTTCTTCTGGTTATCATTCAGATCTCTAGTGCTCCGTGCAGGACACTGTTTATGCTACTTCAACTAGGCTTTCTGAGAGTGACGACATTCTCATTCACCCTACTGGCAATGGCACAAGACAACTGTACTCACTCGACCTGGAGCCTTTCCTACCAACTTTATTTCTACCCCCCCCTTTTTTTAAGGGTGGCATTCCTTTCTCAGCTGTAAGCTTGTCAAAGGAGAGTACGTAAGCACAAATCTAAAAAACATTTCTCTCTTAAGTCATAAATTACTTCAGTATTTTTACCTATAAAGTTAGTAAGGGCAAAACAGGAAACAAACCCCAAGAACTCTGAATTCCAAATATCTAAAGCCACCACATGGAGTATCTCCTCGGTTCCTCTTCCCTTGCCAAAGCGGGCAAAACGCCAAGAGAACAGAGAACTTACCTGGAATCCTGATGAAAGACCAGCCATTCTGAGGCCTGATGCTCCACAGTCCTCCAGCTGGCTCTGGGAAGAACTGGGACCGTCGATTTAGCCACTCTGCCGCCAGTTCAGGGGCCCCATTTAACAAACACTGCTTGGCTGCCAGACTCCCTCCTTCCTTCAGCACTCGCCGCTCATATTCTGCACTTCGGTCATTGCAGTAAGAATCCAATGGCACTGCGGTAACCTGCAGTGAGACAGTCACATGAGATAGCTCTTGCACATTTCCTACACTCCAACTTTGAAATCAGACAAATGTGGATAATTCTTAGGTTAGTGGTTTTAACTTCCTTGTTCTGACAAATAAGCTGCCTCTAATAACTGACTCAGTGAGCTGGTCCAAGGAAAAGGCCAACCTCTTATTAACATGAATCTGCAGCAAACTAAAGATCCAGAGAGTGCAGGAGTTTGCAGAAAAACTGGGATACCAGGTCAGGAATAATTCTATCATGGTTCTATGCATCTCTGATCCAACTCTGCCACCTCCCCTCATTGCTGGATAGTGTTTTTGGTGAAATTCTATTAGCCATATACAGAATGGGGAGATCAGAAAGGGAGCTGGAGCTATGCAGTCATTACTAAAGAACTAAAAGAGTTATTGGCCTGGTGCATTTGAAGCTATCTTTAATGCTTTTCTGTCAAAATTCCCAAGTTTATCAAGACTTCTTTCTCCTCTTCCCTGACCAGGTTGCTGACTGACAAACCTAATGAAAGATAAGAGAACCTTTCTTGTAGGCCATAAGCTGGGATATGGTGGAGGCGGGTGGAGAAAGCAACTGCCAGAGACTGGTGGATTCATTCCTGGCTAGGACAGAGGCTATGCACAAATTCTTATCTCCCCACAAGGTGCAACAACACTGAAATGCTGCCCCCCTCCCCCCCATGGAATAGAAGGCTCCCCCCAATTAAGAAACGGGCTTTTTAATCCTTTAGTGATCTGGGTCTATTCCCACTCTTAATAAGCATCTGTGTATTCAGATAACTGTGAAATCACCTGATTAGAAGCCTGAGTTACCTTCTGTTGAAATTTGGACGCTGTGATTAGCTGCAAGCTCAGGCTGATAAAAATGCTAAAGTCCCATTATATGCACTAAATTGCTCAGAAAAACCCTGGAGCAAGACCAAGAAATGGGGAGAAATTGGGTATAAGGAGCAAGTGCAGAGGAATGAGAGAGATCAGAACATAGAACACTGGCCGTACCTAGTTAGCTAGTTTTATTGTTGCTATTATTTCCCAGAAGTGAGACATTTAGGAAAATATATCTTGCTATTAACTTTTCTATCTTCATGCCCATCAATCTTTAGGGCAATGGAATGGTTGTCAAGTTTTCGTATGCGTAAGAACCTTCTTGGGAGCTTATCTAAAGTGCAGATTTTGATCCAGAAGTTCTAAGGGACAAGCGAACAGCTCTAGGCTTTTAACGAACACCACGGCCCTCAGGCCAAGCCTTAATGCTGCCTTGGTGTACATTAACAGTCAGCTAGCTGACTACGGGGCTGCAGGTGCCTCTGCTGGAGACTAGAAGATACCAAAACAATAGAAAGAGCATCATTTACTAATACCACAGCGTCCTCTACTCTGGCTTATAGAGGAAGCTGAACTGAGTTGGCTAGAGAACAGTGCCATCTACAGTCCAGACACAAAACTACAGGGAGGTGTCACAGCAAGCTGGGCCCCTGCAGCTCCAAAACCCAGACAGGCTCACATATCAATCAGTTTCACACACAGTACTAGGCGCAGGTGTTGGTAATCTCAAGTGGTCATCTTTACCCACTCCAAAAGGAGTATGTTCTCTTACTTCCAACTTATTCCTTTTTCCCACCGAAAGCTGAACATAGACAAATGAAGACAGAAATAAAAAACAGGTGGATAGGGGCGCCTGGGTGGCTCTGTCGTTAAGCATCTGCCTTTGGCTCAGGTCATGATCCCAGGATCCTGGGATTGAGCCCCGCATCGGGCTCCCTGCTCAGCAGGAAGCCTGCTTCTCCCTCTCCCACTCCCTCTGCTTGTGTTCCCTCTCTCGTTGTGTCTCTGTCAAATAAATAAATAAAATCTTTAAAAAAGTAAAAAAAAATTTTTTTTAAAAAAAAGGTGAATAAAAACTGGATCTTTCCTGCTATGGCCTGTCCTGGCAGTATCTCAGCGGCTATCTACCATCCAGGGTATGAGTCCCAGAACCTCACGATCAATGGTGGTTGTACTTTCATAACAGTGATATAAGCAGCAGTGGTTAGACTACAGAAGTTAGACTACTATATGACCAGTTCTATATAGTACATATACTTTTGGATGAATAAAGCATATTTACTCTTTTCTAACGAGAGACTCATACTGACCAATTTTACACTCAAACATAACGGCTTTGTTTTTGCTGCTGTTGTTTATTTTGTAGAAAAGCAGAACTTATACTGGAATTATATAGACTTTGGGGGGCACCTGGGTGGCTTAGTGGGTTAAGCGTCTGACTCCTGATTTCGGCTCAGATCATGATCTCAGGGTCATAAGACTGGGTCCCACATCATGCTCTGCACTGGGTGTGGAGCCTGCTTAAGATTCTCTTTCCCTCTCCCTCTGCCCCTCCCCCACTTGCTCTCATGCACGCACTCTCTCTCTCTAAAAAAGAATAAAATAAATAAATAAATAAATAAATAAATAAATAAATAAATAAATAAATATGTATAAGGCCCAGATTCTCCAGATGAAAACCCAAAAGCTAGAAACTCAGCACAAACGAACAGGGAACACTGACACAGGGAAAATGTTTTTCCTGCCTAGAACTCACTCCTAGGCACTCTTAAGAGTTTAAAAAGAAAACAACTTTCTCCAGTTATAAACTTTCACCTATTTTCCAATTTCATTTTGTTGATATCCTTCCAAGTCCAGGATTGAAAACTAGGTAGTATGCAAGGCCCAGATCTTATGAAATATTTTTTATGTTTTGATAAGCTTCTTTGGCAGGAACCCTGGATCAAGATATATGCAGAATCACAGAATGTCATGTCGTAAGTACGTAAGCAGTGAACTCATGAGGTCCAAAAAGAGGCAAACAAGTCCACTTCTAATTAAACTGTGCTTCCCAAGTCAGCTCTATCCTAGACAGCCTCCACCCATTCTTCTAACCCCAAGTGGCCTTCCTGATAGCTCAGAAGCAGGGGGAGATGAAGCATGATATACCATTCTTCCCTCCCCACAAATGGAAATGCATACTCTCTTCAGTCTCACATGAGCTAACCTCTGTTTCTTGCTTCATTAACTTCCTAAACTATAGTATCTTCAAGGGCCATCTCCTCAAGCATTTAGCGCGTCCTTCCCGAGGACGTGTATACTCCTGCTCTGGCTCTAGGAAGCGTGACCACTCCAAGCGCTTCAGTTTTTTGGTAAGATGGATTTCCAGGGTCTTAGTTTATTAACCCTGCAGAATTATTTCCGCAGCTAATGAGAAAACAGCTCCTATAATTCCTTCCTTAGTGGCACAGTTCTTCCAGAACTGACCCTAAAGTTTCCACAGCACAAGACAGGGACATTAATTTGTTTTAGCTCAAGGCTAAGGTTAGACTTCAAAGGAAGTCAGTTTTCCCCACCACAGTTGGGTTAGAAATCAATATAAAATCATCAAGGTATCTCAGGATTACTCACACTCCAGGCCTGATCTGAAAGGTAAAAGCTTGCGTATGAGTGTATAAATAAATATTCAGACATATTTAAAACTCCTCTTCCTATCCATATAACCCTGGTATAATTACTCCCATTTCAGGTTTGGCATCTGCTATGTGAAGAAACTCTACAATTACAGAGGGAGGGGCTGAGTAGGGAAGGAGGGTGCTGGGGCAGAGTGCTTCAGCCAAATGATACAAAGTTTTTTCCTGTTCCCTGCCCGCCACCCCACCTTTATGCTATTCTAGCCTCCTTCAAGCTAGTCACTATTTACTGTCCTTTAGGGAAACAGCAGCATCAGGTATGATAGTTTAGATTTTGGGCTCCTCAGAAAACAAGTCCCCAGCTGTACAACTGAGGTACTGCATGTGTATGTTGGCAGAGTGGGCTTGTTCTTCAGAGTGGCTGGCTACAGAGCTCTGAGTGGAACAAATGAAGAATTTGTATGCCTGTAAATGCAATGACAGCCCAAGGCAGCTCACTTTTTAACTGGCTCTATAAATCACTAGGGATATGAGAAGTAAAAATATCTAGACATCCCTCTCTGAAATCTAGACTTCCTCTTATAAGGCCTCTCAGTATATACATCAGATTGGGAGGGTGAGAAGGAAATGAACCACACAACTATGAAACCTGAAGACCACTTTCTATAGAAGCAGCTGACTTTAGATGTTTTCTAGAAAAGGTGCATTTCCCTGCATTGACTTAAGCTTCAAAGACCAAAAATGCTTTGGAAGAACAGGATACATAGAAAATCTAAATACTTCTGGGCGTCTGGGTGGCTCAGTCGTTAAGCGTCTGCCTTCAGCTCAGGTCATGGTCCCAGGGTCCTGGGATCGAGTCCCACATCGGGCTCCCTGCTCCGCGGGAAACCTGCTTCTCCCTCTCCCACTCCCGCTGCTTGTGCTCCCTCTCTCACTGTGTCTCTCTCTGTCAAATAAATAAAATCTTAAAAAAAAAAAAAGAAAGAAAATCTAAATACTTTCTATTTAGATAGCCAATATAAATCACAATTGACAGTGGCCTGGGAATCAAGTTCATGTAGTACAGGTCAGCAGAAAGAAGGGAAGGCAGGCAGGAGTCAACAGGACTCAGTACCACCATCATCTCATTTCCATTCATCAACTTTCTTGGGACCCCCTGCCAGATTCTGACCTTAGATAACTTAATAAAGGATGCAAGCTGATGTAAATAATGACAGAAAAATATCACTAAGGAAGATTCAAAAGGCTCCACCTTCTTTAAACAGAACTGTGAACACAGCAGACCTTCTAGGATGAGTGGAGAAAACAAGGTAAAACACAGAAGGGTGAGAAACGTTGGCCTCTTAAAGAGTTTTCCTGGCTAACTGAAAGATGCTCCTTAAAGCAAAAGGAAATGAGCCAGGAAGACAGAAACTTGTTCTCTGCTCTTACCACAGTCTGGCGCATCTCTACCCAGCCCTCTCCCTTCACATACTTGTTCAGAGTTGTAAGAGAGCTTCTGTCTAGCTCTCATCAACGACAGGAAAGAATGGGAAAGGTAAGCAGAGTAAAAAACTGCACTGTGAGAAGGGGAGCCTTTGCGGCGATGCTGAGGGCAATCGCCAGAGTGCCCTGTTTTGATAAATGGAGTGTTAGGAAGGCTCTAACAGGTGCTCAGTGTTGAAACCACAACAGAAACTGCTCCCAACCTGCAAATAAAACTATGACTGTTGAATGGTGAATAGAGAGCAACAGTCACTTTTCCGAGGGAACATACCTGTGAACCACAGTCTAGGCAGGGCTGCCGAGGAAAGCACGAGAACACCAGACTAAGAAGTTTCTTGGTGCTGGAGTGTTATGTTTCCTTTTGTTATCTGGAGACTGCACTGAGGCGAGAAGGCCAGATCCAATCTCCCTCCCAACCTGGCCCCCTCCTCTAAAAAACCCTCAAAAGCCTCAATGCAGGTAACAAATGGCTCCCTCTCCTTTTCAAATATTCCACTGTCCCTGACCCTGCTGTTTGGTGATAATCCACCTGACAGATGGCTTGTTCCCATGGTAGTTTAGAGCCCCTGACTGAAGGAGAGGAACTACACAGGAGAGACATGGTCAGGGAAAGAAGCCATTCTTATCTACCATGTAACAGTTCTCAAACCAACACAATTTAAAGGGAGGAGTACTGTCTTGGGAAAGCCAGGACCACGTATGTCCTCTAAATAGTGAGGATTTATGTTTCTTAAGGTCCAAACAGCTTAAAACAGTTCTGTTTAAGAAATGGATCTCTTAAAAGAGGGTTTATTCCTTCAAGTATCATCTATTTTGTCTCTTCCCTCCTGTGGCACTTACTCGTGGACTGGCCACACACAAAAAAGATGGCAGTTCAGTGAGCAGGCAGCAACGAAGCGAGGAGGTAGCTGATCTCCGCTGATGGATGACCTGGTCTGAGTAGCCACTCACTGCTTTACAGTGGCTGCTGAAAACCAGAGACTACAAAACAGAAACGCAAATTAGTGCCACTGGCAAGTATGTTTAATGCAAGCAAAATGGAAAAAATGTCAAATATTAAACATCTGACTTAAACACATTCTTCTTAGTGAATATTAATTCTACTAAACAATAAAACCAGTATTTAGAACCAAATGTATAATATAGCCAAAGCTCATGTTAATTTTAAACCATGGTTTTATTAATATACTGTAAGCCAAGTGGCATTTCTAATTCTACCTTTTTCTGGAAGAGATACTGTTAATTGTAAATAGTTAGAACATAATTTTCATTAGACAAAACAACGTATATGTGGGGGCAAGTTTGGTTCATTGGTTACACCATGGATGCAAACTCACATCTTAAATTAAAAACATGATGGCTAACAATATTTCCTTCTAAATTTTTCTTCAAGGCCATTTTTTTTTAAGTGATTTTCTTTTTCTTTTTTTTAAAAGATTATTTACTTATTTATTTATTTATTAGAGAGTGAGCAGGAGAGAAACAGCATGAGAGGGGAGAGGGTCAGAGGGAGAAGCAGGCTCCCCGCTGAGCCGGGAGCCCGATGTGGGACTCGATCCCAGGACCCTGGGATCATGACCTGAGCTGAAGGCAGTCGCTTAACCAACTGAGCCACCCAGGCGCCCTTTAAGTGATTTTATTTTTAAGTAATCTCTACAACCAACATATGTGGCTCAAACTTACAACCCCGAGATCAAGAGTTGTATACTCTACTTACCGACTGAACCAGCCAGGCATAAGGCACATCTGTTTAGCATCACACATGTATATTAACAGTGCATGTACAGCTGACCTTTGAAGAACATGGGTTTGAAATGTGTGGATCCACTTATACATGGGTTTTTTTTCCAAAAATAACTCAACAATACTGTAAATGTATTTTCCTTATGATTTTAGTAACATTTTCTTTAGCTTACTTTGTTGTAAGAATACAGTATATAACACATATACAAAATATGTGTTAACTGGCTGTTTATGTTATTGGTAAGGCTTCCTGTCAACAGGAGGCTGTTAGTAGTTAAGTTTTGGGGGAGTAAAACGTTATACGTGGATTTTTGACTGCAGAGAGGGTCAACATCCCTAACCCTGGCGTTGTTCAAGAGTCAACTATAGTTCTAGCAAGGTTAGCTGTTTCATTTATTCAGTGACATCAATACAAGTGGTCAGGAAAAGAAAACAATATTGCTTTAGTTCTTTTATCTGACCATTTTTAAAAAAACAAATTCTTCATTTGTATTACATTATCAATACATTTTAACAGACTAAAAGCTCATAGTAAAGCTTCAGTTTATAAGCTTTCATGAGAAAGATTTTTTAAAAGTATGGAATGTTGGGGCGCCTGGGTGGGTCGGTTAAGCATCTGCCTTTGGCTCAGGTCATGATCCCAGAGTCCTGGGATCAAGCCCCTCAACAGGCTTCCTGCTCAGCGGGGAGCCTGCTCCTCCCTTTCCTCCCCACTAGTGCCCTCTGTCGCTATCTCTGTCTCTCTCTCTCAAAATAAATAAATCTTTAAAAAATTTTTTAAAAAGTATGGAATGTTCACATAAAAGAATCTGTCAGTGGGATTACAGTATTCTTTACTGCAGATGCAATTCTTTCTTCAGTGCAATGTTAGACATTTTATCTTTGGATCTTCATTCTTGATTACTTCACTTTTTTCTTTATTGTTTTCTCAGATAAGGCAGGTTGGTAACCTAAACAACTATACAGATGAAGATAATACATACACAAGGTAGGCAAATTTCTACATTGGTACAAGGTCAAGAAAACAAACTGCAAGATGAACAGTAACCAGGACTCTGTACAGAAGAATAGTTACAATTCCAGTACCAAAAGCTTCCAGGACCAAATCTCTTCAAGGCTTCTTTGTTCAGTAGGTATCTTTTCCCAAAGTAAATGGGCTCTTCAGGATCACACTTTGAGAGAAGCCATCTTAAGTTGTCTACCAGGATATGTGTATCATAATCTGTTTTCCAAAAACCAATCAGCATTTTCTGAATAATGGTCATGAACAAACTGAAAGGCCTGAACTGTTTCTAGGAGAGTTGGGCTGTCTCCAGTGGTTTCTAACCACACTGTATGGAAGTCTTTACAATGCTTTATTACAACATTAGGTCCACGTAGCTTTGACATGTTTGATATTTTCCTCTAGATGTGGATGTCCCTGTCGTTACCCAGAAAAGAATTTTAACCTTCTGATAGTTTTTCAATAATATCTGCGTTCTCATCTTTATGTTGGCTAGCATCTGCATTGACGTTCATCCGCCTCGATGTCCATTACCTTCTGAATGCCTAGTGTAAGGATCATTACAAAGATTATTAGACCAGGTATCAACCTGTTCTTCCAATACTAGATACTGGATAGGTAAGAACATACACTTAAAACAATCCTATGGTAATGCACAGATGAAGATAGTCAATTCTCTTGTTTTCTGCAAGCACATTTTCTATTATTGGTGGTAAGCACCCTTGCCCCTCCTAGGGGGTGGAGAGATGCTCATGTCATCGAGCTACAGTAGTAGCTCAGGACTGCTAGTTAGGGTGTCTACTGCCACTCAGGGGGCTGAGGCAGCAGCAGTAGCTGACCTGAACACCTCTGAACTGCTTACTAACTTCTAAAGAGCAGTAACTAAACAATGTCTCTGCCAGGGATCTCTTAAAGTCACCCTCATTTTAAGTATTCTCAAATGGCAAAATTCAACAAAGCCTGTTTCTTACTTCATTCCTAGAATATAAAGGTAAAAGATGAAAGAATGAACATTTCCTTCAATTATTTTCTCTTCAACATTATAGTTATTAGTAAGAAAGAGTTACAACAGTCACTGTAGGGAGTCCTTTTAACACAGTATGTTATTTGTGACACCTTTCCGGAAAAAGTCTAATGATAATTCTACTCCCAGGGGTGGTCATTCCCAAATAAAACATGTTCACTTGTCTTACATGAGCTAGGTTAAAATGATATTCTCACTGGAAGTCATTAAAGGCAGGGTGATTTGTAGCTTTGATTTTAGATTAGAAAAAAATTCACTAGCTCAAAATGCTCATACACAGCCTTAGCTTTAGAGAAACCCTGACCACCTCTCCAGCATATTTTACTCAGTCTATACTTTTCTACATTATTTTCTCTTAACCTTGGTTCCATCAATTCTTCCTTAGGATAGGTGGTCCTTAATACCACATTACCCACATTCCTTTCACATAATGACATGAACTACTAGACACTGCTACCTACAAAAAAATTTAATGCTTCACACAGAAGAACACAAAGGACACCTTAAACACCACTGCATAAGATGCCTGGGTGAGCAGGTGAAGGAGGGACAGAAAAGAAGTTTCATTGCTGCTTTAGTCTGTTTTGGCCTAGAACAAATTAGAAAAAAGACACAGAATGTCACACTACGGGAGACATGATTTGGTTATGATGTGGGCACAGGTTCTGCTGTTCTGTTGTCCCTTCCTCATGCTCTTGAAGGTCTTCATTACCCTGTAGGCACTGGCAGCTATATGTGTCTTGCTACCAGAACGACAACATGCACACAGCAGAGAAGTTAGGCTTTTGTCTTTTGGCACTACACAAAAGTCTCAATGGAAAGTAAGTAGGGCAGGAAGATAGGCCCCACACCTGTCAACTTCTTGCCACAGTATAGCACAGAAAACACACAGATGTTTTTCCCCTCAGATATAGACTTACCCACTTAACAAGGGGCCATCCTTTATTCTCCATGTCTTGTTTAAAATTAAAAGGAACATTTATGTTACCATTAGGTCTTCATTACTCAAATTAATCTTCTGCTTTTGTTCTTAAAGAATACATCAAACATAGGTATAGAGAAAAGGTCTCACTTTATTATTATTATTATTTTGCTTTTTAAGCTTTTATTTTAATTCCAGTTAGTTAACATACAGTGTTATATTAGATTCAGGTGTACAATATAGTGATTCAACATTTCCATAAATCACCCGGTGCTGTCACGACAAGTGCACTCCTCATCGACCTTCCCCCCAACCCCCTTCCCCTCTGGTAACTGTCAGTTTGTTCTATAAAATTAAGAGTCTGTGAGGAAAGGTCTCACCTTAAATGAAAGGGTGTAGTGTTTATAGATCAACTGCTAGACTAAATGGATTCTATTTTCAGGTATTTTAAGTGACCAAACAAAAAGAGAGAAAATAAAGCACAGAAAAACCCTGAATACAATGGCTTCCCAGAGTTTTCCACAAGGGGCGTTGGCAGCTTTCATGATCTCAGGAAATAATAACATATATAAATACTCTAGCTGCAAATTAACATTTAGCAGATGAGTTTTTTAAAACCTCCTGTTTGGGATTCTTCATCAATAGCCAGTCAAAGCTCTCTAAGCATAAAAGAGAGAACAGTGTTTAAAACTTAAACATACACCACTCTTTTCAAAAACAATTCTTTATGTTTAGATCCTTTTGCATATTTTAAATTGCAAAATCTGAACTGCCCCCAATTTTTATGACCTAGCTCACAAAAGCTGTGGAGTATGTAAAGCTTTTGACACACATGATGCCTAAGTGGCTATTACCATAACAACAGTTCCACTGAGACAGATACAGGAGATGGAATCAATGCTGGTACAGGTTTCCCTTGCTACCCGAATGTAGAGAATTCCTCTGAAAACTTTTGTAAGCTGAAATAGCATAAAGCAAAGAAGCAATTACAATTAAACTCTATGGAAAAATTTTTGAGCATTCCCAGACCCCCCAAAATAACTCTTTTCAGCTTTTCCGATACCTTAGGACACACCTTGCTAACAGATGCACAAAATAAACTGAGATACAGCACAGACGCACACAGACATGGCTGAAAGCTATGGCAGCTGGATGCTGAGTCTAGTGCCTGGGCAGGGAGCTGGGCCGTGCCGCTCTCACTGCTCCGGTGCACAGGGCTCTGTAAGGGCTCCGTGCCAAACAAATGCTGAATGCTACTTCCGCTTTTTGCCTTTTTTTGGAAAAAGCAAAAGTCCTCTTCAGATCTCTTTTGATTAGTGAAACAGGTATGAATGTAGGTCCTTCTTAAAAGCCAAGTGGCATAACCGTGAACTTTTGAAAAGAGGGGGACACCCTGTACTCTGCTTCTGCCAATCATCATTTTTAACTGGATATAGCATAAAATCTGCTTTGCCTCCCCAAAAGATGACTACATGGTATATATCCTACAGATTCTGGATTTTCTTTATTCTTCTAAGCAAAACAAGATTAAAATATGTGTGAAACTTGTACTCTTTAACCCCTACAAAACTGTACAAGAAAGGAGCTCTGCCCAGAGCTCACAGTGGGGAAGGAGGTGTGTGAGATTGAATTTATGAAAAATTTGAACTAACTACTATTCCTTCTTAAAATTCTCACCAGTACAGCCGAGTGGAACACAATAAAATTCAGTGGAACACAGTGAACCATGCTGGCTTTTGTTTCACAAGTATCACAAGAGAAAAAAATATCAGACAAGCATTCATGTCAAGTAAGAGAGTTTAAAAGACCCTAAACTTTGTTTAAAACACCTCTAAATGTCATCCGATCTGTATCCTTAGCCTAGTTCCTTAGTTCCTTCACGTGTATTTATCATCCCAAAGCTAGTATTATGAGAATAGTACTTCCTTGAACTCTGTAACACAGAATTCGAACCTAACATTCACTGCAGAGTGAGAACAAGGGTTTTACAGGCACCCCTGGGAAAAAAGCTTCTCACTGTCCAGATTCATTCATATCCACGGTGGGAAAGAAGGAGGTGAGGACTGGGTTAGATCGCTGGATGACTCAGTAGTATGGGATCTGAGATAGCTTACCAGGAACAAAATGACAACATGTAGCTAAGTCAACAGTCATTACTTGTCTTCCCAGAGGAATAAGAACAAAGCCTTTACCTGGATCCAATGATAGGAAGCTGTATTTAGGAGACAGGCTGCTGGAACAATAACTACTACTCTTCATAAAACAAATGAAGGCACAGAAAAGAATGAAGAATTTTCTGCAATAAGAGGACAAAGCTGCATGTGGAAAAATTAATTCAAAGCTAATTTGGTAGCTTTAAAAGAATTTTATCGGGCGCCAGGGTGGCTCAGTTGTTAAGCATCTGCCTTCGGCTTAGGTCATGATCCCAGGGTGCTGGGATCGAGCCCCATGTCAGGCTCCCTGCTCAGCGGGGAGCCTGCTTCTCCCGCTCCCTGCTTGTATTCCCTCTCTCGCTCTCTGTCAAATAAACAAACAAACTCTTTAAAAAAAAAAATAAAGGAATTTTACTTGGAATTATTATTTGAATAGTACAAGAGAAAGAATTCTACACTTGCTTCCAATTTTAGCATTTCCCGTGGTCTTTGCTCTCAGGTCTATCCACTCAAGAATAATCCCAAGTGTGCCTGGCTAGCTCAATCAGTAGAGCATGCCACTCTTGACCTCTCAGGGTTGTGAGTTTGGGCCCTATGTTGGGGGTAGAGATTACTTAAAAAAGGCAGGGGGGTGCCTGGGTGGCTCAGTCATTAAGTGTCTGCCTTCGGCTCAGGTCATGATCCCAGGGTCCTGCGATCGAGCCCCACGTCAAGCTGGCTCCCTGCTCCGCGGGAAGCCTGCTTCTCCCTCTCCCACTCCCCCTGCTTATGTTCCCTCTCTGGCAAATAAATAAATAAAATCTTAAAAAAAAAAAAAAGAATAACCCCAAACTTCATCTTTAAAAACTGATCTTGAACATAGAATCACTTGTATATTTTTCCATCAAAACTTTGTTGTTTTAAAGATTTTATTTTTTTAAGTAATCTCTACACTCAATGTGGGCTCAAACTCACAACATCAAGAGTGGCATGCTCCACTGGCTGAGCCAGCCAGGTGCCCCACTTCCATTAAAACTTTGAAACAAAATTTGTATTTACTTTGCATAGTAAAATAAGCCTATTCCACTTTTTAGGACCACAAAAGAAAGCAAAGCAAAGAGCTGGAGAAATAACATCTCTTCATAAATAATCAAGGTTACCTAATCAGAATTAAGTTGGCAAATCAAATGAACATGCAAGATACAGAATACAACACAGACTGCAATGAAAAAATTTTGCTTACAAGGACTTAGAGCTTATGAGCAATGAATTCCCGCTGAAGATGAAAGCCAGACATTTTCCTGTATTTAATATCCTCCCCAGCTGAAGTTTGCTGTGGCTAATAAAATTGTGAACAAGACGAGTGACAGAGTGTAGGGAGAGATACCAACATCCTTTAATCAATTTAAGAACATTTATGATGTCACAGTCAGAACCCATCAATAGCCTAGGCCAAAATCTCAGAACTAGGAATACCACAACAAACTTTATAATGAAATAACTAATTTAAAGGTATCAGCCCAGCAGTAAGAGGCTCTGGTCATTTTAAGATATGTTCACAAATTCTTTGGTAACTTTCTCTTCAAAAGGCAGAACCTAGTTCCTTCCCCTCTCCTAGCGTGACTCCCAAAACTAGATCATAAAAGGCACTGTTCCTCTTCCTTGCTTGCCCTCCCCCCCGGGATCACTTACCCTGGGGAAAGCCAGCTGCCATGTCATGATACTCAAGCAGCCCCATGGAAAAGTCCACACAGCAAGGAACTGAGGCCTCCAGCCAATAGCCTGCATCAACTTCCTAGGCATGTAAGTAAGCTACTTTGGAAGTAGATCCTATGGCTCTAGTCAATCTTTCAAATAACTGTAACCTTAGCTGACGGGAACTTTGTAAGATTTTCTGAGCTAGAACCACCTACCTAAGTTGCTCCCAAGTTCCTGATCAACAGAAACTGCAAGGCTAAAATAACTGACGTACAATAAAATCAATGAGTGACCAAACAAGTTACCAATCCCACATTTCTTAAACTCCAAGGGAATGTTAGAACTCTTCACAAAATTCTATTTTAAATACTGATGTTGTAATTTTAGGCTGGGGGACATTCCCTCAGATGAGAATACACACCAAGTTCCAAAGGGAAAAAAACACAAATACAAAGCACCACTATTAAGTCATTCAGGAAACATTTACTTTTTTGTGCACAAGACCGCAAAGACAAGAGGGACTATATAAAATGTCCAAACACCTGAACTGTGTTCTCACTTGGGGAAGAAAAAGGAATGATAAAAAAATAAAAATAAAAAATAAAACGACAGAACTGCTTAGTAACACTTCTTTTCTTTTTTTTAAAAAAGATTTTATTTATTTATTTGACAGAGAGAGAGACAGCGAGAGAGGGAACACAAGCAGGGGGAGTGGGAGAGGGAGAAGCAGGCTTCCCGCGGAGCAGGGAGCCCGATGCGGGGCTCTATCCCAGGACCCTGGGATCATGACCTGAGCCGAAGGCAGAGGCTTAATGACTGAGTCACCCAGGCTCTTTCTTTTTTCATGTTAAGCTTAGTTTCAGAGCTTCTAGAAATAGTGAAACTTTCTCTGTGGAAGAGAGTACCTTTCCGTTAATTAATTTCCGTTAATACCGTTCTACCAGTATTCACTGGAGTTTTCTACCATATAAAAAGGGTAGTTAACCACTTTGCAATCCCACCAATTGTCTCTCTTGCATGTTCAATTTCCTTCTTCGTGGGCTTTTTCCATTTTAGTCTTCAAATCTGAGTCTCCTCTCCCCTACAAATTCAACTTTGACTTAAACCCAGTGTCCTTCCTTAAATACCTCCCTATTCTTCTTTTTAACTGTCACACTTCATTGAACACTTCATGTGCTCTCCACACTTTCTAACCAGAATCTCTCTCCCTGTAAATCCCTGCATCTGGGCCTTCTGTGTTCTATCTACACTCACAACAACAAAAGCTACTAATCTCATCCCTATGTATTTGCTTTAAACTTAATATAGAATTTATCATTCTCTTGGATCTTCTTTTGAATTCTGGGTTTTGGAAGTGATTCCTTCACTGACAATGCTCATCCATATCAAATCAATCAGAGTCCCTTGACCCTTTCTTGAAGATTTATTTATTTATTGGGGGGGGGGGGCGGGCAGGCAGAGGAAGAGGAAGATAGAGTCTTATGTAGACTCTGCATGGGGCTTGATCTCATGACCCTGATATGACAAGCAGAAATCAAGAGTCGGGGGCTTAACCGACTGTGCCACCCAAGAGCCCCACTGACCCTTTCTCTATAATCGTTCAGTTACTACCATTTCTGTTGAGTCCTTAGTACCTGATACTTGCAACCTTGTTTAACAGACTCCTTAATATGGACCCCTGGTGTCTCATCTTTCGTGACACCACACTCTGAGATTAATCTTCATCAAATACCAATGACCGAGATCCCCACTGGTGTGCTCAGTGATCTGAGTGATTAAATGGCCTTCGTGAAACTGGCTATCAGATTACTCCTTCCAATGGCTTGACAGTAGCCACCAAAAGTTTATTTCCCCAAGACTACAACTATAGCATCTATGTAATAACACAAGCCAAAAAGAGGCTGAAACTCCTGGTTTAACATCTAAACCCCAACAGACTGGCATTTAAAGACTCCTACAACTTACCTTACTAGCCCTTTCTTTTGTTTAGCTCCAGTGTTTAACTTGGAATATCCTTCCTCCTCCCCAGATTCCTATCACTTGAAGTCCAACTTAACACCATTTTAGGCACCTGGGTGGCTCAGTTGGTTAGGTATCTGCCTTTGGCTCGGGTCATGATCTCAGGGTCCTGGGATCAAGCCCCACGTCGGGCTCCCTGCTCAGCTCTAATAAATAAATAAAATCTTTAAAAAAAATAAAATAACACCATTTCTATAACAACTTCTTTGTCCATTTCAATCTAAGGTGATTTCCCATTCTGAACTTTACCACTAATCATCCACCACCAATCTGGCAATTAATCATGTCTTCTTTCAATTCTTGAGTCATTTTTGTTTTTAAAGTCTTTCTAAGAGGCGCCTGGGTGGCTCAGTTGGCTAAGCGTCTAGCTCTTGGTATTGGCTCAGGTCATGATGTCAAGGCCGTGAGACTGAGCCCTGTGTCCGGCTCTCCACACTCAGCTGGGAGTCTGCTCAAGATTCTCTCTCTCTCTCTCTCTGTGCACCCCCCCCCACCCTGTGCTCTCCTTCTCTCAAATAAATAGATCTTTAAAAAAGTAAAAAATGAAGTCTTTTTAAGTTTGTGTGTTTTTACTACATGCATGAATGATTTTTCAAACCAGAAAGCAGGGACCATGACTGTTAACACACCTTGCCCACAGCAGACACTGCTGACTAACAGGTTGGTAAACAACATTAATTACATATGCTCTCTGTGGGAGTAGACTGACATTGAGAGGAGGTGATTCTAAAGGTAGTCTGACCAGCAGAAAAAAGGAGCATCAGAGAACCCCTGATCATTAAGCCAATACCAAATTCTACCACCAGAGATTCATTCAATCAATAAATAAGTTCTTCTGACATATAGATTGATGTACCCATTCACTCCAATTGGCCTTGGTACTGAACAATTAAAAACAGCATGAAGAAAGAGAGAAGGGTGTGTGAAGAAAAAGGAGTACTTCCCCCAATAAATACTGGGTCCTCCCCTCTATCACCATTCCTTACTCAATTAGGCTTCTTTTACTATCCAGACTAGTGGTCTACAAAGAAAGCTTCATATGCAAGATTCACAAGGTAAATAATATTAACATGTTAGGCTAAGTGTATCATTTTAAAGAAAATAATACACAGGTATAGTCAAAATGGATTAAACATATTTTAGTAACAGGGGGACATAACCAAAAAATTTGGGGACCAGTGGCCTATATATCTACAATGTTGAAGAGTTTAAAATAAGATTTATGAGCTGATTCTAAAATTTACATAAGAATGCAAAGAGCTAAGAACAGCCAAGGCAATACTGAAGGAAGATGAAGCTAGAAAATCTGTGCTACCAGTGATCACGACTTATTATGAAGCTACAGTTCATACACGGTGGTACTGGTTCAAGGATAGACAAATGGACCAATGGAACAGAAAAGAGCCCAGAAACAGACCCATACACATACAGCTACCTATTTGGCAAAAGTGATGCTGAGGGCAGTAAGGATGGTCTTTTCAATAAACGGAGCTGGGTAAAATCTCTATCTATATGCAAAAAAAAAGACAATCCTTAAAAAACAGACTAAAAAACCACCACAATTCCCTGTAGATTGGAATGTGAAAGGTAAATAAAAAAAAAAAACTTATGGAGAAAAATATAGAGGATTACCTTCATGACCTTTGTATATAGGCAAAGATTTCTTCAACAGGACACAAAAATGCTAACTAACAAAAGACACCACTGAGAGTGCAAAAGTAAGCTACAGAGTAGAAAATAATCTGTAATACATAAGGACTACAAATCACTATGAAAACACAGACAGCCTCATAGAAAAATAAGCAGTATCTTGAATAAGAATTCATAAAGGAGGTTATCCAAATGGCTAATAAGCATTAGGAAAGGTATTCAATATCATCAGTCATAAGGGAAATGTAATTTAAAGCCACACAGAAAGGCTACTAAAATGAACAAATAATACATCATTCTGGCAAGGATGTGGACCAATCAGAACCTCTCATATGCTGTTAATGAGAGTGAAAACACTGGTGCAACTGTTTGAATTTTCACTAAAAGATCTGTACGGTAATACAACAGTAGTATTTGTAACAAGAGAAACTAGGAATCACCCAAATATTTGCCCACAGTAACTCTTGGGAAGGCAAGGCAGTGGAGAGGAAAAGTGAATGGAAGTGGACACAAGGGACTTCTGGAATAGAGTTCCAGTAGTGTTTGTGAAGTAACTCAGCTGTATGTACACTTACGATTTGTGCACTTTCCTATATGCATGTTAATATCTCTAGAAGGACAGCCAACACAACAAAAGAGAAGATATAAAAAGTTTTATATGCTATACTTATTATTTCTCTCTAATCTACTTGGCTTGTTGTCTACTAAAGCAAAGCAAATGCTCATTTTTTCAGAATCAAGTTAGCTGCTTCTTAGAATCATGAGTTCAAATAGTTGCTAATTAATTCTCTTAGAAAAAAAAAATTTTTTTTAACTTCCCTAATAACTTCGTTAGGGTACTGGTTATCACTCACGAATTTTCTTCCTACTCCCACAATCTTTAAAGATGGACTCCACATTTATGTCAGTCCTTTTCTAATCTTTCAAGACTTTTCTCATCCTTCCTAAGTTTGTAATTCATCATTTGAATTACAGCAAATATCTCAAGTTATACTGTCAGGACATTTACTGAAAATAGTAAGCATAGTTAGTTATAAGTCTATTTCCTGGGAAAACAAAAAACTCTGATTCCACAGTAGTAGGATCCCTATTTAAACAAAGTGGTCTTCCACAGGATTTGTAAATTATATTAACAATGCCAGAACTGTTTTTTTAGACCTCAAAAACAGCAAACAAGTCTTATCAGGAATGATAGGCACAAAGCAAACATGATGAATTTATCCCACACATAAGAGCCCAAGACCTTATATTTAAAACTAATTGAAAAACATCAGCACAACAGGTAATTATTACATTGAAGTCTTAGCACTGTTAACTAATATTTGATGTTTTCTTTTTAAAAAAGACTCATTTTTGTCAATTTTTTTTAAAATGAAAAACTGGCAGGATCAGAGTAGACTATGAAATTTCAAAGTGTGGTTTTGATGTCTGTATGTATGCTAAAATTATCATGCGTCTTAAGTTTTAACTTTTATATTCTTAACTAATGAGTTTTGGAAATCTGTTCTAAAGGATTAGGTGTCCAAAATTTCATTCTCTACTCTTCTTTGCATAACAGACAAAACCAATGTTCTCTAGATAAATTAGATAAATGTTTCTTGACTAAGAAAAACTCAGTTCAGAGAAACCAGTGTGAGAAATAGGACAGTAGTGGTGACAGGCACCTTCTAACAAAGCCATTCTTGGGGGGATAGTTCCCATAATAAACTACTTTGCTCAAGTTTGGATCAGCTGGGTTCTTTCAAAATTAATTATCTTTATTTATACAATCTTTGAATACCAGGGATATAACAGGTAGATACCAGAATATACTAAGACAGAGATGGACCTTGACTACTAACTACAAGTCAGGGTAACTACACAGTGAAATGTGCATTCAGCTCTCTGAGCAATTTCTGAAAGTGAGACTCTTCCTTAAGTTCCAAATGTCAGTTTCGTTCTTTTGACTATTAAAAAGAATGATCCAGAATCTTCTACATGGTGACTCTATTTATCTAGTCCTCTGACTATCCTAATATTATGAGGTCATATAATGCTGTATTTTTCAAACTGTGATTAGTGAGGGTCATGAAATCATTTTTTAGTAGGTTCTAACTAACATTAAGAAAAAAAAGAACTAAAAAAAATCAGAGTACATTGTACATGAAGGTTAGGTTAAGTATAGTCTTGTGAATATTTTGTTATAAAAATTTATGTATGTATATGTAGTATTTCCTATATCTACATACTTACCAGGTGGTGATAAAAAAATATTCTTAAAAAAATATTCTTGAGTTATGGTCACACTTCAAAAGCCACAGATATAATGGGCTTTATTATATTTTTATTAATTGTTACATATGAAGTCTCAACAAAATAATTCTTTATTCAGAAGTTAGGTCAATCTTTAAGACTAGATATCATATAAAGACCATTCTGCTTAGTTGAAAGCAACAATTTCTTATAACAGATCAACAAACTCTGGCAAAATACACTGCCTGGTTGATATTTTAATATATACATGTTGGAGATAAGGGTGATGAGACCAAAAGCAGAGCAGTGTTTCTACATACACAGAATTAGCTTCCAGCTACCCCTGACCTACTGGTTGTGTACATGGTAAGCCCCTATGAGAGCATATGTCCATTTACAACATGAAATAAAATTAAAGAGGAAATGAAAGTGAATCTAACTTCAATTAGATAACCTTACAGATTTCACTACCAACTTCCCATAAGGCACATGACCCACATCTGAATTTCTCAGGAAATTCATTAATTGATACAAGGACCTCACTGAACAGATACAATGAATATACTACTGTATTTTCAGAAAGCAGAAGAATACAAATAAGGGAAAGAGGATCTCTGAGTGTTAAGAAAGTTGCAGGTATCTACATAAGAAGGCATAATAAACCCTTAGGAGAATGGTGCTTCCTGTACCAAAGTAAAACTAGCAACAACTTGGGGCACCTGGTGGGCTCAGATGGTTAAGCGTCTGCCTTCGGCTCAGGTCATGATCCCAGGGTCCTGGGATCGAGTCCCACATCGGGCTCCCTGCTCCACGGGGAACTTGCTTCTCCCTCTCCCTCTACTGTTCCCCCTGCTTGTGCTCTCTCGCTCTATCAAATAAATAAATAAAATCTTTAAAACAAAACAAAACAAAACAAACTAGCAACAACTTATAACTATAGTAATATAAATTATCAAATGTAGGTGGACCAGTCTATAGGAAGTTAAGCAACTCTTGACCAGTTACAGCAATATTTCACCAGACGGAAGTCACCCCATCACCACTGACTACATTATTCCAACAGGACTGGAACCTAATTCTATTCTCCTTTTTGCATTACCGATCTTCTCTCCAGAGTCCAAAAAAGCACATGGAGCAATGCTTGAGAAACCAATTTGGAAAACAGAAGGAAGTCGTATGAGTTCTTCAGTGTACAGGGGACAAATACCAGATCCCACCAAAGAATATCCAGCATTCAATAGCAATTAACTGTAAGACTAACGACCCACTAAATTTTTTAAAGGACACAAGGAAAATGCCCTGCCTTCTTAACTTTTAATTTTCTTGAAGGACCGTAACATATAAATATACAAATCTCTTTTCAAAACTCTCCAGTGTTACCATTTCAATCTGAATAAAATCTAAATCCTTGCAAGACCTGATGATGTCCTTATGATCTGGACCTACATCTACAACGTTATTTCCTGTCACTTTCTCTCTTACCTACTCTACAATGGCCAGAACAATCATATGAAAAAGTGTTCAACATCATTATTTTTCATGGAAATGCAATTTAAAATTGAGATAATGCGGTAACACTATAAATGCAACAAAATGGACTGACGATATCAGGTATAGGCAAGGATGATGAACAGCAGCAAACTTCTCACATTTTGAGGAGTATAAATTTCTAAAACCATTTTGGAAAAAGGCTTGGAAGGGGCTACTAAATCTAAACATACATATACCTGATGATACAGCAATCTCATTCCTAGATATAAACCCCAAAGAAATTAGTGCTTACATTTACCAAAAGACATGTACAAGAATATGCAATGCACTTTTATTTACAATAGCCCTCAAATGGAAGCAACCTAAATATCCACCAACAATAGCACAGGTTAATAAATTGTGGTCTATTCAGACAATGGAATACTTCATAGTATTACAAAAGAATGCTACAATGCAACATGGATGAATCTCACAGACATAATATTGAGGGAAAGAAGCTGGACACAAAAGTGCACATACTGGATAATTCCATTTACATTAAGGTCAAAACCAGGCAAAAATAATCTGTGGTGATAGAATAGTTGTTTTGTTGGTTTGTTCTGAAATGGAGGTATTAAATGGGAAGATGCATGAGGGAGACTTCTAGGTGCTGGAAATGTTCTATACCTTAATCTAGGTATAATCTAGTAGTTATGTAAGTGTATCCACATGGATAATTTCAAAGAGTTGTACATTTAAATTCCATGTAATTTACAGTAAAGTTATATACAAAATACATATTAAATATACACACATGCACAAACACGCACTATATATATATATGTACCCATACACATACAAAATGTCTATGAAGTGATAGTGAGTTATAACTCAGTACACTGCTCCCACTCCTCTAGGAACTTGTGGCTCCATGAGGCCATCACTGACTTTATTATTACTTTTACTGACGCAAAGAGAAGGGAAGTGAGTACTACCACGGATAGCTGATGGTGAAGTAAGTGCTTACCTTTAACAAAGGGCAGCTGCAAAGGTTGGGAAAGGAGAGTGGAAAATTAACCCCAAGAAGGAAATCCTTGTTTCTCAGATATCTCTGCTGGCTCTCCCCTTCTGGCTCTCCCCAGGAGCGCAGCTGATGGAGCCTGTAGGAGGCTTTCAGAGACAGGAAAAGAGCTAACCATCTGAAACAGACCACAGCAGACATGCTTATTCAGTGCTCCATGGAGGTTTGAGGGTAGTTCAGAGCAGTGAGGAACCTTGTCTTTCATTCACATGTCTCTTTTGTACATCTTGAGCATTTTAGAAACAGTTCTTTCCTACTTTCAGATAAAGCCATTTCACACTTTTCTTCTATAAATTCTGTCTTTGGCTTGACTTGGTTTGCTACTATGAAAACTAAAATCCTCCATAAAGCTCCACTCAGTGTTAAAGAATATCTAACTCTATCACAAAAATTCTACTATAAAAACATCCTCATATTAGGGAGACAGCCTTTTCTAACAAGGTCACTGTTTATTACATAAATACAAAATAATAACGTAAGTGAAAACCATTATTCCAAAGGAAAAGAACACAGAACTAAGTTTCCCAGAATAGTTAAGGCAGGCTATGCTGCAATCACTACCAAGTAAAGGACTCACTAGCCACTCTCTGCCTGCAGAAGCAAATACAACATAGGAGACTAACTAGAAATTAAGGAGACTTAAAGACCTTCTGGTAGCATTTGGGGGTTGAGCCTAAATAATTTTTACTTCAGGTATATCATGAAGCATCATGCAATTATTAAATGATCAAAAGAAAATTATGATTCCCTTACAAAAATTTTTACTCTTAACGAGAAAAAAATAAGAGGCTTGCTAAGATAATACAATAATAAGTATTTAGTTTCACAGTTCAAACTCTCTCCCTGTTTATTCCCAACTGCTCTCTCATCAAATTAAGCAAACTTCTCACCTGGCCAAAAGTCCCTGAAGCATGAGGTTTGCCATTTCTGCTGGAGATACATCAATAAAGCGAAGGAAGGAGAAACAGCTTTCTTCATTAACACCTGGAATATCAAAGGACAAAGTTAAACCCAACACTAAGTCAAGAGATAATAGTCAACTAAAGCTACTAAACTGCTGTCTTTTTATTTAAGAATGAAAAGATATCTAAAGGTTTCAACCCAGCCACTATGATGGAAGTCAGGGTGTCATATTTTTGTACTACAATTGCAAGTGGGAGAGGCAGACCTATGAGATATAGCATACATGGACCCGAGTGGAGTTGGCTCATCAGCTACCTTTGGGCTTTTTGGATCCTTGGCTAATCATCTTTCTCTTTTTATCACGGAAGGAAAAAGAAAAGTATAGAGTTAGAAGATTCTGAAATTTTGCCTAATACCAGGGACAATGCTCAAAGGTAAGCTGCTCCTTTCCCTTAGACTAAGGACGAAGGAACTAAGTCACATTAATGAAAGTCCAGCATTGTCTCTGTCAAGTTTCAAGGGTGTAAGAAACTCTTAAGAGGCAGGTATAAAATAAAGATGGAAGGTCAATGTAATAGTTGTTAATTGCTTCCTGTTATAGCCACAAATCATAGCATCTATAGATGAAGACAACTAATTTACTTAAAGCTTATCAAGACTTATTAAGATCCAGCATGCAGGCAAAACCACTGCTAGTTGAGTATCAGTCATTCAGCAAAACAAAGACCATTCTGGTAAACCCTGGCATAATTTCTTTCCCAAAAATCAAAACACCTACCTTTTCTGTGAAAGAGAGACTGCTGGATATAGTCTGGTGCAAATGGAGAAAGAAGAACCCTTAACCACCTGTAAAATCAGTAAATAAAATAAAATAAATCCAAATATAAAAATATTGGGAACTAGATTAGAGGTCCAAAACTAAAAAGAATCTTTTAGATTTCAAACTGTTTTCTACTTTAAAGAGGTCTGTTGCCTTATTACCAGGCAAAAATCATGGCATAAATGTCAGACAGTACTAAGTAATTAATATAGATATAAGAAAGTAATACAAGTTCAAAGTGGTCTCATTTCATTTCAGAGAATCACAATTCAAAGCTCTAAGTTACCATATACCATATGAAACAAACAGCACTATAGCTCTGGTCTGTTTCCCCCTGCCCATCTAGTTGAGTAATAGTCTGGAGCTATCACAGACTATTTTTTTTTTAATATTTATTTATTTATTTGAGAGAGAGAGAGAGAGAGAGAGAGTGGGAGCAGGGGCAGGGGAGAGGGAGAGGGAGAGGGAGAGGGAGAGGGAGAGAATCTCCAGCAAACTCCTAGCTGAGTGGGGAGCCCGACATGGGGTTTGATCCCATGACCCTGCGATCATGACCTGGTCTGAGATCAGGAGTCGGACACATAATCGACTGAACCACCCAGGTGCCCCACAGACAAAGAAGTCTTAAAATTAAACCCAAGGGGTGCCTGGGTGGCTCAGTCGTTAAGTGTCTGCCTTCGGCTCAGGTCATGATCCCAGGGTCCTGGGATCGAGCCCCACATCGGGCTCCCTGCTCCGTGGGAAGCCTGCTTCTCCCTCTCCTACTCCCCCCGCTTGTGTTTCCTCTCTCGCTATGTCTCTCTCTGTCAAATAAATAAAATCTTAAAAAAAAAAAAATTAAACCCAAGAAATGTGTCTCAACTTCAGTTTCATTAGGCTAAATATTGTTGATGATTATTTTGGTAATACTGCTTATATTATTTCTCTACAGAAAGAACTTTCTAAATCCATGATTCTCAAATGTTGATGTGCACAAGAATCCTTTGGGAGCTTGTTAAAAAAAATCCAGAAGCCAGGGATAGCCTCATTCCCAAGTGTAGAATGGACCTACACACATTTTCTGAATGGAATTGGTCTCTAGCATATTATATTAACAACCACTTCACCTTTAACCAAATCTGTCACTGCTGATTCTGGCAGGAAGGTAAATTTGATTAATCTGAAATCCAATCAGTTCTCCCACAAGTGCTATTCCAAGTATAAAATAAGCCACCGCAAAACAATTTCAGTACTAGAGCAGAGACATATGATGATCTCTCTTGGTACAAGTACACATTTGCACACATGTGCACATTTCTCAATCAGAAAAGCAACCAGAAGTGGCTAGAGCTATTAAGGTCATCCAATTAAACCCCGATACTGCACAGATTCCTACCACAACGTTCCCCAATAAATAGGTGTTCACCCTATACTTAAATACCTCATTGTTGGGGAACTCAAACACTCTCCACTAAACCCCCCAAATCACTAAGCCACAAAACCCCAAATTACAAAAACACCCCAGAGTGAACAGGTATTAATATTTGCTCACCTGTCACGTGAATGGTTGAAGACCCTGATTTGTCCATGACGGTAGATAAACTTTGAAATCTGGTATGGCTTTAAGGAAATATGAAATGGAGACCAAGTTTCTTGTCGTTCAAATAACTCTGGGTGATTACACACCTAAGAGGAAGGAAAATGACAAGACACCACTGTCATGTGCAGACATCACTCTCAGAAATCATGGGGAATCCCAAACCCTGAATGTTTGCTTTTGTGAATATATACTTTCTCATTTCCTCTCTTTTTAACAAATAGCCTTTATCTGACCTTGGTTAGAGCCTTTTTCTTGAAATGGGTTAATGAGACAACTCCAAGGCAGCTGACCTAAAATCTTACCTTCCTAAATTGCATGACCAGATTCATGAGGCTGCTGGTGGTGGTCTGTGCTTGCTGGGTAGAGCCCATAGAAGACTGCAATAAATCCTCAATAGAAATTTTGTTCTTTAGTGCCTGATATAGAAGCTTCTGTCGGCTGGTCAGCTGGCAATACATCAGAATCTCAATCTAAAAATCAATAAGGACATTTATATTTTGAAAACCAGTTTCTAAGAGAAATCAGTATCAGCCTAAGAAACACATGCAAGCCAGATTATGACTGAACAGACAATATACCTATCTCTAGAAACTCAGTATCTCTATAAGCCTGGGATGTGGCTAATTATCCAGAAAAATATTCTTTTCTTGACACTCTTCCCTGTCACTCACTTTACATGCTGTCCCTGAGAAATCTCTTCCATTTTCAATAGCACCGCTATCCATTGCAGTGACTTGCAAAAATATTTTCCCTACCATTCCCAGCCCCATATTTTTTCTTTTCTTTTTTTTTTTTTAAGATTTTATTTATTTATATTCATGAGAGACAGAAAGAGGCAGAGGGGGAAGCAGGCTCCATGCTGAGCAGGGAGCCCAGCGTGGGGCTCGATCCCAGGACCCTGGGATCATGACCTGAGCCGAAGGCAGTCGCTTAACGACTGAGCCACCTAGGCGCCCCTTTTCTTTTTTTTTTTTAAGATTTTATTTATTGCGGCGCCTAGGTGGCTCAGTCGTTAAGCATCTGCCTTCGGCTCAGGTCATGATCCCAGGGTCCTGGGATAGAGCCCCACATCGGGCTCCCTGCTCCGCGGGAAGCCTGCTTCTCCCTCTCCCACTCCCACTGCTTGTGTTCCCTCTCTCGCTGTGTCTCTCTCTGTCAAATAAATAAGTAAAATCTTAAAAAAAAAAAAAAAAGATTTTATTTATTTCCCAGCCCCATATTTTCAACTACCCACTATAATGGTACCACTCAGAGAGTCAGTGGGGAAAAAAAATCTTTTCTATAATTTACTAAATTGATTAACAGCATTACCATTCACTCAGTTACCCAAAAAGAAATTTCAACCAGCTCTGATTTTTCTTTCTTTCTCATGCCCATGTTCTATCATTTCCTAAGTCCCGCAAATCCACCTGGAAATTAACCTCTAATTATCATCCTGACCACTCTCATTGTCTTACTGCAGACTCTCATCATACCTAATCTAGACTGCTACTATCTGAGGGGGTAAGGGGGAGTGTCTTCCTGCCTACAGTCTTTATTGGTTCTAAGAAACTTTCCATACAAGTCTTATAAGGTGATTCCAACTGCTGAAAAACCTTCAATGTACATTTATTGCCTATATTAACATACTAAAAATTCTCTGGTAGGCACAGAAGGTTTCCCATACTCTAACCAACCCTACTGTCCCAGTCTCCTCATCACCATGTCCTCCTATATACCCTAGCAACAATGCTCTGAGTAATGTTTGCTAAACATGCTGCATATTTGAATGTTGCTCTCCCTTTGTTCACCTTGCTCTTGTTGCCTAGCATCTGCTTCCTTACATATTTTCCTAGTAAATGCCAATTCATTATTCCAGACCTAGCTCACATGTCATCTCTGCTTTGATGCCTTCTCTAACCTTCCCTAACAGAACTACTCCCTTATCTGTGTTCCCATTATACTTCACATAGACAATCACTCTCTCTCTTATGATACAATATTAGTTAGTTATGTATTCATCTCCCTTGGAAATCTGAATGGAACCTGGACACTATATCTTTATATACCAATGGCTAGCAAGCAATTAGAGTTTAATAAAGAAATATATTATTTAAAAATAGATTAGAAACAATACTGATGTTTAAGAAATCTTAAGGAAAATACTATGCACAGTGATTAAACCATACTACATCCTCTGATCACCTCCATACTCACGACCAAATAACAGAAATTATGACACTGCTATCATTTTTTAAGCCCTTTCCGATATAAAAGGATTCACTGTTTTATAAAGTATTTTCCTTCTATCAGGTATATCTGTGCAACACTGCTATTTAGTTATAATCAGCCAGTTTCACAAAATAGTCATCAAGATTTCTTTAAAAATAAATAAAACAAAGGTACAAAGGTACTTTTCACTTTAAAGGTGTACATCCCCACCACAATCTTTCAAGGAGAGTTACTAATTTCAAAATAATCTAACCTTTTGGCAGTGATAGAGGAGAACCACCTGATATTATCAAGAACACTGAAAGATGACTTTTAGGTAGAGAGTAGAATTGTGAGAAATAGGTGGAATCTATGGAAGATGGGGGAAAAGTCTGAAGAACTGGGAGGAAAAAAGGAAGAAAGGAGAATATGGAGAGGAATCACAAGAGATAAGGAAAAAAACAACAGAAGTCTGGTAAGAATAAAAAAAAAAAAAAAAAATATTTAGGGGCGCCTGGGTGGCTCAGATGGTTAAGTGTCTGCCTTCGGCTCAGGTCATGATCCCAGGGTCCTGGGATCGAGCCCCACATCGGGCTCCTGGCTCAGCAGGGAGCCTGCTTCTGCCTCTCTCCCTGCTCATGCTCTCTCTCTCTCTCTCTGTATCTCTGTGTCTCAAATGAATAAATAAAATTTAAAAAAAAAAAAAAAGATATTTATAAACCAAAAAAAATTTTTTTTAATTTAAGATTTTATTTTTAAGTAATCTCTATGCCAAATGTGGGGCTTGAACTCACAACCCCAAGATCTAGCGTTATATGCTCCACTGACTGAGCCAGCCAGGTACCCCAACAAACCAAAATTATTGGCTTAGTATGAGGAAAAAATATTAAAACCCAAAGCACATTAAACTTCTAAATCTAATTCTTAGTTTACAGAAATACAGGAGACCAGAGAACATGTTAGACAATACCACAATGATGCAATTAGCAAAATCCTACATGTGGGAAACTCTACAGGACAAATAACTCGGTTTCTTCAACAAGGAAAAAAAGTAGGGAGGGACGATAAGATTTATTAAGACACATATCACCCAAATGCTATGTGTGGGCCTTGCTTGGATTCTGATTTCAAAATCTTTAATTCTTTTTTTTTTTTAAAGATTTTATTTATTTGACAGAGAGACACAGTGAGAGAGGGAACACAAGCAGGGGGAGAGGGAGAGGGAGAAGCAGGCTTCCTGCGGAGCAGGGAGCCGGACGTGGGGCTCGATGCCAGGACCCTGGGATCACGACCCGAGCCGAAGGCAGATGCTTAACGAGTGAGCCACCGAGGCGCCCCAAAAATCTTTAATTCTTTAACAGAGAAAGAGAGAGGCAGGGAACAGAAGTTGGAGGGAGAATGAGGGAAGAGAGAGAAACAGACAAATGGGGATAGCTGAGCAATGACTGGATATGTGATAGTATAATGGGATTATTGTCTCCTTTAGCAGAGGTAATAATATATGGTTATATATTTTTTAAAAAGACTAAATCCTTAAAAAAAAGACTAAATATTTTAGAGATACAGATGAAAATATTTGTAAATGAAATAAAAGACATCTGGGACATGCTTCATAATAATCTATAGGGATGGGGATGGAAATGAGTTAATCACTATTGAAGCTGTATGGTGGTTACAAGAGGATTCATTATACTATTTTTCTACTTTTGTAATGTCTCAAATTCACCATAATAAAAAGCATAAAACAAAAAGAAGAAAAAATATTACCTGCCTTGGTTGTTTGACTCATTTTAAGTCTTCTTTGATCCACTCAAGTTTAATGGTCTTCTCTCAAACTAATCACCCTTCAACTAAACATTTACCAAGTAATTTTTTTTTATCCTGGAACCCTAAGGTGGTGTCTATTAAGGCTTAAACTAATGAAGTCTTCTTTCCTTACCTTGTCAGACAATTCATTTTCTACATCTTTCTTGATTCTCCTCAGCATAAATGGCTTCAAGATCATGTGTAATCGAGAGAGTTGATCTGAAATGCCAGGAGGCCCCCCCGACAAATAATACATTATATTGACTTAACACAAACAAAAGAAATATCATGATCATCTCTCACTAAACTGTTCTTACACCTTTTGGCTTAGTGAACCTCTGAAAGAAGACTAAAACTTAATCTTTTTGTTAAGTAGGAAACCAAGGAGTCTGAATTTTCATAGCACCTGCCTATAGTTTATAGGGCAAATGCATTTTTCTATCATTTACTCAGACCAACAAGGACCCCTTTATTATTATTAGAATTCACTGTTAGAGTGTTCTAAGATCATTTTATCAATAACAGAGTTCTCATATAGGTGAATGAAGCTATCTGGGCCTCCCAGTGTTCCTCCAAAATCATTTTTCTAAGTATGTCAGCAAATTAACAAATTGTAATATACGAAATTACTTTAGGACTTTTCTAATAGTTGGTAGATGTCAGTTCATATCAATGTAATAAACACCTCGCAACTCTTATATTATTCATCAAGATCAAAAGTATTGATAAATAAGTTTTAAAATATTCACAGTAGAAACAAATCCTACTATAGGAAGAAAATAACAAAAATAACCCCTCTCATATTTGTTTTTATCACAGGATAAAAACCTTACCTCATTCCATAAGGAATATAATTCTGATAGGAATTTTTCAGAATCTACATGGAAAATGAGGATTCTATAAGCCAAAATGTGGTACTTTTTGAACTCTGCCTGTTCTACCTTGATTAAATAGGCAACAGTACAGCAGTATCACCTGTATGAGTTCTTTTGGCTCTTTTAAACATGAACAAAGCATATAATTACTTTATAAGAGAAAAAACTCCCCCCCTCCCCATAGATCCTTCTATGAATACTGGAAGAAAAATTCTTTACATAGAAGAAAATATTCAATTATGTAGTTGCCTACACTGATAGGTAGAAAGAAAGAGTTCATAAAAGCACTCACTCTCATCAATGGCAGATTTGTTTTCGGCGTGGCTCTCAATGTCCTTGGAAAACCATTCATTAAATTCCTCATGTGAATCAAATAATGTTGGCATAATGAAATGTAGCAGAGCCCAGAGCTGGAATCAGAAGAAATGTGAAATAATTGTAGGAAAACAAAATGACAGTGTGTGAGGATATGATGAGGGTTTGGAGAGTGAAAGTTGCAGGTGTGTGTGTCTGTGTCTAGGAACAGCTGTAAGTGTGGGCAAGAGGGTGAAAAAGAATGAGTGCGTAAGCACATGCCTCATCAACCAACCCTCATTTTCTAAGATGTTAGAGCAAAATGAGATTATTTTTCAATTAATTTCAAACTGAAAGTACAAGTCCTGCTCATATTTTGCAATGGGATAGTTTTAAAGATCTTATATATTTAAAAAATCCACTTTACAACCAACACAATCTGAAGTAGCATAACTTGCTAATAATAACTCTTAATTGGGGGTCAGGAAATTATGGCCTACGATGCCAAGGCTGGTCTGCCAGCTACTTTTATAAATAAAGTTTTAGTGGGATATAGCTACACCTATTCCTTTATGTATCGTCTATGGCTGCTTTCACATTAGAATGGCAAGGTTGAGCAGCTGCAATAGCAACTATATGGCCTGTAAAGTCTAAAATATTTACTATCTAAAAAAAAAAAAATTACTATCTGGCTCTTTATATAAAGTTTTCTGACCCCTGTTCTAGATGATCAATTATCTTTTCTAAATAAGGAATTTTAGCTCCTCTCAGTGCCAAAGATTATTACCTTTTCATTCTATCATAAAAACATCCCTGCATTAGATGGGTAGCATTTCTAATGCGGTCACTATTTATTCCATAAATACAAAGGAATACATTAATTTATCTGCCTATGCCAGAGAATAAGAAAATAGGAATGATGCCCAAAAAACCCATTTAGGGCAAGCTATGGTCAAATTCTTCCTTTTATGTGGGGATTATAATTTGTACAGAGCAGTAATGTTCCAGGTGGGCATGGGAAAGAGTTCTATTCTGTGCTAGAACCATTCTGTTTAATGCAGACATAAAACCGAAGCCTTTACTAATGCCTACCTCCGCCATGGTGTTCTGAATTGGGGTCCCAGTTAGCAAAAGCCGATTCCGACACTGGAACTGCAAGAGAATCTTCCAACGAACACTGTTCAGTAAAATGAATTACAAATTCCAAGTTAGCAGTAAATATTTCTTCACCCTACTAAGACCCTGTATTTCTAAAAACGCTTTCCAAAAAAATTCCAAACACCCAGAATCAAGTACTCCACCATGTACACATTGAAAAATATTATTCAACAAAGCCGAGGACAGAAAATGACTCCTGTATACTAAAAACATGGTATTAGGATTTAGAAAAAACAGCCCTCAAATGGGTAGAGTAGGATCCTTTCTGGCTTAACAAAGTGCTCTATTACCTTTGGTCAGTTTTGTTGACACAAGCTTTTTAATTATAAGGTATTTATCTGTAGTAGAAAGCTTTATAATTCTTAATCTCTGTGCTTCTAGTGTGAGTTTAGAGAGATCAATGGAGAAAGGGGATAGGTGTGAGAAGAAAATGCAAAATCAGTATATTGCTCCCAGCAGTAAGCATGTCCTACTTCAAAAAAGTACAATATGAAGTAATGTCCGTCAGAGGACAGAATGTACCATCCATCTTGTCAGTTAAAATGGAACTCTAAGAAAGTCTTATGGGCTCACCAAGAGTTAATAAAAATGCATTCAATGCAACATTTAATACCACTGAGTAACCCTTTAACGTCAAGCAATGACTTACTATTCAGTTTGTTACTTTGAAGGTAATATAATATTTTAAACATGTAACTTCCAATAAAAAGATCTTGGGGCTCTAATAACCAATCAGGGACTAGGACAACCTGATAAAACAGACAGAACCTACAATGTATATAATGTAATATTTTACTTCCTACTAAGACCTCCTGTTTAAAATAATCCCTAAATCAAAGGGCAGACAAGCCTTCTCCCACAAAAATGTTCCTTGAAGAACAAAGATTTACTAAGATGCAATAAATATTGAGTAGAGAAACAGAAGTTAAGAAAATTCCTTGTATTCTAAACATTAATATTTGTATTCCATATAAAATGCAAAAGGGAATTTTTGCCTTCTGGTCAGATACATGGCATATGCAGAGACCATATCATGCCATGTTTGGAAACCTCTCTGATCTTTATTCATCTGTGTGTATACATATATCATAAGTCTATATCCTATATCTATATATCTATACAGTCTTAGTCTACAGAGTTTGGTGTCTATTAATCATGTTACCTGGAACTACTCTTGAGTGCCTGAGCCTCATCCAGTACCATGTACTGCCACTTGACACGCTGGAAATACTTTACATCCTGCACCACTAGCTGGTAGCTGGTGATAACCACATGGAAGGGGGCATCCTGAGTGTAGAGGGTCTTCTGTAAATATAAGAAGGGAAGAATGGAAATAGATACCTAATAATTCATAAGATAATGAGGAATGGATTTTATTTTCTAAAGCTAAGAAGTTTAACATAGTCCTACTAAAGATGTGCTTCTCCCACGTCGTAGATGTGCAGTGAATTAAACCATAACTGTTTTTAAAGTACTCACCTTAATTACAGATCATGTTAAATATCAGTCTTCAGCTTATTTAAGAGTTCTTACTTAATCCTGGACTTTTAAGTTCAACTGATGGTCTATAATGGGAAAAGTGTTATAGAAGAAAAAAAGTGCACTTGTCTAGTGTCTAGAAATATATGTAAGATTTTATACACCAGAAGTTACTCAAATAAAATGGAGAAATGATTGCATATGTATGTGTGTGTATATACACAGGCGTATGTGTATATGCAATAAACTGAAAGTTACCTGACTCCAGAACCTTCTGATAACTTTTCTATCATGAGGATTTCCCCAATATGGTAGCACCTGGAAAAAGGACCATCATACAGATTATTTCCTACTTGTAATCTTAAAAGTATCATCACAAATGTTATTCAGAATGATTTTAAAAGAACCTAAAGAATGAATATAGGAATTCTTCTGTCACTGCCACTAGTATTCTTCCTGCTGACTGAATTAAAACACACATAGAGGGGTGCCTGGGTGGCTTAGTCATTAAGCGTCTGCCTTCAGCTCAAGTCATGACCCCAGGGTCCTGGGATCGAGCCCCGCATCGGGCTCCCTGCTCCGCGGAAAGCCTGCTTCTCCCTCTCCCACTCCCCCTGCTTGTGTTCCCTCTCTCACTGTGTCTCTTTCTGTCAAATAAATAAATAAAATCATTAAAAACACACACACACACACACACACACACACACAGAAAACATTTATGAGAAGGCATCAGAAAGCTACCGTGGCAGAAGAGAATTAGAGAGTCAAGATCCAGAAAAGAAAGTCCGTCCAGAAAGTAAAGCCTGACACCTGGTATGTGTCTTTCCTAAAGGTGTTGATCTTTCCCAAAAGTTCTAGCTGAAAAACTAAGAAATTGAGCAGAGTATTTTTTTTTTAAAGATTTTATTTATTTATTTGACAGAAACACAGTGAGAGAGGGAACACAAGCAGGGCAAGTGGGAGAAGGAGAAGCAGACTTCCCACCGAGCAGGGAGCCCTATGTGGGGCTCAATCCCAGGACCCTGGGATCATGACCTGAGCCCAAGGCAGACGCTTAACGACTGCACCACCCAGGTGTTCACCACTCCCCCCACCCCCCCCACCCCGCTTTTTTTTAAGAGATGCAGGGCCTACAGAACAAAAACTGGAGTTCAAGGCAAAGGATTATGATAACCACCCACTGGGAATCACAGGATACATGCCCATAGGCAATAAAGGTCAACTACACATAGATGCCCCTTAACAAGTTCTGAATCCCAGCTTTGAATCATCTCAATTCCTGACAAGATTAAGGTGGGGACTTTGGATTATTAGTGCACCCCCCAAACCCGCCCCACCAAATTACTACAGGCCAAAAACAAAACAAAACAAACACCACCAACCCAGAACACATATAAATCCTCTCTGGAAGAAGAAGAAAACAGAGCCCACAATTATCTCTAGAATTTTTCCTATATAATGTCTGGTATACAATAAAAACACAAATAAACAAAACCAACAAAAAACCCTCAGACATATGGAAAGACTAGACCCCATGACTGAAAACTAACAGGAAAAACAGATATAGGAAATAAATCCAGAGGAGACTCAGATGATAAAAATATCAGAAACAGACTTTTTTTTTTTAATTTTTTTTAAAGATTTTATTTATTTATTTGACAGAGAGAGACAGCGAGAGAGGGAACACAAGCAGGGGGAGTGGGAGAGGGAGAAGCAGGCCTCCCACCGAGCAGGGAGCCCAATGTGGGGCTTGATCCCAGAACCCTGGGATCATGACCTGAGCTGAAGGCAGACGCTTAACCGACTGAGCCACCCAGGCGCCCCCAGAAATAGACGTTTTAAGAAGATGCTAATTTGTTCCTGAAATTAAAAGATAAGCTTGGGAATTTCAGTGGTGTACTAGAAACTATAAAGTACCAAAGGGAGTTCTTTAGAACTGAAAATACAAAAACTAAAACTGAGAATTCAATCATGGGTTTAATGACAGATTAGATGCAGCTTAGAGAAAAGCAGTGAAACATGGCATCTGGGTGGCTCAGTCGTTAACAGTCTGCTTTAGCTCAGGTCATGGCCCTAGGGTTCTGGGATCAAGCCCCACATGAGGCTCCCTGCTCAGCAGGAGGCCTGCTTCTCCCTCTCTCTCTCCCCCTGCTGTGTTTCCTCTCTTGCTATCTCTCTCTGTGTTAAATAAATAAAAATTTTAAAATCTTAAAAAAAAAAAGAAAAGAAAAATTCAAAAGAAATAGTGAAACAGATGATAGGTCAAAAGGAAATATTTAGACTAAAGCATGGTGAAACAAAAGAATGTAAAATTCAGCACTTTTTCTGTGCATCTCTAGGTGTAATTTTCTTTCAAAGTGCTTCCTGGATCTGTAGCTTGATGTTTTTTGTTGTTTTGAAAAATCTCACTCACAGTGAAGTATAAATATACAGGAAGAAATGAAGATCAATGAAAACAGTGAATAGGTAATATTAATGTATGTAAATAAATTTAAAATGTATAGATAATAATAACGCTCTGTGGGGCTTAGAAGAGAAAATATATACAAAAACAACAGCAAGTCTCACTCTCTCAAATAAATAAATAAAATCTTTAAAACAACAACAGCAGCAGCATGTAAGTCTTCAGAAGACGAATGTAGTTAAAGTATACCGGCACCTGGGTGGCTCAACTAGTTAAGAGTCCAACTCTGATTTGGGCTCAAGTCATGATCTCAGGCCTGTGGAGCCTGCTTAGGACTCTCTCTCTCCCTCTTCCTCTGCCTCCACCCCATCCCGCTCACGGGCTCTCTCTACACTCTAAGAAAAAAAAAAAAAGTATACTAAAGCCTTTGTATGAAAGCAGTAACAGTATTAATTTATATTACACTTTTTAAAAAGTCAAGGGTGCATGTTCCTTGACTCTTGGGTATTCTCCTGGGTATCTACTAAAGAATAAAATGAATATATAATTAGCAAGCTAAGAAGGAATGAAAAAGAGTAGTAAAATCTAATCAATCCACAGGACACAAGGAAGGACAAAAAGGAAAGTTACAGAAGTAGAAGGAAAGAAGTAGAAAACAAACAGCAAGGCAGATTTAAAATCCATGTTATCTGGGCGCCTGGGTGGCTCAGTTGGTTAAGCGGCTGCCTTCGGCTCAGGTCATGATCCTGGAGTCCCTGGATCGAGTCCCGCATCGGGCTCCCTGCTCGGCAGGGAGTCTGCTTCTCCCTCTGCCCCTCCCCCCCTCATGTGCTTGCTCTCTCTCATTCTCTCTCTCTCAAATAAAAAAAAAAAAAAAAAAAATCTTTAAAAAAAAAAAAAAAAATAAAATAAAATCCATGTTATCAATAACTACATTAAAAATCAGCATAATTATGGGGCGCCTGAGTGGCTCAGATGGTTGAGCGTCTGCCTTCGGCTCAGGTCATGATCCCAGCGTCCTGGGATCCAAGCCCCCCACGAGGCTCCCTGCTCATCGGGGAGCCTGCTTCTCCCTCTCCCTCTGCCTGCCTGCCTGCCTACTTGTGATCTCTCTCGGTCAAATAAATAAAGTCTTTAAAAAATAAAAATAAATAGAATTACAAACAAAGGCAAGAAAAAACCTTAAATGTAAACAGAATGGTTAAACGTAAAAGAAAAAGACACCACATAAAAACCAGAAGAAAGCTAGTCTATTTAATGCCAGAGAAAACAGGCATTAGGCAAAAAGTCTTAATGAGAGGAATTTCATAATAAAAGGTTTATCAGGAAGGTAAAAATAATTGTAAATTTGTATACAACTCACAGCCTCAAAATATAAAGCAAAATGGACAGAAGAAAACAGAAATGGATAAATCCTTAATTGCGGTAATTTTTAAAAATTTTTATTTATTTACTTGAGAGAGAGACAGAGAGTGCACAAGCAGGGGGAGGGGCAGAGGCAGGGGCAGAGGGACAAGCAGATTGAGATCATGACCCCAGCCAAAGCCAGATGCTTAACGGAATGAGCCACCCAGGCACCCCTGTGGTAAATTTTAACATACTTCTTTCAATTAGTATTTGGACAGGCAGACAAAAAAATCAGTAAAGATACAGAGGAGCTGAAATACACCTGACCTAATCAACATATATACAACGCTGCACTCAACAACTGCATAATACCTAATATCTGCAAAGAGATACAAGACATTTATATGGGGGACCATAAAAGAAAAGTTCAAAAAATTTCAAAGGATTAAAATCATAAAAAGCCTGTTTTCCTATCACAGTAGATTTAAGCTGTAAATTAGTAACAAGATACCTAGAAAATCATCCTCTGTTTGGAAATTAAGAACTACACTAATTTATTTAAGTAGGCCCCACACCAATGTGGGGCTTGAACTCACAACGTAGAGATCAAGAGTCACACAGTCTACCGACTGAGCCAGCCAGGCGCCTCAAGAACCACTCTTTTTTTTTTTATTAAAGATTTTATTTATTCACTTGACAGAGAGTGCGGGTGCGCACAAGCAAGGGGAGGGGCAGGCAGACAGAAAAGCAGGCTCCCCGCTGAGCAGGCGCCCCCAAGAACCACTCTTAAATAAGCCATGAATCAAATAGAAACTTGAAATAGAAGCTAGAAATTATTTTGAATTAAAGAATAATGCAAATGTGGCACATCAAACCTTTGGATGGCTATAGTCATGCATAGAAAGCAATTAATACCCTTAAATACACTTACTGGAAAAAGCTGAAAATCAACAATCTAAGCTCCATCCTGAGATGTTAGAAAAAGAAAAAGTGCACAAAAAGTAGATAATAATAACAAAAGACAGAGCAGAAATGAATGAAATAGAAAACACATAAAATAGCCAATTTCAGGAATGAAAATGGAACATTAACTATAGAAAAAATATAAACCATATTTCTTGGGAAAAAAGAGGAAGTCAGAGACATTGGTCATACTAGAATCATAAAACAAATGTTACTCAGATACCTGCCAAATAAAATGAACTTTCAGATGTTATCATCATAGATCTAAATATCTTTTGAATGCACACTATCAATCTAAGCAGAGTCTACATTTAACTATGTTCTGCAGGGAAGTGAACACATTTCTGACAATCTAAAGGAGTAACGGCAATAGGAACAATAAATCAATAGAGCAGAGGTCATCAAACCTTTTCTGTAAACAGGCAAATGATAAATATTTTCAGCTTTGCAGGCAATATGATCTCTGTCACAACTACTCAACTCAGCTGTTGTAGTGAGAATGCAACCATAAATAACACTTAAACAGAAGAGTGTGGTTGTCTTTCAACATATATGCATTTAAATTTCATATACCATTTGTTGTATTACTTTTTAAATCAACAGTTTAAAAACATGAAAACTATTTTTAGTTTGCAAGCTGTACAAAAAAACAGGTGGCAGATTCCTCAATGAGTTAAATACAGAATGACTTAGCAATTCTACTCCGAAGTATATACGAAAAGAATGGAAATGAAAACAGGACGGGTGTTCAAATGATAACCTGTACATGAATGTTCGTAACAGTACTATTAACAATAGCCAAAAGGTGGAAACAACCCAAATACCGTTGAGAGATAAATGGATACACAAAATATAGCGTGTCCAGATAATTAAATATTATTCAGTCATAAAAAGGAATGACATGCTGACATGCTGAAACATGAAAATATTATGCTATGTGAAAAGTCATACATAAAAGGCCGCCTATTATATGATTCCAGTTAGATGAAATACCCAGAATAAGCGAATCCAGAGAAGTAGACTTGTGGTAGCCAGGGGCTGGAGGGAAAGGGATTGAGTAAGAAGCGACTGCTTAATGGGGAAGAGGTTTCTGTTTGGGATGATGAAAAAATTCTGCAACCAGATAGCATCAATCATTGCACCACACTGGAAATGTACTTAATACTAGTAAATTATACACTTTAAATGTGACATTTTAGACATTTTTTGTATGTGTGTGGGTTTTTTTATTTTTATTTTTTTTAAGTAATCTCTACACCCAATGTGGGGCTTGAACTCAGGACCCTGAAATCTAGTTGGATGCTCTACTGACTGAGCCAGCCAGGTGCTTTCCCTATGTACGTGTATTTTATTACAATTTAAACAAAACAGGACAAATGAACATGGCAACTGGAATATGCCCACAGGCCATTTTTACTGACCCCCTAGAATAACAAAAGTAAACTCAACATGCAAATGAGCACTCAGTTCCAGGCAGGGGCACAAAATCAAAGGAGAGGTATCAATGACATAAACAGTACTACACTGCCATCTAATGGTCAGTAAAGTTAATACTGAAAACTCAAGTGGCTCGGTGGAAAATTTTAAGACTTAATTTTTCAACTTCCTAATTGCTCAACATGTACTGGAAACGAAAGCAAAAATGAATGAATGAATGAATGAATGCAGAAAAAATATGGCAGCTCCATATTCCAATTGGCAAAGAATTCTAGAGAAAATATTCAACAAATTGCCTTAGAATCTCATCTTAGAAATTTAAAAATGAGTCCATAAAGTTAAAAGCTATACACTTAATGTGCCTTGTAAACCATTTCTAAATCTACAATTCAGCCACATGGTGGGGCCACAGCCACAAAGGTATCCCAAAATGGAATATCTCAGATGTGTCCTTATTCCTTACAAAACATAAGCAAGAAAACATCTTGACTCCCACCTCCACCCTATCCTGTGTCCTTTAAACTGCATGGAACCCATGTATTATGGAGACCCCAAATCAGGAAGACCATAACAATAACTCGATATAGAATCTCCATAAAATCCTCCTCACCATGCAACTTCAACATCATTATATTACCTTAGGGACAGAACACATATTTAACTGATTTCACCATTTTTACTTGCAATATAATAAACCCTACCCATTCTTTTTTACATCCCAATAACTTTCCACAATTAAACCCTATTTAATAAATCTTATCCACATCTTACCCAACCTAGTGCAACATACTTCCCTGTCCTCAATCTCACTTCTTTTCCTCTGTATTAGTTAAAATCAACTTTCTTATTATCTACCTTAGACATAATCTGGACTAGGACTAAAGATCTGACTTTAGAGTATCAAGAAAATGAATTATTTATGAATATGGGGGGGGACAACAATGCCATAAATTACGTGATATGTGCCGTGATGATACGATTTGCCAAAATCTCTGGTAAGCCAATAACGTAGATATTTTCTACTATGGCAGTTTGACCAAGAGTATCAATCCATGTGGCTAATGCAGCAAATCATTCAAATTGGACTTTGGCTTTCTCACTTATGAAACATAAGCATGTAATATGCTCTCTTATTGCTCCCATCAGTAACTTTTTCTATTTTTTTTTAAGATTTTATGTATTTATTTGAGAGAAAGAGAGAGAGAGAGAGAACACAAACAGGGGGAGTAGCAGAGGGAATAGCAGAGGGAGAGGGAGAAGAAGGCTCCCTGCTAAGCAGGGAGCCTGACATGGGGCTCAATCCCAAGACCCCAGGATCATGACCTGAGCCGAAAGCAGATGCTTAACCAATTGAGCCATCCAGGCACCCAGTAACTTTTTTTTTTTTTTTTAAAGGTTTTGTTTATTTATTTGTCAGAGAGAGCACAAGCAGGGGGAGCAGCAGGCAGAGGGAGAAGCAGGCTCCCTGCTGAGCAAGGAGCCCAATGTGGGACTCGATCCCAGGACCCTGGGATCATGACCTGAGCCGAAGGCAGAGCTTAACTGACTGAGCCACCCAGGCCTCCCCCCAGTAACTTTTTTTTAAAAGATAAATATTTATTTTAGCGAGAGACCATGAACGTGGACGAGAGAGAGAGAGAGAAAGCGTGTGCACGTGCAGAGGGAGGGGGAAGGGAGAGGGAGAATCTCAAGCACACCCCTCGCTGAGCATGGAGCCCAGGACCCTGAGATTATGACCCAAGCCAAAATCAAGAGCTGGACGCCTAACTGACTGAGCCACCCAAGCACCCCACCCATCAGTAACTTTTAAAGGGAATGTATTTCAAGTATCTTGGGAAAAATGCAAGAAATTCAAAACTCTTAGAGCAACTGAATAAGGCAGGCGGCAAAAGAAAAATCAGGAAGTTTATTTTAAAGAGCAACAGAAATTTTTGTTGGATTGATTTTTACCTTAAATTTAGGAACAAATCTAGTAAATTCCTGGTGCCAATTGTTAAGTGTAGAAGCAGGTGAAATTATTAAGAAAGGTCCCCAGATGTTCTCTCTCTGAAAGACAAAAACTGGGTCAGCTAACTGAAGGAAAACTGAAGATATTTAGGTCAAAATTATAATCAATGATGAGCGCAGTTTAAGAATAAATAATACATTATAATAAAAGAGAAATGGTGCCTAGCTCCCACATCTCCATACTCAGTAATAATATCCTATGTTAATAATAACACAGGCAAGGAATTTGCTCAGAAAAACCTTGAGACAAAATACCAAGCAATTACTCTCACCCCAACCACCTATAGGTCCTAATTTCTATCATTCACAAAGCACTTACAATATCCTGACTTTAAGTATTGCTTTCCCTTATACAAGATGATCATAATGATTTTGGAGCTTTTGCTTTTTTCAAAAGGCTTCTACATATATTTTCTCATTTAATTCTCACAGAATTCCTACAAAGTAGATATTATCCCCACTCTGCAGAAGTAGAAACTAACCCTCAGAGAATTAAAGTGAAGTCAGAGCAAAAGAGATCAGATGAATTGCCCAAGTTTACATTGTTTATAGTCAACATAGAGTTCAGATGTGAACCTGGGTCTTCTGGTCTAACTAACTACAATGTCTTTGCCACTGTATGAATGGCTCTGGACAGGGGGCAGGGGGCAATATGTCAAACCACACATTCTCAGTAACTATTCTAGTCTCGCAAACCAAAATGCTTCATCACACTGTGTCACGCTGTAATGATCTTGAAGGCAAGGAGTTAAGTCCTACTGTCCTCATATGCTCCAAAGCCCAGCATAGTGCTAGATAATGGCTGATTCTCACCCCAGAATCTAGAGTGCGAAACATAGAAAGACTGCATCTACCCACCTCAGCCAAATGGGCCAGGAGGGCAATACTCTGCACTGTTTTACCAAGGCCCATTTCATCTGCAAGAATGCCATTAATGCCCTGGAAAAAAAAAAATACACATAGTCAATAACCTCTCGCATTCCATCACACAGGATTCAACCTACTGCCCCAAAGAACTAACCAAACTGTCAAAACTTATTTAAACAAAAGTGACTAGAAATACCATTTCAGCACTATTACCCACTGCTGCAATGATTCCTTTTGCCAACTCCATAGCTACAACTATGAATCATGGTATCTGAGGCTAGTTTCTCAGCAAATTTAATCCAGGCAAAAAACCAATCACGTTTACCAAGACCACCCTATGTACGTGATACAAATATTCTCCAATAAAATTTCAGGTTAAAAATATAAAAACATCTTTCTGACTCTTGTCAGAGGATAAAGCATTTCAAAGGGATGAAATTTAAAACATTGTCTTGTGCTCATTTCACAATACACTGAACCAATGATTTTAGGAAAACACATAACGAAAGAAAGTGGGTATGGCATAGTTCTAAAATTCACCTGTTCATAGAGATTTGCCAACCAATTCATGCCTTTCAGCTGATAGCCTTTTAATTTGCCATTAAAAATTGTAGGCTGTGGAATATCTTCCCCAGCCCGGATAGATGGGTTTGCCAGGCTGTAACTCTCCCCAAACCCAGTGCCAGACTTGTTTGCTGCCCGAAGGGCAGCTGCTCGACTTTCTTTCGCATCTTCATCAAATGACCTTGTCTGGAAAATAAAAACATTAGAAGAAAAATATGAGGTAAAAAATGAAATTCAAATAAAGCTCATAATGACAGTGTATCTACTTTGTGATAACTGGAACAAAATTTCTGATAATATTATGTAATGTATTATGTATAAAGCACAATATATGAGGGGCGCCTGGGTGGCTCAGTTAGTTAAGCAGCTGCCTTGAGCTAGGTCATGATCTCAGGGTCCTGGGATTGAGCTCTGCCCTGGGCTCCCTGCTCAGCCAGGAGCCTGTTCCTCCCTCTGCACCTCCTCCTGCTCATGTTCTCTCTCTCTCTCAAATAAAAAACAAAACAAAACCCACAATATATGAAATATTACTAATATTTTAAAATTAATTTAACAATTATATTAAGAATATGCTTTTGATGAGCACACATATTACATGATTATAAACCATATTACATGACTACATGCTTCATCAAGGAATGTGTTAAAAATCTCATATAAAATTTGTTTGGCTGGGGTTGGTGGGGAGAAGGTCCTGACCTGGATGTTGTTACATGGGGTTCCTATGCAGTATATTCTTTACTTACTTTACTTAATTTAATCTAACTGCAGTTTTCTTCTGATTTCATGAAATATCACTATATCAAGAATTAGCAAGTTATTACTAAGGTGAAAAAAAAGTCCTAACATAGCACTATTCTTAAGGCAATGATATAGCTCTCTTAACAAGCACCACTGTGGTCTTTTCCACTAAACAACCATGATGCATTTCACACTATATTGCCCATGATTACTCAAGACGACAAAAAAACAGGTCAACTGTCCTAGCTTCAATCAACACACTCCTAAAGCTTAGACAAGTGAATGCTCATTTTCCACCGTTTCTCCATTATGCCTACTGTTCTAAATAGAGCCACAGCCTGCACCCAACACAGTCACATATATACACATCTGCCAGTGCTTTTAATTGAAAAATGAGTAAGACTAAAGGAAGACCACCCAAGTGAAAGGTTGTAGGGTATTTCCGGAGCCCCTTACAGTTTCTTTTCATTTTAAGACTCACCCGAGCTTGATGAATATGATAAGCATTTTCAGCATTCTTCAGGGCCTGGGCTTTGAAATGGTTACTATCTGAAAAGGAAAACTTAGAGATTATCACACGTCATTAACTGATCTCCTTCAAAGATGCAACTCACACCAATATTGTCAATCCCTAACTCCCCCAATTTACTCATCCCTAAGCTCACAGAGAGTGAGAGAGCAGAAAGGTTCAAATTACATGACAGAGGTAAGGACCCAGAAGTGGCTATGAATGCAGAGGGTTGCCATGGTCTCCAGTAGCCGCAGCCAGCTCAGAGAAACCACCAGGAGACTATGCTCATTGCCCAATCCTGGGTTTCTTGCACAAAGCAATGACAAAGCAAAGCAAAGCAAAACAGTGGGGATTCAAAATTGTGATAGATTTCTGCTGGGTGAAACTATTCCCAAAGAAGAAATCCAGACATGTGTAAACCCCAAGATCCTTGCAAGCATACTCATTCTTTTTATTCTGAGCTCAACGGGATCTTGATCACTATTCTCTATGAAATTCCCCTCAAATTTCACCCCAATTCCTCCCTCCCTTTATGGTCACAAAAAGGCCATAACTGAGGGGCGCCTGGGTGGCTCAGGTCGTGATCTCAGAGTCCTCTGAGACTTGAGCAGGGAGTCTGTTTGTCCTTCTCTCTCTTCCTCCACCCATGCTCTCTCTCTCTCAAACAAATAAATAAAATCTCTTAAAAAAAAAAAAAATACCACAACTGAACAGTCTCTTTCTCATGCCTGCCTTGCATCACCAAGAATCTTGTTATGTGACAGATGATTTTCTCTGCTGAGACATGTTCACTGAATTCTTCTGATATAATATCCTCCATTTCTACTAACAAATCAAAACATATAAAATATTCCCAAACTTACAAGATCATATAAACACACCCTTTCCTTTTCAAATTCTTTAATAAAAGTTATTTTGTATGTTTGTTTTATTCATACTTTCCCTACTCCAGTGCAATAAATTCCCCTTCACTAATCATTACCTACCGATCAAGACAAAACTTACAAGAACTAATCACGTGTATAACCTTAGATATAAAAAAATGGAGGGTACCCACTTCCCCTACGTCTTGATTCAGGACTCACCATAATCCTCCTGTGTGATGTTAACTACCACCCCTCCACCAATGTCAATTTGTCTTTGGGTAGAACTGTCTTCCAGTTTCCTTAGGATTTCTTCCTGAATTCCATCATGACCCATGTCTCGTTTGCGACTCATGAAATGGGCATACAACTCTGTTTGGGTGATTAGGAAGTTCAGTTTTCGCTGCTGCCTCTTGGCCTAAAGGAGAAGAAAGTTATTTTCACTAAATAGTCAAATCATCAATCACATCACATCAATTCTGTTGATTTGGTGATCAACAGAATTCACCAAATCTATATATAGTTTGCATATAATTCTTTTACAAATTCTTTACCTTTAGAAAGGTAGTTAATTGCTAATGCACAATTTTATTATAACCAAGTCAGTGGTACTAAAAGCAAAGAATAGCCTTTACTTATATCTTATGTAAACATGTGAAAAGATCTTCTTCATCACCGAAAGTCAAAATAAGTGACTAGGAGCTATGAATTATTCTGAAAGTCAATGTAGGAGAAACCAATCAAAGGAAGAAAACGCTCCTAAAAACAGTGTATAGTTGATCTGTATACTGATCAAGTACACACACACACATACTTAGTCACTGCTTTGCATTAACTATTTTATAATAAAACTCGTATGAGGTACAGCTGATTTATCCTTGATCCAATACCTCCCCAAATGAAAAATAAAAACATAACAAGGAAGTTAGCCAAGAAAGGAGACCAGTCCTAAAGTATGCTACATAAAACTATGCTCTCTAAGATTTTACAGTACTTGAGCCAGATTCAAATGAGAAGAAAATCTGAAACACGGTTTAACAGAAAATGGAGTTATTTTTCATAATGGATACAGGTGTTTATGCTTACTATGTTAGCAAAGCTAATGTATTATCAAGAAAACCTTTCCAAATTAAAACAAAAAAGTAGTATCTCCTTTAACCTTAAAAAAGTCAACTACTACGTGTTCAAATGAACGAGGTAAATTAAAAGAACAATAAAGTTTCATCACAAATAGTTTTATTTCAAAAGATCGGAGAAAAATAAACATAACCATGAAGGAAACGCATTGGTTAACTATCAACAAAATTGAGAGAATGAATAACAAACCTAGACTATAAATCAGGCTGCTTGCAAAACTTCAGGATCTGTGACCAACTCTCAAATGCCTCTAAATTCAGTAAGTATTCCGGATAGCATCAGATGCTTCCTAACACACTAATATGTTTATCTTGCATGTGAAGATAAACGTTACCCAGGGGACTTACCCAGGGCAAAATCCATATTCAACCTCAAAGGCATGAAAAAGGACGGAAGATCAAGAGCTCAGAAACAGCCACAGCTCTGCTCTGACGGAGTACTACCCAGACCTGAAAGAAAACCTTAACCAATCCTCTGATTCCCTTCCTCCAGACCTCAACTTTCCTTCCACACATCCCAACTGGTTTGCCCATGGCAACACAATAATTTTGTTCTCCTACTCTCTCCTCTTGCTTCCCTGAACAATCTACTCACCTACAGCAGCTGACATCAAGCTTAGAAGAGTACTGGCTGAAAGTTAAACCAGTGAAGCAGGTGGGGAATGGGTCTCAAAACTGGACTAGTTGTCTATTGTTCCTATCTGGCCCTAAATTTGGCAGCCAGCCCTGCTCTTCCAACAAGGAAGAAACTGCAGCCAGTACCTGGAACCAAGCCAAAATAGGCTGTAAGTGGTTTTCTTTTTCTTTTGTTCATCCCTCTTCTTTTTCCTTTTTTTAGTCCTCCAGAAATATACAGAGGAATAAGGCTACAAAGAACAGAAAAACTTGGCATAGAAAAAGAGAGGTGAAGGCCAGAGAGAGGGCCTAACTGAAAGGATAAAAACAGAATCAGTTTATCGGACTAAAGTTACTATCCTCAAACTTATGTCTTAAAACCCTTTTTCAATGATTTCATTGATTAATTTGTCATTTGTGTAGTACACACCAACCTACGGATATGGCTGCAGCAATCAGGGTTTCAAAATTTTATACTACTGTCTTACCTCCCGCATTTCCTCATCCAACTTCCGCTGCTCCAAGGCCTCCTTCTCTGCACGCTTGCGATGTTCCTTCTCCACCTTCTCATACTTCTTCCAGTACAGAAGCATCTCCTTGGTGAGGCGGCGGGCACGAGGCAAGGTCTCCTTACAGTTCTTTTGGGCCTGCAAGGCGGCTCGACGCACCTCCTTCATGCACTGGTGGGCAAGCTGCAGATGACAACAACAGGCTCACAAAGGAGAAGACCCAACACCAGGGCCAGTTATCCCTGAGCTCTACACCACAGCATTCCTCAGTCTGTTCAGTGCACACAGTCTTCCTATGGCCACATCTCTTTCTCCCCCAACGTGATTAATGTCCATGCACAGTACTGTGACCCAGACCCAGACCCTGAGGTAATACATGGAATGAGAAATCTATACACATACTGCCTTAGAAGATGGGAAAAAAACGCATAATGATCTGAGATGTGCTGGGAAGTTACAAAGTATTATCACACATATTAATGGTAATAGTCATTAATGCTAGGCTCCACTCTAAGCCTAACATATATTAAACTAATTTATTCTTCACAAAACCTCGATGAAGTTGGTAGTACCAACATCCTCATTTTACAGATGAGGAAACCAAAGATGAGTGACCAGCCCAGGGAAATAGAACTAAAAACATTACCTCATCTGATCTCACAGCTTTCAAAGGAAGTTGTGCTACTTTCCTCTAAAGGAAGGTATTGATATTAACATCATCATTTCTTAAAGAGACTGAGCACAGGAAGCTTCCATGATCTGCCTAAGGAATCAGAGCACGCTATGGTCTCATCCAAAAAGGTTCAAATATCAGAAATGTAAGGAAGAGCATTTTATTTTTAAAATAAATGGCGATGAGAGACTATGGACTCTGAGAAACAAACTGAGGGTTTTGGGGGGAGGGGGATGGGTTAGCCCGGTGATGGGTATTAAGGAGGGCATGTATTGAATGGAGCATTGGGTGTTACACGCAAACACGGATCATGGAACGCTACATCAAAAACTAATGATGTAATGTACGGTGACTAACATAACATAATAAAATTAAAAAAAAAAAATAAATGGAGAACATTTAGAAATTCTCTTAGGTATTACTAGATTCATTATCAACAGGTCACAAGAGACAAGAGCAGCAAATATAAATATGTTCCAGCATAACATAAAATGGGAAATACAAAACTATAATTTACCTTTCGGCTATTGGTGAGAAACAGGTTACGAGCTGAAGCTTTCTGCTTGTTGGCCTAAAATATTTAAAAACAATTATTTCATTTAGGAGTCCTTTTGAAATAAGATTATGTAGACTGACAATGTCTTTTATTCAACTCCTCAAGGGTTAAAAAAAATAAAGTCATCGAAACTCACCAACTCAGAAACACACACAAAGCTACTGAAGCAGTATTAAGAAGAATAAGCTAGTCCTGTGGCTGCCTTAAATAGAGTCTTCTGCACCCTTCTGGAAAGAATTTAAGCTAGATTTAAGGCTTGAAGTGGACTAGGAAAATATAACACCATACCCAACATATACCATCCTGACTAAAACACACTGCTTTCCAGAGCCAATCTGTAAAGAAGCTGAGAAAGTAGTCACTCACACACAGAAATTGTTAGGAGAGGTAAACTAGCCTCCCAATCTGTGATTCTGTCCTCCAACCAGGACAAACCTTCTGCTACTATTAATTTCTGCCAACACTTAAGCTTCATCTTCTCAAACAAAAAATTCCAAGGCAGACCTAACACAAGATGATTCAGCAGCCAACAAACCAGTCACAAGCTGCTTATTTTGTCTTCCAATTCAGTTAAAACAAAAACCTCAATAAAGAAACCTGATTTCCCCTAATGATCCACTTGACATGGGAGAAGACACAGCATAGGCACAGCTGAGTGACTCTCTGACTGTTAAAGAACTCAACCCCCTAAATCTGAAGAAACAGTGGGTGTGAAGTTAGATGGCCCAAACGCCATTTCTATAAAATTCCCACCTCAGACTGCTTATGGGAATTTTTAGACCTTTTACGAAAAACTTCCTTTTACTAATGCTTAAGCAGCTATTACCACTTTAAAGACAAGAATCTCAAATATTGGGGCGCCTGGGTGGCTTAGTCGTTAGGCATCTGCCTTTGGCTTGGGTCATGATCCCAGGGTCCTGGGATCGAGCCCTGCATCGGGCTCCCTGCTCGGTGGGAAGCCTCCTTCTCCCTCTCCCACTCCCCCGCTTGTGTTCCCTCTCTCGCTGTGTCTCTCTCTGTCAAATAAATAAATAAAATCTTAAAAAAAAAAAAGATCTCAAATATTTCTATTGAATTCCTGATCATCAGAAGTGCATTAAAAAAAAATATTTTTATTTATTTTTTAATCTCTACACCCAATGTGAAGCTTGAACGCACAATCCTGAGATTAAGAGTCATGTGCTCTACACAATGAGCCAGCCAGGTGCCCGCAAGGGCATCATTTTGAATCCTCTTCACCAGGTACAAAGAGGGTTTCCCCATAACACCTCCCATCAAGAATGTTCCTATCTAAACTTTCTCTCCAAAAATACTTACTAATTGGCATGGGGAGAAAAACAGTCATTGTACAGTAGAGAAGCACCAAACACACCAAGGGATCAAAGCTAATATCATCATACTGGGACGGATGTGTCATGTGCCTCCTAATATGTCATACCAAGAAGGATACGTCACTTCTTTGGTAATCCTGCCCGAAATGCGTAACCCAAATCTAAGAATCTCATGAACTCAAATTCAGAAACAGTGTACAAAATATCAGGTGTATACTATTCAAAAATAAAAATGTCATGAAAGAACACTGTGTCAGATTTAAAAGAGATTAAAGAGATGTGACAACTAAATGAAACACGGAGTCCTAGACTGGATCCTGGATTGAATTTAAAAAAAAAAGCAAAAAAAAAAAAAAAAAGCCCTATAAAGGACATTATAGAGACAACTGATGAGAAATCTGAATATGGTCTGTGGACCAGATAATAATTTTTATAACTGCACTGTTGTTCTATGAGAAAATGTCCTTTTTCTTAAGAAACACACATTGAACTATTACAAAGAAGTTCAGTACAGTGTCAAACTAACCCTCAAAATGGGGAAGAAAAAAAGTATGCATTTATATAACAAAAGCAAAGGAAGCAAACAATTGCTAAATATGAATAAAAGTTACATGGCAGTTCCTTGCATTATTCTTGCCATATCATTTTAAAACTTCTTGTTTTGAACTAATTTAGACTTACAGAAAAGTTGCAAAAAATCATAGAGTTTCCTTACATCCCTCCTGCTGCTTTCCCTAGTTTTAGCATCTTATATAACTAGAATACAATTACTAAGAAAGGAAAATAACACTGGTAAAATATTAATTAAATTACAAGTCTTATTTGAATGTCAACACTTTTTCCACTAAAATTCTCTTCCTGTTCCAGCATCCTGTAACAGGATCCCCTGTATTTAGTTGCTTTTCTCCTTAGTCTCTTCCTCTATGTTACATTTCTTCAATCTTTCTCTCACGTCCTCAACACTTTTGAAAGGCACCAATCAGTTACTCTGTAGAATGTCCCAAAATTTGTGATTTTCTGGTATTTTCTCATGATTGGAATGACATTATGCATTCTGGCAAGAATACCACAGAAATGATGTGTTATTCTCTATGCATCACATCAAGTTCACAATGTCAAAATTTTATTACTAGTGACTATTTAGATCTTTTGGGTAAGGTAGATTCTGCCAATTATCATCATGAAAGTTACTATCTTTCTTTCTGTGCTAATATGTATGCTGACAAATTATTTCTCCTCTAACCTTTATCCTCTAATTTTAGTCTTCATCAATGGATCCAGTCTGCAACAATTATCACTGTGGTATTTGTGTAATGATGGTTCTCTACTTCCTTCCTTCCTTCTGCACTCATTAACTGGAATTCTATTGCAAGGGAGAGCTGTTCCTTCTACCTTAACTATTTGCTTATTTATTTAAAACAGTATGGACTCACAGGAATTTCTTTTAATCTATGTGTTAAAATTCAGTATTATCTTTTTTTTTTTCTTTTTTAAAGTAGGCTCCATGCCCAGCAGGGGGCCAATTCAGAACTTGAACTCAAAACCCTGAGATCAAGACCTAATCTGAAATCAAGAAAGGATGCTTAACCAACTGAGCCACCCAGGCACCCCAGTATTATCATTATCAATTTTGGTGCTCAATTATTCTAACTTTGACCATGAGGAGCTCCTTTAGGCTGCTCCTGTGTTCTTTTGACAATCCCTCACACTCATCTTTCTTCAAGCACTTCCTTACTTTCTGGCACTCAAAGATGTTTAAGGCTCATCTTGTATTTTCCCTGCCAAGTTCTGGAATAAACTACTTATCCAAGGAGCTCTGGTTCCTTTTATTAAAGAATAAAAGGTGTTTAGAAATCAAGACCTGGGCACAAGATATCCTCATTGTTACCGGGTCTGTCTCCAGGCACTCTCAGCAAACAGAGCTAGAAAATAAGTATATATGCATACTAACCTATGCATATACACAAAACTATATTTCTGTACATATCTATCTGTGTGTGTGTGTGTATATATATAAAAACATGAATTCATACTGATAGCTCTGATTCCAATCAAATTTCAAGGGCTTCACTTTAGCATTCCCAACAGTGACAAACTGGCTGTCAACTACAACAGATTTATTTATTTGTTCTAGTATGCATTTAAAGTAGTTCCAAAATTACTAACCCATTCCTTTGTAAGAAACACTTACTATGTCAATCATAGCATTTATGTATAGTTCTTTTCGTCTTCAGCCTTACATATGCAGTCAAAATACTGATTTCCTCAGTTACTTCAATGAGTCCTTTTCTTTCCCCACTCTCTGCAACTTGATTTTATTACTCATTTCTAATGCAGTTAAGCATTTTATATCCCTGTCTTTATTCCACTTTGCCCACATATCCCCTCAACCTCCTTCTTCACCCACATCCTGGTTGGTTTTAATGGGTTTATTATAGGGGTATGTGAGGAGTATATGACACATTACTAGGATTCTGAAAGGCAGTCCTATATATAAAAAGATGTACTTGAAGACTGCCCCCTCATCCCTGCTAACCTGTCCGTCCATTCCCCTCTTTCTACATTTTCCCCACTTGCCCCCTATAAGAAATCAACACTTTGATATCTGGTTTATTCTTCCTGAATTTCTTTTGCATGAATGAGGATTTATTTGTGTATTTTCTTGTATTCCTGTTTTGCTTATATGAAAGGTAAATACTATAGATATCTGTTTTTGTTTGCTTTTCTCACTTAACAGTACATCCTAGAAATTACTCCATATCATCTCAGAAAGGTCTTCATTATTTCTTTTTGACTACAGCATAATAATCCACTGTGTAGATCTACCAGAGTTCAAGTCCCACATATAGGCACTTAAGTTGTTTACTTTATTTTGCAATTAAAAATAATGTTGTGAGGCATCTGGCTGGCCCAGTGGAGCTTGCTACTCTTGATCTTGGGATTGTGAATTCGAGCCCCACGTTGGGTGTAGAGATTATAAATAAATAAACTTTAAAATAATAACAATAATGCTGGAATGAGTAACTTTGTTTACATGTATTTTTGTATTGCTGGAGATACAGCCTCAGGATAATTTCTAGAAGCAGAAATGCTGGTTTGAAAGGTTAAGTGCATATGGAGATGGTTAGGTATTACCCACTTGCCCTCCAGAACAGTTCTCTCAAATCTGCATTCCTAGCAGCAATGTATGAAAATGTCCGTTTCCCCACAGCCTCCTTAACAGAATGTGTTATCATATTTTAAAATTTTTGCCACTGTGATAAGTACAAAATGGTATCTAGGTATTATTTTAATTTATATTACTCCAATTACGAGAGACTTTGAACCTTTTAATGTTTGAGGGCCATTTTTTTTTTTTAAGATTGCATTTATTTATTTGACACAGAGAGAGAGAGAGCACAAACGGGAGCGGCAGGCAGAGGGAGGTGAAGAAGCAGGCTTCCTGCTGAGCAAGGAGCCCAATGTGAGGCTCGATCCCAGAACCTTGGGATCATGACAAGAGCCGAAGGCAGCCACTAAACTGACTGAGCCACCCAGGCACCCCGAGGGCCATTTTTATATCTTTGTCAATTTCGATTCATGTCATTTTATTTGTCTACTGAATTTCTGGTCCTTTGTCCCTCAGTTCTTTTTCTCATTGTATATATTTATTGAGATATAATTTAAAAATTTTCTCCAGCTTTACTGAGATACAACTGTCACACAACATTGTGCAAGAGTAAGGTGTACGATGTGTTGATATGATACATTTATATATTGCAGAATGACTACCACGATGGCATTAGCTGACACCTTCATCCTGTCACATGATTGTTTTTTGTGGTGTACGTAATATAGTATTACAGTTCTGTCTTTGGATGAATTTATACATGCAGGTTACTGCCATCCGAATTACAACATGAAACATCCCCATCTCAATAAGTTTATTTAGCACCTCTTTCCACTCAATTCCACAACACGGGTACTTCTGTGTCTTTTTTCTTTCACAGAGCATGTTTTTTAAATGCATCCATGTTGTGTAGATCTCATATCTGCCTCTTGTATGGGAATCATTGCAAATCATTACAATGTGTGATCTTTTGTGCCTGGCTTCTCTCATTAAGTTCTTTGTGGAGATGAAGAACAAAAAGAATTGGCAGTGAAGCTCGTGAAAAGAATTTGAGATTCTATAGTGGGACAAAGGGAGATGTTAGGATCTTGGCAGCAGCCAAAATGGACTATTTTGTAGCCAACAGAATGGTCTGGGAGAGCCTTAAAATTGGAGCATATGCTGAGTTGGAAGGAAGGTATCAGATGATCTGTATAAAGCAGGGAAGCAGGGTAGGCACCATCAGGGGATGCTGGAGGTGCATCTGTGCTTCTCTTGGAAGAGCTGGTCTTAACTTCCATCCCAGCTAATTGCTGTTGTTTGGCTTTCTTGAGTTTTGCTCTATGGTTCTTGAACCAAATCTGCAGTACTGCGAGATAGTATCTCCAGTTTTGAGGCCATTTCTTTTTGAAAGAGGAGCTAAATAAACTTACTGCGATGGGGAGCAGGGTATGGGTTCTTCCTGAACAAGAATTCCAAATCTGCCAATTGTTTCTCAGTGAACATTATTGTTTCCTTTGTGAATGCTTCTGGTGCTTTCTTTAAATCTGCATTTGCTGCTGCAGGCTCAGAAGTTCCAAGGGTAGTTGGTGATGACTAAAAGCCCTCTCTCAAAAGTTACTTTAGGAAGGTCTCCTGCGCCTGATACCCTGAGATCAAACTGTGTCCCCATGCTCTGGTCCTGTGTCAAAAGTGTCCTTCAATTTTAAGAGTTTTTAATATATTAGAGATAATAGCCCTTTGACTGTGATATACAATGTAAATAATTTTTCCCACTTCATCAGTTATCTTTTGTCATGAAAAAATTTATTTGTATTTAGTCAAATTTACTAATGTTTTCTTTCATTGCCTCTGGGTCACACATAGAAACTTTTCCTATGCAAAGGTTAAATAGGAATGTGATAGCGTTCTTCTAGTCTTTGTATGGTTTCATTTTTTACACTGAGAACCCTAATACGTTCAGAGTATATGTGTGAGAAACATCTAATTTTATCTTTTTCCAAAGGCTACCTAGTTGTTCCAGCACGACTTATTAAAAAGTGCATTAGTCTTGGGGCGTCTGGGTGGCTCAGTCGTTAAGCTTCTGCCTTCGGCTCAGGTCATGATCCCAGGGTCCTGGGATTGAGCCCCACATCGGGCTCCCTGCCCTGCAGGGAGCCTGCTTCTCCCTCTCTCACTCCCCCTGCTTGTTTTCCCTCTCTCGCTGTGTCTCTCTCTGTCAAATAAATAAATAAAATCTTTAAAAAAAATTAAAAAAAATAAAAGAAGTGCATTAGTCTACTCTACTGTTCTATTTGCCTATTCATGTGCCAGTACTACATTGTTTTAATTATAGAGATTTATAGTGTATTTTAATGTTTGATGGTGCTTTTTCAGTGTTTCTCCAGCAATTCTTACACACTGACTTTTTCCTTGAGGTTAGTATCAACTTTTTTTTTTTTTTAAAGATTTTATTTATTTATTTGACAGAGAGAGACACAGCAAGAGAGGGAACATAAGCAGGGGGAGTGCGAGAGGGAGAAGCAGGCTTCCCGCAGAGCAGGGAGCCTGATACAGGGCTCGATCCCAGGATCCTGGGATCCTCACCTAAGCCAAAGGCAGACGCTTAATGACTGAGCCACCCAGGAGCCCCTAGTATCAACTTTTCTAAAATCAGAAAATATCCTGTTCATTTTTCTATTAGGATTGCACACAATTTATAAGGCAATTAAGTAAGTAAAATGCAAACAACTGGTGAGTAACTGAGTAAAGGGTATATGGACACTCCTCACACAATTCCTGAAACTTTCAAATTTGAAATTATATCAAAATAAAATGTTATCAAAACCAAACAAATTAAAAGAGCAAAAAGAATGCTTATACAGCTTTCTCTTGCATCATTCACATTTTTTTCCAATGCCTGTGATTACTCAGTAACATCCAAATATTTATAGATTCTCCAAGAAACATTAACTCTACAATTTCATTTTAATTTCCTCTATTATCACCTATCAATTTGCTGTCAGATCTCTACTGCTGTAAGTAAGAAAACTGCTTTCCTTTCTCAAAGATGTTTCCCTCCATTTTTTGGACAAGGAACATCATACAACAACTGTCTTGTGAATTCTGATCAAAATCTAGAAAAACAGTTGGTTGACAAGAGTACTCATCAACATGTTCTTAATTCCAAGAGATCAGTTTTCTTTCTGAACACTGTGAAGGTACCTAGCTCTCACAGCTCCTCTTTAGAGGGCAGTGAGACAAAATATTCTTGCCATCTCCTATGCTGGAGGCACTCACATACCTTTGGTAGTTCCTTTTTCACAATGCTGAGCCATACTTTCCTGCGACGAGCATTAAGCTGCTCAATGGATAAGTGCTTCTTCTTGGTGCCAGGAGGAGGTGCATCATGAGAGAACTTGGCGAAGACTTTGGTCTGATGGTGGTGGCAACGAGGAGATTCTTCAGAGGAAAGTTCTTCATCCCTTCGCCTTTTTTTCTTCACTTTTTTCAACTTGGCTGCAAAGGAAACAGACACTGAGAACCTTGCATTTCTGCCCTTCCACAGAATATTGCCACAACCAACCTCATCACTTTAAGACAATTCAAGGTTCTTTCCTCATTCCACCTAAGGCTGGCAATGTTTATCTCTTCATCTATTCAGGCCTATGAACATTCCAGGAGGAAGATCTCACTATCTTGGATACTCCTTATGTTACATGAAAGAGAAACGCAGATTAAGATCTAAATACTGAATTTCTGTTGAACCCAACAACAGGAAGGGAGACGTACAAAGTACCATGAACTCAAATAATGGCCATGAGGAAGGAAACATTTCTACTTGGTGGCAATGTTAAGGTGATTAAAGAGAAATAACAAAGAAAGAAAAAAATGCGCCGATAGGACATTACGACCTGTGAAGAGAAAATCATACATGGAATAAAAAACTAATTTGGGGGTGCGAGTGTGGAAGAGATAAACTAGTGGATGTGGGAGAAAGGGAAGAAGGCTGAAAAGAATTTCTGAGTAGAGTTCATACCTTCAGGGGAATAAAATCTGCCTTGTACAGATAGCTTAAAACTTTCCCTTCCTACTTCCTTCCTGATTTCCAGCTGCTTAGAGCTCAGTAAGGGAGGAAAACACACTTCCTGGCAAACATGCAAACAAACACTACACAAGATTATCAAGAGGTGATCTATTTAAAAGTTCCACATACAGCAACAACGATGACTTATTCCCACCACTTCAGGTTGCTCTTCATACTTCCCTGTGCATAACCGACTTCTGCCTCTCCCAGATTATCAACATTTGGAAGAGTGTGTAGAAGAAAAAAGGAATAAACTAATTAGCTTAAACCTTTGGCTAGGAATCCATAGTCCTTATGCCTTTATAATTCTAGAAAAGATCATTAACCAAATACGAAATAAGGTTAACAATACTTATTACTTAGATAGGGGAGACTAGGGTTTTTCAGATAAAGCAAGTTTCTACTACATGGATTATGTTCAAAGCCCAAATGTACCAATAGGCTACACAAAACCCTGAAACTAAGAATGAGTAAATATGGAAGGCAGGTCGGTATGCTCACCTTTAAGTTTCTTTTCCTCCTTGAATTTCTTTTTTTTGGGTCCAAGTAGGTGCCGTTGTTGCTCATAGAAAGGGTCGTATGTGGAGAGCAGGCCTGCACTGTAGTATTGGTACTGCTGCAGCTGAAGCAGGCAAAGACAGGGAGGCTTACAAGGGCTGGTCTGAGTTCTAAGCCTGCCTTCAAATCATCTTTACTACAAAACCTTGAGCCAGAGAAAAACCAGAGCTCCTAAATTTGTTCTTCCCACAGAAAGACCAACAAAGATTTAGTACCTCAAAGTGAATTATTTCCTTACTTCAAAACAAAACGGGTTCATCAGCTATGTACATGGCAAGTTGCTGAAAATAACTTAAGAAAGAAAAACACTTCATGCTTCTGAATTTCCACCAGACTATTTGCTTGGAACTGACACATATTCGAGTGATGCAATTAACTACAGAAAGGGCTCCACATGGAAGTCATCGACAAGAAATAAACCATATTTCTATTACCAATAGGTCCTCAGATTTAGTAAGGTTTTGATACATGTTATTCTGGGTTTTGGTCCTCTATCTGGTTCAGAGAGTCACTAGCCATCCCAATTCTCCTATATTTCAAGTCTTTTCACTCTTTATATCTCCCACTAACAGAGTCTGACAATATTATGGATAACCATAATGCCTACATTGCCAGAATTCTAACATATGAATAATCGATTTTTTTTTTTTTCTGTCCAGGGAGAGATTCTTTCAAACACTGCATTTAAATTGACCCCCAAAGCTCACATTAATTTTGTTTCACTTATTACTAATGGATAAATATAAATATAAACTTAAACAGTCCACTGTTGAATCTCTTTCCTAGATTGCAGCCAGTCCAAGAACTGAAATTAGGACAGAAAAGTGACACGGAGAACTATCACGAGGTCCCCTGTCAACGGTCAAAATTAAATGAGCATTCATTGAGCTATATAGTTAAAATCTATTAACTTTCCCATATATATGTTTTACTTCAATTTAAAAAAGGCCAAGTATTGGAATCCCTACCAAAATATCAACAGCATTTTTCAAAGAACTAAAAGAAATAACACTAAAATTTGTATGGAACCACAAAAGACCCCAAGCAGCCAAAGCAATCTTGAGAAAGAAAAACAAAGCTGAAAGTATCACAATTCCAGATTTCAAGATACACTACAAAGCTGTAGTGATCAAAACAGTATACAGTGCTGGCACAGAAACAGACACATTGATCAGTGGAACAGAACAGAGAACCCAGAAATAAGAGGCGTCTGGCTGGCTGTTGGTAGAGCATATGATCCTTGATTTCAGTGTCATAAGTTCAAGTCCCATGTTGGGCATAGAGCTTACTTAAAAAAAAAAAAAAATTTCCAACAACACAGAATAGAGAATTCAGAAATAAACCCATGCTTATACAGCCAATTAATCTATGTCAAAGGAGGCAAGAATATAAAATGGGGAAAAGACAGTCTGCTCAATAAATGGTGCTGGGAAAACTGGACAGTCACATGCACAAGAATGAAACTGGACCACTTTCTACCACCACGAACAAAAATAAACTCAAAATGGATTAAAAACCTAAATTTGAGACCCAAAACCATAAAAATCTTAGAAGAGAACAGAGACAGTAATTTCTCTGACATCAGCCAAAGCAACATTTTTCTAGATGTCTCCTAAGGCAAGGGAAACAAAAGCAAAAATAAACTATTGGACTACTTCAAAATAAAAAGCTTTTGCACAGTGAGAGAAATCATCAACAAAACAAAAAGGCAACCTACTGAATGGAAGAAGATATTTGCAAATTATATATCCTATAAGGGGTTAATATCCAAAATACGTAAAGAACTTGTACAACTCAACACCAAAAAAACAAACAATATGATTTAAAAAATAGGCAAAGGACCTAAACAGACATTTTCCCAAAGAAGACATACAGATGGCCAACAGACATATGAAAAGATGCCCAACATCACTAATCATCAGGAAAATGCAAATCAACTACAACAAGAGATCACCTTACACCTGTCAGAATGGTTAGTATCAAAAACACAAGAAATAACAGGTGTTGGTAAGGATGGAGAGAAAAAGGAATCCTCGTGCACTGTTGGTGGGAATGCAAATTGGTACAGCCACTCTCGAAAACAGTATGGCGGTTCCTCAAAAAATTAAAAGTGGAAATATCATATCCAGTAATTCCACTACTGGGTATTTACCCAAAGAAAATATAAAAACTAATTCAAAAGAGATACGTGCGGGGCGCCTGGGTGGCTGTCAGTTAGGTGGTTGCCTTTGGCTCAGGTCATGACCCCAGGGTCCTGGGATCGAGACCCACATCGGGCTCCTTGCTCGGCAGGGAGCCTGCTTCTCTCTCTGCCTGCCGCTCCCCCTGTTTGTGCCTTCTCTCTCTCTGACAAATAAATAAAATGTTAAAAAAAAAGAGAGAGAGAGATACATGCATTCATGTTTACCACAGCATTATTTATAATAGCCAAGATACAGAAGCAACCTAAGTGTCCACTGATTGGTGAATGGATAAAAATGTGGCACGCGTGCATGCACACACACACACACACATATGTATGCATGTATATGAGCTCCTGCCATTTGTGACAACATCGATGGATGTACAGGGTATTATGCTCAGTGATATAAGTCAGACTGAAAAAGACAAATACCACATGATTTCACTCATATGTGGAATCTAAAAAACAACAAAAAGCAAAATCAGACCTGAAGAGAGAACAAACTGATGGTTGTCAAGAGGGGAGGAGGGTGATGGGGGTTGGGCAAAATGGGAGAAAGAGAGTGGGAGATACAGGCTTCCAGTTATGGAATGAATAAATCATGGGAATAAAAGGCCTAGCACAAGGAATACAGTCAATGATATTATAATAGTGTTGTATGGTGACAGATGGTAGCTACACTTGTGAGCATAATATAATGTATAGAGATGTTAAATCACTTATGTTGCATAAGTGAAACTAATATTTTATGTCAACTACACTAAAAAAAAAGACCAAATATTTCAAGCACCAAATGCCTAGCACTGTACTTTAAGAAGGAACTCTAAGTCAAAACAGTCAGATATCTTACAATTATTATTTCTGCAGGTTTATAAACTTCACCATATATACATATCTATATAACTATATAGGTATTTTTTTTTCCTAAAGAGAGAGCTCGACCGGGGGTTGGGGGGTGAGGGGGTGGACAGAGGGAGAGGGAGAGACAGAATCAAGCAGGCTCCATGCCCAGTGCAGAGCCTGACCCAGGGCTTGATCTCATAACCCTGAGATCATAACCTGAGCCAAAATCAAAACTCAGATGCTTAACCGACTGAGCCAGCCAGGTGCCCCTAACCTTTAGCATATTATTCAAAGCTTTCAAACTAACTTTGGATGTTAACCAATTGTTAGAAAGTTTTTAGGTCTTCAAATATGCTATTGCTCATCATATTCAAAGCACCACACTTCTGACAAAAATCAGAAGGCTTTGGTAACAGTATTCAAATAGTTGTCACTTAAAACTATCATCAATCTAATGTTAGTATGTAAAAAAAAAGGAGTTTTTTCAAGATAGGGACACTTCCAAAGAGCAAGTGCATTAAAAAAGGAACCCCTAGAATTCAAAATGGCGCAGCCACTTTGGAAAACAGCCTGATAGTTCCTCAAAAAGGATAAGCAGAGTTTTCATATGACCCAGTGATTCCTCTTCTAGGTATATACAAAAGAGAAATGAAAACAAATGCCCACACTGAAAACTTGTACACAAATCTTCATGGCAGCATTATTCATAACAGCCAAAAGTGGAAACAACTCACTATTCATAGCTATCATTTGTAAAAGCCAAAAAGTAGAAACAATCCGATTAACACATTAAGTGATACATGGATAGTAAAATGCAGTATGTCCGCACAATGGCATATTATTTGATAACAAAAAGAAATGAAGTACTGATACATGCTAAAACGTGAATGAACCTTGAAAACACGCTAAGTGAGAAGATGGACATAAAGGACCACATGTTGCTCTATTTGCATAAAATGTCTAGAACAGGTACATTTATAGTGCTAAGTGGCTTCCTGGGGCTGAGGGGGAATAGAGAAAATGAAAGACAACAGCTAAGGGGAGTGGGGTTTCTTTTTAGAGAAAACATTCTGGAATCATATAGTGATGATAGTTATACATCTCTATGCATATACTAAAAACCACTGAATTGTACATTTAAAAAGGCTATTATTGGTATGTGAAATATATTTCAATAAAGCTTGTACTAGAGGGGCGCCTAGGTGGCTCAGTCGTTAAGCGTCTGCCTTCGGCTCAGGTCATGATCCCAGGGTTCTGGGATCGAGCCCCACATCGGGCTCCCTGCTCGGCAGGAAGCCTGCTTCTCCCTCTCCCACTCCCTCTGCTTGTGTTCCTGCTCTCGCTGTCTCTCTCTCTGTCAAATAAATAAATAAAATCTTTAAAAAAAAAGCTTGTATTAGAACCACCACCACCACCACCACCACCTAAATATAAATGTAAAATGACATGTCTTCAATGAATGTTAACAACAGGCTAAATTAAATACCCAACACAAAGGTCTGAGATTTCCCCTGAAACTCTCTCTTACCTCCTTGTCTTTGCTATACTTATTCTGGTGAAGTTTCTTATACTTGTGCAGCCGCAACATGTTATGAAGTTCTTCTCTGCTGAGGTGGAGTTCTTCCTCTTCTTCTTCTTCTTCTTCATTGTCTTCACTCTGAGAATCTGCCTCACTGGACTCATCACTTAGCAGAATGCTCTGCAAACAGGAGGAAATGGGAATGGAATCTGTTGCTATGGAGCAAGTCCTTCTCTAACCCAAGCATCTTTTCCCAACACAATGACAAAAACAGCTGGAAGACAGTAACTCCAGTTTTCCAATTCATGTGGAAAAGAAAAGGATACCAACTGAACCTAGTGGGCATGAATTCAAGAGCACTAACACACGGAAATGCTATAAACAGCAACAAAGCTAGATTTCACTAAGTACTTAGAACTATACGTAGGCTATTTTAACTGTCAAATATCAAGGCAAAAAACTAAAAACAAGAACAAAACCACAACCTATACGGTATAAAGGAATATACAGAGCCGGCCGTGATAGCTAATAAAGGAGAAACAACCCAAAAAATCATTAGATTTTGTTATTATCCAGATAATGAAATATTATTTAGCCATAAAAAGGAATGGAGTACTGATACATGCCACAACATGAATGAACCTTGAAAACTATGCTAAGTGAAAGAAGCCAGGCACAGAAGGCCACATATTATATGATTCCATTTATATGAAAAGTCCAGAATAGGCAAATCCGTAGGGAAAGAAAACAGATTAGTGGCTGCCAAGGGCGACGGGAAGTGACTGCTTAATAATCACAGAGTTTCATTTTGGAGTGATAAAAATGTTCTAGAATTAGCGGTGATGGCTGCACAGAACTTTACTACAATACACACTTTACAAGGGTAGATTTTATGGCATGTGAATTGTATCTCAATTTTTAAGAATGTGATGGCTAAACAAAGATTTCTGCATTGCCAACAGCTTAAAGGCCTTTTATACACAAACCTTTTAAAGGACCTCATGATTATAATGAAAGAATGCCTTTATATTACTCTGAGCTCTTCACAAGAAAAGAAAGCAATAGAGAAATAATTAGTTTCAACAGAAGAAATGCTACCCTTAACTCAGTTGGGCCAATGACAGTAATCTTGTAAGAGTGTAAAGAGTCCACCATTTCCCTGCCTATAAACACTCACAGAAAATACAGAAACACTCTATATTGCCTATAAACACTCACAGAAATTTATCAGAGTAAAATACAAATTCTTTAACATGGGGTACAAGGTCCTACACAATCAGGCTCTCTAACCTCATCTTCTACCATACCCTCTCTTTCATTGTACTCCAGCTATACTAGCCTTCTTTTCCTCTAAACATACTGAGTTGCTTCCTTTCTCAGGAATTTTATAGTTATGTTCCTTCTGATTGAACATTCCCATGGTTCTGATCATTCAGAAATCAGCTGTAATGTTACCTCTTTAAAGAAGCCATTTTTGTTTGTTTACAGACTTATTCACTGCCTCCCCCCATTTGAATGTAAGCTCTACAGTGCAGGAACCCTGTCTGTCTACAATAGTATCTGGCAGGTGGGACGTACTCAATCAACTTCCCAACAACTCAAGTACTAATGAAAATGACATTAATAATCCTGATTATAATGTGAGGCACAGAGGGCAAGGATCTTATCTATTTTTTTACTCCTTTGCTCTGCACAGTGCTTTATACTCAAAAATGTTTGCTAAAATGAATTTCACTGACGCCTCTAGATTTTCCTCTATAATCTCTTCAAAAAAAAAAAAAATCACACCCACAGTAGAAAACTCATGTCTAGAAAAATCTCTGCTAATGTGTCAGAATGAGTCAATAACTTTCCCTTCCATTTGTAATTTTAGTAGGTTATTTGAATTATAAACATTTGCCTTATCTCTTACCTTTAGCCACTTCCTGCTTTTCTTCAATTTAGAGAAGTTATATAAATTCCCTTTGTCAGATTTTGATTCTGTGTAAAGAAACATAAAGAACAACAAAAATGAAAGGAAGACTGCCCCAAGAGAACTGATAGTCCAAAGAGGGATCTCACACCACACTGACCTGACTGTAGAACTCCATTCAGCGAGTATGTGTTTAACATTCCAGAGTTGCCTGCTCCAGAAGTTTCTCCAAGCAATGAATTTGGAGGTTCTTCCTTAACTTGTATTAAGGGATCCCCAGACTGGGGCAATAAAGGATTACTGTCATCCAGTCCATCTTCACTCTCATCACTATAAATTGAAAAATAAATCTATAATCACAGCTGACCCAGCAAAATACTATAATTTATGGTCAGCAGACAGAAGAAATTGATCCTTTAAATAGACTATGTTCTATTGAAAGAAGGAAGAAAAAACTACCAAATATACCAAAAATTGTAAAATACCTTAACCCTAAAACCAAAGACAATGGGAATCAGAAAGTGGTCAAACATTATATTGGGGGCTGCCTGGGTGGCTCAGTCGTTAAGTGTCTGCTTTCGGCTCAGGTCATGATCCCAGGGTCCTGGGATTGGGCCCTGCATCGGGCTCCCTGCTCAGTGGGAAGCCTGCTTCTCCTCTCCCACTCCCCCCGCTTGTGTTCCCTCTCTCGCTATGTCTCTCTCTCTCAAATAAATAAATAAAAAATCTTTAAAAAAAACAAAAAATATTATATTGGGAATATGTAATCGCATACCTAGAAATATTCCTGTTGAAGATGGCTGATGTTTGTCGCAAGAAATGGTCCAACCGGAGGGCCCTCTCCAAGTATTGAAGATAGAGGGGCTTTGCCAGCTCAGTGCAGCCGCCATCGTCCCCGGCTCCCAACTCCGAGGCCATAGAACAAATCTGTCTTCATGCACAAGGGTCTCCGACTTCTCGGCTGAAGAATGGAGATTAAGCAGTGAAAGACAGAATACTATTTATTCTCCCTTTATTTTGCCCCCTTGCTATCAATGTGAAGAGAAATCAGACCTTCTAGAACACAAGACAAGAAGACAGCAGTCTATAGAAAGATCACAATAAAGTTCTTGTTAGGCATTTTTTCCTAATGCAAAGGCAGAAGTTTAAAAGAATGAGGAGAACTTCAAAATACAGAAATACTGTCGTATGTCACAACAAAAATTCATATTATATTTTTGAAAGAGTACCTTAAAATTTACACCCACTTACCTTTTGTCCTACAATTAACAATTACTCACAATTATCTAAATCTATACCACAAGCTTCTTTGTACACCTCATAGAGGAACACTTGTTGTCAGCATCACCTTCAAAACAGCTGCTTCCTTTTTCATTTCGTGTTTACATTTGTACATATTTATGAGATATTCCACTTACAAGGGAAGAGAGCTATTGTCAGAGTATTTTACACACTTGTAAACCTTCTTTCAAGTGTAAGATATAGAAATTATTTAGAAAACTGGAGCAAAGAGAGTATAAGTAAGAGAAACAAAGGCATATAGCCTGAGCATTGTCTTTGCTACCTTATGGTGTTAAAGGAAATCATAACACCTTTGAGTTGTCTTCTCTTTTTATTATAGTTTTTAAAAGTTTCCTATATAATCTTTCTTCTTAAGGACATGTTAAAAAATTCTCCTCCAATTGATCTACAGAGTAAACATAATCTCCCCAGAAGGCTTCTTTTCTTTTTCAGAAACTGACAAGCTAATTCTTAAATTTATATGGAAATGCAAAGAAACCAAAATAGCCAAAATAATTTTGAAAAAGAAAAAAGTTCAGGGTGCCAGGGTGGCTCAGTCGGTTAAGTATCTGCCTTCAGCTCAGGTCATAATCCCAGGGTCCTGGGATCAAGCCTCGAGCCAGGCTCCCTGCTCAGCGGGGAGCATGCTTCTCCCTCTCCCTTTGACCCCCCCTCATGCTCTCTCTCTCAAATAAATAAATCTTTTAAAAAAATAGAAGAGGGTTGAATAACTTACACTTCCTGATTTTATTTTTTTAAAGATTTTATTTATTTATTTGATAGAGAGAGACACAGCGAGAGAGGGAACACAAGCAGGGGGAGTGGGAGAGGGAGAAGCAGGCTTCCCCCTGCGCAGGGAGCCCAATGTGGGGCTCCTTCCCAGGACCCTGGGATCATGACCTGAGCCAAAGGGAGACGCTTAACGACTGAGCCATGCAGGTGCCCCCACTTCCTGATTTTAAAACATATTATAAAGCCACAGTAATCAGGTGAATGTGATAGTGGCATAAGGATAATCACACAGACCAAGAGAACAGACCTGAAAATCCAGAAATAAACCCTTACAGGGGTGCCTGGCTGGCTCAGTTGGTAGAGCATGCAACTCTTGATCTCAGGGTCTTGAGTTCAAGTCCCACACTGGGCACAGAGCTGCCTTTAAAAGAAGAAAGAAAATAGGGCACCTGGGTGGCTCAGTCGTTAAGCGTCTGCCTTCGGCTCAGGTCATGATCCCAGGGTCCTGCGATCAAGTCCCACATCATGCTCCCTGCCTGGCAGGAAGCCTGTTTCTCCCTCTCCCACTCCCCCTGCTTGTGTTCCTGTTCTCTCTGTCTCTGTCAAATAAATAAATAAAATCTTTAAAAAAAATAAAAAAATAAAAATAAAATAAAATAAGAAAGAAAATAAATAGTTGGGGTTTAAAAAAAAAAAACAAAAAAACAGGGGTTCCTGGGTGGCTCAGTTGGTTAAACATCTGACACCTGATTTCGGCTCAGGTCATGATCTCAAGTCATCAGGTCAAGCCCCATGTCAGACTCTTGTGTTCAGCGCAGTCTGCTTGAGATTCTCTCTTTCCCTCTCTCCCTCTGCCCCCACCTCACCCCAGTTCGTGCTTGCACACTCTCACCCTAAAATAAATAAATCTTCAAAAATAAACAAAATATTTAAAAAATAAAAGCAAAAAACCCTTACACGTATGGTCAATTTTCAATGAAGGTGCCAAGGCAATTCAGTGGGAGAAAAGACAGTCTTTTCAACAAACTATGCTGGACAACTGGATATCCACATACAAAAAGATTAATTTAAACCTTTAAAAAAAACCTTACCTCACACTAGGCATAAAAATTAACTCAAAATGGATCAGGGACTTAAGTGTAAAACCCCAAACTGTAAAATTTCTACAAGAACACACAGGGGAAAATCTTCATGATCTTGGTTAAGCAAAAAGTCTTTGGATATGACATCAAAAGCACAATCCGTTAAAAAAAAACACACAGGGCGCCTGGGTGGCTCAGTTGGTTAAGCGACTGCCTTCGGCTCAGGTCATGATCCTGGGAGTCCCGGGATCGAGTCCCACATCGGGCTCCCTGCTCAGCAGGGAGTCTGCTTCTCCCTCTGACCCTCCCCCTCTCATGCTCTCTCTGTGTCTCATTCTTTCTCTCTCAAATAAATAAATAAAAAATCTTTAAAAAAAACACACACACACACACAACTGACAAATTAGGTCATGAAAATTTTAAACTTTTGTACTTTAAGCAGTATTATTAAAAAGATGAATACAAGCCACAGACTAGAAGAAAATATCTGCAAGTTGTGTATCTGGATAAAGGACTTGTATACAAATATCTAAAAAAATAAAAAAATCCTGGAGATGAAAAGTATAACATAGAGAATATAGTCAATAATACACCAACAGTAACAGAAGGTGACTATGCTGAGTGGTGAGCATTGAGTAATGTATAGAACTGTCAAATCACTATGTTGTGTACACCTGAAACTAATATTACATTGTATATCAACTATACTTCAATTAATATTAAAAAAAAAAATAATAGGGGTGCCTGGGTGGCTCAGTCGGTTAAGTGTCTGCTTTCAGTTCAAGTCATGATCTCAGGGTCCTGGGATTGAGCCCTGCATCGGGCTCCCTGCTCAACAGTGAGTCTGCTTCTCCCTCTCCCTCTGTGCCTCCTCCCCATCCCTGCTTATGCGTGCTCTCAAATAAATAAAATCTTTCATAATAATAATAAAATGATACCCAACTTTTCTATCTATCCTCTAAAAAAGACCTGCCTCCTCTACTTCAGAGAATCTTTTAGGGATAAAATGAAGTATATGTGAAAGGGCTTTATAAGAAATGCCAGAGTATTTTCAAACAGTGTATGCTCACATATTCAGAGTTGGGAGGGGTCTTAGAGCTTACCTAGTCCAACTGGGTCATATTACAGATGAAGAAACTAAAAACCAGGGAGCCTGGGTGGCTTAGTTGGTTAAGCGACTGCCTTTGGCTCAGCTCATGATCCTGAAGTCTCAGGATTGAGTCTGCATGGGGCTCCCTGCTCAGCAGGGAGTCGGGTTCTCTGTCTGACCCTCCCCCCTCTCATGCTCTCTCTCTCTCAAATAAATAAAATCTTTAAAATAATATTAAAAAAAAAAAAAAGAAACTAAAAACCGGAAAGATTAAATAACTTGTTCATATTCATGAGCTCTTTTGCAGAGCCAGGTTTCCTAGTTCCTAAACCGGTGCTTTTTCAATCTCAGCAAACTGTCTCCCTAGACAGGATCTACCTCTTAAATTCTTGAGTTTATGCTTTGATGTTGTGAAGAACACAATCCCAAGAGCCAATTTTTTTTTTTTTTAAGATTTTATTCATTTATTTGACAGAGAGACACTGCGAGAGAGGGAACACAAGCAGGGGGAGTGGGAGAGGGAGAAGCAGGCCTCCTGCTGAGCAGGGAGCCTGATGTGGGGCTCGATCCCAGGACCCTGGGACCATGACCTGAGCTGAAGGCAGACGCTTAACGACTGAGCCACCCAGGCAATCAAGAGCCAAATATTTATAAAGCACCAATTCTGCAGAGTAAAGATCACTTAGAATTTTTTTTGCATTCTTTGAAATATCTGTCGAGAAGCCATTCTTGCTAAGTGAGGTGCAGGGTTTTATAAAAGCATCAACAACTAGGATCTACGTTAAGCCAAACAGATTAGTCCTTAGTTCAAGGTCAATAAATGCCCAATATAAGCTGTCAATAATCACTATTTTTTAACTGACTTCATTACAAAGACACTACAACAGATTAATAGTGGAATAGTCCTGCCTAAAATTCAATTCAATATTGATATAAAAATTTAGTCCTGAAATTATTGAAGAGGATACTGGCATAATTTTTAGATTCAATAGGCAACACATTAATTTGTTTATAGTGTTACATGTTAGGAGAAAAACCTTTTGGGGGCACCTGGGTGGCTCAGTTGGTTAAGGAGCTGACTCTTCATTTCGGCTTGGGTGATATCTCAGGTCCTGGGACTGAGCCACAAGTCAGGCTCCCTGCTCAGCGAGAAGCCTGCTTCTTCCTCTCCCACTCCCCTGCTTGTGTTCCCTCTCTCGCTGTCTCTCTCTCTCTGTCAAATAAAAAAAATCTTAAAAAAAAAAAAAAGAGCAAAACAATCCAAACGTTTATCAGCTGGTGAATGGATAAACAAAAATGTATATCCACACAACAGAATATTATTAGCAATAAAAAGCAAAAAACAGTTGATACATGCAACATGAATGGATCTCAAAAACATGCTAAGTTAAAAAAAAAAAAAGCCAGACACAAAAAACCACATATTGTATGATTCCATTTATATGAAATATCCAGAAAAGGAAATCTATAGTCAGGAAGTAGGTTAGTGGTTGGCTGGGTGTACAAAGGGGGACTGATTGTAAGTGGATACGAGATATCTTTTTTAGGGAAGCTGGAAATGTTCTAAACGCACACTGTATTGATGGTTGTACAATTCTGTAAGTTTGTTAAAAATCACTGAATTGTACATATGAGTGAGGTAAATTTCATGAATTTAAAACAGCAGTCTTTAGTAACACAGTTAAAGAGAAAAGAATGTTAAAGATTTTTTAAGACTTCAATAGGTTCTACTTTTTAGTATGAGACCTAACATGCACTCATTCCAAAAGATTTCAAAGAAACACAGTTTTAAAAACACAGCAAAATTCTCTAAGAGAATACATTTAATTCATCTGGATATACATACATATAAATTAAAGCATATAAAATTGCTGCTTGGCTCTCTCCTAAATGTTTCATTAAAAAATAATTGATCTCATGTACTTATTTTGGCTGATAATGAAAATGGTCCTAATTAAGAAGGTATGAAGATATGACTACAAAGTAATACTGGGTGATTCAAAAAGAACTATTTTTAAAAAATAATTCCTCAGGGGCACCTGGGTGGCTCAGTCGTTGGGAATCTGCCTTCGGCTCAGGTCATGATCCCAGAGTCCTGGGATGGAGCCCCACGTCGGGCTCCCTGCTCTGCAGGAAGCCTGCTTTTCCCTCTCCCACTCCCCGTGCTTGTGTTCCCTCTCTCACTGTGTCTCTCTCTGTCAAATAAATAAATAAAATCTTAAAAAAAAAAAAAATTCCTCAGTAACTAAGGTGTATATGAACATGAAGCCAAAACAAATTTGTCCAGGAAAGATCACAGTTACTTCTACAGTCTTACAATGCTCAATATGTGCCCCCATGTGACTCCCAGTATGCATCAATCCTGTAGTCTGATTCTCCCAGAATCACTTTGTAGCATATCACCACTGACGGCTGAAATGGCCAGCATGATGCACTCCCTTACGTCCACAAGGCTAAAGAGAGGAGGTACTTCAAGTATGAAGTTTCTGACATATCTCCACAAGTAGTCTTATGATGATACCTGGAGAATAAAGGAATATTTTTAAAGTGTTCAATTAGATTCCTTCTATTGTGGTAAAATATACATAACATAAAATTTACCATTTTAATTAATTTTAAGTGTACAGTTCAGTGGCATTAAGTACATTCACACAGTCGTGCCAATCATCCATCACCACCATCCTCAATTATTTTTTTAACACCTTTAAAACTGGTGGCCTCTCTATTCAGTCTGTTGGCCAGTCTGTTAAAAGCTGCTTCTCTGGGCGCCTGGGTGGCTCAGTTGGTTAAGCGACTGCCTTCGGCTCAGGTCATGATCCTGGAGTCGCGGGATCGAGTCCCGCATCGGGCTCCCTGCTCAGCAGGAAGTCTGCTTCTCCCTCTGACCCTCTCCCGTCTCATGCTCTCTCTATCTCATTCTCTCTCTCAAATAAATAAATAAAATCTTTTAAAAAATAAAAAAATAAAATAAAAGCTGCTTCTCTGGGGTGCCTGGCTGGCTCAGTGAGTAGAGCACCAGACTCTTGATCTCAGCGTTGTAAGTTCAAGCCCCACGTTGGGGGGGGGGGGGGTTGAACTTGTAGAGATTACTTAAAACTAAAATTTAAAAAAAAAAAAAAAAAAAGCTGTTTCTCTAATAACCTGTACTTTCATTTCCTACACTTGTCTTTCTTTCCACAAGGGAACGACAGGGCCATGAGAACCCTGACCCACCAGCTGTTATCCAACTTCAACAGAGCACATGACATTTCTCAAAAACCCTTTTACCCACCTCTTATCAATTGTTTCTCATTCTCTACAAAGATTATTTCAAACATTTTCCCCTCTTCCTCAAAATTCTGAACTCATTCCCCCTCTTCTTGGAAGGGCTTAAGGAGGAGCAAATCTCTCTATTCTATTCTACTATAGTTCCCTCTTTTCTTCTCTTATTCTTTGTGGTATTTGAGCCACAAATACAAGTGGATTTTATCAGTCTACGTTTGTAATTCTTCCCTCAAGGTGATTCTACATCCTGATGCAAAGACAGAACTACTTCATTATGTCATCCACTGTGGGTCAGGCCCATGCAATCACATTTTAAAATACATAAGTTACTATGAATTATTTTATTTTTTCCCCAATATATTAAATTGGGGCATCATACTGCTTTTTAAATTTATATATACAGATGTTTATACATATTTATGTATAAAATATTACCTGTAGATTTCATTTCAGGATAAAAAAGAAAACACTATGAAATATATATTTTTTAAAAAGGGAGAGTTGGGGGCATCTGGGTGGCTCAGATGGTTAAGCATCTTCCTTCAGCTCAGGTCGTGATCTCCAGGTCCTGGGACTGAGCCCACATTGGGCTCCCTGCTCAGGGGAGAGTCTGCTTCTCCCTTTCCCCCTGCTCATGCTCTCTCTCTCTCAAATGAATAAACAAAATCTTAAATAAATAAATAAAATAATAAAAAAGGGAGAGTTGAGTCTGAAAAGGATGAGAGAACCACTCTGTCTGATAAAGCACTGTTTATCAAAATGTATGAACAGAAGTCAAAATTATAGACTGACACTTGCTTCTGGATACTCTCCATGTCTTTGACAACTTCGTGGACTATTTCTTCTTTACCTCCTTAATGGAAATTTCTTTATTCTAAATGTGGAGTCCACCAAAGTTCTGTCATCCATCCTTACCCCTTAGTAAACCTCATCTACTACCAACGTGGATTAATACTGCTGTATGGCTGACTTTCTGGCCTCCATTTTACAAAGTACACAATTTACATTTCTAGATGCCTGTTGGATATTCCACCCTTGATATACAACTGACCACTTCAATCTCAAAACTTCTCATCTGCCCCTATAGCAGCTAGTTCATCTGTCTTTCCTATTTATACAAAAGTTATTCATACTCAAAATCTATGAATCGGTTTTTACATTCCTCTCTACTTCTCTCTTTACACCCAACCAGTCTCAATGTCTAGTTAATTCTTCTTTTAGGGATGATGTCTAGAATCTGTCCTTCTCTTATTAATGTTTTCATTAAGGTTCTTATCTCACCCCTAGACTACTGCTTCCTAATTTGGCTTCCCACCTCTAGGTCCTTCTCACTTTAATCCATCCTTGCAGCTACTGTCAGATCAGTATTCCCAAAACATCACTCTGATTATGTTATCCCTTCACTGCTTTCCAATTCGCTTCCAAAATTCAATAAAGTCTAAATTCCTCTGCAATTCAAGACCTTTATCATCTGGCTCCAAGTTACCTTTCCAATTTAATCTTTTACTATCTCCCTACACTCCAGATAAATTAATACCTTGAAGATGTCTCTTAACTTCCTGTCAGACCCACCCTAATCTTCAAGTGAAGAGCTCTTTAAAATTCATCTGAACACAGGGTCATACTGCCAATTTCAAAGGATGGAAGGACTATTAATATATGTTGTTAGGTCCATACCCTGGTCCATACCCCGAACTCTGTCTCTTTAATCCCGGTAATCCTCAACTGGACTTTGATCATACCTCAGCAGCCCTGATGACAGTTTGATATCCATGGTAAAGTAAAGTGTCTGCTTCTGAATTAGACTCAGATACATCGTATTTCCCCACCTGTGTCCATGTGTGATCCTGGACTGACTGCTTTTCACTCTCTAGTTACTGCTATGTCTTTATGGAAGCTGTCTTGCCCTTGTCTTATGAATAATGTTTCTATAAGAAGTCTTACCAAGTTAAACCAAAATCCTTCAAAGACAAAACGAAACACCCCATTGCAGGAAATACTTTTAGATTATTCCTAGCTAAGACTATTCTCTCTCTTCTCTGAAGTTCTAAATGGTTATTTATAGAAAGCCTGGCACTTATATGATCTTACAGTCTACTTACTGTATACATGCATGCCTTATCTCCCTTACTAAACTATATACTATTTGAGCAAAGAGTCCCTATCTCATCAATCTATTTGGTTCTGATATTTACAAATAACCATATTAATTTGCTTTTTTATGCATAGTGTCAAAGGTCAAGGCTATAAAACTCTAGTTCTAATGTTACATCCTACATAAAGACAATCTATATAGTCCATGACCATAGGGCTCTATTTCTATCCTGGACACATGATTTGGGAATGAAAGTTTTTTTTTTTTTTTTAAATATTTTATTGATTTATTTGGCAGAAAGAGATACAGTGAGAGAGGGAACACAAGCAGGGAGAGTGGGAGAGGGAGAAGCAGGCTTCCCGCAGAGCAGGGAGCCCGATGCGGGGCTAGATCCCAGGACCCTGGGACCATGACCTGAGCCGAAGGCAGACGCCCAACGACTGAGCCACCCAGGCACCCCTGGGGATGAAAGTTTAAATAAAACAAATGAAAAGATACAAAACTCAGATAACAGAAAGTTAAGCAGAATGGGTTCACTCATTCATTATCCATACTTGCTGAACAGGAGAATGCATATACTGAAAATCTTTCAGGCAATCCTACATAAAAACTTGCCAAGCTTTAGAAAAATACTGGGAGGTAAGAGGAGATCAAGGTACTACTTCTAGACAAGAATCTGAAGGATACCTGCGCCAACTGCCAATTCTTACCCAAGGATAGGATTTTCATCTTCTTTCAAATGAAAAGCCTAACAAAGATAATTAAAATTACTTGGAGAGAAAGCAGCCCTATGTCTGGATGGAGATGAGCTAGGAAGCATTGTTCAAATGGTAGCCTAAACAGTTTCTGGTTTGGTTTAAAAAAAAAATTTTTTTTATTTTTAAATAGAGAGGGGGTGACTTTTAATCTTTTTCCCTAACAGCAATGGTAAGAACGTGACATATAATGACCATCTCATAAAGTACTACAATTACAATAATGGCCATTAACAAGTATTTGTCCTAAGACCTACACATTTAAATTTTCCACACTTAACTATTTTCACTTCTGATTCTCTTTATAGACACTGCCCAAAATTGGTTTCATACCAATCATTTATAGAAGCATTTCCCAAAGTCTGCCTCTCTGAATACTAGATCAAGATATTAACAAATGTTCATTAATATTAAAAAATATTAAAGGCCATTAACATTAGGCCTAAGATTTTTTAGTCTTCAATATGTTAATGTACTCAGAGTCCCTCTCCAAGAGGAATTCCAAACTTATCTGACCATTTTTTGGCAAAATACCTATCAAAGTAGCTCAGAGACGAACAGATGGAGCATCACTGATTCAGTCAAGTATCTAAAAAGAGTTCAATTATATATGCCTTTAAGAAGTAATTCTTAAACTTGCCAAGACTAATACAGAAAAACCTGAATGAAAGTATAGCTCTTACAAACTACATAGCTTTTTTAAAATGTACATTTTTATTTTTTTAAGATTTTATTTATTTAGGGGCGCCTGGGTGGCTCAGTTGTTAAGCGTCGGCCTTCGGCTCAGGTCATGATCCCAGGGTCTTGGGATCCAGCCCCGCATCGGGCTCCCTGCTCTGCGGGGAGCCTGCTTCTCCCTCTCCCACTCCCCCTGCTTGCATTCCCTCTCTCTCTGTGTCTCTCTCTGTCAAATAAATAAATAAAATCTTAAAAAAAAAAAAAGATTTTATTTATTTATTTGGGGAGGGGAGAGTGAGGACAAGCGGGGCGGGGGCGGCAAGAGAGGGGTACCGGGAGAGGGAGAAGCAGGGAGCCCAATGCGGGACTGGATCCCAGAACCCTGAGACCATGACCTGAGCCAAGGCAGACGCTTAACCAACTGAGCCACCCAGGCACCCCCAAACTACATAGCTTGAAATCATTTGCAGGACTAAAGATAGCCTGTAGGAGGTTATGGGCTCTAGCTTATACAGAAGGCCACACATTAAGGGAACAAAATAACAATTTCTCACCTCTGCTCCCCTTTAACAGACACTCTGTAGCCCAAACCCATTATGACTGAACGTGATCTCCTGAATCAGATCAACAGGTTACACTGATAATTTGCAGGACTGTAGCACAAATAGCAGGACCAGGCCAAATAAATGAACTTCATAATATCTTAACAGATGGAAATAATACCAAAAAGTGATATGTAATTTTCACAAGAACACTAGAGTAACATTTCATTCACTCAGCCATTCAATTGCTGAACTCTAAGCACAGTGTAGACAGAGGTATTTCCTTCGGAGAATTCAGTTTAATAGAGGAGGTAAGACTCAAACATAAATAACAATAAAAAGCATACTTGGGAAGTCACTTAAAGAATGTACAGATAAAGTGCCATGGGAGTTCAGGAAAAAATGAATATTTATGAGTATAAGACCATGTTAAATGTCATATAAGGAATTGGTCAATCCTAATGTCTACGTTAGTTATAAATATCTACACCTTTGATGAAGAAACAGCAGGTTAGGATATGGAAGATCCTTCTATGTATTTATGACCAAAAGAACAAAAAATAAGTAGTCTGATGATCATATAAAATTTAATGTTTCCAACTTCCCACTAAAAAAAAAAAGCCCAGGCCAAATGGCTCCACTGGTAAATTTTATCAAACATTTAAAGTAGAATTAATACCAATCCTTCACAAACTCTTCCTGATCACAGAAGAAGAACAACTGCCACATCATTTTATCTGGCCGACATCACCCTGATTCCAAAGCCACCCAAAGACATCACAAGGAAACTACAGGCTAATATCCCTTATAGAAACAAAAATCCTCAATAAAATATTAACAACTAAATCTAGCAACATATAAAAAGAATTATACACCATTAACAAGTAGAATTTATCCTAGGAATGGAAGGTTTGTAGAACATCTGCAAATGAATCAATGTACTATACCACATTAATAGAACAAAGGATAAAAACCACTTGAGCATCTCAATTAACATAGAAAAATGACAGAACCCAGTACCATTTCAAAATAAAAGCACTCAACAAACTAGAAGTCAAAGGGAACTCCCTCAATCTGATAAAGAGCACTTACAAAACACAACATCATTCTAATGGTGAAAGAACGCTATCCCCCTTAAAATCAGGAATAAGACAAGGTTGTCTACTTTCTTAACTCATATTCAAAACTGTACTTAAAGTTCTAGCCAGAGTAATTAAGAAAGCAAAACAAAACAAATTAAAATAAACATCACCCAGATTGGAAAGAAGCAAAACTATTATTTATAGATTCCTATATATAGATAGGTAATCCTAAAGAATGCACTAAAAAATGATTATAACTAACAAATAAGCTCAGTAATCTTGCAGGCTATAAGACCAATATACAAAAATCAGTATTTCTACATACTAGCAATGAACAATCTGAAAATAAAATGAAGAAAATAATTCCATTTACAATAGCATCAAAAAAGAACAAAATACTAAGAAAGAAAGAAGGAAGGAAGGAAGGAAGAAAAAGAAAGAAAGAAAGAAAGAAAGAAAGAAAGAAAGAAAGAAAGAAAGAAAGAAAGAAAGAGAAAGAAAGAAAAATAAAGAAAGAAAATACTTTGCAATAAATTTAACCAAAGAACTGCAAGACATATATACTGAAAACAAGACATTATTGAAAAAAATTAAAGAACTACATAAATGAGAAGCCATTCTATGTTTCTTGGATCAAATGATTTAATATTCTGAAGAAGGTAATGGTATATAGATTAAATGTAACACCTATCAAAATTCAAGCTGGCTTTTTTTTTACAGAAATAGACAAGCTGATCCTAAAATTCACATGGAAGGGCAAGGGCCCTAGGAGAGCCAAAACAATCTTGACAATGAAGAACAAAACTGGAGGACTCAAACTCCCAATTTCAAAACTTACTACACAGCTGCAGTAGTTAAGATGTGTGCTAGGACGTAAGGCTAGATACATAGATCAATGGAACAGAACTTAAGAGTCCAAACAATAAGCCCTTACCTTTAGAGTCAACTGATTACCAACAAGCCTGTAGAACAGCCTTCTCAACAAATGGTGCTGTGACAACTAGATAGTCACATGCAAAAAAATGAAGGTGGATCTCTTCTTTATACACAACAATTAGCCGTAAAGAGATCACAGATGTAAATTTAAGAGCTAAAACTGTAAAACTCTTAGAAGAAAACAGAGAGGTAAATCTTCATGACCTTGAATAAGGTAATGGTTTCTTAAGCATTATTATACCAATAGCAAAAACAACAAAAAGTTAAATAGATATATTGGACTTCATCAAAATTAACTTCAGTGCTATAAACAAAGCTATCAAGAAACTGAAAACCAACAACTGGGAGGAAAGATTTCCAAATCACCTATCGATAAGGTACTGATATCCCAAATGTATTTTTTTAAAACTCAATAATAAAATGGCAAGTAACCTAATTTTTAAATGGCCAAAGAATGTGAATAAACATTTCTCCAAGGAGATGAAAAGAATTTTTAATATCATTAGCCATAGGGAAATGTAAATCAAAAACACAGTGAGATAATGCTTAGCACTTACTAGTATGGATTTTAATAAAGATAAGAAGAGCTGACAAGGATGTGGAGAAATTGGAACCCTCCTATACTTCTGGCGGAAATGTAAAATGGTGTAGCCATTTTGGAAAAGTTTGGCAGTTCCTCAAAAGGTTAAACATAAAGTTACCATAGGTAATTTCTAGGTATACTATCCAAGACAAATGGAAATGTTAAGTCCACAAAAAAACTTAGACATGAATCTTCATAGCAACATTCACAATAGCCAAAAGGTGGAAACAACCTAAATGTCCATCAAATGATGAATGGATAGAATGTGATATATGAACATAATGGAATATTTCTTGGCAACTAAAAGGGAACAAAATACTGATTGATGCTAACATGGATGAACCCTGAAAACATTATGCTAGGTAAATAAGCTACTCAACCAAGGCCTCATATTGTAAGATACCATTTATAAGAAATAACCAGAAAAAGGCAACTCCACAGTAGATCAGTGGTTGCATAGGGGCGGGGGGGGGTGCAGACTGTGGCACTGCGCAGGGGCAGGATGCGTAGTGACTGCTAATAGGTAGGGGTTCCTTTTTGGGATGATGGAAATGTTTTAAACTTAGACTGTGGTGGTTGTGGTAACTCTGAATATACTAAAAACAATGAATATACTAAAACCATATATACTTTACCTTTTTATTTATATTTTATTTATTTATTTATTTGCCAGAGAACGCAAGCAGGGGGACTGGCAGTCAGTGGGAGAGGGAGAAGCAGGCTCCCCTGCTGAACAGGGAGCCCAATGTGGGGCTCGATCCCACAACCCTGGGATCATGACCTGAGCCAAAGGCAGACACTTAACTGACTGAGCCACCCAGACGCCCCAACCATATATACTTTAAATGGGTGAATTTTACAGACTTGGGATTGTATCTCAATAAACATGTTAAAAATGTTATTATTTCTGCACGGGACAAAACAATAAAGATAAAAAAAAAAAAGATGGTAAATTGTGAAAAATGTTTACAACAGTTTACCAATTTAAATGTCATACAAAGGGTTCTTACAAAATTTGAGCAGTAGTGTAAGACCTCTAAGAACAGAACGTGCCCAATAATTTTCTGTTTAAAGAGATTGTTACTATTATGTTAATTAATTGAATTTAAATTAAAGTGATTATGCTAATTGAATTTAAATTTTTAAAAAAGAAAAAAATAAAAAGATTGTTACTATTATCCCATTTACAGATGAGGAACCATGTTATTTACATATTTTAAGTAACTTGCTCAAGGTCATACAATTTAACAGGGAATGTGGATTTGAATCCAGACAATCTGACTCCCAAGCCCTCATCATTTTATTTTAAAGATTTTATTTATTTATTTTGAGAGAAAGCCAGAGAAATCACAAAGGGAGGGGGAGAGGGAGAGGGATAAGCAGACTTGCCACTGAGTGGAAAGCCCGATGCGGGGCTTGATCCCAGGACCCCGAGATCATGACCAGAGCTGAAGGCAGAAGCTTAACTGAATGAGCTAACCAGGCGCCCCTAAAGATTTTATTTATTTGTCAGAGAGCGAGAGAGATCACAGAGGGAGAGAGAGAAGCGGACTTGCCACTGAGCGGAGGGAGAGCTCGCCCCAAGCCCTCATCTTTAACCATTACACTGTAAGACTAGAAAATCTCTAAAAAGTTACATCCCAAACAACTTATGGTGTTTGTTTCTGGGAATTGGACTAAGAGGGACCTCTGTTTTCTATTTTTTAATTCCAGTATTTTGCAAAATTCTTACCATGTACTGCCTGAATTTTTTTCAAATGAAAAATTATGAACATTTTTAAATTGAGGTATAACTTATATATTGAAACAAATATTAAATATATAGTTTGATGAGTTTTGACATATGCATACACATATCTAATTTATATCCCTATCAAGATAAATAAGAATAGCTCACTACCCCAGAAAATTCTCTCAGGCTTGTGTTTCTTCCCAGTCAATTGCTCCTACCCTAGAGTCAATCACTGTCCTGAATTCGATCATCACAGATTGATTAATTTCTAGTAGGCTTTAGATATTTAGAAAAAGGGAATCATATTGCACATACACTTTTGTGTCTGGATTCTTTTTTTTAAGCATGTTTTTGAGATTCATCCATATTACTGTATGCATCAGGAATTCACTACCTTTTGTTACTGAATCAGATTCCATTATAAGAATGAATATAACCAAGCACCTGGGGGGCTCAGTTGTTAAGCTTCTGCCTTCGCCTCAGGTCATGGTCCCAGGGTCCAGGGATCGAGCCCCACGCTGGGCTCCCTGCTCAGCAAGAGACCTGCTTCTCCCTCTCCAACTCCCCCTGCTTGTGTTCCCTCTCTCGCTGTGTCTTTGTCAAATAAATAAAATAAATAAATCTTTAAAAAAAATAATGAATATAACCAGTTTATTTATTCACCTATTGATGGATATTTGGGTTTTCATTTCATTTTGGGTAAATTCCTGGGAATGGAACTGCTAGGCCACAGGTAGATATGTGTTTAACCTTATAACAAACCACCAAACAATTTTCCAAAACGGTTCTACTATTTTACATTCCCATCAACAATGAACAGCAGTTCTAGTTGCTTCTCATCTCTGCCAACACTTGGTGTTAAAATGGTATCTCACTGTGATCTTAATTTGTACATCCCTGATGACTGATGAGCACCTTTTCACACGCTTATTGGCCATTTATATAACTCCCTTTACGAAATACCTGTTAAAGTTTTTTGACCACATTTGAAAAAGCTGTAGTCTTTTTACAATTGAGTTATAGAAGTCCTTTAATATATTATAGATATAATTCCTTTGTCAGACATATGTTACTATTACTACATGTTCAGGACTGGAATACTCATTATTATTAAGATGTTAATTCTCTCCTATATAGCCTCTCTTATCTATAGATTTCCAATCCAATCCCAGAGGGTTTTTGAAGAAACTGACAAGCTCAGCCTAAAATTTATATGGAAAAGCAAAACAGTCCAAACAAGTTTGAAAAGGATGAGCAAGGGCGCCAGGGTGGCTCAGTTGGCTGAGCGACTGCCTTCGGCTCAGGTCATGATCCTGGAGTCCCAGGATCAAGTCCCGCATCGGGCTCCCTGCTCAGCAGGGAGTCTGCTTCTCCCTCTGACCCTCCCCCATCTCATGCTCTCTCTCTCTCTATCTCATTTTCTCTCTCAAATAAATAAATACAATCTTTAAAAAAAAAAAGAAAAGGATGAGCAAAACTGGGAGTTCACACTATCTGATTACAAGACTTGCTAAAAGTTACAGTAATCAAGATGGTACACTGCACTGGCCTAAGGACAGACAAACCAACGGTGCAGAACAGAGTCCAGAAAAAGACCCACACTTACATAGTCACACCGATTCTTGAGAAACAATCCAATAGGGAAAGAAAACTTTTTCCAAGAAATGGTGCTGAAACAATTGGAAACCCATATTTGGGGGCTTGGGGGAGTGAACCTCAAACCCCTACCTTATACCATATACAAAAATGAAGTGAAAGATTAATCACAGACTTAAATGTAAAGCTAAGATGATAAAGCTTCTAAAAGAAAACATTAAGAACATATCTTTGAGTTGGAGCAGGTAAAAATTTCTTAGGACACAGGGGTGGCGTGGGTGGCTCAGATGGTTAAGGGTCCAACTCTTGGTTTCAGCTCAGGTCACGATCTCAGGGTCATGAGAATGAGCACTGCGTTGGGATCCACATTCAACTGGGAGTCTGCTGGGGATTCTCTCTCTGCCTCTCCCCCCTGCTCTTATTCTCTCTCTCTCTCCAAAATAAATAAATAAATAAAATCTTTAAAAAAAAAATTTCTTGGGCGCCTGGGTGGCTCAGATGGTTAAGCGTCTGCCTTCGGCTCAGGTCACGATCCCAGGGTCCTGGGATCAAGTCCCGCATCGGGCTCCCTGCTCCTTGGGAGCTTGCTTCTCCCTCTGCCTCTCTCTCTCTCTCTCTCTGTCTCTCATGAATAAATAAAAATCTTTAAAAAAATAAAAAAAAATAAATAAATAAAAATTTTCTTAGGACACAGAAAGCACTAACCATAAGAGAAAATACTGATAAACTGACTTAATGAAAATTAAAAATTTCTATATAAAAAATTGTTAATCATTCTTTGCTTGGTTTTATTCTTTATCAGTTTGCAAGGATATTTAAAAAAATCAGTCTGCAGAGGGCAATGCAAATAATATGTAATCAAGCTAAGTGGCTCCATTTGCAACTCTATACCAAATAAAGGTACAAATTCCATCTAACACAAATGTCATAACCTTATCAGGATTCTCATGGAAGTCTGAGGTGTTCCAAGGCCACCCAGATTTACTCCAAAAGATCCTGGTACACTTTCTCCTTTGCAGCTCAAACTAGGATCCAACTTCCAGCCATGGCCTTAAAAGTATTTCTTTGTGATCTTCCAGTACCCAGGCTAAGGTAGATACTAAAAGCTCACATAACATACGCTGTGCTGAACTATTCCTTTGATAAAGAAGAGTATCTTCCCTAACTCTCCAATATTTAACAGGAAGCAAGAATTTAATGTATAATAAGTAATTCCCATTTCTCTTAGTTGCATCTATATCGTTGTGACTGTTTTTTTTTAAAGTTTTTTTTTTTTTAAGATTTTATTTATTTATTTGAGAGAGAGAGAATAAGAGACAGAGAGCACGAGAGGGAAGAGGGTCAGAGGGAGAAGCAGACCCCCCGCTGAGCAGGGAACCCGACGTGGGACTCGATCCCGGGACTCCAGGATCATGACCTGAGCCGAAGGCAGTTGCTTAACCAACTGAGCCACCCAGGCGCCCCCCGTTGTGACTGTTCTTTTTTTTTTTTTTTAAGATTTTATTTATTTGCGAGAGAGAGAATGAGATGGAGAGAGCATGAGAGGGAGGAGGGTCAGAGGGAGAAGCAGACTCCCTGCTCAGCAGGGAGCCTGATGTGGGACTCGATCCCGGGACTCCAGGATCATGACCTGAGCCGAAGGCAGTCGCTTAACCAACTGAGCCACCCAGGCGCCCCGTTGTGACTGTTCTTAAACCTAGGTCTTTCATGGGCGCCTGGGTGGCTCAGTTGGTTAAGCGACTGCCTTCGGCTCAGTCATGATCCTGGAGTCCCAGGATCGAGTCCCGCATCGGGCTCCCTGCTCAGCAGGGAGTCTGCTTCTCCCTCTGACCCTCCCTCCTTTCATGTGCTCTCTCTCTCTCTTTCTCTCTCTCAAGTAAATAAATAAAATCTTTAAAAAAAAAAAAAAAAAAAAAAAACCTAGGTCTTTCAACGTTATCTTCTTATCTGCTGTTTGGTAAATAAGGAATCACATGCAATACCAGAAGCAGCTGGAAGTCTTGGTACCAGAATACTTCCCTTTGGTTCACAGTGTGGATGCCTATACTAATAAGGCACAAAGTCTATGAAAACTGTTTTTCTTTGGTTTCCTTTTTTAAAAATCTCAATTAAAACTGACTAAATTAGCAAAATATCAAAAAATACAGGGGGGGGGAAATAAATACCCAAAGAGAAAACAATTCTGCACAGTATAAATATTGATAAGAAACTTAATGAAATTCTCATTTAAATCATTTTTTCCCTAACCAGTAAAAATTGTATGAATCCATTAAGTTGAAATAAGGGTTACAGGTGACTCTTTTGCCAAAATGAAACTATTAAAGTATCTTTCAGCAATTCTGTAAAAAATAATTGAGAAAAAAAGCTTTTCATGAATATTTTGAGGAAGAGTAACAGTAATTAGGTTTCATAGCGCATTCATTTCCTGCTCACCATATTACACAATTTAACAAAAAAAATAAGCTCACTGGCTTAGCTGAAAAACATTCCTGCATTCACTAAAATGTTTTAGTGAAATGTTTCAGTTAATCTTAACCATTAAAAAAGCTTTCAAAGCCAGCCTCAGTTGAGAGCAGAAACTCTAGTATGGCATGATGGGAGAAGAAGACAAGGGACCTACATTGAATAAGAGCTCACTAGTGTGAGAGGCTTTTCTGTCCTATGTGCTTTCATAGTAATACTAGCCCGTTTAATCCTCACAATAATTCAAATCTTTTTCTCATTTTAGTTAAGCTAAATAATTTGCCCAAGCTAGAATTAGAACTCAGATCTATTGTTGGTGACACCAAATTCCCAATTCTTCACCACCAGACTGCTATAACAAAAACAAAGAAGCCTCATGACTTGGGTGACCACACCTCTTAGTTGGTTTGCCCAAGACCATATAAATTCACTGTCCTAAGCATAATTACTAGTAGTCCCTCACCCTTCACTTTCTTTCTTTTTTTTTTTTTTTAAAGATTTTATTTATTTATTTAAGACAGAGAGAATGAGAGAGAGAGAGCACATGAGAGGGGGGAGGGTCAGAGGGTGAAGCAGGCTCCCTGCCGAGCAGGGAGCCCGATGCGGGACTCGATCCAGGGACTCCAGGATCATGACCTGAGCCGAAGGCAGTCGCTTAACCAACTGAGCCACCCAGGCGCCCCCTCACCCTTCACTTTCAAAAGTATCCACATTTGAACAATAAATTTTTGGTCAACCTGGCACATGGCAAATAAGTAAATAATCACAAAGCGCTGATTGCTGAACCAAAACTTTCCTTTCAGACCATCGAATATTCACTAAAAGGTTACTATATACCAGACACCGACTGAGGAAAAGACCTTGTCCTCAAGGAACAAGGGCTGACAGAGCCCTCTACAAGCAGGCCAGAAACAGTCTGCTCAAAGGAATCTCTATAATAGCATGGGTACAGTCTAGCAAATTAACAAGCACAGAGTTTACCCAAAACACAAAGTTTCAGAAATAATAATACCTGTATTTTAAACAGAATGAAGAACTCCTGGCTAAAAAAGGATAGCTCTTTCATAAATTTCAAAAATGGCAAAGAAAATATTTTGGCCTACCTCAAAGGCATATCGTGAGGAAGAAAAAAATGCTTATCCACATTTTCCCTTCCCTACTGTTCATTAATTACACTGGACTATTATAGCAAAATGAAATATGTTACCAAAGATGAAAAAAATCAATTATAATGCATGTGCTCTCCTCTAGGAAAGTATCATTTCAACTTCCTAGAAGAGTATCTTCACCAAGATAGGAAACAAAACATCTTATCAGAATAATAAAAGGAATAATCTTTACTACCACAACTGCCTCTCTGGAGCTCTGTAAGATACACTACAGACAGAACCTTTGGTCAAACAAGTTTAATCCTTATTTATTAAGCATTTAGGGTTTATATATTACTAAATCAAAAATCCAAAAGGGAGGAAGAACTGTTTCCTGAGGTATCTAATGGACCTTTCCACGTGGTAACTTAAAAAAAATATTGTTTTTAAGTTATGCTATGTTAGAGGTCCCTAGGTTGTATTTTCTTAAGCCTTGCAGTGAAAAGCACCCATTTAATAACAATTTATCAAGTTAAAAATATGAAAACACAGCTGAAGATCTCCTACTGAAGAACCAGTTATTTCAAACAAATTTCACAGCTAGATCCATGAAAACGCTTACCTTTTCTAGGGAATGAGACATTTGAGAAAAAGATGCTCCCATAAAAAAGAGAAATTAAAGGACGAAACTCAGCAGCCCAGAAAACGTGAGCAACTCATTTCATTCCTCAACAAAGGGAAGATAACATTAGCTTGCTTAATAGTTACTTGTGAAAAAGAGAGATGCCTCACAAAGTGCTGGGAAATTTTAGCTATCAGTTCCATACAGTTAATCCTCCATTATTACATGAGTGATGGTGAAAGGTTATTATTGAGAATAAAAAGTGTATCCATAAACAGCCAATGTTCCAAAATTCACTTTTATATTTAGTTTTCCTATACTAAAAGGCAGTTTTCATTTTGAAAATGAACACATTAACAGAGAAGTTGTGTTGAACTGTGTTCCCCAAAGAAGCCTGAGAAATCAAAGTTCAGGTAATTCATCCCAGGGACAAACCATCTGTAAATGAGCACAAGTTGAACTGTATACTAAATGGATCTTGCTTTTCATTCATTAGACATTTCAGTCACTTAGATATGGAATGATTTTATTAACACTAAATATATTTTCTCTCATTCTCTTCATTATACAGTTGATACAGTCAATTAGAACAAGGCAGGTATGTGTATATCAAACTACCCTCAATGAACACTTGTTAAATTGAAGTTAGACTTTTTCCTCTGTTCAAGAAGTTTGGGGGTAGGGAGGGAGACTCCATTACAAACAATTCCAAGTGGGATTCCAAATTTTTTTATCTTGTTCTATCAAATACTACTGTAATAAGAAGGCTATATACATATTCTATTGAAAGCTATGTGCCAGGGACGCCTGGGTGGCTCAGTCAGTTAAGCATCAGCCTTCAGCTCAGGTCATGATCCCAGGGTCCTGGGATCGAGCCCCGCAGTGGGATCCTTGCTCAGTGGGGAGCCTGCTTCTCCCTCTCCCTCTAACCCCCTCCGGCTCATGCTCTCTATTAATAAATAAAATCTTTTTTTAAAAAAGCCACGTGCCAAACGTTTTATATGCATATGTGCCTTACATATGCATTAACTCATTTAATCCTTTTATGACCTAGGCACTATTATAACCTTCATTTTACAGATAAAGAAAGTGAGCTTCAGTAACCAGCCCAAGGTCACACAGCCAGAAGTGTGAGAGCCAGGTCTGAAATCCAAGAAGTCTGACTCCGAAGTCCCACACGCTTCAACCCCGGTATTGTCTGAATGACCTCAAGCAAACAAGTGGCTCTAGGACATAAAACTATGCTAATGCAGTATTCCAAACAGTATATTCATTTATTCAACCATTTATTTAGAGCATTTTAGAGTCAAAAATATTGATTTTATATTATGGGTTATAATCCAATGCTGCTTAGTTTATTTTGCTGCTCACAGCATTCCAGTTTTGGCCGCTGAGTGCACTTTTGGCTGGCTCCAGTGCTCCCCTGCCATACCGCCCTCATCACGGGGGTTGTTGTGTGTGGTGGCGGTGGGTGGTTGTTGTGAGAGCACTTCCTTACTTTCTGGTAGTATAAGATGTTCAGGCTCATCTTGTATATTTCCTGCCCAGTCCTAGAATCAGCTTCTCCAAGGAGCTCTGGATCCTTGTATTAAGTAATGGTATTGGAAACTAACATCTGGGTACTAGGTGTTGCTCCTTCCTGGGTTTCTTTTAACCTCAGTTGATACAGCACAGTGTGTGGGTATAAACCCAAGCACGTACACACGTATATAAGTATTTCAATATGCACCCATCTGTATTAAGCTAAACATGAGTTCATGCTCATGTTCTCAACTCTCATCTATTACCACATGAATCATTCCAGCCTCCTCTCCTTACTTATCTGTAAATTCACGCTCTAACAGTGAGAAGCCTGTCTCTTACTCTATTTACTAATTGTTCAATTGCAGTATACATATATAACAGTATCAAAATTAACCCGCACCTTCATGGGATACAACTTTATCAATTAGATTACAGTGCTTATGTGAAATTCCTTTTGTCTTAGATTCCAGTCATTTCCAAGGTTACTTAGGTCAGCACACCCCTTCTTCCCTTTTTAGTAGTTATTTCACACACTTTTAATACAATTAGATTCTCCTGTCACAGCCTGCATTCCTTCCTGGGACCTCTCCACCTCCTAAATGATTTTTGTTTAATTTGTACGTATTAAAGTTTACTTTGTGTTGTAAAGCGTTACGGGTTTCGAAAAATTCATAATGTCATATCCACCATTACGGTATCCAATAGAATAGTTTTATCAAGCAGTATTTTAACTAAATTACATGGTACTAGGAGCACCTGGTGGGCTCAGTCGATAGAACATGCCGTGAGTTGCAGCCTACTTAAAAAAATAATAGTAAATTACAAGGTACTACAATCCTCCATGGAAGCAACATGGTTGGGTAGAGAAGCTGAGTAAAGAGCTGTGACTTTAATGCTATCGACATGCCACACACAGACTTTAGGACTATCGGCTATCCTCTCAGGGTCCCAAGAGCCTCACTGCAAAATGAGGGGGTTCAATTAGATAATTATATATACAGCATTTATTAAACACTGTGTCAGGGATGGTGCTAAGCATTTAACATACATTATCTTATTCCTAACAACTATATGATGTAGATACTATTATCTCCATTTGAAAGATGACATTAAGGGGGCACCTGGGTGGCTCAGTTGGTTAAGTGTCTGCCTTCAGCTGGGGTCATGATCTCCGGATCCCGGGATCAAGCCCCGCATCAGGCTACCGGCTCAGTGAGGAGTCTGCTTCTCTCTCTCCCTCTCCCCTTCTGCCCCTCCCCACCACTCATTCTCTCTCTCAAATAAATAAATAAAATCTCAAGAAAAAAAAAAATGACATTAAGGCTTCATACTAACTTGCGGAAGATCACCTAGCCAGGGAGTTGTAAAGACTCTAGAGCAGGAGTCAGGACAGTATGGCCTGCATGTCAAAGCCAGCCCACCACCCATTTTTGTATTCTTGATAGGTAAGAATGGTTTTTACATTTTTAAATAAGGGGGCGGGGAAGAGATCATATTTCATGACATGTGAAAATTATAAGAAATTAAAATTTCAGTGCCCATAAATAAAGTTTTATTGGAACATAGTCCCACTCATTCACTTACATATTGACTATGGCTGCTTTCACATTGTAGGAGGGCAGAGTTGAGTGGCTGCCACAGAGAAGGTGTGACCAGCAAAACATAGATTTATTATTTGACCACTTACAGGAAAACATTTCCAAGCCCTGCTCTAGAGCTTGGGTCTACTATTACATTCTAAGAATGACCCTAAAAAAGGCAAACTACTACTAACATTAGAATAACATCCAGGACAGAAACATTTTAGACACTGAACTAAATGTTGCAATACCACCTCTTTGAGTTATCTTAACTAGAAAGATATTTCTATTGACATCTAATAGATATTTCTAATAGATATTTCTATTGACATCAACACAAAGGTTAATGCACTATAACTATCTTCTTTATTTGTATATTTTTCCCCACCTTATCTAAGAAAAAGATGAGATATTTTCTACTCAAAAAGGTTCTGATTTCAATACTTTATAAACTACAACTTTAAACTAATTAAACTGTCAAAATAAAATGGTACTCTTCATTATAGCTAAAGTTCTTGAGAGCACTATGTGCCAGAGACCATTCTAAGCAATTACTCATTTATTTCTCACAGTTATCCTCTACGAAGTAGGTAAATTATTCTCCTAATTTAATAGATGAAGAAATTGAAGCTTAAATAGCTTTCCAAAGGTCTGAAAGCTAGTAAGAGGGAGAGTTAAAATTCGAACCCAGGTAACCTGGCTCTAAGATCTAGAAAGGGCACAGCTATAATACACTGCCACTGGATTACAATGCTTCTGTTAACAAGGCAGATTAGGGCCTTTAAACAAATGAAAACAATGTCTCAATAATTTTTTTTAAAAAAGACTAAAAACTGGGGTGGCTCAGTCGGTTAAGTGTCTGCCTTTGGCTCAGGTCATGATCCCAGGGTCCTGGGACTGAGCCCCGCGTGGGGCTCCCTGCTCTGCAGGAAGCCTGCTTCTCCCTCTCTCACTCCCCCTGCTTGTGTTCCCTCTCTCGCTGTGTCTCTTTCTGTCAAATAAATGAATAAAATCTAAAGAAAAAAAAAAGACTAAAACCTAAGTGCTACTGGATGCCTGGGTGGCTCAGTCGGTTAAGTGTCTGCCTTCAGCTCAGGTCATGATCCCAGGGTCCTGGGATCGAGTCCCACATCCCCACACTGGGCTCCCTGCTCAGCGGGGAGCCTGCTTCTCCCTCTGCCTGCCGCTTCTCCCTCTGCCTGCTGCTCCCCCCTGCTTGTGCTCTCTTGCGTGCGTGCGCACTGACAAATAAATAAAAATCTTTTAAAAAAACAAAAAAACTAAGTACTACTAATTCATATCAGCAACTCAAAAGAATATTTAGGTTCATACTTCTCTATGGCACCTAGAGTTTGCATAACCCGTGTGTTTATCTTTGTAGAGCCCCTCTGTAGTTTCCATACATACACATACACCTGGATTAATTCACTTGTACATCCCCAGAGTCTACCACAGTCCCTTGATGCTCAACAAATTGTTGGGAGGGTCAAAAAGCACTCATTAGGTGTTCAGTAAGTATTTATTGAATGAACAAAGTAAGGAGTTTCATAAACCATTAGATACACGCATCATTAAATGGTTTGTTGACCTGAAATGAACTAGGACTGGATCACAAAAGTCTCTGGCTTTGTAACCCTTACATTGTGTCTGGTTTGTTCTTGAGCCTTAACCACCTTCTGTGCTAATAAGTTTCATAAACAAACCACTCATTATACACCTGTCAAACAATATTCATCTTTCAAGCTAGTTCTAATTTTCCAGGATTATAATTCATGTTTTTCCTAATTCAATTTAATCACAGTCCAACCCAGTCTTCATCATTCCATCATCGAGTCGAATTTCTTTATCTTCACGTGAAAGCCTTACCATTGCCTTCATCATTTATACTGCCATTTTCTGGAAACTTCCCTCCAGCTTAATTTATTCTTCCTTGAGGTGCAATAATTGGAATCCATTCTATAGTCTAAGAGTGGATGTGTTGTGGTTTTGTACCAAGATAATGCAGTCCATTTTTATATTTTCTTTTTCATACCTCTCCAGGGAATGACTAATATTTTATTGGCTTTCCAGCAACACTCAGGCAACATTCTCAGGAATAAAGTGACCCAAACATTCTTTTTACCATATTGATGTTCACTAGCCATTTTTCTGTTCGTGCACAAAAATAAGAAAGATTTACCCACAGTTTATTCTACTTAGTTACTAACTTCTTACATAGAAGAGCTAGCTGTGACATGCAAACCTGACGGTATCTTATTTGTTCTTTTACAAAAAGTAAGAATAGTTTTAGTCCCATTACCAAAAGATGAACCCTATACTTGAATGCCCTGAGTAGATCCTATATGCCATACAGGTTGTTTAACAAATAGTTTCCCTTCTCCCAAATCAAAACTAAATGTATGTCATGGTCTGTGGTTGTGTTTATTTCCTCAAAGACAAAAATAAACCAACATTCATCAATATGCTGGTCCTACAGTTAATATGTCATTTAATTTCAGAAGTGAAAATCATTATTCCCATTTTACACATAAGGAGAACTGAAACTCAAAGAAGTTGAGTAGCTTGGGGAACCGAGGTGGCTCAGTTGGTTAGGCGTCTGACTCTTGGTTTTAGCTCAGGTCATGATCTCATGGGTCCTGGGATCAAAGCCCTGTGTCAGACTCCATGCCAGCTTGAAGATTCTCTCCTCTGCCCTTCCCCTCACTCACATTCCCGAGTGTACACTCTCTCTAAAATAAATAAATAAATCTTTAAAAAAAAAAAAAAAAGTTGAGTAGCTTACCCAATGGGTAAGTGGGACTCAAACCCCAATCTTTTTTAGCCTAAAAACTATGTCTTTCCATTACACTACCAGGTTTCCCCTTACCTAAACTACCTCTTGCTCCTTCCGTAAGAAGTCATGTTCATGTTCTTGTGAACATGAATTTAAGAGTCAATAGTCCTCCTCTTGTTAGAAAACCACTGGTTTGCCCCATATGAAATCACTTAGCTATGTGTCCATAAACTTGGATGGAAAAAAATTTCCATCCTTATTTTCACTAACTGGTAACTGAAGTTAGCATTTCCTTCAATTCTGAATGTAGGCAGCACAGCCCATCAATATTAGACTTTCACTAGTTATTTAATTCAGTAATAAAATTTCTTACATCATAAACTGTTTTCTAAATATGTGAACTATATTTTATACACTTAAATGTCATATTCTGAAAAGGCATTCACAAGCTTCTTTAGACTACAAAGGGGTCCAGGGCACATAAAAGACATTAAGAACCCTCTCTACAGGGGTGCCTGGCTGGCTCAAGTTGGTAGAGCATGCGACCCTTGATCTCGGGGTTGTGAGTTCAAGCCCCATGCTGGGCATGGAGCCTACTTAACAAAAAAAAAAAACACACAAAAAAAACCCTGCTTTATAGACCATCACACAGGCTATCTCAATCCCTGGTAGTGAAGGTTTATAAAAGCATGTCACACAGTTGATTCAGTGTCTTTTAGTCCATTAAAAATATGGATAGCATTTAGCCCCAACTGACTTTTTTTAGTATCTAACTTGTTAACTATTTACTATTACTAATCTCCTACTTCTGACCTAACATATATAGAAATCTCTCTTATGTACTTATTAAAGCCAGGCATTAATCTTCGTGATCTTTTCAACCCTAAGCAAACCTACCACATTATGATTAGCAAGTGAATCCAACGCTCTATAGCTGAATTCCTAACTTAATGTACAGCCACAGTCTGAATGTTTGTGCTCCCCTCAATCATACGTTGAAATCCTAACTCCAAAGATGATGGTATTGTGGGACCAGGGCCCTCATGATTAGAATTAGTGTCCATAATAGGTGTTTAGTAAGTATTAGCAACTATGTTCTTCTCACCCTCTGCATGCTACAGCCTATCATATCAAAATGCTTATGCTTAAGATTCAGCTTTAAAACTTGTCATCAACTTCACTTATTTTCTCAAATTCCAAGTATCATATTAACCCTATCCCGTTCCAACATCTCAAAAATTCACTGCATCCCAGCATTTGTATTTTGTGTGAATTTGTATGTTAACATGTTAAATCCCCAAAGCAGTTTTAATCTGAAGGGCAGAGAGGTGTCTATTTTTCCCTCCCTAACCCTATGCCTACACAAGTAACAGCAGTCAAAAGCTGTTATGATACCATTCCTTCGTAATACTATGACAAATTCTTATTAAGTGAAGTTATAACACCATAGTTTATGGTCTGTTGCTTAGACTTAATCACATTTCCACCTTGATGTAGTCAAAATGTGTTTATTAGTCAAAGTTTTCTAATCACATTTGTGCTCCTTACAGTTATTTCCTATTAAAAGACATGGATCTTTAAAAACTAGTTTGGATTCTTCTGAAACAAATTAAAGAGGAAAAGAACACAGTAAACTAAAATAACAGAATTTAACCCTAAATACACAAATTCATTTTATTATCTAGTAGGCATGTGACTTTTACCACATATAATAATCCCAAATTGTTGATTTAAAGGAAGAGCTTGAGAATTTCAAGCATAAAACACAAAGGGAACCGGAGTATTATTTAGCAACAAAAGGGAACAAAGTCCTGACACATGCTACAACATGGATGAACCTTGAGAGCATGTTAAGTGAAAGAAGCCAGTCACAAAAAGACACATATTGTATGATTCCCTTTGTACGGGAATATCCGGAATAGGCAAATCTACAGAAACAGAAAATAGATTAGTGGTTGCTAGGGGCCAGGGGAAGGGCTGATGGGGGAGTGACTGCTAAGGGGGCTTCTTTTTGGGGTGATGAATTACATAGTGGTGAAAGCTGTACAACTCTATGAGTATATTAAAAATCACAGAACTGTACATTTAAGTTTTTTTTTTTTTGAAAGAGAGAATGAGATAGAGCATGAGAGGGGCGAAGGTCAGAGGGAGAAGCAGACTCCCTGCTGAGCAGGGAGCTCGATGTGGGACTCGATCCTGGGACTCCAGGATCATGACCTGAGCCAAAGGCAGTCGCTTAACCAACTGAGCCACCCAGGCGCCCGGAACTGTACATTTAAAAAGGGTGAGTCTTTTGGTATGTGAATTATATTGCAATAAAGTTGTTGCTTAAAAATAAATAAAACACAGCCACTAGCAAACCACAATGAAAATCACCTTGGGAAAGGAAATCATGAAAGTCACTGATTGGAAAGTAAGCTGGTTACCTGGGATTTTAGAGAAGTCAACCTACTAATTCCATCTCCAAATCCTACCAACAAGTACTCGAACATGAAACTAGACAGTGTACGAATCAAAGAATTCGGGCATAGTTAGCTGTAAACTAAAATAGAGTGCCTTCTTGGGCTCTATCACTCCTAAACTGTAGGGGGCTTTCACCCTAGCTGATTACGGAAGTAGTAGTTTTCATCAGCAAGCTCAAGAAGGAATGTCAAAATAGGATGACACTTGCCTAGACGTTCTACAAAAGCCTAAAAGACCATAATGGGTGTCCCCTACACACTCCTAAGTATGTGCACGTGTTAGGCTGTCCTCACCTAACACCAACAAGCAACATACACCATTTACCCATATCCCAACTTGCTCCCCGTAAACTGACATACTATCAAGCTCTTAGATCTCATTTGTTTAAGAAGACAGATAAAACCCTCACAGGGTTCCCACTCGAGCTCAACCAGCCCCCGCCCTGACCCACCCCACCCCCAAACCCACACACGTGTTAGCCCGACACCGCCCCACCGGGTCCCACGTGCACCTGGTCTAACACACTCCCCACGTGTGGGCGCCCCACGGGCTTCCTCGGCTATCTGAGGTCACCGCGTGACCCCGGGTCTCTAGAGGTATGAGAGGGGAAAGGACAAGGCCCAAGTCCCTGAGGTCCCAACCCTACGGGGAGTGTCCACACCCATCCTCCCCACTAACCCCAACAAATCCAAGGGCCGGGGGCGACGGCCCCTTTAAGACGCGGCCCAGTCGTCGCCCGCAGAGAGGGGCGCAACGGGGCCTACACAACCCCCCCCTCCGTTCGCCCGCCCACGTCTAGTCGCCTCACCTCGGGCCGCCGGGCCCCGCCGCCGCGGCGGCGGCGGAGGGGGGGCGGGGTGCGGGCGGGGTCCGAAGGGGGGGGTCGCCCCGCCGACGGTGGAGCCGCGGTTCGCTCTCTGAGGCCGGGGGACGGTGACTACGTTGGGCGTGGACGCTCCTAGCTCGCTCCCTCGGCGGCTCCTGGGACCCCAAGATGGCGGCGGCGCTGAGGCGGCTGCGGGCGCTGGGCCGGCGGCGGCGGCGGCCACTTTCACTCACTGAGAGGAGCGGAGCAGGGACACGGGGAGCCATGGCGGGGGGGAGGAGAGGCGCCATAGCCAGGCCAGAACAATCGAGCCGCTACTCAGCTACCTTACCCCCGCCCCGCCCACGCTCACAGATCGTCGCCAGCCCGTGCCCTCCCGTAGTGCCGCTGCCGTCGGCCTCGTGCAGCTCGCACCCCGCCGCTGCCGCCTGACGCCCAGCGCGGACTGGGGTTCGGGGGGAGACCCTGATCCATGCCATCTGAGTGCAGATTGGTCGGGGCTGGGACTGGCGAAGATTGCCGAAAGGCGACGGGGAGGAGGAGGAGGATGTCATCGCTAGAGTGAGCAAGCAGATCTCGCGGGAGCAAATGTCGCGAGACCTCTCCAGTCCTGCAACCGCCGGCGAAAGGTTACTTTCCCCGGAAGTAACGTCAATCGAAACGGCCCGGGGTCCTGGGAATATTCGTTTCCGCAGGCAGGCGATGGGAGGGTGCTAGTCACTGAACATTGAGATCACTTGAGGGAAAGGTTAGGCTCGGATATGATATTTTATCCTGTTTCTGGCTACTTTGGGCGGCGTTGTACATCGTTGGGAAAGTGCCTATCTAGAGCCGCTCATTCAATACAGTACAGTTTTGGGCTCCCCTTTACGGCTTAGGGACCAAGACCACGACGCTGTGGCATAGTTAGGTAAATGCCCAAGTGAAAGCTTCAGGATTCAAGGACTTAGGAACACACAGACCTGTCAACGGAAATGTCTTCCTGTTCTCACACCCACCCACTCAGCCTGATTTGTCTGTGCCAACTCCACAGTTCAAGCCCCCCCCACCCCCGCTACCCACGTTTACTAAAGTTAGTGAGATTTCAGCTACCAGGATCTGTGATTAGAAGTACCTAGTGTAAAGCCTAACTGACGATAAGGATTAGATTTTCTTAAAAGTTAACTATGCTACAGTGTTTCGGTTCCCTCACATTTAATGCTTTAATTCATTTCGATCTGGCCCTTAGCATTTAAGCAGAACAGCATTTCCATAAGGTCATTCAGTACTCTTGTGCTAAATTTACTGCATTTCAGAAAGTTAATTTTGCTTAAAGGCAAAAATATAGATAGTACCCTTTGTGTAAGAACGAAGAGGATATAAGAAAACACAAGTGTCTGCGTTGGGGGGGGGGTATAAACTAGAAATTAAAATGATTGGTGTCTTAGATGAGAAGGGTGGGAATAGGCGGAGGAATGGGAACAGGATTGAGGAGAGAGTGGCAAATATTGTTGTATAGAACTCTTTGAACCATAGTTATGTGTCACATACCCCAAAAAATAAACACCTAAAGCCAACTAGGATAATATTTGATTAATAATGAAATGACTGTAGCATAGACAAAAAGGAAGAGAATAAAGGGAATAAAGGCAGTAAGCCCCTAGAGGGACCAAGATTTAGAACCTTTAAAAGGTGAAGTGTAGGAGTACCTGGGTGGCTCAGTCATTAAGCGTCTGCCTTCGGCTCAGGTCATGATCCCAGGGTCCTGGGATCAAGCCCCACATCAGGCTCCCTGCTCAGCGGGGAGCCTGCTTCTCCCTCTCCCTCTCCCCCTGCTTGTGTTCCCTCTCTCGCTGTGTCTCTGTCAAAATAAATAAATAAAATCTTAAAAAAAAAAAAAAAGGTCAAGTGTAGGGGGCGCCTGGGTGGCTCAGCCGGTTAAGCATCTGCCTTCTGCTCAGGTCATGATTCCAGAGGCCGCTCAGCAGGCAGCCGGCTTCTCCCTCTCCCTCTCTGCTGCTCCCGGGGCTTGTGCTCTCTCACTCTGTTAAATAAAATCTTTTAAAAAATAAAGTTCAAGTGTAGGTTGATGCTTGTATTTCTTTTCTATTACTGTACTAACAAATTACCACAAATGCAGTGGCTTAAAATAACACAAATTTATTATCTTACAGTTCTATAGATGAGAAGACTGAAATAGGTCTCAAACTGGGCTAAAATCAAGGTGTTGGCAGGGCTGCCTTACTTTCTGGAGGCTCTATGGAAGAATTATTTCCTTTTCCAGCTTCCAGAGGCTGCTCCCATTCTTTGGCTTCCAGTTCCAAAGCCTCCATCTGCAAAGCCAGCAATGACAAGTTGGATCCTTTTCACATCATATCCAACCAACTCTTACCCTTTTCAGGATCCTTGTGATTATATCAGGCCCACCCAGATAATCCAGAATAATCTCCCTATTTTAAAATCAACTGATTAGTAACCTATATCCACCTGCAACCTTAATTTCCCTTTACAATGTATCCTAACATACACAGGTTCTACTGGACCTCCATGGGGAGAGGGCATTATTCTGCTCTCTGCATATGTCCTAAAATTTCTGAAGTGCAACTCCCTATGTGTTCATCTGTGATTTTCATACTAAAGTCTAGCTTTTTCCAATCTCTAATACAGTCTTACATTCTTTAATAGTTTATTTTTTCTTAGTAATACCTACATCCAACATGGGGCTCAAATTCATGGCCCCAAGATCAAGAGTCACATGCTCTTCCAACTGAGCCAGTATGGCACTCCTATGGTCTTAGATTCTTGATTAAAAATGTGTAAATTCTGGGCGCCTGGGTGGCTCAGATGGTTAAAGCATCTGCCTTCGGCTCAGGTCATGATCCCAGGGTCCTGGGATCGAGTCCTGCATTGGGCTCCCTGCTACTTGGGAGCCTGCTTCTCCCTCTGCCCCTCTCTCTCTCTCTCTCTCTGTCTCTCATGAATAAATAAATAAAATCTTAAAAAAAATAAAAGCGTGTACATTCTTTGCCTCAGAGACTTAGTACATCATATGAAATTTAATCCATGATTTCTTGGTAATTTGGATATTTTTAACCTTTTTATTTAAATTAAATGAACATATAATGTATTATTGGTTTCAAAAGTACAGGTTGTGATTCATCAGTCTTTTTTTTTTTTTTTAAGATTTTATTTATTTATTTGACAGAGACACAGCGAGAGAGGGAACACAAGCAGGGGGAGCGGGAGAGGAAGAAGCAGGCTTCCCGCTGAGCAGGGAGCCCAATGTGGGGCTCGATCCCAGTACCCTGGGATCATGACCTGAGCCGAAGGCAGACGCTTAACTGACTGAGCCACCCAGGCGCCCCTGTGATTTATCAGTCTTATATAATACCCAGGGCTCATTACATCACATGCCCTCCTTAATGTCCATCACCCAGTTACCCCATCCTTCCACACCTCTCACCCCTCCAGCAACCTTCAGTTTGTTTCCTATGATTAAGAGTCTCTTATGGTTTGTCTCCCTCTCTGGTTTCATCTTGTTTTATTTTTTCCTCTCTTCCCCTATTCTTCCTTTCCTCTGTTTTGTTTCTTAAATTTCACCTATCAGTGAGATAATATGATAATTGTCTTTCTCTGATTGACTTATTTTACTTAGCATAATACCCTCTAGTTCCATCCATGTCTTGCAAATGGCAAGATTTCAAATTTTTGATGGCTGTGTAATATTCTATTGTGTGTATGTATAAATAAATAAATATATATATATATATATATATATATATATATATATATATATATATATATATACATCATATATACCACATCTTCTTTATCCATTCATCTGTCGATAGACATCTGGGCTTTTCCAGAAATATCTTGATTTTACATTACAGTTCATTTTAACATTTTGTTTTCTATCCAAATGGAGGAGTCTCTGGCTTTAATATTGTTCACAATCATTCAATATGCAGTATTTAATTTTATTAGGGTAATGTCTAAAATAAATTAGAAAATAAAACATACAGAATATTTTTTAAATTTGTTTTTAATTAAGTAGGCTGGATCAATTACCAATGTGGGGCTTGAACTCATGACCCTGAAATCAAGGGTTGCATGCTCTACTGACTGAGCCAGCCAGGCACCCCAAAACATACAGAATATTATTTAATGACAGTTTTCAGGAACTTTGTGCAGTTGACTTAGGATATATATTTTATTTCTGATAATAAAGCAATAAACAAAAATAAAAACCACAATGTGTGGGTTTGGGGGAAAGACCCAAACTGAAAATACTAAGGAATCAACTATATTACAAATGAGTAACCTAGCAACTCTGCAGAGGATAGGGAAGAAAAGAACTCACCTAAATAACTGAGGTAAATAGTATATTGACTGGATACCTAAGAATAAGACCAAATGTACCGTACAGAAATCCTGTCGTCTACATACTAAGTGTTTTTCACAGGGGTGTGGGACGTAGATTAGCAATTTGAAACTGATGTGCATGCTAGAATTAAACAGAAATATATTGTAGATCATGAGCTGAGTTTCTCAATGGTGAAGAAAAAAGTTATTAACTAAGGAAAAGGGGAAAGCTAAAATGAAGCCTGAAGTAGATAGAATTGAATGGAATCTGGATTGGAATCTGAGGTATCAGTATAAGTTTATGGTTTTTAATATATGTACAGGTACAGAACTATAGATTTGTGGGTATGTGTTGATTAATATAAATATATTTGCAAACAAACATATATATTTGCTAGTTCTGTCTGCTGAGAGTATCTACAAGCAATGAGGATACCTAGTACACAGATACTGATTTCTAAACACCATTCTCCAATAAAAAGAACAAGGAGAACCTTGAAGAAATGATTGATTCAAGATGAGTCTGGAATATCTTGTGATGCCAGAAAACAATACTCAACAAAGGACATCCCCAAAACACAGGAGCCAACCTAAAAGAGCTCCTAACAGCCAAAACAAAATACATATGATAGTATTGCATTATGACCCAGAGATATTTATTCTTAATAGTCCTCTGTCTATCCTGATATAATAATTGGTTATTCAATGAATGAGGGAGAAGAGATAGCTCCTTCTTATTTATTTATTTATTTATTTATTTAGCAATCTCTACACCCAATGTGGGGCTCAAGCTCACAACCCTGAGATCAAGAGTCGCATGCTCTTCCAACTGAGCCTGCCAGGTGCCCCGAGACAGGTCTTTCTTAGAGTAGAATTCCATTTAATAAATGTAGAAGGTAAGAGGAATAACAAAAATCACTGATAAAGCAAACACCACAGTAATAAGTGTTGCAGGCAAAATCCACTGATGGATGCCAAATTACTGGGTGAAAATTTGAGGGTTTATATAGATTCAAAGTGTCTCACCCAAGATATATTTTAGCACAAAAGAGAAAGGTGGTAACTTTACAATGGTGAAACTTGGCAGAACCACCTTAACCAAGTGAGCAAGGTAAACATCAGTAATAAGACATACAGTATGCCAGGGAAATTTCCTATATATACACACAAGGAGCTTCTGATCCCCAAGGGGCTGAACTGGAGCAGTGGGTTACAACAGCAACTACCAGAACCATCGGATTGTAGAGGGGGACAACAGATTTCCAAAAACATGGGGTGATCCTCTGGGTGGCCAAAAACATAAAAGTGTCAAATGGAAAAATAAAACCATAAAGGAGCTAGAAGAAAGCACTAATTTTTTTAACCTTGGAGTGAAGGATCCCTGCTAAGCCTGCCATAAAAGGATGACATCAAGAAGTCATAAAAAAGGATGATAAATATAAATAATATAATCCAACCTAAAAATCATCATAAGTCACGTAAAGTAGCCAATTTCTTTACTATACAAGGAACACTTACATACCAAATTTTAAAAAGTAACAGCCTAATAGGAAAAGAGGCAAAGAAAAAAAAACAAAATTCACTCATTTGTTCAGTGTTTGCCAAATGCTTAAAGTATGCAAGGCCTGGTTTTAGACACTAGAGATGTGGCTTTGCAAAAAACAGCAAAGGGGGTGCCTGGCTGGCTCAGTTCATAGAGCATGCAACTCTTGATCTAGGGGTCATAAGTTCAAGCCCCATGTTGGGTGTAGAGCCTACTTAAAAACACCCACCCACACACGCACACAATTTAAAAAGCAGTAATTAAAAAAAATAGTAAAGAGGGGCGCCTGGGTGTCTCAGTCGGTTAAGCTTCTGCCTTTGGCTCAGGTCATGGTCCCGGTGTCCTGGGATCGAACCCCACGTCAGGCTCCCTGCTCCGCGGGAAGTCTGCTTCTCCCTCTCCCACTGCCCCTGCTTGTGTTCCCTCTCTCGCTGTGTCTCTGTCAAATAAATAAATAAAATCTTTAAAAATATATATTAAAGGAAAAGAAAAAAACAAAGAAAAATAAATACCAAAGGTTGATAAATAGATGAAAAGATTCTCAACATCACTTATACTTTTTTTTAATCGAAATAATATTTTTTAAAGATTTTATTTATTTGAGGGGTGCCTGGGTGGCTCAATCGGTTAAGCGTCTGCCTTCGGCTCAGGTCATGATCCCAGGGTCCTGGGATCTAGCCCCGCATCGGGCTCCCTGCTCCGCGGGAAGCCTGCTTCTCCCTCTCCCACTCCCCCTGTTTGTGTTCCCTCTCTAGCTGTGTCTCTCTCTGTCAAATAAATAAAATCTTTAAAAAAAAAAGATTTTATTTATTTGAGAGAGAGAGAGCGAGCATGAGCAGGGGCAGAGACAGAGAGGGAGAAGCAGGCTCCCCGCTGAGAAAGGAGCCTACGGTGGGCCTCGATCCCAGGACCCTGAGATCATGACCTGAGCCGAAGGCAGATGCTTAACTGACTAAGCCACCCAGGCACCCCATACCTATCCTTTCTTAAGGGACTTTTTTTTTTTTTTTTTTAAAGATTTTATTTATTTGAGAGAGAGTGAGAGAGCATATGAGCGGGGAGGGGCAGAGAAAAAGAATCTGAAGCAGACTCCACACTGAGCGCTGAGCCCAACGTGGGGCTGCATCTCATGACCCTGAGATCATGACCTGAGCCAAAACCAAGACTTGAATGCTTAACCAACTGAGCCACCCAGGCGCCCTCTTAAGGGCCTTTAAAGCTTTCTGCTTTCTACATGTATGAAGTTACAGGAAGACATTTTGTTTTTCTATAGAGATACGTTTTTCTTGGCTTAAGTGATCAAAACTAATTCTAGCTTTGTATTTTTATTATTCATTCAGCAAACATTTACTGAGCTAACTGCTTTATGCCTCGCAATGTGCTTGATAAGGGGAACATAGATTAAATTATCACAGCATGGGGTGCCTGGGTGGCTCAGTTGTTAAGCGTCTGCCTTCAGCTCAGGTCATGATCCCAGGGTCCTGGGATCGAGCCCCGCATCGGGCTCCCTGCTCAGCGGGAAGCCTGCTTCTCCCTCTCCCACTCCCCCTGCTGGTGTTCCTTCTCTCGCTGTGTCTCTGTCAAATAAATAAATAAAATCTTTTAAATAAATAAATAAATAAATAATCACAGCATAACATGACTAGTGCAATAAAAGAAGTTTGTACAAAGTACTTGGGAAGCTGAGAGGAGACATCAGTCAGTAACTGCCAACAGACTTTTCAGAAGACTTTTCAGAGGAGATAACTGAGCCAGTTCATGACAGAAGAGGAGTATTTTTCTGCCATGGGTTTGCCACCTAGTAAAAATTTGGGAAATGAAAAGAACCACATCAACATCAAAGTCCTCCGAGAGGTAGATTTAGATAGGGCCACCACCTCTTGAATCACAAATGTGGTGGAGGAAGGGAACCATTGAAAGTTGGAAAAGAAAAAAAAAGGTTGGAAAAGGAGGCTGCTGATGTGGAGCCACCTGGGTGTAGAAATTGAAGGCTGAGCATGAACATGACACCATCCTCAATATCTCCCTCATGAAATTTGAGAACTTTTAGTACCAGATCACAAGATCCTCATAGAGAACATCACTGCAGCAACTTAACCAGGCTGACATTGCTGTTCTGATTATTGCTGCTGATAAAATACCAAGCTAGTATCTCAAGGAATAGGCAGACCCGTGAGCTTGGAATATCAGTCTGTATTTTTCTTTTCTTGTAATGTCCTTTTCACATTTTCTTTTCTTTTTTTTTTTTTTTTTTAAGATTTTATTTATTTATTGACAGACAGACACAGCGAGAGAGGGAACAAAAGCAGGGGGAGTGGGAGAGGGAGAAGCAGGCCTCCCACTGAACAAGGAGCCCAATGCGGGGCTTGATCCTAGGACCCTGGGATCATGACCTGAGCCAAAGGCAGATGCTTAACTGACTGAGCCACCCAGGCACCCCTCCTTTTCATGTTTTCATAGCAGGGTAATGTTGGCCTCACAAAAATGATTTGGAAGTATCTTCTTTGTTCTATGAAATAATATGTGTGATTATTTTTAAGGCCTTATTTGTTAGAGATGTATACTGAAATAATTACAGGATAAATTATATGATATGTAGGATTTGTTTTATTTTTTTTTTAAGATTTTATTTATTTATTTGACACAGAGAGAGAGAGAGAGCACAAGCAGGGGGAGCAGCAGAGGGAGAGGGAGAAGCAGACTCCCTGCTGAGCAGGTAGCCCGATGCAGGGCTCCAACCCAGGACCCTGAGATCATGACCTGAGCCACCTGAGGGTGGCTCAGTGGATTAAGTATCTGACTCTTGATTTCAGCTCAGGTCATGATCTCAGGGTCGTGGTATCGAGCCCCGAGTTGGGCTCCTTGTGCTCAGCATGGAGTCTGCTTGGGATTCTCTTTCTTCCTCTCCCTCTGCTCCTCCCCCCCACCCCCAGCACACTCCTCCTCCCCTAAAATAAATAAATAAATAAGATCTTTAAAAAATGCTTCAGAAAAAAATTAAAAGAATAGATGAAACAAGAATGATAGAATGTTAATAATTCTGCAAGTGTAATTATGGGTACCTGGGGGTTTATTATACTATTTTTGTACTTTTAAATATGTTAGACTTTTTCTGTAAGAAAAGGTTTTTTAAAAAGGGAAAAAGTTCTGTCTAGTATATTTCAGCACACTCTTGTTATAAGATTGACTGATCTTAGAAACTCAGTCTTCACTCAACCACAGTGATAAAACTAATGCACGCATCTCCCGGAGAAAAAGACATAAGGATTGTCAACTTGACTAGTTGGATGTAGAGGCAGTCCAAGGCTTTAAACAGTGTTTATTTCAGTGGCAAGTCCTTACAGGTGACCTACTATGCCTTGATCCAGGGGATGTTAGAGTTTGACTCTGGCACCTTATCCCCATTCCAACAAAAATGCTACTAGATCTGGGTTTCTTTAGCCAGTTTTCTTACTATAGTTATTGGCCTCAACAATTTTATATTTTCTCTTCTCTCTGTAGGGTGGCTCAACAGAATTCATTTTGTTAATACCATCAATCAGTTGTTTCACACCTAATACATAAGCCAGAAGAGAAAGCTGGAGCATTAAATATACATAAATATACCCAAATATACACACAGAGCCTTTTGGAAAAGTCAGGGAGGATTATAAACTCAAGGGATTTAAAGTTTTCTGCATCTAATCATAAGCTGACTACTAAACTAACGGAGAAGAAATATCAGACAGATGCTCAGATTGTTTCCATATCTTGGCTATTGTGAATAATGCTGCAATGAGCATGGGACTGCAGGTATCCATTCGAGATCTATTTCATTTCCTTTGAATATAAACCCAGAATTGGGATTGCTGGATCATATAGTAGTTCTGTTTTAATTTTTTGAAGATCCTCCTTGGTGGCTGTACAAATTTACATTCCCAAAACCAGTACACAAAGGTTCACTTTTCTCTACATCCTTGCCAACACTTGTTATCTTTTTGATAATAGCCATTTTAATATGTGTGAGGTGATATCTCACTGTGGTTTTGAGTTGCATTTTCCTGATGATTAATGACATTGAGTACTGTTTGTTGTACCTATTGGCCATTTATATGCCTCCTTTGGAAAAATGTCTATTCAGCAAGTCTGCCCATTTTTTAATGGAATTGTTTGGGGTTTTTTGCTATTGAGTTGTATTTTTGTGTCCTCTTTATGATATCTTTTCCTAACTCAATATCACAGAGATTTTTCTCCTCTGCTTTCCTCTAGAAGTTATATTTTAGGTTTTAGGGATTTAGGTCTGTGATCCATTTTAAGTTACTTTTTTTAATCTGTTGCTAGGCAAGTGTCAAGGCTCATTTTTTTATATATCAATGTCCAATTGTTCCCACAACCAGTTTTTGAAAGATTATCCTTTCTCTATTGAATCATCTTGGAAACTTTGTTGACAATGAATTGACTATCAGTACTCAATTTTTTCCACTGATATATTTGCCTATATTTATACAAATACCACATAGTCTTGATTATTATAGCTTTAGAATAAGTCTTATAATTAGATAGTATGAGTCCTCCAACTATGTTCTTTTTCAAAATTATTTTGGCTATTTTAGATCCTTTGTTTTTTCATATAAATTTTAGAATCAGCTTACCAATTTCTTGGTAATGTTAATTACCAAGATTTGGGAAGAATTCTTTTTTAAAGATTTTATTTATTTATTTGACAGAGAGAGACACAGCAAGAGAAGGAACACAAGCAGTGGGAGTGGGAGAGGGAGAAGTAGGCTTCCCGCGGAGCAGGGAGCCTGACTCGGGGCTTGATCCCAGGACCCTGGGATCATGACCTGAGCCGAAGGCAGACGCTTAACTGACTGAGCCACCCAGGCGCCCCAAGATTTGGGAAGAATTAACAGTTTAACAATTATGACTCCTCAATACATAAACAAGGTAGGTCTCTCCATTTATTTAAATCTTCCTTAATTTATCTCATCAATTGTAGTTTCAAAATACAAATCTGGAAAAAAAAAAACCATACAAAACCAAGATATAAATCTGGCACATATTTTGTTAGATTTATCCCTAAATATTTCATCTTATTTTTGCTCTTGTAAATGGTATTTTTAACACTAATTTTCGATTACTTGTTGCTATTATGTAGAATTATGATTGATTTTAGTATATTAATCTGTGTCCTAAAACATTGTTATTCTTGCAGTTCTGGTAGCTTTCTTGTAGATTCTCTAGGATCTTCTATGTAGATGATCATGTTGTCTTTGTTTCTTTTTTAATTTAATTTTTTAAAAGTAATCTCTACACCCAACATGAGGCTCAAACTCATGATCCCAAGATCAGGAGTCACATGCTGTACGGACTGAGCCATGTAGGCACTCCTGATCTTGCTGTCTTTGAATAAAGAAATGTCACAGGGACTTAAAAGATAACTAAAGAGGGATCCCGCTGGCCAAATTTGGGACAATTTGAGCATCAAAATAAATACTGACAGTACAGAATTATTATTTATAATAAAAGCCTCCATAAGCTGATATGAATATACATATATAGATAAATGAATGAATGGGTGAATGAATGGTGGAGAAGGGAAAGCTCTTCTTTCAGTTAAATGTAAATTAAGAAATGAGGAAGGAATGATAAGATTGGAAAATCATCATTTCAAAACCATAATAATTGATTCAGGCAAGTATCATCAATGCGTGATGCTAAAACTAGCAGGTGAAAGTTTGAAGAGTAAGAGGGTATTTACACAGTCTCAAAGTATCTCCATACAAAATACTTATTAACTGTAAAAGGTAAAAAAGTAACTTCATAGTGGAAAAGCCTGGCAAACATCACCTTAACCAAGTGAACAAAAGCAAGGGAAGTTAACATCACTGGTAATGGTATTAATTAACAGCATGAGCGTTCTTCTACAATGCACTGAAAAGAACTCGGCATCACTTCTGTGGAACTACAGCTAAACTAACACAACCTAAATCTAACACCAGAGAAAGTCATTAGCTCAAAAAACAACTAGGTTTACAGGAAGGTGAGTAAACAAACTTCTTCATTCCTCCTACTAATTACAACTAAAACCCCTAAACACTATATAGAAAATAAACATAAGGGCGCCTGGGTGGCTCAGTTGGTTAAGCGACTGCCTTCGGCTCAGGTCATGATCCTGGAGTCCCTGGATCGAGTCCCGCATCGGGCTCCCTGCTCGGCGGGGAGTCTGCTTCTCCCTCTGACCCTCCTCCCTCTCATGTGCTCTCTCTCATTCTCTCTCTCTCAAATAAATAAATAAAATCTTTAAAAAAAAAAAAAAAGAAAAGAAACATAAGACTCTGAATGGTGGAGAGAAGACAAACCAGCAAGGAACCTCAGGACAACAGGAATGACATGGTGGTGAGATCCCTGGGTTTTCTTTTTGTCTTGCGTTTTTCTTCTTTTGTCTTGTGAGATCCCTGGGTTTTCTTTTTGTTTTCTTTCTTTCAGATCCCTGGATCTGAAGAAGTTGGCAAACTTGAAACCAATAGGTACAGATAAAAAAGCCCCAACAAAAGCCCATTTTTTAAGCCAAAAAACGAGGAAGAGGGCAGCCTGGCAAGACAGAAAATTTTTACACAATACCACACTCCAGCCAAATAACACAGGAAAAAAACTATGGCCCAGCCCACATCCATGTCAGCAAAGGCTGACTGGGGAGCCTAGAGTTTCACCCTTGCAGCCTATAACAAGGCGTCCCAACACCCCTATGAGATAGCATCAAAGAAAGCCAAGTAGGGAACCAGGACTTTCATCCTATCTTGGGGTAGCAAGAACTCCTACCCCAAGGCATCAGTGGAGACCATGTGGAGATATGGAGCTCAAACCTCCCACCAGCCTAACAGGAACCCTCCACATTCAGATACCAATGGAAATCAAGTGAAGAACCTGAATTTCTACCTCTACTTGACAGTAACAAGATGGCATATCCCCTTCCCCTGCTGGAGTGCTATCAGAGAACGCCAACTAAAACAGGCTTAAATAAGACCTAGAATCATATTTGAAGACACAGATGAAAATGTCCAGGTTTCAATGGAGAATCACGAAGAATCAAGATCTCTAACTGAATGAAAAAAAGACAATAGAGACAACACTAAAATGACAGGGATGACACATTTCCTATTGAGGAAAAATAATTCAGATCACAGTGAATTTCTTTTTTAAAATTTTTATTTATTTATTTTAAGTAATTTCTACACCCAACATGGGGCTCAAATTCACAACCCCAAAATCAAGAGTCACATGCTCTACCAACTTAGCCAGCCAAGTACCCCTAAATGACAGTGAATTTCTTATCAGAAACCATGGAGGCGGGAAGAGAGTGGCACAATATTTTTACAATGATGAAAGAATTGACAACTCAGAATCCTATACTCAGTGAAAATATCTTTCAGGGTTGAAGGGGAAATCAAGATACTGTCAGAAAGGGGCGCCTGGGTGGCTCAGTTGGTAAAGCGACTGCCTTCGGCTCAGGTCATGATCCTGGAGTCCCTGGATCGAGTCCCGCATCGGGCTCCCTGCTCGGCAGGGGGTCTGCTTCTCCCTCTGGCCCTAACCCCTCTCATGCTCTCTGTCTCTCATTCTCTCTCTCTCAAATAAATAAATAAAATCTTTAAAAAAAAAAAAAAAAAGATACTGTCAGATGAGGAAAAACTAAGATACTATGTAGTCATAAGACCTGTCCTAAAAGAATAGCTAAAGGAGTTCTCTAAACAGAAAAGAAATTGTAGAAGAAGGTACTTTTGAACATCAAGAAAGAAAAAAGAACACGATAAGTAAAAATATATGTCAGGTAGGGGCGCCTGGGTGATTCAGTCAGTTAAACGTCTGCCTTCAGCTCAGGTCATGATCTCAGGGTCCTGGGATCGAGCCCCACATCTGGCTCCCTGCTCAGTGGGGAGCCTGCTCCTGCCTCTCCCTCTGCAGCTCCCCCTTCTTGTGCTCTCTCTCTCTGTCAAATAAGTAAATAAAAAAATACATATATATAATATATAAATAGATATAAATAGATATATATAATATATATAAATATATATAAATAAATATATATAATATATAAATATATATATTATATATATATTTTTTTTTCTCCTCTTGATTTTGTTTGACTTAGTGTTTGTGGTATGCTTGTCAAACATATTCCTCCCGATTACGTTTGACAGTTGAAGCAAAAATTATACCACTATTATGGACTGAATGTTGTGTCCCTCCAAAATTCATATGGTGAAAACCTAATACACAAGGTAATGGTATTAGGAGGTGGGGCCTTCTGAAGGTGATTAGGTCATGTGGTCATAGTTCTTATGAATGGAAGTAGCGGCTTTATAAAAAAGACCCTATAGAGCTCCCTAGCCCCTTCCACTATGTGAGGACACAGTGAGAAGTCAGTAATCTGCAACCCAGAAGAGGGTCTTCACCAGAACTTGCTTCCTCCAGAACTATGAGAAATTTTTGCTGTTTAGAGGCCACCCAATCTGGGGCACCTGGGTGGCTCAGTCAGTTGTCTGCCCTTGTCAGGTCATGATCCCAGGGTCCTAGGTTTAAGACCCTTGTCAAGCTAGCTCCCTGTTCAGCAGGGAGTCTGCTTCTCCTTCTCCCTCTGCTCCTCCCTGTCCTGCTTGTGCTCTCTCTCTGCCTCTCAAATGAATAAATAAAATCTTTAAAAAAATAAAAATAAAAGCCACCCAGTCTATGGTATTTTGTTATAGCAGTCCAAATGGACTAAGACAATCACCGTCTGATGTTTTAAATATATGTAGAGGAAATATTTGAGACAGCAGAATGCTGGCAGTTCTAGAAGTACTTTAAGGCAAGTAAGGGAAATAAAAGGCATTCGAATTGGAAAGGAAGAAATAAAACTGTCCCATTTGCAGATGACATGATTGTTACATAGAAAAAACAAGGAGGGACACCTGGGTGGCTCAGTGGGTTCAGTGTCTGCCTTCGTCTCTGGTCATGACCCCAGGGTCCTGGGATCGAGCCCCACATTGGGCTCCCTGCTCAGTAGGGAGCCTGCTTCTTCCTCTGCCTGCCGCTGCCCCTGCTCATGCTCTCTCTCCCTCTCTCTGTGACAAAAAAAAAAAAAAACAAGGAAAAGAAATCTACCAAAGAAATTTAAGAACCAGTATGCGACGTCAGCAAGATCTCAGGATATAAGATAACCATATAAAAATAAACTGCATTTTTATATACTAGCAATGAACATGTGGACACTTAGATTAAAATACAATACCATTTAGATCACTCAGAAAAGAAGAGAAATATTTATGGATAAATCTAGCATTGTGATCTATGAAGCACAAAGTTTTTTTTGTTTTTTGTTTTTTTTTTTTGAAGATTTCATTTATTTGACAGAGAGAGACACAGTGAGAGAGGGAACACAAGCAGGGGGAGTGGGAGAGGGAGAAGCAGGCCCCCCCACAGAGCAGGGAGCCCGATGCAGGGCTCAATCCCAGGACCCCGGAATCCCAGGACCCTGGGATCATGACCTGAGCCAAAGGCAGATGCTTAACGACTGAGCCACCCAGGCGCCCCAAAGCACAGAGTTTTAATTTTTATAAAGTCCAATTCATACATATTTTTTTCTCTCTTTTTTTTAAGATTTTATTTTTAATTAATCTCTACACCCAACATGGGGCTGGAACTCACAACTCTGAGATGAAGAGTTCCACAAACTGAGCCAGCCAGACACCCCCATATATATTTTTTCTTTTGTGGCTTGTGCTTTTGATATGATATCTAGGCAACCATTGCTTAATCCAAGGTCACAAAGACCAGCTGAATTACAAAAGAAATAAGAAAGATAACCTTTTCAACAAATCGTGCTAGAGTAACTGCACATCTATAAGGAGAAAAATGTACTTTGACCTAAGTCTTGCACCGCATAATAAATTAACTCAAAGTGGATCGTGGACTTAAATGTAAACTGTAAAACTACAAAACGCTCAGGAAAAAATATAGCAGAAAATCTTTGGGATATAGGTCTAGGCAAAGAGTTTTTAGACTTGAAACTAAAAGCATTATCCATGAAAATAAGCTGATGAATTTTACTTCATCAAAATGAAAAACTCTCTGAAAGACTTCGTTAAGAGGATGAAAAGGCAGACTATAGACTGAAATAAAATATTTGCAAACCATATATCCGTCCAAGGACAAGTATTTAAATACATTAACAACTCTCAAAACTCAACAGTAGCCTTTTGCCTTGTCACATCCATGAAAGCAAGATGGGTCACCAGCAGTTCTATTGAAGCCACTCATGAGAATTCAGCCAAGCTGCTTACTCTTGCCACCTTTGCTCAAATCAGCACAATCTGGTCTGGAAATAAGGCCTCAGTTAAGTGACAGCAGTGTTTGCATCAGTGTGCAAAGGGATAGGCTGCATCCAGTTGGACTACGTGATATTCCTTGAATGGCTCATCCAAGACATCTAGTGACAAAACAAACAAACAAAAGCAATGCTAGCTCTGCACTTTAAGCAATGGAGATAACAGTGAGAACAACAAACTTAACAGTAAATGGGAAACAATATAAATAGCAAACAGTCCAAAAGCAAAAAATCCATAGACAAAAGACATAAAGAGACATTTCAACAAGGAAGATATATAGATGGCATATAAACACATGAAAAGATGTTCGACATCATTAGCCATTAGGGAAATGCAAAATAAAATCATGATGAGCTACCACCTCACCCCACTCACACTGCTAAAATAAAAAATACAGACAATACCAAGTGTTACTGAAGATTTGGTGAAACTGCTTTGCTCATACATTGCTGCTGGGAATGCAAAATGGTATAGCCACTTTGGAAAACAATCTGACAATTTCTTTAAAAACTAAACATGTAACTATCATACAACTCAGCAGTTGCAGTCCTGGGCAGTTCTCCAGAGAAATAAAGAATTAGAATCACAGAAAAACCTGTATGTAAGTGTTTATAGTAGCTTTATGTGTCATAGTAAAAAATTGGAAACACCCCAGATGTCTTTCAACAGATCCATACCATGAAATACTACTCAGCGAGAAGGAAAGATTGCTGCATGCAACAACCTACATGAATCTCCAGAGAACTATGCTGGGTGAAAAAAGCCAATCCAAAAGGTTACATACCATATGGTTCTATCTATATAACTTTCTTGAAACAAAATTATAGAAATGGAGAACAGAGTACTGCTTTCCAGGATTAAGGAGGAGATAGGGGTGAGAAGAAAATGAAGGTGGCTATAAAAGGGCAACATGAAGGATGCTTCTGGTGATGGAAATGTTCCATATCTTGACTGTATTAAGGTCAATATCCTGCTTTTGATATTATGCCACAGTTTTGCAAGATGTTACCAATGGGGCAAACTAGGGAAAGGGTACATGAGCTCTCTCTGTAATATTCCTTAGAACTGCATGCAACTCGGGGCGCCTGGGTGGCTCAGTCGTTAAGCGTCTGCCTTCGGCTCAGGTCATGATCCCAGGGTCCTGGGATCGAGCCCCGCATCGGGCTCCCTGCTCGGCGGGAAGCCTGCTTCTCCCTCTCCCACTCCCCCTGCTTGTGTTCCCTCTCTCGCTGTGTCTCTCTCTGTCAAATAAATAAATAAAAATCTTTAAAAAAAAAAAAAAAGAACTGCATGCAACTCTATAATTATCTCACATTAAAAACTTAGTTAAAAAATAACTTGCCTAGGAGCACCTGGCTGGCTCAGTCAATAGAGTATGTGACTCTTGATCTCGGGGTTGCAAGTTCAAGCCCCATGTTGGGCATAGAGCCAACTTAAAAATTTTTTAAAAATAACTTGCCTATATTCTTAAAAAAAAAAGTCAGTGTCATGAAATATAAAGAAAGATTCAGGAAATGATCCAGAATAAAGAAGACTAAAGAGACATAACAACTCATAATCTTGGATTTTCTTTTGCTATCAAGGATATTATTGAGATAATTGGCAACATTTGAACAAAGCCTATAGATTATAAAATCAAATTGTGTCCCTCTCATCCCCTAATTTTGTTAAATGTATGCTGGTAGTATAAGAGAATTTCTTGTTTATTGTAGGTAATATACACTGAAGTATGAGGGAGGAAAGGGGTATCATGCATGCAACTTGACACAATTCAGAAAAAAAGTAGAGAGGGCAAAAGAGATAAGCAAGTGTAGGTAAATGTTAACAATTGGAGAATCTGTGTGAAGGATATCCAGGAATTCTATGTGCTATTCTTGTAACTTTTCTGTAATCTGAAATTATGTCAAAATAAAAAACATTCAAATCAGAAAACATAAACTATGGTATAACCATATAATGAAATGCTATTCTTCAACAAAAACAGGCGACAAACTACTTGGAACAACACGGATAAGTCTCAAAAACAATACCCTGAATGAAAGAAGCCTTACTCAAAAGAGTACATGTTGTTACAAATGGCCAACAGACACATGAAAAAATGCTCAACATCACTTGGCATCAGGGAAATACAAATCAAAACCACAATGAGATACCACCTCACACCAGTCAGAATGGCTAAAATTAACAACTCAGGAAACAAAAGATGTTGGCAAGGATGTGGAGAAAGGGGAAACTGCTTACACTATTGGTGGGAATGCAAACTGGTGCAGCTACTCTGGAAAAGAGTACGGAGGTTCCTCAAAAAGTTAAAAATAGAGCTACCCTACGACCCAGCAATTGCACTACTAGGTATTTATCCGAAGGAAATAAACATAATGATTCGAAGGGGCACATGCACCCCAATTTTTATAGCAGCAATGTCCACAATAGCCAAACTATGGAAAGAGCCCAGAAGTCCATTGACAGATGAATGGATAAAGAAGAGGTGGTATATGTATACTATAGAATAGTATTCAGCCATCAAAAAGAATGAAATCTTGCCATTTGCAATGACGTGGATGGAACTAGAGGGTATTATGCTAAGTGAAATAAGTTAATCAGAGAGAGACAAATACCATATGATTTCATGGTGGAATTTAAGAAAAAAACAGATGAACATAAGGGAAGGGAAGGAAAAATAAAATAAGATGAAAATTGAGAAGGAGGCAAACCATAAGAGACACGGAACTCTAGGAAACAAACAGGGTTGCTGGAGTGGAGGGGGTAAGGGGATCGGGTAACTGGGTGATGGGCATTAAGGAGGGCACGTGATATAATGAGCACTGGGTGTTATATGCAACTGATAAATGACTAAATTCTACCTCTGCAACTAATAATAAAAAAAAGAATACATGTTGTACAATATGTCTATATGAAGTTCTAGGATAGGCAAAATTAATCTATGATGGAAAAAATCAGAACAGAGGTTGCCTCTGGAGGGTGGAGGGGGCAATGTTTCTGAGAAAGGCCATGAGAGAACTTTCTAGATTGCTCAGGATCTTCTGAATCTTCATAGAAGTTTGGGGTTACATAGTTGTGTACATTTGTCATAACTCATCAAATGGTACATTTATGATTGTACCTTTCATGGTATGTAAATTTTATCTAAAAAATAACCAAATACCAACTACTATTTAATACTACATATGCTCAAGTGTTTGGGCGAAGTATTCTGTTGTCTCTAACTTACTCTGAAAATCATGAAACAATGAAATGGCAATTGTAGAATCTACATAGTGGATGTAGCATTCACTGTAAAATAATTTGTGTCTATGTTTGACATTTTTATAATAAGATACCGGGAAAAAAGTCACTGAGATCAAATGGCAAACATTCCAGATTTCTAAAAATTCTAGGATTCAATTGCACACAAATAGTGAAAAAACTTAACTTTGTCACTGAACCAAAATTTTGATGAATTGTTACACAATTCCTAATCCTGAGAAGTGCTCCAGAAGTGACCTTGTTAACTCTGACCAGTAGGTTTCATTTTCCCTACTTAGCATTGATTTCTCAAGCTCTTTTTTTTTTTTAATTTTTTTTTTTAAAGATTTTTATTTATTTATTTATTTTGACAGAGAGAGAGAGAGAGAACAAGTAGGCAGAGAAGCAGGCAGAGGGAGAGGGAGAAGCAGGCTCCCCGCTGAGCAAGGAGCCTGATGTGGGGCTCGATCCCAGGACCCTGGGATCGTGACCTGAGCCGAAGGCAGCCGCTTAACCAACTGAGCCACCCAGGCGCCCCGATTTCTCAAGCTCTTTTCAAATTCTCACTCCTCCATGAAACTTTTCCTGATTTGTCCTTCTCTCTTGTTAACTCTAGTCAAATTGGATCAAATCACATTCTTATGAACTGCTTCCTGCTTATTCCAGCCCCTGCCCCAGACCTTTGTAGGCACTGAGAGCCTGCTACCTACAGATTCTGCCCCATCAGCCCCAAACTAATGAGGACCTTGCCTGGTACAATACCTGTTCCTTTTCCTCAACTGAGGATATAGACTGCTGCCCTTGGCCTGCTGTGGACAGTGCTGGATGTCTGCAGGAACACTGAATTGAGTCTTCCTGTTTACCCCTCCAGTGTGCATGATCAGTCTAGACAAAGACCTCCGGCCTGGGTCCTTGATTCTCACTCCAGTTTCCTTCCAGGGTTGCATCCTGCCCCTGGAGCCTGTTTTTCAGTCAAGTCAACGCTCTGACCCCTTACAAAGTTTCTAACCATCCTTTTATGCAGTATTACTTACACTGACTCATAGGATTTTTTCTCTTCTACTTGTTGGCCAGTATCTGCTGATGAGAAATCCTGTAACCATGTCCTGAACCCCTCACTTTGGGACCTTCAGAGACTGATCCCCAAATGATTTGATTTGGATTCAGTGATGGGGCTTCATCCCAGCCCCCTCATGCTTTATCCTGGTCTCACCTATTCTAAGGTCCTTACTAGAAGGTCCCTGCATGTGAAACTGAGAGCCATGTCATTACAACAATTATTTCCATGCATCTTATTTTTTCAATTCTAAGAGCCTTAAACGTAGGGGTGGCCTGGCTGGCTCAGTCAGTGGAGCATGTGACTCTTGATCTCAGGGTCGTGAGTTTGAGCCCCACATCGGGTGTAGAGATTACTTAAAATAAAAAAAAATTTTAAAAGCCTTAAATATAAAAGTTATGTCTAATTTATCTTCCCACTTCTCACAATACTTTGCACATTGTTTGCATAAAGTAAATAAATAATAGACTGATGGAATATTTAATAAATTAGAGAGTTTCATGACCATTTTCATAAATTGCTAGGGAAAAAAATTCTCATTGCCAGTCACACTGGACAAGTTGGTATGTCCAAATATCCTCTGTGCTTGCTGAACTTGTACCTGCTTTTTTTTTTTTTTTAAGATTTTACTTATTTATTTGACAGAGAGAGAGAGAGAGCACAGCTGGGGGAGCAGGAGAGGGAGAAGCAGGCTCTCGCTGAGCGGGGAGCCCGACGCGGGGCTCGATCCCAGGACCCCGGGATCCTGACCTGAGCCGAAGACAGACGCTTAACGGACTGGGCCACACAAGCACCCCTATGCCTGCTTTTTAACTACATATATTCTCAGGCTTCACCCTAAACTTACTGAACCCCAGGCTCTGAGAACAGAGCCACAAGTTTGTTGTAGAGGGTGGAAGCTTCACACATAGCCAGTTTGGTGGAGCAAACTGTGACAGGGGGCTTACTTTAGGGTACCATCTGGGGAGCTTTTCAAGGGCAGATTCCTTGAGCCCAGCTCCAGCAATTGATTCAGAAGGGCTTGAGAGGAGCCCCAGAATCTGCATTATAAATCGGCACACAGTGGTTGTGATGCTGGCAGCCCTGGGTCAGACTTTGAAAGACACTGATTTGAGAAGTAATCTTTTCATCAGTAGAAATTTCTGTCACTCCCTCCTGAATGGTATCATCACAGACACAGCGAAAGATAAATTGTGGTATATACCAAAAATGAAAATTAATGAGACATAGCCATATACAACATATAACAACAAAATAATATTGCATTAAAAGAGGTCAGTACAAAAGAATGCATACTTTATAATTCTATATATAAAGTTCAAAACCAGGCAAAGCTACTTGCCTGTTGGGGAATTCATAGGTGGATGGTGACCTTGTAGAGAAAAGCACGGATATGATTGCCATAAAAGTCAGGATAATGGTTATTTCTAGGGGTGGGTTGGTGGAGGTAGTTGTAATAGAAAATGGATACAAGGTAATATTCTATGGGAGTGGAAATGTTCTAGTTCTTGAACTGGGTGTTCACTTTAGATTTTTCTTTAAACAGTGAATTTTCATTATATAAACTTCTATGTATATTTCACAATAAAAAAAGTTTTTAAAAATTCCCTGTCATTGCTCATTTGTTCCTCTAAGTCTTCCTTGAAATTTTCCAGTTACCACTCTCACCTGGAAATCACTATAAGTTAATTTCGTAATTGAGATTTCACAAGATGCTAGATCAAAATGCCTTACTGATAGCCCAATCTAGAATATCTAACACTTCTCTTCTCTTGTTCCTGGAATTCATAATCCAAAAACCCCCCAGAAAACCGTTCACACCAATCTGGCAAGGTCCACTATTTATAATTCATCACTGCTGTTGATTAGTCAGAATTCCTTCATCCTTTAGAGGCTACATATTTTTCTTTTAAAATATTTATTCCACTATTTTATGTAGTGTTGAGATAATGTTTGCATGATGGTGATTTCCAGAAACATTTTTTGAAATTCATGTATTTATTCCTCATTCTTCCCTAATCCCTATTATTCAGTCAGCACCTGCACCATAGACAGAGATGAATGAAAATAACCATGATATATTGTTAAGATTTTAGAAAAACTACAATATAATATTTAACTGACATCAGGGCGACTGGGTCGCTCTGTCGGTTGACCGTCCAACTCTTGATTTTGGCTCAGGTCATGATCTCAGGGTCATGAGATCAAGTCCTGCATAGGGCTCTGCACTTAGTGGGAAGTTGGTTTGGAATTCTCTCCCTCCCTCTGTCCCTCTCTCCACTTCGGTGCATGCACGTGCTCCCTCTCTCTCTAAAACA